>NC_065578.1:13065196-14265196 GCF_024542745.1 Macaca thibetana thibetana
ATCTTGGCTCACTGCAAGCACCGCCTCCCGGGTTCACACCATTCTCCTGCCTCAGCCTCTAGAGTAGCTGGGACTACAGGCGCCCGCCACCTCGCCTGGCTAATTTTTTGTATTTTTAGTAGAAACGGGGTTTCACCTTGTTACGCCACCACGCCCAGCTAATTTTTTGTATTTTTAGTAGAGACGGGGTTTCACCGTGTTAGCCAGGATGGTCTCGATCTCCTGACCTCGTGATCCGCCCATCTCGGCCTCCCAAAGTGCTGGGATTACAGGCGTGAGCCACTGCGCCCGGCCTACTTTAGCAATTTTAATGTTAATTTTATCCAATACACCCTTGCAGCAGTACCTAGAATAATGTTTGACCAGATATCTGGGCACCCCGTGAGCTAGTCCAGTTGACACATAAAATTAACTATCACAAGTAGCAACAGCTTTTCTCTGAAAATACAGCCTTTCCCCCTTCCCATGAGTTATCCTTGAGCCCTTAACTTCTTATATAAAAAACCACCACCCAATTTGCTACCTATCTTCTCATCCTGCTACTTCAAGCAGCTCTCCCACCATGTTTCACCTTCAAGTTCCCCAGCTGTGGCTTTCTGTGGAATTTAGCATTACAGTGAACATATTTACATATCTGGGTGTTTCATATTCTTTGTTATGGAATATGTAGCTTATAAAATCACAGACTCAGGAAACAGAGTGAAGGGTCTTCCGTCAGCACCCTGGGTTAAGATGCTGAGTTCTGAGCATCCGCACTGTGCGAGGGTTGTTTCTTGCATCATTACATCGCTGGCTTATTGGAAGCTATTTCTTATTTATCTTTGGGTCTCCTGTGCCCTATTTCTGTGCTTTGCACAGAGCAGACATTCAGGAAATATTTGTTGATTTGGATATTAAGCGATGTGTTTCTTTGGAGAAGATCACTTTATATAACCAAGTTTTACTGCTCTCCAGATCTCTGAAAATATTTTAGAAGGTTATCTGTTTTTCTTAAGTCACTGGATGTCAGCCTGGTAAAGGCAAGAGATGGAGGGCACAGACTTGGAAATCACAACAATTTGGATGTAACTCCTAGTTTTGACAGTGACTGAGGCAACTCAGCCATGTTTCTTTACCTCTTTAAGCCTGAGATTATTTTTCTTCTGTAAGGAAAAATGTGTGTTTCAGTGCCAAGCTATGCATTGCCACAGAGACACCTCTGCAGGTTATCTGACTCTAATCTTATGTAAGTTGTAGATTACTGATAACAAGGCACAATGCTTGCTGTCTGTAGGCATACAAATTCTGTTCTGTTCTATGGAAGTCCCGTGGAAGGAGCCAGTTTGGCCTTCATTTGCCATGTATTCCAGCATCCCTAAGCTGTAAGTGTGTCTGTTTTTTGACTTCTCCTTTGACCCAGTTATAGCAATTACTTGGTTCCTTCATTATGAGTAAAATGAAAATGTTTATCAGATGTTCATCTTATAGCTCCATAAGGGTCATGATTTCCCTCTTTTTTTTTTTCCTTTTTTTTTTTGAGATGGAGTCTCGTTCTGTCACCCAGACTGGAGTGCAGTGGCATGATCTCGGCTCACTGCAACCTGCGCCTTCTGGGTTCAAGCAATTCTCCTGTCTCAGCCTCCCGAGTACCTAGGATGGCGCCCACCATCATGCCCAGCTAATTTTTGTATTTTTAGTAGAGACAGGGTTTCACCATGTTGGCCAGGCTGGTCTCAAACTCCTGACCTCAGGTGATCCACCCGCCTTGGCCTCCCAAAGTGTTTGGATTACAGGCGTGAGCCACCTTGCCCAGCTGATTTTCCTCATTTTTAAAAAAGATTAGCCTTTACAGCACTCATCTGTAAAATGGGGAAACAGTGATGATGATCTCAAGTGTGAATGATCAGATGTGATAGGCACCTGCGGTTGACCCGCCTTGCTCCATTCTCCAAAATGCAGGCAGCGTGATCCTGTTGAATCCTAAGTCAGATCCTGCAGCTCCTGGGCTCAGGGTGCTGCAGTGGCTCCCAGCGCACGCGGTCCTGACACACCCCCGGGGATCTCACAGCACCACTGTCCTTGTGTCCCACTTGCCCTTCCTTCACTTGTCTCTGGCTGCACAGGCCTCTTGGCTGCTCTGCAAACACACAGGGTTGCTCCTGCCTCAGAACTTGGAACAGACTGCTCTCTCCACCCGAGTTCCTATTCCCTCAGTCATCCACATGGCTGACCGCTCACTTCCTTCAGCTCTTTACTCAGATACCACCTCTGCAAGGGGCCCTCCTGGCACCCATATAGGGTTCCAATCCACCCACTTCCCAACCAGCACCTCCTCTCCCCATGTCCTGCCTCAGTCTCCTTAATACTCACTGCTTCCTGAAAATCTGCTTTTGTTGTTGTTGTTTTCTTTAAGCCTATTCTGAAAATTATTTTTAATTTAACTTTTATTTTGTGTTCAGGGGTACATGTGCGTATTTGTTACTTAGGTAAACTTGTGATATGGGGGTTTGTTTTACAGATTATTTTGTCACCTAGTACCCATTAGTTATTTCTCCTGATCCTCCTCCTCCTCCCACCCCTCTCCCACCCTTCAATAGGCCCCAGTGTATGTTGTTCCCAACGCATGTGTCCGTGCGTTCTCATCATTTAGCTCCCACTTATAAATGAGAACATGTGGTATTTGGTTTTCTATTCCTGTGTTAGTTTGCTAAGGATAATGGCTTCTAGCTCCATCCATGTCCCTGAAAAGGACATGATCTCGTTCTTTTTTGTGGCCACACAGTAGTCATTCCATAGTATATATGCACCACATTTTCTTTATCCAGTCTACCATTGACGGACATTTAGGTTGATTCCATGTCTGTGCTATTGTGACTAGTGCTACGATTAACATACATGTACATGTGCCTTTATTATAGAACAATTTCTGTTCCTTTGGGTATATACCCAGTAATGGGATTGCTGGGTTGAATGGTATATCTATTTTTAGGTCTTTGAGGAATTGCCACACTGTCTTGACAATCTGTATTGTACTAATTTATGGCAGATATTCTTGCTTTCTCACTAGCATATAAGCTCTTTGAGGGCAGGGATTTTACTCTTGTGTTCTCTGCTGTATCCTCAGTGCCTAGAACAATGTCTTGCACAGAGTAGGACTTCAATAAATGAATGCTATGAGGCTATTTGCATTGAGTGCTGAACCCAATGCTTGGCACATAGAGTGGGCCCAAAAAATGCCACCTGCAATAGAAAGAATAGAAAAGAAAGGGAAGAAGGTGAGGAGAAAGAGGTTGGGAGAGGATATGGATCCCTTAACAGATCATGAGACAAGAGGCAAGTCAGCACATTCAGAAACACATTGTGGGGGCCATCAGAGGGAACATTCTGAGGGAGCTGCACTTGTCCTTATCAGATGAGGTTTTTTTATTAGCTCGTGTCCATTAAATTCTTGTATGTAGTGCCAGGAGCGGTGGCTCACGCCTGTAATTCCAGCATTTTGGGAGGCCAAGGCGGGTGAATCACCTGAGGTTTGGAATTCGAGACCAGCCTGGCCAACATGGTGAAACCCCATCTCTACTAAATATTCAAAAATTAGCCTGGCATGGTGGCAGGCGCCTGTAATCCCAGCTACTCAGGAGGCTGAGGCAGGAGAATCGCTTGAACCCGGGAGGCGGAGGTTGCAGTGCGGTGAGCCAAGATTGTGCCATTACACTCCAGCCTGGGAGACAAGAGCAAAACTCCATCTCAAAACAAACAAACAACAAGAAAAACTTTCGTATGTAGCTGTCACATGTCACATCCCACCTAGTGCTCTTTTCTGATGGAAGTCAAAACCGTCAGTTTGGGAGAGTGATGATAGTTGAGGGTGCGATGGGGAGAACATGAAGGAAAAAAAGATCAGAAAGACGATTTGAGTCCACTTCACATGTTTTCCTGCCACACTTGAGCAATTTAGGAAAATTGGCACAAATAAACAGAGATTACTTTCCACTGAAATGCTTGATTGCAGAAGTGAAATATAATTTTTCCTTGGTCGAGAGCTATGCAGGGGAAGGTCAGCCAACGCAGATGTAGGTGGTGGAGCTCCATGACGATCATCTAGTTGTGCAAACTCCAGGGTTTCCTGCCTCCCTGTGGCACCATGTGTGATGCTTTTAAAACCTCAGGCCATTAACCAACTGCCCTCAAAGAGGATCATCATCTCGGCCCTGACAACTCTACTTTTGAAAACCATGTTTGATTTTTATTGATTCAGATGGGAACCTGAAATCAATACGAAACTGAATTTTGTGCCTAAAATGGTTTGCAAACAAATCGAATTTTTAAAATCTCCTTTTCAATTAATTCCTCTGCTAATTAGTTTTAGCTTTAATTGATTTTGAGGCCCATTTTGAGGCACTTAACATGAGCAGGCAGCCTCTCTCCTTTCATCTCCTTCAGCAAACTCATCCAATTAAAAACACATTACAACATTTTCATGTAAAGAATTGGGTCCCCATTTTGTTTTTTAAAAGTCCCAAACCTTAACCACTGTAGCGACGTTGTACTAGAACTAGTTTCTAAGTTTGTATCAACTTGGCAGTTCTTTCTCTTGCTAGGTGATAGATCCGGAACCAAAGACGCATCTTTCTGGCTTCATCTATCAAAACCTTCATTCTCCCCTTGATGCCAATGTGCCGTGCTCCAAGATCTTGTCCTGCCTATTATAGGCATTCCAACCTCCAGAGCAGTATTGATTCACTTATTCACTCATGTATTCTCTTTTTTTTTTTTTTTTTTTGAGACGGAGTCTCGCTCTGTCTCCCAGGCTGGAGTGCAGTGGCGCGATCTCCGCTCACTGCAAGCTCCATCGCCTCCCGGGTTCACGCCATTCTCCTGCCTCAGCCTCCCAAGAAGCTGGGACTACAGGCGCCCGCCAACACGCCCGGCTAATTTTTTTGTATTTTTAGTAGAGACGGGGTTTCACTGTGTTCACCAGGATGGTCTCAATCTCCTGACCTCATAATCTGCCCACCTCGGCCCCCCAAAGTGCTGGGATTACAGGCGTGAGACACCGCGCCCAGCCTCTATTTTTTTTTTTTAACAATATTTACTGAAGGACAGTAGGCTGGCACGTTCTAAAACAGTCACCATCAGCCACAGATGGCTACTGAACCCTAGAAATGGGGCTGGTCCACACTGAGATGCACTGGAATTATAAAATACACATCTGATTTTAAAGACATAGTGTGAAAAAAAAAAGAAATGTATCTCAATGATTCTAAGTTGACATAATTTTATTTTTATTATATTGTGCTTAATAAAATATGCTAATTCCATCTGTTTCTTTCTTCCCTTTTGATGTGGCTACTGGAAATTTTTAAATGATATTTTGATCAAACAGTGCTGGTTTAGGTGTTGGGGACACAGCAGAAGGCAAAACAAATAAAAACTCCTATGTTTATGCAACTTTTGTTCTAATGGAGAGAATATAGACCTCGAAAAAAGGATTAAAGTATATAGCATGTCAGATTGTGATAAATGCTGTGGAAAAACAATAAACCAGGAAGGGAGGCCAGAGACTAGGAGGGGAGAGACACCCATTAAATAGGGAGGTCAGGAAGAACTTACCAAAATTAGACACTTTTGGGAGAAGAAAGGACAATTCAGGGAAGGACAAATTGTTAACAGGGTCTGTACCAGTCAGGACTCTTAAGCCGACAAAACTCCTGCTAGGTTAAGGCAAAAAGATTTTCTTTTTCACTCACGTAAACGGGAGTTCATAGGTGGACATAGCTTTGGGGACTCCACACAAACACACACCATTGCCGTCCCCCTCTTCTTTCTTTTTTTTTCCTTGAGATGGAGACTTGTTCTGTCGCCCATGCTAGAGTGCAGTGGCGTGATCTCGGCTCACTGCAACCTCCGCCTCCAGGGTTCAAGTGATTCTCCTGCCTCAGCCTCCCGAGTAGCTGGGATTACAGGTACCCGCTATCACACCCGGCTAATTTTTGTATCTTTAGTAGAGATGGAGTTTCACCTTGTTGGCCAGGCTAGTTTCGAACTTCTGACCCCAGGTAATCTGCCTGCTTCAGCCTCCCAAAGTGCTGGGATTACAGGCATGAGCCACCGTGCCAGGCCCATCCCTTCTTTTCTAAATCCTTGTTATCTGCAGAGGAGTAAACCAGTGGTTATCAAACTTTAGCAGCGTCAGCATCGCCTGGATGCTGGTTTGTTCACACCTGGATGGGCGGAGCTTGCCCCCAGAGTTTCTGATTCAGAAGGTCAGAGAGACCTAAACATCTGCATTTCTGTTTGCTGGAAATGTCATTTTAAAATTGCCAGTAGCCACATCAAAAAGGATAAAAGAAACAGGTGGAATTAATTTCAACAGCATATTTTATTTAGCATAGTATGACAAAAATAGAATCATATCAATACATAATCATTGAGATATATTACATTCCTTTTCTTTTACACTATGTCTTTAAAATCGGATGTGTATTTTATAATTCAGCTCATCTCAGTGTGGACCAGCCCCATTTCAAGGGCTCAGAAGTCATCTGTGGCTGATGATGACTGTCTTGGAACGTGCCAGCCTGGACAATGCTTAGATTATGGTGTCCTTCAGTAAAAATTTGTTTTTTGAAAAATAAAGAATACATGAGTGAATAAGTGGATCAATACTCACCAGGTGATGCCGAGGTTGCCTGTCCAGGGACCACCCTTTGAACACCACTGTGCCGGATAACACCTACATTTTTAAAATCAACACATGGAGGGATAAGCATACTATTTGAAAACATGGGGGATAACACGAGTGAAAAGAGCAAAAAGAAGTTGTCTCAGGGAAGTTAGGGTCAGGCGTGAGAGGAGGGGGCAGGAGACCATGGTGTTTGTTATAAGCCTTATCATGCTAATATTTGTGTATCATTTCGATAAAAGTAAAAGGTGGATTTGCAGAAAGTACATGAATGAAAAATGTAGCACCGCTCATTGGCCACTAGAAGGTTCCTGCTGTGCATTTCTGAGAAGTGGCCACACATCAGCCATTCATCCTCCAAGCCAACTCTGGGCCCACAGTGACCCTAGCTCGACTGAATTCCTGGTACTTCCTGTGTGGCTTGTTACTGTACATGAAAATGCACAAGACTCCTCCCACCACTGACCTCAGTCTCTGCCCCAGGAAGAAGAAGAAAAGTTTTGGCTCGAAATGCTCTTCAAGGAAACAAGGGGGTCACCAAGTTACAGCGTGCAGCTTTCAGGGGATGACTGAAAGGATGATGCCTCATAGCCGGGGACGGAAGTGAATCCCTCCTCCTGACCTGTGCCCTCCTTTGCACCGGTGTTTGTTCTCAGCCCTCCTGGGGTGAGGGTGTGACTGTCCCCTGGGAAGGCTTGGCAGGATAAGAGTAGGAGCACCAAGAAGGAGGTAGATGGAGGGTGGTTTGCAGTCGATACTCAGTGGTTTGGGCCGGCTTCTCTCTTCCTTGGGTTGAATTTTCTATACTTCCCCTCTCTAACAGCAAGATATGGCTTCCAGGGCTCAGATCAGAGCAGGGTACTTGGCTATTGGGATGATTCCCTTTGCCCAGGATTGAGATGGTGCCCAGGACACAGGAAGTTCAGAAAGCCCCAGGCAAACAGAATAAGTTGCTCACCCTATTAGATATAATCATCCATATGCACTAAGATTTACCTGTGAGGTGTCTACAGTGGCTTTATATAATACCAAACAATTAGAAAACAATTAAATTAACAAATACTTATTGGGCATTACTCTGTGCCAGGGACCATCCTACGTGCTTAGGATAGAGATGCGAACAACACAGACAACAATATGTCTAATTATACTAAATAAAGCATGGTATAGCCATATCACAGAATATGATGCAACCTACAAAAAACTGCTATGGGGAAGGAAATATTACATTACATCAAGGATGACCATGAGATAAAGTTCAGGGAAATAGATGTAGAAGACATCTTTTGTTTTTGCCTGCCTAGCATTTATTCACCGTTCCACGGGTGACACCTTTGCTTTGGGGAATTTTCCCGCTCCTGTCCCAGCAACTTGGGAAGCGCTGTTATTCAGGGTGGGCGTGTATGTGTAAGGGCCACCACACAGATTGCTCTGGCTGGGCACTGCACAGTCCTAGACTACTATGAGCGTGCTCCCAAGGCTAATGCAGCACATAACATGGACAACTATACCAGCGGTCCAGGCACATGACCCAGCTACTCCAATCAGACCTCCCTCCGCAGTTCAGATCTTGAGTGGAAAGCTGCCCTACCAGAAAATGGTGGGAACTGAGTCTTCCCAAGAGAGACACCCTAAAGAGTCTGACCCACTGCCTAGATTCCAAGATGCACCCTGGTCCCCAGCCTTCCCAAGGCTGGATTGTTTAAATTAGTATTTGAATCTTTAAACCATCTTGGTATTCTGCCATAGCTTTCTTTTGTTAGATTAGGCAGAATGACTTTCTATCACTTACAACCACAGAACCCTGGCTGCTTCTGCAGTTGTCAAAAGAGTGTGTATACAATGATTCCATTTGTATAAGTTATATGTGTGAATATATGTTATACAGTATATATATTATACGTTGTATATTATAATGATACCTATACTATGTAAGGGGTGTGTGTGTGAGTGTATGACTCCTACAAAATGAGTAGTTCTCTGGATAGTCGAACTACAGATTATTTTTCTGTTCTCTTTGATTATCTGTGTCTCCTAAAGTTTCTACAGTGGGCATACACTACTACTATTTTTTTTTCTTTTTTCTTTTTTTTTTCTTTTTTTGAGTCAGCGTCTCACTGTGTCACCCCAGGTTGGAGTGCAGTGGCATGATCTTGGCTCATTGCAGCCTCTGCCTCCCGGGCTCAAGTAATCCTCCCACCTCAGCCTCCTGAGAGCTGGGACTACAGGTGTGTGCCACCACACCTGGCTAAATTTTTTTTTTTTTTTTTGAGACAGAGTCTCGCTCTGTCACCCAGGCTGGAATGCAGTGGCATGATCTTGGCTCACTGCAATCTCCGCCTCCTGAATTCAAGTGATGCTCCTGCCTCAGCCTCCCACATAGCTGGGATTACAGGCACACAGCACCTTGCCTGGCTAATTTTTGTATTTTTAGTAGAGATGGGGTTTCACCTTGTTGGCCAGGCTGGTCTCAAACTCCTGATTTCAAACAATCTACCCTCCCCAGCCTTCCCAAATGCTGGAATTACAGGTGTGAGCCACCGCACCCAGCCCATATACTACTTCTTAACAAGAAAAGAAAAATTAGAAACTGAAACATGCACATAACTCACACCTAGTTAAGACCGTAGAGATTTCGAGCCAAAGCCCTATTTATAAATAACATTTGCATTGACCTGGAGGATTTTCCATGTGGTGGATTCTCCAAATGGCTGTTCACAGTGGCCTGGGGATTTGCACGTTGGAATGCTGGCCACCTCCCTGAATCTGAGGTAAGATAAACAATAATCTTAGCTTTATACAACTCTGAAATCTATCACTTCAGTTAGAAAAGAAAGCGAAGAGGGGAATAATTCATATTTTTCCTTTTTCCAAATTGGGAAACTGAAAAGGAGGCAGTGAAATGGTGCGTGTACCAAGATTTCATTTCGGAACAACACCCAAAGCCATGAGAATCAGGATGGATGGTCTTGTACAATTTTCTCAAAATATTTAGAGCTTTTGGCCTAGAGAAAACGGTGGCTACAGAGTGATTCAGTGAAGGGCTTTAAGTTTATCAAAGGTTCTACCTGATGTGTTCAGATCCACCACATAATCTGTGAAGGACTAACAAAAGGAGGTAGGTTTACGGTCCAGCACAAGAGATCAGGGTTGGTTATGGGGAATGGCTTTTATTCTGTTGAACAGGTATTTACTAAGTATGTTTTGTGTGTTGAGCTTTTTGCTATGCTGTAATGAATTCAAAAGAAAACAAAAAGCATGATTCTACCCCTTGAGGCAGCTCTCATTGTTCTTGGGGAGACAAGATAAAAGAACCTGTGAAGTAAAGACAAATCCAACCATATATAGGATCAAAGGCCAAGGTATGTGGTACAAGTGATAAGGATACTGGAAAGGAGTCAGGAGTGGTCCAGGAAGGATGCATGACTGGGAGCCTGAGCCCAAGCCTGAGCCCTGCCTTGGAGGATGAGGACTCAGATAAATGCAGAAAAGTCTTCAAAGAGAAATTAGGGCAGGGGATTTCAAGCCAAAACCCAGCTTCAGCCCAGAGCCAGGCCACGGGTGGTTTTTTTTGAACTTGTAGAACCACCAAAATTTAAAAATTGATAAGTCATACATATTATTCCATATTCCACATTTTATTTCTTGAAAAATAAAATATCCAGCAAGACTAGTACAGGGCAAGATGGAGAAGCAGCTGCCCTGTCTCGATAGAGCAGGTGCTCCACTGAGGCCACAGTCCCCACCATTCCCAAGGTCTCTCCAAAGGAGGCTGAAAGATCCATTGCCATTTACATCTTGCACTGAGCCCACTTCATTTGTTAATTTACCCTCTAGGCCTCTATAGACATTTGAGTATGAGACCCCTGAATGAAAGAAACAGCCCTACAGTGAAAATGAGCAAGGTACGTTCAGGGTTAGAGAGAAGATAGGCCTAAGATTATAATGTAGCTGATCAGGGGATGTGAGGTAGGGACAGCCTGGCCTGACAGGCTAAAGAGTATGGATCCAGGAGAGTAGACAGAGAGGAGCCGTTATACTTTGTTAAACAGTGACAAGAGGCTGGGCGCGGTGGCTCACGTCTGTAATCCCAGCACTTTGGGAGGCAGAGGCGGGCAGATCACGAGGTCAGGAGATCTAGATCATCCTGGCTAACACGGTGAAACCCTGTCTCTACTAAAAATACAAAAAATTGGCCGGGCGTGGTGGTGGGTGCCTGTGGTCCCTGCTGCTTGGGAGGCTGAGGCAGGAGAATGGTGTGAACCCAGGAGGCGGAGCTTTGCAGTGAGCTGAGATCGCACCACTGCACTCGTGGGCGACAGAGTGAGACTCCGTCTCAAAAAAAAGAAAAAACAATAGTGACAAGAACAAGCCTTGGAAGAACCCCCAGTCTCCAGGATGAGGTTTCTGTCACCCTCTGGATCTATCTGACCCCTGAGTTCACTTTGGAGTCAAACAGCGTGGGGACATCAAGCTTGGCCACTGATTACCCATGACCTTGAGAAAGCTGTTTAAATTCACTGAGTTTTGTAAACAATGATGAAAAGATTGCTTAAGAATATGACCGTGAGGATTACACAGAGTGAGATGCAGTGAGTGGTGGGCACAGAGCCTGGTTCCTCATTATTGCTGTCACCATCACTAATAACCTTGTAGACAGCCTAGGACAGTAGTTACCATGGAAGGGAGTTTGCTGCCTGGGAACATTTGGCAACGACTGGAGATCTTTTGGGTTGTCATATGGTGACATGGGAGGGGACAGGAAGGGTGCTACTGGTATCTGGCAAGAAGAGTTCAGAAATGCTGCTGAATATCCAGCAAGGCACTGGATGGTACCCACCACAAAGAATGATCCATCGAAGTGTCCACAGTGTGGCAGAGACCTAGGTGGTCTAGTGCAGTGGTTACCAAGGGTCAACTCCACAGACCCACCCAGCAACAGTGCTGAGATTGCACATTCCCAGCCGGACACCTAAAGATCAACCCATCGGGGCTGGGCGCGGTGGCTCACGCCTGTAATCCCAGCACTTTGGGAGGTCAAGATGGGCGGATCACAAGGTCAGGAGATCGAGACCACTCTGACTAACATGGTTAAACCCCGTCTCTACTAAAAATACAAAAAAAAAATTAGCCAGGTGTGGTGGCAGGCGCCTGTAGTCCCATCTACTCAGGAGGCTGAGGCAGGAGAATGGCGTGAACCCGGGGGGCGGAGCTTGCAGTGAGCCGAGATCATGCCACTGCACTCCAGCCTGGGCAACAGAGCGAGGCTCTTGTCTCAAAAAAAAAAAAAAAAAAAAAAAAAAAAAAAAATCAACCCATCGGGAAGCTGGCCCAGCAATCCACACATATTCTAGCAAATTTCCCCAGAGTTCCAATCCTCAGCCAGTTTTGACAACCACCTGTTTCAAGGTTCGCGAGTTCTCATGCACGTTTGATGTCCCCTGAGTGGCAGGCGTCTGTTGTACGTTGAAACATGCCTCTCAGGCAGGGGTGTGTGTGGTCAGTTGGCAGGGGCAGCTTTGGGTGGTCTGGTGTGATTTTGTAGATACATGAGACTTGCTTGTAAAAGAGAAGAGCACAAGCCAACCAGGACCTGGCCCCAGTCCCTCCCCGCAGAGCGGGCTCCAGGTTCTGAATCCTCCCTCTGAGCAGCCTTTTCTCTTCCCGGCAGGTGTGTTTCTGTTCTCATCGAATCTCTGGCTTGTAAAGCTCAACATGTTCATCATTTCGCCAGCAGCCCGAAGGCACTAGAAAGAAGGGAAACTGCTTTTCTCGCTTCAGAAACTTAGGATATTTTAATTCTAAAATAATAATCAGGCCAGGCATGGTGGCTCACACCTGTATTCCCAGCACTTTGGAAGGCCGAGGTGGGTGGATCATGAGGTCAGGAGATTGAGGCCATCCTGGCCAACATGGTGAAACCCCATCTCTACTAAAACAAAATATAAAAATTAGCTGGGCATGACAGCACCTGCCTGCTCCTCTGGAGGCTGAGGCAGGAGAATTGCTTGAACCCGGGAGGAAGAGGTTGCGGTGAGCTGAGATCGCGCCACTGCACTCCAGCCTGGTGACAGAGCTAGACTTCATCTCAAAAATAAACAAACAAACAAAAAATCAGAACCAAAGACTTGGTCATTATAAACAAAGTCAGGGCCATGATCTGTGCCAGGAAATAAGCGGAGGGATGCTGCAGGCTAATCCCTCCAAACAAAGAACAGCCCTTTGAAGATTTTTCTTTGTAGGCTCAAGAGAAGTACTCTCACTTCTGAGCTCTACCCCACAGCAGACGCTCAGACCAGCAGCTAGACCCCATATCCAGTATACTCGTTGATCTGTGTACGTCTTGTAAGGATTTTTATGCCTTTTAAAGTTTTTGTAATTAGTTGGTTAGTGGTTCATTTAGTTTAAGGTTGCTTCTGATCTCTTAGAGAATCATATATACCCAGGAATTCTTCCAAGGTGAAAAAAGAAAATCAAACTAAAGTAAACATGTACATTATTTTTAAATGTAACAAAAATTTTGAATGCTAAATTTAACAATTAGTGAAATTGGGGTAATGTAGCATTTTACAGACACGTGTTTATTTCTCTGTTGCAGTTATCTCTTATATGTTGAAGCTGCATCATATTTTCAGGTATCAAATCTCTATATAATGTTATATATTATACACATATAAACATTGTGTTATTCTTGTAACAGCCTTGATCGTGAAAAAGATTTTTTCACGTCTATCTACATACATGGTTATGTACAATTAGGCACAGAATCAGATGAGCAGCATTTTTTTTTTTCACCGTGGGAAGAGAGAGTCATCAATATTTGTAAGAGTAAATATTAAAGTCCTGAACTTCTCTTGGCTCCAGAGAACTGACAGAGCATTAAAAGGGCCCTTAGGTAGAGGAAATAATACAATATGGTCTTCCCTGAGTCCAGCCGAGGAAAGCCGCCCGGTTCTGAATTCATTTTCTACAGTAAAATTGATTACTTTGCCTCATACTCTGAACCCTATAAAAAGCACCAAGGTAGTCCTAATTCTTCTACTACTAATAAACCCATAGTTGGGTATGCTTTATGCTTTAATGCTTATAAGGCACTTTTCACATATTATGACCAGAAATAATTTGCTCATATATTCTTTCATCCAGTAATTCCTTCAACAACCTAGTATTACATTCTTAGTCATGTGAGAGAAAAAAAGGCGAGCACAAGAGATGTAATTGCAGGCCTCGTGAAGCTTGCAAATACCTTTTAATCAAATAGACAAATAAATGAAAAATTGCATCCAAACAAGGACATTACAAGATAAGAAAATTACATACCAACATATTAAAAAGGATAATACATCATGACTGGCTGGAGTTTATCCCAGGAATGCAAGGTTTATTTAACAAATGAAAATCATTTAATGAAATTTATAATATTAACAGATTAAAAGAAAAATAGAATATGATCACTTTACTAGATGAAGAAAACGTATTTGCCAAAAAATTAAACCCATTCATGATTTTTAAAATCCACATAACTAGGGATAGGAGGAGATTTCCTCAATCTGTTAAAGAGCATCTACAATAATCATGACTCCTCATTGTTGAAATATTGAGCACTCCTCTTCTTAAGTTGGGACGAGTCAAGGGATATTTGCTTGCATCATTAGCCAAAGTCCTAGCCAGTGCAAAAAGGCAGGAAAGTAAAACAAAATCATAAAGACTAGGAAGGAAGAAAGAAAGCTGTCACTATAGATGACATAATTTTCTATGTAGAAAACTCTAAGGGATATACCAAAAACTCTACTAGATCTAGTAAGCGAATATACCAATGTCACATGCTATAAAGTTAATATATGAAACATAATTTAATACTATCTATTAGCAAGAAACAATTGGAAAGCAAACTAACAAATATCATTTAAAATAGCATTCAAAACTACAAAATATTTGGGGATAAGTTTTTTAAAGATGTCAATATCTTTCAACTGAAAATTATAAATATTGATGATAGAAATGAAAAAACTAAGTATAGAGATATGCCATGTTCTGCATTGGAAGACTCAGTATTATTATGATACCAATTCTCCCTAAGTTGATCTGTAAATTCCACCTATCCTAATCAAAATCCTAGCTGGCTCTTTTCCAGGAAATAAATAAGCTGATTCTAAAATGTACTTGGAAATGCAAATGGCATAGAATTTCTAAAACAATATTTAATAAAACCAAGTTAGAGGACTTTCTCTGACTTAAAAACTAACTATAAAGTTATGGTAATCACAACAGTGTGGCATTGTAGAAAGACTAAAAAGTCCAGAAATAGATGGACACATATATGGTTGACAAGACTGCCATGGCAATTCAATGGGGAATTGAAAGCCTTTTTAATAAATAGTGCTAGAACAACTGGATATCCACACTGGGTGGAAGAACAAATCTTCCTCCCTACCTCATATCATATACAAAAATGCATTTGAAATGGATTTATAGACTAAACATAAAAGCTAAAAACTTTCAGCTTTTATGTTTGTCTTTTAGAAGAAACTACAGGGAAATATATTCACAACCTAAGGTTAGGCAAAGGTTCCTTAGAGAGGACACAGAAGGATGAAAAAAAGAAAGAAATGGACAAATTGAACTTAAAACATTTTGCTCATCAAAGACACCATTAAGAAAATGAAAAGACAAGCCAGGAGCTAAGAGAAAATTCTTACAATGCCTACATCCCACAAATAATTTGTATTCAGAATATGTATAAAATGCTTATAATTCAGTAATAAAAAGAAAACAACCCAATAGAAATGAGCAAAATACTTGAATAGTTAGTAGACAGTTCATAAAAGATGTGTAAATGATCAAGAAGAACATAATAAGGTGCTCAACATCATTAGTCATCAGGAAAATTCCAAATTAAAACCAAAATTAGTTACCACTGCACATCTACTAGAATAGCTAAATTAGACAGAAAAAGAAAAAAGAAAAAGAAAAAAACCTGACAGTGCCAAATGTTGGCAAGGACCTGGATCAACTGTAACACCCATATGTTGGTGGGAGTATAAAATGGTCCCATCAGTTTTGAAAACTAGCATTTTCTTAAAATGTTATATATACAGCTATCCTATGACCCAGCAATTCCTAGGTATTTGCCAAAAGAAATGAAAACGTATGTCTGAAAAAATTCTACAAGAATATTCATAGTAACTTTATTCATAATAGTCTGAAATTGTTAACAACATAGATCTTCAATAATAGAATGGATAAACTGGCATGTTGATACAATGGGATATTACTGAGCAATTACAAAAAAGAAATAAACTGTTGATACCTGTAACAAGGATGAGTCTCAAAAACATGCTGATGAAGGAAGCCAGACACCAAAGAGCACAAACTATATGATTCCACCTATATGAAATTCCAGAACCAACACAATTAATTACAGTGTTAAAAATCAAGAAAATGGTTGCTTTGGGTCAAGGAGGTCTTGACTAGGTGGGAACAAGAAGGAACTTTCTGGGGTGATATGTATATAGCATTTATCAAAATTGATCTTTTGTCAAAATAGCTCAAACTATGTGCTTAAGATCTATGCATTTTGCTATATGCAATTATACCTGAATAACATAGTAATCACACAAATAAATACAAAATTGTAACAGTGATTACTGCTTTTTGTTGTTGTTGTTTAACAATCTACATTTTTATTTTATTTATTTATTTTTATTATACTTTAAGTTCTGGGATACATGTGCAGAACGTGCAGGTTTGTTACATAAGTATACATGTGCCATGGTGGCTTGCTGCAACCATCAACCCGTCATTGATCTACATTAGGTGTTCCTCCTAATGCTGTCCATCCCCTAGTCCCCCAACCCCCAACAGGCCCTGGTATGTGATATTTCCCTCCTTGCATCCATGTGCTCTCATTGTTCACCTCCCACTTATAAGTGAGAACATGCGATGTTTGGTTTTCTGTTCTTGTGTTAGTTTGCTGAGAATGATGGTTTCCAGCCTCATCCATGTCCCTGCAAATGACATGAACTTATCCTTTTTTAGAGTTGCATAGTATTCCGTGGTGTATATGTGCCACATTTTCTTTATCCAGTCTATCATTGATGGGCATTTGGGTTGGCCACAAGTCTTTGCTATTGTGAATAGTGCAGTAATAAACATATGTATACATGTGTCTTTATAGTAGAATAATTTATAATCCTTTGGGTATATCCAGTAATGGGATTGCTGGGTCAAATGGTACTTCTGGTTCTAGATCCTTGAGGAATCCTACACTGTCTTGAACTAATTTACACTCCCACCAATAGTGTAAAAGTGTTCCTATTTCTCCACATCCTCTCTGGCATCTGTTGTTTCCTGACTTTTTAATGATTGCCATTCTAGCTGGTGTGAGATGGTATCTCACTGTGGTTTTGGTTTGCATTTCTCTAATGACCAGTGATGAGCTTTTTTTCATGTGTTTGTTGGCCTCATAAATGTCTTCTTTTAAGAACTGTCTGTTCATATCCTTCGCCATTTTTTGATGGGGTTGTTTTTCTCTTGTAAATTTTTTTTAAGTTCCTTGTAGATTCTGGGTATTAGCCCTTTGTCAGATTGATAGGTTGTAAAAATTTTCTTCCATTCTGTAGGCTGCCTGTTAACTCTGATGATAGTTTCTTTTGCTGTGCAGAAGCTGTTTAGTTTAATTAGATCCCATTTGTCAATTTTAGCTTTTCTTGCCATTGCTTTTGGTGTTTTAGTCATGAAGTTTTGCCCATACCTAGGTCCTGAATGGGATTGCCTAGGTTTTCTTCTAGGGTTTTTATGGTTTTAGGTCTTACATTTAAGTCTTTAATCCATCTTGAGTTACTTTTTGTATAAGGTGTAAGGAAGGAGTCCAGTTCAGTTTTCTGCATATGGCTAGCCAGTTTTCCCAACAACATTTATTAAATAGGGAATCCTTTCCCTATTGCTTGTTTTTGTCAGGTTTGTCAAAGATCAGATGGTTGTAGATGTGTGGCATTATTTCTGAGGCCTCTGTTCTGTTCCACTGGTCTATATATCTGTTTTGGTACCAGTACCATGCTGTTTTGGTTACTGTAGCCTTATATTATAGTTTGAAGTCAGGTAGCGTGATACCTCCAGCTTTGTTCTTTTGACTTAGGATTGTCTTGGCTCTACAGGCTCTTTTTTGGTTCCATATGAAATTTAGAGTCGTTTTGTCTAATTCTGTGGAGAAAGTCAGTGGTAGCTTGATGGGGACAGCATTGAATCTATAAATTAATGGGAGTATGACCATTTTCACGATATTGATTCTTCCTATGCATGAGCATGGAATGTTTTTGCATTTGTTTGTGTCCTCTCTTATTTCCTTGAGCAGTGGTTTGTAGTTCTCCTTCAAGAGCTCCTTCACATCCCTTGCAAGTTGGATTCCTAGGTATTTTATTCTCTTTGTAGCAACTGTGAATGGGAGTTCACTCACGATTTGGCTCTCTGTTTGTCTATTATTGGTGTATAAAAATGTTTGTGATTTTTGCATATTGATTTTGTATCCTGAGACTTTGCTGAAATTGCTTATCAGCTTAAGAAGATTTTGGGCTGAGAGGATGGGGTTTTCTAAATATACAATCATGTCATCTGCAAACAGAGACAAGTTGACTTCCTCTCTTCCTATTGGAATACGCTTTATTTCTTTCTCTTGCCTGATTGCCCTGGCCAGAACTTCGAATACTATGTTGAATAAAAGTGGTGAGAGAGTGCATCTTTGTCTTGTGCCAGTTTTCAAAGAGAATGCTTCCAGCTTTTGCCCATTCAGTATGATATTGACTGTGGGTTTGTCATAAATAGCTCTTATTATTTTGAGATACGTTCCATCAGTACCTAGTTTATTGAGAGTTTTTAGCATGAAGGGGTGTTGAATTTTATTGAAGGCATTTTCTGCATCTATTGAGATAATCATGTGGTTTTTGTCTTTGGTTCTGTTTATGTGATGGATTATGTTTATTGATTTGTGTATGTTGAACCAGCCTTGCATCCCAGGGATAAAGCCAACTTGATTGTGGTGGATAAGTTTTTGATGTGCTGCTGGATACGGTTTGCCAGTATTTTATTGAGGATTTTCACATCGATGTTCACCAGGGATATTAGCCTGAAACTTTCTTTTTTTGTTGTGTCTCTGCCAGGTTTCAATATTGGGATGATGCTGGCCTCATTAAGTGAGTTAGGGAGAAGTCCCTCTTTTTCTATTGTTTGGAATAGTTTCAGAAGGAATGGTACCAACTCCTCTTTGTACCTCTGGTAGAATTCAGCTGCAAATCCATCTGGTCCTGGGCTTTTTTTTGGTTGGTAGGCTATTACTGCCTCAATTTCAGAACTTGTTATTGGTCTATTCAGGGATTCAACTTCTTCCTGGTTTAGTCTTGGGAGGGTGTATGTGTCCAGGAATTTATCCGTTTCTTCTAGATTTTCTAGTTTATTTCCACAGAGCTGTTTATAGCATTCTCTGACAGTAGTTTGTATTTCTGTGGGATCAGTGATGAAATCCCCTTTTTCATTTTTTATTGTGTCTATTTGATTCTTGTCTCTTTTCTTCTTTATTAGTCTAGATAGAGGTCTATATATTTTGTTAATGTTTTCAAAAAACCAGCTCTGGGATTCATTGAGTTTTTAAATGGCTTTTTGTGTCTGTATCTCCTTCAATTCTGCTGATTTTAGTTATTTCTTCTATTTTGCTAGCTTTTGAATTTGTTTGCTCTTGCTTCTCTAGTCCTTTTAATTGTGATGTTAGGGTGTCGATTTTAGATCCTTCCTGCTTTCTCCTGTGGGCATTTAGTGCTATAAATTTCCCTCTAAACACTGCTTTAGCTGTGTTCCAGAGATTCTGGTACCTTGTGTGTTTGTTCTCATTGGTTTCAAAGAACTTATTTATTTCTGCCTTAATTTCATTATTTACCCAGTAGTCATTCAGGAGCAGGTTGTTCAGTTTCCAAGTAGTTGTGAAGTTTTGAGTGAGTTTCTTAATCCTGAGTTCTAATTTGATTGCATCGTGGTCTGAGAGACTGTTTGTTATGATTTCTGTTCTTTTGCATTTACTGAGGAGTGTTTTACTTCCAATTATGTGGTCAATTTTAGAATAAATGCTATGTGGTGCTGAGAAGAATGTAGATTCTGTTGATTTGGGGTGGAGGGTTCTGTAGATGTGTATTAGGTCTGTTTGGTCCAGAGCTGAGTTCAAGTCCTGGATATCCTTGTTAATTTTCTGTCTCATTGATCTAATATTGACAGTGGGGTGTTAAAGCATCCCACTATTATTGTGTGGGAGTCTAAGTCTCTTTGTAGGTCTCTAAGGACTTGCTTTATGAATCTGGGTGCTCCTGTATTGGGTGCATATATATTTAGGATAGTTAGCTCTTGTTGAATTGATCTCTTTGCCATTATCTAACGTCCTTCTTTGTCTTTTTTGATCTTCGTTGGTTTAAAGTCTGTTTTATCAGAGACTAGGATTGCAACCCTGCTTTTTTCCTTTTTCTTTTTTTTTCTTCTTTCCATTTGCTTGGTAAATATTCCTCCATCCCTTTATTTTGAGCTTATGTGTGTCTTTGCAAGTGAGATGGGTCTCCTGAAAACAGCACACTGATGAGTCTTGACTCTTTATCTAGTTTGCCAGTCTGTGTCTTTTAATTGAGGCATTTAACCCATTTACATTTAAAGTTAATATTGTTATGTGTGAATTTGATTCTGTCATTATGACGCTAGTTGGTTATTTTACCCATTAGTTGATGCAGTTTCTTCCTAGCGTCTATGGTCTTTACAATTTGGCATGTGTTTGCACTGGCTGGTACTGGTTTTTCCTTTCCATATTTAGTGCTTCCTTCAGGAGCTCTTGTAAGGCAGGCCCCTGGTGGTGACAAAATCTCTCAGCATTTGTTTGTCTGTAAAGGATTTTATTTCTCCTTCACTTATGAAGCTCAGTTTGGCTGGATATGAAACTCTGGGTTGAAATTTCTTTTCTTTAAGAATGTTGAATATTGGCCCTCACTGTCTTCTGGCTTATAGGGTCTCTGCGGAGAGATCCACTGTTAGTCTGATGGGCTTCCCTTTGTGGGTAATCAACCTTTCTCTCTGGCTGCCCTTAACATTTTTTCCTTCATTTCAGCCTTGGTGAATCTGATGATTATATGTCTTGTGGTTGCTCTTCTTGAGGAGTATCTTTGTGGTGTTCTTTGTATTTCCTGAATTTGAGTGTTGGCCTGTCTTGCTAGGTTGGGGAAGTTCTCCTGGATAATGTCCTGAAGAATGGAATTTTCCAACTTGGTTCCATTCTCCCCGTCACTTTCAGGTACACCAATCAAACATAGGTTTGGTCTTTTCACAGAGTCCCATATTTCTTGGGGGCTTTTTTCATTCCTTTTTGTTCTTTTTTCTCTAATCTTGTCTTCAAACTTTATTTCATTAAGTTGGTTTTCAATCTCTGATATCCTTTCTTCCACTTGATCAATTCAGCTACTGATACTTGTGTATGATTCACGAGGTACTTGTGCTGTGTTTTTCAGCTTCATCAGGTCATTTATGTTCTTCTCTAAACTAGTTATTGTAGTTAGCAATTCCTCTAACCTTTTTTCAAGATTTTTGGCTTCCTTGCATTGGGTTAAAACATGCTTCTTTAGCTTGGAGGAGTTTGTTATTATACACATTCTAAAGCCTACTTCTGTCAATTCATCAAACTCATTCTCCATCCAGTTTCGTTCCCTTGCTGGCAAGGAGTTGTGATCCTTTAGAGGAGAAGAGGTGTTCTGGTTTTTGGAATTTTCAGCCTTTTTGCGCTGTTTTTTTTCATCTTCATGGATTTATCTACCTTTGGTCTTTGATGCTGCTGACCTTCAGATGGGGTTTTTGTGTGGATGTTCTTTTTCTTTGAGGTTGTTGCCATCCCTTTCTGTTTGTTAGTTTTCCTTCTAATAGGCCCCTCTGCTGCAGGTCTGCTGGAGTTTGCTGGAGATTCACTCCAGACCCTGTTTTCCTGGGTATCACCAGTCAGGCTGTAGAACAGCAAAGATTGCTGCCTGTTCCTTCCTCTGGAAGCTTCATCCCAGAGGGGCACCTGCAAGATGCCAGCTGGAACTCTCCTGTATGAGGTATCTGTCAATCCCTGCTGGGAGGTATTTCCCAGTCAGGAGGCAGGGTCAGGGACCCACTTGAGGAGGCAGTGTGTCCCTTAGCAGAGCTCAAGCACTGTGCTAGGAGATCTGCTGCTCTCTTCAGAGCCAGCAGGTGGGAACGTTAAAGTCTGCTGAAGCTGCACCCACAGCTGCCCCTTCCCCCAGGTGCTCTGTCCCAGGGAGATGGGAGTTTTATCTGTAAGCCCCTGACTGGGGCTGCTGCCTTTCTTTCCGAGATGCCATGCCCAGAGAGGAGGAATCTGGAGAAGCAGTCTGGCTACAGCAGCTGGGGTCTCATCTGAAGGCCTGATTGGGAAAGGACTCACTTCTAAGTTCACATAGTTGTTAGCAACATTCAGTTTCTTGCATGTTCTTGGACAAAGGGCCTCAGTTGCTGGCTGTTGAATAGAGGCTGTCCTCAGTTTTTGTGATATGGCCTTCTTCATAAGCAACTCACAGTGTGGCAACTTGCTTTTTTAAAGCCAAAAGAGAGAGAGACTCTTAGCCTGACAAACATGCAATCTTATGTGACACAATCATGGAAGTAACATTTCAACACCTTCACTATATTTTCTTAGAAGCAAGCCATAGGTCCTGCCTATGCTCCAGGGGAGGGGATCACACATGAGGGTGAATGCCAGGAGGTAGGAATCGCAGGGCTGCTTAAGAGACTGTCTCACTGCCAGTACAGCTAGAAGGCTAAGATACTCTGGCCCTACTACACACAGGCATTGCTCCAGACTCTTTATAAAGACTGTGTAGCTTAATTCCCCCATCAACACTTTAAGATCAGAATTATTATCCCCATTTCGTAGGTGAGGAAACCGAGCTTCTAAGAGGCTAAATTATATTTGCCAAAGTTTCCACAGCAAGAAAATAGCAAATCTAAGATTCAAACTGAGACCTATTTGACTCCAAGAGGTATATTCTTTCTCTTTTTCCACCCTGCCAATATGTGTATTTGTCTCTATTTCATCCTTTGGAGTGATTTTACATATAGAGAAACTGAGGCAGGAAGGGAGCTCAGCCTCCATGAGGTCCCCCAATGGCATGATGGCAGAGGCAGCACAGAACTTTGGGTCCTCTCTTCTAGCCCATGCTGTATCTCACCTCGTTTCTCCTCCTATGAAGAAGCAACTGCCTCAAATATAGACCTTCAAGAACTGGCTCTCTGGCTCTAGAAGCCTCCAGAGCTTCACTCCAGGGAGCCATGGTTGCATTTTTTAAAGGAAATCCAATTCAGTGCCCATAAAAGTCCTCATTATCTTGCTAAGGTTGGCAGTTGGGGACTCTGAAATAGCTGAAATCTCTATAAACTACTCCTGGCAGGCATCCCCCTTAGCCTGGTAGACAGAGAGAAAATCATCTGCAAAATGTCAAGATGATGTTTAAACATCTCCGTCTCCCACCTCACAGTCGGAAGGATGTTCTAAGGGCCTAGTATGTGCAGCCAGGCCAGACAGAGTGTAGCTAGGCTCACACCCACCCACCCTCTGGCTGTGACTCATTTTCCCTCTAATCAAGGAAACGCAACCCCAAACAATGGGCTGCTCAGACTTCATAGTTTGTCATTTGTTACATGGCAGGAACACAGAAGTAATGAACAGAATTTTGATTTTTTGTTCCTGGATTTCTGAAACAGGTTTTCTCCGCACTATCTTAGTGAACAATAATACATCAAAAGTTACCTTCCATTCATGTTTCCAACTCTGTCTCTCTGGAGGAGTCAGGAAACTTTAACCTATGGGCCAAATCCAGCCAGCAGCTGGGTTTTTTATGATCTTAAAGCAAAAGATGGCTTTAACATTTTTAAAGGGTTGTAAAAAGAAAAACAAAGAGCAAGAGACAGTGACCATATGTGTCCTGCAGCTCTAAAAATAGTTCCTGGTCCTTTACAGAAGAAGTTTGCTACCCCCTGCTCTAGATATTAGTAGTGTCCTACAAAAAAGGGTTTCTACTGTCAGATAATTTGGGGAACCACTGGATTAAACACAATAAACAGAGTTGTGTATTTTGCGTGTGTGTGCGTATGTATTTTTTGGTAAGTGCATGCCTTATCAGAGCCTTTACTCACAACATTTTTTTTTTTTTTTTTTAATTTGGAAGAGAGAGATGTAGTAGGCAATGTTTCTTACCCTTTTTTTTTTTTTTTTTTTTTTTTTTTTTTTGCCTCAGTACCATTTTTGTGTGGGATGTGGTTTAGGAATTGCATTGTGTTAAGGCCCTTTTCATTAGAGATGTGTTGTTGAGAGGATTGTGGAGGTCATGCCCCTGGCACTAACTGGTTGCACACGTACCCTTTGGGTCCTTCTGCTGCTGATGCATCAGAGCTGGAAAGCGTGCAGTTAAGAGTAAGGGCTCAGGAGCCAGAGTCACTGTGTTAAAACTCCCTCTTTCCTGTCACTTGTGGAACTAAGGGGAACACACTTTACTAATCCATGCCTCCATTTCTTCCACTGCAAAATGAGGGTAATTATAGCAGCTGCCTCCTAGAGCCACTGCAACAATCGAATGAGATGTTTGTGAAGCATGCAGCATGAGCACTAGCACACGCACTACATTTCTGAACAAATGTTCACTATTGTTATTATTCGTCTCTAAAATGGGAATGATGCTGGCCTAATAGAGTTTTTTTAGCATAACAGTATATGGGAAAGGGATCCATAAAAAGGAATAGCAAATCCATATACACAAAAGGGGTCCATAAAAAGGAAACAGCAAATTTTCCTAGAAAAACATGACTATCATCATTCTAAGAAAAAGAAAGTTTTATCTGCCTAAGGGATATATATTTATTTCCTGGGGCTGCCGTAACAACGTACCACAAACTAGTTGGCTTAAAACAACAGAAATTCATTATCTCTCAGTTCTGGAGGCCAGAAGTTGAAAGTCAAGTTGTTATCAGGGACATGCTTCATCTGAAGCTTCTAGGGAAAAATTATTCCTTGCCTGTTTCAGCTCCTGGTGTTCCTTGGCTTGTGGCCGCATCACATCAATCTCTGCCTCCGTCTTGCATGGCATTCTCCCTGTGTGTCTGCCTTCACTTCATCCTTCCTCTATTTCTTTGTTTTGTTTTGTTTGTTTGTTTTAGAGACAGGTTCTCACTATGTTGCCCAGGATGGTCTTGAACTCCTGGCCTTAAGTGATGCTCCCACCTTGGCTTCCCAAATGCTGGAATTGCAGGTACAAGCCACCATGCCTGGCCCCCTCCCCTCTCTCTTCTTCTTCTTCTTCTTCTTTTTTTTTTTTTTTTTTTTTGAGACGGAGTCTTGCTTTGTCGCCCAGGCTGGAGTGCAGTGGCGCGATCTCAGCTCACTGCAAGCTCTGCCTCCTGGGTTCACGCCATTCTCACACCTCAGCCTCCCAAGTAGCTGGGACTACAGGCGCCCACCACCACGCCTGGCTAATTTTTTGTATTTTTAGTAGAGACAGGGTTTTACCATGTTAGCCAGGATGGTCTCGATCTCCTGACCTCGTAATCCACCCACCTCAGCCTCCCAAAGTGCTGGGATTACAGGCGTGAGCCACCGTACCCGGCCCCCCACCTACTTATAATGTCACCAGCTGTGTTGGATTAATGACCCACCCTACTCCAGCATGACCTCATCTTAACTAATTATATCTGCAATGATTCTATTTCCAAATAATGTCATACACTGAGACCTTGGGGGTTAAAACATCAACATTATCTTTTTGGGTAATGCAATTCAACTCATAACAGCAAGGTTTTGCAACCTTGGCACTACTGAAATTTGCGGCAGGATAATTCCTTGTGGTTGGGGCTGTCCTGTGCATTGCAGAATGTTTGGCAGCGTCCCTGGCCTCTACTCACTGGATGCCAGGAGCACCCTTCCCCAGTCATAACAATCACAAACGTCTTCAGACATTACCAAATACCCCTTGAGGAGCCAAACTGCCTCAGTTAAGAACCACTGGGTTAAAAACTAATACTTTCTAGACTAACTCAAAACAAAAAGACTTCCTCCAGTGGGACTGCAGAAGTGGCTAATATAGCAGTTAGGTCATAAAGGGTAGATAGATATTCCTCTTGTGGCATACTGCTAATAATAACGACTAAAAATTTTGCCTTGCCCAGCAGATCTTTTTGCTGAGAAACATTTCCCTACCTGGAGGCCACAGTTATTGTTAGTTCATACGCACGTCGTAGCCTAAAACATAAATTGCTTGGGAATATAGCAAATTTGGTGACATAATAATAAAAAGGAAAATCGATTTCTCCAGAAATACACATCTGTTCATTAAAGCTGTCTGCTAGTCCATTGCAGCTGTTCCCATTTAACAACTAAAGATCTAAACATAATCCTTTACAGTGGAAAGTTAGTAGAGAAGATATTCATAAAAGTCTGTGGAAATGGTTTGGCAGTGAAGTGTGGTTTATTTTTGTCTATGGCTCTTATGGAACCCTCTGAACGTACAAATGAATACTAAAATGTTGTAGCTACATCTTCATTGAAGCTGTTGGCTATCCAGGGTGACCAGTTCAAATCTGGCTAGGACAGGGCAAGGGGTGACAAGTTTCTTGGGCAATTAAATGGTCAGTCTTTCTTTGAATGTAGGAAACTTGGAAGATTTTCAAGAAAAGTATCATAGCTGTGAAGCAGGATATCTTTCCTAAGCCCTTCACAGGCGGGAACTGGAGTGCGGGCACTGGAGCTAGCCAGCTGCTTCGGCGCCAGCAGGGGCAAACTCCATTCACTCAAACCTGCTGCACTTAACCCCTCGTGGGAGCAAGCACACAAGTGTGAGTGAGTGCAGGAGCCAGGGGCAAGCACTTTTATTTGCCAGCGAGAACAAACTCCACACCAGTCCCACAGCAGCATTTAGTGAGGTGCCTACGACCCCTGAAGCCCCAGAGGGCATGTGTTACAGTGCTCTTTAAGGTCTGCCATCCACAGACAGCTTAAGTGTTAACAGCTCAGTGGACCCTCTGCCTTTTCACCTGAGGTGGCTGCTTTCCGCAGATGGTCAGTGTGACAGCCTTTTGCATCTGCACCCCTGGTACCCAAGCTCTTGTTTGGCATCCAGGAAAAATCAGGTCTCACTAACGAAGGGTGGTGAATGCAGAGGATCTTACTGCCAACAAAAATGACTCGCCGGGCACGGTGGCTCACGCCTGTAATCCCAGCACTTTGGGAGGCTGAGGCAGGCAGATCATGAGGTCAGGAGTTCAAGACCAGCCTTGCCAACATGGTGAAACCCTGTCTCTACTAAAATACAAAAATTAGCCAGGCATGGTGGCACACGCCTGTAATCCCAGCTACTTGGGAGGCTGAGGCAGGAGAATTGCTTGAACCCAGGTGGCAGAGGTTGCAGTGAACCAAGATCGTGCCACCACACTGCAGCCTAGGTGACAGAGCAAGACTCTGTCTCCAAAAAAGTAAATAAATAAATAAATAAATAAAAATAAATAAATAAAGGCCCTCAGCGGGAAGGGGAGCTGGAAAGGAGATGGAACGAGAAGGTATTCTTCTCCTGAAGTCTGGCTGTCTGCAGCCAGACTCTTCTCTGAGGTCGCACTGTCAAGCTGTCCCTCTGAAGGCAAGCTGCTTCTCTCCAATGTCCAGCTGTAGCCTCCAATGTCCAGCTGTAGCCTCCGATGTCCAGCTGTAGCCTCCAATGTCCAGCTGTAGCCTCCAATGTCCAGCTGCTTCTCCTCCTCTCTCTGATGGAGACCAGGGTTTTTATGGGTACAGAATCGGGGCTGGGCCGGGCCATGGGTGGTTTTGGAAAAGGCAACATTTGAGCAGGAAAACAGGGATGTAAGTTCTCACTTTGGACCATGGTCCCAGGCTTGAGGATGGAGCCCTCACCTCCAGCCTACTCGTCACCCTTGTTATCTCTCTCTCTGGGCAACAGAACTGCAGAGCCTGGGCTGAATCAGTAACCATGTCAACATCACCCCACCCCTGCTTTTCTTGGCTGCCATGCACACCAATCAAAAGCTGAGCCCTAGACCAGCTTAGTGCAAACACACTGTTGTCCAGCGGTGTTGTGTGATTTGATGGCAGGAGGCAAGCAGGGGAGTCCCAGGGAGACTCCTGCCCCCTAAACATGCACACTCACCTGTGCTTCCATTTTCAATGTAGCCCCTAAGTGCTGCCTTCTCTCAGATCCTTGGAGACTTTTCAGTGTGATTGTATCTGCACCTTGACCCCTTTATATCTTTCAGAATGAACCAGGCTATGTAAAAGTATAAGAAGCCTGAAAAGAGAAAGTGGGATAGCAAGAGCTTGAAATCTAAGTTCGGGTCTTGGTTTCACCCCCAAGCTAGGGTCTCCTCACTTGTGA
The DNA here is from genome assembly GCF_024542745.1 of Macaca thibetana thibetana. Taxonomy (NCBI): domain Eukaryota; kingdom Metazoa; phylum Chordata; class Mammalia; order Primates; family Cercopithecidae; genus Macaca; species Macaca thibetana. The sequence continues at coordinate 13,093,298 of NC_065578.1, forward strand.
ACATGGGGTTTGCCATCCAGGTCTACTGTGAAGATGTGCCTGATGGATTTTCTCTCTGTCTGTACATGCAGATACAACCCATAACATTATCTAGGGGCATTCGATGTGTGTTTGTTGACTGCTATGAGGGTATACACTGCAAGGAAAGAAAACAGGAGCAAGGATAAACCTGGCTTCTCAACCACCATGTGGCATCTCTGTGTGGCTCTGTAAAGCAGTGTTGTCTTTGGAAGGCAGCAGTGACCTCAGTATTTACGGATAGGATGCATCCCTGAGAGCTGGATTTTAGCTTTGTGCATCAGTCAATGAAAGCAGCTGTTTACCTAGAAGTGCACATTCACTTCGTGTTTGTTGTCAGAGTGTTTATGAATGATCCGTCCATTAGGCGCTCCCATGATGGGCTCATCAACAAAGCTTCTAGGTCTCTGACCGTTTTGCCAACAATACAATCAGCTTTCACAATTTATACATAACTGAAGCCTGCTAACAGCCCATGGGAGCTGGAGAAACAGCTTTCAGGATAGCTCAGATGCAGAATGTGGGGATCTGGGTAATTTGCGTAGATGGGTGTCACCTGTGATGCCTCCTCCCTCCTAAGCCTCTGGCTCAATCCTGCCTCAGGCTGTCGGCTCCTTGGAGTTCTTGGCCTGGACTATGACCATGCACCCAAACCGAAGAAAGAGAAGGCTTCGCTTCAACTTTCAACAATCAATTTTTATCGTGTCTAAAGCAACTCATTAAATTTACAGCTCCTTTACTTGTTAAAGAATCCATCATAAAAGAGGATTAAGGGATGGCTAGGTAGAGAGGTACTGGCTTTTTCTTTTTTTCTCCAAGTACATTAACAGTGCCTGTGTTAGGTAGTGCTCTCCAAGTATATTAATAGCACCTGTGTTAGGCAGGAACATTTCTGGTCCTGATCTTATCCGGGTCACCTTTCTTTGGTCCACATTTCAAACAGTGGCTAATAGGGAGCGCTGGGCTTCCTGGGAGTTGAATAAATAGTATTGACTTTCATTAGCTCACTAGCAACTGCTAGAGGTGGAAGGTGTCTTACGCCAAGATGTATTTCTGCAGCGTAGCCTCAGGAAGGAATCAGATGGAGACACATTTCTAAATGCAAAATAAGAGATCCTCAATCTGAACATTTCCTCTGAGGAGAAATGTTCTGTATTTTGTGTGTGTGTGATAGCAAAGCTGCCACTGCTGTCTGGGTGGCAGAAATGTCAAAAACATATTGTTCGCTCTTTAATTTCCTCGCTCAACGCCAGGTCATTAACTTTAACACTATCCAAGTGCTTGCATGACCGTATTTACCTTAAAGGATGTGTATGAGCCTATTGTTTAAAATGCAGCCTCCACAATGGGAGAAATCTGTGGAGCTGAAGCTAGTCCGCTTCAAAGAAGGAACCTTGAAATGTGCTAGCCAAGATTCGTGAAGTGGCTTCTCCATCTGGAGAATGGTAAAAGGGAAGGGGACATTTAGAAGGAACAAGGAAAAAATGAGGAGAGAGCAGACTGAACCGAATCTTGTCTGCTGTAAGCCCATGATGGGTTCCGAATGATGAATTGCCCTTAAAGGGCAGCCTTGTTTAACAAAGACGCAATACATCTCTTGAGGAAGGTATTTAGCAAAGAGGAAAGCTGAGCAAGGGCCCAAAGGGAATAAACCTGCCCACAGCCCTGGTGCCAGTTATGCAAAGTAAGCCTGACATCCCCATGCACCTGTGGGGGAATCTGGGACTGCTTTCAGGTATGCATTCCACTAAAAACGTGTACATCTCAAAGAAGCAAGCCACTGTTGTGTTTTCATGATGGTGCTTAGTCTAAGTCACTAGCAATGTAATAGCTAAATAAATTAATCCAGAAAAAAACTGGCTCCATCACCACGTGCTGGGATTACAAGCAAAGTATAAATCTTTGTGCTGTGGGTGCATTCTACCTCCCCACATGTGCATGAGAGGCCTTTTGGCCCCTCTCCAGCCCACACTATCAGCCGTGAATCTTTGCACTAGACACGAAGAGGGTTAGACAAACACAACCAACTCAAATGCTGGATGGAAAAAGGGTCAGTGGTTTCCATAGAGCGTGGGTGTTTTTCCACCCCCAGGAACTAGAGAAGACCAGGGTTCAAGGGAGAGCAGGGTTGGGAGGTGGGCAGGCAGATGGGCCATCCTGGCTAGTGAAGGAGAGGAAGGAGAGGGGAGGATTGGTCCTGGGGAGGGGTGGAGGGTGGGCAAGGACCTTCCTTCAGGAGGCCCAGACACTGCACAGAACACACGAAGGCTGCCAAGCTGTTGTTCAGTGAGTGTGGCCACTCCCAAAGAGCAAGCTGCTCAGCCCCTGAGGATCATTCAGGGATCTGGGCTGCTGAGGTTCAGTTCTCCTTTCCCTCCTTTCCCCCTCTTTCCCCAAGGCCCCTCTTTGGAAGACCAAGAGGGTAGTTTGGGGAGGGGACAGCTATCTTGTGCAGGGCATGCTAGGAAAGCCTTGTGACTGGGGGGCACAGACAGGATTCATTTTCCCTCTGAGTGGTAAACCTGTTGCCTCCTTTACACGTGTGTCCACCTACCTATTGGGCTGAAAAGCCTGGGACTGCCAGGGATCTCTGAAGTTTCTTTGGAGAGTCACGAAGTTAACTTGTATCTTCTCTTTTTTATTTAAGTTTGAGACAGGGTCTCGCTTTGTCACCCAGACTAGAAATGAGATCATGACTCACTGCAGCCTCGACCTCCCGGGCTTAGGTGATCCTCCTACCTCAGCCTTCTGAGTAGCTGGGACTACAGGCATGTGCTACCATGCCTGGCTAATTTTTGTATTTTTAGTAGAGAGGGGGTTTTGTTATGTTGTCCATGCTGATTTCAAACTCCTGGGCTCAAGCAAGCCACCCACCTCGGCCTCCCAAAGTACCGAGATTATGAGTGTGAACCACCTAGCCCAGCCCCCAACTAGTATCTTCTATAAGACATAATGGACACTATTGGACCAGGGGTAGGTGATGAGCTCAACACTCATAAAGAAGCTTGAGCCTGTAGCATTGTTGTTCTCCAACGTTAGCGTGCATCAGAAACACTTGGAGGGCTTACTAAAACACAGTTAGCTGGGCCTCATCTCAGAGCTCCAGGTTCAGTTAGTTGGTCTAGGGTAGGGCCAGGCAAGCTACATCTGGGACAAGTCCCGGGGGATGCTGATGCTGCTGGTCAGAGGACCACACTTGGAGAGCTATTGCTTTTCATGCCTCTTCTTAGGGGCAAATGCAAACTTTTCACCTCTTGAGCTCTTCACTGTGGTATTGAGATATTAACTACATGCTTAATCCCTTCTTGCAAAAGGACTTCACACAACACAGAGCATACTTTTAGGGACCAAGGCGCTAAACCCACCCTCTGCAGTTGAGATAGTCTGAAAATAATGTGCGAATGGGAATTATGCCTAGGGAACATTTGGCAAGAGACCAGCAAGGGCTAAACTGGAAAAGGGTGGTCCCAGGGTCCCCCAAAAGCATCTCAGTCCCTGGGAGAGGCTGAGTGTCTAAAGAGTTTCTTGGTACCCTCTTTGCAGATGCTGATTTAAAAAAAAGAAAAAAAGGTTCCATAAAGCACATGACAAGGGAGTGAGAATGCACATCTCTGGTTCTGTTCACCTCATCAGCATCAATAAATATTTATTGACATCCTGAAATGTCAGGGATGCCAGAAAGCAGAACCAAACATTCTAGAGACACGGATCTTGCCCTCCAAAGAAACCACAATCTAAAGAGAAAACCAAGAAACAGGAGAATTATCTTTGAGAGGCAAGGCAGGGATGTACTCCTCATGAAAGATGTAGTTAGCTTTTCACAATGGCAGTGAGCCTGAAATGTGCACATAAATTAATGCTTTTGTAAACCGAGTTAGATTTTAAATGCATGAGAGGAGCCAAGTGTTTAAAGGAAACTGGCAGAGAATCTTTCTGCAAAAAGAAGAATCACTTAGTCATGTGAATAATCGTCATCTCATTTATGGGTCTTATTAGCTTCGATTTTTCATTTTGGTAGATCTGAACAGACTGAAAACAAGTTCATAACAAGTGAAAGGAATTTTTCTGTATCCTTACTTTGGGAAAAGTAAATGACAAGTTTGTATCAAAGATTGTTAACTGTTTACGGTGTATTTAAGTGGGTCTATTCAGCCAGTCCCTAAGACTGTATATAGCTGTAGTGTGGTTGAATAATAATGGATAGGTCATCAGCCTGAGGTCATTTAAAAAACTTAAATATTTCTATAATTGCCAAAGCATGCCGACTTGTGTTAAGTATATTTTCTCGGACTTTGAGTCATTGGAAGTTGGTAATTGAAACATGGTAAATACGATGTCTCTCAGATGGGATTTCTCAACCTTGGTGCTAGTGACAGGCATTTGGGGCCAGATAATTCTCTGATGTGAGGGGCTGTCCCGTATGTTGTAGGATGTCCAGCAGCATCCCTGGCTTCTACTCACTGGATGCTAGTAACACCAACCCAGGTGCAACCATTGAAAATGTCCCCGCACATCAGCACATGCCCCATGCGGGGGAGGGCAGCAAAATGGCCTCATCAAAGACTATTGCTCTAAAATAATGTGAACATTAACAGTCAGCATCCCCTGTTCTCACACGATTCTGTATTGAGTTTTCTCAAAGCAAAGCTCACTTCCTCATGAGTGCGGTCGCACCTCGTGATTCATTATTGATTGCATTACAAGTGGCAAGGAAACTATGTATTCATTTATTCACTCCCAAGACATGTGTTCAATGCCTGCTCTGTGCCCATCAGTGGTGGTGAGCAAAATGAGCAAGGTTCTTGCCCTCAAGGAGATTGTAGTCTAGTGGGAATGTCAGGTGGTCAACAAACTAACAAATTAATAATTAATCATAAGATATAAAATCGCATGACAGAAACAGGGGGTACAGACAGAAACTAACACAACAACAGCCTGTGTAGACAGAGTAATCTGAGAAGGGCTCCCTGAGGAGGTGACATTTCAGCTGCAGCCTGTAGGATGAGTAGGGGGTTGCCATGTGACTGGCTGGAGGGACTGCAGTTCATGAAAAGAAGGCTGGAGGTAGACAGTACTGAACAAGGACTGTAAGAGGTAGCTTTCTGATAACTGGATATAGTCTCATTGCTCTGGTGTTAGTTAGGGTTCTCCTGAAAAACTGATCCAATAGGATATATTGTTATGCCCAGACCGTTTATTCCCCGAAGAAGACCACCAGAGTCCAGAGTCAAAGCTAAGCAGCAAGGATCTTTATTACAGGTTCGAACCTGGAACTCTCACTCGCTCGCGAAACGAGACGGGCAGGAGAGCTCCCCTACTGAGCTCCGAGCAGTGTTATATAGTCTAAGAAAAGTGGGCATAGAGTTATTATACAAATCAGATATATGATTGGCTAGTGTTTGAACAAGGCGATTTGGCTAACTATGATTGGTTCCCGCCATTTCTGATATTTCGGTTCAGCCTTTGAGGCGGGAGAGCAGGTTTATGGCAGCAAGAGTTTATCTTACTTAAACACGTCTTGTGACCTTGCCTCAGAACTTACAAAATCTCCGGTACGTGCAGAAAAACAGGTAATCACAGAACTTATGAAATCTCTGGTATGTGCAAAACAAAATCTCTGATACGTGCAGAAAAACAGGTACTCACAGAACTTATGAAATCTCTGGTATGTGCAAAGATTAGAGAGCAGAACAAAGGGTGTAGCAGGGGGGTCGGGTACACATCTATCTTTGTGTCCTTTCTACATATATATATATATATATATATATATATATATATATATATATAAAATAAGGAATTGGCAAAGGAGATCATGGAGATTGAGAGATCCCACAATCTGCTGTCTGTAATCTGGAGACCCAGGAAAGCTGTTGGTATGAATTCCAGTCTAAGTCCAAAGGCCTGAAACCAGGAGTGTTGATGGCATAAGTCCCAGTCCAAGAGCAAGAGAAGACTGATGTCCCAACTCGACAGTCAGGCAGGGAGACAGAATTCGACCTTCTTTGCCTTTTTGTCATATTGAGACGCTCCCTTTGGGAAGGCCAAACTGCTTAAGTGAGTCCAATCAGGTTAACTGTTCAACTTGATTCAAATGCTAATCTCTTCCAGAAACATGCTCACAGCCCAACCCAGAAATAATGTTTACCCAGATGTCCAGGCACCCCACGGCCCAGGCAAGTTGACAAATACAATTAACAAAGTTAGCCGAAGCAAAAGTTTGTCTTCTTTCTCTAGGGAAAGGGATGCATTCCACAGAGTCCTGGAATCCTGGGAGACAGGCCTGGAGTGGTGTGTTCCTTCTCTGACCCCAAGGCAATGTGTAAGATGAAAAGATGGCTTCAGACTTCATAGAGAATTAAGGCTTATTTTAAAGATGAAAGTTGTGCCTCTTCACTAAGTAAGAGGTAATTTGCTAGGGATTTGGTTGTCCGTGTTGTTACTTAAATGGATGTTACATAAAGTGGAAAACAAAATCCCTCCCATTTGTGCAAAAGGTAGTACTTTTGCCAGGTAGTATAAACTAACATAAGGCAATTTGACCATGCGCATATATTTAGTTCTTTGTGGTAGTTACTGATAACCACCAGTAGTTGGAGGGGGTTGAGAATGAGCTACTCTCCTGCAACTTTGCTACCAGCTTATAATAAAAGCACGTCTCAGACCAAACCCTGTGCCATATGCAGACCCTTATTAGTAAGCAGACACTAGGCTATAAAACTTGGTGTTTAAGATCAACAAAATCCCAGCTGCCTGTCCTTGTAGGTGTCCTGACCACACCTCACATGGGCCACTCACCCCAGGCAGTTATGACAGCACTCAAGAGGCAGGAGAGAGCTAATCTAGCAATGATCATCAGACAACCCAAATCCTCCAAACTATCTGCTGAATGAAGGACTGTTTGGGGGCTCAAGTCTCAAGTACCATCCCTGTGGGAGAAGGGGACAGTGTCTGCAAGCTATTCAGATCTCCTTCAGGCAAGGATGAGGAGCTTTGGGAAAATATCTAAGCCAAACCTTTCATCTTGAATACCACTAACTCACCAGTGAGAACTCACTTATTACATCTATTATGCTAAATAACGAGCTCTTTGTTTTTCACCAATGAAACCCATTTGGAACTTTCTTTGAGCTCATTAGCCTCATTAGCAAAGTCTCTAGTGATGATCAAAGGTCAGTGGTAAAGAAAGATGAAGACGCCCTTCTGGAACAGCCTCAGGAGTGTGGCCTTTCTGATTAAATGCTGGAGTTCACTCTCAGAGTGTAGGTTCCTGGTCAGGACCATGGACTGCCCCTCAAGTGTAGCTTAAGCCAACTGACATATACATGTCATCACGCGCTCTGTACTGCAGGATTTTAAAGTAAATTGCATGCATCAAAACAGGCAGACGTAGCCTGAATCTGTCTTGGAAATGAGTGTGGGAAAAGGAGGTCCGTAAATTTAACAATCTGATTAACCAAGAGCGATCATACAAGTCATATTGAGCTTGTCCATTTTCAAAGAATTAAAGTCCAATTAACTATACTTTACCCAAACTCGAGAGCATCTCAGCCTTTTGGGGGCAGAGGCCAACACAGACTTTCAGCTTGGCTTGGGAATCTGTAACAGCTGCAGCTCCAGGTTAACAGCTTCCAGCCTTTTCCAAAAAGATGACTCCTAATTTAATGACCTCTATTGAAGGTCAGTTGTATTTTAGTGTCTATTAACTGAGAAAATAATAATGAAAAAAGTGTTATGAATTCAGCACACTTTCAATATGTCTTTCATTAGTCACAATAGCATCATACACACTTTAGAAAGAGTGCAGGAGGTTAGATTCAAAAATAAGGGAACATCACAGAAAACCAAACCACCAGAAAGGCCCCAGGTATGCTGGACACCTAGGCACTGTCTCTCCATAAGTCAGTCCAACACAGACAGCCTTCTCCCAGCACTAGAGCAGATGGCTTGCTTCTCACCCAAGCGCGAGATAAAATAGGTGGCTTGTATTTAGAGCCATACTGTGTGAATACTGTGTATCTTCAACACTGGGATCACATGCTTCCCACAGGCAAGATGCTCATACTAAGAGGCCCTGAAAACCAAGCCCACTAAGATTAAACCAATCTGCATTTCTCACCTCATGCTCAGAATAAGACGTAAGGTCACTGCATGAAATGACATGTGGAGGTTGGGCATGGTGGCTCACGCCTGTAATCCCAGCACTTTGGGAGGCCGAGGCAGGCAGATGCCGAGGTCAGGAGATTGAGACCATCCTGGCTAACACGGTGAAACCCCGTCTCTACTAAAAAAATAGAAAAAATTAGCTGGGCATGATGGTGGGTGCCGGTAGTCCCAGCTATGTGGGAGGCTGAGGCAGGAGAATGGCGTGAACCTGAGAGGCGGAGCTTGCAGTGAGTGGAGATGCGCCACTGCACCCCAGCCTAAGTGACAGAGCAAGACTCCGTCTCAAAAAAAAAAAAAAGAAAGAAAGAAAAAGAAATGACATGTGGAGAGGATTATATATGTACGATAAACTCAACACAAAGACAGTCATTGGCATATGTATGGAGCCAAGGCCCCCTTTGCAAACACTCCAGGGGACCCTGGCCAAGCATGACTTTGGGTTATTAGTTAACACACGGATAAGTCTGATGCAAGCAATAGAAAAGAGGAGTGTTCACGGACCCACCACCTGAACACAGTGAGGGAGAATACCAAGTGATTTCCCATTTCCTGTGGGAATTTTACTATCTCAATCATCATCAAAAGTATGCATTTAGCACCCAAATGTGCATGGCCCTGTACATGCATCATGCCCAGAAAGAATACAGTACTTTCATCAGTGATATGGCTTGAATATGTCCCCCAAAGTTTGTGTGTTGGAAGCTAATCCCCAAAGCAACAGAGTTGAAAGATGGGACCATCAGGAGGTAACGAGGTTATAAGGGGTCTTCCCTCATAAATGGATTAATGGCCTTATCTTGGGAGTAGGTTAGTTATTGTGGGAGTGGGTTCCTGATACAAAGGATAAGTTCAGCCTTTCCTTCTCAATCTCACTCTCTCTTGCCCTTCCACCATGAAATGACATAGCACAAAGACCTTCACCAGATGCCAGCACCGTGCTCTTGAACTTCCCAGGCTCCAGAACCATGAGCCAAATAAATTTCAATCTATTATAAATTACTCAGTTTGTGCTATTATCTTGTAACAATAAAAAATGGACTAAAATGATGAGAAACAAATTCTAAAGCAATATATATCAGTATCACTCAGAGTTATGTCCTAACTACTTAACCTTGGGCAAATCATATGACCTCTGTGTGCTGTGTGTTATGGTTAAATGAGATAACCTAGATGAAACATATAGTAAGTGTTCAATAAAAGGAGACAAGCAGATTAGTCATTATAGTCTGGGTGTAAAATAATTGCATCAAGGCAGCAACAACAAACTAAAAATTATTCTGTAAAATGAAATTGTTTTTGCTATCTACGTTTTTGTTTGCGAAGCAAAAACTTCTATAATGTATTAGTTGCTGGTGCTGAGTACCAAATAAGATTTGTTTAATATCAAGATCTTTCCTATCAGCCAGACATTTGTATTTTTTATGATGGAGAGGAAATGTCTTCCTACATAATAACTAAAGAAAGGTAGCTACTCAGCCATTCTCCCATTCTTGTTATTTCCAAATGAAAGCTAGTGGGAAACACAGCATTTTGTTGAAGTGCTTAAATGGAAGCCATTCTAAGTTGGCTAGCTGCTCAGTATAATATAGACATTGTAAAATAACACGAGGGCAGGAATCAACCTACCCTTAAGGTCTTTTTAACTGGTAATTGGCTTCCTATCCATCAGTCGACCATTCCTTAAACTTCTGTCTATTCCAGAGATGACAAATGTGAAGGTGCCTTGTAGAAATTGGAGGAGGCAGGTCCAAGGGGCCACCACATCAGTGGAAAGACTGTGCATTATGAGACCGATCAGTCTCACTTGCCTTTAGCTCAAAGCAAATGTTCTCCATGGCAACAATGATAGTCAGAAAATGTAAGAAATAGCAGTTCCACCAAGCACAGAAACAGTCTCTACCCTTTTCAATTCTCAACAATCTCAACTCCTCATACTCTGTCTTTCACAATGGGCCAGGTCGCTGGCAGTAGTTAGAGCTGCTGGTGCAGCTGACATAACACTGTCTACTGGTGAGTCATTGGCAAGGTTTACTGGGCAGCGGAACTAAGGTTTTCAAAATTTAATGTCTGTTTAGGGCGTGCAACTGACTTTTCTAGTATGGAAAGCCTGCTGCTAACTGCATGGCTACAGTTGAGGTCCCAGGAACATAGTGATGACCTACCTGTCTGGTTCAAGTCAGCATTTCTCAGCTTCAGCACTGTTCATTCTGCCAGCTCATTCTTTGTGATGAGAGGCTGTCTACAGGTTTTAGCAGCATCCCTGATCTCTACCCACTTGATACCAGTAGTATCTTCCCTTCCCAAATGGAAAAACCAAGAATGTCTCCAGACATTATCAACTTTCCCTTGGGGTACAAAATTACCCCCAGCTGACAACCACTGGCTTAAATGAAGATCCTAATAGGCCAACCATTTCTGGAGCCAGAATTTTTTGATTTATTTTTTTCATGTATTTGTTTATTAATTTAACAAAAGTTTCGTAAGACCTTACTCTGTGCTAGGTACTCTTCTAACCATTGGGTATTCATCAGTGAACTAGGTACCTGCTTTAGTGGAACTATGTTACATATGACACAACATGTAAGCAAGCACATAAGAAGACAGTTATGGAATTTCTTTCAGCAAGAACTGATAGATTTTGTAAAATATACTTATGAGTAATGGGAATAAAATTCAATTATTATTAATTCTTACTATCAAAGTTAATTTGAAGCTAGCTACGATAAAAGATTTATCCTTTAAAAGAAATGTAAATGGGAGGAGGGGCAGAGCAAGCTGGCTGAATAGAAGGCTCCACCAATCATCCCCCCAATTTAACAACTATCTGCACAAAGAAACAACCTTCATAAGAACCAAAAATCACGGTACCTGGTTTTAACTTTATATAGCTGAAAGATGCATTGAAGATGGTAGGAAAGAGTCTTAAACTGCTGACATTACCCCCTTTCCCATCTCCTGGTAGTGACCGCATGGCGTGAAGAGAGAATCTGAGTCCTTAGGAGAGGGTGAGTGCAGCAGTTATAAAACATTGCATTGAACTCAGGGCTGCCCTGACACAGCAGAATGCAAAACTGAGCTGAACTCAGCAGATGCCTGCCCACAGAGGGAGTATTTAAACCAGCCCTAGCCAGAGGGGGATATCCCATCCAGGCAGTAGGAACTTGAGTTCTGGCAAGCCTTTCCACTGCAGGCTAAAGTGCTCTGAAACTCTAAATAAACTTGAAAGGCAGTCTAGGCCACAAGGATTGAAACTCCTAGGTAAGTCCTAGTGCTGGACTGGTCTCAGAACCAGTGGACTTGGGGATCATGTGACATACTAAGACATCAGTTAGGACAGCTAAGGGAGTGCATGCACCAGCCCTCCCCCAAACCCAGGCTACACAGCTTGCAGCTCCAAAAGAGACTCCTTCCTTCTGCTTGAGGAGAGAAGATAGAAGAGTAAAGAAGACTGACCTGCATCTAGAACGCCAGCTCAGCCACAATACAGCACCAGTTAGAGTCATGGGGCCCCAGTTCCAGGCCCTAGCTCCCAGACAACATTTCTAGACACATGCTGGGCCAGAAGCAGACCAGCTGGCCTGAAAGGAAGGATACAGTCCTCGCAGGACCCATCACCTTCTAACTAAAGAATCCTTGGACCCTGAACAACCAGCAGCAATAACCAAGTAATACACATGGTCCTTGAGTGAGACTCTGAGGCTTGCTGGCTTCGGGTGACACTCAACACATTCTCAGCTATTATGGCTACAGGGAGAGACTCCTTCAGATTGAGAAAAGTAGAAGGAAAACAGGACTTTGTTTTTCACTTTAGGTGCCTGCTCAGCCACAGACAGGTAAAGCACCAAGCAGGCTTTTGGGATCCCTGATTCCAGGTCTTGGCTCTTAGACAACATCTATGTACCTTGCCCAGCGCAGAGGGGAGACCACTGTCCTGAAGGGTGAGTCCTAGGCCTGCCAACATTCACCATAAGCTGACTGAAGAGCCCTTGGGCCTTAAGGGAATATTGATGGTGGCCTGGCAATACTCCCCATAGGCCTGTGGGGGTGGTAGCCACGGGATGAGGCTCCTTTCCCTGTGGAAAAAGAATGGGAAGGGCTGTGTCTCATGGTTTGAGTGCCAGCTCAGCCACAGTGCAATAGAACACCAGGTAGATTTCTAAGATTTTTACTCTAGTCCCTGAGTCCTGGACAGCATCTCTAGACTGACCCAGGGCCTGGGGGAACTTGCCACCCCAACTGGCTTCACCACCTGGTGGATTGTGGAGCCCCAGGGCCTTGAGAAAACATAGGCAGTAGCCAAGCAGTGGTTATAGTGGGCCTTAGGCGAGACCCAGTGCTCTGCTGGCTTCAGGTCTAACCCAGCACAGTCCCAGTGGTGGTGAGCACAGAGGTGTTTATATCACCCCACCCCCAGCTCCAGACAGCTCAGAACAGAGAGACTCCATTTGTTTGAGAGAACATAATGGAAAAGAACAAGAGTCTCTGCCTGGTAATCCAGAGAATTCCTGTGAATCTTATCCAAGACCACCAAGGCAGTACCTCTGTGAGGCTGCAAGAACCACGTCATTATTGGGCTTGGGGTGCCCCCTAATGCAGATATGACTTAGACCACAACACTCAAGTCGTTTTGAAAACCTGGAAAGCCTTTCCAAGAAGGATAGGTACAAACAAGCCCAGATAGAAAAGACTACAATAAATACCTAACTCTTCAATACCCAGACACAAACAAACATTCATAAGCATCAAGACCATCCAAGAAAACATGACCTCAACAAATGAACTAAATAAGACACCAGGGACCCATTTGAAGAAACAGAGGTAAGTGACCTTTCAGAGAATTCAAAAGTGCTGTGTTGAGAAAACTTAAAGAAATTCAAGATAACACAAAGAAGAAAATCAGAATTCTATCAGATAAATTTAACAAAGAGGTTGAAATAATTGAAAAGAACCAAGCAGAAATTCTAGAGTTGAGAAATGCAATTAACATACTAAAAAATACATCAGAGTTTGTTAATAGCAGAACTGATCAAGCAGCAGAAATAATTAATGAACACAGGCCATTTGAAAACACACAGTCAGAGGAAAGAAAAAGAATAAAAAAGAATGAAGCACACCTATGAGATCTAGAAAAGTAGCCCCAAAAGGACAAATCTAAAACTTTTTAACCTTAAAGAGGAGATAAAGAAAGAGACAGGGGTAGAAAGTTTAGTAAAAGGAATAATAACAGAAAACATCCCAAACCTAGAGAAAGATACCAATATCCAAATACAAGAAGGTTATAGAATACCAAGCAGATTTAACCCAAAGAAGACTACCTCAAGGCATTTAATAATCAAACTCTCAAACATCAAGGATAAACAAAGGATCCTAAAAGCAGCGAGAGAAAGCAGCGAGAGAAAAGAAACAAATGACATACATCTGGCAACATAGTCCTTCCCACTCTTCCCTCCACTTTTGAGGCAGAGTAGCCTCATCCCATGGCCATCATCCCACAGAGCTATGGAGAGTATTGCCAGGCCACCATTGGAGCACCCAGATATATATATGTGTGTATATATAGACAAAAACTATAAGAAGAGACAAAGAAGCTCACTATATAATGATAAAGGGATCGATTCAGCACGTATATTAACAATTTTAAATATACGTGCACCCAGCACTGGAGAGTTCAGATATATAAAGCAAATATGATTAGAGCTAAAGTCAGAGATACAACCTACAAGGACTGAACCATGAGCCATTCTAAACTCATCCTGTGATGCCAGTATTACCCTGCTACCAAAACCAGACAAAGACACATCAAAAAAAGAAAAAGTATAGGCCAATATCACTGATGAATATTTACACAAAAACATTCAACAAAACACTAGCAAATTGACTTCAACAACACATTAAAAAGATTGTTCATTACGACAAAGTGGGATTTATCCCCAGGATGCAAGGATGGTTTAACACATGCAAATCAATTGATTTGATACATCGTATCAGTGGACTAAAGGACAAAAACCATATGATCATTTCAATTGATACTGAAAAAGTAACCAATAAAATTCAACACCCGTTCATGATAAAAACCCTCAAAAAACTAGGTATAGAAGGAACATAACTCAACATAATAAAGCCATACATAAAAGACCAATAGCTAGTATCATACTGAACGGTAAAAAAACTGAAAGCCTTTTCTCTAAGATCAGGAACACAACAAGGATGCCCACTTTCATCACTGTTATTCAAAATAGTACTGGAAGTTATAGTTAGAGCAACCAGAAGACAAGAGAATGCAATAAAGAGCATCCAAATTGGAAAGAAAGAAGTCAAATTATCCTTGTTTGCAGATGATACAATCTTATATTTGGAAAGAAGACTCACCAAAAAACTATTAGAACTGATCAACACATTTAGTAAAGTTGCAGGATACAAAATCAAGATACAAAAATCAGTAGCACTTAAATATCCCAACTGTGAATAATCTGAAAAAGAAATCAAGAAAGTAATCCCATTTACAATAGCTACAGATAAAATAAAACACCTAGGAATTAACTAAAGGGAAAGATCTCTACAATGAAAACTATAAAACATTGATCAAGAAATTGAAGAAGACATGAAAAAATAAAAGATATTCCATTTTCAAGGATTGGAGCAATCAATATTGCTTAAATGTCCATACTACCCAATGCAATCTACAGATTTAATGCAATCCCTATCAAAATAACAATACCAAAATACCATTCTTCACAGAAATAGAAGAAACAATTCTAAAATGTATATGGAACCACAAAAGACCCTGAATAGCCAAGGCTATCCTAAACAAAAGGAACAAAACTGGAGGAATCACATTACTTGCCTTTAAAATACACTACAGAGTTATAGTAACCAAAACAGTATAGTACTGGCATAAAAATAGACACACAGATCAGTGGAAGAGAGAACCCAGAGATAAATAGATACATCTACAGTGATCTCATTTTTGACAAACATGCCAAGAGCATACACTGGAAAAAACGTCTCTTCAATAAATGATTCAGGGAAAATTGGATATCTACATGCAGAAGAATGAAACTAGACCCCTATCTCTAAACATATACAAAAATTAAATCAAGAAGGATTACAGACTTAAATCTAAGACCTAAAACTATGAAACTACCAAAAGAAAACATTGGGGAAACTCTCCAGGACATTGGACTGGGCAAAGATTTATTGAGTAATACCCCACAAGCACAGGCAACCAAAGCAAAAAGGGACAAATAGGATCACATCAAATTAAAAGGCTTCTGCACAGCAAAGGAAACAATCGACAAAGTGAATAGAAAACCCACAGAATGAGATAAAGTATTTCAAACTACCCATTTCACAAGGGATTAATAACCAGATTATATAAGGCACTCAAACAACTTTACAGGGGAAAAAACTCTAATAATTTGATTAAAAATGGGCAAAAGATCTGAACAGACATTTCTCAAAAGAAGACATAAAAATGGCAAGCAGGTATATGAAAAGGTGCTCAACATTATTGATCATCAGAGAAATGCAAATCAAAACTACAATGAGATATCATCTCACCTCTGCTAAAATGGCTTTTCTCCAAAAGTCAGGCAATAGCAAATGCTGGCGAGGATGTTGAGAAAAAGGAACCCTTGTACATTGTAGATGGGAATATAAATTAGTACAAGCACAATGGAAAAGAGTTTGAAGGTTTCTCAAAAAACTAAAATAGTGCTACTATATGATCCAGCAATCCCACTCCTAGGTATATACCCAAAAGAAAGGAAATCAGTATATCAAAGTGATATCTGCACTCTGGTGTTCGTTGCAGATCTATTCACAATAGTCAAGGTTTGGAGGCAACCTATGTTCATCAACAGATGAACGGATAAAGAAAACGTGTTACATATACACAATGGAGTACTATTCAGCCATAAAAAGAACAAGATCCTGTCATTTGCAACAACATGGATGGAACTGGAGGCCATTATGTTAAGTGAAATAATCCAGGCACAGAAAGTCATACTTCACATGTTCTCACTTACTTATGGGAGCTAAAAATTAAAACAATTGAACTCATGGAGATAGAGAGTAGAAGGATGGTTCCCAGAGCCTGGGAAGGGTAGTCGAGGAGAGAGGTGGAGGAGTAGGGAGTGGGCATGGTTAATGGGTACAAAAAGAATAGCTAGAAAGAGTGATTAAGATCTAGCACAACAGGGTAAAAAAATAATTTCATTGCACATTTGAAAATAACTAAAAGAGTAACATTGAATTGTTTTTAACACAAAGGATAAACATTTGAAGTGATGGGCACCCCATTTACCCTGCTGTGATTATTATGCATTGCATGCCTGTATCAGAATAGCTCATGGACACCATAAATATACACACCTACTATGTCTGCACAAAAATTAAAAATTAAAATAAAAAAAAAGTAAATGGATGAAAGCCAAATAAGTACATGGACATATTTTAGAATGTGAGAAATAAATAAATTTCACTGGCTTTTTTTCCATTTGCAGAAACAAAATCAGCTATATGTAAATAAAAACAAATTAAATTGTAGCAAATTTTGATTGAGATGAATCATGTATTGAGCCTCTACTAGGTGCTAAACAATGATCTAGCTCTGGAGATGAAGCAGTGAGTAAAACACACAAAAAACAGGCTCTTGTACATCTGGAGTTTATAGTCTAGTGGAAAAGACAGAAAATAAGATAAATAAGAAAAATGTGTAGTATGATTTATAGTGTAAACTTCCAAGAAAATATAAGTACCTCCTTGGAAGGGGCGAAATCATGAGAGGTGGATGAGAGTTAAAATGTTGCATAGGGAAGCCAGGGAAGCCTCACCAGGGGGTGCCACTGGAATAAAAAGCTGAAGGAGGAGGTGAGGGAGAAAGCTGTGCAAATGTTTGGGGGATAAGTATTCCATGCAGTGGGGGAATAGCATTTACAAATGCCCTGAGGGAGGATCATGTTTTGTATTGCTGGACTCAGTAAACACCAGAGTAGTTGGAGGTAAATTCAGAGAGGTGGTGTCTTAGTCCACCTGTGCTGCTTGAGACTGGGTAATTTTTAATAAACAAATTTATTGGCTCACAGTTCTAGAGGCTGGGAAGTCCAAGCTTAAGGCCCTGATATCTGGCAAGGACCTTCTTGCTGCATCATCACAGGAAGGAAGGTAGAAGGGTAAAGAGGCAAAAGAAAGCCAAACTTTCTCTTTCGTAACAGTATTAATCCTAGCCCTGAGGGCAGAGCCCTTGGCCCTATCACCTCCCAAAATTTCCGCCTCCTAACACCATCACATTGCCAAGCAAATTTCAACATAAGTTTTGAAGGAGACAAACATTTAAACCACAGCAGTTGGCAAATGGCCAGGCCATTGTGAAGATATTGGCTTTGACTCAGAGTGAGATGAAAACCCTTGAAGATTCTCAGCAGATGGGCAGGAACTGGCTTGGGTGTTAACAGAGCCACTCTGGCTGATGTGATGAACATCAACTGGGGCAGGAGACATAAGCCAGAGAACAGTTAGGAGGCAATTATAATACCCACAAATGAGGCCCCAGTGCCTTGGACTCCAGGGGAGCCTGAAGTGGTGAGGAGCAGCTGTGCCACACTCCCTAGGCTGTCTTTCCTCATTCTGCTGCTCTTTGGGTACATGTGAGGGATCCTTTTCAGGCTCTGACTCCAAATGTTGAAGTATCCAGATTCAGTCCTTGGTCTCTTCTCTTTACTAAAGACACTCCTTGGTGATCTCATCCCATCTTTGTATCTTCAGCTAGACTTTCCAGGGTCACATACACAGCTGCCTGCTCAACCTCACCACTTGGATATCTTAGCCTTAACTCACTCAAGGCCACTTATTCCTGGGAACCCACCGTCACCTGCTCCCGCATCTCAGCCAGTGCACACTTTACTCCTCTGGCTACTTGCTCCTTCTCTCATGACCACCTCTGATCTGTCAGTACATCCTATTGGCACCACCTTAAAAATATAACCAGAAAATCCATTAGAAACGAAACATTCCCAGAAATCCCATCCCTGTTAGTTCACAGTGAACATTGGTACAAACGCCCCTAAATAAACTTTCTATAGATAATCGTTGACACAAATGGGCTCAGGAGACACATACAGGAGCCTTGACTTCTCAGTAAGATTCGTGCCTTTGGTTATTCTCTTTATGCTGGGGGCAGGGTATTCCATTCCTGAGCAGTTATTTTTTTCCCTTTTTAAAAAAATGTTCTTGCTTCTAGAGGTGAGAACCTGAATGATTGTATTTCTTTTTCACTCCTCACAATGTCAACCCCGGACACACACTGGTAGATATAGGATGACCATACTTGCACTCATAATTCTCTGCCTCACTTCTCCAAATCCCTGATTGAACTAAATCATGACTGGATAGCTGTGAACTCTGGCATCCAGGAGGATGACTTGTCCTTGGGAGCTGCCACTGATTCCAGCAGGAACAACAGATTCCTTTAACTTTAAGGGAGGTGTGAAGAGTGTAGCCAAGATGTGAAAGCCAAAGGTAATCACCATTTAACGCAGTTTAAGCCTCTTTATCTCCTGAGCCAGTGGCTTCAGAGAGAAACTTCCAGAGAAGACAACAAAATTATGAAGAGGAAAATCCTTATGTCTTTGTCAAAAAGTTTTAAAAAGAGAAGGTAAGCTTATATGGGGTAGACATGTACATATATATTATAGCATATCTAGTAATGACTGTCAGCCTTCTCCAGCCTGCATGATGACTCTGTAATAGGGAGCGACTGAGTGGTGCCTTCCCTTGATTGTTAGAAGTGGTGCCGTCATCTCTGCTGTAGCTGGACTTGGTTCCTACTTGGCTGGTCGGTCTTCAGATGTTCAAGGCAGGACGATTTCACACCAGACCCTGTGGAGGGTGCTGGATATACAGCATTCAAGAAGGTTGGCAGGGTCTCTGCCGTTCCCAAGCTTCCATCTGGCCCATGATTTCTGAGCCATGGCACCATTATTTGGGGCCACATCATTCTTTGTTGTGGGGATGTCCTGTGCATTGTTGGAGGTTTTGCAGCATCCCTGACCTCTACCCACTAGATGCCAGTAGCACACCTCGGTCGTGACAATAGAAAAAATGTCTGTGGACATTGCCAAATGTCCCCTGGACGGAGGCGGGGGTGGGCGTGGGGGGGCAAAATTGCACTGGTTAAGAATTGCTGGTTTAGTCCAGTGGAATCAGAGTCCTCTTTTTTGTAATTCTCATGGTGATTCTAATGGAGACCAGAACAGGCATCACTGCTCCCATCCGCTGAATAAGTGTATACATTTTCTAGTTGGGGTCTTCCGGTGGGGGTGGAGGGTATTGTTTGCCTTTGGCTTTCTTTCTGCTCTAGGGATTTCTTTCCATGGTGCAGTGGTCGATAAATGTGAGGTCAAGCGCAAGGAAAAGAGAGCATTCTGCAGCCCCTCCTTCCGGACTGTTCTCTGCTGGCTCATTTGCGCAAACTTGAACATTGTTTGTTTTTAAGGTTCCACCATCTCTCTGAGTTCTTTTCTTGCAGGCATTCATCCTTGCCAAATCCAGCAGTCAAAGTTCACATTCATGCCACAGGACTTGTCAGAGCTCCAAACAGGCACTTTCTCAAAGTTTTTTGCCTAAGGAACCATCTCGTGTATCACCTCTTACTGATCTATTTCACAGGTTTGAGAACCCTGAAGTCACTTCTGCTAAGAACAAAGTAAATGCCCACCAAATAATAGATGCTATATTATTATGGTCATCATAATTATCAGTACGTAGCAAGAATAAAAGCATATAAATAAGAATATTTGGGTCATGAACTCTTAGAGACATCATTCCATTTTAGAGAAGTCATTTGGCACTGAGGATCCTCTGTGTGCCTTTGGGGCCAGGGAAATCAAACATATTCCTTCAAATATCAAGGAAATACAGGCTTTGTAGAATAATAGTTCATATTAGCCTCACAAAGAGTTTGCCTAGTTGCTTATTCCAGGGGACACATTTGCAGGGTGACAAGTGGCACCCTCCCCAGTCTCTGACGATTAATATTTGTGCTTGGATGTTTTCTTAGAAGTACCCCAGGATTCTATTGCTAGCCTTGAGGACCTAAATAAGAGAGAATTGCTATTTCTAAAAGTCATGGAGGGAGGCTGAAGTGGGAAGATCACTTGATCCCAGGATGCAAAGGTTGCAGTAAGCCAAGATCACACCACTGCACTCCACACTCCAGCCTGAGTGACAGAGCCAGACCCAATCTCAAAAAAAAAAAAAAAAAAAGTCATGAAAACTTTTACCTGCAAACTCCCCAGCTGGGAGAAATGATGTTTTTTAAGGTCGTTGGAAAACCCTTTAAACTCATTTTAATGGTATCAGGAGAATTAGAGCTTTGCTGTTAAGGATTTGATGATCAAAGGCAGGCAGCCTTGACTGGCATTTATCTTTTGCTGTGCAGCTGCTTCAAGCTTTTTGATGTCCTCTTGTCACCAAATGGGCAGGATGGAAGAAAAGCACATTTCTTGTGGTGAGGACCTCCCCACACACATGCCAGCAGTACAAGGGTGGGCTTGGTTAGTTCATTAATGCAATGATGCTGATTTTCCTATTTGCTTTAGTGTTCGAAAGATGCAAGAGCTCATAGGGCCGTTAAAATGGCACGTGATCTTATGTCAAGGGGAATGGCAATGGCCTGGGACCCTGGGATTCTCTTGCCATCACTGCCATTTCAGCAGACAAATTGATTTCCAATATTCTCCTGGCCAGACTATTTCAAGATTCCCAATAAATAAATAATGAAGGAATCTGGGATGGGGGTAGAAAGAGTCACCTACCCAGTGATTGAAGGAAACAATTGAAAAGCTTGTTTAAATATAAATCAACATTATGTACTAATAAGTGCTGATATTTGGTTGATACTTTTATCATTTTTATAATCTACAGCATTATACATGTTACCACATAGGATTGTCATAACGCTCCTGGAAAAACATAGATATTATCGAAGGTAGTTTATATTAACCCCATTTAAACCAAGAGGTTAAGTAGCTTCTTTACAATCTTAACACTCTTCACCACTAAGTGATATTGTCATTGTTTCCCTCCACTAAAGAAGGGAGCTAGCTCCCACTGTTTCTCAGTCTTTACTATTTGCTGGGCTGGTATAAGTGCTTTACATATATTATCTTGTCTAACGCAATAAGAACTCTGCGAGGTGGGTAGTAAGTGATCCTGTCTTGTAGATATGGGAACAGTAGTGGATAAGTTAGACTGATATGCCCAAGGTCACCCAGCTAGTGAGTGACAGACAGGGATATGACCCAGCTCTGCAGACTCAGGAGCTTTTGTTCAGTCCAGTCTACTTTGCACTGCTGTGATGGCTATGTCCTAGACAGTGATGTCTTTGAAGGCAAAGACTGCCTAACTCCCTCTGCTTCCTCAGTGCCTAGCACAGGCCCTGGTACAGAATAGGCCCTATTGGGGCTGAAGGATGGAATAAGGGAGAGAGGGAGAGAATAAGGGAGAAAAGAAGGAAGGAGAGGAGAGAGAATGAGATGGAGGCCCAAAGAGAAGAAAAAAGAGGGAGTAAAAGAAAAGGAAGAAAAGAGGCAGGGAGAGAAGAGTAAGGGAAGGCAGGTGGTCTGCTTTAGCTGTTTCTACTTATCGCCTCAGATGAAACGAGAAAGAAGTCTGTGTTGATGTTGTCACCATTTATTGTTATTTTACTAATGTACTACCTATAACATTGTGTTCTCCACCTCCACCACTTTTTTTTAAGTGCTTGGAATAGTCAGGTCCTGGTAGGAAGAGATGGATTTAGGGTCTGCTTAAAAAGGCATAGGTGCATTCTGGCCTTGGCTGGGGCTCTTACCACCTCCAGGGCAGAAGGTAGACGTGGAGCAGTGACTCCTGGAATCACGGAGGGTGCTGTGGTTGTGGATGGTGGGAGCTGCAGCCCCAGTGGAGGAACATAGCTACTGACTAGCTGTTGCAAAAGGCAGCCAGGGGACTAATTTACTTACCCAAACACCTCCTCTCTGATTTTGAATCCCCTATTTGTGCCCTTCAGTGGTCAAACCCAACAGCAAGCTGGAAGACAAGGGTATCCTTGATCCAGAAACGTCAGTCTCCCAGGGAAAGGTGCCTTATGGACTTGGAGGGGCAACAAGACTCTGGCGCTGAGTGAGGAGACAGACACTGGGGAAGATATTTAACGTGAACAGCAGGGGGCACCAAACAGGAGTGGCACTGACCAATCAGAGCAGTGCCAGCCATAATAACCCACAGTTCTTGTACCTTTGTAAGACTTAGGGCTGTGTGGGGTGGCTCACACCTGTAATCCCAACACTTTGGGAGGCCGAGGCGGGTAGATCATGAGGTCAGGCGTTTGAGACCAGCCTGACCAACATGGTGAAACCCCATCTCTACTAAAAATACAAAAATTAGCAGGGTGTGGTGGTGCGCCCCTGTAACCCCAGCTACTCGGGAGGCTGAGGCAGGAGAACTGCTTGAAATTGGGAGGCAAAGGTTGCAGTGAGCCAAGATCACACCACTGCACTCCAGCCTGGGCGACAGAGCAAGACTCCGTCTCGAAAAAAAAAAAAGCAAAACAAAAAAAAAACTTAAGTCTTACACTGGTCTGCACTGAATGTGGGGCCTTAGAAAAGATATCTACAAACAAAAGATATCTATATGTCTCCGGGGGATCGGCAGAAATGTACACAGTTTCTCTAGTTCAGCCACACCAGCCATGGCTCAGCTAGGGCAAACCCAAGTCCCTGCCAGCAGAAGACTATGACCCATGGCTTAGACATACAGGTTCCAAAAAATGATGGGGAAATGCCCTTTACCAAAGGCCAATATCTAACTTCTTTTCTAACTTGTGAAAATTCTGGAGCATTGGCAAAGCCCACCCGTCCGACTCACTCCCCTAACACGTGAGAATTTTCCAAACTATTTTGACAGATGAAATTGCAGATAATTAGCTTGGCTCTGCCAACTTGAAATTACTGGGGATGATTTCTGTGGCTGTGTACTTGAGTTTCTGGAAGATAATCTAAAATTGAGAAGCAGGCCAGTGTTATCCTCATCTTACCCCTCCATCACGTCGTTACAAGTGTGGAAGAAAACTCTGGGCTGGTCATAAACATCTATGATAAATGCAGGGGAATAAGCCACTCAATTTAAGCCACGCAGCCTGAATCTGTTTTTAGCTGTGAGATTGAAAAAGTCCTGTCACCTAAATGCCTTTTCTCTAACGTCAGCCTTCTTTTTAGACAGATTCCATTTTCTCTGCTCTATGAGTTCTTTTTTTTTTTTTTTTACTTAGAACAAGATTGGCATCTGAAAAATAAAGTAAGATCTATAGAAAGTTTATGTCTCCATCTCTATCCCTACCTACTTCTCCTTCAGTGATTTCCATGACATTGAATTTTGAAGTTTAGTTCTCCCATTTTTCTGGAGGCTACAGTCAACGTATCTTTGTAAGACTCAAGTAGATGGATTGCAGTAATGGCCCTGCTTCCCCTCTCTCTGTAGCTAGTATTTAGCATGTGACTTTAGAGTTCCTCCCATAGAGGTGATATGTATTTTCTCTCCCTGTGTGTCTTATTCATCTCAGGCTGCCAGAACAAAATATTACAAACTGAGTGGCTTAAACAATGGGAGTTTCTCACACTTCTGGAGACTGGAAGTCCAAGCTCAGGGCACCAATATAGTCAAATTCTGAAGTTCCTCTTCCTGCCTTGTAGGCGGTCTCCTCCTCATTGTGTCCTCATATGGTAGAGAGAGAGAGAGAATTTTGTCTCTTCTTTTTCATGTAAGGACACCATTAGCATCATGGGAGTTTCACCCCCATTTACCCCCATTTCACTCCCTTTTCACCCCACTTCCAAACATGACATTGAGTGTTAGGGATTCAATATGTACGTTTTGAAGGACACAAACAGTTCAGAACATCATGCAGCTCACTCTGACCAATAGAATAAGGCAGAAGTACTGGGCACGGTGGCTCTCGCCTGTAATCCCAGCACTTTAGGAGGCTGAGGTGGGCGAATCACCTGAGGTCAGGAATTTGAGACTAGCCTGACCAACATGGTGAAACCCCATCTTTACTAAAAAATACAAAAAAAATTAGCTGGGCTTGGTGGCAGGTGCCTCTAATCACAGCTACTTGAGAGGCTGAGGCAAAAGAATCACTTGAATCTGGGAGGCAGAGGTTGCGATGAACCAATATCCCACCATTGCACTCCAGCCTGGGCAACAAGAATGAAGCTCCATCTCTATTTATTTAAATAAATAAATAAATAAATAAATAAATAAATAAATAAAAAGTAAGTAAGTAAGGCAGAATCAAGGATGTGCCAGTTCTAAGATAAGGCTTCAAGAGTCCTTGCCTGATTGCTCCTATGTTGCAGGAAAGGAGGAGGATAAGAGACATACAGAGCCAAACTGCCCCAGTTAAGGTGGCCTAGCCCTTTCCAGAACAAAGTTCCTGGTTGACCCATAGATGCACCCGTGAGTCTAGCCAAGATCAATCAAGCCCAGTCTATATCTGCTCGCTCCCTAGCCTACTAAAATGCATGAGTTATAGTAATATATAAAACTAATATAGTCATGAGTTAAATGATTCTGGTTTTATGCTGCTGAGTTTTGAGGTAGTTGGTTATGCAACAATAGCTAACTGATAAAGTATGGCTACTGAATAGTCATTATTATTTATACTCTTCCTACAAAGGAAGTTAGATGTAGTGATTAAAAGTCTGGAGTAGATCAGGTCTTCTTGAATTTGAATCCTGGCTCCGCCACTTACTATTTGTGATTTTGGGCAAGGCACCTCAATTTCCTTATCTGTACAAATGAATATAACAACAGTATCACATAGGGAAATTGTCAGGATCAAATGGGTTAATGCATATAATGCACCTGAAACAGTTCCTGGTACAGAGCAAGGACTGTAGAAGTGTTTGCTGTTATCCCTTTTAAAGGGCTTGAGACTTGTTGAGAGCAGGCTGCAGGTGAGGTTTGTTGATGCCCAGGTAGCATCAGCTCCACTGCTCAATAACAGGTTCTCAGCTCGTGTCTTCAGCACGAGATGAGCTCACTTTCCCCAGGAGAGAAAATGTAATCAAGACTGCTTTAGAATTCTCTGAGATGGCTCTTTTATATCTTCTCTGAGAAATAAGCATTAGCGTGTTAAAGGCATTATGCTTTTCCCCCACATGGAACTGATGGGAGAGAGAACAGCTATCAACAACCCAGAAGGTTCCAGACCACGTGGTCAAGCACTCTGAAGGGTGCAGACCCTTTTGTGTTTCCTCCTTTTCCTCCCCACCTCCAGGCACTCGGTGTTCTCATGCTGTGACTTTCGGATTACTCGGAGGTTTTGTCTTTCCAGAAGTGCTGGGGCTGCCACAACTGTCACTGATCCCCTGAATCTCCCCATTCCCCCCTCCACTCAGGGCACTTGCCATCCCTGGACAAAGAGGTTTTGGAGGGGGGGGATTTTCTTTGTTTTGAGACAGAGGCTTGCTCTGTCACCCAGGCTAGAGTGCAGTGGGACAATCATGGCTCACTGCAGCCTCGATCTCCTGAGCTCAAGCGATCCTCCCACCTCAGCCTCCGGCCATGCCTGGCTAGTTTTGTTTTTGTTTTTGTAGTTTTTAGTGGAGATGAGGTCTCACTATGTTGCGCAGGCTGGTCTCAAACTCCTGAGGTCAAGTGATCCTCCCGCCTCAGCCTTCCAGAGTGCTAGGATTACAAGCATGGGTCACCACACTCAACCCAAGGATGTTTTGATAACAGCTAATTTGTTAATAAATTACTGCTCCTAAATAACCTATTTGCTGCTTACCAACTACATGTCGTAGGTAGTGTTCTATCAAGAAAAAGTGAGTTTAATGATGGAAAGTCTAAATACCTTGATGGTCATTGGTAAAGGTTATTTAAGGGCAAAAAAGACATCTAGGACTCTCTCAGTAACAGGCAAGCAGCCAGCCACCATCAGGCCCAATCCCAAGCTTTGAGATGGACTCACGAGTCACCCAGGGGTGTCCTGGGTTCAGTCACGTAACCATCTCAGAACTCTCTGTCCTGGGTCACAGCTGGAGACATCCATGTTGCTAAGGGGTGGTGACCTGTGTGCCCCTCTTTTTTACACCTTGGAATCTTCCCATACGCTGTTCTGCTCTGAGATCAAAACCCCTACCTGTGCTCCACAGCTGTCGTGCTCCACGCTATCTCTCAGGAAGGTTTCCCCAAGGCTCTCCTCATCAATTACTTCTTCCTCCTCTTCCCTCCCCATACCCTTCTGCTAGTGAGTCTCTCCTGTTTCCAACTGGACCGTGAGCTCCTTGAAGATGGCATTTACACCCTGTTCATCTCATCATTTCCCACATGACTTAGCAGAGTGACTTTTGTGTATCAAGCTCTCAGTAAGTAATTGGTGAATTAAAATAAAAAAAGAAGGAATGATTTCAGTCATTTCATCCAGTCAGGGGTTAATGCCCACACTCCTACCCAAGTATGTAACAATCCCCAAGCCCAGTGATCTCGAAGCTCTGGTGACTACTGTAAATACTGAACCACTTCTGCTATCCTCCAGGGATACCCGGGACAGGGACAGAATGTAAAGGGAGGTCCATTTGTTCACATGTCTTTCTTTGATGCCAGCTCAGGCAGTATTTGTCGTGAGAGAATCACAAAGGAAGACATCTCAACATCTCTAAGAGCAACGTGAGAACAACCTGGCCAGGAGAAGTGCCATCATCATGAATTTAAAGCTTTATGGCACTTCTTGCATTTTTCAGCTCTCATAAATCGTAAAATTGTAGGGCTAGACAGACACTTGGAAATCATCCTGGCCAGTCTGCCCATGAAAATATGCATTCCTTGGGAGGTGCTTTCTCTCACAGCTCATTCATTCTGCAGATGTGTGGTTCAAGGTCACATAGCTGGTAGCAGATCTGGGATCAGAACCCAGCACTCTAGCCCCTACCCAGCATCCACTCAGCAGCCCACGCTGAGCTGACCTGGCAAGGAAAGAATGGGTTACTGTCTCCAGGCTATGCCATGGACTGCAACAGGTGCTGTTATTACTTGTCTTTAGAGTAATAAGCCTGTGTAATAAGTATGTAATGTGGACGCTTTATTCAGCCCATTAACCCTCAATAAACATTGTTGCCTAGCTGTACTCTCCCAGGCCTGGCCCCTGCTGCATTGCCCATCACTTGGGAGCTTAAGTAACAGCACTTCCTGTAGAAGAACAAGGCCCTGCCAGATGTGACTAGATCACAGGAATTAGAATTGAACACTGGTTAAAAATAAAAGTAGTTTTTTCATGACATTCCTATCTGCCATGTGTGTCTGTGTGAGAGTGTGTGTGTGTGTATGCAAGCATGTGTTTGAAATGTGATTAACAACAGCAATGATGTTATATAGATATTCATAGGACAAATGTGTGCTGGACATCTACTAAGAGAAAGGCCTTGTGCTAGGAATTTTCTTCCAAAAACAAAGAAGCATAAATACTGCAAGCATGGTGTGAACACAATGGTCTGAGGCTGCCAAGGAGAGAACACAATGGGTTTTCAGAAGGGATAAGGAGGGGGCAGAAGAGGAATCAAATAAGCCTTCAAGGAAGTGATGACATTTGAGTGATAATTTTAATTCCCAGACACCTGAGAATTTATAAAATCAGAAATGGTGAGAATATTCCAAGTAGAAAAGATAGCTTGAACCCAGAAGATGTTAAGGTCGAGTTTTAGCAAAGCTTGAAAAATAGCAGATAATAACTGTTCTTATACATATAATTTAGGAGAAGCACAAAAGAGAGAAGACTAGTTTTAGGAAACTGCTGATAGAAGGATTATATCATTCCAGGTAAATCTCATGTGATGAACACAGATGGAACAATTCTAAATAAGAACAAACTAATCCAACAGGATATTAAAATAACTACATTGTTTCTAATGAGCCTTACCTAAGGAATGCAAGGATAGTATGAAGTTTTAAAATCTATCAGTATAGGTCTAGCGCAGTGGCCCATGCCTGTAATCTCAGCACTTTGGGAAGCCAGGGCAGGTGGATCACTTGAGCCCAGGAGTTCAAGACCAGCCTGGGCAATATGGTGAAACCCCATCTCTACCAAAAATACAAAAATTAGCCAGTCTCACAATGTGGTCTCAAAATAAATAAATAAACAAAAAAATGAAAATTTAAAAATCTATCAATATAATTCATTTATTATAGGAAAAATAATATGATTAGTTCAGTAGGTACAGAATCAATAATTAGTAAGCTTCCACACTTATTTATAATTTAAAAAATAAAACCAACAACCTCTTATCAAACTAGAAATGGGAAAAAAAATGCTGCTGGAACCTAAAAACAAACGTCATATTGAGAGTGAAATAGGAAAGTCTTTCTAGTAAGGTTCAAAAAGAGGTAAGAATGCCCGCTATCACATCTGTTATCCAATATTACATTTGAATTTTTTTTGTTAATATAATATAAGAAACAGAAATAGGCATAAGAATCAAAAAGGCAAACAACAATTTTAGTATTTTCAAAAGTCATGACAGTCTATGTAAAAAAACAAACAAACAAACAAACCAAGGAGAACAACATATAAATTTTTAGAACTAAAAAAAAGCTTTCAAAAAGTCCAATGACTTTTAGTTCTAAAAATTTTAAACACAAAATTCACATTCTAAATACAAAACCCACATTTTAAAAAATTTATAAGTGTCTATAGGCCAAAAAAAAAAAAATCTTAGACGTTATAGGAAAAAAGCCTGTTCCTAGTAGCAACAATTTTATGAAAGAATATTAATAATTGCTAACACTCATTAAGTTCTTTCCAGTGTTCCAAGCATTCTACCTTGTTTCATTCTCATGGCAAGTTTATGATCTAAGCTATCGAAAAATAAACTTAACAAAAGCCTTGCAAGAACTTTACGGACAAAATTATCAAGTGTTATTAAAGGGCATAAAGGACTCAAGCAAATGGAAATATATATCATATTGTTTATTGGGAAAACTGAACATCTAAATGTCATAAATATAAAATATCCCCAAATTAATTTATAAATTTCAATATGTTATAATCAAAGTCCTGACAAAATATTTTTAAATGAAACTAGACAAACTGACTCTGAAAATCACACAGAAGAGTAAACTTCGAAGAGTTGCTGAATAAGTTGTGAAAAAGACCAAAAGAGAAGAACTTACTCTATCAGTTACCAACACAAATCCTATCATCATGAAAACTATGATATTGGTGCAGAAATAGGTTAATAGATCAATGAAGGAGAATAAAAATCTCACAGACCCAAATGGATATAGAAACTTTTTTTTTTTTTTTTTTTGAGCCAGACTGTCACTCTGTTTCCCAGGCTGGAGTGCAGTGGCACAATCTTGGCTCGTTGCAACCTCTGCCTCCTGGGTTGAAGTGATTCTCGTGCCTCAGACTCCCAAGTAATTGAAATTACAGGTGCATGCCACCACACCTGGCTAATTTTTGTATTTCTAGTAGAGACGAAGTTTCGCCGTGTTGGCCAGGCTGGTCTTGAACTCCTGGCCTCAAGTGATCCAACCACCTTGGCCTCCCAAAGTGCTGGGATTACAGGCATGAACCACCACACCCAGCCTGCATGTAGAAACTTAATCCATGATAGAGGTGACATTGCAAATAAATAGAAAAAATATAAACCATCAAATACCTTTATAAATGGTGCTGGGAGAATTAGCTTTGTATATAAGAAAAAAGTGAAACTACATCCTTACTTCACACCATACTCAAAAATAAAACAGATGGATCAAAACCTCAAAACCTAGATGCAGAAAGAAAACTTTAAATCTATTAGAAGAAAATGTCTTTGAAGCTTCAGGCTCAGGCAAGAGTTACTAGTAAAGATCCCTCTACTCCCCACACCAAAAAAAAAATCAGCAAATGAAGCATTAATATTTGGTTCATTTCAATTTTATAAGCCTTTTGTGACCAAAATTGAAAGACAAACCACAGACTCGTAGATATTTGCAACATATAACTGAATTAGTATCTAGAATATATAAAGAATTTTCAACATCGATAAGAAAAGGACAAAGAACCAACATCAAAAGAACCACACAAACAAAATCAAAATAGAGAAATGACAGAAAAGAAATATGAAATGGCCAGTCTAGTACACATGGGAGGAGAGCCCCAATCTCACTCATAGTCTGGATCTGCAACTAGTAATAATGAGATACCATTTCACAGCATCTGTGGAGGAAAGTTTACAATCTGACAATATCAAGTGTTGGTGAAAGATGCATATGCTGCTGCTGGAAAAGTACTGAAGTGGCATCATTTGCCTGGGGTAATACCCAACATTCATTGCCTCATACCAAGGAAATCAAGGACGTAGACACACCAGAGTGAGGTTAAGAGTGGAAGTTTAATAGGCAAAAGAAAAAGAAGAGCTCTCTGCACAGAGAGAGGTCCTGGAGAAAATGGGTTGCCCCTTCTGCAGTGAAATGCAGAAGGTTTTATAGATGAACTTGAGGGGGTAGTGTCTGATTGACATAGGGCACAAAAGATTGATAGGACCAGGTGTGCCACTTGCATAGCATGCAAAGAACTGGTTATGACTAGGTGTGCCGTTTGCATAGCACGGGAAGAGGCTGGTCACCCCACCCTAATCCTTCATTACACACATGGATTATCTACCTAGTTGGCGCTGTATTGCCTGCTTTTTTTTACTGTACCTGTGGTGACAAAGAAAAGGCAAGATGGAGCCTCCATGTTGAACATGCCTGAACCTCAGGTAGCCCTTTCCTGTTGGCATGGCTGCCAGCATTCACTCATGTGAGCTTCCAGCTTGCTTATCTATGTCTGCAGCTCGATTTTTCAGGCTGCTCTTTGTTAGAAAAGAAACGATTTGAGGGCTGTTTTTTGTTAAGAGGGAAATTCCACAGAGGACTCTGTTGCCCTTACTATCTGCCTAAATAATTTCTTTCTGTCTCCCGTATCAGTATGCTGGAACAACAAGCTACCTGGCAGTGTCTAGCAACAACAACAAAAAAAAATGCATGCACTAGAATCCAGCAATTCCATTTCCTGAAACAAGTTCTCCCTCATGTGCCTAAGGAGACATGCATGAAGATGTTCATTGCAGCACTGTTTACTCTGGGAAAGAAAATAAAAACTTAGAAATAATTAAAATGTCTGTAAATAGGAGAAAAGATCAATGGGCTCTATTCATAAGATGCATCACTTAACCCAGTTAAGAGGGTGAAATACTGAAAATTCTCAAAAATATAATAGTGAATGTTAAGAACAACAGAAACTAATTGTAGAATGAAATGTATATATGCAAACACAAACATGTATTGTCATTGACCTATAGATATTGCAAAAGAATAAGAAAGGTCCACTTAAAGGACACTCAATAAATTCCTTAAGAAGGAATGCTCTCTGACACCTGGCGTTCTGTCACATCATCATAAAGATGAGTGTGGAGGAAGAGCTAATGTTCACCGTCCCTGCTGGGAGAGCCCCTCCTGGAATTCTATGCCTTTGTGCATTCTTTGTGTTTTCTACATTGCATTAAGGCAGCTAAGAAACATCTTGCCTTTGTGTGTGGTGGGGGGTGGGAGGATAGCAGTGTGTGTGAATAAACCCACCTCCTGAATACATATACAAAATGCTTTCAACTCAGAACTTTGCATACCACTGCTCAGAGCAGACCAAGGCTATGTGTTGTCATAACAACAAACTCAACAATTTGAAATGCAGATTCTTTCTCTTTTGCTCTGATGGAAACTGGTGAGGAATGCAAGATACTTTGTATTGGGTATGAGCCTGTTTGAGTTCAAATGTGATATTAGACTTGGTTGTATGCCCAGTGGGGAAGAAAATGTATGATTTATAAAGCACTGAAACCAAGAAATCATATAGATTTTCAGGAAAGCCTGTCCATTCAGATTATAAAGTTTTGACACTTAAGATCCACTTTGAGTCTTGGCAGTCCTATAAGAGTATTTTTGTGTTGTGTTGGAGAGGAAGCAGGGGAGAGGCAATGGGATAAACACTCTGGTTCTAGAGTCCAAAAGACCTGCTTCAGTGCTTCCTAGCTGTGTGTCATTTGGGCAAGTTACTTACCATATTAATCAGCATCCTCCAGAAAAACAGACCTAATAAAATGTGTGTGTGTGTGTGTCTGCGCGTGCACGTGTGTGTGTGTGTGTTTATACATAGATAGAGAGAGAGATTTATTATAAGGAATTGGCACTCACGAGATTATGGAGGCTCCAAGGATCTTCAGGGTGAGTTGACAAGCTGGAGGCCCCAGAAAGCCCATGGTGTAATTCCAGTTCAAACACCAGCCAGTTCAAGACCCAGGAAGAGCTGATGTTTCAGTGTGAAAGCAGTCAGGCAGGAGGCATTTTCTCTTACTTGGGGGAGGGTCAACCTTTTTGTTCTATCCAGGCCTCCAAGGAATTGGATGAGGCCTGCCCACATTAGGGAGGGCAGTCTGCTATCCTCAGTCTACTGATTTAAATCTCAGATGGTTAATGGGTGCACAAAATGAGAAGAGATGAATGAGACCTATTTGATAGCACACAATAGGGTGACTATAGTCAATAACAACTTCATTGTACATTTTGAAATAACGTAAAGAATGTAATTGGATTGTTTGTAACTCAAAGGATAAATGCTTGATGGGATGGATACCCCATTCTCCACAGTGTACTTTTTTCACATTGCATGCCTGTCTCAAAACATCTCAGGTATCCCATAAACATATACACCTACAATGTACTCACAAATTTGTTTTTAATAATTTTAAAAAATAAAAATTACATTTAGGAGACTGTCAATCAACAAGTGGATAAAGAAACTGTGATATATAGGAATACTACTCAGCCATAAAAATGAATGAGTTATTGGCATTCGCAGCAACCTGGATGGGATTGGAATGGAAAACCAAACATCCAAAAACCAAATGTTCTCACTCATAAGTGGAAGCTAAGCTATGAGGATGCAAAGGCATAAGAATGACACAGTGGACTTTGGGGACTCGAGGGAAAAGGATGGGAGGGGGGTAAGGGATAAAAGACTACAAATTGGGTTCAGTGTATACTGCTTGGATGATGGGTGCACCAAAATCTCACAAATCACCACTAAAGACCATACTCATGTAACCAAATACCACCTGTTCCCCCAAAACCTATGGAAATTTAAAAATTAAAATAAATAAATAAATAAGTGTTAATCTCATCCTAAAACACTTTCTCAGAAACAGCCAGAATAATATTTGACCAAATATCTGGATGCCCTGTGACCCAGTCAATTGACACATACAATTAACCATCACACTCACGCTCTCTGCGTCTTGGTTTTCTCAATTATAAAAGACAGCTAATAATAGTAGATAGCTCATAGGCTTGAAGTGAGGAATAAATAAGCTGTTGCACATAAAGTGCAAACAGAAGAGCTAAGACTTAGCAGGCACTCGATAGCTGTGTACCAAATGAATTTCTAGTTTTGCAAGTCATCTATGAGTACCCCCAAAATAGATCGCTTAGTTCACTTGTTTTTATGCTTTATAAAAACGATAGCTTCAGAGACTTGCTTTGTTCACTCAGCATTATACTAGCAACATTTGTATTCAGATGCTACTGAGAATATTCATTCCGTCGATGGACATTTGGGTCATTCCTCGTTTTTCCATTTTCAACAATGCTCCTGTGAACTCTCTTGTCCATGGCAGTGAGGGCTCACCTCTGGGATTTTCTCTAGGACCTGGGAGGGGAATTGCTGGGTCGTAGGATAGACAAGTATTTAATTTAACAAGATCAAGCTAAATTATGTCCTGAAGTGCTCAGTTCGTTGAATGAGAAAATAGTGATCAGATATTGTTCTGCTGGTCATTAAAAGAAGTCCTTATAAAGACTATCCAACAGGCAAAATAATCTTTTGATGTTAAATTGGGGGAACAAAGGGGATATAAAGTTCAGTGTGATTGTAGCTCCATAGAAAAGAAGGGGGAGGCAAAGCAATATAATATCAGAGTTGCAAGAGAAGGTGTGAACAGGGTATAAAATCAGACGGATCTGAGGTAAGCCTCCACCTGTCCTCAACCTGCCTGTGAGACCTTGAGCCAGTTTCCTGACCTCTCTACACTCGTGTGATGTCATTTTAAAATGAGAATAACCACACCTAACTTAGAGTGTTGTATGAACTGTTACCATGCATATAGTAAGTTCTCAACAAATGATGGACAAAAACACAAAGAAAAACCATGTGGTTTTTTTTTTTTTTTTTTTTTTAAAAAAACAAAGATGCACTTGAATGATTCCTGAGGCTTATGGTAGGTCTTAAGTTATGAGTGGTTTAGTTTTTCTACTTTTAGAGCTACTGGAAAGTGCTTATGTTGCTTTCAAAATGAGAAAATTAATTTGTTTTTTAGACATTCCGTTATTTGCTACTTTGTGCAGCTTCCTTACGCTACTTTTATTTACTCACACACCTCTCAATTCAATTTATCGCATCTGTGGGGAGCTGGGTGAAGTGACTGACTTTAGTTAAAACAGGCAGCAGGTACCTGATTCATCAGGGGGCTGCCCCTCAGGTCAGGTTTTGCACAAGGTGAGAATGATCCCCAGTTAAGACCTATTAAGGTGAGAAATCTCTTGGTTTGGTCATAATTAAAAGTCCTCTTGGCCGGGCGTGGTCGCTCACGCCTGTAATCCCAGAGCTTTGGGAGGCTGAGGCGGGTGGATCACGATGTCAGGAGATCGAGACCATCCTGGCGAACACAGTGAAACGCCATCTCTACTGAAAATTTAAAAAAAATAGCCGGGCGTGGTGGCAGGCGCCTGTAGTCCCAGCTTCTAGGGAGGCTGAGGCAGGAGAATGGCTTTAACCCGGGAGGCGGCAGAGCTTGCGGTGAGCGGAGATCGCGCCGCTGCACTCCAGCCTGGGAGACAGAGCCAGACTCCGTCTCAAAAAAGAAA
Source organism: Macaca thibetana thibetana (assembly GCF_024542745.1). Taxonomy (NCBI): domain Eukaryota; kingdom Metazoa; phylum Chordata; class Mammalia; order Primates; family Cercopithecidae; genus Macaca; species Macaca thibetana. The sequence continues at coordinate 13,128,461 of NC_065578.1, forward strand.
AGTCCTCTCTGCAAATGCTTACATTTTCCCATTTTTGCTGAGGTCTGGATTTTCTGAATATTCGAGTTTATGCATGAGAAGGAGGAAAGAATTTAGGCCCATGAGCCAAGGGGAATGTATCTTTCAGGTTTTTAGAACATTACAGCCTTATTGCAAGTCTGTTGTGGGCATAGAGGGAGTCTCTCGGGCATCTGCAGCTTTGGTGCATTCCTTCATTCTTCTAGTAAATACTTTCTAGCACTGTAGATCCCATAGATCCAGACGCAGGAAAGCCAGATGTATTAGTCAGCTCGGGCTGCTGTAACTGAAGCCACGGGCTGGATGGTTTAAACAACAGACATTTATTTTCTCACTATTCTCAAGGATGGAAGTCTGAGATCAGGGAGCCGGCCTGGTCAGGTTCTGGTGAGAGCCATCTCCCAGGTTCCATCATCTCACTGTGTCCTCATACAACAGAGAAAGAGAACAAGTCCTCTGGCTCACCTTATAAGGATACTAATCCTGTCAGATCAAGGCCTTACCTGTATGAACTTAATTACTTCCTTAGAGGCCAAATATGATCACGTTGGGAGTTGGAGCATCAACATATGAATTTGGGGGGAGAAAGGACACAATTCAGGCCGTAGCATCAGAGAAGGTCCCTGCGTCATCCATTCTAGAGGGCGTGACAAGCCACGAACAAGTACACAAATAAATAATCTAGGAAAATATGGATCACGATTAATTCCATGAAGGAAATGAAGAGGATGGGATAGAGAATAATGGAGGGGGGGTTGTTTTATGGAGATGGGGTCAGGAAGGATCTTGCAGAGGATATTTGAGACCAGAGGATGGACAAGAGCCAACCATGGGGAAACATTCCAGGCAGAGGAAGTTTTTTCAGTGCAGAGCCTTTATTCAAGAAAGACTATGGTGTGTTCTGAGAACTTTTGGAAAGACCAGCATGGCTACTGCATGGTGATTTGGAAGGCAACCCTCTTGTACAGTTACAAATGTTTGACAAATACAGTAGGCATTGTTTTAAATGCATAGATGAGCTCTCCAGAAAAAAAGTTATTCGAGGAACCAGAAACAAAAGAGGAAGTGAAAAGCCATCTTAACAACACAGAGATTAGAATGTTTAATGTCTGGAAAGGTACAGAGATTGATGTCTTAGACTCAAGAGCAATGAATGTATCCACAAGAAGCCAGGACTCTGGGAGGGCTAATATTAACCATGCCATGAAAGGGTAGATGGAGGAAAACTGCCTACCTGCCCAGGAAGACAACAAGAGTGCTTGAGTTCCTTGACGTAGATTATGTTAAAACAAAATAATTCTCTGAAAATTCATACCAAGAACTTGATCTCACATAAGCTTAAATTTATACTACCCACACTACCCTAGAAGCCCCAACTTGAAAAGGAACTCAAACACTGGTACCAAACAGTGATATCCATGGGGAATCTATAAGAAACCAACACAAAACAGCCCGAGAGACATATACCCTCAACCCAGGTCACACAAAATTCCCATAGATAAAGCCCTGCTGAAATGAGCTTTCAATCTCAAATTACAAATGTACAAAGAAAAACTTCACCATGTGCAAGAGTCATAAATTACAGCAAACTGAGGGACTAGACACTCCCTTCAAAAACTCCGAATAAAAGAACTGTCTGAAAGACAATATTTTCCGAATAATCATAGTCATAAGCTAGACCATTGAAAAACAGAATATAACAGATACTCTAAGGGGAAAAGTAGGACAGATTTTTAAAATAATAGTCAAATTTCTAGATTAAAAGTCAAATTTCATAATTAAATCAAAATTGATGGCTTGAATAGCAGATTAATCAGATATGAAAAAACAATCAGCTGGAAGATAGATATGAGAAATTACTCAGAATGTACTGCACGGAGTTAAAAGGCAAAAGGCATAAGAGATCAGTTAAATAGAACAGAAGATTAATTGGAAAAGTCCTATTGTTTATTTATTTTGAGACAGAGTCTTGCTCTGTCACCAAGACTGGAGTGCAGTGGTGTGATCTTGGCTCACTGCAACCTCTGACTACCGGGTTCAAACAATCCTCGTGCTTCAGCCTCCAGAGTAGCTGGGACTACAGGTGCGTGCCATGATGCCTGGCTAATTTTTGTATTTTTAGTAGAGACAGAGTTTCACCATATTGGTTAGGTTGGTCTTGAACTGATAGCCTCAAGTGATCCACCCACCTCAGCCTCCCGAAGTGCTGGGACTATAGGTGTGAGCCACCATTCCCGGCCCAATTTACTTTTAATAGGAGTTCCAGAACTACAGAGTAGAGAGGATTGGGAAGAGTTGTTAGGGCTGGGAATTTTCAGAATTTAGATGATGGATATCCATAGTAGGTTGAATCATGGCCACCCAAAGACAGCAAGTTCTAATCCCTAGGACAGTTAAATGTTGCCTGATAGGGAAAAGGACCTTCGCAGGTGTGAAAAAGTTAACGATCTTGAGAAGGAATTCATATCCTGGATTACCCAGTCAGGACCTGAATACAATCAAAAGTGTCCTTATGAGAGGGAAGCACGGGAGATTTCATACAGACACATACAGAGGAAAAGGGCGATGTGAAGGAGAATCCTGGAGAGATTTGAAGATGCTGGCCTTGGAGATGAGAGTGGTGTGGCCAATAACCAAAATATGTCAGTGGTCACCAGAACCCGAAAGAGGCCAGGCATGGATTCTCCTCCAGAGGGAGCATGGCTCTGCCAACACCTTGATATTGACCCCAGGACACTGATTCTGGACTTCTGGGCTCCAGAGTTGGAAGAGAATAAATTTCTGTTGTTTAAGCCGCCAAGTTTGTGGTGATTTGTTTCAGCATCCCTAGGAAACGAACGTGACATATATGGATAGATTGAGAATGAACATCAAGTTACAGGAAGGATAAATAAAAATAAATCTACAACTAGGCACACTCCAGTGAAATGGGAGAATGCCAAATACAGAAAAACAACCTTGAAAGCAACCAGAAAAAGAACAGGGGGTAATGGCCAGAATGACAGTACGTTTTTCAAAACTTTAATGTAGCCCAGAAGACAATGGATAATATCTTTAAATTGCCTACAGAAACAAATTATCATTCAAGAGTGAGGGTAAAATGAAGTCATTTTCAGGCAGGCAAGGCTGAATGTCTTTTTAAGACGGAGCCTCTCTCTGTCACCCAGGCTGGAGTGCAGTGGCACGATCACAGCTCTGTGTAATCTCTGTCTCCCGAGTTCAAGCAGTTCCCCTGCCTCAACCTCCCAAGTAGCTAGGATTACAGGCATGCGCCACCACACCCGGCTAACTTTTGTATTTTTTAGTAGAGATGGGGATTCACCATGTTGGCCAGGCTGGTCTCGAACTCCTGACCTCAAATGATCTGCCTGCCTGCCTTGGCCTCCCAAAGTGCTGGGATTATAGGTGTGAGCCACCGCGCTTGGCTGGCAAGGCTGAATTTACCATTAATAGAAGCTTGCTGAAAGAGCTGCTTCTAAAAGGTATATGCACTTCAGAAAGGAGGACATAAAACCCAGAAAGACAGTGAGGTACAAGAAGAAATATTAAGTAATGAAATGAAAAACAAGTGTGATTCAACAGAAAATCAAGCATCAAATGTGATTTGGGACTATAAAAAAGGTGAAATGTAAATACCAGACAGTAATAATATGTAACATAAGAGAGAAGTCTGTGAGTTAAAAAGTTCTGGTCTTTGTGTTGTTCAGAAGGAGAGGTACTGATTCATTTTAAATTGTATAAAGTAAAATAGACACAATTAGAGAAATTTGAAATGACAGACTGTCATTCTGGTCATTGCCCCCTGTACTTTTTCTGGTTGCTTTCAAGGCCATTTTTCTGTATTTGGCATTCTGCCGTTTCACTCGAGTGTGCCTAGTTGTAGATTTATTTTTATTTATCCTTCCTGTAACTTGATGTTCATTCTCAGGGGGTCATAGGAAAGAGGAGGAAAGAGGACAAAGAAAACATGTGACAAACAGCAACTGCAAATTAAGATTGGCAAAATAAACCTCAAAGCATCAGGGCATAAATCTAAGTATATCAAGTATCATAAACATTGTAAACAAATGAATCCCACTGTTTAAAAGACAGAAGCTTTAATGAGTAAACAAGATCTATATGCTCTATGCTTTTATAAGAATAACCAAAATAAAAGTACTCAAATATGGAAGAATCAGAAGGAGAAAAAACCCCAAACTTTCACTATTTACAAAGTTATCTGCATAGAAAACTCAAAGAAATGATATACAAACTGATAAAGCTGAGAACTCAGCAGTTTTGTTGAGAACAAGTTCAAGCATACAAAAATCAGTTATATGCATTAACTAAAAAAATTAGCACATGTAGTTTTAAAAAGATACTATATGCACTAGCAATAAAAACTTAAAGGTATCTAGGAATAAACTTTGATGGAGAAATGTATGAAACTTTGTTAAAATACATAAAAGAAGCGGAAAAAAATCTAGAGAAAGGAAGGGCTGGGTGATAGCTCCTGTTCATTAGTGAAAAGAATCAATATTATAAAATGAAAATCCTCCCAAACCAATCTATAAAGTTAATATAATTCTTATGAATAGAATTATAGTAATAGAATTTTTCATGGAAGTTATATATGCAAAAGCAAAGACACAAAATAATTTTTAGCAAAGACACAAAATAATTTTTAAAAAGAAAAATATGGGGATAGGATTTTCTGCCTGGGTATCGAGATAACATGAAAGTGTAGTCAGGCTGGGCGCGGTGGCTCACGCCTGTAATCCCAGCACTTTGGGAGGCCAAGGCAGGCGGATCACGGGGTCAGGAGATGGAGACCATCCTGGCTAACAAGGTGAAACCCCGTCTCTACTAAAAAAAAAAAAAAATTAGCTGGGCGAGGTGGCGGGCACCTGTAGTCCCAGCTACTCGGGAGACTGAGGCAGGAGAATGGCATAAACCCGGGAGGCAGCGCTTGCAGTGAGCCGAGATCGGACCACTGCACTCCAGCCTGGGCAACAGAGCGAGACTCCGTCTCAAAAAAAAAAAAAAGTGTAGTCATTAAGATAGTGTGATATGGACTCATAAACCAATAATGGACTGAAATAGGATGCTCAGATTTATTCCCATATATAGTATATAAATATATAAATATATATAAAAACATATGTAAATATATACAAAAGTTATTTGTATTTATATATTACATATAGCATTAAATCAGAGCATTCTATTTCAGTTCACTGATCTATTTGTTTATATATATATTACCTATATGTTAACTTAATCTATGATAGAGGTGACATCATAAATTAGAAAAAAGATGGGCTGACAATAAGTAGTACTGGGATTGCCATTTTTCCATATGGAAAATAATTAAATTAGATTTTCCCTCAATACAGAAAGAGGGAAACCTTTACAATACATTTAAGAGAAAATATCGGAGACTGTCTTTATGACCTCTTGATAGAGAATTGCTTTTGGAAATACAAATGATAAAGAAAATATGGTAATCTGATGACATTAAAATTAAAATCATCTAGAAAACAAAAGCTGCTGCAAACAAAGTAAAATGCAAATCACAGAATGAGAGTAGATACATTTTAAAAATTAGCTTCTGGAATATACAAAAGATATATCCACAATTCAGTGAGAACATGACTCAATAAGATGGAAGGTAAAGGGTATACATTGAAAATTCACAAAAGACAAAATATGAATGGCTTCTAAGCATATAAAAAGTGTTTGACCTCATTAGTAATCAGGGAAATGCAAAGTAAAACAAGGAAATCTTTTCATTCCGATCATGCCTGGCAGGGACCTTCTCCCCAGATGCCTCAGGCAGGAAGCCAAGGTGGAGAAATGTCCAAGGCCCATAACATGCTTTGCACTGGATTGGCAAAAATTAAAAATAAGAACATCAAGAGTTGGTGAGGATGTAGAGACACAGGAATTCTTACACCCTGTCCATGGAAGAGTGTGGTTTAATTTACAGAGGAATTTGGCAATATTTAGTAACACTAGAGATGTTCATGTTCTAGTTTTGAGCATTTCCATTTCTAAGAATATATGCAAAAAAGACTCCCACGAGTTCCCAAAGTAACTGGTAAAGCCAAAGAGTATTTATTGCAGCACTATTTGTCATAGAAAAAAAAAAAAAAAAAAAAAAAAAAAACCTTTTGTGGTGGTGGGGGAGAGGAAAAAGCCTAGAATCCAGTAACCAAAAAATAAATGAGTAACTTGTAGTGTACTCACATAATGCCGTACTATGCAACAGTTAAAATGATTGAACCAGGACCACATGCATCAACATGGATGAAACTGTAGAAACATAATGCTTAGCAAAAAATAAAAGTTTCAGAATGATTTATTCAGCATGATGTCAATTTAGTAAGTTTGAAAAAATGTAAAACAGTCTTATATGCACATACTCTGTGTGTGTGTGTGTGTGTGTGTGTGTGTATGTGTTATACATATGTAGCAAAAATAGAAAACCATACATAGGGATAATAAACATCAATCCCTCTGGGAGGGTTGGAGGAGAATAAGATCAGGAAGGAACATAGAGGCCAGGAGCAGTGGCTCACTCCTGTAATCCCAGCATTTTGGGAGGCCGAGGAGGGTGGATCACCCGAGGTCAGGAGTTTGAGGACCAGCCTGACCAATATGGTGAAACCCCATCTCTACTAAAAAATACAGGCCAGGCACGGTGGCTCAAGCCTGTAGTGGGAGGCCGAGACAGGCGGATCACAAGGTCAGGAGATCGAGACCATCCTGGCTAACACGGTGAAATCCCGTCTCTACTAAAAAAGACAAAAAAAACTAGCCGGGCAAGGTGGCGGACGCCTGTAGTCCCAGCTACTCGGGAGGCTGAGGCAGGAGAATGGCGTAAACCCGAGAGGCGGAGCTTGCAGTGAGCTGAGATCCGGCCACTGCACTCCAGCCTGGGAGACAGAGCGAGACTCCGTCTCAAAAAAAAAAAAAAAAAAAAAAAAAAAAAAAAAAAAATTAGCCAGGTATGGTGGTGCATGCCTGTCCCCAACTACTCGGGAGGCTGAGACAAGAGAATTGCTTGAACCCAGGAGGCGGAAGTTGCAGTGAGCCAAGATTTCACCACTGCACTCCAGCCTGGGCGACACAGACTGTGTCTCAAAATACATACATACATACATACATACATACATACACACATACATACATACATAGAACGAACACAGGGAGAGCGTCAGTTATATCTACAAAACTTTAATGCTATTAAGCAAGTAAGTAAAGCAATTAGACATGTTGAAGTGTAGCAAGGTCAATGATGGATCTAGTGTTAGCTACATTATTCTCATTATTTTCCTTGTCTGCCTGAAAGATATCATTATAAAATATTTTTTAAAAAATTAGTAAAAGTAGGAAAACTAATCCAGAGGCTATTGTATTAATCCAGACAATATGTAGATTAGGGTCACTAGGATTAGGGAAGAGGTTGAAGATGGAGAAGTGGACAGAACCATTATATATTTTGGAGGTAAAACTGAGCGTCTTGGGTAAATTTGCTGTCTCAGATATAGCAGGTATGATAAATGGGGCCACTATCCTGTCCCTGTTCTGTGGACCTTTTTGGGTGCTCCAGCTGATTTCCGACGAAGGGTGTCTCATGGCTGGGCTGAGGGTTCTTCCCCAGCCCTGGACCCCCACCCACTGAATGCTGTGCTGCCGCCAGGCGGTAGAACAGATGTGCTAAGGATTGCAGCCAACTACCAGTGGCCTTGAAGAATTAGCATGTGAATACCCCAGCTCCCTCGCCTCTGAACTGGGATCATTCTGAGGCTTGTGCTGCTTTGTGCAGTTTCCTATGGGATTCAGCATCCCATGGCAGCAGGTGTAGTAGTAGTAGGTCCTTTTGCCTTCCCTTCTCTTCCCTGACTCCCTTCCCCACTTCCCTGCCAGTATTAGCCCCACTTCCCCCAAAGAACCACTTGTGCTTGTGTCGTTCTCTTGGATCAGCTTCTGGAAAAATGTACACTAAAGAAGCAGGTGTGCTTCCCAAGCATGCCCACCCAGCACCTCCATGATGTCACTTTCAGTCTGGCAAAGGGAGGAGGGAAAAGACAAACTCCAGGGGCTGCGGTCAAGTGAATGGGGAGGTGCCACATGCAGGAGACGGAAAATGCAACTGAGGGGCGGAGGCAAAAATGGGCTGCTGAAGAGTTTGCAGAGAAAAGACGCTGCCCTCCTGCATCATGAACTTAAGTGAAATTCCGGGGAGCAATGGGCAGCTGCAATATTTTGGCTCTGGAGCTGTACTAGCATTTGCAGCAGTGCCTCATTCAGGGATTCCCTTGACAGAATTAGGAGCTAAGCACCCCCTGGTTATGTGTCACCCTATGTCTAACTCCAGGGGAGCGTCATTTACATGCATTCACGTTCCAGGGATGTCGACAGAGCAGGACTTGGCACTGATGGATTCTGTTTGGATATAAAATATTATGGAATGTCACTAGAGAGTGACTTCTTGATACAGAACCAAGTAACAGTAGAGTTTCTGCAAAGTGAGGTTTCAGCAGTAAATTAGAAAACATTTGCCTCGATAGTAATATAAAAAATGAATTGCTGGCTGGATGCAGTGGCTCGCGCCTGTAATTCCAGCACTTTGAGAGGCCAAGGCAGGCGGATCACCTGAGGTCAGGTGTTCAAGACGAGCCTGGTCAACGTGGTAAAACCCCATCTCTACTAAAACTACAAAAATTAGCCCGGCGTGGTAGTGGGCATCTGTAAGCCCAGCTACTCAGGAGGCTGAGGCAGGAGAATTGCTTGAACCCAGGAGACAGAGGTTGCCGTGAGCCAAGATCGTGCCACTGCACTCCAGCCTGGGTGACAGAGTGAGACTCTGTCTCAAAAAAAAAAAAAGAAAAAAAAAGAATTGCTTAAAATTTTAATTTTATTATATGTAAGCAAAAAGAAAAAAAAGAACAAAAACAAAAACCCAGCTGGATGATGTGGTAGTGGCTCATGCTTGTAATTCCAGCACTTTGGGAGGCCAAGGCAGGAAGATCATTTGAGATCAGGAATTTAAGACCAGCCTGGGAAACATAATGAAACCCCATTCTGCATATTTTTTTATATATATACACATATGTATATGTATATATATGTATACACACACACACACACACACACACACACACAAGTTAGCCAGCCTGGGCAACAGAGCCAGACTCTGTCTCAAAATTAAAAAAAAAAAAAAAAAAAAGGAAAACACAAAAAAGGAAAAACAATAGTCCTAGGTACTTTCTGCATGTATTATTCCATTGACGAAATGACACTTCACCATTAAGTAGGGCAATTTTTAAAACGCTAAATCCATTGCACCTGGCTACTGAGTTAACCCAATTGTTATCAATAGCAAAAGCGTTCCAGTGAGGTTCTTGGCATTTCTCTGGCAGTTGATTTGGAAGGAAAGATGCTTAATTTGACTTCACCTTCACAGAAAGGTGAATTAAGAAGTCTGTAAGGAAATCACCTTCGGCTGCTCAGTCTACAATGTATTTGTCCAGTGCCATGGAGTCAATGAAACACATCAGCTCAAATGACCATCACTGACGTGAGACTGGGATATTGGCCCCTCCTGGCTGGCTGCAGTCAGACCAGAGAAACAAGTGGCTACTGTAGGCACAGGCTATGCAAGGAGACTCACGGAAAGAACAGCCTTGGTCTTTAGGGCCATCAGAAAAAGACTGTCATCTGAAATTAAACCACAAGAAACCTATATCAGGCCAGGTGTGGTGGCTCATGCCTGTAATCCGCACTTTGGGAGGCTGAAGCTGGCAGATCCCAAGGTCAGGAGATCGAGACTATCCTGGCTAACACGGTGAAACCCCGTCCCTACTAAAAATACAAAAAATTAGCCGGGCATGGTGGCGGGCGCCTGTAGTTCCTGCTACTCGGGAGGCTGAGGCAGGAGAATGGTGTGAACCCGGGAGGCAGAGCTTGCAGTGAGCAGAGATTACACCACTGCACTCCAGAAAAAAAAGAAACCTACATCGAAAGATTTGCCATCTCTAGACATATCCCTCCCAGGAGATGGTCCATACAGAGTTACCAGTGGAACCAGGGCATATCCTGTGGGTCCAATGGAGGCAAGAATTTCTAAGAATAAGAACCATAGAACTTACTAAAGGTAGTGTTGATGAGACATTAGGAGCTCAAATTCAGGAAGATCTGAGTTCAGATTTTTAACTCCACAAATTCATAACTATATGACCCTGGCAAGTTATTTAACCTCTTTGAGTGTCGATTTCCTCTTCAGTAAAGTCTAAAGCCATGCCGGCTTGCTGTGATGAGTAAAGGAGATAATATGCATAAAGTACTTTGCACTGTGCCTGGCACATAGGAAGCACCTAGGAAACGGTGGTCACTAGTTTTATTATTACTGTCAGCATATAACCAATGGAAATAACATTCTACCTCTATGTTGTAAGTTTTCAAGTGGAAAGTGATTTTGTTCTTGCTGCAAGGAAAAGAATATTGAAAATGAAGAACTGGTCAGAATTTATCAGCATCAAGCAAGGAAAATGACTTCGCCTCTAGATAGCGAGGCTTGATTTTTAGACAATTAATCTGAGTTTTCTAGCCAAAGGGAGGGCATTTTTCAGGAGATCCAATGCCTGTCTTCTAATTGTATACTCCCAAAGCATGTTTCTGTCTATGATCTGATCTCCCAAGTAGGGCAGGCCAAAGGACTCTCCCTAACTCAGAAGTCAGACCTTTCCCCTACTGCAAGTCATGAAATGTGCCTCCAGAGAATCCCTCAGAGTCTTGTGAGTTTGGTTATCATGTGTCAGTCACCAGTACACTTCTGTGTGTGCAAATGAAAATCAGGCTTCTACATCTGCAGAAATGATGGCTGGATGGGGGCTTGTGGGGACCACCTCCACACCCAGAAACTGTCCCCCTGTGAAGTCTTGTCTGTAAACTTCTCGCCTGCCATTCAGATACAGCTGTCAATAATGAGTGTTCAATAAGCACGTGGAAAAATACAAGGATGCTATATAGTTTTATTCCCATATAAGCTGTATTGAGCATTTTCAATAGGAAAAAGTTTATCTCTTGGTAGCACCCCATCTTTGTAAAGGAATTTCCTTTGTAAAGGAAATTCGATGTAATAAATATACCTTACTTAGTCTTTGCAGTGACCCTATGAGGACAGTGTTCCCGTTGTCATTTTAAAAGTAAGTAAACTGAGGCCCAGAGAAGTTCAATGACTTTCCCAAAGTCATAAAGCGCGAACGTGAGAAAGGCCAGGTGTGAACCGTATTCTGTCTGAAGTCCATGTTCTTTCCACCCTGCCCGGCCATCCCCCATGTATCTCATTGCCTGGGAAGCCACCATCCCTCCCAGCCCATCCCCTTGTCACAGGACATGAGGACCCAAAGCCTGTGCTGTGTCCAAGCCACTCCATGAAGCACTCGCCTCTTCCCTGGACTTACCAGAGAGTTAGGCCAGTTCCCTCTGTGTAGGGATTAGTCTTAAACAATATGCCTTAGGTCATAGCTAGAGCTACTACATCAATTAAAAGGATGTAAATAGTGTGTAATCAACTGATATCAATGCTAAATAATTGTTTGCCCTCATTATTCAGGGAAGAGCTCCCAGTGAGTTTTAAAATATTTCTTGGAGTGATTGGCAGAATTGTTCTTGAATAGTAGGGGACTCCTAGCATCCCATTCAGAATTTGGTTATTGACTCGTATTATCCTTTATTCTTCTTTTGGAACGGGTTTTGTTGGGGGTGCTACGCTCTATCCTCCAACAGTAGCTTTGAAGTCTCCATCCAAGAGGGACACAAGGAAAGCCACACTGGAGAAAACACATCCCTGGATCCCTGATTAGGGCTTGGAATGTACGTTCCCATAAAGACCCTACTAAGCACAGTTGATTGTTTTCTTAACGTTACCATATTAGGGCAGTGGCAAACTGTGATTCTGAGACATCGTGGGTTCAATAAAGCATGTTTCCCAAACCAAAGTCTTAGAAACATAAGCAGAGTCTATCAACAAGTTTAGAAAATTCTGGGTTAAATACTGTTGAACAAGTGTCTTTATTCAAAACTTCACAGAACCTGATTTTGAGAGTGGGCATGTGACTGCCCAAAAGGAATCTCCCAAACTCTTTTTACCACAAAATTTATCTCAGAGTTGGCCAAACTCACCTTTCAAAACCCTGACATAGGCCTGAGCCCCCTCCCCTCCCCCGGCCTCTTTGACTTACTGCCCTGGGTCCCGAGTAAACTCTTCCCCTTGTCTGAATAATCAACTACACTGACTGCCCAATGAGCTGGTAAATGCAACAAAATAACACATATATCCAGCAGTGCATGGGCTAATCTTCCACCACCGATGTCAATATTTTGCAAAGTGAATTTTGTCCACCCCAGTGATTGAGACTTGGAAAGTCTATCTTGGATATTCCTGATGCACATTGGTGAAGGTTCTGAGAAATTTCAGCAGCAAAGGCGCCTGGTCAGCCAATGTGAACCAAGAAGAAAATAGGCAATCACTATTTTACCTTTGTTATTTTAAACTTAAATGGAATTCTGTGTTTTGGCTTTGGTTGGTGAGTTTCCTATTTGGGGTTCTGATGAGATGTGATCTGAGTGTGCCTCAGAGAACATCCGTAGGCTTCCATGTTTACTCAGCTCTCTGCCCTAAAACACTTGCTCAGCAGCGTGACGGCACAGATTAAATCCCTGTAACAAACCCAGTGGGGAAGAGCTTCCCCTTTTCCTTCAAAAGCACAGGCAAACTACGTAAAGTATGAGGCTGCCCTAGAACAAAACGCTACGCAGTGCATAAGACACTTCCAGGGTCAACCTACACCACCCAGCCCTTCTAGATTCCCAGTCTTAAATGATGTTCACTAAGCAGTCATCTGTATTTTATTTCTCTTATTATCTCTGCCCTTGCACTTACTGTGGAAGGACACAAAAAGAAAAGTCTTATTGTGTGGCTGGATTTGGTGCAGCTGCCCCCTGAAGGGCTGAAAACAGACAATGCTTTATATTCAAATTCAGTTATATGGTATCTAGGTAACATCCTTGCATCCAGAAGGTATTAAATATAGAAAGCCTCATCCCTGGTAAACCTTCTATTTTGTGGTCCAGGAGGCAGGTGGGTTTCTAAGAGATGGCAGCTTATCTTTCTGGGGGCAACGTGAACATTCTTAGACCATTGTCTGGGTCTCAGGTTCTAATCCTCAAGGCTTTCCTTATGGTTCTAGTAGAAGAATAATTGCCCTACGGAAGCTCATTTGATTATATTCTTCAGCTCTGTTTGACTTCTAGCAAGGAAACTCAGATTGAGGCTTCTTTGCCTAAGGGCTGACTTATAGCAGCCCTTTGTCTGTCCACAGCAGTAGTTTATTAACTTTTAAGAACAATGAAAACTTTTGCTCAAATTATCACTTTTATAAACAGATAAAGAGGAAGCTAGTCTCATAGCAACTTGTTGGAAGATCCAAAGGCCCTACCTACTTAGCACCTGCCCCTCACAATGCACTTCTTTAGAACCCTGGTGTTCCTTGAAACAGAGTTTGAGAAACATTGTCTTGAGGACGAGGCTCTGGACTGAGAGACAGGAAGCTTGGGTTTCATCCTAGCTTGACCACAAACCCCAGGCTGAAACTGGTCAGATTTAAAAGCCTGCAGTCCCTTTATTTCCTTCTTTGTAAAATGGAGGAAAACAGCATGTACTCTATTTTTCCGGGGGTCATCACGAGGTACCAGATATACTAAAATAGCAGCATGGTGATTTTATACTTTTTATTGTGTTTTGACATCTGTTAATGTATTTTCTTGTAAAAAATATCCCTGAAATGGCGTAGGGCAAATACTAGTAAGTATGAAACTCTTTGGAGAAGATTCCAATGCTAGCCAGAAACTCAGCTTTTGAAGACCTCAGCTCCCCACACACAGTGCCTGCAATAGCAGTGATAATAACACCAGGTCTAGTGGATGCCATTTATTGAGCACTTACTATGGATCAAGCACTACTGGATCCAAATCCTGTTCCCAACACGTAGTCACTCTGTAACCATACCTAGTGGATTGATCGCTTTAGAATCTAATTCCTCCCTAACTTTCAGCCCATGTGGCTCAGATGGAACTTCCCTTAAAGATCTCGCTCCCAGGTAGACCAGTGACCCGGGCCTGGACATCAAAGCTCTCTCCTGGGACTTTTGCTGGAACTTTTGGGGAGGATGCAAATTCTCCTCTGAGAAGGCAGTCACTAAAGACAATGGAATTCTAGAACTGTCCACATCAGCTTTGCCTATAAAGGAAAAGACTCTGACTGAGAATTAAGCTGAACAGAGGGAATAAAGAACCCAAATACAGATGGGAGAGGCAGAGAGCTGGGCACGTAACTTGAGCCCCTGGTACACGTATGCTCTAAGCCAATCCTGGACACTTCTCTGACCCAATACAGCAAATTCCGCTTGCTTGCGCTAGTTCCAGTTGAGTTTCTAACACAATCCACAGAGTCCCAACTAACATAGTGAACGTGGGCAAGTAGCTTAGCCTCTCTAAGCCTCAGCTTTCTTCTCTAGAAAATGAGAATGAGGATACACACCTCACAGGTTGTCATGAAGATTAAAGGAGAACATGACACAAAGACCACATTCAACAAATCGTAGTCTCATGATCATTACACTTCACATAAGTTGCTTCATTTAATCCTCTCCATGGCTGAGCTCAGATGAAAATTATCTTCATTTCACAGATGAGACAAACTGTGGCAGGGAGAAATTAGGCCCTTCATCTAAAGTCCACAGCAAGTAACAGGGCCAGGGTATACGCCCAGATCTGATGCCATAGTTCAGGCACTTTTCACCAATGTACACAGCTCCCTAGCAAGCGAGTGCCCTCTCCTGCAAGACTAAGCTCACCCACACATGCACAGAGCCACCACGTACAGCTGCACAGGTTGTCCACTGCACAGCCATTCACATGGACAATGACATAAATGGCACCCCCTAGGGTTGTACAGTGCACAACTTGCCCCACACACCATCGTCCTAAAAGCTACAAATGCCCACAAAAAGGACCTTGTAAGGACAGATACTAGGAAGTGATTCTAGATGTTTACACTGCAAAGAACCCATTTTCTCATCTAACCACGCTTCAACACCTTCTGCCAATTATTCCTGTCTCCTACATCTTTAGCCAAAGCGTCAAACCATTCCTATAAAAAGCTCCTAAGCTGCAATACCAGAGAAAAGAAGGGCCAGATAGATTCCCAGGTCCTCACTGCTTGCTGAGCCACTGCCAACCTGGTCTCTGGACTGGCAAATATACTTTGGTTTAACATAAGCTAGTCTAATATCATAGATAAATCATATATTCCTTGGCTTTCTCCAGCAGGGAAGAAAGTTATGCAAAGGCACATAATGAAAAACCATAAGTCACTTTAACAAAACAGAGCTCAAAGATACCTGGCCCGATGAGTTTCTGGGGCTCCCTGAAGTTGCATTGTTCAATGGGATGCAGAGAAGAGGTTAGGGAGGGGAGTGATTCATGGCCTCAGTGTCTTCATCAGAGGCCAACCTGAACCCAGCTGGGCAGGGGCTGGCCAAGGCAGGCCCGTGTTCTCATATTGCATTTGCAATGCCTGACTTAGGGTTAGGTCATGGGAGACAGAGCCTGCTTCTACATCTTACCAAGCCTCAGGAAGCTCCTACCATAGCCTGGGGCATCTGGAACACTGGTTGGTCTTCCCATCTCCTGAGTAAAGGCTCCAGCTGCAGCGTCCTCTTGCCACCCCAGAAGCCAGCTTACCAAGAAGAGAGTTCATTGTGAGTTCAAGAGTCACCATGAAATCTCATCCTGCAGAGTCCCAGGAAAACCACTGCCATGCCCTCACATGTCCCATCAATAGTGCAGTAAGATAAGACTGTGACATCTACTCAGCCCTGGCAACTGGGTACACGTGGGCTCTTGAATCAGACAAACTTGAACTTGAATCCCAGTCTCACCTCCACTAATTCATTCATCCGTTGACACATTCCACCAAGTGTCCATGAATGTATGAATGCTGCTCTGAGACTGCGGTCAGCTGGGGTCTCGGTGTTCTACCCTGAGCCGATTGCTCCACCTGCATTATCCCACTTGGTGCCCCCAGTGGCCCTGGTGAGGGAGGCATTATTTGTCCCATTTTATAGGTAAGGAGACTGAGACTCAGACGTTGCAGGATTTATCCCTGGTCACCTGGCTAGTGGAGGTGGAAATGAGATTCAAGTCCAAGTTTATCTGATTCAAGAGCCCAGGCACACTCAACAAACTCATCACCATCTCCCCTGCCCATCCCCCAACTTTCTAGAACATTCTGTTATCTGGATTTGGCAGGAGGACTGCAGTTGCACTGTAAATTTGACAGTCTCTGTTCTGAACACAGTGATGACCCAGCTTACTCAGAATAAAGGCCTCACAGGGTTGCCTGGGCCCCCTGGCCTCCTCTCCTTTCCTTTCACCCTGCCTGAATCGGCTCAGCCTCATTGGCCTTTCAGCTCTTCCTCAGACACACCAAGCACCTTCCCATTTCATGGTTTTTGCATCTTCTATTATCTCTTTCTTGAATGTTCTCCCCCTCGACATGCACCTGGCTCCCATGCTGACCTCCTTCAGAGCTCAGCTCAAATGTCACCTCCTCAGAAAGGCCTGCCCTGACCACTCCCCCTACATTTGCTCTGAGACCCTTACCCTCCTTGCATTCCTGCCTCACATGTATCACCACAGGACTTACCTATATGTTTATTGTCTTCTCCGCTCAGCCCCGCTAGATTGTACACTTCATGAGGGCAGGGACTTTCTCTGGTTAATTCACAGCCATATGCCCAGACTCTAGAACTCTGCCTGGTACATGGAAGTGCTCATCCAGTGTCCATGAATGAAAGAATGCTGCTCTGAGACCCCAGCTGGCCCAACTGTGGTTGCCCTACTCCATGTAACATCAGTGATACTTTGGTACCCAAAAGCCACCTTGTGGCCACACTGAGGTGATGCCTTCTGATACCCAACCTGAGACCGAGTCATCTGTGCTCAAGCCTGCAGGGCCCAGGAGGTCAGGAGGGAGACAAGGGAACTAGAAAGCCAAATGTCTAACCCCTCCCACTCCATCCAGTGCCTCCCAAGCTAAGAAGGTCAGAGTTAGGTCAGGAACAGGGAGTCAGCCCCTTGCCTTTTAGAATACCTGGACTGCTTCTGATCACACCAACCCTGACTTCAGGGACTGCTGCTCTGAGCCCTCCTGTCCCTTTGTTTCCTTTAACTTTTCCCTTTCACATCCTTGGATTCTTCTGTCACTCACCCAGCAGTTGTGAACAAGGTACCTGCTGTGCACCAGGCACAGAGCTAGGTACTGGAGATGCATGGTGAGCAAACAGACTTGTTGCTTCCTGTTATGAAGAAGACTGGCATTAACCCAACATCTCACAAGACCTGTAAAATCGTTAACTTTCCAGAGGACTGAGAAGGGAAGCCCCAAGGCAGAACTGACCCAGTTTTCTAATCCAGGGATCAGGAAATGCTTTCCTAAGGAAGGGACATTCAGAGTAGGACCTCAAATGTGTGTCGGTGTCCTCGAGGCTGGGGTTCATGGTGTCGGTACACCCTCCACCTCTGGCTCCCCCATTTATTGTTATATGACCACAAGCAAGTGACTTAAGCTCTCTTGGCCTCAGTTTTCTCATCTGTAATCTGGGGATAATAATATTCCTTGCCTTCTTATGTTATAACAGTGTTTAAATGAGTTAATGTACATGAAACTTTCAGAACATTGCCTAATATGGAGTAGGCATTATTGTAATTGTTTTTTGTAGAAGTTATCCTACCTCACCTATAATTTAAACACACACACACAGTATACATGTAGACATGTATACTAAATTAAAGGTACATATGTGTACACATATGTGTACACATGTATACTGTGTGTGTATATATATGGTGTATATGTGCACATGTGTTAGTATAAATACAAAGTATAATCCATATAGAATATATGGTCACTATGAAGTGAGATTTAGAATTTAAGGAGAATGTGGTTGGCTGTGAGTTTGCTGCCCACCAAGCAAGTCCATGCTCACCACAAAGCAAAATTATACAAGTTCTTTAGTCCCCTGATTGTACTTAGTTTCTAGGTTCTCATTAATATAAATTATTACTGAAATTTATAATGGACTACCTGTAAATGAACTCCAGACTATGTTCTTCTTAATGCTTTCCATGGCAATGACTATAGCTGAAGAGTTCCAGTATGGATTTCTTTCAAGCTGACGGTTGGCAACAGCTCTACTCAATGGTTCTATCAATGTTTGGCCAGGTTCCTTGAGCTGGAATCCATCAAATCTGAATGAGGGCCCTGGCAAGGTTATAGTCACATTCTATGTAAGTCTCACATTCTGATTTATGTCAAGTTCCTCAATGCTGTACATGGTAGCTCGTCTTAATTAAAGACTGTCAGGAAGAATAAACTCATTTGGTGAGACAAAGTTAGCACATTCTCTGCTCTTAATTTCTGCACATTCCACGACTCTTTCAGGTGCTAGCTCAGGAGTTTGGGTTACTAAATGAACTCAGAGAGGCCCATGCTTTCAATCAAGGGAGTACATATGGTGATCTGGATGATTATAGGCATTCTGTAGGACATACCCTCCACATTCAAATGTACTTTTTCTCAGCAGAAACCTCAACTCTTTCTAGACAGTCTCTGCAATTTCTTGACATTTAAAAAGGTAAAGGAGGTACATAAAAAATAGATGTATTCAATCAGCTCAAACAAGAATTTGATACAAACAATTCATTATACTGAGCTCAAACTGAACGCTACAAAGATCTTTTCTAAATTCTGAAAAGCCTTTTAATTATAAGTATTAGTCCATTCTCATGCTGCTTTGAAGAAATACCCAAGACTGAGAAATTTATAAAGAAAAGAGGTTTAATTGGCTCACAGTCCACATGGCTTGGAAAGCCTCAGGAAATTTACAATCATGGTGGAAGGTGCCTCTTCACAGAGCGGCAGGAGAGAGAATGAGAACCGAGTGAAGAGGGAAGCCCCTTATAAAACCATCAGATTTGGTGAGAACTCACTCACTATCACGAGAACAGTATGGGGGAAACGAACCCCATGATTCAATTATCTCCACCTGGTCCCTCCCATGACACGTGGGGATTATTGGAAATACAATTCAAGATGAGATTTGGGTGGGGACACAGCCAAACCATATCGTTTTATATATATATTTAGGTTTTCAGAATATATTATATGTATATAACATATATAATGTATAGGCTTTTCAGAATACATATATATATTTGGGTCTAGTGAATTGGGCCAGGATAGGTTCAGAAAATATCTAAATATCTAGGTCCTTATTATTCTTTGGAATTCATAAGGCAGTTTTTCTCTCCTATCATAATTTAAGGAGGGACAGTGTCATACAGTTTTATGATCTTTCAGCCAAGCTCTAAAAAATCAGGCTTTAAGTTATAAACACACTAGAGAGAATGGTCACCTCCTAAGAAAAGCAGGGTGAAATCCCATCAGCATCTCTAAGGAATGAGGCCCCACAGGCCCTCCTGGGTCTCCAAACTTTTGTCACACAAAGGTATGCGGGCCCTATTGGCAAAAACATTCACACACTGTGGTTAAGTTCTCCCCTTTTCTCTTGTTCTGGCCAGGCAGAAAATGATCAGTCTTTGGGGTCAGTTGAACCTAGGTTCGGAATCCTGCTTGGCATTGAACTAGCTGTTGGACACTCAGCAAAACTCTTCTCTGAAGGTTTGGCTTACTTGTCAGTTTCAAAAGAGTTAGGACCTCTTTCCAAAGGGCCGGGAAGTGGCTTAGATGGGATACACTATGGCAGGCACAGTCTCTGAGAAGCAGAAGGCATTCACAAAAGGGGAGCGTCTTTCCCTTTCCAAAATCAATGAACATAATGGTAATGGCAGTGCAACCATGGAAACAAATGGAAACAGCTGTTATTTGCATTTGAGGAATTACTGGGTACCTGTCTTTGGGCTTTATGTCATGTAATACTCACCCCAGTGACCTTTAGGGGAGATATCATCATCGTCGTCATCATCATCATCATCATCATCATCATCTTCATCATCGTCATTCCTATTAAGAAATTAGACCACTGAGGCTTGGGGAGGTGAACTGACTTCCTAGGTTCTTACAGTGAACAACAACAGGACTGGGTGGGGCACAAATCCATTTCACTCAGAGGAAAAGCCAAATTCTTTATGATGTTCCCCATGACTCTGTCCCTGCATCTCCTGACCTCTTCCCCCATCCCTCTCCCTATCACTCACTCCAGCCACACTGACTTGGCTGTTCCTCAAACATACCAGGAAGCCTCCGACCCCAGGGCCTTTGCAGAGGTCATTCCTTCTGCCTGGAACACTTTCCCCCAAATGACCACATGGCTTACTTCAAGAATGTGCTCAAATGTCATCTTTTCAAGGAATCTTATCATGACTTTCCTGTTTAACAGTCTAACACCATCCACCTCCACCACCTCTGCCCTGCAACCAAAAAAAAAAAAAAACCCTTTACCTCTGCCTACTTTTTTTCCTTTGTCCATATCAGTTTTTAACTTACAATAGGATTAACATATGTTTGTTGTGTGTGTGTTGAACCCTGCTAGATGAGAAGTTCCTCCGGATTCACGAATGTACCCCCAACACCTAGAACAGGATTTGACATAAAATACACACTTAATAAAGATTTATTGAAAGAACGAATTAGCCAAGGGTCTGACTCTCAGGGTCTTAACCACACCACCCAGCCTCTGGGTCCTATTGCTACTGACATCTTTTATGCACGATGTGATTGTTTATCCACACACAAGTCCACACAACAAGTAGCTCTTTGGAATCTCTCCATGTCCAGCATCACAATAATTAATAAGAGGTGGACGGGATAACCACTGTTTTCTGGGGCTTATAGCTGGGTTGAGACAACACACAAGCCAGACAGAGGATAATCACATGTTCCCTTGACGGTGGTGTGGGACAGAACCTAAGTCCTGCAGGACTCACACCGGGGTGCTGAGCACAAGCAGCCCAGTTGAGAAGTGACTTCATGGAGAGGACAGGTATCAAGCTATGGCTTGAAGGTATCACAACTGGTAGAAAGGAGGACAAAACCCATTCCAGACTGAGGAGTGCAAAGCTCCAAAGGCTGGAATGAGCCAGAGGCTGGAAAGCTCATCCTCCCACCCTCACATCTCATCTCTGTCACCATAAGCTCCTTAGGGAAGACTCCTGGAACCCATGACTTCAGACAAGCTCCACTGTTACAGACCCACTGTTACTTCCCCCTTTTCTCTGGGGAAGTTATCATGGTTTGTAATTATAAGAGTACAATAAATGCTTATTGAGTCATTGAATGAATACATTAATGAACAGGTGACCAAATGAATGTGCATATTGAAGAACAAAGTATATAATGAGAGACCAGCACTTTATCTTTTCAAGGAATCTTATTGTGACTTTCCTGTTTAACATTCTAGCACCGTCCACCTCCACCACCTCTGCCCTGCAACCAAAAAAAAAAAAAAAAAAAAAAAAAAAACCCTTTGGCAATAATATTATGAGAAGGGTAAATAGAAGCTATGGGCCACCTAGCATCCACCTGACATTGGCCATAGTGCTCGACAATTTCTCATTTAATCATCAGAGTGACCATTAGAGATGGGCATTTGGGGATCCATGTCACAATTGATAAAATTAGTTAATTTATCCAAGCCCAAATAGCCAATAAATGTGGAGTCAATATTTTCACTCAAGTCTTTGGCTGTTCCAAGCCCCCACTTGGAGGATAAAAGGGCCTTAAGTAGAAAAGACCGGGACAGATAATGGGGACCTGTGATGGTTAATGTTAGACGTCCACTTGCTTGGATTGAAGGATGCCTAGATAGCTGGTAAAGTATTGTTTCTGGATGTGTCTCTGAGGGTGTTTTCAGAGGAGACTGACATTTGAGTCGGTGGACTGGGAGAGGAAGACCCGCCCTCAGT
Source organism: Macaca thibetana thibetana (assembly GCF_024542745.1). NCBI lineage: Eukaryota > Metazoa > Chordata > Mammalia > Primates > Cercopithecidae > Macaca > Macaca thibetana. The sequence goes on from NC_065578.1 coordinate 13,150,514, forward strand.
GTGGGTGGGCACCATCCATTGGCTGCCAGCATTGCTAGAACAAAGCAGGCAGAAGAAGATGGAATAACCTTGCTAGCTGGGTCTTCTGGCTTTCTTCTTCTTCCTGCCTTGAATGCTTGCTTCTGCTCCTGCTGCCCTTGGACATCAGACTCCAGGGTCTTCGGCCTTTGGACTCTGGGACTTGCACCAGTGGCCTCTAGGGGCTCTTGGGCCTTTGCAACAGACTGAAGGCTGCGCTGTTGTCTTCCCTGGTTTTGAAGCTTTTGGACTCGGAATGAGACACTACCGGCTTGTCTCTTCCCCAGCTTGCAGACGGCTTATTGTAGGACTTTGTCTTGTAATCATGTGAACCAATTCTCCCTAATAAGCTTTCTTTCATATGTACCTGTGTCCTGTTGGTTCTGTCCCTCTGGAGAACCCTGACTAATATAAGAACCAAACATGGTGTGAAGAGTAAGGATCTCCCAGAATCGTGCTGAAATCAAAGACTATGTGACTTTCACAATTCTCATCCTCATCTCTGATCTTTTCCCCACAAGCCTGGCAGCAGGGAGTGATGGAGAAGCAGCTACACATCCTTTAGCTTCCCCAAGGAACAACTTTTTCTAGAAACTATTGAAAATGTGGTAGAACTGCCAGAAGTACATGAAATCGACTATGTAGATTGTGGACCATAAGTCACAGTTCAATTCTGCAACAGTGAAAAATTGTAATTTTTTTCACCAGAATGGAAAAGAAAAGCTATGAGCTCTAGAATATAACTCAACAAGAAATGTCAATTTAATCACACCAGTCTTCCAGACAGGATTCAGTCCACCCAGTCTCACGAGCTTGTCTGCTCCAAGCAACACTGGCATGGTTTCCCTTTGGCAGACAGATATATGGAGTTCCTACCGATGTTTTGTACTGTCCTTTAGTTCTTGATGAATCATTGCGATTGGCTGTGGCTTCTTTCTTTTCTATAATTTTTTTAAATTTTACTTTAAGTTCCAAGATACATGTGCAGAATGTTCAGGTTTGTTACACAGGTATACATGTGCCATGGTGGTTTGCTGCACCTCTCAACCTGTCGTCTAGGTTTTAAGCCCTGCATGCCTTAGGTATTTGTCCTAATGCTCTCCCTCCCCTTTCCCCACCCCCGACCCCTAACAGGCCCCGGTGTGTGTTGTTCCTCTCCCTGTGTCCATGTGTTCTCATTGTTCAGCTCCCACTTACGAGTGAGAACATGCGGTGTTTGGTTTTCTGCTCGTGTGTTAGTTTGCTGAGAATGATGGCTTCCAGCTTCATCCATGTCCCTGAAAAGGATCTTATTCTTTTTTATGGCTGCATAGTATTCCATGGTGTATATGTGTGGTTGTGGCTATGTGTGTGTGTGTATGTATATGTATAGTTGTACATATCTGTGTAGGTGGTTGTGCACACACACACAAAGTATTCAGTCTCTCTGGATCTCATAACAACTCCTCCCAAAGCTCTACGTATTTATTTTTAATGCTGATATTCATGGAGGTATCATGAAATAAAATACACATGTTGTAGTGTGCAGTCCCATGAGATATGAACATGCAGACACCTGTGACGCCACTCCTGCCAGTCAAGATCCAGAGCTTTTCCCTCTTCCGAGAAAGTTCCTCATGCCCTTTCCAGCCAGCACCCGCCCCGCACAGAGACAATTGCTCTCCTGGTTTCTACCACCATAGATTAGTTTTGCCTGTTCTAGAAATGCATTTAAAATTAATTGAATAGTGTGCAGTCTTTGGTGCCCAGTTTCTTTCATTCAACATAATATTTTTGAGATTCATCCACATTTTTGTGGTTTGCTCTTACAGACTATTTGTGTTCCCCCAAAATTCATGTGTTGAAGCCCTATGTGATGGTATTAGGAGGTGGGGTTTTGGAAGGGAATTAGGGTTAGGGGAAGTCACGGGGGAGGGGCTGTTGTAATGGAATTAGTGCCCTTCTAAAAAGAGACAGCAGGCTGGGCGCAGTGGCTCACACCTGTAATCCCAGCACTTTGGGAGGCCAAGGCAGGTGGATCACCAGAGGTCAGGAGCAGCCTGGTCAACAGGGCAAAACCCCATCTCTACTAAAAAATACAAAAACTTAGCCAGGCGTGGTGGTGCGGGCCTGTAATCCCAGCTACTCAGGAGGCTGAGGCAGGAGAATCGCTTGAACCCAGGAAGTGGAGGTTGCAGTGATCCAAGATGGTGCCACTGCACTCCAGCCTGGGCAACCAAGTGAGACTCTGTCTCAAAAAAAAAGAGAGACAGTGAAGCATTCTCTCTCTTCCCCTGGATGTACACATGCATCGGGGAAAGGCCACATGAGGACACAACGCGAAGGAGGCTGTGTGCAAACCAGGAAGGGGGATCTCACCAGAACCTGGCCGTGCTGGCACCCTGATCTTGCATGTTCAACCTCCAGAACTGTTGGAACATAAATTGATGTTGTTTAAGCCACTGGTGCATGGCATTTTGTTGCGGCAGCCCAAATAGATGCATCCGTTGGCTCTTTTTTATTTTCATTCCATTGCATTGCCGGACCCCACTAGGATCCATTTATTTATTCTCCTGTTCACAGGCATTTGGATTATTTCCAGTTTGGGGCTATCATGAAAAAATTCCTGTTATGAGCAATCTTGCACTCTTGGCTATTCTTTCTCCGCCCCCTCCCTTCTCTCTCATGCTGCCACCTCCCTTACCGGTTTAGAATTCAAGTTTGGGTTCTAATGGCCAGCAGCATCCAGCAGAGTTGTGTGGAGCCATGTTTCATGTCTCTTTGGTAGTTTAATGATGGGAATTCTCATGAAGGACAAAACTAAAACGAGGAAGGGGAAATTTACCTCGGCATTCAGGGGTAGAACTTTTCCCATGATGCATCATTTCTAGTGAATTACATACCCTTCTGCAAGGCCAGTTCTTATGCTGTGGAGTCAGTTAGACACTGCAGCAGGCCCTGGCTGCATCACGGTAGATGATGGAGCTGGCTGAGAACACTGGGCCCTGGGGAGCAGGAAGCAGGACCCTTTTGGGAAACCTTAGTATGGAAAAGAGTTTTTAGGCTACAACTCCAGAAGAGAACTGGCCTCAGTATACAGAGCAGGGTGCAGCTCAGGTATGACAGGAGCGTGTGCTGGGACCCCAGCCCAGGACCCTGCCTCCAACGTGCCTCCTCTCCACGGGGCACTGTCTGCTTTTCTCACTCCTACATCAGCCACTCACTCTCAGTGGCCTCCAGCCACTGTTTCCTTCAGAGGAAGTTAGTAAAAGGCACATGCTGCCATTGTTAAACCTCTTTATCCGCTGTGCTGCTGACACACGTTGTCTGAGGCTCTGTGCAAAGAAGTCTCAGCCTATCCTGAGACGCAGGTGTGTACGAGGCTGTCAGCCCTAGGAAGGCAGCGTTCCCACCATCCTGACACCACACCTCAATGGGACAGAACCTCGGCCAGGGTCTCCTTGATTAAACCCAATTCCATTCTCCTGCCAGCGCAGGCCCCTTGAGTCCTAGCCCTCTGCCCTCTCTGCCCCTCCAGCGTTGGTGGTGCTCGTGGTCTTCAGCGCTCTGATCCACTGTTCTCCCTGCTTTCCTTGTGTCTGCCCAGCTCAGTTGAACTCCTCCATTCTAGGCCGTTTCAGCTCTACCCTGACTTCCCAGCTGACAGGTGCATGGTGGCCATCCTTCGGCATTTCCACTCTGGCATTCGCTAATGATGAAACTGAATACCCAAGAGCTCTCCTTCAGCCACACTTAGGACAACTAGAGGTGACCAGGAGTTTTCACTCTCAGGAGCCACCCTCAGCCAATGGCAAATGCAAGGAGGAGAATAAACACCCCAGCTCCTTTGACACTAAGGGGCAGCTCAGAGGCATGACCCGTGCCACCTGTCCAGTTTTCCCAGCTGCCTGCAGGGATGTCCTGCTCCTTGATGGATGCTGTATGAGCTGCCTCCCATTCCTTTTCCCTGCCTTCGTCCCCACTACTGCCTCCTGGGACCCAATTACACCCAGACCCTGGTCTCCAGGGCTGCTTCTGGGAGCGTGCAGCTGACGGCAGCAGTTAAGAGCCCTGCTTAAAACTTTGACCTTCAGCAAGCTCTTTAAACCGCAGCTACCTCATCTTAGAATGGGGATGGTGACAGGGCCTACCATATGGGTGACTCTGTATAGGACATTACTATGTGCTGCCACTAAGTCACTGTGCTTAACACAAATTGTGTCAGTGAATCTGAGTCAAATACTGTCAAAATGTCCATTTTACAGATGAAGAAAAGCAGATCTAGACCATCCTGACCAACATGGTAAAACCCCATCTCTACTAAAAATACAAAAATTAGCCAGACATGGTGGCGGGTGCCTAAAGCCCCAGCTACTCGGGAGGCTGAGGCAGGAGAATCACTTGAACCCAGGAGGCGGATGTTGCAGTGAGTCGAGATTGTGCCACTGCACTCCAGCTTGGGCGACAAGAGCGAAAACTCCGTCTCAAAAAAAAAAAAAAAAACAGAAAAGAAAAAAGAAAATGAAATGCACACACACAGAGGATTAGATGACCTACCCACAGTCACTCAGACAGGAAGTGGTTGAGTCAGAATTAAGTTAATGAGGATAATGATAATGACCATGGCAGTGCTGGTGGTGGTGGTGGAGAAGGAAGTGGCAGCTAGCAATTATTGAGGGATTTGTGCCAGGCACTGATGTGCATTTTCTTGTTTAAACCTTAAAACAATCCCAGCACTTTGAGAGGCCAAGGCGGGCAGATCACTTGAGGTCAGGAGTTCAAGACCAGCCTGGACAACATGGTGAAAGCCCGTCTCTACTAAAACTACAAAAATTAGCCAGATGTGGTGGCAGGCACCTGTAATCCCAGCTATTCCAGAAGCTGAGGCAGGAGAATCACTTGAACCCAGGAGGCAGAGGTTGCAGTGAGCTGAGATCACACCATTGCACTCCAGCCTAGGCAACAAAGTGATTCTCTGTCTCAAAAAAAAAAAAAAAAAAAAAAAAATCTTAAAACAATCCTGAGAGGTAGTTACTAGTATTATTCCCATTTTACAGAGAGGAGAATCAAGGCCCTAAGATGTTAAGTTACTTGGCTAAGGTCCAACAGCTGGTCAGTGGAGCAAAGAGGATTTCACTTAGGTCTGTCTGATTCCAAAGCCTTCTTCTCAAGATACTTTGCATGCACCTCTCCAACACACTCAGCTGATCTTAGTTCATTTTATTATCACTTTTTAAAAGTTCTGTTTCCCTGCCTGACACTTCAGCTTCTTTCACCAACTACCCTGGATCTGGACCTTTTGTCCTCCAGAGGAAATAGATAAAAACTGTCTCATTCTCCTCTTGTGAAGCTGGTGCTAAAAACATTGAGGTTCCCTTGATGTGTTCCAGTTAGATCCTGCATGGAAATTCAGTGAGTCAGAGCCATGTGTTTCTTCTAGATAAAACCATGTCAGTCTGTGATCTGAGAACCACTCCCCCCATTTCTCAAAGGAACCCTGACTCCCACTCATCCCCACATCCCACAGTTGGGGGCTCCAGCTCACTGCCGTTCTCCTTAACTCCTAAGACTGGGGCATATTTACAGCAATGAGGAGCATTTTCAGAACACAGTCGATGAAACGCATGTGTTGAAGGGCTCAGCTTCCCTTTCAAGTCCTCACTGAGGCTGGTGCGTAATTTTCAACAATCATGAAAAATGATGCTTTATGCTGGACAAAAAGAATTAGATGGTGAGACCTGCGTCTTTGTTCTCGCTCTTCCTCACCTCACCCCGGCAGTCAGAAACAACGCACTGTAAAAATGCTTGTCCAATTTTTCCAACAGGATCAATTTGCTGTACTTTTATTAAAAGAAAAAAAGGTAGGAGCCTTGTCAAACATCCTTCCTCTCCTCCCCCTTCCCCTGCCTCCACCTCTGAGAATCCGTGCCCCTGCCAGGAGCTGCAGTCACTGCAGCCTGTGGGTCGGACATGAGAAGCCGGGAGGCTCTGCATGCTGAGAGCCATGTGCAGGTGGTGCATTGCTGGACCAGGTTTCAAAGACACACACAGTACCTCCCCCCTGTATGTTTCTACCCTGGCTATTTAAAAGAAGTCAGAGAGGGCAGCGTTTGAAGTGACAGCAACAAAGAAAATGAGAAAGAAAAAGGAGGAGGAGGAGAAGCTGCCATCATCCCATCCAGAGACGGGATGACATGTTCCCATTTTTTCATGTCCTCTAAAAGGTGGTGGCAGGATTTTTGCACTTCTGAAAGCAACAAACCAGCTCTCATCCCAGTTTTGCCTCCCTTTTGGGTTTCCCTTTTCACTCCCCCTGCCACCAGTTAAACTACAAGAGAGGTCAAAAAGTTATTTCCCTAAAGCCAAAAAAAAAAAAAAAAAATTCTGAGCAACACAGCATGCCCTGCTTCTCTGTTTCTGTTCATCCCTTTGCAGATGCTCTGGATGATCTCTGAGCACAGTCCTGTGGGTATAGGCTTACATTGAATTACTCAACACAGATATTTACCAAGTGCCCGCCAGGTGCCTGGTGCTGTTCCCAATGCTGGGGATACGTCAATGAGCAAAACAAGCTAAACAAACATCCCCGCCCTCAGGAGGCTGACTTTCTGGTGTGGGGAGAAGGGGAATCAGCAATAAGCAAGACGTATGACATGTCAGATGGGGACAAATATTAGTGGAAAAGAGAGGGCAGAACAAGGGGACAGGGAATGGGAAGATTCATGTGGAGGCAAGAGAGTAAGCCATCAGGTATCTGGGGGAAGAACATTCTAGACATCTAGACACAGGGAGCAGCTGGTGCAAAGGCCCTGGGGAAGGAGTGTGCCTGGCAAATGGCAAGGAGGCCAGAATGTGTAAACACAAAGTGCACAGGGTATGAGCGGCAATGAGTAGGAGACCAGATGGGACAAGTGAGAGTTTTGTGGGGACCTGTCATGGAGGGCTTGGCAGCCACTGGAAGGGTTTTGGCTTCTACTCTGAGTGGCATTTTCTCTTAACCTTGTGAAATGAATGAGAAATTACCATAGGAGTCAAGGAGGGGCTCATGACGTGATTCCTAAAAGTCTTCCAAGGTTCCTCGTGGCTGATAGGCTAAAGTAGAAGTTTCCAGTTTCCTCCAGTTCCTGCTGTTCCCCTATGTAAGCCCTTAGTACTATGAAGCCTTCCACCTCTTCTAACAGGTCTTCTTCTATTTTCACTCCCTTAACAAATTCACCCAGTCTCGGGTCTTTATTGCATCTCCGTTCTAACAACTGCCCATTGTAAATACCTAGTCCAGACTCGTCTCCTAAACTCCAGGCTCTTACAGCCAACTGTCTACTCAGTGCTCTACTGGGATATCCAATACATATCACACACAAAAAATATCAAAAACTAAACTCGTCATTTTTCTCCACACCCAAAGCCTGCCCTGCTCACAGGCTCTTCTTCTCAGAAGATGCTGACCACAGCTTTCTAGCTGCACAGGCCTGGCCATCATCCTTCCTCCTTCTCTTTTGTATTTTTCCATGCTCCTTATGCAATCCATCAGCAAGTTCTGTTGGCTCTGCATTCAAAATATCAACGCACTGAGCACTTCTCACCACCTCCTCTGCTGCCCTGATCTAAGCCACCATTAGTGATTGCTGCTTTGAAAACTACAACTGCCTCCTAACAGAGTTAGGAGTTTTTACCCACTTAGACCCCCTCCTCAATATAATAGCCAGAATGTCTCTCCTCTGCTCAAACTCTCCATAGCGCCCCATTCCACTAGGAGTAAAAACTAAAGTCTCTAAATTTGCTGTTCACTTAGAACTTTATGCAGTGACAGGAACGTTCTAGATGTACACTGTCCAGTATGGTAGCCATTGGCCACACATGGCTACTGAGCACTTAAAATGTAACTCATGTGACTAAGGAACTACATTTGAAATTTTATTTTATGTTAATTTAAAGGAAAATAGTCACATGAGGCAGTGGCCGCCATATTGGGCAGTGCAGGCCTACAATGCCCAACATGAGTAGCTCCCTTCGTAATGCTTTGACCTTTTCTTTTCTCCCCTACCTCTTATACTTACCCCACATCACCCACGCTGACGTCTCACTGTTTGTTCCTCCAAAGCACAGGCTCTAGACTCTGCTGTCTGCTCCTTCTGCCCGGAGGGTTCTCCTTCAGCATGGTTAACATCTCACCTCCTTCAGTGCTTGCCTTTTCAGTTCATCCCAACCACGTCCCACCCCCATCTACTCCCAAACCCACTGTTCTGGCTCTACTTTTTTCTTTCTCACTGCACCTCTCCCCCTCTAAGAGGTTACATAATCTACTTATTCATTAGGTCTATTGTTCTATTATGTCTGTTTGCTGGAACACCAGCTCCACCAAGGTGAAGATCTTTATCTGTCTAGTTCACTGCATGTCCCCAACCCTTTAAAGAATTCAGCTGCAAAGAAGCTACTCTGTAAAAAATGTGCATTAATGACCATGACTTTGACAAATGCTAACCTTGGCAGGAGGGTGATATTCTAGGTGACGGAGACTCCCCGCAACCCCTCTCCATAAATTACCTGGGGGAGGACTCCAGTCCTCCGTGGGTTGATAGGAGATGCAGAGCTTTGTACTGACAGCTGGAGAGACTGGCAGAAATAAATTCTCTCCTGTAGACATGAAGGATCGGGTGTGTTCTGTTCTCTACCACATTGGATTGTCAATTCCCAATTATGTGTCTGTCTTCTGCATTTAGTGACTAGCTCCTCGACAGGAACCCCATCCTACTGAAGCAAGAACCTCTAATGCCTCATTCAGTATATGACACTTTGTGGTTGCTCAGAAAGATGTCTGAGGAATGACTGATTAAGTCAGGCTTAGAACTGGCTACATACTTTGCAGGGGGCCTAGTGCAGGGCTCCTTGTTCAAACATTATTAGGAATTTCAAGGCAGCCATAGCAGAGCATTAAATCAACATGGTGCTCTTCTGTTCTGGCAGAGGGGATGCCATGCATAGGTCACTCGTCCACGAAGCCCGTCCTGGTCACCTGTGACGTTCTGTGAATTCCCAAGGCACACTACACGTGTTAAGTCAGGTGTCCAGGTCTATGACTTAGAAATATAAAAGACATCGTGTTCAAAGCAGATGAGTGACGCAGACAGGTTCTGAGGGCTGACAGCCACCTTCCTCTCTCCTGCTGTTGTCTCAGTGAACCACCATCACCCCCAGGCCCCAGATGACTAGCACTGATCATATGCAGGACAGAGTATGCAATCCATTGGGTTGTCATGGCCTGTTTGCTTCTCTGAGCCCCTGATGGACTGAGAGCTCCTGGAGAACAAGGACCAGGCGTCTGAAGCCCCAGGGCCTTGAGCAGCCCCTGGACCATCTTCAGCTCTTATGATTGTTTAAATGACTGGAAGATACATTAATTAAGCTCGGAAAGCAACACTGGCTTCTTATGGCTTGTGATAGGCTTTTTCAAGTCTATCTTCTGAATTAACTTCCATGAGAGTACTAATATATATATATATATATATGTATTCTAATATATATATTAGTATTAGTATATATAATACATATATATTAGTATTAGTATATATAATACATGTATATATATGTGTATATATATATTTTTTAAACCCTAAAACTAAAATTATATTGAACTTCCATTAGCGTCGTCTGGAACTGGACTTCCCAGCATGTTGTTCTGGCAGCAGCAGCAGCACCTGGGAACTTTTGAGAAACTCAGATTCTCATGCCCTACCCCGGACCTGCTGAATCAGAAACCCTGGGCGTGGGGCCAGCGAGCTTTGACAAGTCCTCCAGGTGATTCTGAGGCCCCTCAAGTCTGAGATTATTTGTATCCTAAGGAACAGAGTTTGGAAAGCAGTGATTTATGCCGCATCCAGATATGTTTGGATTTTAACACAAATTAATTGTTTGCAGCTGCAACCCTCAAATGTCTCAGAGGATTAAAATTTTTGGTGCAATTTTACATAGTGAGTCAAAATCCCATAAAGCTGGCTCATGATGGGGGCATTTATTCAACTCAGCAAGAGGGACATTTGGGTGAGAATGAGAAAGAATGGTGTATGCTCACATTAAATGTAATTTTTTTTAACAAAAAAAATTGTGGAGGTAAAGCAAAAAGGAGAGTTGGGAGGATAGATGTGTATGGTAAAGGCAACACTGGACCTGTAGCCAGAAGATCTAAGTTAAGTAACCTTGAGTGAGTCAAGAAACCTTTCGAGCCTTAATTTCTTCACCTAAGAAATTGAGAGACTTCCCAGGGCTGCCATGTAGGGTTGAGCAGGTTGTGCACTACACAAAGGAACCCAGCTGAGGAGCAAGTGGGGGCTGAAGTCCAGCTGAGCTAGGCTTTGTCCTCCTGCAGGGGAAGGGACATCTTTCTAACTACAGCACCAGCCAAGGTGAGCTGGTCCCTGCTCCTGGACACGTGGGTCATTTATAGAATTACCCTTCTCAGGAATGCCATGTCTGTTTTCTTTCTTTCTTTGGGGAACCCATGCACCATTAGCTTGTCTCATTGAGCTGTTTGGGTGAGCTTGGCCAATCAGTCAAGTCTCTCTCTTGGTCCTCACTTCTCTTTTCTACCCCAACCCACCCTCCTTGAATTACATAACCTTTAAGAATCTGGCAACCCTGAATTGTTTTGGCTCTTCCAAACATGATCTGGGCTTCCCAAGTAATATATTAAAAGAAAGGTTTTATTTTGTATTGTTTTGTTTTGCAAATCAAAAATACATCTCAAGTCTCTCCTGAATGGGCCCCAGTGCTCTGCAGGAACAGCTCCCCGTGGGATTTCTGCACCATGAGATAAGGTGGCTGGCTGCCAGAGGGGCCACTGGATCTTCAAAGGCTGCCTAATTAAGTTCCAGCCAGCAGTCTACCTCTGTGGCCCAGGGGCTCCTGGGAGATAAGGCACAAGACACATCCAGAGATGGAGGATGGAGCTTTGCTCCAGTAATGAAATAAATCAAGAGTAGCCCACCTCGTTTGCAAATGGAAATCATTCTAACAGGAGGCCTGCAGTCATCTGAGAGAGCAAGGGAGAGTCTCCATTGAACTGCAGGCCCCTGGCCTTCCTGCCCACTCTCCAGGGCTCTGATGGGGTGCAATTATGGTATTAACTGGGATGGGAAGATAAGGCAAGATGTCATTAATGGAGGAGAGCGTGTTTTCTTAATTCCAGAAGCTAATCCCCAGTGACTCATTCCTCTTGAGCCTCCCACAGGGATGTGGAGACATTAAAGGTGCATTGTTTATTCATGTGACCTACGTATTTTGCTGCTTCCCTTAGAATTCTGATTACATTCTGTGGTCTTCCTGCTGCCAAAATGATGTGTTTCTCTGGCTAATTTTATAGCAGGATTGTTCTCCTTTTTTTGCACTTTGAATATAAGAGTTCCCAGGGCTTCCACTATCCGTCAAGTTTCAATTTTTTTTGTAAATCTTAAGCAGAGTCACCACCTGAGAGATCACAAGATTTGCTCAACTTAGAAGACAGGTAAATTGAAAGCTATAAAACAAGAAATCTGGCCACCTCAATTCCTGTACTAACTGCAGAGTATATATTTTTTTCTTATTGAACCTACCTGGATTATAATAGTAGAGTTTTATTTAATAGACTTCAAAGTATGAGTTCACACACAGAGTAACTCTCAAACTTTTGCAAAGGCTTTCACTGCAAACCTTCATAAGATGTGCATACACCCCTTAAGGAAAATGATATCAAAATCCACTGTGGCAATGATCCTCACCTGATGTTTTCTTTGGCGTCACCTGCCCTCCAATTCACTCATCTCCAAAATAAACTAAATTCATGATTTTTTTTTTTTTTTTTTTTTTTTTTTTTGAGCTGGAGTCTCACTCTTGTCGCCCAGGCTGGAGTGCAGTGGCACAATCTCAGCTCACCGCAACCTCCACCTCCCGGGTTCAAGCGATTCTCCTGCTTCAGCCTCCCAAGTAGCTGGGATTACAGGCATGCGCCACCACACCAGGCTAATTTTGTATTTTTTTTTTTTTTTTTTTTTTTTTTTTTTAGTAGAGACAGTGTTTCTCCATGTTGGTCAGACTGGTCTCCAACTCCCAACCTCAGGTGATCCGCTCACCTCAGCCTCCCAAAGTGCTGGGATTACAGGTGTGAGCCACTGTGCCTGGCCCATGATTTGTAATTAAAGTAAAGTAAAATCCGTCTTGAGAATTTTCCAACCCTCTTTGAGATTATCATCAGGGAGGAGAAGTAGAGAATTTTCTCTGCTAAAATCTTCAAATGTTGTAAAATAGCAGAGCTCTCAGTTAAAATGTACCGTGTGTCTACTTGTGTTACGACTAATTAAGAGTCTGTGCTTAAGTTTTAATTCTAAGCTTCAGCATTCCGCAGCTTTGCCTCCTCCTACCATCTCCATGTGAACCTGAGGAATGAGATCTGATTTCTACTCTGCCCTGTGACCTCAATGTCTGTGTTTAAGGTCTTCTGGAGTGACACTTGATCTCCCCTTAAATCCCTCTCCAAGTTCAGAGCCAAACAAAAAGTAGCCACAGCAATCAATTGATCCAGCAGTTGATAACAGGATCCACTTTGCTACTGATAAGAAGAGTTGGGCCGCGCGTGGTGGTTCACACCTGCAATGCCAGTACTTTGGGAGGCCGAGGCGGGTGGATCGCCTGAGCTCAGGAGTTCGAAACCGTACTGGGCAACATGGTGGAACCCCGTCTGTACTAAAATACAAAAAAATTAGCTGGGCATGGTGGCATGTGCCTGTAGTCCCAGCTACTCAGGAGGCTGAGGCACAAGAATCCATTGAGCCCAGGAGGCGGAGGTTGCAGTGAGCCGAGATCATGCCGCTGCACTCCAGCTTGGGCTACAGAGCAAGATTCCGTCTCAAAAAACAAAACAAAACAAAACAAAACAAAAAAACTGGAGAGCTGGGAGACTTTACCAAGAGGAGCAGCAAAATGTGCTTCCTAATTCTGGGCTCCAGAATTCAACCTACCCACTGAAGGCAGAATCGGGGAGGCAGGAATCCCCATCACCAGTGGAGGCGGCTTCAGCAGCTGCAGAGGGACAGAGAGCATCCCGGGGGCACTCAAGTCCATAAAAGGGATCCTGGGAAGACGGGGCTGAGCCACCGGCACTGAGTTTCCATCTCTTGGGAGAGTAGGAAGGACAGGTGGGAAGAGGTGCCAAGAAATTAGGGGTTCACCTCCCCAGTCCCCACAAAAGACAAAATTCACCAGCTCGTGTCTCTCTCAAGCTGCTGAATTTAAGGAAGCTCATGGTGAACCAAGTCTGTGGGCACCTCTGTGGGGAGAAATTCAGCCTCATTAGGGCAGCCCAAACAGCTGTGTCAGCACTCCCTCGGTGCCAACTACCGTGCCTTGGGGTCCCCTGGGTAATGCTGGTGGGCAGTCCACATTTGCTCCCAGAAGTTTCAATAATGAAAGCAGCATATTAATTACATTAACTTCAAGGCTGTGCTGTGCCCTAGGATGAAAATCCACTTTCTATGCACTTTCCCATCTCAAATGACGCCCACCAAGCAGGTGTCCAATGTAAGGCATCAGAAATCGTGCAATGGAATCAAATGATTGCACAAAAACAACTAGAGGTGCCGAAAATGTGAATATAACCTTTCTCCCATTACATAATTTCTGAAAAGAAATTAAGTCTAAAGGCTGCATCTATGTCTCTTGTATAAGTTAAAGTTTAAAGGAATTAAAGTCTTAGTTCTTCAAATTCAAAATTCATCTTCCCCAATTGCTTTTTTTTTTTTTTTTTGAGACGGAGTTTTTCTCTTGTTGCCCAGGCTGGAGTGCAATGGCACGATCTCAGCTCACTGCAACCTCCACCTCCCAGGTCCAAGTGATTCTCCAGCTTCAGCTTCCCCAGTAGCTGGGATTACAGGCGTGCACCACCACACCCAGCTAATTTTGTATTTTTAGTAGAGACGGGGTTTCTCCATGTTGGTCAGGCTGGTCTCAAACTCCTAACCTCAGATGATCCTCCTGCCTTGGCCTCCCAAAGTGCTGGGATTACAGGCGTGAGCCACTGTGTCCAGTCCCTGATTCTTTATTCTGCTCTGTTGGTGCTCGGTTCCGTTCACCCCAACGCCTGGGTAGAATCGGGGTTCTTCAGTGGATGCAGCTTGGGTATTTACTCCTGGAATGCACAAGATTTCTTCAGGACCTCGAAATTTAAATTTGTTCTACACCAAAGATCTCACATGTCCCACCCACCATTAAGTAAGAGCTCAAAACATTTATAGATATAATCACTGCACTAGCCTCATAACTACCCTGAAAACATTAGGCTTTTAGTTACAAAAGGTTTCATGCTATGGGTTGAATTTGTTTCCCCAAAAATTCACATATTGAAGCCCTAAAATCTGGTACTGGGAATGTGAATTGATTTGAAGAGAGAGAGGTCTTTAATCAAGTTAAAATGAAGTCATTAGGGTGGGCTCTAATCCAACACAACTGGTGTGCTATTTTATTTTATTTTATTTTATTTTATTTTATTTTATTTTATTTTATTTTATTTTATTTTTGAGACAGAGTCTTGCTCTGCCACCCAGGCTGGAGTGCAGTGGTGCAATTTTGGCTCACTACAACCTCTGCCTCCCGGGTTCAAGCAATTCTCTTGCCTCAGCCTCCCAAGTAGCTGGGATTACAGGCATGGGCCACCATGCCCAGCTAATTTGTGTGTTTTTAGTAGAGGCGGGGTGTCACCATGTTGGCCAGGCTGGTCTCGAACTCCTGACCTCAGGTGATCCGCCCACCTCAGCTTCCCAAAGTGCTGAGTGGCGTGAGCCACTGCACCCAGCCAACCGGTGTGCTTTTAAAAGGAGAAAATGTGGAGGCAGACATATACGCTCAGGGAGACCAGCACGCAAACACGCAGGCCGAGAACGAGGTAATTCATCTATGAGCTAAGGAACGTCAAAGATTGCCAGGAAACCACCAGAAACCTGGAGAGAGGCTGGAATTCATTCTTCCTTATGGCTGTGAGAAGGAGCCAGCCCTGCCCACACCTTGATCCCGGGCTTCTGGCTTCCAGGACCGTGAGACAATAAACTTCTGTTGTTGAAGCCCCTCCCCGACCATGATACTTTGTTATGGAACACCAACATGGTGGTCCAGGAAGCCTGGTTGGCGATTAGGAAAGTGAAGGCAGTCAGTAAAGGTGCTGTATTGACTGGAATTGTACTGAGCACACCTGAGGATCAATCCCCCTGGGGAACTCTGGGACACAGTGTAGAACACACATCTTGGAGTGATCCCAGCCAAGATGAGAGGGAGCCGGGGTATTCACCCTCCATCTCCCATTTGTCTCTAGCACAGGCTCCCAGGGTTCCCGCCAGCAGAGAGAAAACCCTCAGGCTGAGTATTGCATGTGTTTGAAGTATGAAGTGGTTGAGGCTGGGCACAGTGGCTCAAGCCTGTAACCTTGCACTTTGGGAGGTCAAGGTGGGAGGATCACTTGAGGCCAGGAGTTCAAGACTGAGCAACATGGCAAGACCCCGTGTCTACAAAAAAAAAAAAAAAAAAAAAAAAAAATTAACTTAGCTGAGTGTGGTGGTGCACACCTATAGGCCCAGCTACTCGGGAAACTGAGGCTGGAGGATCACTTGAGCCCAGGAGGTCCAGGCTTCAATGAGCTATCATCATGCCACTGCACTCTAGCCTGGGCCACAGAGCAAGACCCTATTTCATAAAACAACAAAAAAGAAGTTGTTTACATCACTGCAATGCTGCGTGCTAATTTGAGCAGAGGAGTGACAGCATTGGCCACACATAAAAAATTAAAAAATAATTAAATCCCAGCCTAGACACCTTATTCCAAGTCCAGTGATGTTCCCAGGGCCCAGTACATAGCAATGCAAACAGACCTTTCTGTTGCCAAAGACCATAGCAGGGATCTAGTGGTATGTAAGAAATGGAGGGTGAAAGGAAAATATCTTGGTTTTAGCCTCCCTAGGATGCTAGTGGGTCAATAACTTTAGTCTCAATCTATGTGGACTCGAATTCAATTGGGAAAAGTCTCCTCTTCCGTGGTTAATTCCAGTATGAGCTAACCGTGGAGGCTAGGGTTGGCACCGGTGGAGGTCTCAGTCACCTGTCTCACTTGGGGTACCATTCTTCCTCATCCAGCATATTCAGAATCTCTTCATTTCTTTTTCCCCTTGAACCCTAGGTGAGAGGGCTCCAGTTCTTCATTCACAAGTAGCTCGGTCTAGTGCAAACCCCTCCACGGTGGCAAGTCCAAGTCCTTTGCCACCATCATAGTCGCTGGTGCGGCAGCCTGTCCTGTGGGACTGTTTGGGCTTGACCCTGCCTCCTAGGAAGGATCCCCGTTCCCCACCCCATGTTGATTTGAGCTGGAAAATTGTGCTCCATGGATTCCTGAATGGAAGCACCTTTAAAAAAAAATTCAACTTTTATTTTATATGGAAGGGGTACCTGTACAGGTTTGTTACATGGGGATGTTACATGATGCTAAGGTTTGGGGTACACATCCCGTCACCCAGTTAGTGAGCATAGTATCTGATCAGTAGTTTTTCAACCCATACCTCTCATCCTCTTTACCCCCAAGTGGTTCACAGTGTGCATTGCTCCCATATTTATGTCCATGTGTGCTCTATATTTAGCTAAAGCCAGAGCCTGTGGTGTCCTCGTGGGAACCCATAATTCTTCTAGTTGTCCCTTGAAACACTGCATTTCTACCACATTTTAAAAATTTATTTATTTATTTATTTATTTATTGAGACAGAGTCTCGCTCTGTCACCCAGGCTGGAGTGCAGTGGCGCCATCTCGGCTCACTGCAAGCTCCGCCTCCCAGGTTCACACCATTCTCCTGCCTCAGACTCCCGAGTAGCTGGGACTATAGGTGCCCACCACCACACCTGGCTAATTATTTGTGTTTTTAGTAGAGATGAGGTTTCACCATGTTAGCCAGGATGGTCTCGATCTTCTGACCTTGTGATCCGCCCACCTTGGCCTCCCAAAGTGCTGGGATTACAGGTGTGAGCCACCGTGCCCAGCCCTCCACCACATTTTAACAACCTAGACGTTTAAAATTACCTGGGCAGTGTACACCCTCTGCTTCATTTTCTCCCGTTTTTCCTCACTTTTAATTTTTATCTGCTGTATTTACTGACTATGGTTAGTTATCCTAAAGCTGAGATTCTGGCTGAGAATTCATCTCGTCTCCTCAGCCATGGGGGTGGGGGTCTCTGATTCTGGGAGGGGGTGCTGTCCTAAGTCCTTTAGATGCACTGACTACTTCAAATTTCACAACATCAAAGGGTGGATTAGATCAGCATTTTGCAGCTAAAAAAAAAAAAAAAAAAAACAGGAGCAGCAGCAGCTAAAAGAAGTTAAATAATGTGCCCAAGATCTTCCAGCTAAAAAAGTACATGAAAAGAAGTTAAAACCTGTTTCTGTCACCACCACATTGTAACCTAAAACCTGGAACAGAGGCAGGACCAGGAGCTGCAGGATAGCAGGAGAGGGTAGGGGACCTGTGGTTTGAGCTCTGCACAGCAAGTAAACAGGATATCTACTCAGAAGCTTGTCCAAAGGACAAACTGGTTAGATTGTTCTCAACAAGCCCTGGTAGCATTGGCTGAATAACAGCCATGTGCTGAGACTTGCTGTAAGCACTTTGGACATCTCCCCTTTCAATCTTCATACAACCCTGCATCTTACAGAGGAGGGAACCGAGACCGAGAAGACTAAGTCACTAGCTCAAGGTCACACCATTGGTAACTGGCAGAGCAGGGATGTGAACTCGGATCTTTCTGGTCCAAAGCCCGGGTGTAAGGCACCAGACAGTGCCATCGCCACAGCTATAGAATGAGAAAGTGGCAGAGGCAGAGAGGGAGAGTGGAAAGGAGCAATCCAGCAGGACGTGTTCAGATACTTCCTGTGTCTGTGCTAACCAACAGATAAACTGGAACGTATCCTCCATCACCAAGATGAATCTGCAGAGGATACATGGTCATCTGACTGTATTGCTGGACTCTTTCTTCCCTTTTGAAAACACAAAGAGGAGCCAAGGAAAGGGCTCTGGATGCCACTTGCTTAGCAAATGTGTAAATGCACATTCTGGACTGCAGTCACTGCTTGGGGTTTCCCAAAAACTCTTGACTGGACACCAGCCCCAGAGAGGAAGTAACAGATTACTGGCACAGGAATGGCCCTGTACAGAATAGCAGGCAACAGAAGCAAAGTGGTCCAACATGGAGTTGGATGATGGCAGGCATGAGGGACCCCAGGCAACCCAAACAAAACACCTGACTCCCTCACCTCACCTGCCCTGCACAGGCAAGCACACTTTTTTGCTTCTCAACTCCCATGACTTTCACACGTGACTGATGGGCAAGGTCATGCTTCTGCCTCCTGTCGTGGAGTTTGAGAACTGGAGGAAGCTAGAATGCATCTTACCCAGTCCCCTCATTATACAGATGGAGAAGCTGAGACCCAAAGGAGAGGCTTGCAGGGAGGTTTTCGTGGTAGAATCTGATCTACATTGAAGACCTCTTAACTCCTGTGTGACCTCTTAGCTCCCGGCCTGACACATGGTCCACGACAATATTGATGACTATGTGGGTTGTAAGTAATAGAAATCCAATTCAAATGAGTTTTAACCAAAAGGGACTGATTAGCTCCCATACCTAGAAAGTTCAAGGAGGTGATGGCTCCAGTAATATCTGATTGCAAGATCCCAGACTATGCCATGAGGACTTAGTCTCTCCTCCTTCTTTTCTCTGCTGTCTTCTGGTTTGGCTTCATTATCAAGTAAGCTGCCCCATGAGTTGCTGAAATGGCTGCTGGCCATCATGGACTCATCTCCTTGCATCTGGCCTTATCCATCTCTACCACTTTGCTTTAGTTATTTGCATCTTTTCCTAGAGACTTACAATTTCTATAGAACCAGAATATTTTGCCATCACCCTCAGAAACTTGGATGATACTCTTGCACTGGCCTCAAGCTTAAAGGTTCTTGATTTGGGTGGGGATTGCGGTCCACGCCTCCCTGCGCAGCAGGAATAGGAATATTGTCCTAAATGAAACTCCATGCAAAATAGCGTGTGCTTATACATATGGAATTTTTTGGGAGGATAGAGTAGTATAAAGCTTTTCACACCTTGAAACACATGTTCCCCAAGAGGGAAAGAACTAGTAAAACCCAAATTCACTATGGAGATCGTTTTGAGAATTTCATTTAGGATGAGGGCTGACTTTGAATTTTATGGTCTTCAATCAGTACTACCTAGAAACAGTGAATGTTTTCAAGATCAGGGATCATCCGGTATGCTGCTTTCTGAACAATGGGCTGATACCCAGCGATGATTCCTCCTTGACTTCATCTCGGTTATTTCAAATGCATTTGGAGAAATTTGTGAGTTTAATGAGCCCCTTCTGACTCTAAGCTTGAGCAAAATGAGGGGGTACATTCCCAGATTCAAGTAAAATCATGGTAAAAGGAATTTTACCCAGTTTTTAACTCTTAATGGCTTCTCTTGGGAGGGGTTTATGGTTTTGTGCCTGACTCCAACTTGGTGCTCCAATTTGCTCACCCTGAGCAAATGCATTCATGCAAATCTTAGCCACAGCATGCTCTGGGAGCTTCAGGAGATGCTGGGGAGAGTGCTGCACCCCTGCCTGCAGTCTCTCTCTCTGCCTGTCATCCAACCACACCTGTCCTCTCTTTTCTTGGCCGGTCTTCATCCCTCTTGCTTCACATTTAATTTCTGTTTTCTGAGCTTCCAACTGATTTGAGGAATAGGATGCTGTTTCATGAGAAGCTAGCACAGGGTATCTGATATAAACAGCTGCTGTGGCTGGTCGCGGTGGCTCACGCTTGTAATGCCAGCACTTTGGGAGGCTGAGATGGGTGGATCACCTTAGGTCAAGAGTTCGAGACCAGCCTGGCCAACATGGTGAAATCCCTTCTCTACTAAAAATACAAAAAATTTGCCAGGCGTGGTGGTGGGCACCTGTAATCCCAGCTACTCAGGAGGCTGAGACAGGAGAACTGCGTGAAACCAGGAGGCAGAGGTTGCAGTGAGCCGAGATTGTGCCATTGCATTCCAGCCTGGGACACAGAATGAGACTCCACCTCAAAACAAATAAACAACAAAACAGAGCTGCTGCATGGTAGTGCCCTTGTGATATTGTGATGATGGTGGGGCGTGGGAAAAAAAATGATGTTAATAACCACTTTGCCAAGTTACGCAAACCCCGGGCATCAAGTGTGGGGAAGAAGGGGTAGGCTGTTGGAAATTGCAAAGGAAAAACTGAGAAGGGGGTACTTGTCTGCTGATATAGTTTGGATGTCATCCCTTCTAAATCTCATGTTGAATTGTAATCCCCAGTGTTGGAGGTGGGGCCTGGTAGGAGGTGACTGGATGGTCGTCGTGGGTTTCTGATGAATGGTTTAGTGCCATCCTCTTGGTGCTGTCCTCCTGATAGTGAGTGAGCTCTCGCAAGATCTGGCAGTGTAAAAGTGTGTGGCATCTCCCTCCCCCCTTTCTTGCTCCCTCTCACACCATGTGACATGCCTGCCCCAACTTCACCTTCTGCCATGAATAAAAGCTCCCTGAAGCCTCCCCAGAAGCTGAGCAGATGCTGGCACCATGCTTCCTATACAGCATGCAGAACCATGAGCCAATCAAACCTCTCTTCTCAACAAATTACCCAGTCTCAGGCCTTTCTTTATAGTAATGCAAGAATGGCCTAACACAGTTGCTAAGCACCCCACAAGGACTGTCCAAAACACAAACCCAGCCCCCTCAGAGGCCTAGGCTCTGAAACAGTGTCATCTACCCATGATTCATATATACTGGGCGGGAATTATATTGGTACCTCAAAAAGGCAATCAGGAAGAATGTATACTTAGATTGCTTATCTGCGCCCAGTTCAGGGCTTAGTTTCTGTGGGAGCACGTGATTACAGACAACAGAAACCAACAACTAACACTGAGTTTGTGGAAGGGCTTAGGCCCACAGAATTGATTATTAGTCTGGGTTCTCCAGAGAAACAGAACCCACCTAGGTTCTCCAGAACAGAACAAAAACAGACCAGCAGTTTCAGGAGAGAGAGAAAGAAAGAGAGAGAGATTGTAAGGATTTTTTTATACTTGCTTGTAATTGTGATGGCCGAGAAGTCTCAAGATTTGCAGTCAGCAAGCTGAAGACCTAAGAGAGTGGGCAGTCTAGCTCCAGTTCAAGTCCAAAGACCTGAGAACCAGAAGAGCTGATGATCTTGTAAATTCTAGTCCAAATCCAAACCCAAGGGCAGGAGAAGACTGATGTTCCACCTTGAAGACAGTCAGGTAGAGAGAGTTATCCTTTCTTAGCCTTTGTGATCTATTTGGACCCTTGGCAGATTGGATGTTGGTTTTGGATGAGATTTACTTTGTTTTTTGTTGTATTTTGTTTTGAGATGGAGTCTCGCTCTATTGCCCAGGCTGGAGTGCAGTGGCAACGTCTTGGCTCACCGCAGCCCACGCCTCCCGGGTTCCAGCAATTCTCCTGCCTCAGCCTCCCAGGTAGCTGGGATTGCAGACATGCACCACCACGCCCAGCTAATTTTTGTATTTTTAGTAGAGACAGAGTTTCACCATGTTGGCCAGGCTAATTTCGAACTCCTGACCTCAGGTGATCTCCCTGCCTCGGCCTTCCAAAGTGCCAGGATTACAGACATGAGCCAACATGCCTGGCCAACTTTGAATGGGTAGACTAAGTAAAGCTGGTGGCCACTGACCTGGCCAGGCAACCTTGAAAAGCACTCTCTGAGCTTCCATTTTCTCTTCTTTTTGAAATCCTTACCTAGGGCCTCTGGTGAGCATAGGCATCTCATGATACATCTAGTCACTTCAGAGTGAGTTCCATTTTTAAAACATAAGTTTGGTTTTGCTTTTATCCAAGAGAATGCATTTATCAAAGCCTGGTCAATCTGGGCTGCAAGGACAGGCAAAAGGCGCTCAGTCACAATATACCTTGAGGGTTTGGATTTATGACTCTTCATCAAGACCCTCCAGGTATAGAAAGTGGCCATTTGGCCTAAGCAGGACCTTGAGTGGCAGGCACTGTGGAATTGGCATATAGGGAAGAGTTAGACAGAAAGCGCCTAAACCTAGAAGACAGCCAGCGCAACAGCCTTACCCCTGGATTCTTCTCTATCCACATGTGAAGACACTCTGGTTAAGTTGCTCTTGACCACATTTTATGAGGGAATTGATATGCTACAGTGAGGACCAAGCATCAAGGGATTCCCAGGAGTCTTGGGGAATAGCGGCCTTTCTTGAGCTCTGTTGCTGGGGTCGTAGACTCAAATGCATACAGAAGCCGGACAAGCCACAGTAATGAGTAAAGCAAGCCAGGAATTAATGTGTTCCAATCCACACTCTTCTTGAAATAGGCATCTCTCTCTCTCTCTATTTTTTTTTTTTTTTTTTGAGACGGAGTCTCGCTCTGTCGCCCAGGCTGGAGTGCAGTGGCGCGACCTCGGCTCACTACAAGCTCCGCCTCCCGGGTTCACACCATTCTCCTGCCTCAGACTCCCGAGTAGCTGGGACTACAGGCGCCCGCCACCACGCCCAGCTAATTTTTTTGTATTTTTAGTAGAGATGGGGTTTCACTGTATTAGCCAGGATGGTCTCGATCTCCTGACCTCGTGATCTGCCCACCTCAGCCTCCCAAAGTGCTGGGATTACAGGCGTGAGCCACCGCGCCCGGCCAAAATAGGCCTCTCTTTTACTCTGTTTTTTATTCTCTAATTTTTTATAGCAACATGAGTAAAGGAAAATGTTTCTCTATTATAAAAGATTTTTTAAAAAGTGTTCCTTAGCTGTAATACAAAGGTAATAATCGAGAGTACAAATTTTCAATTATTGCTTAATTAAAAACAATAACTTCAACAAACACAGGGTGAAGGCCAAATTTAGTCTAAAAAAGTACTAGTCTAAGACATCTGGGCTACTATGGATGTAATGCCTGCTCCATCATGTGCACACCACATTCAATAGTCTGTCTGCCCAGGCATGGTGGCTCTGGCCCGTCATTCCAGCATTTTGGGAGGCCAAGGCGAGCGGATCACTTGAGGTCAGGAGTTCGAGACCAGCCTGGCCAGTATGGTGAAACCCCGTCTCTACTAGAAATACAAAAATTAGCCAGGTGTGGTGGCATGCCCCCTGTAATCCCAGCTACTAGGGAGGCTGAGGCAGGAGAATCGCTTGAACCCAGGAGGCAGAGGTTGCAGTGAGCCGAGATTGCACCACTGCACTCCAGCCTGGGCAACAGAGCAAGACTCTGTCTCAAAAGAAAAAAAAAAAAAAATAGTCAATCTACCATAAGCCCAATCCAAGAATATAAATGGGGGTAGGGAAGAAACCACATAGAACTTCCACTATAGCATCTTCTATTACCATATTCAACAAAGACATAAAAGGCCTTGCACAAAAGAACTTTTACAGCATGTATTTTTAGGACAATATTATAGTGAGGTTCTGGTATATTTCACAGGCAATGAGCCCTTTCTTTCAACTGGACAATAGGGTGGTATAAGCCAATATAGGAATCCTCCATGGAGCTTTACAGAATTGAGAGATTTTGGATTAATTTTCTCTCTGTGCAGCAAGGAGCTAGGAGAAAGAGAGATCACTTCTCCAAGGCATGGAAAGACGGGGGTTTGATTGTTATTTTGTTTTGTTTGGGAGGTGTTTTTCTCCAATGAGTTGTTAAAATCTAGAGAACATAAAAGAAAAAATAAGGATCTGATTTATACTTACACAAATTATACACCATTTAGTATTTATTAACAACCATATATCCATTCAATTGTCAAATTCTAACTATGTGCTGAGAGTATCATCTTTATTTGTTTCTGATTTACAAGTTTTCTCTCCTCAGTTAGAGTCCAATAAGCAACTTGAGGGCAGGGATATCATGTCTCACTATCTTCAGAATTCCCCAGCTCTTCTGGAACTTTCCATCCTGCATTATAATCACATGTGTAATAGCTTTCCCTTGAAGAGAGAATGCATTTGTTCATCTCTGTGTCCCATCCCATGGGCATTGCGTTTACCATAGTTAGTGAGAGCCCAGGAAATGTTATTTGGCTGAATACATAAATGAATTCTACTGACCTTGGGGCATATACGTTATTGAGGATAGCAATGGCACCCATGAAAATGTTCACTAACAAATAATCGATTCCACTTTTACTGTTTTTTGATATTAAAAAAAAAAAAAAGGAGAGGTGTGTTGTCTTCTCTGGACTGTGAAAGGTGTTGGCCATGCTTGGTCAGGGAAGAAAATAAGAGAGGTGTGTATTAGTTATCCATTGCTTCATAACGCATTGCCTCCAAAATCTTAGCAGCTTAAAACAACAAGCATGTATCTAATATTATCTCAGAGTTTCTGAGGGTTGGGAATCTGGGAGTGGCTCAATGGGATGCCTCAGGCTCAGCATCTCTCATGAGGTTGCAGTCAAGCTTGCAGGCACCTGAAGGCTTGACCAGGACCAGGAGCAGGAAGCCTCCATTCCTCGCCTTGTGGGCTTCTCCTTGGAACTGCTCATGACTTAGCAATGAGCTTCCCCAGAGAAAGAGAGATTCAAGAAAAAGGGGGAGAGGGTCCAGGATGGAAGCCAACGTCTTTTATGCTCTCGTCTCAGAAATGACATCGCAATGTGGGAGGGAACTGCATAAGAAGTGAAGCTGATTCATACTTACACAAATTCCACACCATTTAGTATTTATTAACAACCGTGTATCCATTCAGTTGTCATAAAAATAACAAATTCTAACCATGTGCTGAGAGTATCTTCTTTATTTGTTTCTGATTTACAAGTTTTTTCTCCTCAATTCGAGTCCAATAAGCAACTTGAGGACAGAGATATCATGTCTCACTGTCTTCAGAATTCCCTGGCTCTTCTGGAACTTTCCATCCTACAGAATACCAGGAGGCGGGGATCACTGCGGGCCATCTAGGAGGCTACATTTGTTAAATTGGGATACACAGTGTCCAGTGTTATTTGCAAAGAGGCTTTGGGACCCCTACCTTAGAAAATATAAAATTATCTTTTCTACCAGAATTAGGACCTTTGACGTATTTGCATGAGTATGGACAGTGATCTGAAAGAAAAAATAATTCTGTAAGTTGACCTGGCATGTGCTGTTCCAGAAGAGGCATTGAGGTCACAGCCTCTGCCTCCAACCCCACAGGACCAGCCCAAAGCTCTGAACTACCTGTCCCTTCAGAAATAAGCTTGCCACTCAAACATGATCAGTTACTCTAGCCAGAGGAATACTGCCGGATCCAACTCCTCGAGGAAAGGACTGTGCCCATTTATGTCTCTCTGGCTCAGAGGGGGTTTGACTGTAAATGCAAAATGGTCATTTTCTGTGAACTTTCTGAAGACAGGTTTTGCTGAGAAAGAAATGTCCATTAGAGATAGCACTCAATGAATTATTGTGGAATGAACAAGAGGCCACAAGTCAAATGCTATCTCAACAGACCAAAATTCCAGATGTTAGTTTGGTCCTGAATATTGGTGCTGGCTTAAGAGGATAGATTTAAAAATTAATATCACCGAGATTTCAGGACAAGCTCTGAGTTTAAAAAGCCTTATTAAAAATGCATAAGTATATGTTTATATAAATAGGCACCTTCGTATTTGTGTATTAGTTATCCATGACTGTGTAACACATTGCCTCCCAAACCCTAGCAGCTTAAAACAACAAGCAAGTATTATCTGACACTTTCTGAGCATCAGTGCACGTTCTTCTACTTCCCTTGTGGACCTAATCAGATTTCGTGATAATTACATGTTTATTAAAGTCTTTCCTGATAGCGTAGAGATTCCCTGAAGACAGAAGTGGGTCTCTCTTGTTTATGGAGGTCTCTACAGTATTTGGTATGGAATGGTACTCTTAGTAGATACTCGAAAAATATTTGTTGAGCTTTTTTTATGTTGAACCTTTTATTTGTAGACGTTTATACCTGTTCTTACAGGATATGTATTGTTTGGCATGTATAGATTTTCAATTCATGTAGATGGTGTTGTATTATAGCTCTCACACTGTTTCTTATTTTTTCATTCAGCACTGTGTTGCAAGAGCCATCCACATTGCTATGCGGCCTCCATATGTTACTTCTAATATCTGCAAAGTATTACATGGTATGCAAGCACTGCATTTCACTTAAGCAGATTGTCTCCCACCTTCTTCTCCACAAACAAAGCACTAATGAGCATTCTTACATGCATCCTTTTACAGGGGCATGTTAAAAATTTTCTTAAGGTTATATGCCCACAGGTAAAATTACTGGGTCAAAAAAAATGTGCAGCTGGGTGTGGTGGCTCACACCTGTAATCCCAGCACTTTGGGAGGCCGAGGCGGGCAGATCACTTGAGGTCAGGAGTTCGAGACCAGCCTGGCCAACATGGCAAAACCCTGTCTCAACTAAAAGTACAAAAATTAGCTGGGCCTCATAGTGCGCGCCTGGAGTCCCAGCTACTTGGGAGGCTAGGACAGGAAAATCGCTCGAACCCGGGAGGCGGAAGTTCCAGTGAGCCAAGAATGCCCCACTGCACTGCAGCCTGGGTGACAGAGCGAGACTCTGTCTCAAAAAAAAAAAAAGCATATATTTAATTTGACTAAATACAGCTGAATTGCTGTCCAAGGCTTCCACCAAGTAGTTCACATATTTCCACTTTACCACCAAACTTGGCACTATCCAAGGCCCAAATTTTGCTAATGTAGTAGATGTAGTGATAATTCATTGTGGTTTATTTTGCCTTACCAATAAATTTAAGTATCTCTTCATATGCATGTTAACCCTATGGAGTTTCTCTTCTCTAAAATACCTGTTTGCTCCTTTCCCAATTTCTCTACCAGGGTTGCCCATTTTCTTTTTGATGAGTAGAAATTATTTGTACATCTATATTCTATATGTACAATTTGAGATATTTGCATACAAATTTCTTCTTTCTGTCATCTGGTAACTTTATTCATAATGTCCTTTTTTGAATAGAAATAATTCATGCACGTGGCCCTTTCTGTTTTGTTTTATTGTTTCATTGTTCTTGTACCTTACAGCTTTTATTATTTATTATAGTACAATTTTACATTTTTCAAGTAAGTTTATCAAGTTCCTAGGAAAAAAAATCAAACTGAAATTTTTATTGGTTTTCAATGAATTTATAGATTACTTCAAGGAGGATTGTTATCATTATAAGATTAGTTTGGCCCAGCTAAGCATGGTACAGATCATATTGCATGTTCTTTAATTATGGAGTTTTTAAATTTTCTTCATGGAAGTGTAGTATATTCTTTTTTTTGTTTTTTTGAGACGGAGTTTCGCTGTGTCGCCCAGGCTGGAGTGCAGTGGCGCAATCTCAGCTCACTGCAAGCTCTGCCTCCCGTGTTCACACCATTCTCCTGCCTCAGCCTCCGGAGTAGCTGGGACTACAGGCGCCCACCACCATGCCTGGCTAATTTTTTTGTGTGTTTTTTTAGTAGAGACAGGGTTTCACCGCATTAGCCGGGATGGTCTCAATCTCCTGACCTCGTGATCCCCCTGCCTCGGCCTCCCAAAGTGTTGGAATTACAGGCGTGAGCCACTGTGCCCAGCTGAAGCGTATTATATTCTTAACAACAAATTCTCAATTATGTTATGGTTTTTGTTGATATTGTGAATGGCATCTTATTTTTTATAAAACTATTTGATTATTGATGCTATAAAATATTCTAATAGTTGAGAGTTTATCATATTTCTAGCAACCTTGCTAAACTCTTTTTTCATTGAGAGCTTACCATATTTCTAACAACTATGCTAAACTCTTCATTAGTTCTAATAGTTTGTTGATGATCATGGTCTTTCTAGGTACAAAGTAATCTCTTCTGAAAGTAATAGCAGTTTTATTTTTTCCCTTTCAGTTCTTGCATCTCTTCTTTCTTTCTTTTCCTTATAATATTGGCCAGTGCTATGAAAAACAGCAATGGTAATGGTGGTTATTCTTGTCTTGTTCTTGTCTTAGATACAGAATAAATTCCAGCAGCAGGACGGTCTGAGTAGCCCCTTTTCTCTGGAGGCTCTTGGGGAGAGTCTGCTGCTATAAAGGTGCTGGGAGCTCCACTTATGGCTCATAATCTTTCTAAAAACTTCTGTTCATACATGTTAATTTACATTTACTGGTGGCGTTCAAGGGTTCTCATTTTGTCAAGAACATTTGGAAGTCGTAGACACTTCATTTAAATATATTATTCACAGGGTCAGAGACTCCATGCCCGTGATGAGATATTTTAGCACAATGGGTGCCATGATTATGAAGAATTTGGGCAAATTGATACTTTTTTCCATATTCAATAAATATTTTTTGAATGAATGAATGAAGAAATAATCCTAGAAACACATCTAAGTTAAAATTGGACTCAGTCTTTGGAGGGTCTTAAGTTAGCCAACTCTGAAAAAAATCCAGACTTGAAGAAGAGGGAAGCTATGGCAACCCTTGTTTCCTTTTTGTTTGTCAAACTGGGTGGCCCCATTACTTGCTTCCTGCCTGGCAGCTTCAGTGATTGGACTCCCCCAGGCTTTGGCCCATTTCCTCAGCTTAAATCCAGAGAGAAATAGACACCACTGAACACACAGGCTTCCTCTTCTCACTAGGGGATTATCTTCATATACTTTGCCATTTCCCCTACCCTGTTATGGCAGACCTCCTGCTGGACTAGGAGTTAAGATTCAAGGGGGATGTGGTGTGTGTGTGTGTGTGTGTGTGTGTGTGTGTGTGTGTGTGTACGTGCCCATGCACATTTGCACAAGCCCATGTGTGTATGAATGTGCAGTTTCCAGCATCTTTTGCTCTTCCATAGTGAGCCAAGGCTCTTTGTGTGATTAATGTGAGGCAGAAATTGTGGTCAAAGGGGGAAAAAAAGGCAGCAGGCCTCTGCACTCTTCCCCCACTCAGATTAACGTGGGGTAGAGAGGATTTAAATCAAGGATGGCGCATCGTTTTCATCCATTATCCCAATTGCAATCAATTGGTATTGGCTGCCTGGACTGCTGCATCAGGAAGGATTCTGAGGCTGGGTTCCAGCCTGCCGGGAAAGCATGCCACAACCAATTAACCATGTCTCCTCTGGGCACAGGAAGGGTGAGCAGCAACTCACAAGCCAAATGCAAGCCACAGCAGGAGATGCTGGTCCAGTATGCCTACAGCAATGGAAGAACTGGAATGTTCTAACCTCCAAGGGCAAACAAGGGCCCTTGTCTATTGCCATAGAAACATACACCTAAATAGGATCTGTATAGAGAATCATTGGGTGATATTTGCACAATGGAAAGGAAGAAAGGAAAGAAAGGAAGGATTTTGGCTGCTGTCACCCATGTTTTAACTTCTGTGGGATTTTTTTTCTCTTTCTTTCTTTCTTGCATTCATGTGATCCCATGGAAACCAAAGCCATCTGAGTAATACATACTTAACAAGTAGAGTAAGCTTTAGGCAGGTGATACCGTCAGAGCAGAAATGGCAAATCCGTTTTCCCTCACCCACCAGCTCCAATCAATTAGTAGAAGCTTCTCTCCAGCTCCTGGATTTCTGATCCTGGCAGGTGTTCGGATGCCCAAGACTGGGCCTGGTTGGCTGGCACTGTATCTATGCATTGGTGTGGCATCACCATTCTGACAGGTAGCAAAGGGCACCTATAACCCACAATATACCATCTGGCCAAGAACCCTGGGACACATAGTTCCCCTTTGGCTTTCTAACCAACTCCGATGCTGGATGTCTGGGCTTGGGAAACCCCCATGAAGCTGCCCCCAAGACACTGGGCATTGTCTGAGGCTTCTCTCATTCACATGGACAAATGTACTTAGCCCGTCTGGCAGGCCCTACACACAGCCTGGCAGCATCCAGGAGCTTGAGCAAGGTGGTGAGGATCCAGGCTTGGGGCTGTTCACTCCCCGGGGATGTTGGCTTCTCTCTCTGGCTCTACTCAGCCTTCCAGGGCCACCAGCACTAGACTCATCTTAGACCCCAAACAAGTTTTCCCAGGCATGCCTGTGAGCCTGTGCCCTGATCACTCAGTACTTACTGCAGGCCTCGGACACCCCTCTCCTCCTCTATGACAATCTTTCCCCTAATGTACTTTAAGTCACTGTCCGGGACATCCCATCATCCCCACACATCAACCAGAAGTCCCACGGGTGACTGAAGAAGATGAGGAGTCCCTTCTTCATCAGGGTCCTTTGGTCAGAAAATCAGAAATAGAGGCTCATTGAGAAAATAGAGATACTTCACTTTCCCACGGCATTTTACAGTTCACCGAGAGCATTCTGGCAAGTCTGATCTAATCACAAATTTGATCTCATTAAAGCACAAAATATCTTCAAGATAAGGAGTTGATGCCCATTTTTCCTTCTCAGAGCTGAGTCTCAGAAATGTGAAAGAACTTTCCTGAGCCCATGCAGCATGCTAAGGAGAGAGGCCAGGCTCAAACCTAGAGTATCTGGACCCTGTGCCGTGGTCTGCCTGCCATAACCAGGCTAGCTGGTTGAACTTTTTATCTGTGGCTATGGTGGCTATAAGTTCTGGGGCCTTGTGAAACTTGTCACTGCTTTTTAACCCCACAGAAACCCCATTTCCTCACTGGGGGTGGACCTGGAATCCAGCAACAGAGTCTGCCCTTGAGTTCCTCATTACCCTTTCCTGGATGTCATCTCTTTCACAGGGTTCAAAATTTCTGGGAGGGTGATATGGTTTGGCTGTGTCCCCACCCAAATCTCATCTTGAATTGCAGCTCCCATAATTCCCTCATGTTGTGGGAGGGACCCAGTGGGAGATGATTGAATCATGGGGGCAGTTCCCCCATACTGTTCTGTGGTGGTAAGTCTCACGAGATCTGATGGTTTCATAAGGGGAAACCCCTTTCTCTTGGCTCTCATTCTCTCTTGTCTGCCACCATGTAAGACATGCCTTTCACCTTCTGACGTGATTGTGAAGCCTCCCCAGCCACATGGAACTGTGAGTCCATTAAACCTTTTTTTCTTTATAAATTACCAGTCTTGGGTATGTCTTTATCAGTAGTGTGAAAACAGACTGATACAGAGGGATAAGACATTAAGATAATTATAATTTAAGTGGAATTAGTTTATTTGCTCCCTCTTCTGAACTGAGGGGAGAAGACATGACTAAAGCCAGCACAGCTGAGAGGGATGGTGACTGGCTGGTGGCGTGGGTACACAAATGAACCCCACCTATATCTTCACCTTGCCCTAGAGGTCACCATCCAGGTATATCCAGAATTGTGTATACCCTGCATGTAGCCAGGAAGGGGTTAAAATAAATTAAGAAAACAGAAACTGAAAACATTCCTGGGAGGGACCTGCTTGACACTGAGGCCATCAGCCTAAGATACTCTCCTGAAAGTCTCCTCTTGGGAAAGCAAGAATATGAATTCTTTCCTGGGTGATATGGTCTGGATGTGTCCCCACCCAAATTTCATCTTGAATTATAGCTCCCACAGTTTCCAAGAATATGGGGATATTTCCTATTTCCAATTTCCTAGAATATTGTTCTGGGATTGTGGGAGAACAATAACATTCAAAGCTAAAAGTCTCCTCTTGGGAAAGCAAGAAACCCCATTGGGATTTCCTCTTGGGAAAGCAAGTGGAGACTTTTAGCTTTGAATGTTATTGTTCTCCCACAGTTTCGCAAAATGCTAAATAGCTGTGCTCTTTCACTCTTTGTAGGAGAGAGGAGTAAACTGCATTGGTTTCTCTTGTTTTTTCACCAAAATTCCTGGCCACTAGGACAAGGGACTAAGAGTGGAGACTGTTTGTGATTTAGACAGGGAGCCCTTAGTTTTCCACCATACAAACCTGGGTCCTGGGAGCTTTCCTGTTCAGGAAGCAGATTTTCTTCCCCCATCTGTTTGCCAACTGCTATTCCACTTGTATATTTCAAAAGTAATAAAGGCCAACATTTTAATTAACCCCACTGATAGAACCTCATTCTGTCAGACTTTAGGATGATCCTAAAGTCCTTTTGTTTGCGGGGCTTAGCCTGGGAGAGATTTTGGCTTTGACCAGTGTACTAGTGTGTTCTCATGCTGCTAATAAAGACATACCTGAGACTGGGTAATTTATAAAGGAAAGAGGTTTAATGGACTCACAATTTCACATGGCTGGAGAGGCCTCACAATCATGGTAGAAGGTAAGGAGGAGCAAAGTCACATCTTACATGGATGGTGGAAGGCAAAGAGAGTTTGTGCAGGGGAACTCCTCTTTATAAAACCATCAGATCTTGTGAGACTTAGTCACTATCATGAGAACAGCATGGGAAAGACCTGCCCCTATGATTCAGTTACCTCCCACAGGGTCCCTCACATGACACATGGAAATTGTGGGAGCTGTAATTCAAGATGAGATTTGCGTAGGGACACAGCCAAACCATATCACCTGGGAAACAATTCAAGGGTGAGCTGGTGGTGGTAGACAGCAATCTTTTATTAAACAGTACCGCTCCTTGTGGAGCAGGGCTAACCCATAGGCAGTGGGCCCAGGATTGGCAATTTACGAGCTCTTGGCAACTGTATTTATATTCACTTAAACCCACTTTTAATTACATGCAAATTAGGGGGTGGGTTAATGCAAATTGAGGAATGGGTTATTTAGAACTTTCTAGGAAAGGAGCTTTAACTTCTGGATCATTGCTATGGAAAAAGGTGGCAGCTTCTGGGTTGTTGCCATGGCATTTGTAAACTCATGGTGCTGGTGGGAGCATCTTATGCTAATGAGCAATGAGGGCAGCTAGGGATTGCTTTTTTGCCATCTGCTGATTTCTTCACTTTGTCTGGTCTGGACCAGATCCTGTATTGGTCAGCAGGGTTGTGAACAGAAAACAAGTCCTGCGGGTCTCCTATCTCACTTTAATCCCAACCTCTTCACTCTCCTCCGCGTCAAGTTTCCGCAACCAGTCCAGCTTTACCTTATTGGAATCACTCTATTAAGATTAGTGTATTTCTATAAGGTGCTTCTAAAACAGTTGCTGACATAGAGTAAGCACTCAATAAATGTTAGTGATGATTATTAGCAATATAGGCCTTAGAATTGGCAGTCTGTGTGTTCTTCCTTTTAATTATACTCTCTCGAGATTTTGATATATACTATGACGATTTCCAAACGATGTTCTGTAATCAATTACTATGACTTCTAAATTAAAAAATGAGATGAGATCCAGGCACCATCCTCAGCCCAAGAGTCTTTCAGGCATCAGTTAATATGCTTTCCCTTACCATAAAAATGTGGGGTACACATCAGTGTTACTAGCAAGCAGAAATAAAACAGAAAAAAGTCCTGCTACTCTCAGTGAAGCCCTGGTGTGGAGTCAGAGATAACCTCCCCTGCTCCATGCCATGGGGACCTAGGCATTCGCAGGAGTCACAGGCTGCAGTTCTGCTAATTCTGGGAAGTTTCATTCTGAGAGCTTGGAGGGACCCTTAGGCCGTGTCATTTTCACTTCAGTTAAACCTGAAGAGCACTAGGAAGACCATCTGTCTGGGAATTCTGTCTTGACCAAGTGGTGTGGGGCAGTGACAAAAGTCCTGAGCCGGGAGGCAAAGACCTGTCCTCCGGGATCTTTCAGAACATTAATTCACGGTGGAACCTCGAGCAACGCACGTTCCCTCCCTGGACTACTGTTTTGTCATCTATAATGGAGGGAGTTGAGCCAGATCACAGATCAGAAACTAGTAGCTGGGGAGAAAGTACAGACTGCAGGTGTGTGTTATTTGGCTTGCAAAGTAGTGTTACAATTTTTATTAATTAGTCCTCAACAGTTAAAAATTCAGGTTTTTGCATGAAATCTGACTGCTCTTAAAAAGTCTGGCAACACTCGGATTGCGTTTCCTTAGAAAAATAACTGGCCTTTCTCTCCAGACATGACATACACTCTTTGATTTGCACAAGTTCTCCCCTTCCCTCCAGAGCAGTCATTCACTTACATTACCTGCTTAGATAGCACTTACTGGCATTTGAGTTGGAGACTCCTAGTCTAAATGATTTTTTTTTTTTTAAATGAAGTCTTACTCTATCACCCAGGCTGGAGTGCAGTGGTGCGACCTTGGCTCACTGCAACCTCCGCCTCCTGGGCTCAAGCGATTCTCCTGTCTCAGTCTCCTGAGTAGCTGGGACTACAGGTGCATGCTATCATGCCTGGCTAATTTTTTTGTATTTTTAGTAGAGACAGGGTTTCACCATATTGGTCAGGCTGGTCTCGAACTCCTGACCTCAAGTGATCCACCCGCCTCCGCCTCCCAAAGTGCTGGGATTACAGGCATCAGCCACTGCACTCAGCCTAGTCTGAATTATTTCTAGTGGTCCCTTCTGCTTGGGCCACAGGAATGGGGTCACCTTGTTATATAGCATGTTGCTGCATAGTAAGCTGTGCACCCAGTACACAGTGGCTTCAAACAACCTGTGTTTATTATATTATGTCTCACGATTTTGTGGGTCAGGAATCCAACAAGGCTTAGATGAACGTTTTTTTCTGTCTCGTATCATGTCTGCAGAAGTCATTTGCTGCTATTCAGCTGGCAGATGAGCTGGCATGGAGGGTCCAAGATAGCTTCACTCAGCCGGGTGTGGTGGCTCATGCCTGTAATCCCAGCACTTTGGGAGGTTCAGGTGGGCAAATCATGAGGTCAGGAGATCGAGACCATCCTGGCTAACATGGTGAAACCCCGTCTCTACTAAAACTACAAAAAATTAGCCTGGCACGGTGGTGGGCGCCTATAGTCCCAGCTACTTGGGAGGCTGAGGCAGGAGAATGGCGTGAACACAGGAGGCGGAGCTTGCAGTGAGCCGAGATCGTGTCACTGCACTCCAGCCTGGGCGACAGAGTGAGACTCTGTCCCCTGCACCCCTCCCCCCCTGCAAAAAAAAAAAGACAGCTTCACTCACAAGTCTGTTGCTTGACAGGGGTGACTAGAAGTCTGGGTTCTGCTGTACGTGTCACTTGGAGTACTGCAAAGCTTCCCCAGCACAGAACCAAGGTAGTAGGACTCAAATGGTAGCTCAGGGCTCCCAGAGCAAGCATTCCAGGGGACCCAGGCACAAACTACAAGGCCTCTTGAGACCTAGCCTTACAAATTCCAGAACATTACTTCAGCCACATTCCGTTGGCCAAGCAAGTCACTGAGGCCAGTCTTGTCATGGGGAAGGAACTTGGACTCAATAGGCAGAACAGAAAAGAATTTGTGCCAACTTTACCAGGTCAGTTATTCAAATTCTGCTCTCCTGAATTAAAGGATACTGATTAGGCCAAATAAAAACTGTCTTATAATAATCCATTATATAGTTATGTACCACATAATGACATTTTGGTCAACAACAGACCACATCACAATAGTGGTCCCATATAATTATAATATTATATTTTTTCTGCGCCCTTTCTATATTTAGGTATGTTTAGATATATACAAATACTCATCATTATGTTACAATTGACTGCATTTAGTACAGTAACATGCTATAAGGATTTGAAGCTTAGGCACACACAAGTGGCTATACCATGCAGTCCAGGTAAATAGGAAGCTATATCATGTAGGTTTGTGTAAGCACACTCTATGGTGTCTCCTCACAACATGTTTTTCAGAACATATCCCTGTCGGTAAGCAACACATGACTACACAAAAATTATGTCCCTGGCCCCCAAAGCAGAAAGACAGGTTTGTAGAAGAGAGAGCTCACTCTGCACTGTGCCCACTGCTCATTTCAGTGACTCCCCATGACATGCAGTATCACACAGGACACTTTGAGTTACAAGGAAGTGAACTTCAAGTTTTATAAGAAAAAAACTTCAAGTTTTGAAGTTCAAGAATTGAACTTCAAGTTTTATAAGAAAAAAAAAGAGAAGACATGGATGGAGCCATTATCCTCAGCAAACTAATGCAGGAACAGAAAACCAAACACTGTATGTTCTCACTTATAAGTGGGAGCTGAACAATGAGAACAGATGGACACAGGGAGAGGAACAACACACTGGGGCCTGTCAAGGAGTGGGTGGGGGGAGGGGGAACATTAGGAAAAATAGCTAATGCATGCTGGGCTTAATACCTAGGTGATGGGTTGACAGCTGCAGCAAACCACCATCGCATATGTTTACCTGTGTAAGAAACCTGCACATCCTGCACATGTACCCCCGAACTTAAAAATAATTTTAAAAAAAAGAAAGAAAAGAAAAGAAGAAACGGCTGGGCGCGGTGGCTCACGCCTATAATCCCAGCACTTTGGGAGACCAAGGCGGGCAGATCACAAGGCCAGGAGATCGAGACCACCCTGACTAACACACTGAAACCCCATCTCTACTAAAAATACAAAAAAATTAGTCAGGCATGGTGGCTTATGCCTGTAGTCCCAGCTACTCGGGAGGCTGAGGCAGGAGAATGGTGTGAACCCAGGAGGCAGAGGTTGCAGTGAGCTGAGATCACGCCACTGCACTCAAGCCTGGGCGATGGTGCGAGACTCCGTCTCAAAAATAAGTAAATAAATAAATAAATAAATAGAAGAAACATGATTCACAGCAACAAAGGTAACTACATTAGTAAACATAAAAGACAGTATAAATATATTTTTGTAATTCCTTCTTCGGATTTTAAAAATAACTACATAAAGCAATTATGATAAAACTGTGCCAATGCCTTGTAATGAATAAAATGTGACTTGTATGACATTAACAGCACAAAAGAGGAGGGAGGATATTGTGCTTTATTTGAAGCAAAGTTTCTGTATACTGTTAAAATTAATTTAGCATTAATTTGAATTAGATTGTTTTAAGTTAAGATGCTAATTGCAATCCCCAGGGCAACCACTAAGAAAATAACTTAAAATATGTCATAAAAAAACAACAAGGAAAATAAAATGGTAAGCAGAAAATATCTATTTAACACAAAAGAAGTTAGTAATGGAGAAATGGTAGAATAAAAAAGACTTAAGATATACAGAAAACAAATAGCAAAATGGCAGATGTCAATCCTGTCCTATCAGTCATTACATTCCATGTAAATGGGTTAAACACTCAAAGCAAACGGTACAAAGATTAGCAGAGTGACTTTTTTAAATGACCCAATTATATACATTCTACAAGTGACGAACTTTATAATCTAAGACATAAATCGGTTGAAAGTATTAATAAAAAGATGGAAAATGCTTGATTCATGTATCCAAAAAGCAAAAAAAAAAAAAAAAAAAAAAAAAAAAAAGGGAGACTTTACATCGGCCTCAGTTGAATCCAGGAGTTCAAATGATGCTGTCGGGACTCAGCCTTACTCACCTAAGGTTTCTTCTCTGTTAATTCCACTCTCAGGTGATTCAGCCTCTCATGATGGCTCTCAGAAGCTCCAGGCTTAGCGACTCCAACAGAACATAAACTTCTTTTTCTCTACAGTACCAGCAAACTTCCTAGTTTGAGTTTCTTTGGCCTGCTTGGGTTAAATGTCCACAACTGAGCTAGTTTCCAGGCCCAAGCATAAATCACATGCTTTTCTCTGGAGGACAATTTGGCTTAGCTTCTCCTGACCAGTATGGCATGAGAGGAAGTGAGGGGTGTTCCTACAATGAAGGCCAAGAGGCTATCACAGAAGACAGGAGAGTGGATACTTAGCTGGCCAATAAACCACAAGCACCTATTACACATGCTTTTTGGGTTGGAGGCACATGGAAAAAAAGCCAAGCTAAAAAATCTATGAGGTATTCAAACATATGTCTTTATGTTCATGTTTTAATTGTCCAAAAAATTTTCTGCACTAACTTTAAAAATCTTTTTTAGCTCTTTTGATACATGAAACATGCTTGCATTGAGTTCTTAGAGACTGGGAAAAGGGAAAATGGAACCTGACATCAAGAAGCACTTGCTCTGCATCAGGCCCCTTTATATACCCAGTCTTACTCAAGCCATGAAACCCCAGGAACAAGATGGGGCTCTCAGACTTTTGAAGATGAGGAGACTGAGGAACAGGAAGTGCCCACTTTGCAGGGGGTAGTATGGATTCAGCACAGTCCCAGAGCATAGGGTCCTTTTCCCTGCACTGCACTACCTGCGTCATATTGCACATCATGCTATAGCTATGAGTCTTCCTACATGTCCACATTCAAGTAAGAACCGGGAAGAAGCCACAGACATGCCCAGGTGGGATTTGGCTTCCCAGCAAACCTGGGTTTGAACCTTAGAATCAAAGCTAAATTAGGGATATTGGAGATTGAGTGCAGGCAAGACACAAAGTTAGAATTTCTTGGTTTTCACTTTACTGAAAAGTTATTTCACATCAGTGTCTGGTTGGTGGTGGTTTGTGTAAGTTGTACATTTATATTTTGCCTGCCCAGGCATCTCTGCGGGTGGGCATCATCAACCGTTTGCAAGATGATCTCCCCTTGATGATGGGTCATGATTCTCACTTTTATTTGCCTGTTGGTTCCAATTCGGGTCACACCAAATTTTTCAGTCTTTGGCTTCATCTTGGTATCAATGGATCACGATGAATACTGGGATTGTTACAGTTGACTGTCTCTTTCCATCCTCATTCATTGGCAGAGGCTGACAACCAATGTTGAAATCAGATGTTCCCTTCAGCCAGGTTTTTCTTTGAAAATGCTTCTCTCATTTTTGGTGGATTAAGGGCAACAGTTTCCTTAATGTCTGCTACTGGACACAACCACTCAGAATCTCAGCCATAAAAAGGTGGGGTGCTGCAATCAGATTATGGGGGAAGGTGTGTCAGGCAGGTTAAAAAAAATCTGCTATATTCCCAATGAACGTATAAAGTGTTCCAATAGATCTTTTCTATTGACATTATTTAGCCAGCAGTCTGAGGACAGCAATAGTCTAAATGTAAAATATAGCACTTTTATTTATCAGGAATGAAAAACCAGTCCCCACACACGGCTAGTGAAAACTAAAAATTAGGAACTTGGCTTTGTAGGAGACATGAAACCTCTTTCACTCCGTTCCATTCCAGCCCAGTTTTTAAAAATGAAATGGAAGGTTATTTTGCTAGCAGAAAACTGTTATTGTTGCTGAATTTGCTAAGAAAATTGGGCAATTTATCAGTGAAGATGGCAACAGCAAATATACAGAGTTGCCAGAGGCATTATTTTGCCATCCTAGGTAGCATTAACAAGTTAAAAAAATTCTAGGTTCCAGGATGGCAATAATGAATTTTGGTCTCATGAGCAGGAAGATAGATGGCAGGTATATTTTCCCCTGAACATGTCCTGATGGACACCAGGCTTTTCTGGAAAAGAGGCCATGATGTCAGATTCTTATTAGCATTAATGATGGGTTGTTCAACAAAATCTCTGCACCTGGCACTACAAATGTCCCTGGAAGATTTGGGACTAACCTCAGACATAAGTGACTATTTGCTCTTGCCAGGTTAGCTCTTTTCTATCGGTATTCCGTGTTGGTTTTTGGCTTTGAATAATGTCTTATTTTATAAAGCACCAAGAAATAGTATCATGGTTGGGAGCCAAATGGATGGTGTTGCATTGATACGGCTAACACTATTAGGAGGGAATAAGTGAGTCTGGGTGGTGATAATGTTGAGCAGCAAAGCTGTTGTTATTGACCATTTTATAGGAACAGGTTCTTTTTAAGGCTGCATGCCTACATATTTCAAACAATGCGCTTGAGAAATGTCCAAAGACATACAACAAACAGAACGAGAATAAATGCTGAGTTGAGACAGATAGCCCAGCTTGAAAGTTCTGTTATGAAAAACAGGAAATACAGATACAGGCAGGATATTATGTCAACTAGACTGATAAAACACGAAGCAGCCTCCTTAGGAAAGGTGTTTTCACGGTCCCCTCGGTAAACACTTAGCACTTGGGGATAGCAACAAATTATTGGGGAAGGTAGTAAAAGGTGTGGCCTTGGAATTAGACCAGGGCACAAAAAGGAAGACAAGAGGAAGGAAAACTAACCACTGTACATACACCAAAGCAGAGAGAAAGGTTATGCCAAATCCACCATTTGACAGTCTGGTCATGTCCATTACAGTGGGCAGTTTTCTTGGGACAAAATGTTGCACTAAGTGAAGAGATTTTTATCTTAGAAGAGCCACATTAGCCAACAATTTGGACCCCATACAGAGAGAGAGAAAGAGAGAGAGAGAGAGGATATATTTTTCTTCTTGGAAAGCCTACATAAGTAAGCAGCTTTCCCCGTGGACCAGAGTTTACTTTGTTTGCAGGCAAAGGAAGGTAGAGGTGGATATGAAGAGTGT
The DNA here is from genome assembly GCF_024542745.1 of Macaca thibetana thibetana. Classification (NCBI taxonomy): domain Eukaryota; kingdom Metazoa; phylum Chordata; class Mammalia; order Primates; family Cercopithecidae; genus Macaca; species Macaca thibetana. The sequence continues at coordinate 13,190,797 of NC_065578.1, forward strand.
GGGCAAAGCCAGTTTCAGTGCCTTTGTGTTCTCCTCCATGGACTGCACCATCTTCTGCTCTGTAGCCAGTCTCCAGGATGGCTCCTGAGGACCCCTGCTCCCATGACTCTTGGCTTTGGGTAGTTCCCTTCCGCATTGAATAGAGTATGACTTTTGAGACTAGGTTTAAAGCTGTGGCTTCCGTCTGGCTCTCTTGGATTGTTTGCTCTGAGGGAAGCCAGCTGCCTGTTGTGAGGACACTCAAGCAGCTTTTTGGGGAGGTCCCATAGTGAGGTATTGAGGCCTCCTGCCAATGTCCACATGAGTGGGCTGCCTTGGAAGTGGGTCTTTCACACCCAGTCTAGCCTTTTGGTGGCTGCAACTCCAACCAATATCATGACTGCAACCTCATGAGAGACCCGGAGCCAGAACTACCCTGCTAAGACATTCCCAAATTCCTGACCCACGGAAACTGAGAAATCATAAATGTTATTGTTCTCAGCCACTATATTTTAGGGTAGTTTGTTATACAGCAGTAGCTAATGAATACAACTGGCTGTCCTTCTTGATTTGGGATTGCCTCTATAATTATAATTTTAAAGTATTTCAGACTTTTATATTAAAATACAATAGAGCAAGTAACATATATTCAGGCATAAAAGGGGGTAAAATTACATGTCCTAGCACACTATTCTATACAATAAAAGTCAAAGAAAATGGGATTTTTGTGTGCAATTTCATCTGAAGGGCTGAAGCTACGGTACACACAGGGACATTGTATCGAGTTGGCTTTTGCTCTGATTGAGCCATTGGCTTTTGCTTCCATTGAGCCCATGAAAGAGCCACTGGGGAACTTTGAGTAGAGGAGTGGCAATACTGAACTGATGTTCCAGAAGACAGTCTGTGTACCCAGACCACCATGTACCCAAGTACATGCTAGCGAATAAAAATGACCTGCCCCTGCCCTCAAGGTGTTTTCAGGCTCATTTATACTCAGCCACACTGGGAAAGCTATCAGTCTTCCCTCACAGTTAGTCTGTACCTTGGGATTAACCCTTACATAGGAAGAGAGAGCTAGGAGGAGAGTCAGAGCATTCTATTTGCCCACAAATGTTCAGAAAGGCATGAACAATTTGTTCTTTGGCTCTGCAACTGCTTAACTTAGGTCTAAAGACCCATTGGAATTGTTGCCATGTTACAGAGTCTCAGAAGTTCTAGCACTATGTATTAGTCTCTTACCCGCTGCTATCACAAAATACCTTTGAGTGGGTAATTTACAACAATGGAAATGTACTGCGTATTGTCCTGGAGGCTAGGAAGTCTAAGACCAAGGCACCAGAAGATTCAGTGTCTGGTGAGGGCTCACATTCTGCTTCATAGATGGCACTTTCTTGCTGCCTACTTACATGGCAGAAGGGTGAACAAGACTCCTTGGGTTTCTTTTATAAGAACACTAATCCCATTCATGAGGGCTCTGCCCTCATTACTTAATCACTTCCTGAAAGGCCCCACCTCTACTACCAACACACTGTAGATTAGGTTTCAACATATAAATTTCAGCCATACAGAAACCTTCAGACCATAGCCAAGTGTCCAGTCAGTTATGCTATGGTAACAAACAACCCCAAAAGCTCAGTGCTTCAAATGACAAAGATTTTACTCTTGCTCATGTTCCATGCCCAATGCAATGGGGAGGAGTCTCTGTTCACTGTAATCATTCTGGGGCCCAGACTGATGGAGGTTCTGCCATCTTATGACAACACCGTATCAACATGAGGCTGGAATTAAGTGGTTTGCCCTGTTTTTGCCCAAGGAATTGAACAGGGCATTTCTTTTTACCTTTTGTTGGCCAAAACAAGTCACATGGCCACCCCATCTTCCAGGGGGGTAAGGAAGTGTTATTCTACACATACCTGGAAGTAGAAGAAAACAGAATATTAATGAGCATCAGTAATGCCTGCAACAAAGAAGCTTCTTCTTTTTTTTTTCTTTCACAATTTGCTGGAAAAAAAATAAGGAGAGAGAAAGACAGGAATCACAGTTTGATTCCCTGAGATCTTTGTCTCTGTGAGATAGGAATACAGTGAGGTGAATCCTAAACTGGCTTTCCTTATTCTCAGTGAATTAGTGTTTTTGTTTTTATTTTCTTACCAAGGACCTATATATGTTCAAGGTGCTGTGCTGGGTGCTATAGAAGAGATACAAAGTCGATTAGATATGGTCCCTCCCTTAAGGGAAGCACATGGCCTCTCAGTTTTAACCTAGTTATAAGAGTAATTGCCTGTAATAATTATTTAATATGTTCCAGAGATAAATACACTTTTCAGTTTCCTAATGTCTTTTTTCTCCAAGTAGATGGTAATGGAATGATCATTCCATTAATTACCAGTTCAAATTTCTTCTCCGAATTTTTCTCTGTGATCAGAGAATGGAAACATGGTCCAGAATGCTGAGCTATGTCACACCTTGATTATGTTTGAGGTTTATCTTTAAAAAGGGCTGCAAGATAAAATACAGGATACTCAGTTAAATTAGAATTTCAGATTAACAGCAAATAACAAATGCTTAGGACATACTTATACTAAATGTTTATTCCTTGTTTATCTGAAATTCTAATTTAAATGGGTAGCTTATATTGTTATTTGCTAAACCTGGCAACTTTATTTTAAAAACTCTTGACCGGGCATGGTGGCTCATGCCTGTAATCCCAATACTTTGGGAGGCCGAGGCAGATGGATCACGAGGTCAGGAGTTCGAGACCAGCCTGACCAATATGGTGAAACCCCATCTCTACTAAAAATACAAAAATTAGCTGGGCATGGTGGCACGCGCCTATAGTCCCAGCTACTTGGGAAGCTGAGGCAGGAGAATCACTTGAACCGGGGAGGCGGAGGTTACAGTGAGCCGAGATCACACCACAAGATTGTGCCACTGCACTCCAGCCTGGGAAGAGAGCGAGACTCCGTCTCAAAAAACAAAAACAAAAAACAACTCTTCATCATCACGGAAGCCTCAACCACTTCTAATCTCATTCTGTTCCACCTCCCTCGCCATCTCCACATGTCTATGCCACACCAGCCCTACTAGCCTCGTTTCTACTCCTTTAAGAAGCATGGCATGCATCTACCTCAGGGCCTTTGCCCGTGTTGTTTCCTCTGTATGGAACCCTCTGGTTGTCTGGGAAGCTGACTCCTTCTCTTTATTCTCCTCAGCTCAAATGATCTGAAGTTGCACCCTCTTGCCCTGTTTCCATCATTCCTGGTCACATTGCTGCATTTATTTATAGAAGTTGTTACTCTAAAATTATCCTAGTTTTATTGTGTGCGTCTCTTTCTTCACTATAATGTAAGCTAGTGAGAGCAGGGACTGTGTCTCTCTTGTCCTTTGCCAGATCCCAGCACTGATAAGAGAACCTCCTGGAAGGTGGTGGGTGAGAAATAGACATTTATGAGTTGAGTTATGCTTTAGTTTGCTCAAGGCTCCTGTGTTTTTGTACATGCAAATACCTATGCATACGGGAGATAAGAGTTAAGGGAAAGATTAGACAACCAAATGATATAATTTATGATAGGGGTAAATGTACTTAAAAAAAAAAAGTAGAACAATGTACTGAAGACCAGCTACTTTCACTGGGTTCTACTTTCACTGAGGTTGTTAGAAAAAGCACTTCTGATTAGGTGATGTGAACTGAGTTCTACATAATGAGAAAGAAGGAGCCATCCAAGGAGAGACTATTAAGGTTATAGTAGCAGTTGAAACACTTCTAAAATAAGAACATACTTGGCTTATTTGAGGAATAAACAAACAGTTGACCAGCATAGCTGGAATAGCATGAGCCAGAGAGCAACCTGTGGGAGAGGTGGTTGGAAGGACAGCCAGAGAAGTCTTAAAACTCTTGTTGGAGTTTTACTTTAAATACAATGACAATATCTTTAAGAGCTTGAATTTGGAGAAATAATATGTCCCTTGGTAGCTGTGATGAAAATGGACTCCAGAATAGAAAGCATGGAAATAGGAATACCAGATAGGAGGCCATTTCAGTCACCCAGCCAAGAGTGGATGGTGGATTTGTCTAGGTTTTTGCTTTGACAATGAAGAGAGAAGGGGGCAAGTTAAGATATAATAGTGAGGCATCACCAACAAAAATTGATTAATTAATTAATGGAAAGAATGGAAGAATGCATTGGTGGATGTGAGGGTGGATAAATAGATTCATCAGTGGATAGTGGGTGGATATTGGATGGATGGATGGATGGATGGATGGATGGATGGATGGGTGGGTGGATGAATGGTAGATGGATATTGAATGGATGGATGGATAGATGAATTGGATATTGGATGGATGGATGGATGGATGGATGGATAGATGAATGGTAGATGGATATTGGATGCAGACATGATAGATGAGTGGATGGCTGGCTGGTAGATAGATATTGAATGGATGGATGGATGGATGGATAGATGAATGGTAGATGGATATTAGATGCATAGATGATGGATGAATGGATGGATGGATGGATGGATGGTAGATAGATATTGAATGGATGGATGGATGGATGGATGGATGGATAGTGGATAGAGAGACAAAGGATAGATAGTAAGTGATGTGTGGGTGAGGAAGTAAAAAATGCTTATTAAATTCTCAGACTCCAGACAAATCTCCTTTTGAACCTTATAGCTGACACCCTTATTAACAGAGAAATCTTGAAGAAGGAGTTAATTAAGAAGGCTCACTTTCTTCATCTGAAAAGAGGACTTTAATACATACATTTTGAAAATAATGTGAAGAATAAAAGGGATAATACCTACTGATCCATTACACCAGTGCCCAGGACACAGTAGTCATTGTTATTCACTTCCCATATCTTGTGTATCGATTTGTAACTTTCAAGTAGTCTTTTCATCACTCTCTCCGTCAGCTAGTTTATATTGCTCAGACTCGGAGACTGAACTAAAACCTGGCAAAACAATAACATTTATACCCAATGTTTAGATTTTTTAATGAAAGGGAGAAATGATGGAGTGTGGGAAGTGTTATAAACTATTCAGTATTTCAATTTTTTAATTCACAATCCTGAATTCCCTTTGATGGTTTTTTAATATAGGGAGGGCTCTTGTGAGTATGTGTGAATAATTAAACTTTTTTGAATTTGAACATAAGTTGGAAGAAGCTCATTTCACTGTCAATGATGTGAGGCAAAGGAAAGCCCAATGGGCATCTTTTCTACGCTAAATAATTTTGTGGGCTTTTTTTTTAAATTTCTATCTTCTCCAATAGTCTGAGAAAGAAAGCCTTTGGAAGGTTACTTGTCATGCTGTTCTTCTGTGTTATCTTGATAAATCCTGATTGAAGGAGAAAGAAGAGAAGGAGGATTGAGACAATAATGAGGTTATCATTGTTTGAGCATATACTACACAGACTGTCCCGCCTTTGGTCCCTCAGCAGCCCAACAGGCAGGTAATAGTACTCTGCCCATTGTGCAGATGGGTCAGCTGAGGTTTTCACAGGCTATGTGGCATGTACAGCACAGGTGCACATTCAGACTGGTTTGATTTCAATGCTGGGACTCTCTACTATTTCCCCAGGCGGCTCCTTGATTGGTTGCTTGGCATCAAGCCATTTCTCAGCATTATTTACTGTGCTTATTCATTCTCCTCCCTCCTCGTTGGCTGACAGCTATTGATTTCTGTGCGTGATTCTGCCCTTGGCCTCAAATAGTTTTGCAATTTCTTCCCCAATTTTCAAGTGAACTTTATCATCCCTTTGCTTAGTGAAGCTCGTCTTTGTTCTTTGGGCAGTAATGGATGATTCCATAAATGGCATGTCACAGAACAGAAGAGATGTGAGGGCGACCTTTATTAGATTAAATATGTTTTCCCCACCCAGTGCTCTGCAGATCGTGGGATTTCTATCAGACAACAGGGACTGAACTGTATGCAGCCAAGAGCTTCCCAAAATTGTATTGGTAATTACTTTTCTTGATATAGTAATAATTACTGATAATGATTTCCTATAAATTTTAAGAGTTAATATATCAATGCAGTCCAGATATGATATATTCAGTTTGCTTAAAATCTCCTTAAGATTGTCACTGGATTCTTGGATGCTGTCATCCCCCACATAGAGGGAAGACTGATAGGAATTTGTGACTATGATGATTCAACTGGCAGTAGGATTCCAAATTCTTTGCTGCACCCACAGGATCTGATTCCTGTCTACTTCCTTTCTTCCATTCTCTCCCTTGTCCACTTCTGTCTAGCCGTGGTGATATCTTTTTGTTCTCCAACTATACCAAGCTTGTTCCTGCCACAAAGCCTTTGCACCTTGTGTTCCCTCTGCCTAGAGTGTTCTTCCTGAATACCTGTGCCTGGTTGAAGAGTTTTTATCATTCATGTCTCAATGTAAACGTCACCAACCTGGAAAGGCCTAACTAAAATATCTCACCCACTGATATGGTTTGGCTGTGTCCCCACCCAAATCTCATCTTGAACTGTAACTCCCCACAATTCCCACATGTCGTGGAAGGAACTGGTGGGAGGCCATTAAATTATGGGGTTGGGTCTTTCCTGCACTGTTCTAGTGATAGTGAATGAATCTCACAAGATCTGATGGTTTTTAAAATGGGGGTTTCCCTGCACAAGCTTTCTCTTTGCCTGCTACCATCCACGTAAGATGTGACTTGCTCCTCCTTGCCTTCTGCCATGATTGTGAAGCCTCCCCAGCCATGGGGACTGTAAATCTATTAAACCTCTTTTTCTTCCCAGCCTCGGGTATGTCTTTATCAGCAGCATGAAAACAGACTAATATACCCTCCCAGGTAATTCATTCTCCCTCTGTCTCTCTCTCTTTCTCTCTAGTCTTTTAAATGTGCTTTTCATCAGGGCAAATTATTTGTTTTGTTTCTGCTCTGCCTTGCATTGTATACAAGCCTTGTGCATCTCTTCGGATTCCCTCGGTGCTGCCAGTCACTTGGTTCATATAAGCTGCAGCACAAGCTCCTGGGCCTACCTGAGCCACCTAGTTCTTCCTTCTGCCGCAGATGAATAGTCACAGACCCAGAGTCCCTGTCAATTCCAAAGGTGAAAGAATCACCCTGGGGTGAAAGGCATGGGACCTGGCTTCCTGAGCCAACCCCAAGTGGCAGTGAACCTGGAGGATGGGACATCCAGAGGAGCTGACTCTCCACAGGGGCAACTCTGCCCACTAGAAAGAGGAGACGAATGGGACCATGGAGTTGGCAGATAAATTACTTCTTCCTTCTTGCTCCCAGGGACTACTTTGAGGCATGATTTCTTCTCACATGCCATCCAGAAAAGCCCTGTATGCCAAGCAATACCTCTGCTGCATGGCCAGCCTTGTGTCTCCACAGCTTATTGCTAGGTGAAAATCATCACAGCAGCACGTTGTGTAGAGTGTCACTCACCTCACTCCCGCCCTCATTCTCACTGCCATGAGCTCACACTTCCCAAATGAAACATAAGCATGTTAACCTTTGCCTCAAGTTGCTTTCTAGAGAATTCAGGACAAGAAAATCCCTAGGACTGAGAATATTTCCTAGCACAGACAAAGCACTTCAATATTGGGGGATGAATGGGAGGATAGATAAAAAGATAGATGGGTGGATGATGGGTGGATAGATGGATGGAAGAATGGAGGGATGGGTGAAAGAATGGGAGGGAGAGAGGAAGGGAGGGAGGAGGGAGGAAGAGAGGGAAGGGAAGGGGAGGGAAGAGGAGGGGAGGAAGGAATGGAGAGGAGGGGGGAGGGGAGGGAAGAAGGAAGGAAGGAAGGAAGGAAGGAAGGAAGGAAGGAAGGAAGGAAGGAAGGAGGGAAGGGGAAGGGAAGGGGAGGGGAGGGGAGAGGAAGGGGAAGAGGAAGGGAGGAAGGGAAGGAGGGGGGAAGGGAGGGAGGGAGGGAAGGTGGGAGGGAGGAAGGAAGAGTGGATGGGTGGATGGATGGATGGATGGAAGGATGGATGGATGGATGGATGGATAGATGGATGGATGACAAGTGAATAGATAGATGGAAGAATGAATATATATGGGTGGATGTAAAGAAGGATAAATGCAAGGTTGAGCAGATGGGTGGATGGCAGTTTCAGACACTTGAGAGTTGATTGGACAAAAGAAAAATCACAAAGGTCACTATTTTGTTTCCTTCCATAGGACAACCTATTCCTACAAATGCCTCAAACTCAACATGTCCAAAACTAAGTGACCATTTTTCTTAATATTTTCCTTCTTCCTTACTCTTCCTTCACAAGCCATAAAATTTTCCTCGCCCATCCTCAATGAATCTACCAACATATTTCTCTTATTTTATGTCCCATGTGTCTCTAGGCTTCATCCCTACCTCATGTTCCATGGCTACTGCCTTCATAATGTCTCACACAGACCCGTGCCCCAGCCACCCGCTGGCCTCCCTTGTGTCTTGTCCACCCTAACCAACACTTGGGCTCTGCTGTGGTCAGAGTGTGTCCTGGTTTGGATTTCTCTGAAAGCAGACCCTGAGGCAAAGACTTGGATACAGGTGGTTTATTGGGAGAAGATCCAAGAAAACAAGGGTAGAGAAGCAGGAAAATAAATCAGGGAAGAAGGAGAAAACAGTCAAGATACAGGTATATTATCAAGGTTGCTGCTATGGGCAACTGGGACTGAGACTCCTGGGAGCTTCTGGGAAGCATGCAGAATGCCTCCAGCAACAGTCCATCTGAAGGATTAGAAACTGAAGTGTTTGTCCACCAGCTTCTATCCTCTTTAGTTCAGAGTTGCCCCTGGTGGCATTAACAGCTCCACACATCCAGCCTGTGTGTGTGGGCAGGCCAAGTGGGCCCCTGTGGCAATGGAAAAGGCCCTGGGATGGAAAGGGACACACAGTCCAGAGATGAGCCTGAATTCCTGTGAAACTGTCCCCTGCAGCTGCAGCTTCAATCAGACGTGGGCTGAGGGATGTGACACAGACCCCTAGAGACACCTGCTCCAGAATGATCTCTAAAATGCATATACAGCTATGGTTTGCAATGGCCAAAACTCTCTGATGGCTCTCCTGAGCCTAGCGGGAAATGTCCAACTTTCTTACTAGCACTCATAAGAATCAATGGCCTGCCTGAGCCTCTGTTGCAACCTCACTTGTGGCTGCTCCCTGCTAGTGGTTTGCTCTCCACGTCATTCATTTTTTTTACTTCCACAACTTTGCCTGTGCTGTTCCCTCTGCCTGGAATTCCCTTCCCATTTGCATTCCTTGCATTAGACTAATTGGTCCTTTGAAATTTTTTCCCAACAATCCTAGGCAGAGTTAGACATGCTGCCCATATTTCTATCATCACCCCTACTGTACTTTTTGCAATTCCCCTCCCCCACCACCTTACACTGTGAACTCACTGAAGACAGTGGCATGGTCCTCTTCCTCTGGGTTTTCCAAATGCCCACGGAAGACCTGGGAGATAGGAGGTGCTGCTGAATGGATGGCTAGTTGCATCCATGTGTAAACAGAACCCCCACTCTGCCAGGTGTCTCTATTCAATGTCTTACTAGGTCCCAATCTGAAAAGTGTGGAGCATCTGTTCAAGATTGTTGAAAGACACATAAACCAAGTGTCCAAAAAGAAAGTGACAGCCCTGGCAATAAACTCAATTCAACAAACATTTGTTGAGCAGCTAAAGAGCTGAGTCGCTGCTTTAGACACAGATAAGAGATAAAAATCCTGACATGACTTGGGGCATCCATGTGACCAGTGCTGGAGAATCCCACAAGGACGGAGACCACAGAATCAACATAAGACTATCAAAGCAGCCAGCCTTCCCATGATGTCACAGATGTCAGCCTCTCCTCCTCTGTGCCCACAGGCAGGCATCTGCCGTGGAGAAAGGGTAGCAAACATTCACCTGTACTCTTGTAATCTGCAAAGGAAACCCTCTGTAAGTCAGGTGGACTCTGCACATATGCAGGTAGCTACAGCCAACAACGACAAACATTTACTGAGCCCTGGGCAAGTTCCTTCCACTCTGCTCAAAGATGCTTTCTCTGGCCTCAATTTGCTTATATTCTAGCAGGAGTGGCAGGCCCCTAAACACACAATAGCAGTCTGGTGTCATGATAACAATAAGATGTACGATACAGAGTTTGCATAGATGTATAAGGGACAACGAGAGTTCTAGAAGGCCTTTACATTAACAAAATGTTCTAGCATATATATATTATATATAATTTATATGTTTATATAAGTTTATGTATATTTATAAACATAATACATAATATAAATACGTATTATGTACTAGATATATAATATATATTTCATTTATATATAACATGTAAACTATATATTATATATCAAATATATAATATTTATATATAAACAAATACATATATTACATACACTATATATGTATTTATATATGTAAAAAATGTATATAATATGTAATTTATGTATATATATTTATAAATTACACCAAGAAACCAAGGAACAGATTCTCACCCTCCCCCAGCTGCTTGCATCTCCAACTTACCCAACCTGAGAGAAAATATATTCTATATTTTACATATAATATATTAATATAATATTTTATGTATTATTTATTACATATATATTTATATTAGACACACACGATGGAAAGGCAATGATGACTATACACTTGATCAGTTGCCTTCATGTGTGTATTTTCTGTCTTTCATTCCCTAAGCATAGCTTTGCTCTGCTTTTTCTAACCCAGTTCAGTAGGTGTATAATGAATAGATCAATCTCAAATGGTCAGGAGAGGGCTGCAGGACCCACCATCTACGTTCAAATTCTACCTCTGCCTCTTTTGTGTTGTGTCATCTTGGACAATTTTCTTGCCCACTCACTTTCCATATCTGCAAAGTAGGATTGTTAACAGTACCTGCTGCCTAGGGTATTGTGAAGGTAAAATAAGTTAGTGTATGAAAAAGCTTTTAAAGCACTGGCACATAATAAGCCCGCAGTAAGGTTGGCCATTATTAATAATGGTCTTGTTGTTGTTTAAGATTATTGTAAAGTAGCTCAGTGTTAGGGCCAATTTTCTAGAAAAAATATCTATGAAATATAAATGCTTTGTCTAATTAAGGAAGAGCGCAAGTTCCAGGTTCTATCTACTGAACCTCAGAGGTCAGCAGTAGCCCTCATACATGGTTCCTAAAAGACCTGTTTTTGATCTTTGGCTCTCAGATGGCAAGAATAGGGATGAGGAAAGTAATCTTGCCTGGGGCCTCACAGAGCAGGCCACTTCATTTTTTAAAATGAATAATTTATTAAGTACTTATTGTGGTTCTTGATTGTTGAGGCAAAAAAAAAAATCTCAACTTGGAAAACTGGGAAATGTATACACAGGGCAACTAGAAACTGTGAGAGAGGCCGGGCGCGGTGGCTCAAGCCTATAATCCCAGCACTTTGGGAGGCCGAGACGGGTGGATCACGAGGTCAGGAGATCGAGACCATCCTGGCTAACACAGTGAAACCCCGTCTCTACGAAAAAATAAAAAAACTAGCCGGGCGAGGTGGCGGGCACCTGTAGTCCCAGCTACTCGGGAGGCTGAGGCAGGAGAATGGCGTGAACCCGGGAGGCGGAGCTTGCAGTGAGCTGAGATCTGGCCACTGCACTCCAGCCTGGGCGACAGAGAGAGACTCCGCCTCAAAAAAAAAAAAAAAAAGAAACTGTGAGAGAGAGATTATGGAGAGCTGGAAGAGGCATGCTTAAAAGTGTAAGAAGAGAGGATGCTGGAGATGCCTGTGAAGGAGACCTTGGCCCTGCCTTCCTGGGGAATGTTCTGGAACTCTCAGCCCCAGATAGAGCAGCAGAGTGTGCAAGTCAGTAAAGAACCATGCAGGCCCAGTGGTACAAGAGCAAATGGCATGCCTGCATGGAGTGTCTAGGCCGAAGAGCCCAAGACAGCCCCATGTCTTTCCACAGCTCAGAGTGGCTTAGGGACATTGTAATACTTCCCAAAGGCTGCATCCACGTGGACCAGAGAGCCAAGGCAATGTTGGACAGCTTGAGGAGGATGCAGCGGTGAACTACATGGATAGATGGCCAAAGACCAGACAGGAAGAAGGCCACTTCCGGGACAGGTGCCATCTATAAAGGAACAGATGCTCACTCCCTCCCACTAGCTGCTCCCCCAACCTACCCAACCTGAAAGAAAAGCAGAGAACTTCAGACCAAGAGAAATTTCCACCATGACTGGGGAGCCAGGGCCCAAAGAGAAAGTAGGTTCAGGTCTAGAAATGAAAAGTTATTTCTTGCAGACAGCCAGAGTTTGAATAAAATCACAAAGTCCCATGTGAAGGCAGTCACTAGAGCTTACCGCTAAGAGTGTAGGTGATCTGGAGTCTGGCTGACTTGGGTCTCTGTTCTGCCTCTGGGAACCCATCTCTGACCAGTTACTTACCTTCTCTCAGACTTTATTTGCTCATCTCTAAAATAGCGATAATATTAATATCTCCTAACAGGTTGTATGTGTTCAATAAAACATTACAAGTAAACCCCTTGAGGGCTTATTTCATGCTAAGCATTCAATTAATGCAGAATAATGGCATCATTAGAAGGGGAAGGAGTTGGGGAGGGGTCTTTATGGAGTTCCCTGTGGTAGAGATTCAGGAGAACACTCTCTGACAGCCAGCATATGGCAGGAACTTCCCCAGCCTGCTGAGGGTGCAGGAGAGTGGGTTTTACCTATGTACTAAGCACGTGGTCCCCGTGTGATCCAAGTCAACGGGAGCTAGTATAATTTTATGGTCAAGGGTGTGGATTCTGTCATCCGACTGCCTGGACTTATATTACTTACTAGATGGGCAAGTGTCCTTAGGTAAATTACATAACCTCTTTATTGATACCTTAATTTTGTAATCTGCACAATGGGAACAATCATTCCTGTTTCACAGAGTTGTTCTGAGACTTAAATGAATGAAAACAGGCAAAGAGCTTTTCTAAGCTTTCCTTCCTGGCATGCTGACACACACTGTAAATATTAGCCATTATTATTCTGATTTTGCTCCCATCCAAGTGTACACTTCAGCTGCTAGAATCCCTCAGGATCTCAAATCTGATTTATCTTCCAACAATAAAACCCATCCAAACTCCAAGGCCATTTTCCAGCCAGGGAGAGTCACATCAAAATAAGAATGCTAAAGCTACCAATATTCAAATGAAGATAGAGAATGGGGCCCTCCTCCTCCATACAACCCTGGAATATCTCTCACTTGCACTTCAGAGGGGAGCAAAAACATCAGCAAGAGGGCCCATGACCCAAAGTTAGGGACTCACAGCATCAGGGAAACCTCACTGATGTAAGACATCAGTCAGTCCAAGAAGGAACAAAAGGGCAACTTGTTTGCAGAAGATATTCCATGCTGCTTATATATTTTGGATATAAACCTCTGTTAATGGAAAAACCAAACTCTGCAAAATATTTTAAAGAGGTTTATTCTGAGCCAATATGAGTGACCATGCCAAGGGAACAGAGTCTTAAGAGGTTTTGGGAAAGTGGGTCCACAGCAGTTATATTACAGTTTGGTTTTATGCATTTTAGGTATGTATAGGTTTACATCAGTTTTATATATTTGTACATTTGCAAATATTTTCTCCCATTCGATAGGTTGTCTCTTCACTCTGTTGATTGTTGCCTTTGCTGTGCAGAGACTTTTTAGTTTAATCCTATTTGTCTATTTTCACTTTTGTTGCCCCTGCTTTTGGGGTCATATATCAAAAAATCATTGCTCTGACCAATGTCATGGAGCTATTGCCTGATGTTTTCTTCTAGTAGTTTTGTAGTTTCAGGTCTTACATAGTCTTTAATCCATTTAATTTTTTTTTTTTTTTGTATATGGTGTGAGACAATGGTCTAATTTGATTCTCCTGCATGTGGATATCCAGTTTTTCCAGTACCATTTATTACAGAGATCGTCCTCTCCCCATTATACCTTCTTGGCATCTTTATTGAAAATTGATTGACCATAGATGCATGGATTTATTTCTGAGCTTTCTATTCTGTTCTAATGGTCTATGTGTCTGTTTTTATGCCAGTACCATGATGTTTTAATTACTCTAGCTTTGTAATATATTTTGAAATCAGGTAGTATGTGACTCCAATTTGGCTCTCTTTGCTCAATATTGCTTTCAGTTAGCTAGGAGAAATAAGTTCAAGAGATCTATTGCACAATGCTGTGGCTATAGTCAATAACAATGTATTATACTCTTGAAAATCGCTAAGAAAGCAGATTTGAAGTGCTTACACCACCAAAAAAAGATATGTGAGGTAATGTATATGTTAATTATTTTGATTTAATATATTCATGTTTCAAAATACCAGGTTGTATACCATGAATATGTACAATTTTTATTTATCAATTTTTAGAGAAGATATTCTGTGCTCATATTTCTTGCTTGAACCAAATATAAGAAAAAAGTAACTTACATCTTGTATCAGTTACCTATTGTCCCAATAGTGCTGCATAACAAACAACCTCAAAGCCTCAGTGGTGACAGTAAACATTTGTTTTTGTTCAGGGGTCTGCAGGTTGACTGCCTGGTTCTGCTCATCCAAGGCTGGGCTCTGCAGGGCACATTAACGTGGCTGTGGTCAGCTGCAGGGATGTCAGGCAGCTGTGCAATCTTGGCTGGTCTCTCTCACATGTCTGGGGCCTCACCTGGGATAACTGGGTTGATTCAGCTTTGCTCTGTGGGTCTCATTCTCCAGCAGGTTAACCCAGACATGTTTCACAGCAAAAGCCAAAAAGTGAGTGGAAATGCCAAAATGCTTTGTCAAACTTCTGTTTGTCTCATGCCTGCTACCATAGCCTCGGCCAACGCAAATCACACGCTGAGCCCAAAACCAAGAGATGGGACAAAATTCTCCCTCACACCACCATATACTATGAAGAGGTCATGCAAACTTACACTGCAAAGGGTTTAGCTTCAGGGGAAAATGAAGAATTGTGGTCATTTGTCAATCAATCTATCACGTATCCAAAAGAACTTGCTAATCTTTATTTCAGGGAAAGAAAAGGGAAAATTATAAGAGAGATCAAGCCTACTGAAAGGAAGGCCAGAATCACCCATAAGACGAGCAACCCTGAGAATATCAAACAGCATTTCCCTTTCACAGACCTTGTTGCATTCAAAGAAACACCAAATTCTCATGTTCCACTCTTTCCAAAGAATGTCTTAAAATCTCATCCAACATTTCTAGTGCCACCTACTTTGAATTAATCCAGATATGTCTTTATGAGGTAGGAGGTGGTAGGGCTTAGACCTGGACCAGACTGAGGACTAGCTGACTAGCTACAACAGGACCAAGGGCAAAAGCAGCTTTCAATCAGACCCACCTACCAGTGTGCCTTGTCAATTTACTGTTGCCATGGCAACACCCAGGCCTTGCCACCTCTTTCCATGGCATTCAGTGATCCAAAAGTTACTACCCCCTCCCTGCATAAACTGCCCCTTAATCTGCATGCAATTAAAAGTGGATATGAACCCGCGCGGTGGCTCACACCTGTAAATCCCAGCACTTTGGGAGGCCGAGGCGGGCAGATCAAGAGGTCAGGAGTAAAAGACCAGCCTGACCAACATGGTGAAACACTGTCTCTACTAAAAGTACAAAAATTAGCCAGGCATGGTGGCACGTGCCTATAGTCCCAGCTACTCGGGAGGCTGAGGCGGGAGAATCGCTTGAACCCCAGAGGCAGAGGTTGCAGTGAGCCAAGATCACGCCACTGCACTCCAGCCTGGGTGACAGAGCGAGACTCTGTCTCAGAAAAAAAAAAAAAAAAAAAAAAAAAAGTGGATATGAATATGACTGCAGAACTGCCCTGAGGAGCTGCTCTCTGCTCACAGGGGAGTCTCACTCTGCAGGAGCAATCATGGAGCTGTAACACCACCAGACCTATAGCACTGCCTGTTCAGTAAAGCTGTTCTCTTCTACCTCTGGCTTTCCCTTGAATTCTTTCCTGGGCAAAGCCAAGAACCCTAAGCTAACGTGGCTAAGCTCCACTTTGGGGATCGCCTGCCCTGCATCATGTAGAGTTCACTTTTTCCAGCCATCCTGCCCCAAGGCCTTGGTATTTCAGGAAATATATATCTACATGGAAAAA
This sequence comes from Macaca thibetana thibetana, assembly GCF_024542745.1. Lineage (NCBI taxonomy): Eukaryota > Metazoa > Chordata > Mammalia > Primates > Cercopithecidae > Macaca > Macaca thibetana. The sequence continues at coordinate 13,206,878 of NC_065578.1, forward strand.
ATGAAAAATGAGTTTAAAGACATTAAGATTTCTACCCATTTTACATAGGTTTGACTTGGATGAAAGTTTGAAAGCGCTGCCTTTACTGTTCCTTTCCACCAACTCTCAGTTAAGACCAATGGGTAATTCACAAATGAAATTATTTTTCACGTAATATATGTTGTGGGATGCTTAAGTCCTCACCAACTGTGGCTTGTGGTTGAAATACTGGTGCCTACTCTAGATTCCAGGAAAATAAACTGAAGATGAGAAGTGAAACTTCATAATGAAAATTTAGCATCATAGTTCATTACTCTACCATTGTATGTTACTCATACAGGAGCTATCTTGGAAATATTCTTCCTTTTCCTCTCTCTTGTTTTATAAGAGGAGCTGGTCCACTTTAATAGCCTGAACATTTAAGATCCATAAAAGATAATGCGTAGTGAAGATGGTTGAGTCAGATAGACTCGGCAGATAGACATTTTGATAATCAATTTTTAACTAGGTAATAAGAGTTGACAGCATGCCACTAACACCTTCAGGGTTGGGAGGAGAATTCTGTTCCTTGTCCTCCGTGGTGAATTTCACAAAAACAGCCTGGCTGGATTCCAAAGTACTGACCCCTGGGAAGTACCAGGCGTAATATTACACTTGCCAGGCCATCGGTTTGACCTCGAGCCTAAATTCCTTGGTAGCTCCCTATAAATTACGGGTTCTGTCATTTTATCTGAAGCAATTATTCACTTTCAGTGTGGTTTTGCTCGTGGCCAAGTTAAACAGAGGCACTCATCAGCTGTGTGTATTCAGAGGACCAACTGTTTTTTGGTAGGGCTGAAATGGTCTAGATGAGATTCCATAAATCAGTGCTAACAGCTACATGGTGAGTTCTCTCCTAGCACTTTAGGACACTGGACTAAATCAACAGGGTTACACTTTTCTTTTCCACTTAGTTGAAAGCCCTTGATCCAACACCAGCATGAGTGCTCAGGCCCCCTCCCTACCTCCTGTTTTGTTTGCCCTGGTTTTTTAGGACACCATAGGGAAGGAAAAGGCCAACATTACAGTAAAGTTTTCCATATAACTAACTAAAAGACTCTCATTCCTTAAGTAATGGACAATATGTAAGCATACTTTATTAATTTTCTTTGCTAATATTACAAAGTTAACTTGCGTTCACTATAGCCAGTGAAACAGTTCAAAGATACATGAGAAAATCTCCCTCCACTCAACTCCTTTCTCATCCCCAGCCTCACACCCCAAAGTCACAATGTCACAGCCTGGAGTCCAGACATCCACATATTTCCCCAGCTTCATATCCACATACAAAGGGAAGAGCAGGAGAGATGAAGAAATTAGCTAAGTAGGGGCTGGAGCCAAAGACTTTTATTTTGTTCCAAAGATAAACAAAAAAACCCAGAGGGTTTTAAAAGTGGAGGAAAGGAAAGTGTTAAGTTCTCTCTGTGTGACAGCTGAATCAAAGCAGGAATATCTTTCGGAGGCTACAGTGGTTGTCCAGGAGAGAAGGGATGGTGGCTGGAACTGAGGTGGTGGCAGCGCTGGTGGACAGCAGTAGATATTTTTGAGGGGTGAGCCTGGACAACATTTGAGGATGGATCAGATGCCATGGGGCAGAAGGTCATTTGTGGCTTACAGATCTGGGTCGCTAGTGTGAAGGATCCAGAAGGAATGGGAGGCTTGGAGCAGAGCAGTGATTCAGTTGGGATGTGCTGAGGGTGAACACATCCAAGGAAAGAGCTCACATGGGCCGCTGTCTCAGAGGAGAGGGCTGTAGACTGGAGGGTTTTGACTAAGGGGCTTCGAGGGTATCCCCGGTGCCTAACACAATATCCTAGCCTATTGGATGCCCAGCAACTATTCAGTAAACCTGAGTCTTTGCAGAAGAAACCTGTCTCCCTTTTGGGCTCTCCAGAGGCCCAGACTTAAGACTCTTCAGTATCATGTAGAGGCTAATCATTTGGCACACCTTCAATACAATATTCTTTAAATATCTGTCTCTTAGTCACGTGCTTGGAGGAGAGGCTCAAAGCTGCCTGAGATGTTGGGGGAGAGAGAGGAAGAAAGACAGGAGGATGCTGAAAAAGAGAGCGGCAATCTCTTATCCTCACTAAGGTCTAAACAATTCAGCTCTGGCCCAATTTGCATGCTCCACTCTGTAGGAAAAATAAGAGTAAAGGCTCTAAAGGTGAAATTGCTTGGACTGAAATCCTGGTTCTACCCTGTGCTGGGTGCAAACACAGGCACATTATGTAACTGCTGGGCCTCCACTTCCCCATCTGGAACATGGGGTTTGTAATAGTGGCAACCTCATAGGCTCAGTCTGAGGACTAAGTGGAAGCGCACAATTAAAGCATTTAGCAGAGCGCCTGGCCCTCTGTAAGCGTCTTCAATCACAGGCTGCTTTTTTCATTCACCACCCCTTCCTCCAGCCACACATAATGCTGTCCCTGAAAGGAATTCCAGAAAAGAAAACTTCCTCCATGGCACTGTAGTTCCTGCGACATCTGAGAAGTGCAAGAAAGTTTATTCCCCAGGGATCCTTCCTGTTAGCCCTCTCCATCTGCCTCTGGCTTCTCATCACCCCTTGGCCCTGTGCGCCTTGTTTTACGGCTTTCCAAGTTGGAGTCCATTTTCTTTCACTTGATGATTCTGTTTGGGGGACAGGATTCATTTCTTGTCCATCTTTGCATTGTTTCCCTGCCCTCAGTGCTGTGCCTTATTCACAGTAAGGGTGCAGTAAACATTTATGACAATTGATTTAATTATATTTTCCCTTTATTGGGCCTTGAGAGAAAGACAGACAGAGATCATTAGAGTTAACTTCTGTCCCACACCTTGAGAGCCAAATTCTTTGGCAATTGTTGTTTTTGTCTTTTTAAAAATAATCTTGGAGTTTCTTATTATTGAGGTCATTTCTACACATTGTAGAAAAATTGGAAATGTGAAAAAAAGAAGAATATAACAAAAATAATAACTAACCATAATTTGACTAGAGATAATCACGGGTAACATTTTGGGACTCTATATATCTATTATACACATCTATATACGTTCTGTGTATCTGTATCTACATAAATGGAGATCAACTGTATCTATATAAATTGGGATAAAATTATATATATATAAACTGTATCTACATAAAATATATCCATATAAATTGGGATCTACATAAATTGGGATCAATTTATTGCAATTCAGTGTAAATTGAATACACTGTTTTGGGCCGGGTGCAGCAGCTCATGCCTGCAATCCTAACACTTTGGTAGGCCAAGGCAGGCAGATCACTTGAGGTCAGGAGTTCGAGACCAGCCTGGCCAAAATGGTGAAACCCCGTCTATACTAAAAATACAAAAATTAGCCAGCCATGGTGGCATATGCCTGTAATCCCAGCTACTCGGGAGGCTCAGGCAGGATAATCACTTGAACCCGGGAGGCAGAGGTTGCAGTGAGCCTAGATTACACCACTGCACTCCAGCCTGGGTGACAGAGTAAGACTCTGTCTTAAAAATAAAAATAAAAATAATAATAATAATAATAATAATAATGAATACACTGTTGTGAAATCACTTTTCAATCAACATTATTTAAGGAGAATTTTTTCCTTAATTTAAATATTATTCAAAATAGATTTCAATGTTCATTTCTCCCATGAATAAATATTCTTGTGTATAAATCTTTGCCTACATATCTGACTGTTTCCCTAGAACAGACTTGCTGGAAATGGAATTTCTTTGTCAAAGGGTGTGAACTCATTTTAAGTCCTTGTTACCCATTGTCAAATGCTTTTGAGAATAAGCATCCCGCTATAAGCCACCAACAGCCTGAAGAGGAAGGCACGTCCGTCCTCATCCTCTCAGCATTCAGCATCTTTTCATGCTGGACAGTTTGGCATAAATGGCAGTGACTTGCCTTGTTAATTTGTTTGATTACTAGTCAAGTTGGCCTCTGTGATTTGTCTGCTCTTATCTTCCACCCTTTTGTTCTACTAATGGGTGAAGGTCCTTCTTTTTTATCTTTGAGACCCTTTTATTTCAGGAAAAAATTTACCCTTTATCTGCATTAGTTACAACTTTGTTTTCTTTGAAGTTTGCCTTTTGAGTGTCTTTACTTTTTGAGAGTCACAGTTTAATTTTTGTACAACCCACTTCATCACATTTCCTATGATGATCTTAATTGTGTGTGTATTTAGAAAGTCTTCGTATAGCCTGAGATTAATGAACAACTTATCTGTATTTGGTTGTTTTTTAATGGTTATATTTTTGCTACTAATTCTATTTCTATGTGAACTTTAGTATGAAATGTTAGAATGATAAAAAAAAAAATTTGAATGTAGAAAAATACAAAGAGGAAAATAAAATTCACCTGCCATCGTGTTCCCATATAATCAATTTCAACACTTTTGAAACATTGTTCTAATCCTCTTAGTTTTTTCCCATCTGTTCATTTTTCCAAATCAATTTTAGAATCATTTGGTCACATTTCAAAAGAAAAATAAATCCAAAGACTATTGACTGAAAAATATTAAGTTTATAAACTAATTGGAGAATTGTGATTATCACAAACTTTAGATTCCTTCTACAGAAATGTTTATACATTTGTTCACATCTTGTTTTGTATCTCAAAAAGATTTTTCCAATTTTCATCATGTCGATCCTACTCATTCCTTGTCGTGTTTATTCGTAGGTGTCTTGGGTTTGCTATTGCAATTAAGAAAGTGGTTTTCTTTCTCTTTTCATCTTCTAACTGGTTAATGCTGTTATAAGCAATGCTATTGCTTTTTCTCTGTTTGATAGTTAATCCACCTACTTTATTAAACCTCATGAACTCTAAGAGAGTTACAGGTTACTCTTTTTTTTATTATTGTTATACTTTAAGTTCAGGGATACATGTGCAGAATGTGCAGGTTTGTTACATAGATATAGACATGCCGTGGTGGTTTGCTGCACCCATCAATCCGTCATCTACATTAGGTATTTCTTCTAATGCTATCCCTTCCCTAGCCCCCTACCCACCGACAGGCCCCGACATGTCATGTTCCCTCCCTGTATCCATGTTACTCTTTTGATATTACCAGGGACACCTGGATTTCTACTGATTTTAATGAAAATACCTTCCGTATTCACCATTAAATATGATGGTAGTTGCTGGTTTTAGCTCGGTATTATTTATCATGCTGATTAAGTGGACTTGCATTCCTAGCTTTCAAAGAGGTTTTCTTTCCTTTTTAATTAGGAGTGGGTGTTGCATGTTATCTAATACATTGTCAGTGCATGGCTATTTATAAGTTCTGTGTGATTATACCATTTATCTATATAAATGTCCCCTTTGTTCTATTTAATAATGCTTTTCCCCCTTCTGAATTCCACTTTGAATTTGAATTCTACTTTGTCTGAAATAGATCCTGCCACCCCTGCTTTTAAAAAGAAAAAAATCTTTTTGCTTGTATTATTTAACTTTTTTGCCTATCCCTCCATTTTTAATCTTTTCATACCATTGATTTTCAGTGTCTTGTGCAGTAAGACATTCAACAATTACCAGCCCCATGCTTACTTTATGCCAGACACTGGATTAAACAAAAATTGAAAAAGAGGGTAGAACGTGCTGGAAGGGGTACATTCAAACCCAGCCTGAACTGGCCACTGCTGTGAGCAGGTTTAGGGGCAACAGTAGATCCTAGAAGGGCCTGACCCAGCTGGGGGACCCGGCCAGGCTGTCCAGAGGTAACAAGAGGATTGTCACTCACACTTGCCCAAGAAGAGTCAATCAGCTGAGTCTTGGAGAGAATAGGAGTTTGGGTGCATCTGGACCCAGATGGTTTCAGGGCCCCCTGGAATTTGGGGACCCCACACTTGGTCACCACCATGAATTGAGGAGCCTTGCTTCTCTCTACACTGTCTTTTCCCTGCCTCCTCATGGCTTCTGCTTCACTCATGCACTCATTCTGTCAGTGAATGATTCTTCAGCACCTGCCCTGCATAGGATGCCATTGTAGGTGCTGGGAAATCAATGGGAAGAAGATGGAAAACGAGACTTCCCTTATGAAGCTTCTGTTCTACAGAGGCGGGCAGACAGGGCCAGAAAAAGCACAAGGCCATTTCCAGTGGTGGAAGCACCAGGACTGCTGCCCTTTCTGATGGCTTCTCTTTACACTTAGGAGAAAACTCAAGGCCCCATAGTCCCTAGGCCCTATATAACCACACAGGCACACACCACAAACCACACACATACCACACCACACACATCACATACACACCACACACTACACACACCCCACACACACCACACGCTACACACATCACACACACACCACACTCTATACACACACATCACACACACACCACACACTACACACATCACACACACACCACACACCACACACACATCACACACACACCACACACTACACAAACCCCACACACACCACACGCTACACACATCACACACACACCACACTCTATACACACACATCACACACACACCACACACTACACACTACACACATCACACACACACCACACTCTATACACACACATCACACACACACCACACACTACACACATCACACACACACCACACACTACACACTACACACATCACACACACACACACACACCACACACACACACACACACACACACATACACACCACACACTACACAAACCCCACACACACCACACGCTACACACATCACACACACACCACACACTCTATACACACACATCACACACACACACACGCTACACACATCACACACACACCACACTCTATACACACACATCACACACACACCACACACTACACACTACACACATCACACACACCACACACTACACACACACCACACTCTATGCACACACATCACACACACCACACACATCACATACACACCACACACTACACAAACCCCACACACACCACACACTACACACATCACACACACACCACACTCTATACACACACATCACACACACACCACACGCTACACACATCACACACACACCACACTCTATACACACACATCACACACACACCACACACACTACACACTACACACTACACACACACACACACACACACACACACACACACACACACACACACACACACACACACACTACACAAACCCCACACACACCACACGCTACACACATCACACACACACCACACTCTATACACACACATCACACACACACCACACACTACACACTACACACATCACACCACACACCACACACACATCACATACACACCACACACTACACAAACCCCACACACACCACACGCTACACACATCACACACACACCACACTCTATACACACACACCACACACTACACACTACACACATCACACACACCACACACTACACACTACACACATCACACACACCACACACTACACACTACACACACACCACACTCTATGCACACACATCACACACACCACACACATCACATACACACCACACTACACAAACCCCACACACACCACACACTACACACATCACACACACACCACACTCTATACACACACATCACACACACACCACACGCTACACACATCACACACACACCACACGCTACACACATCACACACACACCACACTCTATACACACACATCACACACACACCACACACTACACACTACACACATCACACACACACCACAAACCACACACATCACATACACACCACACACTACACACACCCCACACACACCACACACTACACACATCACACACACACCACACACTACACACATCACACACACACCACACACCACACACACATCACATACACACCACACACTACACAAACCCCACACACACCACACGCTAAACACATCACACACACACCACACTCTATACACACACACCATACACACACCACACACTACACACTACACACATCACACACACACCACACACCACACACACATCACACACACACCACAAACCACACACATACCACACCACACACATCACATACACACCACACACTACACACATCACACACCACACGCTACACACATCACACACACACCACACTCTATACACACACATCACACACACACCACACACTACACACTACACACACCACACACACACCACACACCACACACACATCACATACACACCACACACTACACAAACCCCACACACACCACACGCTACACACATCACACACACACCACACTCTATACACACACATCACACACACACCACAAACCACACACATACCGCACCACACACATCACATGCACACCACACACTACACACACCCCACACACACCACACACTACACACATCACACACCACACGCTACACACATCACACACACACCACACTCTATACACACACATCACACACACACACCACACACTACACACTACACACATCACACACACACCACACACCACACACACATCACATACACACCACACACACATCACATACACACCACACACTACACAAACCCCACACACACCACACACTACACACATCACACACACACCACACTGTATACACACACATCACACACACACCACAAACCACACACACCACACCACACACATCACATACACACCACACACTACACACACCCCACACACACCACACACTACACACATCACACACACACCACACTCTATACACACACATCACACACACACACCACACACTACACACTACACACATCACACACACACCACACACTACACATATCACACACCACACACTACAGAGACACACCACATGCTACACACACCATGCACATACCACAAACCACACACATACCACACACTACACACACTACACACACATCATGCATACACAGCACACACATCACACATACACATACCACATACACACCACACACCATACATACACAGCATACATATTACACATATACACACCACACACCACACACATGCCACATACCACACATATGCAGCACAGGCACACTACACATACTACATACACACTATACACCACACACATACCATACCACACATATACAGCACACATACACATACCACACACACACTACACACACCACATACAAATCACATACCACATACACACCACATATATAACACACAGACACCATACATATATGCACCACACATCACACATACACTACACACACCACACACCACACATCCATGCACCACATATATGCTACACACACCACACATGCCACACATACGCAGCATACACAGCACACATACACACAGCACACATACACACAGCACACATATACCACACACACCATGCACACCACACACCACACACATACACCACACACACTGCACACACCACACACATACACCACACACTACATACCACACACACCACACATACACCACGAACACCACACACACCACACACATACACCACACACATACACTACACACACCGTACACACATCACACAAAACATACGCACCACACATACAATATACCCACCACACACACCACACATATACCACACACACCACGTAACACATTACACAAACCATATACACACCATACACTACACATACACACAGAAACATTACACACACACCATACACCACACACCACACACACACACACCATATACATGCTACAAGCCGCAAATATATCACACACACCACATACATACCACACAGGGATCACACACCACACACACCACAAATATACTATACACACACACCACATACACCACACACACCATACATGTGCACACATATCACACATATGCACTCACATCACACATATACCTCCCACATATCACACACATACACACACCATACCTACGTATGAGCACGCACAGCACACACACATGCACACCGCTACCTCTGCCATCCCCACTGCTTGCTTGCTGCAGCCTCCTGACCTGGACATTCCTTAATCAGGTCCTGGCCCTCTTCCTCCTCAGCCCCTTTGCCCTGGCTGTTCCCTCTGCCTGGACATTCTTCCCTGGACATCTGCACAGCTTTGTCCCCCACCTCTCTGGCCTGTTGGAATGTCACTTCATCCACGCAGCCTTCCTGGACCACCTCTCTAGGAAGACGTGCCCCTCCCTCCCACCTGATCCCTCAGGCCTTTGCCTTGCTTTGTTCTGCCTCAGGGCTCTTAGGACTGCCTGCCCCATGCTGTACACTGATCTGTGCCTTTGCCTGTTGTCTTCTCAATCAGACTTTCTCTGAAATCCTCAGCATGGAAACCAGGCACAGCGCAAAGTAGACACTCAATGAGTATTTGTTGAAAGAACGGAAGATGAAAGCAACACCTGGTGTGGGTGGTGATAATTCTACAGAATGACTTAGACAGGGAGGGTCCCAGAGAGAAGAAGAAGAGAGAAAGAGCTGAGCTGCTCAGGTCCCGTCCATTCATGTCGGACTCACCACTCTGTAGCTCATTCCACCTCCTTGGGGAGGAAGGTGGGGTGGGGAAAGAAGAGTGGGGAGAAGCCCTCTCTCCCACAATGTATGTTGTTTCATCTTGTTTCAGACTCATGCTTGTATGATTTTTGTCTTTATCCTTGTAATTTGAGTTTTGCCAGAATGTGTCTGGAAATGGTGCCCCTTTCATTAATTTTTCCTGAAACATGATGTAATATTTCTATCTACTCCCTAAGTCTTCTCCAATTCCATGAAGATGTCTTATTTCTTATATTCTTATATCTGATTTCGTTACAGATTTTCTTGTTCTGCATTCTGGGAGAGCTTCTCAAATTCATAGTCAGGTCATTGATCAGGAATCAGTCATTGATCTGCAATGATGATTCTGTTCTTTTTGGCCTCAAGGCTGAATTTTAATTATGCAACTGCAACATTAGTTTCCTTTCAATACTTCTTTGTCTCCTCAGTCCCATCTCCAGGTCAGGATTGTGCCTCAAGACAATTCTCTTTCAACCTCAACCCCTTCTCTCCTAGGACGTTCTATTCTTTTTCCTCCTCGGGCCATGTCTTCTGCCTTTGTCTTCTAAACTTTTCTTCTGGTTCCTAGAGTAAATCATTTTCAGAAGCATGTATCTCCTCTGAATATTATGAATGTTTCATTCATTAATTCAACAATGCAATTTATTGACTGCCCACCCAGGGCTGAGCACTGAATTAGTCACAGGAGCATCCCAGGGCCAGCAAGTTCCTGTCCCCACAGATGATAGAATCGAATGGGGAAACTAAGCCATTATACAGGCAATTTTAATTAAGTGTGACAAGTGCCATAAATACAATATGTGCAGGTTACAGCACAGTGTATAGTATGAGCACACAACCGTGGCTGGGCAGAGAGGGAGAAGGTAGGCAGAGGTTGCTACCTGCTCTTATTCTGAGCTGTTGCTTTTTCTTAAATACTCATATTATTGAATTTGGGTCCCTCCACCCCCAACTTTGGTCCCTGTCAATGAGCCATAAATGATACAGGCTTCTTGTGTGATGATAGTTGGGATGTCCGTTCCCCGTGTATTTCCTCTCACTGTCTATTTGGGTGCCATGCCAATCCCCTTTCAGGTCAATAGGCAGGTGACAGGTTGAGGTACACAGCATCTGGTCCAATCTCTAGTGTGGCAAGGCAGGTCCTCTCGTGCCTAGCTACCAACATTAGGTATAATAGTCTATCCCCACTGCCTTACTTCTGACTTCCTGAACCAATCCGTATTGTCCATGCAAAACCAAAATCTCCAGCAGGCATTGTTTTTTGGACCCTTCAGGAGTAAATATGTCCAGAGAGGACAATTTCTTCCAAAATGTGACCCCTTGCAGTACAAATTGGAATGCATTTGGTACAGTGCTTATGGGAAACTACGGAAGGCATGTTGCATTTCCAATGCTCTCTGGACACTAGGAGAGACAGCCTGGGTGATGTAGGGAGGTGGGGAATTCTGGGAACTTCCCCCACAGCTGACCTACTAGAATGTGGAGCCCGGAGAGCACCAATGAATCTGACTCTAAGGAAGGAAAAACAGAAATTCATTTATCAAAGGAAAGGAGAAAAAATGAAACTCAGGCTAGTGGAGAAGGAGAATACAGCAAGGTTTCAAGGAGTTCAGATAAATATTTAAACTTGGAAGGAATTACGAGTCTCCCAGAACGGCATGCATCATTAATTCCCAGGCAGTCAGGTTAACAATGAGCTGCGAGAGATGGCCTCTTGAATTATTCTTTTAATGGAGTTCCCAGGTTAAAGTAGATTTCATTTAAGGTCAATCAATAGACAATTTTACCCAGGCCTGGTGATTAAAAGAAAACCATAAAGAAGTCCTGTGACAGTAATCATTTTGACTCAATCAGACCTTCCCTTAAACCTGCAAAGTCCTAGATGAAGGCCACAGCATGGGTTAGGGCAGGGGCTCCTGGTTCTATTTTCCATCAAGTCCCTCATCCTGAGTGAGTTTTAACTACCCTCGCCCCTTTAGCCAGATGGCTCACTCCACACCCCCAGGCAAAGAGAAGAAATTCATGCTTCTTTCCTTTCTGGTAGATGAAGCACATTGGAATAATTCAAATTAACAGTGTAGATCTAGCTTATTTCTTGAATTCCCAGTGATCGGTCACAGTGAATTAGCATGAGTCAGAATTTTAGTTTGACAGAAGTGATTATATTAGGCTCCCTGTGAGTCTCTGGGTCTCTCCAACTCTCCTTCTTTATTAGAAGTAGCCTCAGGAAATCAGGAGGAAATGAGATGCCCATGAACGTGTATCTCAGTGATCCACCATTGACTTGGTTAGGAAATTAGGGGTAGAGGAGGGTTCCTAGAAAATGAAATTGCCTTCAGGTCTTGCCAATTGCTTCAAGGGCTTGCAAAATGCATCAAGGATTTATAACATTGGAAGGAAAGGGGGCTTTCCTTTCTCCATCATTTATCTTCAGGGAGTCAGTGGAACCAACGTTCTTTCTTTGAACGGTGGGTCCTTAAGAAGGAAATATTGAATCTTTCTTTCCTTTTTCTTTCTTTTCTTAATAGTCCAGGACTTTTCCTACAAGTGTGTTTTATCTGATCCAGCATTTTGAGTTTATTAGACAGGATTTTTCCAAGGCTTGCTATTTATTTTCACAGTCTCACTTTTCACCAATTCAAGAGAATGAAGAAGAAAGATCCTTGTTGCCATGTGGTTATTTTGAATAAATTAGGCTTTACAGGGGCTGCTGGTTTCCAGTTCACACACACAGTCGAACTCTGCTGTAGTTTCCATATTTATAAAAAACCCCTGCTGTGAAGCTAACAAGGAAAAAGCCTCTGAATCTCTTCTTTCTGCTTATCGAGAATCAAAATAGAAACAAGGAATGTTTGAAATAATACAGAAATGGCACTGAGGAATGTGAACATTCTAGGGGGGAAGGGAATAAATTAGGTGTTGTTGGGGGTTGCTTGTGCATGTGAATATGAAGATTGATATTCATAGACTCATTAACCACGACGTTAGGGGGCTAGAGATTTGATTTAATCCTTGATATTTTTATTTTCATAAAGGTCAGAGAAAAAAGGTGTTTCCTTTGGAGACAAGAATAGCTTCTTGAAAGACTTTAGTTATTATTGCTCTTGAAAAGGTTCGTGATCACTTTTGAATACATTATTATAATGATAGATGAGGAACAGTGACAAAGAAAATAGAAGCCTAATTTTTGATTCCCTTGAAATTTTCAGCTCTAAAGAAGCTTGGCAGCGACTCTAAGAATACTACTGGGCTCTGTCAGTCACACTGAACCATCTTTTCTGAGTTGAGACATAGGTGAAAATGTGTGCGTGCCTACACGCAAAGCGTGATATTCACATGCACTTTCTTAAACATGTAGCATCAGCATTTGAAAGGCTTATCAAAAAAAAAAAGAGAAAAAGCTGGAATTCAAATCCAGAAACTAGGAAGCAGCTGCAGAAATACCCAGGCGTGATTCTGTAGAGATACTGGCTCCCTTTCCATGCATTGATCTCAGAACTTGACAACGGAGAAATACATCTTTATCATTCTTTTTGCCTAAAGTATTATATATACTTGAATGCTACATTGTGTTTTATTTTCCAACTCTGCCAAGATTCAATCTACTGGTATTGAATATCCACCAAAAGAATGCTAGACTATTACAAAACATGCACAAAAGAGGTACAGAAAACCCATAAGCCTTATTCTATCTCCAACTCTGACAGCAATAAAACACCGACTTCACCCTTTTCACTCTGAGATTCTGACTAATAAGTAGAGACAGAGGAGAAAGTGAAATTGAATCTTAATTATAAGAGATATAAGAGAATGACTGTTTTTATTGCGGTTGTAGAGTTTGGTCTTTTCTATGCTTTACTTAATTCTGTTACTGAAAAAAAAAATCTTTTTTGTTTAAATTCAGCTGCAAGAGCCTAAAGAGGTTTGAATAGTGGCACACTGTAATAAATCATTTTAAAAGGGAAAACATTTCACAAAAGTAAATCGGAGTCATTTCCCTACCTTAGAACTTGAGTTTCCATTACTTCCAGGAGGTTTTCAACTTCAGGACGAATAGAGTCACCAGAAGAATAATTTATTTCAGTGTAAAGTTGGCCATATGAATGAGTATGGAATTTGAAACAGAGTAAAATAATAGGACATTTAATACTGCTTGTCAAAGACTGCTTACCCCATTCAGCCTGTGAAGATGTATTACTTGGAGAACCAGATTGTCAAGAGAATTGAGGATCTGGAAGACTTAGAGGGTTAGGGCTTGGCTTCCAATACAGCCACCCGATCAACATATTGACTATTGCTTGGCCCTTTGGGAACTATTGGGCGGCTGATCCAATTTGAGATGAAAAAAAAGAAGAAGAAGAAGAATCTACAATGTAGAAGAAAAGGCAGAGTGACAAAAACCCATCATTAGAAAGAAGTCATGTTAATTCCTTGCCCATGGTCTCGTAACATATTTTAATGACTTCCTGTACCTTCTGGTTAAAACTCAAGCTTTGCAGCCTGGCAACAATTTCCATCCGGTTTCCCTTGCCTGTACTTTTACAAGCTGCTTCTCCTTCACCTCATTCGTATTCAATGTCTGGGACTCAGTTCAAGGCTCTTACTTTGGAAACGTTCCCTGACTTTCCTTGCTGATCCCCTCTCCAGTTTTCTTCTTTCACATTACCATACCACCTTGAGTTTACACGGCACAAAATCCATGGTTCATCAATGTTCTTTTATGCCCCTACTCCATCATAAGCTCCTAACTCAAAGGACTGGTTCCTCCATCTCCTATTGGTTGCACTGTGCCGGGTCGTGTCCACTCACCACTGCAGACCTTTTCTCCAGCCTTCTCCTGCCTGCTCTGTGCCCCGGGCTGAAGCCACAGGCAGGGAGTGCTCTCTAGCTTCTAGTTGGGAAGACGCCAATGAAAACTGGAGCATAGGCCAGGCACCATGGCTCATCATGCCTATAATCCCAGTACTTTGGGAGGCCGCGGCAGGTGGATCACTTGGGGTCAGGGGTTCGAGACCAGCCTGGCCAACATGGTGAAACCCCATCTCTACTAAAATTACAAAAATTAGCTGGGTGTGGTGGTGGGTGCCTGTAATCCCAGCTACTTGGCGGGCTGAGGCAGGAGAATCGCTTGAGCCCTGGAGGTAGAGGTTGCAGTGAGCTGAGATCAGGCCACAGAACAAGATTCTGTCTCAAAATAAAAAATAAAATAAAAGGAAAGGAAAAAGAAAAAAAAATGGAGAGTGGAGGGTAGGAAGAGATAGGAGTCTGGGTACTAATTCTCCTGGGTCCCTCCCTCCATCCATGGGTTGGCCAAGGCAGCAAGCCCCTGTCTAAGTAGCCTTTTGGCTACAGTGACAGTTCCCCAGGTTCTAGAACCCCTTCTTCCCCTTCCTTTTCAGGCCTGGGGGCCTGGGGACAGTGACAGCTTCCCACTCTTGCCCGTCCTAGGTGCTTTGTCATCCTTTGTTGATTTTCTTAACGCTGCAGCAGCACGGTAAACAGTTCCCTTGTTAAACCCTCCGCAATTAACCTTACTGACGATACCATTGCTTTTCTGCCAAGATCCTAACCAATGCATTGCCAACAGAGTCCCCAGCAAATCTAGGAATCTGTAAATATTTGGTGAATGTATTTTATAAAACTAAGATCATGCCAAAGTGGACATCGGGTGACTGGAGTTCTGATGCCAGCTCTAGCTCAGGCAAGTCGTATGAGTTCAGGCAATGCTACAAGCCCCCACCTCTCAACTTTTCCCAAATATGAAAAGGAAGCTTAGATGCAGAGCCCCCTTCTACACTCCCCATCACTGCTAAGTGCACCTCTCTTGCACATCTTGCTTTTGGGGTGGATGCTCACTTCTCTCCCCCACCCAAGTCTTAGGTAGGAAGAAGGCTGCCTTGAGGCTCTGCCATGGGATCGATTCCTCCTAAGCTAGAAGATATTGATCCTGTGACAATTGCTGTCCTGCCTTTCTTTCTGGGAGGAGCTGGCTGTAGGTGCCCGGATTGTGCAAAAGGGAGGTATTTCTGAATAACAATGGTGCATTGTCTCATTATCGATTGTTCTGCAGTCTAACTGGGTTAGATCGGGTGCACATTTCAGACCCCTCCCAAGCAAACCAAATCCTTTAAAGAGAGAGAGGCAGGTGTAGACAGAACAGAGTTATTTTATTTCATGAGAAGATACTGAGCTCCTGATCAGTTACATTTTTATTTCTTTTTGAATACTAAAAATGACTCATGGCCACAGTCCTGGCAATGACCCTGGCTTGGCCCTAGTGGCTTGGGCCTCAGTTGTGCTCCAAGCCTTGTCCTTGCCAGCCTGTCCTGAAGCCCTCACTGAGCTTAGCAGGGTGTTCATGTCTCCTGGGAATGTTCTGCACCTGGCTGAGCTCTGCATCTGGCTACCTTCTCCAGGAGGCACAGTAGCAGAGGCCCACCATGCTGTTCAAGGCACACGATGTTTCATTAATCAAAAATGTTTTAATTTCTTTTAAACCTAGAAAAACATGAATAAAATAAGTGAATTCATATAATAATGAATTAAGTTGCATTATATGTCTTTATGTCAATGTGTTTGTAAAATATAGTTTTTAATATTTTCTATGAAGGAGAAGACCACAAAGGCAAAAGCACCTAGGGCTCCCAAGTCATGATGCTACCCTGCCCTGCAGAATGCCAGCAGTGAAGTGTTCCTTGGGCAAATAAAATCTGGGAACTCAAAAGCCACACCTCCCTTAGGAAAGTCATATCCTACGCTAGCACATCAAAGGGCCAGAGCTGTGCTGCAGTGGGAAAATCTGTTTCACTTCCTTTAAGCCAACTATTCCCAAACGTACTTGCACACAGAACACTTGCAGAAACCCGACCTAAACTTTACTTATAGTTTTATTTCTCTTTTCAACCTATATAGCTTCTCAAAACTTAAGTAGTACAACCTTATATTTATTTTTTAAATGTCCCTTGGGAAATGTATAGTTATAAATGCCTATTTTTTAAAAGAAGCAAGATCTCAAATTAATAACCTAGACTTCCACTTTAAGGAATTAGAAAACCAAAAGCAAACTAAACTCCAAGCAAGCAGAAGGAAGGAAATAATAAAAACTGGAACCGAAATACATGAAAGATAGAATAGAAAGACAACAGAGAAAATCAAAGAAACCAAAGGTTGGTTCTTTCAAAAGATCAGCAAAATTGATAAACTTTTACCCCCATAAAGAAAAATGAAGACTCAAATGACTTAAACCAGGAATGAAAGAGTAGACACTACTACCCACCTTATAAAATAAGACAGATTATGAATAAAACAGACTATGAGGAAATAGGCACATTGTATGTCAACAAATGATATAGCCTCGATGAAATGGGAACATTCCTGGAAGACACAAACCACAGAAACAGAGTCAAGAAGAAATTGAAAAATCTAAATAGACTTATAACAAGTAGAGAGATGAAATTCTAATTTTAAAAAATTCCCACAAAGAAAAGCCCAGGCCTAAATGGATTCACTGGTAAATTCTACTAAAAGTTTAAAGAAGAATAAATACCAATTCTTCACAGACTTTTTCATAACCTAAAAAGAGCATCTGGAAAAAAAAAAAAAAAAGCCCACAGTTAACATGATACTTAATGGTGAAAGAATGAATGTTTTCCCTCCAAGATCAGAAATAAGACAAATATATTCATTCTCACTACTCCCATTTAACATTATACTAGAGGTTCTAGCCAGTGCATTTAAGCAAGAGAAAAAAAAAAAAAAAAAAAACCAAAACAATATCTAGGTTAGAAAAGTAGATCTATTTGCAGATGCCATGACCTAGTATATAGGAAATCCTAAGGAATGACTCACACACGTACTCAAAACCACCAGAATTAACAGATAAGTTATATAAAGTTATAAGATACAAGATCGATCTTGTATCTTGTATCTTACAAGATCGATCTTGTATCTTACGTCAAGATATAAGATACAAAATCAATTCTATTTCTATACATTAGCAATGAACTATCCAGAAATAAAATTTTAAAAACAATTCCTTTTAGATGGGAATCAAAAAGAATAAAATACTTTGGTATAAAATCAACAACAGAAGTGCAAGAACTCTACACTAAGAACTACAAAACATGTTGATAGAAATTAAGGAAGACTGAAATAGATGACAATAGTCTTCCATGATCATGAATTGAAAGAGTTAATATTGATAAATGGTAATACTCCCCGAAGTGACCTACAGATTCAACACAATCCCTAACAAAATCCCAGCTGTAATCAGTCTAAGCAATGGAAGATTATTCAGCCACAAAAAGGAAGGACTGATCCGTGCTACAACATGGGTACACCTTGAAAACATTCTGCAAAGTGAAAGAATCCAGTCATATTGTATGATTTCACTTACATGAAATATGCAGAATAGCCAAATCAATAGAAACAGCAGATCAGTTGTTCCTGGGACCAAAGGAGGGGAGAATGAAGAGAGACTAGTAATGACTACAGATTTTGAGGGTTGGGTAGTGAAGTTTTGAAATTAGTTCGTGGTGATGGTTGTACTACTCTTTGAACATACTAAAAGCCACTGAAGTGTAGACTTTAAAAAGGGTTAATTTTATGATATGTGAATTATATCTTAATAAAGCTGATTTTTTTTTTTTAATGTCCCCTGAGAGTCACTGCCAGGAATGCCCCTCGTGGGTCTGTTCCAGTATTTAATGAAATCTGTACTTGTCCTCTCCAACCCCTTCGGGACATTCCTCTGCTAATTCTGCATCTTTCCAGACTGAAGAGTCTCGGTATCTTCATTCATTTACTCACTGATGCATTCATTCACCACATATCAACTGAATTGTGCTTTGTGCTAGACCCAAAGGCACAATAGTTTTGAAGAAGACAGAACTGATCCTTGTCCTCAGATGAACTTACAGTCCAGCATACATGCACTTAGAATTAAATTCTGATTTCTGGGTTTTTTTTAGGTCATCTCTTGCAGGGTAAGGGCAGGAATAGGGGGTAGAGAAACCACGAGCTCTCTTCTTTAGAGCCCTCTGTTCAGGTCTCCAGTAAACCCTACTCCTAGGGGCCTACCAAAATGTTGCTTTCTAGCAAACGGTCAGTTTAAAAGGTTTACCTTTTATGCTTCCTCTATTTTAAGTTGAGGACTAAACTAAACTAAACCTCCAGCGTCTGCTGGGCTCCTGGAATGTCCTGAGCACTGTGTGATGACCACAGCATCCCTGCAAGGTGGGTCAGAGCAACAGAAAGAGTAAAATACAGACACTGACAGACACTTACTGTGTGCCTGGTACCATGCAGGGCTTTTACAAGCATCATCTCATTCCATCCTCCCACTAACTTTATGATCTCTGTTTTATGAACACCCTTCAGAGAGAGTTGCCCAATGACACAGTTAATTAGTTGACAGCCAGAGCTTTCACTTCAGCTTCACCTGGCTCTAAAACCTATAATCATTCTTCTCTCCTGTGCTTCTTCTTGGATCTGCCTTCAGAATACCTAAATGCCTTTCAGACCCAAATGAATGAACCTCTAATGCAGGCTCAGGGGTCCTGGGGCAGGTAAGTGGAATACGGGTGGTTCACATTTCTGGCTCCTGCATCCACCAGCTAAGTGCTTTTGCTTCCATTTCCTCCTCTAGGAAATGGGTCAATAGCAATGCCAATCTCAGAGAGGTATTATTAAGAAACAATGAACTGATATGTGTAGAGTGCTTAGAGCATATCCTGGCTGTACTAGATGATCAATAAGTATTCGTTGTGATTCCACATCAAAACACACAGACTTAACAGCAGTTATGAATCCTCTACCTGATTGACTTACCAGATGCTGGCCACCATGCTGGACATTCACCATCTCCCATGTCCAACCCTTCTAACCCCTATGCAAGCAGAGAATAGTTATTATTCCCATTTTACAGATGAGAAATCCAAGGCTAAAATCGCAAAGGCTAAGATGCAAGCCAGATTTGATGAACCTATGCTAATACCCTCCTCCTCTTAGGGCCAGGGGCTCACTGCATTCCTTAGGACTTGGAATCACATCCTTCTCCAGAAAACTTCCCACACTGTGGTCTGATCACATCATGGTATCTAAACAACCCTGGACATAGCGGTGAGCTGTAACCTGGGCCAGCACAAGGGTGAGGCAAGAGAGGCACGTAGGACACAACATTTAAGGAAGCCCTCACTCTCAAGGTTGCACAGGGCCAGGGCTGACCTCCGAGTTTTCACACTTCCTTAAATGTCGTGCCCTAGTCGCTTTGATTGATTCACACTAATCCAGACCCTGAATGTATCTCCAATCAAGAAGTCCCCAGAGCTTGTCATAATGAGGACAAAGTATCACGGTTTGTGTTTGTAGTTGACAATTACCTTGTCTCTGAACAACAAAATGGAAACAGACTCAGGGGTAGTGTGGAAGGAAGACTCTGTGGAGTCTGGTATAATTTGGAGGCTGGCACTGGCCACATTTACCATCAATTTAAAGCTGGGAGAGAGAGAAGTTGGAAGAAAGCCGATGGCCTTGAGTTAAAATGCAACAGGATGTTAGAAAAGATAGGAGAATTCATGGAAACAAGTGAAAACCAGCCTAATGAGGATTAATGAAATGCCAAGCATTTTCTCTTGTGGAGAAAGAAGCCACTGAGTAAGCACTTCCAACAAGCGAGTTCTCTTTGGCAAACTGAATTGCAGAAAGGAAGCCAGGAGAAGATGCAACACGGAGTGGAAGCAGCTGATACGATGGGATCTGCTACTCAAGGGGGAGATGAAAGCTATCTGGGAGGAAGAATTATTTGTAGGAAGAGAAGCTAATCAGGGGCAATGGACTTCATCAGGGAACATGCATCAGCAATGCCCATCTTCCAGTCAAAGCTTTGAATTAACATAATCCTCTGTAATTGTCTAAATTCCAGAGTTCTTTGCAAACGTTAATGAAGAATTTCCTGCCCCACCCTCTGAGGTAAAGCGCTGTAGGATAAATTTATTCTCCCTAACGGCCAAACTCATGTTCAGGTGGAGGCCAACAGATTAAAGGTTTTAAGTGCTTGTATTAACTAGAATTATTTTGGTTGCATGTGATAGAACATGACTTGAACTAGCATAAACAGAAAGGAGACCTGATTAGGTTACAGGGCGTCCCTGGAAACCCAAGGGTAGTGAAGAGCTGAGCCTTAGGAAGCAAATACCACCAAAAACTGTAGCTCGGGAGGGAACTAGGGATGCCTC
Source organism: Macaca thibetana thibetana (assembly GCF_024542745.1). NCBI lineage: Eukaryota > Metazoa > Chordata > Mammalia > Primates > Cercopithecidae > Macaca > Macaca thibetana. The sequence continues at coordinate 13,228,537 of NC_065578.1, forward strand.
CTACTTCCTCGTGCCTTTTATGCTTCTGTGTAAAAGGGTTTTTCTGCTTCTCTGCCTACCTCTTAGGAAATGGCCACCTCAAATTACTGCCCACTTGAAGCCTCTCCTGTTTCCAAGAACAGCCATGCCGATAGGCATCTGTTGGTCTCATTCTAAACTCCCAGAGAAAAGGCTCATGGGCCAGCCTAGGCCAGTGGCCATCCATGAACCAATCAACTGTGGCCAGGAGGGTGGGTCTGAACATGGTTCCTCCCCTTCTAAGCAAGTGGATGGAACAAGGAAAGGGCAGGTTCTAGAAGACAGGTCCTAGGCAGACAAGCCAATAGATGTCTACTATGCTTCTTCCTTCTGTGACATGTGATATCATCCACAATTGTGTGGCAATAATTGACTAAAGCTACGAAAACCTGAGATCGAATGCTCGAAAGTTCACTAGGGTTGAAGACATCATGCTAGGTGAAGTAAAACAGACACAAAAGGACAAATACTCCATGATTCCACTTATCTGAGATCCCTAGAGTAATCAAATTCATAGAGACAGAAAGTGGAACAGTGGTGACCAGAAGGTGTTTGAACCAAAGTGCTTCATGCCACTAAACTGTGCACTTAAAAGTGGCTAAGATAGAAATCTTATGTATATTTTACAACAATAAAAAAATACAAAAAAAAAAGTGACCTAGATGGTGAGGAGGACAGGTCAGAAAGATGATACCACTTGGGCCCATAATGATATCTTTTTGTGCATCTGTGCCTAGCAGTGGGTTATTCTCTTTGCTTAAGAGGACATGTTTTTTCTTCTTGGAAAATTCTTAGTCAGTCTTCAAGGCCCAACTGATATTTCTTAAACCAGGCTTCACTCTCCCATGGAGACTTAATCACATCCTTCCTATATTTCTACAGCAGTATATATGTCATATGATGCTATTGCTATGCATCACATGCCATGATCATCGTTTATACCTTTGTCTCTCCCACTGGCCTGTGAATTCCAGAGCAGAACCATGAGAACAGTATCATATGGTGATTCAGACAGCAGACTGCAGAGCCCCAAATTGCAGTTTTGCTGCGCACTCACCTATAACCTTGAGCAAATTGCTTTCTGTGCCTCAGTCTCTTCAACTGCCAAAGTAGGGATCATCATTATACTTACCTGGGTGAGTGTTGTGAGGATTCAATGAGGAGGCCCACATAAAGCATGGTATGGATTGCTGACACATCGTAAGTGCCCAATAAATTTTAGCTCTCATTGTTATCACTCACTGTCAAACACGGCGCCAGGGACAGTGCTTTAGAACGGATGAACAAAATAAGGAAAGAAATAAAACTCTGGGTATGTATATATAAATTGTCAGCTATGACAAAAACAAATGGAGCCAAGATTAAATAGGAAAAGATATGGTGGCTGCCTATTAGACCTGACAGTGGTCTCAGCTTTGCAAAGGAGGCTGTCTGTATTATTTCCAAATGCCATTCAGGAAAGATTAGGCTGAGCCCTAGTGAGAACACTGGGAAGGTTAAGCAGCCATTCCATTGTGGTGCATCTGCATAAATTAGGCACCCAGATCATCCCTTCCAAACATAGATTTTCATTTCCCTTCTTCCACAATCTGCAGAGAACAGATTGGCACTTAAATATGTACATTGCCTTTCTATTTCCCCAGAGAAAGAGATCGATAAAGCCCCTGTTGATTTGCAGAGCATGGGTTTCATTGTGGGCCAGGTCATCATTTTCAGTACTGAATCTCTTGCTTTCTGGACCACACTACTGCATAAGATCCCTTTCCAAACCCCTTTTATTTTTATTTTGAACCATTCTGACTTTGGGGCCCATAATGATGCTAAAGAAAATTCTCATTTCAGTAGAATGGGGGCTTTGTTCCCTATCACGATCGTCCATCTTGGTAAAATGACTTACAACAGCTGCTCAGAGAAGTAAAACCTGATAGAAACAGTCTGCATAGATATAAACATAAACATTAGTTTCTATGGAAACAAAAGTTGCCGAGCGATGGCTAGAAGACCTAAAGAGCCTGTATTCCAGGAATCAAGTGCTAAATATATAGTCAATGCATCCGCCAGGGATCACACCAGTAATGCAGAATTCTTTTTGAGAGTGGAACAGAGTGCATATAAGATTTTGGCTAAAATAGACACCACCTACCAGAATCAATATGAAGGAGAGCTGTCTTTTCTTCCCCAAATTGAAACCATATTTCTTTTCTTAATTGAAAGCCTTGGGGCAATGAATCGAACACTGATGGAATTCAGTCGACAATTACATCCATGGGCACCTCATTCTGATCTCCCACTGAAACTCTGAAGGTCTAATAAAAATTTGACATTAAAAAAAATACAAAAAAATTAGCCGGACATGGTGGCAGGTGCCTGTAGTCCCAGCTACTCTAGAGGCTGAAGCAGGACAATGGCATGAACCCAGGAGGCGGAGCTTGTAGTGAGCCGAGATCACACCACTGCTCTCCAGCCTGGGTGACAGAGCGAGACTCCGTTTCAAAAAAAAAAAAAAAAAAAAAAAAAAGTGACGTTGCAGTACTTGGAGCAAAATCTTCCCAAAACGCTCTCAAATGAACCCAATTCTTGTGACGCCCCAGTACCCTGCATCCACATAACCACCTGCTTTTCCATCCTTCTGCCATCATTGAGGAGTCCCTGAAGCAGTCGTTATTCCTGGGGCTGAAGGACTCTGGCTTAAATGACATTGGAAGTACTACCCCCAAGAGAGCTGAGATATGTTCTTGCAAAGCCATCAGGTTGGACTAGAAGAGATAGTCCTGGGCTCCACGCCGGACTTGTTGAAACTCAGGTGTCCCTGAGACAGCCAACAAGAGACAGCTCATCTGTTCCCGTTACTACTACTGTGCAACAAATTACCCCCAAGACTTCATGACTTAGAAGGATATTCTTATTAGGCTCGCAGATTCTATGGGTCAGGAATTTGGGTGAGATGTAGTAGGAAGAACAGCTTTCCTCTTCTTCAGGATGTCTGGGGCTTCAGTGGGAAGATGCAGTTTCTGGGGGTGACTGGGGGATGGAATCTGGAAGTGCCACATGTCTGGGAGTGAGGATATGAGAAGGTGGTAGCACTCTATGACATCTGACCTGCCTGAAGGCAAGCCCAACCCCAACTGAATGATTCCTTCATGCCCAGAGAGCTGGAATGACTTCAGGTCACTCCCTTCCACATTTCCACCAAATATTGAGAATAATTAATAAATAAATAAGAAGAAGCATAACAGGACTCACTACATACCAACCACAGTTCTAAGCACTTACCATGGACTATCTCATTGACTGCTCACCACAAAGATATGAGTTACTGTTATTCTCACTTTACAGATGCAAGAATCAAGGTTCAAAGAGGCAAAACCACTTGTCCAAGATAGTTCTTAGAGCTGAGATTTGAACCCAAGTCTGTGTCCCTCAACATCTGTGCTTTATTTTTCCCATCCATTGCCACCACGGTGCACTCAGGGGCAGCTCTACCAAGTATGGACAAGCCAGACAATGCACCTGGGTGAGAGGTAAAATCAACACACTCAGGTGATAGATTGGATGATGGTGCCAGAAGATGATAAATCAAGGTGCCTTCTATGTTATTACCTTAAATGACCCTGGTAGGGTGGAGGTTTAAAAAAAAAAAAGAAAGAAACATTGGAAAAGGTTCAAATTATGCACCAGAAAAGACAGAGTCCTGGAGTTTGTTTTGGACATGTTGAACTTCAGGTGCCCCTGAGACAGCCAATGAGAGCCAGCCCATCTGTTTCAGTTGCTATTGCTGTGTAACAAATGACCCCCAAATTTGGCAGCTGAACAGACCTTTCTATTAAGCTCATGAGTGTTATGGGTCAGGAAATCACACAAGGCATAGTGGAAACAACTCATCTCTGCTTCATGATGTCTGGGGCATCAGCTGGGAAGATGCAACATCTGGGAGTGAATCACAGCTGGGTGATCTGATGCCTGGGGATTGGAGACTTCTGGAAGTGCCACATGTATGATGGCTAACACTGGCTGTTGACTGGGACCTCAGGTAGGGCTGTCAGCTGAAGACCTATGTGTGCTCCAGGTAGCTTGAGCTTCCTCACAGCATGGTGGCCTCAAGGTAATGAGATTTACATGACAGTCAAGGTTCCCAAAACAAAATTGAGTAAAGTCTTTTGTGACCCAGCCTCTGGGAAATCACTCAATGACAGTGGCACTTCCACCATATTTTGTTAGTTACAGGTAAGTTACTAAAGGCATGCCTGATTCAAGAGGAAGAGATATAGTCTCCCACTCTCAGTGAAAAGGTGAGAATTTTAACATTGCCACACCAAAGTTAAAAATATAATAATAAACTAGATGTATTTTAAGACCTTCATTAAACAATTTCAAATTTTAAAAGAAAATTCCCTACTAGACGGATAATAGTTTATGGCCGCATCATAGCAGCAAACTAGTGGAATCACCAGGTTTCAATAGAAGCACTCTCCACTAGTCAGCAAGCCCACATAGTATCAAGAGTTGCCATAAGTGGAGGGCTTAGAGGACCCAAGCGTCCAGGCACGCACGCATCATCCAGCATTTATGTAGAGCACTTAAAGCCCAGTATAAGAGTAATTATGTGTGCTCTTTGGACCTCGCCCATTCTCCCTTCATAGTTTCAGAAAATCTCAGCCATAATAGTCACCATGGTAACAGCAACATCTGTAGCAGATCCAGCCTGGAGGATATTTAAGGAGCAGAACCTGATCAGACAGGAACGGGTCCCATCCTGGGTGCAAGCAGGAGACTAGGAAGGGCCTTTCCGGGATCATTGCTTGCCTGTTTTGTCCTGTAAGAAAGCAGAGACCACAGCACTGTGCAAACAGAGCTAAGGGCCTATTGGAACCAGTGGAAATTTAGTGCAAGGATGACAGGGTTAACAGGGCAGTGAGAAAGGAGAGGCATATAGTGTTAGCACAGAGGTACTAGGATGTGTGAACGGTTTCAACAGTCTCTGAAGCACGGTGTACCACCAAGGTATTCTAGAGAGCACTTGGCCATGGGCAAATTCAACTACTATTTATTAAAGGCTGACTATGCTCCAGGCCCTGTAATGGTGGCTTAAATGTATCATTGCATTTAGTTTTATACTATATCCCTACAAATGTGGTGCAAATGTGGTATGACTATCCCTGTTATATAGATAATGAAATTCAGGCTCAAAGAGGAAGTAACTTAGCTAAAGTCAAAGCTGGGATTCACAGCCACATCTTTCTACCACTCAAGCGCATGGTCTTTCTGCGCATGGTCTTTCTACCAACCAGTGTGGCACGTCCATGATGGTTGGAGATGTGACCCCGCTCACCAAATGGGTGAAACTGCCATGGCCTTTACACATGTGAAACCTCCTTTGAAAATGTTCTATGTGAAATGACATCAGAGAGGTAGGCGAGGAGGCTTGTAGGGCCGTGGAAAAAGATTAAATTTCATTCTAAAAGCAAAGAGACACACCTAAATCCATTCTCTCATTCACAAATGATTCCCTGAGCTTGCATCACGCACCAGGCCTGTATCTGATACTGGAGATACAGCAGCAAACAAGACAGACAAAGCTGTGTCCCCCTTTTCCTGGAAGAGGCAAAAATCAAGCAAAGAGATGAAAAATATTTTCATCTTATGAAGAAAACAAAACAGAGTGATGCGGTATAGAGGTCCGAAGGCGGGAAAAGGGCCTTTTTGGATAGAGAGATCAGGAAAGGCCTTTCTGAGGAGGAGATATTTGAACAGAGACTTGAAGAAGGAGATGGAGCAAGTCATGCAAAAGCTGAAATAACATTCCAGAAGGATTCATTAGTACAAAGGCTCAGAAGTCAGAAAGGGCTTAGTAGATTGAAGGCCTGTGTTGCTAGGGCAAGTTAGAGGGACAGGAGTGTGAGATGGAGTTAGAAAAGCAGGCAGTGCCAGACATAGAGCTCCTGTGAGTAGGGTTGCCAAATAAAATACAGGACGTGGCTGGGCACAGTGGCTTACGCCTATAATCCCAGCACTTTGGGAGGCCGAGGTGGGTGGATCACCTGAAGTTGGGAGTTTGAGACCAGCCTGACCAACATGTCTCTACTAAAAATACAAAATTAGCCAGGCGGGGTGGCATATGCCTGTAATCCCTGCTTCTCAGGAGGCTGAGGCAGGAGAATTGCTTGAACCCAGGAGGCGGAGGTTGCAATGAGCTGAGATTGCGCCATTAAACACTCCAGCCTGGGCAATGAGAGCAAAACTCCATCTCAAAAAACAGAAAAACAAAAAACAAACAAACAAAAAACACAAAAACATAGGATGTTCAGCGTAACAAATAGGTCAGCAACAAAATCTTTTTTGGTATAAGTATATCCCAAATATGCATGGGATATACTTATACTAAAAAAAAAAGATATTCATGGTTTATCTAAAATACAAACTTAACTATGTATCCTGTACTTTTACTTGCTACATCTGGCAACACTATTTAGTGAGCCCTTTCAGGAAATGATTCTGAGAACACTGGAAAGTCATTGAAAGGGCTTAAGCAGGGAGTGACATGAACTGATTTACATTTTTTAAAGATTATCCTGGCTGCTGTGTGGGAGAATGGATTGTGGTGAAGAAAGAGAAGTAGCAGGAGAGAGTCATCGTTGATCAGACAAAGGATGATGATGGCTTGGCTTAGGGGGTGGCCATGAGCTCAGAGAGTAGACTGATTCAGGATACACATTGGAGGCAGACTCAACAGAGCTTCTAATGGATTGGGAGGTATGGAGGGAGAGAGATCGGCAAATCAAGGATGATTCTGAGTGATTCAAGAGCAGACTCTCATCTGCTTGTTATGCCTAGGGAAGCTTCTTAGATGTCAAAGTTGACTTAACTAGACCAGGAGGTCTCTTCGGTGCTCAAGATACATGATTAATCTTGGTGACCGTTGGTGATCCCCCTCAATTCTGTAACCTTCACCAATACTGTACAAGTTGACCACTTACATTGTTAATCAACACCATGGACTTTAGAATTATCTGCGGGGGGTGGGGTGGGGGTCCCAGTTTCTATGTTGCACGTGATAGTCATTCATTCCCACTCTGTTGGAAACCAGAAATAGCAGACATCTGGGACTCTAGATTTTTCCATTCGTCAAGCCAGTTTTGAAAGATGAGATTGCTTTAAACCTGAGCTACAACAAACTTTACCCAGGAGAGACACAACAGTTCATTAAGTTCTTGTGGGCTTAACTAAGAGAGACACATATTGGAGCCAAGAAGAAATTATTAGCTAAACACAGCCTTCCATTGCCAGCCTCAATCACTTCAGGGAGTAGAAACTAGTAAAAGAGAGTTTGGGGAAAGAATTTAGGGAACAAATTCTGAGTATGGCAGAACTAAACAGAGAAGCCCTGTGTTCCACTGATCTGTGTATAGCTTTCAAGACACTATCCCTACTGTATGCTTTCACAAAAGCAGAAGAAATAATCACAACACATTTATCATTCACCGGGCAGAATTATTCTGGCAAGAAATCTATGCCCTGGAATACATTATACTAACTGACAACATATACTGAAAAATGTAGATTTTCAAAGCCAGTAGGTGCTTATGCAACCATGTCAGGCTAAGGGACTGAGTGATTATGTCATTATATGTGTATCAAATATTTTGGATAAATATTAAATGATCCACAAAGTCAGATCTTGTTAACACAGGGAATGGAAACCAGCAGCTTCGACAATCACGTACTAAAAAGCCAGACTGGGAAGAAGAATTCAGAATGTTCTGGGTGGAAAGCTGCATTCGACATAAATAAATGCATTAGTTTAAACATTAGAATTCTAAAGACTGAAACAAAGCTGCTTATCCACTATGCATAACTCGCACGGCTGGAGGAGGCCATGGAAGAATTTTTCAGGGGGTGGAAAGGGAGGTCAGGATGGAATTCTTCTGGAGAAAATGTGGAGGGCATGCTGCTTTTTTCCCTACTGGCACAAATGCGTTTTGACATCCAGCTTTCTTCTCAGATGCTACGAGATTCATGGAGTATCTTTCTCCCTAGGAATCCACATAGACCACAGCACTTAGGATGACTTGTGTGTTCACGGGTCAGGAGAAAGGAGTTTGTCTAGGACATCTCCTGTGGTTGCATATTAATTTGGAGGGACAATGTGAATTTGTGTCTAATTGGTAGTGTAGGGCAGGGTTCTCAACCTTAGCACTATTGATATTTGGGGCTGGGTCATTCTTTGTTGTGGAGGGCTGTCCCGTGCATTGTAGGATGTCATTGTAGGATACTCAGCAGCATCCCTGGCCTCTACCCATGGGATGCCAGGAGCACTCACCACCCACTGTGACAAACAAAAATGTCTACAAATGTTGCCAAATGTCCCTTGGGTAGCACAGAGACGCTTCCAGTTGAGAACCACTGAATTAGGCTGCGTAGGTAGATTCAGGACACTGGCTTATTAGCAAATCTACTGACTCAAGAAAAGCAAACGAAGCACCAACCCGCTCCAATTCCCTAATTTCACAGGCAGGAAAATAAAGCCCTAAAAAAGCTAAGGCCCCTCCCCAAAGTCACACAGTTCGCTGGGGCCACTAGAACACAGCCTGCCGGCTGCTCTTCCAACACCTATTGGCACATTCTATGCCCAGATTCCACCCTGCTGGGTTTATGAGAGAAATTAAGATGGAGATAAAGTCAAAGAGCAGATTATCTCTTTCCTATTCACGGCAGTATTTGCAGAGAGGTACAAGTTTATTGGGATCTGACAACCGAGACGGTCCTCTTCTGATGACACCTTCCTTGGACGATCAGGCCGGCTTTTCTCCTGCTGAGAGAAGTAGCATCTTCTCTCTCTCTCTCTCTCGGGTCTGAAAAGCAGGCAAGTTTGGAATGCATTCCCTTACCACGTTGTTTTCCTAATCAGCCCAAGTAACAAAAAGGATTCCAAAATATCACATATGATTGAGATTGCTCATAAAAGATCTCGTTCTAGTTTGGTTTCCTCAGCTCATTATCCACAGCCTTGCGAAAGCCGGCCTGCTTGGGGATGTCTCCAGGCACACTCCCTTTGGCCTTTTTCCTTAGAAACATGTCCAATTTCTTCTGCCTTTAGGAAAAGGATATTAGGGCAAACCGGTTTCTCCTTTAGGCGTGGTATAACTTACTGTCTTAAGCCTCTGTGTTAGCCGGTCCCTCTCCTCCAGGCTTTGGGAGGTTTCTCCAACTCCCACAGTCAGAAGCGGCATCAGAGAGAAATTGCACAAGTTACCGATAAATCCCCATTCTTTTGTTGATAGACTTCTGTTTAAACCTGGGCCCAGGCTCACTGGGTGGCTGGGAATAGCAGCCATGTTCCTAATCCTCAATCACAAAACCCAACAAGCTTGTGTTATGTGTACGAGTGTTTTTGACTAATGAATTGCCAAGCTGAAGAATGGGGAGTCTCTAGGTCTAGTTTTTTCCCTCTAAGGTACAGCAGAGAGCCAAAGAGAATCAGATTCAGGAAATAGAAGAATTGCCAACCTATTTCTTGAGCTCTGGTTAACAAAAGAGAAAACATGCTCTCCATGCCGGATATTTTATATAGACTAGATGTTGAAAACATATCGTAGTAAGCATTTTAAAATAGGGACCTTATTTCAACTTTACATCCTAAAATGATGCTGTTATGGAGGGTAATTACATCATAAATTTGTTAGGGGAATATACAGCAATAAAAATGGCGGTAATGGTTTGTCATTTAACAGCTGAATTGTAAATGAGTTTTTCCACATTCATGTAGCAGGTTGCTACAATTAGAAGATCATTCTTAGGGGTGTCTTTTAATTTCTAAAAAAAAAAAAAATGTTTCTGAGGTTCAATATCGTTAATTTTCTCATTTAAAGATACTATATATTTAACCATTTGAAATCAGGGGACATTTGGGTTTTTGAGGAGTCAGAACCAGCTGAGCCAAAAAAATATTTTTTAGGCCCGGCGCGGTGGCTCACACCTGTAATCCCAGCACTTTGGAAGGCCAAGGCGGACAGATCACGAGGTCAGGAGATCGAGACCACCCTGGTTAACACGGTGAAACCACATCTCTACTAAAAAAAAAAATACAAAAAAAATTATTTTTTTGGAAGGCGTGGTGGCGGGCGCCTGTGGTCCCAGCTACTCAGGAGGCTGAAGCAGGAGAATGGTGTGAACCCGGGAGGTGGAGGTTGCAGTGAGCCGAGATCGTGCCACGGCACTCCAGCCTGGGTGACAGAGCAAGACTCTGTCTTTTGCAAAAGTATAGCAAAGATCTGTGCCTGTATTAGTAATTCCACCCAGGGAATCAGGTAGCATAATGGTTAAAAATACAGGGTCAACCACCCACTAGTTATATGATCTTGACAAATGACTTCATCTTCCTGAGCCCCCTTCCTGAACCTCATTCATAAGACGGAACTAATAAACGAATGCACCTGGTAGAGTTGTTGTTCCATGCAGGTCACTGTTTTGTGTTGACGGATGAAGTCAGATGACAGTCCATGGCTCATAGTGTGAGCTAAAAAAATGGTCGCTAGGGCTTTTGCTGATGTCATCATTCACATATAGTATCCCATTCCTCTATGATCATCTTACTGTTTTTATCCTTTTTATTTCACACTGTGCTCCATTTCCAAACTTTTGTCCCCATGTGCCCAGTTCTTCTAGAATGGACAAAAATAAGAAGACAGATTTTTCCCTAAATCCACCTGACACTAGGTCATAATTCTGTCTCTTACCAATGAAATCAGGAAAACGAACATTTAATGACCTTGTGCCATCAACTCTCTCTTATATGATCTTGCTTAATCCTTAAAGCCCCCGACACACCCAGATTATCCTATTTTCAAATGAGAGGACCATGAATTTAAGCAACTTGTCCAATGTTCCTCAGCTAAAAAATGGCATAACTGAGATTTCAATCCAATTGCTGTAGGAAACAATCACTGAATGCCTGATACTTGCGAGGCAGTGTGAATGCGGCAGGAGGGATGGGAGCAGAGCATGCTTATGATGTGGAAGCTGCTGTCAGTTCCACCATATGTAGGAACCACATGTGCCCGTAAACAAAGCACTTGGGAAATCCAGAAGCAATAGAATCACCAATACAGGAGCTGGCTTCTGCCTCCCCTCCATCCTTCTCCTGTTCTACCATCCCAGCCTCACTCACTGAGCTCCAGGCCACTAACCTCCTTTCTGGTCCTCAGCAACACCCAGTTTAGGGGCTGCCTTGGGGGCTTTCCCTGGAGCCCTTGTCCCCATGAGACCTTCATAGCTGTTTTTTCTCAAGTCTTAGCCGCTGCCACCTCACCAAGTCTTTGTTGACTGCTCGACCAAAGGGCTACCCCTTCCACCAGCTGTTTTATAACCTGTCATTCTGCTTGGTTTTCGTCCTGGCTCAAATGGTTCTTACTCCTCCTGGAAATGCTTCTGTTCCTGCATTGGGTCCCTTGCTTATTTTCCGTTTCTCCCAACTAAAAAGAAATCCTAGACCCAGCATGGTCTCACATAAGCTCCATGAGACCACAAAATCCTGTGTGCCTTCTTTACTCATGTATCACTAGGGCCTAAACAGGAGATTTTTTTTTTTAACAGAAAAATAGTAAATTAATAAGATAGTACTCCAGCTGCCTGACCAACCAAGTTCTAGTAATCTGGTCTGAATTCTCAGGTGTTTCTCTTGAGCAGCAAGTTGAACGTAGCTTAACTGAAAAACAGTAGGTTTTAGCCTTTCTGTCTGTTTCTTTGATGGTGCTGAAGGTTAGAGCAGGTGACAGAGCAAGATAACCAACTCTGATGTCATTCCCTACTCTCTCTCATGATCTCTCTGCCCTCCTTTTCTCTGTGTTGGCCTTACTTCTAACAGGCTCTCCCTTGTGGTGGTAAGCTGATCACCAGCATCAGCAGCATCTCTTTTCACTGGCAGATCGGAGTGGTTTAGGTGAACTGACCCAAGCCCTTGGATGTAGAGAGAGGAACAAGACCTAGGCCTGGTCAACCAGCATTTCCATGCCCTTGACCACAATGATTGGCTCAGAGATGAGCATGTGACCCACGCCAGGCTAATGAGACTCAAGTCTATGAGTTTATGCAAAGTGTTAGGAAGCAGAGTTCTCTTTTTCTGTGGGAAACAGCAGACTTTCAACAAATATTTACTGAGTCAAGGGTCAATAAATGAGTAACTGATGTTGGAGTCATTTTGTTGTATCAAGGTATTTGTCTTGTATGTTTGAAGCTCCGACTCTGTTTCCAACTGTAAGCTCCATGAGGGCAGGCACCATGCCATCTCCCTTCCTATTTCCAAAGGGGAAAAATGAATCAGTCCTTATCTTTTGGTTCCTGTCCTTTCCCCATCCACAGCTCCATTTCTCTAACAAGAACCAGCCTTCTTCTTCTTTTCTGTCACCTTCAATTTCTGTACAGAGACTTTCTTAAGTGTTAGGAAGCAGAGTTCTCTTTTTCTGTGGGAAACAACAGACTTTCAACAAATATTTACTGAGTCAGGGGTCAATGAATGAGTGACTGATGTTGGAGTCATTTTGTTATATCAAGGTATTTGTCTTGTATGTTTGAAGCTCCGACTCTGTTTCCAACTGTAAGCTCCTTGAGGGCAGGCATCATGCCATCTGCCTTCCTATTTCCAAAGGGGGAAAAATGAATCAGTCCTTACCTTTTGGTTCCTGTCATTTCCCCATCCACAGCTCCATTTCTCTAACAAGAACCAGCCTTCTTCTTCTTTTCTATCACCTTCAATTTCTGTACAGAGACTTTCTTGGTAAGAAAAGGTAGTCAACAAAATGTGTGTTTTAAATCATCTGTGTTCTCCTAGAAGTAAAGAATCTCATTGTAGTGGTGGTTGTTTTGCCTGCCAAGCACCCATTTACTATTTTTCTGATATAAAACACTGCTCTTACTTTAGGGAACAATGTCTTCTCATTGATAGGTCACAGTGGTTTAGGTGAACTGACCCAACCCCTTGGAGGCAAAGAGACAGAGAGAGGCATAAGACCTACACCTGGCCAACCAGTGTTTTCCATTACCTTGGCCACAATGATTGGCTCAGAGATGACTATGTGACCCATGCCAGACTATGAGACTCAAGTCTATGAGTTTATGCAAAGTGTTAGGAAACAGAGTTCTCTTTTTCTGTGGGAATGGTGAAGCTCGTAGAATGTAAGCAAGTTGCTGCTGATGCTGGTGATCATCTTACCACCAAGAGGGAGAGCCTGTTAGAAAGTAAAGCCAACACAGAGAAAAGGAGGGCAGAAGAATCACAAGAGAGAGCAAGGAATGACATCAGAGCCCCTTGATCCAGCCACACCTGAAGCTAAATCTACCCCTGGACTGTCCAATTTGTGAGCCAATAAAAATTCCTTTTTCTAACTTACTCAGTTTGAGTCATTTGCAACCAAAAGGCTAATGCAGGAATCAAAGTGACAATAAGAAGCCTGGAACGCATGCCTTAGTGCCATTTGTGACTCACAGTATGAGTTTAAGCTCTTCCAGTCCTGCACAGACAACAAGTTGGGCTGCAATCATGAGAAACACCTTAGAGCAAAAGCTGGGAATATTTGGGGAGAAAAGAACATTTGTTTATCTTCCAGCTCGTACACAGTGGATGTGCAATCCTAATCTCTTTTTAAAGGGCAGTTCTTTGGAACAGGATGCTGCTTAAATACCAGGTCCACACAGCTGCCAAGGGGAACATCATCCAGTTATTATTTTTCAACAGCGGTGAAGTGGATGGATGGCTCCACAGTTTCTCATTGACATAAAACAAAGCAGAAGAATGTAGGCCGTTTTAGCTGTAAGTGTGTGCTCAGCCCCCAGGAACAATGAGAAGGAAAAAGAGGACAGGAAATGAAGCTAACATTGCCAAGCACCTACAGTGTGTTTCAGAAAGAGTGATGGGTGTTTTACACCCTTTACTTCCCTATATTTGGGGTTGGAGTTCTGGGTTCAAGCCCAAGATCTGCCGCTGGCTGGCTGCAGGACCTCGAACAAGCCACTTAGCTGCTCTGTCCTTTCACATCAAATGGGGTAGTCAGTCTCTATCATTACCAGAGAACCATGCTCGGTAACTGGAGTCTGTTTGAAGGCATTTTTTATGGTTTTTTTTTTTTTTTTGGCAGAGTCTCGCTCTGCCACCCAGGCTGAAGTGCAGTGGCGCAATCTCGGCTCACTGCAACCTCCATCTCCCAGGTTCAAGCGATTCTTCTGCCTCAGCCTCCTGAGTAGCTGGGACTACAGGCGCCTGCCACCACGCCCAGCTAATTTTTGTATTTTTAGTAGAGACAGGATTTCGCCATGTTGGCCAGGCTGGTCTCAAACTTCTGACCTTAGGTTATCTGCCTGCCTCAGCCCCCAAAGTGCTGGGATTATAGGCATGAGCCACCGTGCCCAGCCTGTTTGAAATCATTTTTAAAGAAAAAGTAAGAAAGCATTAGGAATGTCAGCTGATTATAGTCCCAGTGATGAATTTGCCAAGGAAGAGATGATCTGCTCTCATCGCTTCATCTACAATATTTGGGCCAATGAACGCAGCCTTCCCATTGCTGTTGAGCTGTGTGACAGTGCTGGTAGGAGCTCCTGCCCTGGCATCAAACAGCCAGGCTTCCCTCCCAGGCTCCAGCACTACCACACTGTGTGTCCTCTATCAAGCCTCCATTTTCTCATTAGTAAGATGGTGAAAATACAAGGCTATCAGAAGAATCAACAGAGATACTATATTTTGAGAGCTATGTTCAGTGCCAAGCACATAGTAGGTGCTCAATAATTGCTAGTAGTTAATATTTTGAGAGCCAAATCTGATGCTTTCATTGGAATGTGCTAGATCTGAAAATGCTGGAAGCAGGGATTGAAGGAAAGTTTCATCTGCACAGGGACCCGACTTTGGCGATCCTGTCGCTCTAGGGACCCTGAATAATGAGGCAAGTATTTTGCCTTCTTTGAGTCACCACTTCCTTAGCCATAGATGAGGGGTGGGAAGGGAGTAAGGGATGCGGAGTTTAGAAATAATCTGAGTCTCTGAGTCTCCGAGTCCCATTCAGCATGGACTGCCTATGATGCTAAAATAATTGGAATTTAAAAAAAAATTTAAATAATGAAAACAAAAAGTTTCTGGAATCAAAGAAACAGCCCCTGACTACACAGCTTGACATGGACCCTACAGGGAAGGAGAGGAGGGCTCAAGGCACAGAACTGAGCTGTAGTTTTGTAGTTTGCAAAGACAGCAGCCCTCTGCTTTGCTTTAGATGGCCTCCGAGGCCAGTTCTTCAGGCAGAATGCAGGAAGCAGGAAGAAGTTGCAGAAGAGAAGACGCAAAGAAACAAAGGAAGGAGTTGTCTGAGAAAAGCAGCCAAGAGCAGCATAAATGTCAGGGACAGTGAGGGTGCTGAGTGGCAGATCCTACCCTCATGGGTATCCTCCATCAGTTGAGGCTCTTCCCCTCTCCCAGTTTTCCCTACGCCCAGCAGCATACATTGCCTTTGGAGAGAGCTGACATGGGAGAAAGAAAGTCTGCTTTTAAGTTTCTAAAGCCTAGGCCAGGGCACGAGACAGATATGAAAGCATAAGTGGTGAATATCCTCCCATCTGGAGGGAAGAAGAAAGAGTAAGAGGGAAAACAGGGAAAATGTGGATGCCAGTGGGCCCTGAACCCTGCATTACCCCCAAAAGAGTTTGGGGGATACCAGCCCACAGATGACCTGAGAGATGCAGGAGGATCCCCAGAGTCCCATGTGTCTAGCGTGACCCAGCAGCGGGAGAAATGTCTGAGCTAGAAGTGGATAGGCCTGGGATGGCCTCGCAGGGTTCCCTGTGCCAAGCATGAGGTCAGAACAGAGAGTGTCCTCAGGCACCCAGAGGGCCCTATGATGGTGTGGGAGCCGTGGATGCTTCCCATGAGCTCAGGCGTCTGTAACAGATGTGTCTCCTACCATTGCACAGATCGTGCCATAGGTGGTGGCAAGAAGACGCCTTATAATTGGGGCCAAGGACCACGTAGCAGTCACATGTGCAGCCCTGTAGACAAAAGTCAAGATGGAGAGAGAGAGCTTCAGGGAATGAGGCCAGTATGGCTCATGGACGACACAAGGCCCAGTGGCGTCCAGTCCTGGCACTTGTTCATAATCACAGACATTTCATTTGTACAACCGTGTGATCCATTGGGTGTGGCCAAGTTGTAAACAAAGAAACTGAAATGGCCATACGATTTCTCTCCACTGGTGGCCACAGCCCAATGGAGGAGACAGACCTCCCAAGAAGGGTGGGCGTGGGATGCCATGATAGAGGTAGCAAGCAGGAACAGGGGTTGGGGTCACCATGTGAATGAGAGAGAAACGGGCACTGAAGCTGCCAGAGCCTGGGGGACAATTGTGCATGCCCAGGCACCTAGAAAGCAGGAAGAGGGAAGATAGCAGATAAAAACACACACACACTAATCCAATGCCCATCTCCATAAAAAGCAGTGGCTCATGGGACAACCAAGAGAGCCCAAGCAAAAGCATAACCAGGTGATGGGGGCAGAGGCTCTGAGGAGCCCAGGCAAGAGCTCAGCACAGCTTTGCTAAGGTTCACCTCTGGAAGCAGCCACCTCTGGGAATTTCCCTGGTATCTGTTTGGGCAGAGACTGAAACTGAACTGAACCATTAATAGCATGTGACCAGTCCTCCCCAACTCCCCCCGGAACCTTAATTCTTTTGCATTAACCAAAGATGGTTTTGTTTTAACATCTGCTTCACCGGACTCAACTAAAAAATGAAAGAGCTGAACCAAAGGAGCCAAATAATCGCAGCACCTGCAGCCAACTGTTCATTCATCCAGCTGCGTTCCCTGGGCAGGGCAGGTTCCCCTAAGGCACTGTTCTATTGGGAAGAAGGCCCATGAGAGGCCAGAGCGGGGAGAGGCATGCAGTGGCACGATCCAGAGGGAAAGGGAAGAGAAAATAAACTCCCGAGTACTCCCCACTCTTGGAAGAACCAGTAGACAAAATCCAGATGAGCTTCTGAGTTATGGATACCCTATGTGCCACAGGGTCATACAGGCAGATGCCGAGGGAGGGGTGCAGCCCATGGGAGGAGAAATGCAAATAAAGATCAGGCTCGGGGTCAGGGGTCTGATGATGTCCCCAAAACGCCGGTCAGCAGTGACTCTGACATTTAAAGAGGCGCCTCGACCACTTGAGCCAAATCCCTTTTCACTCAGTGTGCCCAATGTGATATTTAAACAGAAATGTTGCCCTCACTGCATTTATGCCCCTCCAACCCTTCGGAAGTGGGTCTACCGTCCACATGACTCCTGTGGGTCCGCTTTCTGGAGCCAAAGTGAAAACTTCTGACAAAAACACAAAAAGGTAAATTTGGGCTTTATGAACTCAGGATTAAATCAGGCCAGGCCTTTCTGTGAAATGTGAACCCTGTAATGCTGAGAAATTGAAAAAGCCCTTCCATTTTGAAGTGCTGGACTGGCTTTAATTGAACCTTTTGCATGAAATCATGAACCATGGTCGATGCCATGAAACAACTCAAGGAAGAAACCAGCAGAGCAACTGGCTTTGAACTGAGACCTGAGAACTGAGAACCTTCTACAGTCTGTAAGAGACCAGCCTGGGCCCTTGGGTTGCCCTCATCCTGTTTTAGAATCGTCTCTTTTCTTTGAAAACTGGAGAAAGGGAGGAAGTGTGGTTGCTGGGGATTAAGCTTGAGTCAACCTTGAGTTGGGGGTCAAGTTATCACATCGTGGTTTGGGTTATCTCAGAACTGATTATTTTTGGCAAATGTACATTTAAAAATCACATTTTTTAAGTGAATAAAAGTGCACCATAGGAAGAAATTCATTTTCGGAGACCTCAGCACATTTCAGTGAGTATTGCAGCTAAATTTGAAAGAATGTGAACTTTTGAGATTACTAATATAGATGCAAATTTGTGTTAGGGAATGTACATTGAGCTCTGTTATTCCTAACCTTTTACACAGGCTCTCTCCAGCAAGAGTTTCATAGACACATTGGAAAAAGGAAAGGAACTCACACCCCTGCTTGTGTAGAAGTCCCCTGCCTTTTGCCAATGAGTTTTTCTGCTCCCACATCAACTTGATTAAGTAAGATACAATTTTCTGCTTCTCTCTCCTGGCATAGTCACGGCTGTATCATGTCTTTGTTCTCCCCAGTGAGATAACTGTGACTGACCTAACTTAAAGAGAAATAAGTTCTGCCTCCCGTCTTCAGAGGAAGAAACCCTCTGAGACCTACATCTGATTTGCCTTGTTGCCTACAAAAATTTGCTCTTTATGGCAACAGCCAAGCTTGCTTGGGAGATTTGAGCAGATACAGCTTCTTGGTGCAGCTACCTCTGCTCTCCTAATTTGATCCTGATCCTAACAATTACAGTTATCAAGGAGCCAGCTCTTCAAAAAGGTTTCCTGCAAATCACGTCATCACCTGTGACATGTACAATTTGGTCCCTTGGGTTATGCAATGATTCTGGGTGTTACTTTAAAGCCTGACTTTAATAAAAGCCCAAGAAAAGAACAAATGCAAATGGGTATTGATGTGGACTGGCCATCCTCTGGCACCAGCAGAAGAATACAGACAGTACCTACAGCAACACAATAGATAATGCACCTGTAATTACCAGGATACTTAATATGCATTGTATAACTCATCGGAGAAAATATAGATTTTGTGTGTGTGTTTCAGATGTAGAAGGAATGAATGAATCACAGGTCATAAACTCAGGTGTGGGACAAGTATCAGATCTTTGTATTTTCTTCCAAGCAGCTTAATTTCAATCGTGACTACTCCATGCCAACAGGTAGGCAAGAAATTCCACCTCATTGATTCTCTGGGTGCCCCTGTTCCCACCCAGAAGGTCTTTCTCTAGCACCAAGGTGCTGGGAGGGCTCCCCGTCCGCCTGTCATTCCCACAACTCCCCAGCATGTACGAGCTGTGAGTCACTAGGCCACACTGGTTGCCATGGAGACACTCATCGTCCTAGTCTACTGGTGCCTCCAGGTTGAGGCTGCAGCTTCCACACCAGGCATGGAGGCTTCAGGATCTTGGTGAGGCTGGGAGGCACCTCACCCTTCCCCACTGGCATCCTCACCAACCCCCTGGGCCTGGCCAGGGAGCAGGGTGCTGCCTCCCCCAGCTCTCAGAATACTTTTTGGCCTCCAGTCCAAGGCAATAAACTTTTCTTCAAAGGCTCCCTCGCTCTTCATGTCCATCCCAGAGGTGCTCCCTCTCCACCAAACCCATCCACCTCTGTGATTGTAAGCTTTGGCAAACCAAGGCCAGAAAGGGAGCTGTCCAGCATGCAGCTCCAACTCTCCACCCTGCCTGGAGCCTCCCAGCTCAGAGTTTGTGGCCTACCAGACACATGGAAAGGGCAGAAATAAAGAGAAGCAATACCCAAGTAGATACAAATGTGTCCCAGCCCTGCAAATGTCACAAAGTCATGCATAATTACAGCAAGGGACACTTCTCCAGCTCTTTTCCTGCTCCATCACCAGCAGCCCTTACATGAATCCCGGCACTTCCTTCACTTTCCCTCCTAGTTCCATTCCCAAGCCAATATTTCATTGTACATTCCAGCTGCCTTCTGAGTCCCTTACTTTCTCTTCAGTGTTCCCACACAGGTGACAGCAGGAAGAAGCGTGGCTGGTTGATCCAATGGTACATGAAGCTAAAGGCCACGAGCCTCCCAAGTGGTCCTGGGGCTACACAGAATGTGCTGGTGGCCACAGGAAGGCTCAGAGATCATGATGTTGAGGAAGGGGCTTGAGGAAGCTTCCAGACATGGCACAGACACATGAGATGGAATAAAAATGCCACATATGTCAGTCGAATTGAAGAGCTAAGGGAGAGCAAGGTGTTGTTTTGAAAGCATATATCCATGTGGCTTAAAAGGCGTGTCACTCATTTTGTTTTGTTTTGTTTTTATGAGACAGAGTCTTGTTCTGTCACCTGGGCTGGAGTACAGTGGTGTGAGCTCAGCTCACTGCAACCTCGCCTCCCAGGTTCAAGTGATTCTCCTGCCTCAGCCTGCCGAGTAGCTGGGATTACAGGCATGCACCACTACACCTGGGTAACTATTATATTTTTAGTAGAGATGGGGTTTCACCATGCTGGCCAGGCTGGTCTCGAACTCCTGACTCAAGTGATCCACCCGCCTCAGCCTCCCAAAGTGCTGGGATTATAGGCTTGAGACACCACACCCAGCCAAGGTGTGTCACTTGTGTGCATTTATGTGACATCCTGGAAGCATGGAGGCAGGGTCAGGGGTCTGGAACCAATGACCCACATTCTAGACCCAGCTTTTCCAAAAGGAGCCGGTGCGCTTGAGAAAGCCCACTCCTCAGCCTGATCCTAAGTTTGCTCATCTCTAAAAAGAAAAGATTAGACCAATTTATCACCAGGCTCTCTTTGACTCTGAGGGTCTTTGATGGTAATTAAACAATACTTTTAAACGCTATTTTATGGTGATTAGGGTACTTGCTCATTATCTAATGGCCAGCCTGGATGAATTTAACCCCCCAGGTGTGTCAGTCTGCCATGACTGTGCTTTCCCTGTTCAGCTCCATAAAACCCAGCAAACTTCGTGTATATTAAAGTTTAATAGCAGCTCAAGAGTGAGAAGTAATGGGAACAGTACCTAAGGGGTGTTTTATTCATGTTGATTCTCATATGTATGATAAATAGTTCCTGTGCCTGATTTCGTGACCAGAACAGGTTCTTTAAAACACCAGCAAAGGAAGCCCATAAGGAAAACAGAAATCATCTACCATAAAGAGCAAGCTAAAATATTCATATATTTCTTTGGAGACCCAGCAGGGTCTGGAGAGAGCCAGACATTTGCACCTTGGCTAGACGTATTTAGCACCAGTGATCTACTCCAAACCCCATGTGGGACAGGATGCCAGTAAGACAGCATGGGTTTTGGATAGCAGCTCACCCCGGAAGGACACTCAGGTTCAGAGCAGATGACACATGGACATATGTATCAGCATTGTCCTATGTATATGTATGAACGTGTGTTTGAATATGTGCATGCATGCATGTATGTGTGTGTAACAGAATAGAGTGTAAATGTACATATTGTACAAATGCGCAAATGTAAGCAAGCTATTCTTAGCTTGCCAGCCATACAGAATTAGCTTGCCAATTATGCAAACTGTGCTCTAATAGGTAGTTTGTGCATTAATTTCTTTTTTATCACATAGAACATCAATTACCAACTTTTTTTCTGTAAAGGGCCAGTTACTAAGTACATGAGGCTTTTGAACCATGAGGTGTCTGTTGCAACTACTCAGCTGGCCATTGCAGAGTAAAAGCAGACTTAGACAACACATAAACAAATAAGCGTGCTTGTGTTCCAATAAAACTTTGTTTATGCACACTGAAATTTGAATTTCATATAACATTTGCATATCAAAAAATATTATGATTCTTTTGATTTTTTTTCAACAATTTAAAAATGCAAACACTATTCTTAGCTTGCCAGCCATACATAAACAGGTGACGGGCTGGATTTGGCCAAAGGCCACAGTTTGCCAAAATTTAATTTAGAATGCATTTCCCATAGGAAAAAAATGATTGTAAATATTGTTTGGGTTACCAGATTCATCCACAAAAGTCAATTCATTCTAGAAAGAATCAAAATATGGCATATATAGCATGAATATTTATGCTAGCTACTGTTAGTGCTCTTGATAATCATGAATTTCTTTAATACTCAGTACAATCCTATGGGGAAACAGCTTTAGAGAGTTTGAGTGACTTTCCTATCTCAGCTAAGAAGCTGCATACCTGGGATTTGAACCAAGGTCTTGGGATCTCAGAGCTGCGTTATTCACAGCAAAAGCACACCACTTGCTCATAAATTAGGGGGATGATGCCTGGTACCTAGGGAATCCTCAGTGGAACTCTGCTACCAGCATTGTTGTCATTATGACTAAGTGTACTACTTCAACTCTACTAAATCAATATTTATGATACCGTTTCCTCAACTTGAGCCTCAAGCTGGGATGCCTCCAGATTTTTCCCTTCCCTGGTTTTGAAGCCCTCCTCATTGTCATTTAGCAAGATAGAAAGGGAATTCTCCTGAGTAGATACGATTGAATCTTTATTTGTACACATTTTTGCCTCTACATAAGAGCAGACACACCAATCATTTCCCATTTGCTCCAAGGGAACAAAAGGTGAAAGAGGACTCCCTTTGCAGCAGAGTCTGGGGCAGCCATATTTGGGCCCCTTTGTTGCCCATTCATGTTTCAGAGCCAGTCACCATCAGAGGATCAAGGTGACGTGCATAGACCTGGGTTACAGCCATGTGCCAAGTCCCCTGGAGGTTTGAAATAAAGCATTTCCCCATCCATCTGCATCATCAGTCATATTTTAGTCACCATGTAAGCTACAAAGTTTGCTGAGAACAAAGAACCCTCCGGGTCATCTATAGCTGAAATTGACAAATTGAAACAGACAAAGATGTAAGTGAATATTTTTGTTCCTCCTTCCATTCTTATCTCCTTGCTCTTGACTCCAGCCTTTTTCGAGTTTCATAGTGGTCCATATTTTTAAACATATCCCTTGCACTGTCTCTCTGGATATCAAAAACCTCATTTCCCTGGGACCGTTTTCAGACATCAAGAAACCACTTCATAGTAAGGTACAGATACCTCATTAAACATGAGGTGTTCTCCCTCGCTGCTCAATGACCCCCTTTTGTATCCATCTTGAAGAGATCACCTGTCACCCAGAAGCGATTCTCTCTTGGTGTAATTTATGGCAACAGGACAGGCCACCAGAGGAGATGTTATAGTGCGGAGTTCTTGCTAACATCTTTCTGACAATGTCATCTGATTTGCCTGTGCCTAAGTTCAATCCTCCTCCTGTATGTATTTAATTAAATTATAAACTAAAATGTTTGTGGACCAGTATGTATTATTGCATAAGAAATCACCCCCGAATTCAGTGAATTAAAACGATGTATTATTATGTCTCATGGTTGGACTTGTTCAAGCTCATCTGGGTGGTCCTCACTTGGGGTCATTCATGAAGTTGTAGTCAGATGGTTGCTGGGCCTGGAGTCATCTAAAGACTTCTGGTCTTACTCTGTTTGTGTTGCTATACAAGAATACCTGAGGCTGAGTAATTTGTAAAGAATAGAGGCTTAGCTGGGTGTGGTGGCTTACACCTGTATTACCAACACTTTGGGAGGCCAAGGCAGGTCACGGGATCACGAGGTCAGGAGTTCAAGACCAGCCTGGCCAACATGATGAAACCCCATCTCTACTAAAAATACAAAAATTAGCCAGATGTGGTGGTGGGCGCCTGTAATACCAGCTACTCAGGAGGCTGAAGCAGGAGAACCACTTGAACCCAGGGGGCGGAGGTTGCAGTGAGCTGAGACCATGCCACTGCACTCCAGCCTGGGTGACAGAGCAAGACTCTGTCTCAAAAAAAAAAAAAAAAAAAAAAAAGAGGTTTATCTGGTTCACGGTTCTGCAGACTGAACAAGAAACAAGAAGCATAGTGCAGGCATCTGCTTCTGGTGAGGGGCTCCGGCTGCTTCCACTCATGGCAGAAGGCGAAGAGAAGCCAGCATGTGCAGAGATGGCAAGAGAGGAAGTAAGGGAGAAGGGAGGGAGGTGCCAGGCTCTTTTTAACAGCCAGCTCTAGTGGGAACTAATAGAGTGAGAACTCACTCATTACCACAAGGACAGCACCAAGCTATTCATGAAGAATCTTCCCCCATGACCCAAAAACCTTCTATCAGGCTCCACCTCCAACAGTGGGAATAATTTCAGCATGAGATTTGGAGAGGACACATATCCCAACTCTAGCACTTCATTCACATGTCTGGTGCCTGGGCTGCGATAGATGGAATAGTAGTGTCTGGTCTAGAATCGTTCTATCTATCTATCTGTCTGTCTGTCTATCTATCTATCTATTTATCTATCTATCTATCTATCTATCTATCTTTCTATCTATCTTCTATCTATCTATCTTCCATCTGTCTATCTATCTATCTTCTATCTATCTTCTATCCAGCTATCTATTTATCTACTATCTATCTATCTATCTACTATCTATCTTCTATCTATCTATCTTCCATCTATCTATCTATATCTATCTATCTATCTATCTATCTATCTTCTATCTATCTATCTTCTATCTATCTTCTATCTATCTATCTTCTATCTATCTATCTTCTATCCAGCTATCTATTTATCTACTATCTATCTATCTATCTATCTATCTTTCTATCTATCTTCTATCTATCTATCTTCCATCTATCTATCTATCTATCTATCTATCTTCTATCTATCTATCTTCTATCTATCTATCTTCTATCTATCTATCTATCTATCTATCTATCTATCTATCTATCTATCTATCTATCTATCTATCTATCTATCTATCTATCTATCTATCTTCCTCCCCACTCTATGAAGCCTCTCCACGTGGTTAGCACAGGCTTCCTCACAGCATAGCAACTTTAGAATAGTCAGACTTCTTACACAGCAGTTTAAGACTCCAAGAGCAAATTTTCCAAAAGACATGAAGTGGAAGCTGCCAGCCTCTTAGGTCATGGGCCTGGAAACTGGTACAACATATTTTGATTCCACCATATTCTATTGTTCAAGCAATCATAGAACCCACTCAGATTCAAGAGGAAGGGACATAGGCCTCCTCTTCATGGGAAGAGTGTCAAAAGAAAGTCAGCCATCTTTAATCTACCATAGGCTGGATGAGAGCTCCCGAGTCATCTACCCCTTTATAAGTGATATTAATCTATGTTCTAGCACCTGGCAAAGTCCAACTTGTACCCAAGACTCCTCTGGTAACAGAGGCCTTGCTGTTGATCTGGATGTCCCATTCCAACTTGGGATATCTCAGGCTCTTAGAAAATTATTTTCAAGGCCAGGCATGGTGGCTCACACCTGTAATCCCACCACTTTGGGAGGCTGAGGCAGGTGTATCACTAGAGGTCAGGAGTTTGAGAACAGCCTGGCCAACATGGTGAAACTCCATCTCTACTAAAAATATAAAATTTAGCTGGGTGTGGTGGCGCACACAGGTACTCCGAGCTACTCAAGAGACTGAGGCAGGAGAATCGCTTGAATGTGAGAGGTGGAGGTTGCAGTAAGCCGAGATCATGCCACTGTACTCCAGCCTGGGTGACAGAGCCAGACTCCATCTCAAAAAAAAAAAATGAAAAAGGAAAAAGAAAAAAAGAAAATTATTTTCACACTTACTGAGAATCTGCCACACGCTGACCTCTAGTTCTAGTTCTTGGATCTATAAAGAACACTCCTCCTACCTTTCCACATGATGACCTTTCGTATTTTTTTTTTTTTTTTTTTGAGACGGAGTCTCGTTCTGTCCCCCAGGCTGGAGTGCAGTGGCCGGGTCTCAGCTCACTGCAAGCTCCGCCTCCCGGGTTCACGCCATTCTCCTGCCTCAGCCTCCGGAGTAGCTGGGACTACAGGCGCCCGCCACCTCGCCCGGCTAGTTTTTTGTATTTTTAGTAGAGACGGGGTTTCACCATGTTAGCCAGGATGGTCTCGATCTCCTGACCTTGTGATCCGCCCGTCTCGGCCTCCCAAAGTGCTGGGATTACAGGCTTGAGCCACCGCGCCCGGCTGACCTTTCGTATTTTTAAAGACAGTCCTTGACCAGTACAGTGGCTCACGCCTGTAACCCCAGCACTTTGGGAGGCTGAGATGGGAGGATTGCTTAAGCCCAGGAGTTCAAGACCAGCCTGGGCAACCTGGCAAAACCTCGTCTCTATGAAGAACACAAAAATTAGGCGTCGTGGCACATGCCTGTACTCTCAGCACTTGGGAGGCTGAAGTGGGAGGATCACCTGAGCCCAGGACGTCGAGGTTGCAGTGAGCCACGATGGTGCCACTGCAGTCTAGCTTGAGTGACAGAGCAAGACTCTATCTCAAAAGAAAAAAAAAAAAAAAACAGCTCTCCTCACTCTCCTGACTCTTCTTTCCTCCAAGCTGCTCATCCCCAATTTCTTCATCCATCTCAGGCAACCTTGTCTCTGCTCGGAACAAACTTCACTTTCTTCATGTCCCTCTTGCAGCCTCATTCCATGTGCAAAACAGGAAACCAATCAGCCAGAGGGAAACAGACCTCTTCACACCCCCCATTCCAGTTATCTTTATTCTAACGATTACTGCAGTTATAACAAAATCATTGTCTTTCAGCCAGGCGCGGTGGCTCACGTCTATAATCCCAGCACTTTGGGAGGCCGAGGCGGGCGGATCACGAGGTCAGGAGTTCGAGACCTGGCTGGCTAACACGGTGAAACCCCGTATCTACTAAAAATACAAAAAAATTAGCTGGGTGTGGTGGCGAGCGCCTGTAGTCCCAGCTCCTCGGGAGGCTGAGGCAGGAGAATGGTGTGAACCCGGGAGGCTGAGCTTGCAGTGAGCCGAGATTGCGCCACTGTACTCCAGCCTGGGCGACAGAGCGAGACTCCATCTCAAAATAATAATAATAACAATAACAATAATAATAATAATAATAAAAACACAATAATTAGCTGGGCATGGGGCAGGTGCCTGTAATCCCATACTCGGGAGGTTGAGGCAGGAGAATCGCTTGAACCTGGGAGGCGGAGGGTGCACTGAGTTGAGATCGTGCCATTGCACTCCAGCCTGGGTGACAAGAGCGAGACTCCATCTAAAATAATAATAATAATAATAATTGTCTTTCTCGTGCTTTCTTGTACATTACCATCCCCCTATCTAATGGAAGCATCTTGTGTCCCTGAGGTGTGATTAGGATTGGGGTTGGGATTCATGCAAAGAGAACGAAAGAGCCACTGTGCAGCTTCTGAAGTCCTGTTTCAGATGTTTAGGCCCACAGTAAATGATGATCTTGGAATGTGGACTTTGTGTGAGAGAAGAGTGTCTTGTAGATTCCAGAACATCAAGCGTGTTGGATGCAGAGCATGAGGTTTACTCGAAGCCAGTGTGGAGAGGACAGAGAAAATGATGGAGGAGACATTCTCAGCAGACAGGAGGAGAAAGCCTGCCCCAGTAGAGGAGAAGGAAAGAGAAAGGAGACCCAGTGGACAGTGGACACAATCCCTGAGATTAGAAACAGCCAAATGAGGGTGCAGAAACGCCAGGCCTCACTGCTCATCCTTGCTGCTCAGGCGCAGACCAGGGCATTGCAAGCCCTGTTGGAGACACTGCATGTTCTGTGTGGCACGGCTTGGGCAGAAGGTTAAAAATGATCACGGAAAATACCCAAGTGAGTGGACCAGGGGCTGCTTATGGAGCTACATGCTCTTATGACAAAAACACGTGGGCAGCCCAAGAGAACTTACAGAACACAGCATAGGAAAGATGGGCTCTCATAACCAAACCTATGGCAGGGATCACAGACTTCAACAGCAGGTGATAGCACAGCATCCAAAGCACCCGGACGGCACCAGCTGCTCTCTGGAGCAGCTAATACTGGAATCGCGGGGGCCAGGGGAAGCCAATGATCCTGAATGGAAACCAGCACAAATGCAGAGGACAGCAGGGAGACCACCTTCCCACCAGACCACCTTCCCCCAGTGCCAGGAGGGCAGGTGGGCTTCCTTCTACCAAGACACATTCCAGGAAGAGAAAACGGGAGCAGGAAATACAGTGAAAAATTTAACACCTGAAGCAGACTGAGCTGCCTGCTCTAATCCAGGAGAGTCTGAGCCACCTCTAACGAGGAGGGTGTAGGTTTTATCCATCTCTGCCATCAGTGGACTGCAGCCTTCCTAAGCCAGAAAAGGCCATTTGAAGAAAGCTACATTTTCTTTACACATCTTGATATGGTTTGGATGTGTGTCCCCTCCAAATCTTATTTTGAAATGTGATCCACGATGTTGGAGGTGGGGCCTGGTAGGAGGTGGTTTGGTCACGGGGGCAGATTCCTCATGAATGGCTTGGTGCCCTCCCCATGGTAATGAGTGAGTTCTCACTCTTGAGTTCACCTGAGTTCCGGTTGTTTAAAAAGCCTGGCACCTCCTCCTCTCTCTCAATCTCTCTCTCTTCTCTCTCTCTCTCTCTCTCTCTCTCTCTCTCTCTCTCTCGCTCCCTCTCTCACGGTGCAATGTGACTGCTCCCCCTTCACGTTTTGCCATGAGTGGAAGCTTCCTGAGGCCTCCCCAGAAGCAGATGTCAGCACCATGCTTTCTGTACGGTCTGCAGAAATGTGAGCCAATTAAACCTTTTTTCCTTATAAATTACCCAGTCTCTGGCCAGGCATGGTGGCTCATGCCTATAATCCCAGCACGTTGGGAGGCCGAGGCAGGAGGATCACTTGAGCCCAAGAGTTTGAGACTTGGGCAACATGGCGAAACCCCATCTCCACAAAAAATTAGCCAGGCATAGTGGCGTGCACCTGCAGCCCCAGCTACTCAAGAAGCCGAGGTGGGAGGATTACCTGAGACTGGGAGTCTAGGCAGCAGCAAGCTGTGATCGCACCACTGCACTCAAGCCTGGGCGACAGAGTGAGATCCTGTCTCAATCAATGAGTCAATCAATCAATCAGTAACCCAGCCTCAGATATGTCTTTATAGCAACACAAAAATGGACTGACACGCATCTCAATAGCAGAGTGTAAACATCCCATCCCCTACAGGGCCCAAGACTCAACTGTGCAACTTGTCACTTACGGAAACTTCTGTGAGCAGATCCAAGCAAAACTATCTTGAGCTGAGCTTCTTCTCCCAGTCCACCAAAGATTGAAACAGTCATAGAATGTCCTCTCCCGTATACTGGAGATCACATGAGATTACCCAAGTAAGCCAACAGGAAGCCAAAAATGTGTGTTCTCACTTCTGTGCAGATTGATCTCTGTGTTCTCAAACCCCGCCATCATTACTCTCACTAGACAATGGCACAAGAACTCAGCAGAACCCATCAGGATCACATTGTAGGGATCAGCATTTTAACCAGGTCTTGGCTTTAAGAAGGCTCTCAGGCGGAGGGTGTAGAATGTGGGGAAGGACTAGAGGGGCTTGGGGGTTGCAGGGTTGGGATGCAGTGGAAGGATGTGGTTGACAGCCTGGGTTTGGGTCTCAAATTGCTAAATGTAAAACGTTGGTTAATTTACTTTATCTTCCCCAGCCTCTCAGTTTTTCTTATCTGTACAATATTTCATCATCATTATTGCCGTTCAAACCACCTGACATGTTCGACTGAACAGCAAGGGAAGCTTTGAAATGGAAACTAATATTTGCGACAAAGATTTCTATGGAGTCTTCCTATTTGCAAAATGTTTTCACCTATATTTTTTTCTTAAAGCATTTTAGGGAGTGATTTTTCAAACTCTGCTCACTGAATCACCAAAGGTCCCTGGAGCCTCCCCTTGTGGGAGGGGACTAAGGTAGGGAAGGTGCTGGGATGTGCTGGACTCCCATCTCTCATTTCGATTTTAATCCGAGTGGTGGTATGACTTTCATTGGTTTCACGTGCCTTTTTTCATAGAACAGATTCCCTGGCTTAAAACAAAAAAGAAGTTGCAAACTCACTGATTCCAAGAAAGTGGTGCAAGAAGGAAGGTGGTGACTGCTGTGGGCTTAACAGCCTCCCCTCTTGCTCAGAACGGCTCACCCATCCTGCTCTTTC
This sequence comes from Macaca thibetana thibetana, assembly GCF_024542745.1. NCBI lineage: Eukaryota > Metazoa > Chordata > Mammalia > Primates > Cercopithecidae > Macaca > Macaca thibetana. Next base: position 13,258,183 of record NC_065578.1, read on the forward strand.
TTTCCCCTCTGCTAGTTGACTGCCTGAATCACAGCTCAGCGACCAGAAACAATGTCCCGTCCACCCCCTCCAAAGCCCAGAGTCCAAGGTTCTCACCCTAGTTCACCAAAACCCCAGACCCACCCTCATTCCTGGTGCTTAAGTCCTGGCATGACTCAGGCACTGGAGAGATGATAAAATTCACAGTCCGAGGACATTCCAGAGACTTACTGCCTTACTTCCAAAGGGCAATGATTGTCGTTATGCTGAAATGAACTGCTTTCCTGGTCAAAAAACATGTATTTTTAAAAAGCTTAATTTCACTCCTTTCTCCAAAATGAGAATCAAGTTATAACTGTGGCCCAGTACCTTGAGAGCTTTCCCCGTTTTTATACTTCGTAGAATCTTTAATAATACAAAAATTGCCCAGAGCATTTCACACTGAGTCATGAAGTCATTAACATTTCTGGGATAAACACAGTACCCCAGGAAAAGTTATTAGACATAGGGGGAAAATGAGACACATTGAAAAGGCCCCATGTCTAGCAACTATAGACAGAAAAATTCACCTGTTTCTGGTTAAAGGCAGGAGAAATGCTCTCCAAATCCCACATGCAGACGGAGTAGCCTTTTCTCAGCCAACCAACTTGGCATATTGGATATTGGTACATTTTGAAGAATCAGCACCTTCCTGTCCCAAGGCCAGCAATCTTTCCAAACTCACGGCTCTGCATCCCCCTCAAGGTTCCTGGTATTTATGATTGTGTCGGCAACAAAATGGCTGTACCCCGACACCACAGTCTATCAGACCCATAATAAATTTTATCTGGCTGCACTGTTTGCTTTTAACTTAGCAGAGGGATCCATCCTATTTGCTCCTTGCTTGCCCCCACCCACCCCACATCTCCCGTGTCCACCTGTCCTTCACAATTTTGCTCAGGTGTCATGTGCTTCACGGAGACTTCCAAACAATCTACAATCCATAATTTCTCTCCTTTTGATAAATGACTCTGGTATATTTTACCAGACATTTTTGTGTGGGGGATTTAAGCAGAGAGTACCTTGATTATTCTCTAATTCTTTCACCTGTCTGCTCACATACGAGAATCAGGGTTCTAGAAGGAATCTGAGGGATTGTTGTCCAAACTTGCAAAGAAGCATCATTGCCTCTCTGACTGCATCCCCAGATAATAAAGATAAGCACTCATAAAGTTTATAAATGATCTCAAAAGTTCTGTTTCTTTTATTATTATTATTATACTTTAAGTTCTAGGGTACATGTGCACAACGTGCAGGTTTATTACATATGGATACATGTGCCATATTGGTGTGCTGCACCCATTAACTTGTCATTTACATTAGGTTTATCTCCTAATGCTATCCCTCCCCCCTCCCCCCTCCCCACAATAGGACCCGGAGTGTGATGTTCCCCTTCCTGTGTCCAAGTGATCTCATTGTTCAATTCCCACCTATGAATGAGAACATGTAGTGTTTGGTTTTTTGTCTTTGTGATAGTTTGCTGAGACGATGGTTTCCAACTGCATCCGTGTCCCTACAAAGGACACAAACTCATCTTTTTTTGTGGCTGCATAGTATTCCATGGTGTATATGTGCCACATTTTCTTAATCCAGTCTGTCACTGATGGACATTTGGGTTGATTCCAAGTCTTTGCTATTGTGAATAGTGCTGCAGTAAACATACGTGTGCATGTGTCTTTATAGCAGCATGATTTATAATCCTTTGGGTATATACCCAGTAATGGGATGGCTGGGTCAAATAGTATTTCTAGTTCTAGATCCTTGAGGAATCGCCACACTGTTTTCCACAATAGCTGAAGTAGTTTACAGTCCCACCAACAGTATAAAAGTGTTCCTATTTCTCCACATCCTCTCCAGCGCCTGTTGTTTCCTGACTTTTTAATGACTGCCATTCTAACTGGTGTGAGACGGTATCTTATTGTGGTTTTGATTTGCATTTCTCTGATGGCGAGTGATCATGAGCATTTTTTCATGCGTCTGTTGGCTGTATAAATGTCTAGAAGGAAACCTAGGTAATACCATTCAGGACATAGGCATGGGCAAGGACTTAATGTCTAAAACACCAAAAGCAATGGCAACAAAAGCCAAAATTGACAAATGGGATCTAATTAAACTAATGAGCTTCTGCACAGCAAAAGAAACTACCATCAGAGTGAACAAGCAACCTACAGAATGGGAGAAAACTTTTGTAATCTACTCATCTGACAAAGGGCGAATATCCAGAACCTACAAAGAACTCAATCAAATTTACAAGAAAAAAAAAACAAACAACCCCATCAAAAAGTGGGCAAAGGATATGAACAGACACTTCTCAAAAGAAGACATTTATACAGCCAAGTTCTGTTTCTTTATGAGTTTTCCTTAGCCTAAACTGTACTGGGGTTGAGTCCTGCTCAGTACCCAATGAAACCCTTTCCAGAAAGATGAGACCAAGGACGGAGGTACATCCAGGCAAAATAACCCCACTCTCCCATCCTGAATCTGCAGCAGACATTACAGATTCACACAATGCTCTTTTCTTCTGAGGCTAGACTCAGCTTTGGAAACCTTCTCATTAAAGTTCTCCAACAGGCCATTTCCAATTGCTGTTGACACATGAATAAAAACATACATTCCATGTCCAGGGCAGTCCGTGGAAAGCAATTCAACTCCAAGTGCATGTGATTCTTGAAACATCCATTAAAGCTGTAGCACTGGCTGGGAGCAATGGTTCATGCCTGTAATCCCAACACTTTGGGAGGCTGAGGCAGGCAGATCACCTGAGGTGAGGAGTTCGAGACCAGTCTGGCCAGCATGGCAGAACCCCATCTCTACTAAAAATACAAAAATTAGCTGGGCGTGGTGGCAGGTACCTGTAATTCCAGCTACTGGGGAGGCTGAGGCATGGGAATCACTTGAACCAGGGAGTTGGAGGTTGCAGTGAACCAAGATCACACCACTGAACTCCAGCCTGGCCACAGAGTGAGACTCTGTCTCAAAAAAATAAAAAGCAAAAATAAAAATAAATTAAAAAAAAAAAAAGAAATACACGGGACTGCAGCTTGCATGCCACGGAGAACTGATGGATGCTCTTCCCTGTTCTGCATGTCTGAGATGCTTCAGCCTGGACTTGAACCCTCCCTAATTTGTCTATCACAGTGTCAACAGTGATCATCTGTGGCCATACAGAACTCAAACACCAACTGAAAACAAGGAGAGCCAGTTTTCCCACTGTGGGACCAAATCAGGAACCCAGATCACCAAGGCAACTTGTTGAAAATAGAATAGCCTATAAATATGTGTTCAATGGAATGACCAAAAGCTCTCTGGGGCAGCCAAAGCAATCTCTTAATTAACTTGAACTAGGACTCCCTAATTACTGGAGCAGGCTATAGAAGGCATCAGCTGTACAGGGCCTCTCCAGTTGGCTTGGGTAACATGCAGGCTAGAGCATGGTCAACCTAATCCGGGCATGAGTCACAAATAATTTGTTATTAGTAATGACCAAGGGTTCAACACTGAGTAATGACTTCTCATCTTCCTGGTTTAAATCATTTGGAATGGATTTGAGGTTATCCATACCAAATGTCCTCTGACTCTCATTTCCCTACATTTTTATGAGTGGGGAAAGAAGGGGTCTGCCTGTGCAAGACAGCTGCTCATGTGAATGTCCCTTACCACGTGTGTCTGGGGAGAATGGATGAGGTCCTGGAGGCTCTGGTACTGTTTTGATTTTTCAGATCTGTGATCCACTCTTTGGGAAGAGACTAATAGTTATCAGATGTGTATGCCTTACAGTGAGTCTCCACTGGAGTCACAGATGGTGACTTTTGACATTGGGATAGGCAGGTTGAGGAGTGTTAAAGCTCAGGGCTGAGACAGCTCAGAAATGAAGAAGAAGGAAGCAAATCAATTGGTCCTCCACAGAAAAGTTGAAGTCAGCCAGGCATGGTGGTTCACGCCTGTAATCCCAGCACTTTGGGAAGCTGAGGCGGATGTACCATCTGAGGTCAGGAGTTCAAGACTAGCCTGGTCAACATGGTGAAACACCATCTCTACTAAAAATACAAAAATTACCCAGACATGGTGGTGCATGCCTGTAGTCCCAGCTACTTAGGAGGCTGAGGCAAGAGAATCGCTTGAACCCAGGAGGCAGAGGTTGCAGTGAGCCGAGATCATGCCACTGCACTCCAGCCTGGGTGACACGAGCGAAACTCAGTCTCAAAAAACAGCAACAGGCGGGGCGCGGTGGCTCAAGCCTGTAATCCCAGCACTTTGGGAGGCCGAGGCAGGTGGATCACGAGGTCAGGAGATCGAGACTATCCTGGCTAACATGGTAAAACCCCGTCTCTACTAAAAATACAAAAAACTAGCCAGGCCTGGTAGCAGGCGCCTGTAGTCCCAGCTACTTGGGAGGCTGAGGCGGGAGAATGGCGTGAACCCGGGGGGCGGAGCTTGCAGTGAGCTGAGATCGCGCCGCTGCACTCCAGCCTGGGAGACACAGGGAGACTCCGTCTCAAAAAAACAAACAAACAAACAAAAAAAAAAACGTTGAAGTCAGCCACTCTTGTTTCTTTCTCCCTCTTTGGTTCTCTCTTTCTTCCAGTCTCTGGCATCTCCTGGTACAATAGATGTTCACTAGACTGTGAGCTCTGAGACAGTGTAGATGGCACCTGACTTGTTCTGTGTCATAGCCCAGCACTAGCATGGTGTCTTGCATCTAGAAGGTACTCAGTAAATATTTGTTGAGTGAACATTTTTCTTATGCTGATGGATAAATGTCCACAAACCTCCAGTTTACACTCCAAATAACAGTCCACAGAGCCTGAATTTTGAGAAAGTTCCCAAATCAAGACGTTTCCAATTCTCTGCAACCATCAGGGAGCTATACTCCTTCAGGACCCTGCTGAACCCATGCAGGCCACTACTATCCAGCAAAATGTTGAGCAATGATGGAAATGTTCTGTATCTGCTCTGTCCAATACAGTAGCCACTACCTTCATGTCACTCTTGAGCACGTGAAACATGGCAGTGTGATTGGGGAAATGAATGCTGAATTTTATTTCATTTTAATTTTTACAACTTTAAATCTAAATGCGTTGCCATCACAGCTACTGGGTATGATCTTGAACAGCACAGACTTAGTCTGATGGGCACTAACCAGCTGCTTCCTAACCATTGGGGAATCTGGCTTCCAATTTGATCCCTGCCACTCATTCCCAGTAGCCCGAGTGTGGTCATTTGAATTTGCAAGCCTCAGTTCCTACAGTTCCTGAAATGAGGGTGATTGTATTGCCTGTTCCCCCTACCTCGCCAGGTTGGTGGGAAGATCCTATAAGATGCTGAAAATGCTTTGCAAAGTTGGAAGAGCTGTTTGGATCTCAGTTATCAGTTTCCCTATCCTTCCCAGTTCTCATGTTCACATTTTCACCCTTGTCTCTTGATAGCACAAGGCTTAACTTCAAGGAGCAATAGAGGGAAGAGGAGTATCTAGCCCCCTGGTAACCTAATGGACGCCATGCCCTCATGTTCAAGCTTTTTTTGGTTGGAAGTAATGAAAACTCATGCAAACAAGCACAAATAATAAATGGGGGTTATTATGCAGAAAGAGACATCTGGGGAATCCAAGGGCAGGCATCTTTGGGTGGGGACATAGGTAGATTTAAAGTCCAGTTGGATCACATTGAACCCTCTGCTATGTGACTTACTCATTGATGACTGGCCAAGGACCTGAGGCATCTGAACTTAGATCTTGCTTTATACCCACTGCATCAAAGATATGTATCTGAGAACAATATATGGAGCCAGAAATTACAATTTTCCATCCAGACACAACTGTCTGATTAGTATATTAGACAAATTACTTTTCTGTGTGCCTTGCTTCAGTTTGTTTTTCTGAAAATGTGTATGATAAAACATCTCACTAGAGGGAGTGTGTGATGGAAGAAGAATATATTAGGATGTCATCTATTTTAGTGCTATAACAACATACCGAAGACTGAGTAATTTATAAAGAATAGAAATTTATTTTCTCACAGTTGTGGAGGCTGGGAAGTCCAAGATCAAGACGCCAGCAGGTTTGGTGGCCTGGTGAGAGCTTCATTCTCTGCGGGGAGAAACACTGTTCTCACATGGCAAAAGGTGAGGACAGCCGCTTTCATAAAAGCCTTAATCCTAACCATAAGGGAGGAGCCCTCTTGGCTTAACCACCTCTTAAAGGCCCCTCCTCTTAATGTTGTCATCTTGGCAACACCTAAATTTTGGAGAAGACACATTGAAAACATAGCAGAGGCCCTGATGCTCCAAGCAGCTGAAATGATTTTATAAGGCTACAAGAAAGAAAAGTTCTCATTTTTTTTTCAAAGATATTCATCAGTAAACTGATCACTTTTAAAATTAGTCCTCCTTCTTACTTAACACCAGAATGATAGCCCAAATATTTACCATCCAGTATAACACAACATCCACCACCATTCACAGGGACTCCTTCTACATGGAACAGAGTCCTGGGTGCCCCTTGCTGGCCAGGAATTTACCTTTCAGTTGCTCCATTAGGGAAGGTAAGTGGATGGGGAGGAGGCCCTCTGGGCACATTTATTCACTAAAACTTAGAGCATTATTTTACTATTTTAACAAGGGAAGGACTATACCAGTGCAAATGAATTGAAGAGCAACCTGGCTTAAAGCTAGCATTAAGTCCCATTCCTCTATTTCCCCCAAAATGAAACAACGTTTTTACCGTCAACCTCTTGCTAAGGGGAATTTCAAATATTGCAACTGATACATGAGTTCATAAAGTCAATGAAAGTGATGTAAAATAATTATGTAAGTCACACTTCAGGCAAGACACTGACAAAGGATATGGCAGAATTTGACCAGTCGTTATTGACAAAGATGATGATAAGAAATATGCTTCAAATGAGAATGACTGCAAAATGTAATGTTGTATCCTCGATTGGATCCTGTAGTAATAAAAGGACATTTTTGGAAGAACTGATGAAATCTAAATAAAGTCAGTAGACTTGAGTTGCTAGTAATGTACCAATGTGAACTTCTTAGTTTTGACAAATGTCCCATGGTTCTGTGAGATACTAACATTGGGGGAGACTGGGTGAAGGGTCTATGGAACTCTGCATACTCTCTCTGCAACTTTTCTGTAACTCTAAAATTGTTCTAAAGAGAATGATTGAATATCAAAGAATTAAGAGAGGTCTTTAGAGTGGTTCATAAGACCCCTAGATATTTTTGTAAAACATGGCTTCCTTTATGATATTGCAGTGTATATCCAATGTGAAATAAAGAATGAGTATATTCTAGTTTGATGAAAAAAAAATGCCAGACTTTTTTAGGCCCTGACTTGATTCATTTTCTATTAATTCCAAGAATTAGTGCCTGTTTGCCATCAGAACCTAAATTTTGTTAAATGTAAGATAACAAATTAACTTTCATAATTTTTAGCCTCATTTTTCAAAGCAAAGTCACCATCCTAATTAAGTGAATGCACTTAAAGTCATCTTTTCCTGATCTCAATGACATGTGAATAACTGGCTATGTAGACTTCCGCCATCCCCATCCCATTGTGTATGAACTCGCTCCCCATCCCCAGCTTTCCAAGTAGAATTATCTGTATTACTAGTGGAGAGAGGGATGTGAAAAGTCCAAAGGAGACGAAATTGCTTTACATAATAAAGGAACTGACAGACCCTGGAAGTGCTGCTAAGTGAAATATGATGTCACTTCACTTTATCATCCCCAGGAGACTTTCAGGGAAATCAACGTTTCGCATCAGTGCTTTGGAGGAGGAGTTGGTTTTGCTTTGAGTTTTTATGAGACCATACGGTGACACTGGCCTTCAAGCCAAATGCCAGCGTGTTCAGTTAAATGTTGAATACCCCTGCAGTTAGTAAATCCTGAGCCCCTTCCTCTCTTAGATGAGCCTGAAAGGAAGATGGGGCAGGCATTACCACCCTGTTTTGTGAAGGTGAAACTGAAGCCCCGCGGGGTTAAGCAGGCCGCGTCCCTTGTTTATGGACTGTAAACACAAATGCCTTCGTAGCCAGGGAGAGAGCTCTCAGGCTGAGTGATGCAACCATGGTGAACAGGAAAAGATATGCTCCATCCAAAGGGGGTTGTCACACAGAAAGTGTGTCCAGTGCAGCCCACTCTTCTGACTTTTCAAAAGAGGCCAGGACTCTGAATTTTTAGATCAAACTGCTCCATGACTCTTTGTTGTGTTTTGTTTTTAACATAAAACAGAGTTACCAAGTAAGCCAAGTCTGTGGTCTGTATACTTCCATGGGATGCCACTTTCCAATGTCTGAATGGGGAAAATATGAAAACTTGGGTTAATCATACACAGGTTCCTGGCACTTTGGAAAATAAATTTACTTTGACCTAATATGAGTAATCTCTACCTTGTCCTCTACATGTTAGTAAATTCTGGGTCACCGTGTATTTATATATCCATAAATGCATGCATATCTCTAGAGAGAGAGATTCCAACTCCCAGCTGGGTTTTTCAGTCCTCTCCCTTCTTCATCATTCTTTAAAGCTGCATAAATAATTAGATGAACACGGATGGGAGCTCTAGGTAGGGATCAAATGCAAATTCTTAACAAGACCCTGCACAGTTTCTAAGGAGTAGGCAACAGACCCAGGCACAAATATTTACCCCTCTACTCAAGTGTATAAGCTAATTATCTTTTTCAAAGAAAGTATTCAAGTGTAGCTCTCCCAAGATCCAGCTACTTCCAAGAGTTCTTGAGTTTTCTGTCAGCTGATCTCAAGGAAATGTTAACCATTTATCCTATACTTCAACTTCCCCCAAGGATGTAGGAAGTAGCTTCAAAGTAGCCAGATTTTTGAGCTAGTAATGGCAAAGACAAAATAGATACCCAATGTAATTTATGGGACAGACCAATGAAAAGGAAACATTTCTATGATGATTTGTGGATATACAATAAGTTCTTTCCTGGGGCATATGAATATGTGTTCTTCCCATTTTTATTAAGAAAAACACTGAGGTCAAGGCAAGTTCAGTCCCAAACAGTGAAGGTGAATCTTGAGCTTGCATTTTCCAGTGAGGCAGTGTGGAAAGGCACCTGGGGCCAGGACATTAACCCAGAATTCACTGATAAGCCAGGTAGCCTTGAGTAAATTACTCAACCCTTCGTGCTTCCTCTAAAACTGGCCAAGAGTTAGGAGGATAAATGAGATTTGCTCTGGGGAGGGCATTCAGCATTTCAGAAGACCTGGTGCCCAACTGGGGCAAAGCTTCGTTGCTATCTGAGGCTAAAGTCTCGCCACTCTTACAAGTGTTTCTGTCTGTTTCCAGCCCCTGAGTTATGGGTTCTAATCTCTCTTCATCCTTAAGTTTCAACCCCACAAGAAAAAGACATTTGTTTTCCTTTCCTTGGGCTGAATGGTTAGATAACTCCTCGGTCTCATCGTTAAAGGCGGCCTTCTATGTCACATTGAGATGTTTCATCTGATGATTGGGAGCAACTAATGGAAACTTCCACTTACTCGCCTTGACAGCCCACAAATCGGACGTCAGGGCAGAGGCCTGTTAAGGCAGTTGCCAGCCTCTCTCATACAGCATAGAGCGTTTCCTCCAAAAAGCAGAGTTTGACAAATGGCCCTGGCTTACGTGACCTTATGCTAGAAACCAGTGACTCCACAGTCTGTGTCTCAGGGGTATCCTTTGAACCCACAGGCTCATTTGCTCACACAAGACCTGTGAATTCGTTGGTGCTCACAAATACGAAGTCCACCAAAAAGAACTAGGGTATAACAACTACAAATATTTATACATATACTTCAGATTTTAAGGACCCAGAAAATCAAACATAGATGAAGCTATTTTTCTGTTTGTTTTAAATTTCAAATTGTCTTTTAGCTACAGGAAGTACACGGGCAGATTTGTTACATGGGAATATTGTGTGATGTTGAGGTTTGGAGTGCAGATCCCATCACCCTGGCAGTGAGCATAGTATCAGATAGGTAGCTTTTGCACCCACCCTCCCTACCCTCTAGTAGTCCACAGTATCTATTGTTCTCATAATTATGTCCATGTGTGCTCAGTGTGAAGCTATTTGTCTTTACCTCTTGCTAAACTGTAGTGTCAACTCACCCTGGGTAAGTGGGGGAACAGCAAAGTGACATGTTGCTTAAGGTCACAGTCATCACACTGCACAATTCTAATGGGAGCTGCTCACATTGTCTGGAGTGGTACTTTGCTCAGCCTGCCCAGCCAGAAGTGGCAGCCGTGCTCTTGGGTATGGAAAAGACGGAAAGAATGGGAAAGGAAAATAGTATTGGGTTGGAGGGGTGCCTACTTGGAGGGTGTTTTCACATGTTATTGGCTGGCCAATAGCAGGATGAGAAACACAGGCTCCTAACTAACTGGGTCACTGTGGACACATCTTTATTTTTCTAAGCCTGAGTCACTCACCTTTAATTGGGCTATATGACCTGTGTCATAATGTATTTTAAAAATGCTTTATCACAAACAATGTGACTCAGCGTGTACAGAAGTTAACAGTAATCTACATCCTAGGGGCAGTGGCATGAAAATAAGTGTTCAAGATACGTGGTTGGCTGGAAATATTGAAGGGACCTACCACCCTTGCATTAATAAGTTGCATGAATTTGGCCTGCCCTCTAACACAGTCCCTTGCAGAACAATGCCCCAAGCTTCACTGGTCTTCTAGCTCTGCTCTGGGAGATGCTTGCCTCCAAATCTGTGAACTGTGAAGTTGGCTGGTCCTGGAGTGTGCCAGTCATGCCAGGGACACACTGGAGAGCTGGAAGACAGAGTGCAGCAATGCCTGTCCATCCCATGCATTGAGCGACCCATCAGTACCTTTAGAAAATTATATCAGCTCATTAAAAGGTGACCTTCTTCAGATGGAGGGGTCCCTTTAAAGTTTAATAGCACCCCTTTTCCGTTTTTGTACAGAAGTTGCTTCATACTTGCTGCAGTGATTCAGCAGGAAGCAAATCACAAGATTATGAGTCTTGTGCAGTAGTTATTTCCATCCTAATGTGAGAACCATCCATTTTTGCAGCGTCGGGTCATTGGAGACCACCGTATTATGAGTGTTTCACACATTAGAAATTGGCAAACAGCAAGTTACATACATTAGTGCTGCTCCCATAAGAAAATAAATCAAATAAGGAATAAGATTATTAGATGACCAATTAAATGAAAGGACTACCCAGGCATTGTTAGTAAGACAATTAATTGTAGGTTTCTACTCATCTTCATACACTTTGTTGCCTATTAAGACAATGAATGGATTCTCTAAGATTGGGTCTAAAAACATGTTTAATCAGATAGCAAGGAATCATTATTTTTATGACTTTGTGAAATGCATATTTTTTCCAACCAATTTTGAATCAGGCTTTTCAAAGTTTAGGGGGAGGGAGTACAAAACCTTTCACAGAGCCCTAATTGAAATCAGAAATTTAAAGAAAAATCTCATTATAAAAAGAATCATTTGGGAAAACTAACACCCAAATCTTTCTTTGATTTGGAAAATGCCTTGAATGGAGATTTCTGAGTTGGGGGATTTGTTTTTTCCTAGATTTTCTCAAGGGATCTCAAATTCTAAGAACTAACACGCAGACAAACCACAAATTACCACTTTGAGATTTGGGTTTTTTTTTTTTTTTCTTTTCTTTTTCTTTCTTTCTTTCTTTCTTTCTTTTTTTTTTTTTTTTTTTTTTTTTTGGTCTTTTAAAGCATCTTCTCAAAAATGTGAAATAGTGGGCTCCTTTAATCCCAAGTGACTAAGAATATGGGAAGGGAGGACCAGAATGTATAAAAACCATAAAAATATGCAAAGGAGAAACATAGACTTATGAAATTCAAAAGTACGAATGTCTCCCTTCGTGCCTGGGAACTTAAAAGAGACTCCTTTAGGATCAGTTAAAGGAGGCCCTATTTTAAACAACTTTTCTTTGTGCCAGAGGTGGTATGGGCTACAAACACAACTAGCTTCTGAAAGGGTTTAGATAAATCCCTGGGAATATATTTATGCCACATTATTACGCAAAACTAAGGATACTCAGAAGACATCCCTTGGCTTCTTTACTGAAAAGAAAAAAAAAAGATTGGGTCTCACTATGTTGCCCAGGCTGTTCTCAAACTCCTGGGCTCGAGTGGTCCTCCTGCCTCTGCCTCCCAAAGGGCTGGGATTATAGGTGTGAGCCACCTCGCCTGGCCCCCTTGGCTTCTGATGCCCAAACCAGCTTTCCTGGACCCCCAGGCCACTCAAAGTGCCCAGCCCTGTGCTCTGTGAGTCTCCCTCCCACCACACAGAGCACATTCCTCTACTCATCCATCTCTCACACTCAGGTGTATGCAAGAGTGGTGTCACCTAAGCCTATCAAAGGACCTTACAATAAATTTGGGACCAAACTAAACATTGATACCAGACATTTTTCCCCACAAAATGCTCTAAGATCTTTCTTATAATCTTGTTATTTCTCTTCAAAGCTGCCCCTAGAAAGAAGCTCAAGATGTTCCTCCTGGGGCAGAGCAGCTCCCCTACCACTCTTGTGTCTGGATCATGTCAATTTCCATGGTGCTACTGAGTTGATTAGCTTGATGCCTTTGTCACAGAGGTGGCCAGGAGGTGGCCAAAGGTTGGTTTTAAAGAATGTCCTTTCTTCTCCCCCATGTGCAACACCCACCACTTTTCCAAACAGTCTATAGAGTGTTGTGGTTTTCATTGCAAGCTCTGGAGACAGATTGTCTGAGTTGGAATCCTAGCTCCACCACATGCCCGCTCCATGACCTTGGGACAGTTATTTAATGTCTCTGTACCCACAATACTTCATCAGTAAAAGGAGGATAATTATAGTGTCCTTTCTGTAAGATTGTCATAAGGTCATCCAAATGAGATGACCCATATGGAATGTTTAGTGTATTACCTGACCTCTAGTAAGAGATTAATAAGCATGTATCTGTCCATATAGGCTAGGATATGCTGCAGTAACAAAAGAGTCAAGATATCAGTGGCTTAAAAAAACGGCCAGGCGCGGTGGCTCAAGCCTGTAATCCCAGCACTTTGGGAGGCCGAGACGGGCGGATCACGAGGTCAGGAGATCGAGACCATCCTGGCTAACACAGTGAAACCCCATCTCTACTAAAAAAAAAATACAAAAAACTAGCCGGGCGAGGTGGCGGGCGCCTGTAGTCCCAGCTACTCGGGAGGCTGAGGCAGGAGAATGGCGTGAACCTGGGAGGCAGAGCTTGCTGTGAGCTGAGATCCGGCCACTGCACCCCAGCCTGGGCGACAGAGCAAGACTCTGTCTCAAAAAAATAAAAATAAATAAAAAATAAAAAAATAATAATAATAAAAATAAAAAACAAAGTTGCATTGTTCATCCATGCTACATGCTCATCCAGGTAGACAGGGGTCTCTGTTCATCAAAGTCACTCAGGAAACTCAGATAAAGGAGTATCCACCTGTAAATCAAGTCAGAGGTGGGGAAAGAGAAAGTGGCGTGTCACACTGGCTTTTAAATATCCCACCCTAAGTTATACATATTACTTTAGCTCATATTTCATTGACCAAAGCAAGTTGCCAGATAGCCCCACTTAGCCCCACTGAGGCAGGGAAGTATGATCCTACCGTGTCCCTAACCATGATCCTTCCATGTCCCAAGTTAGGAGAACCAGAAATATTTGGTGAATAAGATTACTGACCACCGCAAGAGCTAGTTGATATCATGATGGTGCATCTTATGCGATGTACCTTCAGGGTTTCACAAGCATAAATGTAAAATGCCAACCATGTGAAATGGGTGGGTTTCTGTGATTGAAATCAACTATCAGTTCTCTACCCTACCCCAGCACAGACTGCAGCAAAGCATATTTTCTCTGCCTACCACAATTATTCTTTCCAAATACGATATTCTCTTATAATACACACTGTCAATAGCCAATCATTTTTGAGCAAGCTTAATGCAACATTTCAGTCTGGTTGTATGACAGATGGAGAGAAAAGCTTCCAGGGAGAAAATGGAAACAAATTTCTCTCTTTTTCTTCCAAAGCTTAAGAAACAACGATATAGTACTTCAGAAAAATAACCCCCAAGTCCTCTGTCCCGTCAGCTAGTTTAATGTGAGGGCCTTTTTTTCCCATCCTTTATGGGGGTGAGAGGTGCTAGAAGAAGAGAAGAGCCTTTCCCCAGTTCTAAATGGTTTCCTAAATGTTTCTCAGTGATTTACGTAGCAAATAACTAAAACACACAAGGAAGCTGGTGACTTCTCATTTGATCCTTCCTGCAGAGAAAACGAAAAGGAAAGGCTGCTTGGAAGGCTTCAGAGGCCACTAAACTGCTTTCTATTGATTTTATACTAAGACACTTTATCACTCTTGTTGCTTTAAAAAGAAATGCAATCTGTGTCAGAGTCTAAATAGACTTTCCTAGGAAAATCAGACCCCATACTCCTACATGAACAGATGTGAAGGATGTTTATCAGCTGTGGCAAATCAACTTTGGGGCATTTTTTTTAAAGAAGCATTTTTCTTGCTGTAACATCCCAGTCCTTGAAAACATTGTAACTGGAGTCTTACTGCCTGAGATTAAACTTTCCTGGATCTGGAGTTCACCTTAAAAAGCATCTCATCCAGTCCCCTTCCTGTGCACCTGGGAAAACAAGGTTGAGAGATGTCGGGAACTCACATGTATTTACTGAGTGAGCTGAGGACAGGATCCAAGCTTAAATCAACTCTATGGCTCCCAGTCAGAGAATTACAGAATCTCAGAATTGGCATAAATTTTAAACCCCAGGTGTCTTTTCCTGCGTCAGCCTCTTCCCCTGTGAACCAAAATGTCAATAGTTCTCTCCCAATGTTACTAAAGGGAAGAATAGAATGACGTTTTTTTTCCTTAACCTTCTCAATGCAAGCTACCTTTGGCCTATTTCCTGCCTATATTTGGAATACCATTTCTCCCATTTTAAGAAATTCAATAAATAGAAATGCTAACCTATAAAACTAGTAAATTACAGAGATGTTTTACTCCATAAAACAGTTCTATATAAGGTAAGGCCTGAGTTCTAGTCTTGACTTTGTCATTAATGGACTGTGTGTTCATGAAAAACTGAATTCATCATTCCTGGTCTGAGTTTGTCCACCTGTTCAATGGAGGGGTTGGAACAGATCGTCTTCAAAACTCCTTTAAACTGGAAATCATTTGTAAATTGACGACATGAGTCAAAACAAGTTTCCCTGATGTATTTTTTAGTGTTAAGGTTTTTAAAATTTATTTTAAAATAACTCATATTTACAAAGCATGCACAAAGAATACCACAAGGACAATCCATGCAACCACTACCAAAGTTACGATCTAAAACAGTGGTGTCCAATCTTTTGGATTCCCTGGGCCACACCGGAAGAAGAAGAATTATCTTGGGCCACACATAAAATACACTAACGATAGGTGATGAGCTAAAAAGAAATTGCAAATTGCAAAAAAATAAAATCTCATAATGTTTTAAGAAAGTTTATAAATTTGTATTGGGCCACATTCAAAGCCGCTCTGGCCTGCATGTGGCCCACAGTCCACCAATCGTACAAGCTCTTTTCAGTGCTTTTCATCTTCATGATTTTCTTTTTTCTTTTTTTTTTTTTTGAGGCGGAGTCTTGCTCTGTCCCCCAGACTGGAGTGCAGTGGTGTGATCTCGGCTCACTGCAACCACTGCCTCCTGGGTTCATGCGATTCTCCTGCCTCAGCCTCCCAAGGCACCCACCACCATGCCTGGCTAAGTTTTGTATTTTTAGTAGAGATGGGATTTCGCCATGTTGCCTAGGCAGATCTCGAACTCCTGACATCAGGTGATCTGCCCACTTCTGCCTCCAAAAGTGCTGGGATTATAGGCATGAGCCACCACGCCCAGCCTCCATGCATTTCTTTATCATTTCACCATATATGTTTATGTCTCTAAATAATACATAATTGTATTTTACATACCTTGAATACATAAGTGGAATAATACTGTATGTTTCCTTCTGTGAGTTGTTTCTAAGCTCAATATTCTATTCCAGAACCCATCCTTTCGAGCACATTGGCTGCAGTTGATTCATTCTCACTATTATAGATTATTTCATTGGATGAATACACCACGTTTGCTTATATTCTCTTGCTGAGAATATTCTCTTTTCACCATTAAAACAGCCCTGCTGTGAACATTCTTTCGTTGTCTGCAGTACACATGTGAGGGATCTCCAGGGCATTACACAGGCGTGGAATTGCTGGGTGTTAAGATATTAGCTCCTTTAATCTCTATGCTATTGATGTTTTCCATCCATGAACATGATCAATCTCCCCGCTGAAGTCTAATCTTATGTCTTTGAATAATTTTATAATTTTATCCATAACCGGCTTGCATATATTTTACTTAATTTATTCCTAGACACTTCAGTGTTTCTGTTGCTATCCTAAACAGTTGCCTGTCTATAGGAAGGCAGTAAATTTTTATATACTGATCTTATAAAAGAGCATACATGCTGATTTCACTTATTAATTCTAATAATTTTTTCGGTAGAGTCTTTGAAGTTTTCTGTGTAGATAATCATATTATCATGTCGTTTTAGTTTCTGTCTGTCTTGCACCTTGGGTCTGACAACACCAGCTGCCTAGGCATTGTCGATGCCCCTCCTTTCTCCTTCAATCCAGAATTCGATCCTCTGTACTGTGCCCAGCTAAAAATACTCAACCCACAGTCTCCCTGCAGCTGGGAGAGGACAGATGCATAGGAAACGGTTTTGGCCAATGGAATCTAGGTTTAAGTCTTTGGAAAGGAAGTCCCTTCCCAAATAAAAGACCAAACTTTGTGAGAAGAAAACTTTTGGGGCTCCCCTTATCCATACCTGTGGCCCAGACACAGGATGGTATTGGCCAGAGATTACTTTGTGTTCATATCTCCTCCTGAGGTTTCCAGGACCAACATGGGTCATGGACCCAAACTTACGAACAGATACACTGTGGTTAGGAGTTCTCCGGGCAACCTTTTTTTTTTTTTTTTTTTTTAATTCAGGACAAGGAACTTGCTACTTTCCTTGGACAATAGGTAATCCCCCTCCACCCCGCCCCCGCCGGGCCCCCCCCCACCCCCCCGCCATGATTTGCAACTCTTCCAGAATCCCGGCTTTGGGCAGTGGCCTCCGTTCGGTCTTCCCACCAGTGACAGGCACAAGGCCTGTACCCTGTCTCCACTAAAAACCACGCCTCTTGGATACTATAATTGCCAACTTCCTCAACAGCCATGGCCTTCGCCCCCGTTCACCACTCTGGTTTTCTGTTTCTTTATTTTTGGTCCCTGGAGATTTCCCTTACTTTTTTGCAAGTTCAGTGAAGCATCTGAGAGGATGTTTGGTATCTATTGTCCAACATTTCTAGATGTTTTGTAGAGGTAAGGTTTTCAGATTCAAAATGGGGGTCCCTTCTGCTATTAATTTAGTTTATTGCTCCGTTGACGACATTCCCAGGTAGGCACACCTGTGGTGGAGCACATCCATTGCCTAGAGGGAGCCACTCTCATTCAACACATGTTTACTCAGACTTATCTGTGCCAGGCACTGCCGAGGATCTGGGGATACAGAGGTGAAAAAGGAAAACCAGTTCTCTACACTCATGAAATTTACATTTAATGGGAAGACACACAGTACACAAGAAAACAACAAGAAGATTTCAGAGAGGTGGAAAAGCTAGGAAGCAAATGAAACACAGGAATGCCAAAGAGAACGGAATGGGGAAAAAAAATTAGCCAAAGGTAATCAAGAGATTTGACCTGACAGCTGCAGGTCCAGAAGGCAGCCGGGCAAAGATCTGGGTGAAAATGTTCCAGGTGAGAGGTCAGCACGTGCAGGCTGGAAGAATATTGGCATGCTTCTGCAAGGTCAGTGTGGCTAGAGTGGAGGGAATGAGTGATTCTGTTGCTTAAATTTTCTATTATTTTGTTTCTTCCCAGGGTGCTAGAGCCAACAGTGGGTACAATGTACTCTTCCTGCTCGAAGGAGTGTCTACTTTAGGTGAGGGAAATTTTGGATTTTTTTTTAAAGAATAAGTTAATTAGCAGCAGACAAAACCTAAACAACTAAACAACCTGAGTTCCCTGCCTCTCTCTCTCTCTCTCTCTCTCTCTCTCTCTCTCTCCCCTTCCTCCTCCTCCTACTCCTGCTTATCCAGGCACAATGCTCAGGATCAGACTGAAATTCTTCAGCCAGGCAGACCCCCAAGCCAAAGGGACAGTCCTCCCTTCCCATACCCAATTCCCTTGAACTGTGAACCACCCCATCCCTAGGTCTCTCTCCCCAGACAACTCTTCTCCCTGGCAGTCTTTCCTCAATCCTTCCAAAGCATTCTCCCCTCCCCTGTCCCAGCTACTTTGTTCACACTTCTCTTTTTTTTTTTTTTTTTTTTTTTTTGAGACGGAGTCTCGCTTTGTGGTCCAGGCTGGAGTGCAGTGGCCGGATCTCAGCTCACTGCAAGCTCCGCCTCCCGGGTTTACGCCATTCTCCTGCCTCAGCCTCCCGAGTAGCTGGGATTACAGGCGCCCGCCACCTCGCCCGGCTAGTTTTTTGTATTTTTTTTAGTAGAGACGGGGTTTCACCGTGTTAGCCAGGATGGTCTCGATCTCCTGACCTCGTGATCCGCCCGTCTCGGCCTCCCAAAGTGCTGGGATTACAGGCTTGAGCCACCGTGCCCGGCCATGTTCACACTTCTCTTGTTCACACTTCTCTGCTCCCCAGAAATATTACTTTATCCAGCAAATGGGCTGGTTAGAAATTGAAATGCAAATAGATACACATGAATCTCAATAGTCATTATGTTACATATACTACGAATATGCACACGTGAGGCCCCATAGATCGCAACCCCTCAGCCCTACTGGCCCTTGGCAGTCAACTTCGGACCCAATGCCCCATCGGTATTCACTAAACCCACCTTTGCACTGACACACATGGACAGATTTTACCTGTGCTGCTAATTAGGGTGGGAGGCCACTGATCACAGGGAAAATTATTCGTCTTTTCCTCTTCCTTGCTATGAGGAGCAGGTACTGATGTAGGGCTCCCCTCGTATGATAAAACTTTGCACAACTCTCTAGAATGGGAAGAACCATATTAAACCCCTGTAGAGAATTTGGGACATCTCTATGCAGCTAGGCTCGGCACAAATCTAATCTTCTGTAAAGATGCTAAGCTCTGTGCAATTTGTGCGCACGCTGGACCTGGTACAAAGGCACTCAATAAATATCTGTTGGCTGTTTGGTTACAAATAACAAAACACCACTATACCAACTGTGTAGTCACGTTATCTGCTCCACT
The DNA here is from genome assembly GCF_024542745.1 of Macaca thibetana thibetana. Lineage (NCBI taxonomy): Eukaryota > Metazoa > Chordata > Mammalia > Primates > Cercopithecidae > Macaca > Macaca thibetana. The sequence continues at coordinate 13,277,529 of NC_065578.1, forward strand.
GTTTGTTCCTTTCCAGGTCAAGGCCTCCAATATGTTAATAGCAGCCTGGCTTGAGATATCGGAGAGTTAGCGGGTGGAGGGAGTGAGGTGAAGCAATACACAGGTTTGAGACACCTAAGCCTCCCAGTCTGGTCCTCGTGCTCAAACCCCAGCAGAAACAGCAAAGCCCTTCACTAGCGATGTTGAACTACAGACTGGGTAATTACCAAAGGAAGGCAGTACAGGTATAATCCACAGGGGAATTAGGAAAAGAATTAATGGCTACCTGGAATCCTTCTCACCCTTCCTTGGCCCCATGGGATGAAAAAGCAGCCTGATGTCATGTACTCTTCTCTACTCATTACCGTCAGAGATCATTAAAGTCTCTCTCTTCTTTTTCTTTCTTTCTTTTTCTTCCTTTCTTTCTTTATGCTATCAGTATGTCTGAGTGTCCTTCACCAAGATTTCTAGGACTTGGTTCAAAGCTGAGAATCTTAATTATTCCTTTAGTGCCCCTAAAATATAATTTACCCCTTTAACCTAGAAATAGTTTAAAGTATAGATGGCTGAATGCTTTCAGCCCAAGAAGCAGAGCAGGGTTTCTGAAAATGGGCAGCATCTCTCCCTTTGCCACCATCCTCCTGCCCTCTATTAATGTATCCTAGGAAGAGACCCTGAGCAGTTCCTTTCTGTTACAGAAAGATCCGGCTAGCAGAGCCTCCCTGCAGCTTACCAGGCTCCACAGAGAGCGGCCCAGGCAGGAGGGCTGGGAGCCGCCTGCAGGGAGGAGGGCAGCTGCCTCCCAGGCTCAGATCCCCGCCCTCCGCCCTCCGCACCACTGCTCCCCTTCCGGCAACCGGCAGCTCTGATTCCAACTGTAGAGTGTGCCAACCTGAAGCTGCAACTTGGGGGTTGCCAGGGAAACCGCTCCCTGTATTTTCTGGTGGAAACTCAGAATTGGTGTGTAGCAGCTGGGTCTGGGGGAGCTTGTGCTATGTTCAAAGGAGAAGGGGTTCTCTCCTCCCATCACAAAAGCTGGAGGAGACCCCCATGAATGCCTCCATGCAAGCCTGGGCATGAGCATTCCAAGGGAGTGAGCAGCTGGACTCAGGCAACAGCTGGGCGAAAGAGCACAATAGTAATCATAAAATACAGGTCAGAAGAATTTCCCCTTATAGACTGTTTACCATGAGTCAGGCAGTGGCTTAAGCATTTTAAAATATATTATCTAATTTAGTGCTCACTAGGGGTCTTAATTCACATGGTTCTGGGGCCAGTTCAGGAATAGAAAGGAGTGACTCCAGCTTGTGTGAGACAATAAGGCTGGTGGGGACAGCAGCAGACTATGATGGGCTACAGTGGACTGGGGCACCTGCAGACCACCAAACCGGGAAGCTAAGGCTCAGCACAACTAGCCGTGCCCATCAGAACCACAGACCTCATTATAGAGATGGGGAAACTGAGGCTCAGAGGCATGCCTCTGGTTTTCCAAGACAAACTGAAAATACAGGTCAGGCACGTTGACTCACGCCTGTAATCCTAACACTTTGGGAAGCCGAGGCAGGCAGATCACTGGAGGCCAGGAATTCGAGACCAGCCTGGCCAACATAGCAAAACCCTGTCTCTACTAAAAACACAAAAAAATTGCCTGACCATGGTGGTGCACACTTGTAATCTCAGCTACTCTGGAGATGCTTGAACTGGGAGGTGGAGGCTGCAGTGAGCCAAGATCGCACCACTGCACTTCAGCCTGGGAGACAGGGAGACTCTGTCTCAAAAAAAAAAAAAAAAAAAAAAACAGATTTTGATATGCAATCTCCTGATTCTTAAATCTTGGTAACTAATTCAAAACCATGTTCAGCCCCATGCAAGTGAAACTCAACCTGTCCGTGCACCCAGGCCAGTCCTTGGTCACCAGTGTATCACCTTGGTCATAGAACTCTATGAAGGAGAGGGCGCAAATTCCATTTTTCAGATGGGAAAACTTAGTCTCAATGCATAGACATGGCTGGACCAGGGCCATGCAGCTAGTAAAGGTGCCCCCTTGCTGCTCAGTGGGCGAGCTTATCTGGGCTGTCAATTATCTGAAAGCCCCTTGTTGGACTTGGGGCTCCCAAATACCACAGCTTGGCACCATTGCCCATCTGGAACGATGGGGCTTAAATCCAAACACTACCTCCCAACCACTGGGTGGTTGTCAGGCACCAGGGCAGCAACTGGCACGCCTGGCCAAACATCAGACTCTCCTGGTGGAGTGTTTTGAAAGGACCAATCCTGGGCCTCACTGCTGGAAGATTTAATCAGTTCAGCGTAGGTTCCGGGCATTGGTATGTTTAAAAAAGCATCCCCCTGTGATTCTAACGTGTAACCAAGGGTGACACCACTCAGCCAGCCCCTTGCGTAAGTGCTGAACCCAAGCTTCTGGGAATAAGAGAATGTAGAAGAGTAATTAGGAACAAGGCTATTGGAGCCAGACAGGCCTCAGCTGAGTCCCAGCACTGGCCCTCCCTAGCTGAGGAACTTGGGGAAATCGGTTCACCCCTTTGAGTCTCAGTGACCTCATTTCTATAACTCATGCCATGGGTTCTCAGGGGGAATAAACATGGTGCTGTGGGGAGATATGAAGTGGTAACTGGCATACAGGAAGCACCCAATAAAAGTCAGTCTTCAGCTAGTGCCATCCCCACCTATAGCCACACAAATACAGCAGCAAAACGCAGTGAACCTGGGCAGAGCTGGGGACTTAAACTGAACCCCTATATCACCCAGGCATCCCCACCTAAAGTCAGTTCACAGCTCAGTCCCAGAAGGTCTTGGGTTCACACCCAGATGCATTTAGCTGCCCCCGATGGATGGAACCATCATCTCCTAGGAAATGTGTCAAAATTTCACTTCTCATTTCCCTCTCCTTTAAGTCAAATCAGGAAGAATCTGACAGTATAAGCTGACCCTACATAAGTGTCCCCTTTGAAAGTTTCACATACGTGTCCCCTTTGAAAGTTTCACATACATGTCCCCTTTGAAAGTTTCACATACGTGTCCCCTTTGAAAGTTTCAACAGCCAACATCCCTCCTCAACATCATCATTTCCAAACTCTTATAACAGATACGATCTGAAAGAGACAGAGGCAATTTAGAGGAAAGCATCTTAGAGATATTAATCTGGTACTTAACATCTCTAGAAATATCTGTATTGCAGTCCAAGTTTCATGAGCAGGTAACCCTGTAAAATTAAGATCAAAACTGTCATATCTTCTCCAAATTGAGTTATCTGGGAGAAATCCTCTCCTATTTTCCTAGACCCTCTAAGTCTTCCCTATCATAACAGATCGTTATTACCAATCAATTCATATACCGACGTCGAGTCACAAACCGTCCCAGTACTACACAAACCAAAACACTGCTTCTTCAAAACACATTTAACGGGAAAGACCAGTGCCTCCACAACCAGTCCTGTTCCAGTCACAGTTCCTCAGCTCCTTTTAGAGCTATTATTCTGAAGAACAACTTAATGGTTACGGTGACAGCCACGGAGGGATTGTCATCAAACACCTTTCCAAGAGTTCTGGGCTTGGGTCTCCTATCTGCTGTCATAATTGACCAATGTGACTTCACTATGTCTTTACCCCAAAGATGGAAGTCCCCCTTCCAAATAGCAATTGAGTGGGGACACAGAGCTTGCATGGCAAATCTGCACTCCACAAAGTTTCATTTAAAGGAAACCTGTAGTTGCTTTATCCACATGTGCATGCTTGATGCCTACAGATTTTAGGAAGCGACTCAAGGCACACAGTCTTTCAGCAACACCAGTGTAGAACAATAGGCAAAAGGGGGCATTTAGCAGTTACAGTAATAGTGATTTGCCATTGGAACATTTGCCCAGTAAAAGGCGTAAATACGAGATCTCCGAGCTTTCTACAATTGTAGTTTCTCAGCATTTGGTTGAATTTGATGGGAAATGCTTCCACTCTTAAAGGTGCTGTAGGAAATAGCTTTACTTTGGAAATTACATTGAATCTACATTTCAAGATGTTTTTAAAATGGGAATAGTTTTGACATCCCTGGAGATCAAAACGCTGTGTGAGAAAGTTGTAGTTATAAATCTTCATTGGAAGAAAAAAAAAAAAAAAAAAAAGATCCCCAGGCATTTTAGAGTCATTGGCTTTATTTTACAAAGCTAGCTAGTGATAAAACAACAGATAACTCAGCTGTAAGATACAGGATTCTGTTGATTTCTGCTTGCTAGTCATTCCTGAATCCGCTGTGCCTTCCCAAGATCAGACACAGATGAGGTGCCTATCATTGTTTGCTGACTGACTAGTCAGCTGACCCCAGTGTGTGTACAAAGGTGTTTGATGTGGGCAATAGGCTTGCCTCTTACTTCTTATGATGTATTATATCTACAGAGACTGGACAAGTTGCCTTGAAATCAAGATTTAGGTGGCCTCTGAACAGCACATGTGCAAAAACAATTACATCAGAGAGCAATGGTGTACTTGGTTTCCCAACTCCCCATTTGGTGATATGTTGTTTACCTGAAACCACAGTAGGAGTACACCACGGAAACTGGCAAATCCTAAAAGCTAGGGGGCTCTTTTTGGGGGAAGAGCAGTTTTGTTTTTTGTTGTTTTTGTTTTTGAGATGGAGTCTAGCTCTGTCGCCCAGGCTGGAGCGCAGTGGCGCGATCTCTGCTCACTGCAAGCTCTGGCTCCTGGGTTCACACCATTCTCCTGCCTCAGCCTCCCAAGCAGCTGGGACTACAGGTGCCCGCCACTGTGCCTGGCTAATTTTTTGTAATTTTAGTAGAGACGGGGTTTCACCATGTTATCCAGGATGGTCTCGATCTCCTGACCTCGTGATCCACCTGCCTCGGCCTCCCAAAGTGCTGGGATTACAGGCGTGAGCCACCGCACCCGGCCGGGGAAGAGCAGTTCTTAAGCACAGCACACCATTAATTCATAAGTACATGAAAATTAAATTTTTAGAGAGGGACTCATGGAGGTATGGAGCTAGAAATTTGTATCCTCAAGCCAAGTCAACTGAGAATGAATTTTCTAACTCCTTTCCACTCTTCCCATAAAAAAAAAAATAGACAACATTTTTTTCTCTAGGATTTTTTTTTCAGTTCATATTCTGTTTTATCCAAATTGATAGTTGTTCATTGTCAAACAAGAAACCATTCATGCAAGAATTCCCATCTATATCTTCCTCTTATCATTACCATAACCTTAAGGGAACCCCTCTGCTCTCTTCATGATCTGAGATTCTCCATCCCTAAGAAGAGGGAGTGAGATTAGATGAGCTTCAGTGGCCCGTTTGGTTCTGACATTCTATCCCCAATTTTACTAACAGACATCTCTTAGTGCTCAACTTTAAATATTCCTGAGGACCGTTGCATGGCTGATCTGGCTTGCTTTAAAGAACAGTTTGTCGCCAAATTCAGAAAGCAATAAATGGCAGACCACTTGGAAGCTGAAAGAATTCATTTTGTGCTCAAGAGCAGCAGGTAGGCATGGGAGTCTCCTAGGGATGCCTCAGTCTACAAATAATCTACACAGCAAAATAAAGCTACACAAGAAATAGCACGGGGTGAAAAAAATGGAACCTTCCCTAGTACCAACAAAAGCAGAAATACCGTGGGGCAAATAGTAAAGTCAAAATTTTAGCAGACTGCAGGAAAAATATGATATAAAAAGTTAATGTGAATCTTACATTATCCCCAACACCTGGTAGCAGCATTCATTTAGAAATGGAAAATATGGGAGACATTTGCATTGACCAATGGCCAAGCCTTTGTGCATTCATTAAATCAAAGTTATTTTTAAAAGACTCCTTTGTGTATTCCAACTGTCTAAATGGGTACCAGTTAGAGGAAAAATCTTTGAAGTACCTGGACTAAAAATAAAAATATCCAATGTCCGTAGGTGCCAGATACATGATATAAATGAGAATAGCACAGGTGTCAGAGAAGTTGGCATAGGCACATTTTTCCGCATTAAATATATATATTTTTAATAAATAAATAAATAATTGATATTTATAAATATATAAAAAGTATGAAAGATAGTCGTTAGCTTCCTGAAGAAATTTGGCCTGTGTTAGGGTTCTCCAGAGAAACAAAACCAATAAGGTGTGTGTGTGTGTGTGTGTGTGTGTGTGAGAGAGAGAGAGAGAGACAGAGAGATTTGTTGTAAGAAATTGGCTCACGTGACTAAGGAGGCTGGCAACTCCCAAGATCCAAAAGGTGAGTTGGCAAGCTGGAAACTCGGGAGAGCCCATAGTGTAGCTCTAGAATGAAGACCATCAAGGTGAAGACCCAGGAAGAGCCAATGTTTCAGTTACAGTCCAGAGGCAGGAGAAAAACTTAATGTCCCAGCTCAAAGGCCATCAGGCAGGAAGAACTCTCTTTCCCTCAGAAAAGGGTCGGTAGTTTTGTTCTACTGAGGTCTTCAAATGGTTGGATGAACCCCACACACATTATCTGCTTTACTGAAAGTCCACCAATGTAAGTGTTAATCTCATCCAACAAACATCCTCACAGAAACACTATCAGAGCCAGAATAATCTTTGACCAAATATCTGGGCACCCTGTGGCTCAGTCAATTTGACACCTAAAATTAACTGACACAGGTCCTCTGCCATTTTTTCAACAATTGTAGTCCTTTTAGTCTGTATTTTGTTTTCCTACTTTTTGTAAAGACAAGGATACAAGGAAATATTTTTCTACCATAAGCTGAAGAGGACAAGCATGGTGACCATCATGTGACAGTTGGCCTTGGTGAAGGCCTTGGGGATGAAGGTTGCTTTCCAGTTAGAGGAAGAAGTCCATAGTCAGTGCCAACTGACCATGGCCATGAGAAGACGGGGCCCAGCATTATCTGTGGGCAGATCTTTCAAGTTTTCAAAGCATCCTGAAGGCCAAATAAAAAAAATTCAGGCCGGGCGCAATGGTTCACACCTATAATCCCAGCACTATGGGAGGCTGAGGCGGGCGGATCACCCAAGGTCCGAAGTTTGAGACCAGCCTGGCCAACATGGTAAAACCCTGTCTTTACTAAAAATACAAAAATTAGCCGGGCATGGTGGTGGGCACCTGTAATCCCAGCTACTCGGGAGGCTGAGGCAGTAGAATCACTTGAACCCGGGAGGCGGAGTTTGCAGTGAGCCAAGATCATGCCACTGCACTCCAGCCTGGGCAACAGAGTGAAACTCTGTCTCAAAAAAAAAAAAAAAAAAAAAAAAAAAATCAAAGGGTGCAGTAGCCCTCTCCACCACAAAAAAATCATCTATTTTCAGCTTCTGCCCTAGACAGTTAGTTTCATGAAGGCAGAAAGTTGATGCTGCATGTCTGATTAATGTTTGTATTCCCAGTTCCTGCTACAGAGCCTGGAATTCAACAGCTGGTGACTGGTTGACTCCAAAATAGAAAATCAGCCAGTGCACTAATAATAGGATTGACCTTCATAAACCTGCTCCGTTTAGAAGACCCCAAACACCTTTGCAGATTTAACCTGAGCTGATGTGAGAGCCACCAAACTCTGATGTCCAAGGGGAAAGCAGTATCCCCAGATCACAGTGCCACTCTTGTGATAACATACCAATATTAGAAAGAAAGAATCCCTTCTTCTTTTCAAGTTCTACAGCCATAGATTAACAGAAAACAATGCCAGCCTCCCCTAACTAAATTCTGCAGAGAAGGCTCAGCTCCTCTCTTTGAAGGCTAAGAACTTGTCCCCAGTTGTTTTCAGTAATGATCCCACAATAGGACAAATGCTATTTGATCATCTTGTTACACTAGTCACCAAAATGAAACACCACCAGCAAAATCTAGAAGGTAAATGGACCAGCTGGGCACAGCTGCAAGTACCAATATTGTGTGTGTGTCAGGAGCATGCAACCTCCCAGGAAGCAAGTAAACAACATCTTTTTTGTTTTTACTGCTTGTCACTCATTTACCTCCAAGAAGCTTAGCAAGGATTAACGTTTGTTGGGAGATCCTTGGATGAGCCAACCATTGTGATAAATACAAATTGGTAATATTGATAGATTTTTAAATGCTTTCTCAGCTGGGCACATCCAATTTCTTGTTCTTTTTGCACATAGAGTCATGTTCTGTTTCTTGCTCAGATATTTGGCTGGGAGGGGGAGTCTCAGAGCCTCCATCTTCAGTATAAAAGAGGATCAGGTATATAGAGTAGCATGTGGGCTTGTGAGCGTTTGCCTATGGGAAGGAACTGTCTTCTGCCTCATGCTGGGATGTAAGCTTCTTGACGAGCTTTGATCCACAGTTCTCTGTATTCCATCATCTAGCCTAGAGTATCTAGGTCTAGAGTAGGATGTTCTGGTTAAGCATTTTTTTATTGCACAGAACAGAAATCCTCTCAAATGAGCTCAAGATAAAAGTGGGGCTTATAAAAGGCATCCACAGTCTCATGGGGCATGGAGAATCAGGAGTCCCTCTCTTCTTTCTTCGTTTCACCCTTCTCATCTTTCCTCCTCTCCTCTCACCTTCTCTCTGCCTCCTCTGCACTTTGATCTTGCCCATGGCCCCAAATGGTTGCTCTAGCTCCAATGAAATGAAACGTGACCCAAGGATAAGTGATCTTTTAGCTCAAGCACCTGCTATAAACTGGAGCTTCCTTTTGTATCTCTTGGCTCAAAAGGGATCTAATTGTCCCAAATGAGTCCCTTGGGTTTTATATTCCAATCAGCTGAACTGAGCTTTGGGGGAGGGTAGTAGGACACTGGATGTGTAGAGTTGGCTCTTATTGTGCTGGAAGAAGACAAAGGAAACGTAGCTATTATAAAGGTGTTTGACAGCAAATGCATGTTGAACGAATAATTCACCAACTAGAGGGCCTTTTCCCCTAACAAACAGAGGAAAAGAAATGCCTAGTTGGAGATGAGTTAATGCCATGCCATCCTCAGAATGGCAGGTCTCACAGTCTGTGCTTTAGGATGGCCAGGTTCTGGCACCTCTGGGAAAACTGCCTTCAAGCCACTGATGCTGTGATCTGGAGTAAGTGGCCTATAACTCCTCTGTGCCACCGTTGCTCCATCTTTAAAATGAGACCAGAATTATCTGCCTTTCAACATGGTTGTGAGAATGGAAACAGGCCAGTAGACGAAGAAGAAGATGCTGCAAATTCCCAAGACCGGATTGCGTTCTCGAGGCTAGAGCTTCCAATTCATTTACATTGAGGGCTCAGAAAGCACATTTGTAGAGTTCAGCCCTTCCCTATTTAGAGTTAAGGATCCCCCACTGTCTCCACCCCACTCCCAACCCCGAAATAATACCCTTCAGCTGAAGGAGTCAAAAGACCTGAAACCAAGTTCCAAATCTGCATGCAACTCCTTGTGTGACCTTGATGAAGTCACTCGCCCTGTCCAGGCCTCTGTTTCCAAACAATGTGAGAACTGGAGGAGAGCAAGTGACACTCACCAGTCCAAGACCCAGGTCTGCTTCAGGGACACATTTTAATTGCTATGCAGCAAAATTAGAAAAATAAGTCAATATGGTGAGTTTTTCCTAATGCCTGACTTATTCGGTTCAAAAGTCTGTACTTTATTCTGAGGTTATGCCCTCCCTTTTTTGTGACGAGTGGCCTTTCTTTAGTGAAGGTAAAGGGCATCCTTTGTTTTAACATTCCTACTGTCCTTTCTTAAAATAAGAAGGTGGTCATCCCATATCCGCCCTCCCTGCTTATTTATTTTTCATTGGTCTATAAAATCCCAAAGCATGACAATTAGTTCAGAAGGTGACCTCAGTCGTCTTTTTAAGCTCTGATGGGATCAGATTGTAAGGGAGTCATGAGGATGCCCAGACCCAGAGCCAGATGGCCTGGGTTCAAATTCTGACCCCTTTGATAATAATAGCTACCTGTGAGGCGGGTGGATCACTTGAGGTCAGGAGTTTGAGACCAGCCTGGCCAATATGATGAAACCTCATCTCTACTAAAATACAAAAATTAGCCAGGCGTGGTGGTATGTGCCTGTAATCCCAGCTACTCAGAAGGCTGAGGCAGAGAATCGCTTGAACCCAGGAAACAGAGGTTGCAGTGAGCCGAGATCGCGCCACTGCACACCAGCCTGGGTGACAGAGAGAGACTCCATCTCAAAATAATAATAATAATAGGCATAATGCCTACCTGACAAGTTGTTGTTAGGATTTAGCATGTTCAAGGATATACAGTGCTTTTGACAGTGCCTGGCACGAGGAGAGTGCCCATTAAATAACAGTGGTGGTGGTGATGGTGATGATGATGATGATGTGAAGAAGGAGAAGATGGGGAAGAGGAAGAAGGAGAAAAATGGAGAAGGGGAAGGGAAGGCAAAGGCAGGGTAGAGAGGAGGTTCCATATTGGGTTTGGCTTTCTGGTTGTTATCTCAGGTAATGGATAAGTAGAAGTAACAGCCAGGCCTTACATCCAAAATGGCAGGAATAGGAAGGTGGATGGTACCCAAGGCAGTTCTGGCTAATGGCATACTATGTTGCCCCATCAGGAAGAGAAGAATGTGGCTGTCCGTGCCAGGGTCCCACCATTAACACAAGCCCTCCCTGCCTGAGTTCCTCTCTGCATCAACTCCTGAGTGCTCACTCTGGAGGGAGCCCCTTCTTGGTTCCATCGGCACCATCAGCCTGTCTGGGAGAAACTCTCAAACCATATTTCCCATACACTGTGGCCAGCCTATGGATTGACTGCCCCTGGGTCAGGTGCCCTTCACTGACCCAAACAGCTCACGGCTGAATCAGCTCACGGCTGAATCACTGAGCTATTTTAAAACTCCCAAAGAAATGGGAATATTCTGAGTGGGGAACCACTCTGGGGTTTCCCAATAACTTCTAGCTAATGGCACAGCTGATAAGAGACGGAAGGGACAGAAAAGGCATTAATTAAGGAGAGCTGGGAAGGACATAACAGACCCCAGACTGGCAAAAAGATAAAGAAAATGATGATGGAAAGGCTTGTTTCCCAACACTGGCTTGATTGGCTGCTTTGGGTCCAGTTCTCACCCCTGGGCCAATCAGCTTTTGGAGAGGGGTGGACCATGTGACCAGAAATGCAGATCAGTGGCTGTGGGTGGGAAACTTTCACATCCTGGAAGCTGGAGTTACAGTCAATACTGGGAGGAGACAACCGTAGTCGCCCCATGTCGAAAGTTTTGCCGGGCTTGGTGGCTCACGCCTGTAATCTCAGCACTTTTTGGGAGACCAAGGCGAGTGGATCATCTGAGGTCAGGAGTTCAAGACCAGCCTGGCCAACATGATGAAACCCCATCTCTACTAAAAAATACAAAAATTAGCCAGGCATGGCGGTGGGCACCTGTAATCCCAGCTACTTGGGAGGCTGAGGCAGGAGAATCGCTTGAACCCAGGAAGCGGAGGTTGCAGTGAGCCAAGATGGCACCACTGCACTCCAGCCTTCATGAAAGAGCAAAACTCCGTCTCAAAAAAAAAAAAAAAGAAAAAAAAGAAAAAAGAAAAATGTTTCAAAAAGCCCTGGAAATTCCTCCTAGTTGAAGAAAAGTGACTCCCCAGAGAGATGGCCTTTGAAAAACCCAGGAACCTGGGAGACCTGTTTGCCTCCCGCTGGGGATGGACCCATCAAAGGCACAGAATTACTTACCAAGCAAGTGGAAGTGGCAATCTCTTAAACTTTTATTAGGTGAGCCTCCACTCCTTCGAGGACACTTGACTGCCATTCTGTTTGTTTGTCAAATAAATTGAAATCTTCCAGCTAATTTGGAGCTATTCATGCTGCTAACTTCTAATTTGGAAAAGGGTGAATTAGTTGTGAGCAATTGCCTGGGAGTCAAAGCATCTGAGACCGAATTCCAACAGCGAGGGAAGTGGAGGGAAACCAATCTGAAATATTTGGGATACGGAAAAAAGTATGCTCGCTTTCGTATTCTGGGTGATTGATACTAGTTCTGAAGTTGTAGACATTTTGTAGCTTGACTCACCTGGATAAATTTGACTGTATAGACCTTAGCAAACTTCAAGATAGGCTCTGAAAGACCTGTAGTCTCTTCAAGGAAGTAATACTTCTTGAGACCTATTGCAGTGGATTGTCGTTAATATCCTAAGCTAGTTCTGAAATCCTTTGATTCCCTGGCTGACTTTTCTTCTGTGACGTTTTCAGTCTCTGAAATGGCAGCAAGTGTTCGGCAAAATGTAATTCTCTCCAGTCTTGTGGGTGGTGGAACCATGCGATGGTGAAACATGGGTAGTTTCAACCTATTTCTGTAGATGTTGGGTGGTTTCAGGCTATTTCTGCAGATGTTCACTGAGCACCTACTAAGTGCGAGGAGTGTCCTGTGTTTATTTTCCAATCACTTACAGTAGATGTTTATTAATGAAAGAACTTTAATTCTTCCCACACATCCATATGGCAGTGCCTTCCAGAGATTCCCGTGGAAAGCAGGAGAAGGCTGTTTTAATGATGGGCAAGCCAAATACTCGATTGCATAGCACTCTGGAGTGCGTTTAGTTAAGACAACTCATCTCTGAGGGGATTTGTGGAAGACAGCGTTGTGGATCATTTAAGAGGCCTTACAAGTGGCACTTTGACACGTTTGTTACGTGTCAGACAGAGGAGGACCAGGATGAGCTGTCAAATCACAAGGGCAAAAGCATCCCCACAGCTGACAGAAGAGTCAGAGGAGGCTGCTCCCTGCACAGATGTGAAGTCTGCCGCTGTGGACAATTTCTGCTCCAAGCACCAAGGCCTCCAGCCATAGGGTTCTCCCAATCCAATGAGAATTACCTGCAGTTAGAATTGGATCAGCCTTTCTACCAAGTGCATTCAATCACCAGTAGCTCCTGGAGCTCTCCTTTGACAACCCGCAAAGGTCATCTGGGGAGCTTGTTAAAAATGAAGATTCCCCAGCCTTACTCCCAGAGACTCTGATTCAGTGGCTCCATGGTGTGACCCAGTAAGATGTATAAACCCATAACCCAAGGGACTCCGCTCAGGCCTTTCCCAGACCACATTTTGAGAATAATGGTTTACAAGATGCTTCTATCGTGGTCTGTCTTCTAAACTCCTGGCTTGACTAGTTAGCATTTGTACCAAGCTATCCCAAACCTATCGTGGCAAATTCATCACCTTCCTGGGTTTATCTCAGTGGATGATGCCTCTGCTACTCCCATACCTACGTCAGAAGCTTAGCCATCACTCCCAGTCATTCATCCCCATCAAGTCCTTGCTTTTCCTCACTCTCAACTCTCATCAGCTCCATCCCCTGAGGAGCAGTCACATCTCACCATTCCTCCCCATCAGCCCCGCCACAGTTCAACTGCATCACTTCTCACCCATTGACTGCAAGAGCTTCCCAAATGGTCTCCTTGTCTTTAGTTTTGCTTGTGTATTTCCATACGGCTACCAACATGAGGCCTGTGGTGCCTGGCTGCACTCAGAGTATAGTTCAAACTCCTTTTTTTTTTTTTCTGAGACAGAGTCTCACTCAGTCACCCAGGCTGGAGTGCATCTCAGCTCACTGCAACCACTGTCTCCCAGGTTCAAGCGATTCTCCCATCTCAGCCTCCGGAGTAGATGGGATTACAGGTACCTGCCATCATGCCTGGCTAATTTTTGTAGTTTAGTAGAGACAGGGTTTCACCATGTTGGCCAGGCTGGTCTTGAACTCCTTAACATGGCATCTGAGGGCCTTAGTACTTAAGTTCTACCTTCCTATCTATTCTCAGGCCTCAGTGCACCTCTTCCTGGTTGTGATGTTCTGAACTTACTATTTCATTCTACAATGTTCCCTTTGTATGAATGCCCTTCCACAGTTTGTCCAACTGGTCAACTCCTACTAACTTCCTTTCCAGAATAAGAAATAGGAAAAAATAAACCTGTGATTGTGAATCCAGGTAGCACACAGCCTAACATAGTGCCTGGAGACAGACCTAGGTTCAAACCTCAGCCTCACCACTCAGTAAGTGGGCGGCACTGGGTAGGTTGTTTAATCTCCCCATGTCTCTGCATCTTCATCTTGAATATGGGATAATAGAAGCTACCTTGTGGGCTTGCTGTATGAATTAAATGGGTGAATATATGTTAAATGCCATAACAAAACCAGGCGCAGTGGCTCATGCCTGTCATCCTAGCACTTTGGGAGGCCAAGGTGGGTGGATCACAAGGTCAAGAGTTCAAGACCAGCCTGGCCAAGATGGTGAAACCCTGTCTCTACAAAAAATACAAAAAAAGTTAGCCGGGAGTAGTGGCAGGCACCTGTAATTCCAGCTACTCAGGAGGCTGAGGCAGGAGAATTGCTTGAATCCAGGCAGCAGAGGTTGCAGTGAGCAGAGATCATGCCACTGCACTCTAGCCTGGGCGATAGAGTGAGACCCCGTCTCAAAATAAATAAATAAATAAATAAAATAAAATAAAAATAAAGTAAATGCCATAACAGTGCCTGGCACAGAGTAAGGGCTACAAGTGATTATTTTTGTTGTTGTTGCATACAATATCTATGGGAGCCATAACCAAGACAGACACTACCGACAGTATTTTCTACAGGAAGAGAATTTGGATACTGGGGGTTCAGGATGAGAAGAAGAAATGAAAAAAATATATATTATGAAGCTTTGCATACATCAAAAGTGTACAAAAAATAAAGAACATTGGCCTACCCACCTCCTAGCTTGATAAATAGGGCATTACCCGTACAGTTGGAGATCCCTAAGTATCTTCCCTAATTGTAGCATCCTTTGCTCTCCCTCCCTGCCCTTCCTTAGAAGTCAGGCTTCATGTGCAAGCATACTTTGAAAATATTGCAGGTTCAGTTCCAGACCGTAGCAATAACATGAATATCATAATAAAGTGAGTCACACAAAATGTTTGTTTCCCAGTGTATATAAAAGTTATATGTACATAATACCATAGTCTGTTCACTGTGCAATAGCGTATGTCTAAAAAGCAATGTACCTACCTTAATTAAAAATATTTTATTGCTAAAAAAAAAAAAAGCTAATGATCACCTGAGTCTTTAGCAAGCTGTAATCTTTTTGTTGTTGGAGGCTTTGCCTCGATGCTGATGATGGCTGCTGGAGGTTAGCGTGGCTGTGGCAATTTCTTAAAATAAGACAGCAATGAAGCTTGACACATTGATTAACCCTTCCTTCCATTAAAGTTTCCATCTCTAGAAGCCACTTTCTTTGCTCTTCCATAAGAAGCAACTCCTGATCCCTTCAAATTTGATCATGAGATTCCAGTAATTCAGTCACATCTTTGACTCCACTTCTAACTGTAGCTTTCTTGCTATTTTGATCACATCTGCAGTTACTTCTTCCACTGATATCTTAAATTCTTCAAAGTCATTCATGAGGGTTGGAATCAGCTTCTTCCAAACTCCTATTAATGTTGATATTTTGACCTTCCCCTGTGAATTATGAATGTTCTTAATGACATCTAGCATAGTGATTCCTTTCCAGAAGGTTTTCCATTTACTTTACTCAGGCCCATCAGAGGAATCTATGGCCTGAGTATCTATCTATCTATCTATCATCTATCTATCTATCTATCTATCTATCTATCTATCTATGAATGTATCTGTCTATCTATCTATCTATCTATCATCTATCTATCTCTCTATCTATCTATGAATGTATCTATCTATCTATCTATCTATCTATCTATCTATCATCTATCTATCTATCTATGAATGACTATCTATGGCATCTATAGCCTATGAAATGTGTTCCTTAATACATAATAATAATGAGACTTGAAAGTCAAAATTACTCTTTGACCCGCAAGTGCAGAAAGGATGTTGTGTTAGCAGGTATGAAAATAACATTAATCTCCTTGTGTCTCCATCAAAGCTCTTGAATGGCTAGGTGCCTTATCAGTGACCAGTAATATTTTGAGAGGAGTCTTTTTTTCTGAGCAGTAGGTCTCAACAATGCACTTAAAATATTCGGTAAACCATGCTGTATACAGATATGCTGTCATTCCGGCTTTTTTGTTCCATTTATAGAACACAGATAGAGTAGATTTAGCATAATTCTTAAGGGCCTTAAGATATTTGGAATGGAAATGAGCATTAACTTCAATATAAAGTCACCAGCTGCATTAGACCCTAAAAAGAGAGTCAGTCTGTCCTTTGAAGCTTTAAAGCCAGGCATTAATTTCTCTTATCTAGTTATGAAAATCCTAGATGACATCTTTTTCCAATATAAAGCTATTTCATCTACACTGAAAATCTGTTGCTTGGTGTAGCCACCTTCATTAACGATCTTAGTCTGAATCTTCTGGATTACTTGCTGCAGCTTCTCCATCAGCACTTGCTGCTTTACCTTGAACTTTTATGTTACACAAATGCCTTTTTTCCTTAAATCTCATGAACAAACTTCTGCTAGCTCCCAACTTTTCTTCTGCAGCTTCCTCCCATCCTAGCCTTCATGGAATTGAAAAGACCTAGGGTCTTGCTCTGGATTTTAGGCTTTGGCTTCAATGAATGCTATGGATGGTTTGATCTTCTATCCAGACCACTCAAACTTTCTCCATATCAGCAATAAGACTGTTTTTCTTCCTTATCATTCATGTGTCCACTGGAGTTGGCACTTTTAGTTTCCTTCAAGAACTTTTCTTTTGCATTCACAACTTGGCTAAGTATTTGGTGCAAGAGGCCTAGTTTTTGGCCCGTCTTGGCTTTCAATGTGTCTTCCTCACTAAGCTTAATTATTTCTAGTTTTTGATTTAAAGCGAGAGATGTTAAACTCTCCTTTTCAGTTGAACCCTTAGAGGTCATTGTAGGGTTATTAGATGTCATAGTTTCAATATTGTTTTGGTTCAGGGAATAGGGAGGCCCTAGGAGAGGGAAAGAAATGGGGAACAGCCAGCTGGTGGAGCAGTCAGAACACACACAACATTTCTCAAGTAGGTTCACCACCTTATACTGGTGTGGTTCATGGCACCCCAAAGCAATTATGATAGTGATATCAAAGATCACTGATCATCATAACAGATATAATGATAATGCAAAAGTTTGAAGTATTGCAAAAGTCACCACAATGTGACACAGAGACACAAAGAGAGCACATGCTGTTGGAAAAATGGCACCAATAGACTTACTCAGCACAAGGTTGCCACAAACCTTGAACTTGTAAAAATACGTAATACCTACAAGGTACAATAAAGCAAAATGCAATAAAGTGAAGTAAGTCCGCATTGCTCTTTTAACTGCTTAAATATTTTTAATGTTTACAAACTTCTTTTAAACCTAAAAATGATGTTTAGTACTATAAGTATCAAATGCTCATATTAAAAAACATATACTTAGACATGTTATTTTATTTCTGTTTTTGTTTTGAGTCAACTATCTCAGTCTATTAAAACTCATTCCCTCTGGGTAGATTTCCTAGATGTCACCTCATCTCATTCAGCAGCTGAAAGACCCCTCCTCTGATCTTTCACAGTTCTTTTACTCCCCCATTTTACTTAATATCCTGTGGTAGGCAGAATTCTAAAACCACCCCTAAGATTCTCACCCTCCTGGTGTACACAGCTATATAATCCCCCCTTGCTTCAGTATGACAGAGACTTATGAATATGGTAGGATTTCACATATGTGATTAGGTTACATTCTGTAGCAAAGGTGTAGGGGTTTTGCAGATGTGAAGTCCCTAATCAGTTGACTTTGAGTTAATTAAAAGGGTGATTACTGTGGGTGGACCTGACCGAATCAGGTGAACCCTTTCAAAGAGGATCCGCTCATTCCCTGAAGGAAGAGAATCAATGCAAGAGAGATCCTCCTCTTGGCCTTGAGGAAGCACAGAGCTATGATGTGAACTGCCTATCATGAGGGCCACATTGAAGGGAGTGACAAGTGACCTTTAGGGGCTGAGGACAAAGAATCAAATTCTGCCAACAATCACATCAGCTTGAAGAGGACCCCAGCTTCAGAGGAGAGCATAGCTGTATTAGTCCGTTTTCATGCTGCTGATAAAGACATAACTAAAACTGGGTAATTTATAAAGAAAAAGAGTTTCAGTGGACTCACACTTCCACATGGCAGGAGAGGATTCACAATCATGGTGGAAGGTGAAAGGCATGTATTATATGGTGACAGGCAAGAGAGAACATGTGCAGGGGAACTCCCCTTTATAAGCCATCAGACCTCGTGAGACTTATTCACTATTATGAGAACATCACAGGAAAAATCTGCTCCCATGGTTCAGTTACTGCCCACCAGGTCCCTCCCATGACGTATGGGGATTCTTACAATTCAAGGTGAGATTTGGGTGGGGACACAGAGCCAAACCATATCAACAGCCAAATCAGCCTCATGGTACCCTGAGCAGAAAATGCAGCCGAGCTGTACCCAGACTTCTGACCCACAGAAACCACGAGATAATAAATTGGTGGTGTTTTAAGCCACTAAGTCTGGGATACTCATTTCCTGGCAATAGAAACTACAACAGATCCGATGTGTCTTCCCCACCAGACTCCAATCCATTCAGCCACAAACACTGATTGTGGATCGACTATGTGCCTTGCATTTCCATTAGCCCTGGGGAGACTAAGTCGGTTACACCACACAGTAACCCCAGCACTCCATTAGGCTGACACAGTCACTCAATGAATGTTTGCTGAATGAAGGAGCTGAAAATATCCCACAAAAGATTCACGAGTATTTGCTCATGTCCCAGATGAACTTCTGACAGCTTCCACGTTTTTCCTAAGGCTATCCCATTTATAGTTGTTTGGGTTTTTTTTTTTTTTTTCTTCTAATTCTTGTGTAACAATAATAGTTGTTCCATATGGGAAAAGATGTATTTAGAAAATATGTTGGATATTATACAACAGACTCAGAAGTCCTGCTATACAAAAACGTCTTCATGCAAGTTTCCAAACTTACCTAACCACAAAACCACCTCCTCTCCTTTTTGAACCAAAATACTCAATAATATTTATCATCACCCAGTTTGGGAAATTTTCTGTTTAAAATCACAAGTCATTAACACCTGGGAACCTCTTATCAGCCAGGAGGGCATCCTTAGCTCTGGCAACTGCAGCCAGAGGGGTGGGACCAGTTAGGAGCTGAATCCTTAAATCAGTTTCTGATTAAATCCAGTATGCCCAGCCAAGGTGTGGTGGCTCACGCCTGTAATCCCAGCACTTTGGGAGGCCGAGGTGTGCGGGTCACAAGATTAGGAGATCCAGACCATCCTGGCCAACATGGTGAAACCCCGTCTCTACTAAAAATACAAAAAAGTTAGCTGGGTGCGGTGGTGGGTGCCTGTAATCCCAGATCATTGGGAGGCTGAGACAGGAGAATCACTTGAACCCGGGAGGTGGAGGTTGTAGTGAGCCGAGATCGCACCATGGCCCTCCAGCCTGGGTGACAGAGAGAGACTCTGTCTCAAAAAATAATAAAAAAATTTTTTTAAAAATCCAGGATGCCCATCTCACACTCCTCTCTCCTCAGTCAGGCTCATAACCCCAAGTTTTGTTAACTGGGTTCCTTCATTCCTCAGCTTTTGTGTTGCTTTTTAACAGCTTTATTAGGGTGTGATTTATATACCATAAAATGTTCCCATGTTAAGTGTACAATTTCATTATAGCTACAGAATTGTGTATCCTCACTAATTTCAGAACATTGCCATCTCCCCCAAAACAAACCTTGTACCTATTTACCCTCCTCCTCCTCCCAGTTCCTATCCCTAGCCTCAGATCACCACTGATCTACTTTCTGTGACTAGTTCTACTTATTCTGGATATTTCATATAAGTGGAGTTATACAGTTGGTGTTCTTTTATGGCTGACATTTCAGTAAGCATGTTTTTGGGGTTCACTTCTGTTGTGGCATTCATCAGTACTTGTTTTATTGCGAAACAGTAGTCCGTGGTATAGCTAGATCACATTTTATTTAACCATTCATCAGTTGATGAACATTTGGAATGTTTCCATGTTTGAACTATTATGAATAATGCTGCAGTGAATATTCATTGACGAGTGTTTGTGTCGACGTATGTTTTCATTCTCTGGGTAAATAACTCATAGAATTGCTGAGTCATACGGTAATTTTATGCTTAACATCTTGAGAAATTACCAAACTGTTTTTGCAAAGTGGCTGTAGCATCTTATATTCGCACCAGCAATACAGGAAAGTTCTAGTTTCTCCACTATACCTCTGTTTCAATTGACTGTCCTGGTCTTCATATCTCTTACTTACTCCTGACCTCTGAATCCTTACCTACCTATCTGAATTTCTTATCTGCAGCTTCTCCCTGTCCTCTAGAAACTTAAATTTTTAACTTCTTGACAATTTTTTATATAGGAACTACTTTTCCATGCCCTGACCTCAACGGAATGACCTCCCTAACCTTGGTTCCTCTGCCGCCCATGCCCTATGACAAAAACACTTCACTATATTTGGAATTTTTGTTTTTTTATAACAAGACCAAATATAACCTTGCAGAAACGTACATAGAATTCAAAACTAAGAACTGTGAGCACAATCAATTTTTCAGAATGCTTCTGCTTTTTTTTTTTTTTTTAAACTACTATTGAGGAATAAAATTAGGTCTAGGGTTAAATGGCTTTTGTATAATGCTTCCTTCGTGCAATAATTACACCAAAGAGAAAGAAACGAGTTATTATTGCCCATAATTGCTCACCTTTTTCATATATTGAATCTCTGTCCTCTGCTCACTGAATTCACTCTGCAAAAATTGCTAAGTACTCTTACACTTCTGTTTTTGCTTTGGCTTAATTCAGTAAAATGGGCTCTTTAGGGGGTTAATCTCTCTTGGCAAAGCTTTTTGAGTGCCCCATGTGGGATCAATGGCTCCATGCGCCTATGCTGTGTGAACCTTGCAAGTGTTCTGGCAAATTGGTCACAGGGTAAGGAAACCAGCATGAGAGCAGAGAGCGCCCCCACCCCATCCGCCTGTAAAGGCAGCCATCGTTTTTGCATTTATCTGTGCTACTTGAATCAGGAACAGTATGGGCCAGGAGACTCCAGGCCAGGGTGAATGGTGGTACCTCCCCTCCACCAAGATTCCATGGAGATTTACCCTTCATCAAATGATCCATCCCTCTAACTGGGCTGGCAACTGGAGCTAAGTAGTGAGGATGGCAGGGAAGGAGAGGCAGGGCTTGCACTGAGTTGGCATCAGAGTGGGCTGACAGTAAGGGCAATGTAACTACTCCATCTGGAATTAAACCAGGAGCATCCACCTGCTCTAGTGCAGAGAAACTGGACGGGTGTGGATCTGATCTAATGTAGACCTCTGGGGAAGCCCCGCTAGGGTAGCAGGACCCAGCGAGTGCTATGGGAAGGCTGCCCCCTGCAGCTTCGGGGGAAGTACTTCTTGCATCATTCCCACTGCCTCTCTGGGATCAGCCCTCAGGAGCCAAGCCAAGACATTTTCATCATTTAATCTAAAGGTGGGAAACTTTAGAATAACTCAGTGGGTAACACTTTACATTTAAGCACGGCTCTACAGGTTATTTCAGTGGTGGCCAAGGGAACATTTGGGGCCTTCATATTTCTTGATGCAGATTAATGATACAGAGTCCACTGGTGTGGCATTGTACAAAGGCTGTGTGTTTACGTGGCCAGCATCAGACTAAGGGGCCTCAGGAGGTGCTGGCATGGGTTCAGAACCCAAGGGAAGAAGAGAATGAGCTGGGCAATCCCCAGTCCTTGAGCCTTCCTGGGTGAAAATAGCCCCAGGCTTCAAAAGGTTTTCTTTGTAATCCAGTCTCCCTGGAGGAGACCCTCTACAATGCTTGCCTGTCCCCAGATCTCTGATCTGTATGACTCTGGGCTCAGAGCTCCGGCCTGGGAAGCAGGAGTATAAAGGCTTCCAGTACAGTTTGCCGGCTGGCTTCTTGTGCGCTTGGCCTGGCTTCTTGTGCACTTGGCTGAGCAGCTCTGTTGCACTGAGCCTATTCCTGAGGCTTTGACCAGGCCTGGCATGTAGGGGCCTTTAATAAGGGGTGTATGAACCTCATTTGTGACTTCCTTGGCCCCGCTGAGCGGCCCCCCACTCCCCCTGAAGAGAAACAGGAAGAACCAGAAATGTGGAGGATGTCCAGACTCATAGAAAAGACCCCCTTCTTGGACTCATTGTTTAGTTGGGTAAACCTAAACACCTAACAGATTAAACATTTACGTAAGTATTAAGTACTTACTGTATACCTAGCGCTCTTCTGAGCATTGCTGAGTCAAGACAATAAAGAAATAAAGCTTTCCCTGCTACCCAAAAAGCTAATGTTGTATCTGTGGAAACCCTTCAGGAGCAATGATGTAACAGACCAGAAAAAATGTAACCGATCACTTATGCTCCTCAGCTCTGACCGATGGGGGAGAGGTTCGAAGTCCTATTTCATGCATGGGAAGCAATACACTTCTGATTCATTAAGTTCCTCTCTCCTAGGGGTCAGTAAACCCATTTCTCCTAAACTACACTCTTCCTTTAAGCCTCATGTGTATTTAGGAAAATTTAGCCAAACAATTCCGAATAATGCGTAGCACACTCATCAAAAAGAAATTAAGCAGCTTTGCTAAAAGCAACTACATTTTCAGGGATCTACTTGTGGCTCTCCCATACACCTGTTTTCTACAAAGTGGAAGCATTAGAAATACACTAAAACCCGGCCGGGCATGGTGGCTCACGCCTGTAATCACAGCACTTTGGAAGGCCGAGGCAGGTGGATCACGAGTTTGGGAGTTTGAGACCAGCCTGGCCAGCACGGTGAAACCCCGTCTCTACTAAAAATACAAAAAATTAGCCAGGGATGGTGGTGTGTGCCTGTAATCCCAGCTACTAGGGAAGCTGAGGCAGGAGAATCACTTAAACCCAGGAGGTGGAGGTTTCAGTGAGCCGAGATCATCCCACTGCACTCCAGCCTGGGCGATACAGCGAGACTCTGTCTCAAAAAAATAAAAAATAATAAAATAATAAAAAAAAGAAATACACTAAAACCCAAAAAAAATGAGTCCAGGTCAGAACTTTAAAACAAACAAAGCTAAAATATGTTATAAATCAGGCAAATAGCATTCTCAGGCTTTTTTTACTCAAACTGTCCAGTGTGCTTTACCCCTAAGATTGTCACTTTTGAAGATGGAGGAAGAAGGAGAAATTCAGGCATCTGGCACTAGTACCTGAAACAAGAAACATCTTAATAAAGAAAAAAAAAGTCTTAATTAAGATAAATATGTTACCCATACCAGAGGTGGCCAGGAGCTCAGATTCTATTTTCTCAGTCCAGCCATTGCTATTGATCTAGTCAATTTTCCCCTGAAAATATAGGCTCTTGTTCCAAGCAGCAGTGATTTCATGACATAATGTTTCCAATGAATAATTTTAGTTGTGCATCTCAAAAACTCTGAAGAGACTCTAGAAACTCTACAAGGACTTTTCCTGCTTGGAAAAATAAAATAGAAGTGAAGGCTGAACAGGATGGAAGAAAGTGACTGTCATCCCCCCACCCCCCACCTTGGTTTCCTCATGTATAGCACGGGGAAGCTGAACTTCAAGACGTCTCCCTGTAGTTCATCGACAGCCTTGAAGTAAAGTCCTCTTTCTTATAAATTCAGGCAAGTAATCTCTGTCCGCAGGGAGCTCTGCCTACTAATAGAGTTTGGCTGTGTCCCCACCCAAATCTCATCTTGAATTGTAGCTCCCATAATTTCCGTGTGTTGTGGGAGGGACCCAGTAGGAGATAATTGAATCATGGAGGCGATTTCCCCCATACTGGTCTATGGTAGTGAATAAGTCTCACAAGATCTGATGGTTTTATGAGGGGAAACCCCTTTCTCTTGGCTCTTATTCTCTCTTGTCTGCCACCATGTAGCCACCATGTAAGGCATGCCTTTCATCTTCTGCCATGATTGTGAGGCCTCCCCAGCCCATGGAACTGTGTGTCCATTAGACCTCTTTTTATAAATTACCTAGTCTCAGATATGTCTTTATCAGCAGCAGAATAATACACCTACATTCATTCAACCATCATTTGTTGAGCAACTGCTGTTGGCCAAACTGAATGCTTAGGCACTGAGCATGCAAAGGTAAGAGAGGTCTCGTCCTGCCCTTGTGAGCTTTCAGCCCAGTGGAGGAAACTGACAGTGACAGGATCATAGAGGAAGTGTGGTGGTGGAATGGCATCAGGGATGCTCAGAGAGCACAGAGCAGTGGCTGTCTCTCTTCAGCCAAGACTTCAGAAAGGAACTTGCTCTCCAGGGCATTGAGGAGGAGGAACAAGAGGAAGATGCAGCCAGGTGAGGGGCTTAAGCAGCAGGTAGAAAGGTACAGGTGTGGGAGCTCAAGGCACATTTGAGGGTTCTGGTAGGTAGTGACTGGTTCAGATGGACCCTTTATTTCACATGAAGGAATTTAGGCTTAATCCCAAAGATATTAAGAATCCATTGAAGGGGTTCAGCAGAAAGACCTGATTAAAATAATAGGTCATGGAGGTCACTCTGGCAGAAGAGTGGGATTTCAGTTGGTTAGGGGAAGGAGACAAGAGTGGGGTAGTAGTGTATTAGTCTGTTCTCATGCTGCTGAGAAAGACATACCTGAGACTGGGAAATTTATAAAGAAAAAGAGGTTTAATGGACTCAGTTCCACATGACTGGGGAGGCCTCACAATCATGGCAGAAGGCAAAAGGCACGTCTTACATGGTGGCAGACAAGAGAAAATGAGAGCTAAGAGAAAGGGGTTTCCCCTTATAAAACCGTCAGATCTCATGAGACTTATTCAATACCACGAGAACAGTATAGGGGAAACCATCCCCATGATTCAATTATCTCCCACCAGATCCCTCTCAAAACATGTGGGAATTAAGGGAGCTACAATTCAAGATGAGATTTGGGTGGGGACACAGCCAAACCATATCAGGGAGGTAGTCAGGGAACCAGTGAGGAGGCTGCTGCAGTCATCTAAATGACCATTAACCAGCACTTGAACTAGGTCAATGGCCATGATTAAATGGAGGTGGGGACACAATTAAAAGAGTCAGGAGGTAGAATCTTCAAGGGCTAGTAACACATCATTGAGGAACCTCGTTGTTCATCTATCCTATGGATATTTTTCAAGCCACTGAACAATGCCATTAAATCATTGTCTATGACCTGTTTTTCCACTAGCCTGAAAGCTTCTGGGGTGAGGGGGACAATGTCTATACCTTTATTGTCCACCATTATATCTCTAGGCTTTAGTATAGGGCCTGGCACATAAGAATAAAAATGCATCCCCTTAGGTGAACATTTTATGGGTGTTGTGAGTCATTTCTCTTTTCAGATATTAAGCTTGTCAAACCTTGACAATTCCAATTCTTACCCAAGGCATCCAGGTTAGAAGTGGTAGGAAAAAGGGCCCATAACTTGGAGTTGGGAGATGAACATGAGTCCCTGTTCTTTTCCTGTGATCTGTGTGAGTTGAATAAGTCACTTAACCTCTCAAGCCTTAGTTGTCACATTTATAAAATGAAGACGATATTAGTATTGGACCTCATGGATTATAGTAAGGACCAAAAGAGGTGAGGCAATATTAGTATTGGACCTCACGGATTATAGTAAGGACTAAAAGAGGTTATCAGTGGCAAGAAGTTAGCAGTGTCCGACACAAAGTTAACACTCAGTAAACTAGAAGGACAGAAGGATGGATGGATGGATGGATGGATGGATGGATGGATGGATGGATGGATGGATGGATGGATGGACAGATAAATAGATGGGTAGATGGATGAATGAAACAATGGATGGATGGATGGATGGATGGATGGATGGATGGATGGATGGATTGATATATTAATGATGGATGGATGCACTGATAGATGGATACATGGACAAATGAAAGGAACATGCTGAAAAGGATATGAAGTCATGCTCCTTTTCAGACCAACTTTATTCCCATTTTGGGGGCTACTACGTAATAAATTGATTAGTGCTAAAAATTAAAAAGCCATCTGGTCTTGGTTTCTGTGAAAGTCTTATGGCCTGCTGCCATTGAATGCTGAAGATTTAAAGTTCCTATTTTAGGTTCTGTCTAGACACCTCTCTAAATAGGAACTTTATGTTAATCTGCAGGTGTTGCTTCTGAACAGGTTATTTCTAAATAGTAGCTGGTACATTACCGAAAAAAAAAAAAAAGGGAAAAAAATCCAAGAACAAATAAAACTTATTGAAACCAAGGTGTCCAATGGGAAAAGTCCTAGTCAATTTGTCTACTCCTCCCATACCACCTGGTTCCTGCCTATATCCTACCCAATTACTGGTGAATCAGATATTCACAGTGGGCATAATTAATTAAATGCATTTTGACTAATTAATTTAAGAACTGGTAAATAGGGCCTCCCTTTGGTAGTTTGAAGACACAGCTACTGGTGCTGCTGATTAAAATGTGAGACGAATCTGGTTAGAAACCAGCATGTAATGGATGAGAACACTTTTGCAACATTTCTTTTAAGGTTTGTCAAACTGTATCCTACTGATATTGCTAACTCCCTTTAATCAGTAAGAATAAAATTCATCTGAGAGCATAAAATACATCTGACAATGGCATACATCAAATCCCAAACTGAACATTCAAAATAAATTGTATCGAGATTTTGTCACAATCATTGATTTCTGCTTTTCAAGCTGGTTTCTGGGGCAGCCACATAAAAGTTAAATACAAGCTATCTATGGGCTCATTGGATTGCGGTAATTCATTAAGCCAACAGTGACTTTAATAAATCTGAGCATAAAGATTGCTTCCACAGACACCCTCAGCTTGGAAATGTGCCACTAATCAAAGAGGGTGGCAAAACTAATCTCTTTGGCACAGAGGGGAGGTGAGAAGTAGCTTTGGAGGGCTGTTGGGGCTGGCTTCCAAGGGTAGTATTGTGCTTCAGCAGCAAGATCAGGCTGCTGGGGAGATGGGAGCCCTTCTGGAACCAGCCCTTCAGCTGCTAGTGGTCAGCACATGGTCATTACAGGCCACTGGTTCTTTGAACACAACTGGTTATAGTCTTACATGTGAGCCCACTCATTGAGTGATCTTGGGTTCCACTGATTGACTTCCATTGCGTTCCCTTCCCAACCGTGGTAGTGATCATTGCGTTCTTGACCATTGACAAAGCATTTTCACATCCAGCAACCCCTTGAGTCTCATGACAACCCTAGGAGAGGCAAGGCCAAGATATTATCATGCCTATTTCACAGATGAGAAAATAGAAGTTTAGAAAGCAACATGATTTGCCTGAAGTTCCACGGCTGGCAGAGCTGGGACCCACGGCCTAACTGTCAAAAGTCCAAGCCCTGTGTTCAAATTTCCCCTCTATGATCTACTAGCTCTGTGTCCTTGGGAAGGTGTTTAACCTTCCCAAATCCTAGTTTTCTCACCTGTACAGTGAGGATAGTAAGAGTATCTACCTCCTACTTGTCAGGAGATTCAGTGAGCTCCTTCAGATTGGACGCATAATGAGCACATAATCCAAGTTTGCTATTATTCATATAGAATATCGGGCTGTATCCAAAATTTCCATTAATTACTTTCCAGGCCCTACCCAAGAAAAACAAGTTGGATAAGGCCTGGGAAGTAATTAAGGGAGATTTTAAGTTCCATTTCATACCGGTAAAGGAAAATCTCTCCCTTGCCTTAGACTAGCCTCTACCAACTGTGAAGCACCCTTCTTGCTGGCATATGTTAAAAGCAGCCCATGATATTTCAGTCCCTTTCAGCTGTGACTCATTATTGTAAATAGCGGTGAAATGAGGAGAGGAGAAAAGAATTTAAATACACTAACTGACAGAATTTTTAGGGAAAGTGATACACAAGAAGATAAAAAGCAATCAGAAAAAGTTACATAAACCCTTGTGATCTCAAAGGTCATCTGGTTGAGAGTCTACTAATGGAAATATGTCCTTTTAGATTCTGGGTGATTATTTAATTGAAAAGGAAAGAATGTAAATGAATCAAGTCCCGGGAGCAGGGTAGATTTATGTCAGCTGAAATTTAAAAATGCATGTTTCTTTGGGAGGAAATTGGTCCATTCGTATACAAGTTAAAGTGTAGGAT
Organism: Macaca thibetana thibetana; assembly: GCF_024542745.1. Lineage (NCBI taxonomy): Eukaryota > Metazoa > Chordata > Mammalia > Primates > Cercopithecidae > Macaca > Macaca thibetana. The sequence continues at coordinate 13,305,530 of NC_065578.1, forward strand.
GGAGCAGTAAATTTGGTCACTTAGAACTTGATTGAGCACTTGAAAATATGCTGATATTAATATGCCTTATAATTTTTTAAAATCAGCTTCTGGTTACAGTCCTTATTCTATTTAGGAAAGAGGATGGTTTCATAGCCATTAATTTACTTGAACTTTACAACAACCTTTGGAGATAGGCAGGTGAGTATTACCGCTACCAGTATATGAGAATATAATATATACTACTTGAAGCCAGGGACCAAACTTTTTGTCCTTTTTTTTTCCTATCCCCAGCACCTGCCTAATAAAAATGTAAGTTGAATAGTGTAGCAGAACCCCCTAAATGCTCTGCTTGAGACGTCAGTTTTTTCTTAGAAGGCAGCACGGAAGAGAAGCGTAGAGCTCCAGCTGTACCATCAGTCCTCCTGGAGTTCAAATCCTGCCTCTGCCACTTAGGGATTTCCCTAAGTGACCCTTGGAACTTATTTCTTGAAATCTCAGCTTGTAACAGTGTTTATAATACCTACCTCATGGAGTTGTTGTAATAATTAGATTTCTATAAGATAAAATGAGAGGAGAAATGCAAGGTACTTAGTACACTTTCTGGCACTTATTAATGCCTCCGAGTTGTGGTTCTCAGTATCTCCTGAGTATACTTAGAAATGCTAGATTAGGCCGGGTGTGGTGGTTCATGCCTGTAATCCCAGCATTTTGGGAGGCCAAGGCGGGTGGATCACAGGTCAGGAGATCGAGACCATCCTGGCTAACACAGTGAAACCCGCTCTCTACTAAAAATACAAATAATTAGCTGGGCGTGGTGGCTGGCACCTGTAGTCCCAGCTATTCAGGAGACTGAGGCAGGAGAATGGCATGAACCTGGGAGGCGGAGCTTGCAGTGAGCCGAGATTGCACCACTCACTGCACTGCAGCCTGGGCAACAGGGCGAGACTCTGTCTCAAAAAAAAAAAAATAAATAAATAAATAAAAATAAGAAATGCTAGAGTAAGCATACTATTTGACCACTGCTGAAAAAAAAAAATTTCAGCATGCCTTAATCATCTGATTCAGAATGAACAGGAACATGCTGAGTGGCTGGTGTATTGCCGGGTGAGAAGCAGCATCCAGGGGGACTCACGTGGCAGCCAGGCAGAATTCTTAGCACTCCTGTGAAAAGGCTCTTCTCTAATTTAATGCAATGTACTGGTATTAATAAGCGGCAGAGAACCCAGTGTGAGGCTGCCCGCTGCATTTCATACTGGGTTCATTCACTTTATTATTTTCTAGGACATCATATAGACCTTTTGCCAGGTAGGAAGGGGGTTGGGGAAATCTGCTCATTTAATTTCTGAGTAAGGGATAATTAGTACCCATTGTGACTCACAGCTACAGGAACCCAACATCTTTTTCTTGGTGTATTATTTAGGATATTTGCAAATTCACTGACCATCACTGAGACTTCCAGGGTAATTAACTTGTGTTGCAGTCAGCTTAGATTTCACCATTGCTGGAGAATGTATCTTTAAAGTATATTGGGGCCAGGCAAGGTGGCTCGTGCCTGTTATCCCAGCACTTTGGGAGGCCGAGGCAAGCGGATCACCTGAGGTTGGGAGTTTGAGACCAGCCTGACCAACATGAAGAAACCCTGTCTCTACCAAAAATACAAAATTAGCCATGCGTGCTGTCGCATGCCTGTAATCCCAGCTACTTGGGAGGCTGAGGCAGGAGAATCACTTGAATCCAGGAAGCGGAGGTTGCAGTGAGCTGAGATCTTGCCATTGCACTCCAGCCTGGTCAACAAGAGCAAACCTCTGTCTCAAAAAAATAAATTAAATAAATAAAGTATATTAATAGCATAGCCATGTGTAATGAGGAATGTGGCTGATGTTAGTGGATATGGAGGGGCTCCGGGTAAGGGTTCCATAGCTGTGAGTTGGACAAGTTGTGTGGTGGACGAGGATTAGGAGAAAAGGGACTAACATTTAATGGACACCTACTCTGCTCTGGGTTTTCAGCAGGTTTTATGCTGCTTTATTTATGTCTGCTATCCCACTTAATCCTCCCAACCACCCTGTGAAACCCCTTCTTGCAGTCACCTTTGACCTCTGCATTCCAGATTCTTGGTCAATCATCAATGTCATCAACCAATGTCATCAATCATCAATATTGTTGCTTACTCAGCCTGTTAGAAAGTTTTAACAGGGCCTCCTTCAAACACTTTCTCTCTTTGGCTTTCGGGACACCACTTCTCTCACTGCTCCTTCTCAGTCCTTTTTGCTTGTGTCTCCTTAAGACCCTGACCTCTAAATATTGGGAGACTCAGTCCCTGGGCCTTTCCCTTCTCCTTCAACATGGATTTGTTAGATTTCATCCACTCTCGGGCCTCTGGATAACAGCTACATGCTGATACCTTCCAAATTCATATTTCCAGCTCAAATCCCTCCCTGAACTCCAAGCTTGTGTATCCAACTGCCTGCTTGATATTGCCATTTGGATGTCTAACACACATCTCAAAATCAGCATACACTCTATCCCCAAACCTGCTCCTCCCACTGCCTTCCCCATTCCGGAGATGAATGTTTCATTCTTCCACTTGCTTAAATACAAGCATTCAGGTCATCCTTGTCTCCTCTTTTTCTCACAGGTGCTGCATTTAGCCTGTCAGCAAAACCTGTGGCTCCACCTTCAATGTTGATCTAGAATCCATTCACCTTTCCACACTCTACCTCTCAACTCCATTACCACCTTTTAAACCACCATGGTACCTTGCTAGATATGGCAACAGTTGCCTAAATGGTTTCCTGCCTTCACTTTTGTCCCTGGACAGCCTTTGCTACACAGCATGCCAAAGCATAAATCATCTCATGGTGTTCCTCTACTCAGCACTGGTCAGTGTCCCCCATTTCACTCAGAATAAGAGCCAAAGTCCCTACAAGACTTTACAGTCCCCAAGGGGACCTGATTGGGTCCTACTTCTCTCTGGCCTCATCTCCTGCTCACCCCTCCCCTCACTCCACTCCATGCCTGCCCCACTGTTTCTCAGACAAGCCGGGGACTGTCATATATCTGAGCCTTTGCCCTCCCTAGAAATTTCCCTGGCTTGTTTCCTGTGTGTGTTTCAGGTCTCTACTCAATGTCACCTTACTGGATAAGTCAGGTTCCCCAACCATCTCATATAAAATAGAAGCCAAATGTCACTCCCCGTTCGCCTTCTCCCCCTTTCTGCTTTAGTTCCTGTTCCCCTCTCTTTCTCCTACCCACACATTATACACTTACACTCATATGTAGGTATATCTACCTCTTACCACCCAGACTAGAATGTAAGCTCCAAAAGGGCAGGGACTTTGCCTAATTTTTTTTCACTGCTGTGTTTACAACCCCTAGAATAGCATCTGACATGTATTAGGTGTTCAGTACCTATATGTCAGTACAGATCACAACATCCCTATTTTACAAGCAGAAAAACCCTAAAGTTTAGAGAGGTCAGTAACTTTCCCAGAATTCCATGGAATCTGATGACTTTCTAAATCAAGTGACAGGAACCCTAGCCATGTCTGCCTGACTCCAAGTCCTGTGTTCTCATCACCTCCTCCAGAAAACGCTAAGGATTTGCCATCTGAAAGTGGGCATCAAGAAGAGTTTCTTCGGTGGCTCACGTAATCTCAGCACTTTGGGAGGCCAGGGCAGGTGGATTACGAGGTCAGGAGATCGAGACCATCCTGGCTAACACGGTAAAACCCCATCTCTACTAAAAATACAAAAAATTAGCCAGGCGTGGTGGTGGGCGCCTGTAGTCCCAGCTACTCGGGAGGCTGAGGCAGGAGAATGGCATGAACCCGGGAGGCGGAGCTTGCAGTGAGCCAAGATCACACCACTGCACTCCAGCCTGGGTGACTGAGCAAGACTCCGTCTCAAAAAAAAAAAAGAAGAGTTTCTTGGTGTGGAGCAAAATCAATTTTGGGCAGGTCACTTCCCAATTTTAGCTTATCTCTTACTCTACATAATGAGAGGGCTGACCTGGGAGACTTTTAGAGACTGACTCTTCAGCTCGAAAACCTGGGAAATTTTCATTCCATCTCACACAAACCCTGATGGCACTTCGGGTCAGTGGATCCATGTTGCAAAGGCAGTTCTCAGACAACAGGATGAGACTGTCCTTTACAAACACTTGTTCCCAAATCTGGGACCTGTGGATGGGCACTGGAGAAATGGAACCTTCAGGTGGGGCTCAGCCCCTTCAGCAATTCGTCTCAGCAGGAAGGGGTGGGAAGCACCTCTAACCTGGACTGGAAAAAGAGATTTGAGACCCTTGTATTTTGAACTGGTCTCCAAAGATTTTTAATCTTAAGAATTTTCTTGATGAGAGAAATAAAATACAATTTTTATTTTTAATGGATCCTTATTATGTGAAGTTAAAAGAATCAATGAATGACATATCTTCATTCAAAAACATGCTCTTAAAGGGGCACAGAACCAAGTTCTTCCTGGCATGAATGTTGGTTTGTCTGTCTCAACCACTAGACCATGAGCACTGTTAGGGCAGAGACTGGGTCTCCTCCATCCCTGCAGCCCCATCACATAATATCCTGCCCAGCAGCAAGCAGAGAGGTGAACATTTACAAGCATTTGTTCCATGCCTGGTGAGCTTGTCAATCCTTTACCCTTGTCAACTCGCTTAATCTTCACAACAACCCTATGCGACAGAAACTACACTATTATTGCCATTCCGCAGATGAGAAAACTGAGGCAAAGAGGAGGCAAGTTCCTTACCCAACATCACAGACCTGGTGGAGGTCAACCAGGGATTAGGCCCCAAGCATTCCAGCTCCAGAGGCAAGTCAGCACTCTAAGCTAGTACACTATCCTGCCTCTTGGAGGTGTATCCGTAGCAGAGGGTGGTGGACAAATGAGTGAATAAATACAAGAGTGATCACAGCGATTACAACTAGCACATATAAATACTCCTGTGTGCCAGCCACCAGGACACCTGCAATCCCGTTTCCTGCATGCAGGAAATGCTCTAGGAGACGCATGTGTAGGAGTGAGGAAGTCAGGACTGGGTGGACAGAGAAGCTGGCAGGTGGTGTGCTTTGCTGCAATGCCTTGAGGGAGCTCCAGAGCTGGCCCTTCAGAGGGGTCCCAAATGGAGGCAAAGGAGCCGGAATTTTGTATCCAAGTCACTGGCCCAAGGCTGGTCCCTGGGTGGGAGCATAAGCTTGGGTGGGGTAGGCCTCTGCTCCTGCAGCAGAGGGTGATGGCTGGTGAGGGGGCAGCTGTGGGACTTTAGTGGCTGATATTCCTGGTCTTGGCAGGTGGGTACATGGCCCAGAAGAGGACAGCTAGAGGAACGCTACAGTATCCACTCTACAGGCTAGGGATTTGGCATGAGGATCGCATTTATTCCTCATCACCATCCTGAAACAAGCTAGACATTTGTTTTCCCCCCACAGCAAACTGGAACTCCAGGAAGTTGTGCAGCTCACCTAAAGCTGCCATCTAGGAAGTCGAGGCCGGATGGAAGTCCAGTGTCTCTGATTAAGAGTCCGAATCAGTGGCCTAGATCATCATCTCCAAGTCCCTGCCCAGCCTGCAGGCCAGGGCTCATTATCTTCTTGTTGGGGCAGGGATGTGGTGGGTATGGACATTCATTGCCTGGTTTGCCCATGGTTCCTTCTCCTTCTGCTACGTCACTCCCCCCACCCTGGGCATGCACTCCTCCCCACTCCTTGCACCTCTGGTGCGGCTACCAACCCAGTTCCCTGGGGCCTTGGGGCTGGGCGTATACACAAGGCCTAGTCGATCAAAGGAGCATGTGCCCTAGTCTTGGTGACTGACCCAGGGATAGGCCCAGTTGTCCAACAATGGGAGAGAGAAGCTGCCTTTTTCCTCTGAGGCAGCTCAGGTAGAATGAGGTAAGCCCAGAGTTGCCTATGGCCATGTTGTTCAAGCCTCCTCTGCATGGAGAAAGGCCAGTGGCACAGGATAGGATGAGAAACGAGGCCAGGCCACAGAGAGAAGCAAGAAGGAGAGGGACTTAGTGGCATTGCTTGAGCTGCTGGAGTTCCTGAAGTCAGCTCTGCCTCTAGACTTCCCACTCGTGAGAGCCACAAATTCCCCTTGGTATCTAAGCCAGTGCACACCAAGTTCCTCTCACTTGCAAGCAATGCGATGGGCCAAAGTGTGCCTGTTTGAAATTCATAGATTAAAATCCTACCTCCAGTACCTCAGCGTGCAATTGCATTTGGAGATACAGTCTTTTTAGACTGTTTTCGCTCTTGTTGCCCAGGCTGGAGTGCAATAGCACAATCTTGGCTCACCGCAACCTCCACCTCCTGGGTTCAAGCGATTCTCCTGCCTCAACCTCCCAAGTAGCTGGGATTACAGGCATGTGCCACCGTGCCTGGCTAATTTTGTATTTTAAGTAGAGACGGGGTTTCTCCACATTGGTCAGGCTGGTCTGAAACTCCCAACCTCAGGTAATCCACCCGCCTTGGCCTCCCAAAATGCTGGGATTGCAGGCGTGAGCCACCATGCCCAGCCTGGAGATATGGTCTTTAAAGAGATGATGAAGGGAAAATGAGGTCATGAGGGTGAGCCCTAATCCAACACGACTGGTGTCCTTACAAGAAGAGAGGAGGACACAGACATGCACAGAGGAATGCGCATGGGTGGATACAGGGAGAAGGTGACTGTCTACAAGCCAAGGAGAGAGGCCTCAGAAGAAACCAACCCTGCCAACCCCTTGACTTTGGACTTCCAGCCTCCAGAACTCTGAGGAAATACATTTCTGTTGGTTAAGCCCACTAGTCTGTAGTTCTCGGTTATGATTGCCTAGCAAAGTGCTACAGGCAGGATGATACCCTTGAGGGAAGGTGCTAGTTTCAATCATGTGTTAGTCAGCTTTTGCTGTGCAACGAACAGCCTCAGAATCTCAGTGACTTGCAACCATATTCATTTTTCTCGTTTGTGGATCTGCCTAATGGCAGGGCATGGCTAGGGTTTGGCTGGGGTTTACCCCAGGCCAGGTTCAGGTTTGCTCCATATGTCTGCATTTCAGGGCTGAACATTAAGGCAGTTACCTGGGGCATGCTCTTCTCGCGCAGGATCCCAGAGCAGAGGCGGCCAAGCCAAACGGTACAAACACATTCAAGGACCCTCCTTGCTGCAAGCCCACTAGCATTCCAGGGGCCAAAGCAAGTCACATGCCCAAGCCTAACATCAGGGGCTCAGGGAAAGGTGCTCCACCTATTTCCAGTAACGAGGCAAAAGCTAAGATGGATGGGTAATACTATGAGTGGGAAGGAGTGAGGAATGACAAACAAAAATCCAATCTACCAGCAGTAGTCAAGGGGAATGAGGAGAGGGTGCTGAAAAATTCCTGAGGCAGCAGAACGTCCCAGCCCACCGCACCAATATCAGCTAAAGTCTCACATCGCCCACATCCCTGAGGGAAGATGGGCTTCTGCTGATTGTCTGTTAGAATTACAGCAGAGTCAGCTGAACCCCAACACCTTTCCAGAACTGCACATGCCATTGCGAGGCAGCAGCTCCGTGTGCAAAGAAACCGGATCCTTCCTGGGAGATCAAAATCAATTTTAAACAGACACAGCTGTTCCCTAGCGGGGGTGTCGGAAGGGAGAGGGGGAGATGCCGTAGGAAATGTTTCATTTCTTTTTGTTTTAAGTTGTTGGGATAACCAAAGTAGACTTGTAAAGTTTGATTATTAATTTCTGGAAGACTCGGTTGCCAAGTTTGCTATCAGTTTCAAGGAAAGGAAGTGTAAGATCAAAGGGATGTTTCCTAGTGGAGGTTTTCACCTCATATTAAGTTTAGAAGCTTTTTACAACAGAATGATCAGAAGTAGAGCTAGTTTGTTTTTGTGATGTGTGCCTCAGATGGATCAATCAAATGCCACAGTTTAATATGGTTCAACAAATGTTTACTGAACACCCACCATAGTCCTGGGCTCACTTAAACAAACATAAACAAATCATAGTAAGAATTGCCACTCCATGGCCGGGCGCGGTGGCTCAAGCCTGTAATCCCAGCACTTTGGGAGGCCGAGACGGGCAGATCACGAGGTCAGGAGATCGAGACCATCCTGGCTAACACAGTGAAACCCCGTCTCTACTGAAAAATACAAGAAACTAGCCGGGTGAGGTGGCAGGCGCCTATAGTCCCAGCTACTCAGGAGGCTGAGGCAGAAGAATGGCGTGAACCCAGGAGGCGGAGCTTGCAGTGAGCTGAGATCGCGCCACTGCACTCCAGCCTGGGCGACAGAGCGAGACTCTGTCTCAAAAAAAAAAAAAAAAAAAAAGAATTGCCACTCCATGTGTGGGTCATCTGGGCAAGTTAAATGGTCTCTCTCGGTCTCAGTGTCTTCATCTGTAAAACAAGCCTGTTCGACTAAGCATGAACTTTTTTGTCTTTCTGGGGTTTTTTTTTGTTTTTTTTTTGTTTTTTTTTTTTGTTTTTTAAGAGATAGAGTCTTATTCTGTTGCCCAGGCACTGGAGTGCAGTGGCGCAATCATAGCTCACTGCAGCCTCAAACTCCTGGGCTCAGGTGACCCTCCCGCCTTGGCCTCCCGAGTACCTAGGACTGCAGGGATGTGCTACCACACCCAGCTTTGTTTTTTTTACTTTTTGTTCAGATAGGGTCTCGCTTTGTTGCCCAGGCTGATCTCAAATTCTTGGGCTCAAGTGATCCTCGCACCTTGGACTCTCAAAGTGCTGGGATTGTAGACATCAATCAAATGCCAGTTTAATACAGTTCAACATGTAAGTTTAAAGCAAGCATGAACTTTGAGGTTCCTTCCAGATACAGAATTCTGAGGTCCACAAATTGGGTGGTGTTTTTTCCTCACTTGCTGACAATTAAAATTAGAGATGTGCGTAAAGAAAATGAAACCCACACTGCTGAAGCTATGAGAACCATAGAATGCTCAAGATTTTTCCCAGTGGTAAAGCTGAGAATCCCTGAAGCAGAAGATTAATAATTACATGCATATTCATTGTTCCCTGTATTCGTTCTTGCAGTCACTACAAAGAAATACCCGGGCCTGTGTAATTAATGAAAGAGGGGCCGGGCACGGTGGCTCACGCCTGTAATCCCAGCACTTTGGGAGGCCAAAGAGGGTGGATCACCTGAGATCAGGAGTTCGAGACCTGCCTGACCAACATGGTGAAACCCCGTCTCTACTAAAAATATAAAAATCATCCGGGTGTGGTGGTGGGCACCTGTAATCCCAGCTACTTGGGAGGCTGAGGCAGGAGAATTGCTGTAACCTGGGAGGTGGAGGTTGCAGTGAGCGGAGATTGTACCACTGCACTCCAGCCTGGGTGACAGAGCCAGACTCTGTCTCAACAAAAAAAAAAAAAAAAAAAAAAAAAAAAAAAAAGAGATTTACCTGGCTTACACTTTTGCAGGCTGTACAGGAAGTGTGGTGCTAGCTTCTGGTGAGGCCTCAGGAAGCTTATAATCATGGTGGAAGGCAAAGTGGGAGCAGGCATGTCATATGGCAAGAGCAGGAGTGAGGATGGGGAGCAGGTGAGGAAGAGAGAGAGGGAGGAGGTGCTATACTCCCTGAAACAACCAGACCTCTTGTGAACTGAGTGAGAACTCATCACCAAGGGGTTGGTGCAAAGTCAGTCATAAGACATCGGCCTCCATGATCCAATCACCTCCCACCAGGCCCACCTCCCACATTGAGGATTTCATTTCAGCATGAGATTTGGAGTGGACAAACAACCACACTCTATCATTCCCCTTCTACCCTCCTCCCCAGAAAAAAAGATGACTGTTGCAACGTCATCCTCAGTTCAGGTGTGTATATGAATCCTGTCTTCGTTACATTTTTCAACTCAATAGCACTCATGTTGCGTTTGAGTGGAAGGAGGCCATACAGAAAAGTAGTAAAAGGGGGGCCACTGACATCCCGGTGGCCTGTGCCTGAGTCTCTGCCCTGCCGCTCTTGAGCCGTATGACCTTGGGGGAGTAAATTAACCTTTCCGAGCCTCAGTTCTCCTCTCTGTAAAATGGGGATGATCATGGTAGCTTCTTCGTCGTAGGGTTGCCATTAGGTACTTAGCACCGGGTCTGGTGTAAGAACCCACTAGAATCATTGCCACTTCTCATTCTCATAGCACCCCTTCCAAAAGCACTTTCAAGCAAATCTGGATTTTGAATCTACCAGCTCATTTAGCCTCTTCTTGGATCGTTGAGACAAATTCAAGAAAGAAAAGATGTATATGGCTGCTGAAATTTAATGTAAAATAGCTTCATTCAGTGTTCTTCATGTAAAGGCATACATAGATTTGTGAAGGTTCATGTTATTTTGAATTAAAACACTAGCAACAAAATGATCTTGAAAACAGAACCTAGATACCCTCTGAGCAAGGAAGGTGGAAATCCCACTGGTCGGTGATACATATGATCATTTCCTGCTTAGCTTCCGAAGGGGACTAACGCACTCGAGTGCTGGAGCTCCATTCTCTGAGTCTGTGCCCCCCAGCAGGGCTCCGTTTGCCTGGGAGACGGGGGCCAATATTTTTCTAATTTGCACAAAGGTGCCCATGAGCTAGCCAGTCCGTCTTTTGAGAGACATTGAAGTGCACGCTTTAGTTTGATGCCTCCTAATGAATGACAGGACAAGAACCTGGATCTGTCTTTCTTTTCTTCCCCGAAGCTGCCTAGAAGGTATCAGGTACCAGTGTTAAAACCTGGCTTTCTGCAGGACTCCCTCGGGGTTCCTCACTGGCAGGGGAAGAATGAAGCTCAGTTTCTTTTCTTCTAGACAGTCTCATCTCTTGAATACATGACAGTTGTTTCAGAGCCTGGACAGGTATGTTCTTGCACTTGCGGTCCCAGTGTTTTGAGGAGCTAGCGTGGAGCCAGTACTGGAGGAGGGTTTGGGGCCGTGGGCATGGATGCAGAACACCAGAACAGGCAAGGGAAGAGCAAACGTGAGCCCCTCCCCTTGGTACTTGTTTTTACCTCCCAACCTGCCCTCTTCCAAACCAAATCTACTTGTTTGTTTCTCAAAAGGAAAGACATTGGCAGCTGGCTGTTCCTGGGTGAACCTGTCAGAGTACCTGCCATCTTGCTACCAAGATGGCTGAGGATGTGACCAAAAGCAAAACAGTTGACACTGCCACGAGCAACACAGCTCCTTCTTGAACTACAGAGACACCTAATAATGTGGCCTTGGAGTTCCAAATGTGATATCATAAATTGTTTTTCACCTCCCCAGCATAAAACAAGGCAGGTACAAAAAATAAAGGGGCAGTCAATTAAGATAAATATGACAGCTTTGCACCTTGCTGGCTATAAACACACCATCCTAACAAGTCGGCCATTGAACAAAATATCTCCCTTCCAATTATGCATACAACTGGACAGTGAGTACTGAATATTAGGGCAGATGGCTGCAGGTACAGCCCTTCATGACACACTGACTTAGACAGTGTATACCATTTGGCAAATACAGATTTTTTCCAGGGCACTTTGATGCTGCAATAATTTAGTATTGGCTTAAGGAACAAGATCTACGTCCCCTTCCTACTACTGCTGCTTCCAATTCCCGAAGAAAGATGGTGCACCTTGCCAGATCTGAGACCCCTTTGCAATAAATCATCGAGGGATGTTACAGTCTTAATTCCTCTGGTCTTGTGGTACCTAATATAATGTTTCCTCTGTGGCCTTGAATGGGGGCTCGCGCTGTTCTTTGTGATATATCTGGGGGAGAAAGTCCTTTTCCTAAAAGAAGAGGACTTATTCGGTGAGTAAAGCATCCTGGGAGTAGAAAGAAATGAACTCAAGGAAGCAGAAGTCCATGACAATCTGGGAAAAGAGCGCGGGCCTGAGGAGAAATGAGTGGAAAACTCTCCTCCGGAAGGTATTTTTAGTTAAATAAATAAATGTGAAAGAGCAAAATAGAGTGATAAAGGCGTCCTGAGAATCCCCGTCTTGTGAAAGTCCGCTCCTCACCAAATCGAATGCACCTGTGTTTAAAAATAGCCCCCCCTACCCTCCAAGAAAGCATCCAAAACAACTTTTATAGAATAGAGATCACAGGCATAATAACACTACCAGTGAGCAAAAAAGTAAATTACCCATTTAGGGTAGGTCTGTTAAGTATTTCAAACCACTGGGGTACCATTTTATAAGCCAAAAGAACTCATTTACCAAATGGATCCCCAGGGCCTGGAATAACAAATGCACCAGCCACAGAGGAGTAGCTCCCTCCTCTGCTTCTGCCTCAGATCTGAGCCTTTTGCAGGGATTGAAGGGGATTGGGTTGGAAGGGACACACAAGGTCTCTCACTGCCTCAGGAGAGCAGGGATGACTTCATGTATTAGAGGGGGAAATGAGAAAGAAAAAAGAGGTGGAAACCTTAGAATTGGGCACGCCTAGGTGTGAATCTGGTTATTTTACCTCTTAGCTAGGTGCATGTGAGCAAACCCCCTGAGCCTGAGTGTTTTCCTCGTGGTGACCTCAGTGTCGGGAAGATTCAGCCTGAGTTAGTAGAAATAAATGACTGAGCAAACTGGCAGACCACGGTGGATGCCCAAAGAATGAGAGCTGCCGTCACAACTATCACAGCCACGGTCTTCATCGCCATCACCATCATCTCCATCACCGATAACATCTACTAAGTTCTTTCTAGGCACCGGGCACTCTGCCAGATGGTTTCCGATGCCTCATCTCTCTTAATTCCTCAACAAGTCTATGAAATCAGCAGCAATATTATCCCCATTTTCCCAATGAGGAACTTGAGACTCAGAGACAGTAAGCAACTCATCGAGTGTCTCAGAGCTAGTACGTGGCAGGGCTGGACTTAAACCCATGCCTAACTAAGTCTAGATCCTATGCATTGGAGCTCCCCCTCCCCCCACACCAAAGGAGGGATGAGGTCATTGATGACGTCAGCCAACATCCTCCTGCCAGTAGGCTGTAGAGAGGGTGCCTTTGCTAAAATGGGAAATTGGAGCAGATTCAAGAGTGTAGGAGTGGCTAGAACACTTGACCCTAACCTCTTTAGCTTTGTTGGGGGTACCTCTCAGAAATTGTTCTGGGTTGCTGGAAAATAAAATAATGCCCACACCATGGACACAGCCACCACATGAGAGGGCAAGAGGTCAGTTGGGCAAGACGTCCAGGAGTTAAACCAGGTCTTTGGAGGTGTAGTGATGTTTCTCTGAGGGTGGAAATATTTGTCTCTGGGTTTTATACTTTGCTTGGCTGTGGCTGTTATTCACTGTCACTCACAGAGGCTGTGACACAGCCGAGAACCCAGGCCAGCACACATATTCTCTCGTAAGCCTCCCACCAGGGAAAGAAGAAACACATTAAAGAAAAAAAAAACCGCAAGAAAGATTCAAGGAGGGCAGAAAATGCACTTGCACTTCTACCAAGGAATAGAGACTTTAAGTATATATGCTTATGTGTTTAAGTCTGTGGTTAGAATGTCTATTAATATTTATCGATTTCATACCTAGGAGCTTCTGAATTAGAAGTGATTATTAAAGGACTCTTTGCAAATGAAAAATCCGCAGAAGGAACTCAGTTGGTTAAATACATACACAGAAGGGATACGCCTGACCGACTTTCCCAGCTTTAGATGAGAGATTGCTTGGGAAGACAGGAAGAGCTTGTCATTCTTTACACTAATAACTCTGCTGTGTGTCCACATTGATATGTACTGGGGTGTGTGTGTGTGTGCACGTGCCCATGTGTTTCATCAACACTGAACGTATACATTCCCATCTTATAGCTGCTGTATGTCTCCTTAAGCCCCACACTCCTCTCCCCTGTTTTTTCCTCCTGGTATCTTTTCTTCTCCATCCTTTCATTTCATAGACATCGTAATGAGGGTGATGAATAGGAGGAGGATAGCTGTTGGGGTTCCGCTGCCTGCCCACTTCTCTACAGCTCTGTTCCCTTCTCCTGGTCCTCTCACTCACATCCCTGAGCCCTGGCCACTCCTGTCTGGAGATCTGTTGCCCTTTTCCCCAGAGCACATGTTAAAACCCACTCAGCCAGAGTAAACCATGTAAATGGACAAGAAATTCATCTCCTAGATTGGCCAGGATTCCCATGTGACAATTAGAATAAACAGAGACTCCGTCTGTGGAGAGGGAGGGTAACTCCCCGAGGACTCTCTCTTGGAGGGGGATGAGATGGGGACACAGGACAGATGCCATCCAGAAAGCAGAGAGCAGGGAGCCCTCACAGCCACTCCTGAGGCTCAAAAGGCTCCTGGCATATACGTATTTCACATGTGCTCAGTGCTTTCTGGGCATCTGGGTGTCTGGAGCGGTGAGTCTCCAACTTCATGATGCATCAGATTCTCCTGGGCAGCTTGTTGTAAATGCAGATACCGAGACACCGGGCACCACCCCAGGGATTCTGGTTGGTCAGCCTGGGCTTCTGCATTTTCACAAGCAGCTTCTGAGGATTCCACATCACGTGGTCTTCATCTTCACTTCGAGAAACACTGGAGTCCAGAGGCTTGTGGCTAGAGCCTAGGAAGGGACACCATTTGCAGGAAGTGGCCTTCAACGTTGGCTGCAGGGAGCAGGACCCCATTCGTGCATGTCTGTCTGGCTCCTGCAAGCAGCCACTTGGCAACCCGAAGAAGCATGAGAGTTTCTCAGGGCACTGACTCCAGGGTCAAGAAGTTCATCACTCACTGGCTTCCCTTTCAGCCTTCCCCCTTTCCACCTTGTCCCACGTATGGATTCCTGGAATCCACGATTCATCACTCAGCCTTACCGGGAGGAATGCATGGATGCTGCCTCTGGTCTCTGAGCCAAAGAGAAACGATGCTCCTGATTGGATAGGAGAGAAAACTGGGCTTTATGTGGGAGTATCTGAGTCCTGGCCCCCAGCTTATCCACTCAACAAGTATGTGTTGAGCACTGGAGGATAAGAGGTGGAAGGAAGTGCGGGCAGTTTTGTGATGCTTGGACAGATCTCTTAACTTCGGTGTCTTCATCTGCCATATGCAGATTCCAGTACCCTCTCTACCCAATGGAGTTGTTGCAAGAATAAAATAAGAGAGCTGTGAAAATGCTTTGCAAAATTAAGATGTGACTAGAATTCCTGGAGAAGACTGAATATGAGAAGGGTTTTAATGAGAGTAGCAAGAATATTTGTGGATATGAATTTGTAGGGGACAAGGAAGATGAATTTGTTCAATCAACCACACACTCTTTGGAGAAGCATCTATTGAGCCCAGACAGGGGCAGCAGAAAGCAGAATGGGATACAAACCCTGCCTTCCTGAGTCTCAGAGTCTGGCTCGTTGGGTGCATATGGTGGAGGGATGGAGTAGTTTTAGCCGGGGCATTTTACTGCATGCAACAGAAATAATCAAATGAGCTCAAGAAAGGGGCATTTATTCTTGGGAATTCCATGGAATCCAAGACAAAGAAGAATAAGCAGGATTGTTTTGGAAACCCCAGGAGTTTAAAGACCTTACCCCAGGGAGCCAAACTCTTGGTGACTTATCTCTCAAATCCTTCAGTCTGTATTTCAAATTTGCAAATAAATAAACAGAGCAATAACCAATGGTGATATATGCTATGAAATAAGTAAATGTTGAATGTTAAATCTGAGGGATGAAAAGGAATCAGATACAGAGAGCCAGGGGGAGAATGTTCTGGGGAGAATGTTCCAGGGAGAAGCAAGGAAAAAGACAAAAACCCTGAGGTTGGAAACAATTAAGTGGCAAGAGAATGGTGAGCAAGGGGTGTGGTACAAGAAGTCAGTGGCCAGGTTATGCAAGGCTGTGGGTCCGCCCTTCAACTGTAATTTAGGAAGTGCCGCGTGACACACATCAGTGGAAAGATGGGCCATTTTCTAAAGTCCCTGGTTAAATTCTTCCCAGCTCCTTCACTGACAAAGCTGCATGGTTCATTCCTAAATCTGGGGGCTCTGTTTCTCTGTCTGTAAATAAGGAGAGCACTAGAGTAGACAATCCCCATTGCTTTCTAGGACCAAATAGGGTCATTCAATCATAGAGTAGGGCAACCAGATATACTGGGTTTCCTGGGACAGTTCCTATGGATGCCACTTGTTTTAGCTTAATTCAGTTACTCACTGCGACCTCTTTTGCTCTCAGCAGCATCCCAGTCTCGATGTTACATTATGAGGTCACTCTATTTCTGGGGCAAGGGAGGTGCATGTGGCTGTGCTGTCAGCAATGGGTTAGGCCCTAAGCCTTGATTCTTGATTCTTGATTCTTGATAGGAATTTCCTTTCTCTGAGCTAGAGGGAAGTTGGTTTTGCAAACTTTTCGAAATGCCCAGGCAAGCTTTGATGGGCAAAAAACACACACACAAGGCACAGTCGGCTCATTCTGCTGAGAAAGATCAGACAATGTAGGTAGAGGCTGGTGACCACATATGGGCCGAGGTTTGGATGGGGTTGGGCTGGTTGGGAGTGATAGCAGCAGTGACAGTGGAAAAATGACAGCAAGTCCTATGAAGTAGACCCATTTTCTGTCTTGGTTCTTAACATCAGCCTACTGGGGTGTGAGATTGGGACTATTTTGGGAACATGCAAAAGGGGGAACCCTAAAACAGAATCCACAGTCCTGCCAAATTCTCATAGTTGTGGATCCCATGGAAATCCATGTGGAAAAAGAAAAAAGTTGTGGAAAAAGAAAAAAGAAAGGTAGACCTTTTTGGTTTAAATCAAGTATACCCGCAGAGGCTAATTGATTGCAGACTTTCTATCTAAGATCTAGTCCTTTGGTGTGTGGGTGAACATAAAGACACACAACTGGAAAAAGCCCCTTTTTTTCATGTTAGGAAAAAAAAACTCTCAAAAAATAAAATTCTTAAAATCCTAGGAGGCACCCCAGGAGCTTCTAAAGCAAGCTTCTTGAAACCTCAAAAAGGGGTTCCAGACCGCTCTAGGCAAATGGGCTTGCGGGAGGGGCTTAGGCCAGTGGGAGGGGACACAGATTCCACTGAACAACTGGACCAACCAAGGCACTTAGAACTGCTTAGTGTGACTTTGGGAGGCCAAAGCAGGTGGATCATGAGGTCATGAGTTCAAGACCAGTCTGGCCAAGATGGTGAAACCCCGTCTCTACTAAAAATACAAAAACTAACCGGGGATGGTGCCGGGCACCTGTAATCCCAGCTACTCAGGAGGCTGAGGCAGAGAATTGCTTGAACCCGGGAGGCGGAGGTTGCAGTGAACCAAGATCACACCACTGCGTTCCAGCCTGGGAGACAGACCAAGACTGCATCTCAAAACAAAACAAAACAAACAACAAACAAACAAACAAACAAAAAGAACTGCTTAGTATATCTGCAAACCAGGATTCAGTTCTTTGCAGTCTTTCAGTTACCTTATTGGGGGGAGCATCAAAACTACAGAACTTTGTGGGTCTTCAAAAGGGGAATGCCATGGTGCAGCCATTGTGGAAACATATTAGCAGTTCCTTGAAAAGTTAAACATAGCAACTGTTTTCCTCCTTGAGTGGCGGTGGAGGATGGGGATAAGAAAGGTAGACCTGGCCGGGCGCAGTGGCTCACGCCTGTAATCTCAGCACTTTGGAAGGCCGAGGCAGGTGGATTGCTTGAGGTCAGGAGTTTGAGACCAACCTGGCCAACATGGTGAAACCCTGTCTCTACTAAAAATACGAAAAATTAGCGGGGTGTGGCTGCCCACACCTGTAATCCCAACTACTCAGGAGGCTGAGGCAGAGAATCTCTTGAACCCAGGAGGTGGAGGCTGCAGTGAGCTGAGATCGTGCCACTGCACTCCAGCCTGGGTGACAAAGTGAGACTCTGTCTCAAAAAAAAAAAAAAAAAAAAAAGAAAAAAGAAAAAGAAAAAAGAAAGGTAGACCTTTTTGGTTTAAATCAAGTATACCTGCAGAGGCTAATTGATTGCAGACTTTCTATCTATCTAAGATCTAGTCCTTTGGTGTGTGGGTGAACATAAAGACACACAACTGGAAAAAGCCCCTTTTTTTCATGTTAGGAAAAAAAACTCTCAAAAAAATAAAATTCTTAAACTCCTAGGAGGCACCCCAGGAGCTTCTAAAGCAAGCTTCTTGAAACCTCAAAAAGAGAGGGATGAGAAGGGGCTCAAGGAATGAGTCTTTTCTTTTCTCCTTGTTAGCTTTTTTTGTTTTGATTTGAAGATCCCAGTGTGTGGGAATAATCTCACCGAAGAGCAAAATGAGTAACACTGGGTCAGTTTGTTTACTACACAAACACACTCACACGCATTCATTTATAGAACACTTACTATGGGCTAGGGTGGCAAGGATGCAAAGATGAATAACATAAAAAGCCAGATTACCCTCCTTCCCCCACCCACAAGTTCCCAGTGAAGTGGGAGAGAGACATGTAAACAGATAAATTACTGTTTCTTCTGCTGAGTGCTATTCCAAAGGTGTGTGCATGCACACACACACACACACACACACACACACACACACAGACACACGGCCCTCTAAATAGAGCTACTCTTAACCGTTTGCTCAGAAGCCCTAGTTCCAGAACATTCCCATCCCCTCTTTGTGTATTTGCATATATGACTTTTCGATTGAGGTAAACTTTACATAACATGAAATTAAGCACTTAAAGTGAAGAATTCATTGGCACTTAGTACATTCACCGTGTTGTGCTACCACCACCTCTGTCTAGTTCTGAAACATTTTCATCAATCAGCACAAAGTAACACCCGGCACCTATTAAGCAGTTACTCCCCATTCTTCCCTCCCTGCAGCCCCTGACAAACACCAATCTGCTTCCTGTTTCTATGGATTTATTTATTCTGGATATGTCATATAAATTGAATCATATAATATGTGACCTTCTATGTCAGCCTTCTTTCACCAAGCATAATGTTTTGAGGCTTCATCCACGTAGTAGTAGCATGTTTCAGTACTTTTCATGGCTGAATAATATTCCATTGTTTACTGCAATTTGTTCATCCAATCATCTGTTGATGGACATTTGGGTCGTTTCTACCTACTGGCTAGTAATGAACAGTGCTGCTATGAACATCCATGTACAGATTTTTTTGGATATTTGTTTTGGACATATTCTTTTGGACATATACCTAGGAGTGGATTTGTGGGTCGTATGGTAATCCTATGTTTAACTTTTCAAGAAACTGCTAATATATTTTCCACAATGACTGCACCACGGCATCCCCCTTTTGAAGACCCACAAAGTTCTGTAGTTTCGATGCTCTCCCCATAACGGAAAGACTGCAAAGAACGGAATCCTGGTTTGCAGATACACTAAGCAGTTCTAAGTGCCTTGGTTGGGCCAGTTGGTAAGAACTTGTGTTAATGAGGTTAAGGTCAGGGTTCGATCCCCACACTGACCCATTAGCTGAGCAGTGTGGACAGAGTGAAGAATTGTGTCTTCCTGCCACATGCTCCACCATCGAATCCTGCCCTCTTGCAAAAGCTTGTTAGTGGTCACAGGGGAATGGACCAAGACTGTTTTTATGGTTCCACATAAAAGCGGGGAGAAAGCTATCATTCAAGGCCTCCTGAAGGCGCAGCGGGAGGAATTTGCAATCAGATGATTACTTTCTTCCAGTCCTGGTGTCACCTGGTTTCTGCGGGCCTCTTAAGTAAATTGCTTAACCCTGTGCAGAGCCTCAGTTTCCTTATCCCTAAAATGGGAATAATAATCCTCACTCATAAGACATAAGAATGTATAGAAAAGCACTCTGCATGCAGTTTTTGTTTGGTTCTTTTTTTTTTTTTCGAGACAGAGTTTTGCTTTTGTTGCCCAGGCTGGAGTGCAATGGTACAATCTCAGCTCTCCACAACCTCCACCTCCCAGGTTCAAGCGATTCTCCTGCCTCAGCCTTCCCAGTAGCTGGGATTACAGGCATGCACCACCATGCCCGGCTAATTTTGTATTTTTAGTAGAGACAGGGTTTCTCCATGTTGGTCAGGCTGGTCTCGAACTCCTGACCTCAGGTGATCCGCTTGCCTTGGCCTCCCAATTGCTGGGAGCCACCGCACCCGGCCTTTGCTTGGTTCTTACGGGTTTCCTGTAAGAACGTGAAGGGTGGGCAGCCTCATTCTTCCTTGCAGCACCCCACTGGCTTCTGCAATCTGTTCTTTGCTGCTCTCCGGAGGTTGAGGGAGCTGGAATGGTGGCGCCCTGTTGACCAGAGGGTTGCTGGCTGTTTTAAATTGTCCTATTTGCATGGAATGAAGCTTGCTATGGTAACAAGGTCTGGTGGCTGGAATCCAGGGCCCCAGTGAAAAATGCAAAGCCTGTGGTCTGGGAGAGAAAGAGGAGCTGGAAAGGGTATATCAACGTCAGGTTACCTCAGTTCTTCTGTGAAGAGGGGATGGGTAAACTGAGGCAGCAGGGCTCCCCTCTTTGGTCCCAGTAGAAGCAAGGGAAGAAGCCCCATCGACGCCTTCCTTCTTATCTCTCAACCTCATCTCTGTCCCCGCTAATACTCAGCTAAGAAGCTTAGGAGCTGGTTAAGGCTGCTCCTGCACCTGGGTGCACACACAGGGGTAGGGCCGTGGGGAGGCGGGAGCACGAGCGGCCCACGCCGAGGAAGGTTGGCTCCCTCCGGGGGTGGGCAGCGCAGGTCTGGCCGGCGGGTGGGGGTTGGAGAGTGAGAGGCACGCGGGGCACCAGCTCAGCTCCTCTCTGGGGATTTCGTACTCGCAGTTTAAGGAACCAGCGGAGCACCAACTCCACTTGTGAGCTGGCGCAAGCGTCCCCCTCCCCTGGAGATCCACCCCTGCTCCCCTTTGAGGCCCCCTTCCAAGTACCCTCTCTTCCGAGCACCCAGCGCCTCCCCAACCCTAGCACTGCGCGGGGCACCAGTTCTTCAGGGCGGGGGCTGCCCCACCGCTCCAGGGAGGGGACAGAGGGCCGGCCTCGGTCCAGGCGACCCCCGCCCCTCGCCAGGGGCGCCACCTTGGCCCCCTCCCGGCTGCCGCCCGCCGCCCCCGCCCCCCAGGGGGGTGTGTCTCCTAAGCAGGGGGGCGCGGGAGGCCAAGGGTGCCCCCAGCCGCCGACCCAGACCCCCTCCCGAGCGGGCGGCGAATGGTAGGCTCCACTGAAAGAGTGCCTGGCGGCGCGCGGTGTCCTTCTCCGAGCAGCTCTCGGCGCCCGCCCGCCGGGGTCTCGGCGATCGCTGCTCCTCCTCCTCCTTCTCCTCCTCCTTTTTCTCCTCCTCCTTCTCCCCCCGCCGCCTCGCCACCGCCGCGGCTCGGGCTGAAGGCGCCGCTGTCATTCCTGCGCCGGAGGAGCCGGCGCTGCCGGTGCTTGGGGGTCGGGGCGCGGGCGAGCCGGGCCGCGGGGGACCCAACAGGTAGAGCCGGGGGTGCCCGGCCGCGCGCCCCCCGCGCATCATGCAGCTCTTTGTCACCTCTCTCGCCCCCAGGCCAAAATCCTGAGCATGATGGAAGACAATAAGCAGCTCGCGCTCCGCATCGATGGGGCGGTCCAGTCGGCCAGCCAGGAGGTGACCAACCTGCGAGCCGAACTCACGGCCACCAACCGGAGACTGGCGGAACTGAGCGGCGGCGGCGGCCCCGGCCAGGGCCAGGGAGCCGCGGCCAGCGCCTCGGCGGCGGGGGACTCGGCGGCGACGAACATGGAGAACCCCCAGCTCGGAGCGCAAGGTAGGATCGCCCCAGCGCCCAGGGCGGAGGAAGGCGAGCGGCGCACGCCCGGCCTCGGAGGTGGCCGGGGACCCGGGGTCCCCCACGCCCGGGGCGAAATCGCTTTGCATTCTAGCTTGTAACCCTTTCCGTCCGGTGGTGGCCACCGTTGCTCCCCGGCTGGGAGTTGCAGGCTGCTGTCATTCACGAAAACCCGGGCACAGTGTGCACGGGGTCACACGGTCACACCGGCCCCGGCCAGCCTGAGCGAGGCGCAGCCTGCAGGTCCCTTCCGGCGATAGAAAGTGCCCTTTCCATGGCACCAGCCCCCAGCTCCGTGGCAAACTTTTCATGCAGAGGCCTTTTCCCCATCCCCCGCAGGGGTGAATGGCACGGTTCCCCCCACTTCCTTAGGCGCCTTCCTTTGCAATGACTCTTTCCCAAAGAGAACTCCGGCTCTGCCGCCCGTGGTTGGGATAGAGGATTGGACTGCTGTGCACTTTTCTCCGTGGATGCCAAATCCCTTGGCTCAGTTGCATCTGGACTTTATTTTCCTCTCATTTGAGGTCTCGCAGGCATTGGAATCTATGGATGCAACAGTAGATGCTCAGCTCAGCAGGGAGTTTGAATTTCTGAAAATATAAACACCGAGAGCACTTTCCAGGGGGATATTGTAGACCTCAAAGATTGAGCGGTAGAGAAATGAAGGCTTAGGGTGGTGGGCTGCAGGGAGCCCCTGTTTGAAGGGACTCTGCAGTTTAGAGAAGAGGAAGAAAAAGACAGTTGGTGTGTGTTCACATTGACAGAGATTAAGCTCTGAACCCCCCTGCAAGACGTAAAGGGGGATGAGGCATCCCTAAAATGTACTGTTTGGTTTCTGTGACTTGGAAAGTAAAAGGGTAAGCAGGCTTTGGGGGATTTTTTTTTATTTTTCCCTAATTGCCTTTTGAGAAACAGTATCACTGGTTATTAATATCATTTGAATTGCAAATTAAACTGCTGAAATCCAGAACAGGACAGAAAAAAAATCTCCAGTCCATGAGGGCCACTTGTCTAAATATGTCACTTGAAGTACAGGGTACCAAATTGCTCAGTGGCTCAAAATGATTTTCTGGTTCTGTTGTCATTTCAAGAGCTTCTCTTGAGTGTTGAGAGAGTCTGTTTTCGTAAGAATCTGGTTCTCTCCATCAGTCTCTGTTTCCACCTTATCTTCCTGGGAAGGTGTGCGTTCTTTGATGTGAGATGTGAAGCCTGCCCGTGTGCAGTTTTATGTCGAATTCCAAGTCGGATCTTAACTTGGTACTCCCGGAGCCTGTCGGAAGTCTTAGGAATTGGGGGGAGTACTTTGGTAAGGAAGTAGCCATGACGTAATGGTGAGAAGGTGTTGTGGTCCTAGTGCTTGCTGCAAGCTTGACATGTGGTTATTCTTGTCATCCCTTGCGATGTCATTGTGTGTGAAAGAACATTCTCCACTGGAACCTGTGCAAAAAAAAAAAAAAAAAAAAAAAAAAAAAAGAAAAAAAGAAAAAAGAAAGAAAGGCAGACTGCAAGGTAATGCTTCACTTTTTATAGGCAGAGGCTCTGCTAACATTAAAGAAATAGCTAAGAACTGGCATTTTGCTAAGAATCAAAAGCTGTATAGTAAAGGACACTGAACAATGCTCATTTATTTCCCACCGTCTGCCCCCTTCTCAGCGAAGGAAAAGTTAAATGGCTTTTTATCTGAGTCCTGGGTCTGGTTGTAGACTGGGCAGGCTAAGGCAGTCATCGCAGTGATGATATACACATGCTCAACTTGGAAACTGGCATACTTACGGATGGTTAAATTGTTGTAGTGGAACAACAGGGGGCTATTTCCTTGTTCTTTTTTCCTACACAAATGCACAGGGCTGTGGAAATGAAAATGGCTTTTGGATTTCTTGCATATCCTTAAAAACACATAAAACCAGCAGCTCCCATATGCTCTCAGGACCGTGCCTGCCCATGTCAGTGACTGTCTGTGGGTGGTAGGATGAAGAGTGGTCTTGATTTCTCCTCTTTGTACATTGGTATGTCTCAAAATCTTTACTAGGGGCACTTTGTGATTTTTATAATCAGAAAATAAAATGTTAAAAGGTTTAAACTCTACTTGATTGTTGGCCGCATAACCGTCTAAATTGATGTGCATTTAAACAGATGTGATGGTTGAAAAGAAAATAACCCCCCCCATATAAGTTCAGTGGGGTATCATTTACTTGTCTGTAGCAACAGTACATGATGCATTATTTAGCCTCTGTAAGTTTTGGGGATTTTTTTTTTTTTTTTGATGGAGGCGGGAGTTGTTTTGGTTTGTTTTTGTTTTTTTTTCATAGCCTGTGGCAGCATCCTGCTAGCACAGAAATCCCCTGCAGAGGTGGTCTGGTAGTTTATTTTGCCGTTGCTTTCATTATCCTAAAAAGAAGCCTTGAGTTCTCACACAAGTTAATTTTAAAGTGTAATTGATTGGATTCCACTTGCTTCTTCTTAATACACCTCCAGGGAGGCTCCCAGAGGCTCAACTCCTCCGGGTTTCTGACTGTTCTTCCAGATTAGTCTGTGTTTTCATTTTGTCTGTGTTGGTGCAATTCAATGGGCTCAGACCCTAAGAGTATTTAAGTGCTATTGAGTTATCAATTTTCAAATCAAGGTTTTGAGTAAAAGGAGTATCTTTGCATTTCAAAATGCAACGGTGTAAGTCATCTTTTAACGAAAGGGCATTATGCACATATTAAATGCATGCTAATGTACTTTTAATAATATTAGTAGAAATGGTTTTGGGAAAGAGTCACCTTTTGCTTCCTCTGCCAAGAGATTGTTAGATTCATTTTCAAATGTTTTTGGTTTTGTTGTTTTAATTATTTTTTTAAATGAATGAAGCAAGCTCATCAATCTATGATTGGCTGTTTTGTTCCAGGGATGACAACTGGCAGTAGGTAGGTTGGTATCCCCTTTTGATGAAGAAAACTTGGGTTTTCCTAGCGGGTTAATGCAGTGTGTCATTTAAACAAAATATTAACTTGGTTGGTAGCCCCTGTGAGCTGGCATGGTTGCTATGTAACAGAATCTAGAAAGTGAACTGCTGAAAATCTGGGCTTTCGGCACTTCGGAGGATATTCTTTCGGAATCTGTGTTAAAAGAACTCCTGGCAGCCAGCCCATCTTGTCTCTCCCTCCTGCAACTGAGTTGGATAATCCCTAATGAGAATGCTGGCATACAGTGCAGAGGGCGTCCGTGCAGGATGGCACATTTCAGAGCTCCAGAGGCTGCCTTTTGGGTTGGTGGGGTCACGACAGCCTTTGACAGGTGGACAGAAGGAGGCTTGGAAAGAACAGAGCCAAGCATTTGTTCCAATTCGTCTTGTTGTTGGTAGCCCGAGAAGGGATTTGTTTAAAGTAACATTTCTAAGCTGTTTTCCTCAGCATAACATCTCTGGGAAAATGTGTTTAAAATGCTTGCTGTTCTTTGAGGGGAAAATGTGGCAGTTTGTTTCTCTGAAAATGTTTTATCTGATGAATGACTAATATTAGATTCAATTGGTTGCTTTGCTATGCATAGAATAAAACAATTAAGTGCTACCATACCCAATTCAAATAGGTGTTAACTGTATATAACAAAATACTTAATGTCCAGTAGGGTGTATGCCTACTGTCATTAGTTTCTTTTTTAAAGAAATAATTGTATTTGTATTCCTATGCAAGTGAATGTGCTGATAGCATCTTTCTTTGGTGTTGAGGACTCCCTGCCTACTGCATTTGTTAGAATGGGATGGAGGAAAGTGTCAGTTTTCTGTACCTTTGTACATTTCCATAAATACATGCAAGTTTTTATTTTTCTCTCCAGGCATTAAAATAGGCTGTTACTTAAGGTCTGACAGCTCTTATCTACCATTACTACAACACTGGAAACTCTTTCGTGAAGTATAAATTACCTTTGGAGTGAATTGAATGTGTGAGTAGTCTGCGGAGACGCTAGACACTGTCGCTTTGCAAAATAAGTTCTGTCTTCTGGCATCCCCTTCTCAATTCATTCTGCCTCTGCTCTTGTTTTCCTAAGCAGACTTTTTATCTTTTTTGAGAAAGAGAATTTTCAAATGGCAGAGAGGATGGAACAAAATGTTGGGGAATCTCGGACCTTCTGTTAGCTTGCCCCTAAGTTACAGAGCTCATCGAGTAGCCTGTGCCTTGGTTTTCCAGCCACATCAAGGGGCTGAAATAAGTGTGTCTTTTCCTAACCTGGTAGGCTGTCGTGGGATGGGGATTCAGACTTCTCCCTGAAAATTATCATGCGTGGTCACAAAGAGATTACTTACAGATCAGTACAGTGTGGTTGAAATTACTTATTGATTGGGGATTATTTACTATCTTTCCATTGTCTTTGGAAAATGCCTTCAAAGGACCTCTTAAGTCAAGTCTCTGGTTCTGGTTAATTTCATGCTTCCAGCGTGCGCTTCATTATTTTTAGTGGTTTTCCAACACCTCTTTGATGTACCCCAGAAGTCTGAGCTGACCTGACTTGTCTAATGGGAGCCTGGTCACATATCTTCCCAGGGTAAGGTGTGAGAGGCCGTCTCCATCCCTTCACCCTGTTACTCCTCAAGAAGACTGTTGGCACTTTTTAGGAATCCTCTAGGGTTATAATGTGTGACTTCCTGGCTGCCAGTGAGTTTGTAGCAGATGGGCTTGGCAGGTGGCAAGAGCTCATTGGAACTTTGCCTGCTCACTGTGCACATCATATGGGGCCCAGAAGGTCAAGCTTGGGATTTGGCCACATTCACTGCATGTTTTCTTTATGTATTATATATCTATATATTCATTCCTGGGCTGTGTAGATAAGGACAGTGAAATCAACATGAACTCCTCTGTTCTTTCCATACCTTAATGGTTTGACTGAAATTGGTCCCTGACTTCTTACCTACCGCCATATATCAGGCAAGAGCAGAACTCGTTCTGCCTGCTGAGCCCAGAGAATGGGTTTTTAAGTGATGTTGCATGTGGAAATAGGTCTCAGTGTTTGGGCTGCGTATTAGGGTGAGTAGCACACAATATGGCAGGAGTGTCACCGCCAGCAGTCATTGCCCTGCCTTGGTGCCCTGAATTGCAGGCATAGGGGGTTCAGGCAGAATCATTTAGGAAAGGATATCTTCCCCGAAGCCAATAGGTGGCCATCCACAGGAGCAGATCATACCTGACGATTCATAGCAGCTAAGAGTTCTGCTGACCCCTGTCACCACCCTCTAGTTCCCCTGATACCACCCCCTAGTTCCCCTGCCAGTCCCATCTCAGTTGTGGAGAAGCTGGAAGATCAGGGAAAGGAATGCCTTCTTCCGCCCCGTTTGGTTGCACGACACCAGAACATTCTTGCTTGTTTGATGCAACCTCGATCTAAGTGGTAGAGGCGAGGTTGTGCTCTGTGGGCCTTCCTGCTACCCCCTTGGAGTCCTAGGCTGCTGGAAACGTGAAAGAAGCTGAACGTAGTTTTAATGAGTTTGGCAAGAACAACTGTTTGAGCAGGTGGCTGCTGTGTGGTACGAGATCATTGGTGCTAAATTTATTCTGCTGGCTTTGTGGACTGGGTCCTGCCAGACCCTTGGGTCAGGCTTCCGAAAGGTCCCTGCCCCTTCACTCTCTGATGAGTTGAGACCTCAGCACAGGAGCTCAGATGGAGCTTGGAACAGGCAGTCCTGCAAGCAAAGAGCCCCAGGGCCTCTGCCCACTTCTCTGGTCAGGCTGGAGAGGGGAGAGAAGTTGGGGAGAGGAAGTGTCCTGCCCAGCTCCCTTCTCCTCTGTCCTCTTCCACCACCGCAAGCGCTGTGGTACCTTTGTGGGGATGTAAAGGCCTTCTGTTCCCAGTATTGCCTCTGCTCTACAGATTGTGTGAAGTAATGAGTCATTAAGAACACAGCACCCTTTTAAAGAAGCTGATATTCTCCACTCATCTTTGCATACCTCATTATTATTATTCTCAGAACTTATGTTTTGGGTACGCCACAAGACGCTGGGGATTCTGGGACTGTCTTGAAGCATGTAGTATTTTTCCCTTTGGTCAAGGTGAATAGTTTAATGTAGCAGTAAATGAGAACTGGTTTCATTACTTTGGTCAAACTTTTTAATAAATAATAATATGCACTTACAATATATCAACTACTCTGGCAAGTGCTTAACATACATTATTGAATCCTGAGGCCAGCGAGGTGACAACTGCAGCTGGCCCCCACCCAGCACAGTCAAAAATCTGTGTATAACTTTCGACTCCCGCAATACTTAACTCCTAGTAGCCTACTATTGACTGGAAGCCTTATGATAACATAACATAGCATAATATAAACAGTTAACAGATAACATAAGCAGTTGACTTACACATATTTTTATGCCCTATGTATTATGTATTTTATAATTAAGTAGAGAAATCAAGTAAGCTAGAGAAAACAAAATATTAAGAAAATCAAAAGGAAGAGAAAATATATTTGCTATTCATTAAGCAGAAGTGGATCATCATAAAGGTCTTCATCCTCATCATCTTCATGTTGAGGAGAAGGAGGAAGAGGAAGGGTTGGTCTTGCTGTCTCAGGGGTGCCAGAGGTGGAAGAAAATTCACATACAAGTGGACCTGCACAATTCAGACCTATGTGGTTCAAGGTCAACTATATAATGCCTGTTTTTCAAAAGAGGAGACTGAGTCTCAGAGAAACCAAATCACTTGTTTGCAGTGAGATAGTGATGACTACAATGGTGATAATAACAGCAGACTTCGGCATAGCGTGTACTCTGAGCCAGATACTGTTCTAAGTGATTTTCAGGATTAATACATTTCATTAATGCATTCAGTCTTCATAATGACTTATTGGGCAGGTACCATTCTTGTACCTATTTTCCATAGGAGAAAACTGAGGCACAGAGATGACACATTTACTTGCCAAATGGTATATGGTCAGGAAGTGACCAAGCTCTGGCTCTCAAGTCTATGCTCTTATTCATTCCACTTTGACATCCAGGGTCACTCAACTGCCACATGACTGAGCCAGGAATGCAGACCCACTAGGTCTCTCTGCTGTTTAAACCTGTGTATGCTTCTCTGCCCTGTCTCCTGAGTCAGAAGCATCCTTTGGCTTGTTCCATTAGGAAGGTTCAGGGAGCTGTAGCCTTGTCTCTACTCCTGATTAATGTTTCCCTAGACTGGTGGTAGTTCCTGGGTCCTTACGGTAAAGTCTTATGCTTGAGAGTTAGGGGATTACTCAGCCTCTCAGCCATCAACTGACAAAGAGGGGACTGGATTCTGTTTGCAAGATGGGCAGCCCAGGGGCCACTTATCACTAATGAAAAAGACTATTTTGATCCTGGACTCGGAGCCTCCAATTTCTTGGACTTTGTGTGTTTCATCTCTCTTAGGAAGGATGAGTCCCGGCAAAGCCAGAATCTTGTGACAGCCTTATTCCCCATCCATCCCATGTCCTTTCTTTTGCCTGAGTTCTCTCTCTGTGGCCGCAGTAGCCTCCAGCACCCCGAGACCATGCCCAACAAAGGACTTATTAACCTTAAACAGATACCTTCACGCTAGGGTTTCTTAGCCTCAGTACTGTTGACATGTGGAGCAGATAATTCTGTGTTCTCAGGGGGCCGTCCTGTATGTTGTAGGATGTTTAGCAGCATTCCTGGCCTCTACCCACTAGATGACAGTAGAACCCTTCACACCCCAGTTGTGACAACCAAAAATGTCTCTAGAAGTTGCCAGATGTCCCCTTCAGGTCACAATTATCCCTGGTTGCGAACTGCTTTTTATGCAGTGGTGTTAGGGGAGACGTCAGTTGTTAGTCTTGGAATGACAGCTCTGTGAGGTCAGGGACTTTTGCCTATATTTTATTGTATCCTCAGCACCTAGAACAGTGCTTTATACATAATATAATAGCTCAGTAAATACTTGCTGAATGAGCAGATGGATGGATTGATGAATACTAAATTATGAGGTGTGTGGATTTGGTCTACTTTATACAGGGTATCATGAGGATCATTGATTTAATGATTAGATGAATTTAACTGAGTGCTTACATACCATATATTAAGCACTGTTTCAAATTCTTTATCTGTAATACCTCAACTAATCCTTTAAACCACCTTATGAGATAAGTACAGTGTTTGTCATTTCACAGATGAGAAAGTTGAGGCACAGAAAGGTCACGTGACCTGCCTAGGGTCACCGAGCTAGCAAGTGGCAGAGCCAGGATACAAACACAAGTCAGTGTGATTCCAGAGACTGCCTGGCGTCTCCACCAGGATACTCTGGAGCTTGGCGTCCTTTTTCCCGTTACTGCCCAAGAAACCATTATTGTTCTAATGTTGGCATTGTGGCAATTATAATTGGGATTTGCATGTCAGACACTAACTCATTCATCATCAATCCTCAGAGTTCTGCTGGACAAAATATGCTCTGTCACTGCTGGAGAATCCGTAGCCAGCAAGGACTCCTGTCTGGCCAGAGGTAAGAGGACTGCTTAGTGCTGAGCCATGTTCAGATGTGAGAATCTCTTCTCTCTGCTTCACTGCTGGGCTGTGACCAAAGAGAATCGCAGAGAGGACTTGACCTTCCTACCTTTATGGGAAAGGGAACAGTGGACCCCAGAGCTTCTTAGTGGAATTTGGACTCATTTTTAGCAAAAGGGCTGTTCCAGGATCAGAACTGGGGAGACAGAGAGACTTTTGAGATCGCCTAAGGGGGCAGTAAGAGCAATAGCCAGTGTTCGTTGAGGCTTCCCCAGACACTGTGATGAGCTCAACAAACATTTTCTCAATTTACCTTCATATTACAGAGAGTTAGATATTGTTATCCCCTCCACTCCACAATGAAGACATTGAAGCGTAGAAGAGTTAAGTTGCTTTTCCAAGTTCTGGAAAGTAGTCCACTAGTGAACAGAAAAACAGGGGATTAGAACACAGGTTCACACGTTTGGCTGACCCTGGAATCTGCTCGCTTCATTAAGATGAGAATATCCAGATGTCACTGTCAGGTAGCCCAAAGACATGCCAGTAGGACGGTTTTGCTTTTTTGCTTAACGCCTTCCCTTCCCCTTTTTTTTCTTCCTTTCTTCTTCCCTTCTCTCTGTCTCCATCTGTTGTGAGAGATCGGGCACAGAGGCCCAGAGACCACAGATTTAATAAGATGGGGACTGAGTTATCTTGGACTCACAGCCTCATAGGTACAACTGACATGGAAACATAATTTTCTAATAAAGGTCTCGATGGATGTAATGGAAAAATAGACAGTGAAGTGACAAATACAGGAGCCTTCACAGATGTGCATGACAATGGTAATATGTAATAAAAGCATGCTGGAAAATATATTAATTTCACCACTAGAGGTTAAAACTGGCTGTGATAGATTATTAAAAAGTACAACTGTTTGGGTAGATTGGTATCAGACACTGCAGAGAACAGCTAGTACCTGGGACCTTCTCCACCAGAGAAAGAGTGCATCTTAAGGAGAAGGAAGATGTGGATGTTACTGGGTTTAGGACTTGAATAATAGTTTTTCTGTCCTCTTTTCAAAGAGAATTAAAAAAAGATGTGAATTTCAGGACAGAAATACCGGCAGAAATAAACTCACCCCTTGTATCATCTCCCCAGCCAGGTCTCAGGCTTCTGGTAAGCTGCAACAAATGAATTCGTTCATTTTCCTTGATTAACTTGAACATGGTGTATTTAAACCGTTGAACATGACGTATTTGCTTTAATTTGGCAAGTGCAACTTGGAATACAGTGGGATTAATGTCATCTCTTTTTTTTAATCCCCACTCCTGCCGTTTGAAATTGGCAAGAATACGCTCACCATTTCTTGATGGTGGCAAGGTAGGAGAGTTAGAAATTTGGTACTGGCCCTGGAGAGTGCAGTTGTGGGACCATAGAGCATGATAAATGATACCTGGGGAAACATGACCTGGAATTATATGTGTATTGATTATCTTAATTAATGTGCTCATCAACTGGATTGCTTTTCCTATTCCTATAAGGTTTACTACGTAAAGCAAGAAAAAACAGTACTATTCAGTGCATCTTCAGTATTTGGGTGTTAACAGAAAGACAAGGCTTGCTGCCATTTTGTGGGGATGGTCAGCCTGTTCTCGGGCAAACATACTCACAGTGCCCTGTTTGCAACTTGACATGGTACCAGGCAGCCCTGCTGGAGAAGAGAGGCATGTTCAAGTTTTAATGGAAGTCCTGTAGAGAAGGATCATGATCTCTTGGTCAGCTTCCACAGGTTGGGTCATTCTCATCAGCAACTACAAAAACAAAATAAAACAAAAATAACCTTGTTTAAACTTGTCTGGTCAAGACCGGGGTTGATTCTACCATGAGTCAACTCAAAACCCATCCTCTAACTCTTTCAGTGTTATCACATTTATTATAAAACAAGAGCTTGGTGGAACATCAGTTTACAGAGCTGATGCTCAGCACCGTTTTTACAGGATTCTCCTGCATTTATTCACTTTTCCTCTTTTCTTGGCAATCAAGAGGGCTCCTTGGAAGCACTATAGTCTCTCTACCTAGCCATCTCTTTGCAGTGTCCAAAGAGTTTCACAGGCATCATCCCAATGGACCCTACCAACTGGTCCATGTGATTGAATTGAGGTAGACACTGCAATCTATTTCTCAACTCAGGAGACTGAGGCACAGCAATTTAAGTTGATTTGTCTGAGATTGTTGAGCTGGTTTTTGAACCAACTTGCCCTCTCTTTCCCCACGCTAAGATCAGGCCCAGCTGCACAGTGTGGGAGGAGAACTGCCCCATAGCTCATGGCTGGGTGAGGTCTGACCTTGGCTGGGCCACTCCCTCCTGGGCATGGGCCACTGGGTCTTGTAAGGCCTGGATGGAGACACCGTCACTTCAAGACTGTGCCCTCATACTCTGAGCCTCCTGTCCAATGAGTGGCCCATGATGAAAGGGGAATCCATTTTTACAAATGAATCCAATTTTTTTACACTAGATTCTTTGTTCTTTTCAGTGGGATTTTACAATCATTTGACTTCTCTTTCAATGACCAGTTTTGTTTGTTTGTTTGTTTGTTTTTGTTGAGACAGAGTCTCTGTCGCCCAGGCTGGAGTGCAGTGGCCCAACCTTTGCTCACTGCAAGCTCCGCCTTCCGGGTTCATGCCATTCTCCTGCCTCAGCCTCCCAAGTAGCTGGGACTACAGACACCCGCCACCATGCCTGGCTAATTTTTTTGTATTTTTAGTAGAGATGGGGTTTCACTGTGTTAGCCAGGATGGTCTCCATCTCCTGACCTCGTGATCCATCCGCCTCGGCCTCCCAAAGTGCTGGGATTACAGGCGTGAGCCACCGCGCCTGGCCCCAATGACCTGTCTTCTTAATGCCTGAGCTTAGAGTTTCTCCTCTTCTAGTTTCCCTAACAAGCAGTTAGGGATCTGTAAACAAGGTCAGGGATTACACCAGGAGAATGTCCTGTTTATTTCAGTGGCCTAGATCTGACAATGGCTCCCCTGTGGAGAATTTGTTGTTGTTGCTTTTTTTTTTTTTTTTTTTTTTTTTTTTTGCACTCTATACCATCATAATTTAGGATATTTTACTCTGGAAAATACACCTGTGTGGAGACTGGTAGATGTGTGTATTCTTTGGGTGCCGGGGGCAGGATTTAGCAAACACAATAAATCTGCCTAATTTCTCTCTCTTTTTCACTATCCCTTTAGGGAGATCCCATTAGACCTTTAGAAGCTCTTTTATTAGGGTCTTTGGGTTAATATACAACCAAAATGTGTTGGTTTGAATTCTCCAGCTAACCTGTTGGTTGTTTAGATGCATGTGGTCACTTTCGCTGTGGCTGTAACTGCCTGGACAGCAAGTGGTCCAGCTTCATGCCCAGATCCTGGCCTCAGGTGAATGGAATTTTATCCACAGATCACAAGCCAAGAGTATGGCAGAAAACTCAGGGAGATCGGAATGGGGCATTTTTTTCTGTGCATCTTAAAGGAATGGAAGGGGAGGTATCAATCCAGTGGTCTCTGCAGTGTAGCAGGTGACCAGCTGAGGTCCACTGACTCCTAAGTGGCAAGTCCAGTGGCTGGGACTCTGATCTCTGTTTCAATTCCATTGCAACAAGGAACATTCTTCTGGGCTTTCCCAACTTCTGACAGCAAAATAGAAATAATAGACATGGGAACTTCATTTGAAGGTCTATTTATAATGGATTCTAGAAAAGTAGAAAGTATTTTTGAGGATCAAAATGTGTTGGGGCTTTTGAGTTTTAGATTTGTATTAGAATTAAATGCATAAGAGTATGCACCCTCCCGAGGTGGGAGGATTGCTTGAGCCCAAGAGTTCAAGATCAACCTGGCCAATATAGTGAGACACTATCTCTACAGAAATCTTAAAAGTTAGCTGACCTTGTTGGCGCACACTCGTGGTCCCAGCTACTTGGGAGGCTGAGGTAGGAGGATCAACTTGGGACCAGGAGTTTGAGGGTGCAGTGAGCTATGATTGCACCACTGCACTCCAGCTTTGGTGACAGAGCAAAACCCTGTCTCAAAATAATAATAATAATAATAATTAAGATTTTCCCAAACTAATGGATATTATAGTTATTAATATAGGCATAGACGAAAGTGCTTCTTGTTTTGAAGTTCATTTTAGTGCTTCCCCTTTGTGACTTCAATAGTGGAGCTAGTGTGGAAGTTGGCAAACTTCTTCTAAAAACAGCCAAATAATAAATAGTTTAGGTTTTGAGCACCATAAAGTATCTGTTGCAATTCCTCAAATCTGCTGTTATAATACAAAAGCAGCCATAGACAACAGGTAAATAAATGGGCATGGTTGTATTCCAATAAAACTTTATTTATAAAAACTGGTAGCCCTGGGGTGATCATTTGCCAACCAACCCTTGGACATGTATTAATAGTTCTTGTTTATTTGTCTCTGACCCAGCTCAACGTACAGGAGGAGCTTAATAAATGGTGATGAATGAGTGAGCTAGTGAATTAAACATGAGCAATAAAACTACTAGATTATAGCGTTAAAGGAGCAAAAATGAGAAGTTAATGACTAGGGGTGTTGTGGTTAATGGACAGGAGAAAGAGACATTTGCTGCCGCTCAGTGGTTTGAGACGGAGTCACTTGTGTTCAGCCTTCATCACTGACTTCCCAAGACCCGTGCTCTAACCCCTGAGCTATGGAGCCCTTGCCTTCATCACTGACTTCAAAAGAACTGAGAAGGGACAAAGAGTCATTGGTCATGGTGAGATGCAGGGTGGGACACTTGACATCTGAGCCTCAGTTTCCTTGTTATGAAATGAGGAGGTCACTTCTATCTTCCAGATAATGCAGCAAATAAATATGGGTTTAAGGGAAGGAGCGAGGCCTGATTCAGATCCTGCTGATATGATGTAGATGCTGATGTTCCAGCTCTCAGCTTCCTCATCTGGAACATGAGGCTGATAACACCTCTGTGGTAGAGTGACTGGGCTGGTTTCATGCAGGGGTCCTTCACCTCAGCACTGTTGACATTCTAGGCCAGATAATTCTTTGTTGTGGGGGTGGGGGGCTGTCCTGTGCATTTGAGGACATTTAGCAACATCTATGCCAGTAGCAACCCCATTATGTGACAACCAATATCATCAGATATTGCCAAATGTCCTTTTGGGGATGAAAGCATTCCCTGCTTGGGATCTGCTGGTTTAAGGGACTAACATACTGCGCCTGGCATGAAGTTTAGCAGACTTTGGGATTCCTCAGATAGAACTCTTGGTTATTAATAGTGCATTGCATTACTGAACTATGAATTATCTCCTCTTTGACTTATTAACAAAACCACTTTATTTCCTTAGCTGATTTCTGTCTCGCAAAGGCAAGACTGGGTATTTTGTTCCAGAACCCAAGTCCTTCTCCTGAACCTTCTATGTCACTTAGAAACCGAACTTCCTATGATGTCCTGTTGAGTGTGTCCTAGCTTTTTAATGTATAGGTACCCTAGACTTGCATTCGAGGTTATGGTCAGTATCAAGTGATTCATACAAGAGATCATCCAGATGTCTTCACCATGAACCAAAGGGAAGGGTACAGACTGAGAGGCTCAACTCACAGAGGCTGGCAGGCTGAGGCCGGGGATCGTACTCTGAGGAAACAGATAGTGTGCTGCAAACTCCCACCAACAGAATGATCATTTCCCTGGTGAGCAGGCACACACTGTTAACATTAGCCAGGGGCCAGTTTTCAATGGTTTAAACTTTAATTAAGATGGCTATTCCATACCACAGGTTAACATCTGGATTTCGTGTTTCTGCCATCCGTATTCTCACTGAATAGTGATTCCTAGTGTTTTTAATGAAGAGAGAAAGAAAATTCTGGCTCCTACATTTTAGTAGTCATATTTTTGCTCTGTTTGAGAAGATACCTAAGTGCAAAAGATTACAATGAATTCAGTAGCTTTGTCAAATGGATACTGCTTCTGTATTGCATATATTTGAAAACTAATGGTATACACATGCAAGAAAAATAATTCATTGTGCCCACAGGCAGCAGGTTGGAGATGTGTGGATTTTGGACTTCTTGTCACCTTCTCTGGCCACCCAGAGTCTCTACGGCCCACAGGTTGGGCCCGGATCAATGTGGTGCTCCACAATGTCAGGTGCAGTGAGGTGCTTGACAAGTGCCTTGGAAAACTATGGCCTCTGCCCTGGGACTTTGAGTCTTCTGCTGATTTTAAGGGATTCCTCTGTTCTTCAAACCCAACTCTGCCTCCCTGTGACACAGCTGATGAACCTGTAATTTGGGCCCCTGGCTTTCAGAAAACTCTGCAAAATTTCTGCAGAGTGACTTCCTGGTTTGAATACGAGAAAGCACCAGCTATGGTCAGAATAACAGAACTGGCCCCACGCTAGATTTCCGGCAATACGATGCGACTGGCCAACTGCCATCACTAACTAGTGTCACCCTGCCTTATCTCCAGCAATATCCTAAAACCCCTCAAGCATGTGATCCGTCATATCATTTTCTCATTTATGCCAACGATGGATAATGGCCTAATCTCTCCAGCAACATTCACATTTATTAGAGAAGATGGCATTTACAAAACCATTTCACTGTTCCTCTGCAAACACCCTAAGCTGTCTTACAATAAACCATTTTCTTTATAATAAGCCTTCCTTTTAACAGTGGTTTATTCCCTGCAATCAAAATCACCTGGAAGAGCCCAGAAAATGGTTTTCATTTCTCTTCCTTCGTGTTTGGTTAATCTTTGGCTGGAGGGCTCTGCAGGACCTGGGAGTGAACATTAGAGAGAGGCAGAGGCCAAACTTTGCTAAGGATGAGAGCTCTGCAGCAGGACGTGGTCAGTACAAGGCTGGACCCAGCCTGGGTGACCATCTGCTGGGCCTGCTGGCAAAGCACCTCCCACGTTGGGTTTAGATGTTCAGGAGAAAAATACATGCGCAAAACCCAATGTGATCTGGTTGGGAGGACTCTTTTGTTCATTGTGTTTCGCTTTCAAGATTGACCGCCAAAGAAAATGACAAGTTTAGCAGCCACAGTATGTTGTCATTTGAATACAACCCAGAGAAACACTGAGAGACAGTAATTACTAGGAGAAGGGCCTCACTGGTTTTTGCGTGAACGATTTGTTTGAACAAACGAAGATGCTGATGCAGGGAAGTTCAGGATCTATAGCGGGGGACAGAAATCTCTGGAGTCCACTGCCAAGTGCAAATCCTGTCTCTTAACACTTCCTAGCTGGGAGCAAGTTGCTTTACTAAAATAGGCCTTGGTTTCCTCATAGGGATAATGCTGGTCCTGACCTCCCAGGGCTGTTATAGGATTCAGGTAGAATGTGTGTGATGCACAGAGCACATTACTTGGCACTTGCCAATTCCCTGTAAATGTCGTTAACAAATGTTCATAAGTCGCCAGTATCCCTACAGGCACTGAGGAAGGAAATTGAGTTTATTCTTTGGTTTCTTTGTTCAGCTAACATTCATAAAGCACTCTATGATTGACAGAGCACCGTGAGGAGCTCCCAGGATACCCGGACAAGTAAGGTGCCCACCACCTGCTGGAAGCCAAAGGAGGGAAGAACAGCAGAGGAGAGCCCCATTGTGGGATCCAGAGACCTGGGTTCTGGCCTCGACCCTACGACTAAGAGACTAAAGAAGAGCAGAGCGGGCCAGGCACGGTGGCTCAACACCTGTAATCCTAGTACTTTGGGAGGGTGAGGCGGGCAGATTATTTGAAGCCAGGAGTTCAAGACCAGCCTAGCCAACATGGCAATATCCTGTCTCTACTAAAAATACAAAAACTACCCGGTGTGGTGGTGCACACCTGTAATTCCAGCTACTCAGGAGGCTGAAGCACAAGAATTGCTTGAAACCGGGAGGCAGAGGCTGCAGTGAGCTGAGATCATGCCACTGCACTCCAGCCTCCATGTCAGAGTGAGACTCCATCTCGAAAAAAAAAAAAAAAAAAAAAAAAGAAAGAAAAAAGAAAGAGGAGCAGAGGGGACTTCTCACTTCCACGAGGGCTTGGTGCCAACCGTATGGCCAAGGTGTAGGGTGTGGCATCCCCGCCAGCCTCCGCAACTTGTGAGAGGCATCCCGGGAAGTGACTTAGGAACTGAGACACTGGTTCAGTCAAAACGAGGGCATTTGGCATGTGGTAAGACTTCTCTGAAGTCCCTCCCATTTCTGAATTTCTACAACTTCTGACCATTCATAATATCGCCCAATCCATCAGTTCCACCTTAAAACATTTCTTCAAGGACAGGCAGTTCATCTTGGAGAGTGTGGTCTCACCTGGCTTGAGAGAGATGATGCCAGCCTGCCAACCCTGCCAGAGACAGGTGCAGGAGAAACACGTGAAAGCTGGGGTGGAGAGAAGAAGATGGCACCAGAAGGAAGTGCCCATGCGAGTTGTAGAATGACGCAATGCCTGTACAATCCAGGAAGGGACACTGAAGACAGCCTCATCTAGTCTTTCCTTTGCAATTGGACAAACTGAGGCTGGAGAGCGCAAGTGAGCCTGCTGAGGCTACACAGCCCTTTATAGCAGAACCTGGGCTAGAGCAAGACCTCTGGCCTCTTGGTCCAATACGTGTTATCCTGACTCCCAAGCTTCCTCATGCGGTGTCCCAGCTGCTACACAGATCTCTGCTGCAGATTCCAGCAGAACCTTTGTGT
The DNA here is from genome assembly GCF_024542745.1 of Macaca thibetana thibetana. NCBI lineage: Eukaryota > Metazoa > Chordata > Mammalia > Primates > Cercopithecidae > Macaca > Macaca thibetana. The sequence goes on from NC_065578.1 coordinate 13,344,311, forward strand.
GTCATAAACTCATCCTTTCTGTGCCCTCAAATAACTTAAATTCTGAAACAGACAAGCTAGAAACAGAGGAGACCTGTGGTATGGAGTTTATGGCTTGGTCTGACTTTCTAGGGAGCATAGAAGAGGATGATTTAGGAAAAAAAAACAAAAAGCACAAACCAGATGCCCAAATTAAAACACTAAATTTTCTTGGAGTTTATGTGCTCCAAGCAATGTAAATAAAGGTGAGGGCTGGGCCCCTCTGCGCATAAATCAGCCTCAGCGAAGGCTCACTCCCCTGTTGTGTTTAGGTATTTCAGCCCATCACCTCCACCTCTTGGCATTTCTGAGATACAAGGGGGAGGGCTCCATTTGTCATCCTGATTGTCCTCCCTAGGGTTTCTTGGAGCCGGGATCTCAGGGTTGCCTTTTGCATGAAATATGAAGCTGAGAGATAGAACCAGGACATTTCAATGCAGGCAGGATACACTTGGGAAGGCTGGGTTTCTGCCCTCGTGGCCTCATTTGCATTCACTGTGCTCCTGACCATTTGTAATACAGTGGTGGGTGTCCATCAAATCGCTATTAACTCCAGCCAGGTCCTAAGGGGCTGTCTATGCTGTCCCTTACAAGTCCAGGGGATGACATAGCCCATACCTTTGGTCATTCGGTGAGTGTCATGAGCCACTTCCATCGTTGTTTCTATTTAGTTTCTCAAGGATCCTGCAAGACAGCAACCTTGGTTGTATGCCTCCAATCCTTTCACTGGATTCAGATACCTGGGTTAAACCTGCAGCCCCACCACTTCCCAGCATGCCTTTTTGCTGGGTCCCGTAACAGATGCTTTGCTATCTATGTTATGCGGTTGTTCTATGATACAGGCATATTTCAGAGATATTGCAGGTTCTGTTCCAGGCCACCACAATAAAGCAAATACCGAAATAAAGTGAGTCACACAAATTTTTTGGTTTCCCAGCGCATATGAAAGTTATGTTTATACTACATTGTAGCCTATTAAGCGTACAAGAGCATTCTGTCTCAAAAGTCTACATACCTTAATTTAAAAATGCTTTATTGCTAAAAAATGCTGATACAGAGACATGAAGTCAGCACATGCTGTTGGGAAAATGGCATTGATAGACTTGCTGCATGAGGGGTTACCACAAACCTTTGATTTGTAAAAAAATAAATAAATAAAAAATAAAACTTGGTATCTACGAAGTGCAGTAAAACAAGGTTTGCCTGTAGCTTGTACCTTATGGGGTTTTTATAAAGATAAAGTGAGTAAATATAGATGAATCCCGGTGATAAGTGCATGGTACATATATGCTAAGGATTCAATAAATATCAGCTATGAATGTGGAACTGTATATTAAAGCTGTCCAGAGTGTCCCATGGAAGAACTGTAGTGCTAAAGAGTGACATTTCTTGGGAGTGACAAAACAACCATTTAAGGAGGAGCTAGTTAAAACTGGAATCTCGGTTTTTCAAGTAAAAATCCCAAAGTGTATGAAGGCTTAATGTCCTCATTTATTTTGTGGTTTGATCTATGGGCTTTCCCATTTGGCAGTGGCAGAAGGGACTCCCCGAGTGCCCACTGCTATCTGCGCTCACCTTAAATATGCCCAACCAGAATCTTATCTCTGACAGCTCATGCATCATCCTCCCTTGGAGAGGGAGCCCCACTGACTCACTGACAGACCCTTAGTTAATTTCTGGATTCTTTTTTTTCTCAGTTATTTATAGCTCGGCTGCTGATATTTCAAGCTCTCATTGTTAAGCAAGGAAAGGCCTTGGGTGCTGCAAGATGGCAGCTGAGTCCAGCACTTGCTTCACTCTTCATCTGGTTTGTAAGGTGTGTCCCATGTCCATGGAAACATGCTGGGACATGGCCTCGGCCCCGGCATATTCTAGTGATGAGAGTGAGGATTTGACATGAAAAGGCCAAAGTTCTAGACTGTCTTCTGCCTTGAGCTGGTGACATGACTTTGGACTAATCACTTTGCCATTCAGGTCTCCATTTTCCCGTCAGGAAGATGAGAAGAATGGAATAAAGGGATCATAATTTTATTCTGCAAGTATTTCTTGGGCACCTGCCCCATGGCTGGCCCCATGCTGGGCTCATGGAGTTCATGAAGCTCCTGGGGCAGGGAGAGGACAATGGTAATGATGAAGATAATAAGTGACACTAACATGATGGAGTAACTAGAAGGGACAAGGCACCGTTCTAAAAGCTATATATATACTTTCATGTTTAATCCTCACATCGTTTTATTATTAGTCCAATTTTGACAGGTCAGGCAACTGAGGCACAAAGTGATTAAATCATGTGTCTATGACCACACCGTGGGTAGAGTTGATATTTGAACTCTGACCCACTGACCCCAAAGCCTGTATTTTCAACCAGCACATGTCACTCTCAATGACAATACACTGTGACAAGTACAATGATAGTAGTATGTGCAAGGTATGTAAAAGTGTTGACAAGGGACACTTTGCCCAGGCTGAAGGAAAGGTGAGGGGTTCCCTGACAGTCTCCAAAGGAGCCTTCACTTGAACAGAAGTCTAGAAGGGCAAGTAGGTCTTCTTCGGGTCAAGAAGGTGTAGGTGGGTCTTTGGGTAGAGCTTGCTGCAGGATATAGACACGGCAGGGAGAAAGCATGGCTTGTTGGGTTTGGCCAGTGTTTGGGTTTGGCTCAAGATCTAGGTGTGATGGGAGAATTAATGCGACATTGAGATGAGAGTGAGTGAAATTGAGAATGCAGGGGTAGAAGACAGATTTAGAAGGTTCTGATAAACTAAGAAAAGGAATCCAGTTTTAGCCCATGCACAGTGAAAAAGGAATTTAATCATTCTTGTTTTTTTTTTTTTTTTTTTTAAAGACAAAATTTTACTCCGTTTCCTGGGCTCAAGTGCAGTGATGCAATCATAGCTCACTGCAGCCTCAAACATCTGGGCTCAAACAGTCCTCCCACCTCAGCCTCCTAAGTAGCTAGATCTACAGGTGGGTGTCACCATACCTGGCTAATTTTTAAATTTTTTTTGTAAACAACGGGTCTTGCTATGGTGTCCAGGTTGGTCTCTGAACTCCTGGCCTCAAGCAATCTTCTCACCTCATCCCCCCAAAGCACTGGGATTGCAGATGTGTGCCACTGTGCCAGGCATTGAATCATTCTTTTGTTATTGTAGTGAAATACATATAACGGAAAATTTGCCATTTAAATCATTTTAAAATGTGCAATTCACATTAAAAATACTTTCACAATGTTTTGCAACCATTGCCACTATCTAGTTCCAGAACCTTTTGACCACCCCACACAGAAACCCTGTACCCATTAAGCAGTCACTCCCCATTCTCCCTGCCTCCACCTCCTGGCAACCACAAATCTGCTTTCTGTGTCTATGGTTTTGTTCATACCAGACATTTTATGTAAATAGAATCATGCAACATGTGACCTTTTGTGACTGTCTTCTTTCACTTGGCATGATGATTTTAAGACTCATCCATGTTGTAGCATGTATCAGCACTTCATTCCTCTTTGTGACTGCATACTATTCCAGTGTGTGGCTATACCACATGATATCCATTCATTTATTGATGGACACGTGAGTTGTTTCTGCCTTTTTGGCTGTTGAATAGTGGCATCGAATCACTTTAAGTTCAGTTTTAGCCTCATCTCATCTCCCCAGGTCAATGCATTGTAGCCTTGCCCCTGCTGGGTTAACAGTTACCCATCTGTACAATAGTAAGTACAGTTACCCATCTGCACAGTTACTCATCTGTACGATGGTAAGATCTGTGTATATATGCGTATTTTATATGTGTATGTATAGTCTCTACAAAAGTATACCATCTGCTTCTCCCTAAATTGTAAGCGCAAGAGAAAAATTAGATAATTTTGAAATTGTTTGAGACAATTCTATTTAAAACTAATGGGCAGCTTTCCTCAAGTGTTAAATGCAGCTGATAAGAGCACCTATTTCTGAAAGTTGCTGAGAGTATTCAATGCGTTCATTCACACAAGACTCAGCAGTGCCTAGCAGATCAGAAACACCCAGTGCAACTGGTTGTGATCATTCCTATCATTATCACTGGTTATTATTGATGCAGTCTCCACTTTGCCACATCTTCTCTGGGTAGCAAGAAGCTGGAATAGGTTTCTAAGATTCCAGGGCTCGGCCAGGTCTTTAGGGAGCCCTGTTGGATAGATTTGGGGCACATGTTGTCCAGAGGAGATTTGTCACAGGGTAACCATGGAAACTTTCATCTTCTTTCGCTTCTTCTTTCTGAAAATACCAAGAAGGTTGTAGGGTGGCAGTAGCCAGCCGGAATACCACAGTGGGCAAGAGGCCTTCTCAAATAACAGTCATGAGCTCAAGTCCCACCCCTGCCACTACTATAATAGCTGTGAGTGACCTTGAGTGAAGTGCCTCATCTCATTCAGCCCCAGTTTTAGCATCTTTAAAATGGAAATAATAGAAGCATCTGCATTTTAGGGTTGTTGTGAGGATCCTCAGAGGTGATGCCATGGAAATCTCCCAGCGGAGTCTCTTGCACAAGCTAATTTTCTTTGAAAGTGTCCCCATTGTCATCATCAGTGTGCCCGTTTGTTGGGATAGACGGTCTTCATCATCTCTGCTTGTCCTGGAAACTGGAGCTGTCACATCAGCCTCCCCATGTAGGAACTTGCTGGCTGGCCACAGAGCAGATGGGAAGCTCCAAGCGGGGGACATTTTCCTGGAGCTTCTACCTCCCAGGGGAGCTGCCAAGTGAAAAGACAGTTACTGGAGATGGAGGCCAAATCCTTCACGTGCTGGTCCACCGGGACTGGAGCGGGGCCACCCAAGGCATTTGTTACCTGCTAATGGGGCTAATCAATGGCTGGAGGATGGAAAGAGGGGGGCTTACTGCTCAGCATCCAGAGTCATGGCAGGCTTTTCAAGACAACTGTGCCACAAGTGTATTATTTTCTCACAAATGGATATGGCATTTTATAAGTAGGTCTTTGTCACTTCTGAGTGCAGCAAGTACGTGTGTTTAATCCACGTGCTTGTTTAAGAAGAGCTCTGACTCTATTCATTCTGCTGTGCCTTCTAACCAACCTCTGTTCTGCTAGACTCTGGGTTATAAGGAACCACAGGCACAGGTCTCCTCAGAGCCCCCAGGTTACCTCTTAGGACCACACTAACTCCCCAAGGTCACTTTGCTTTGGGGAACCAGACAGAAGACAAGAAAATAGCAAGCATGGGTGATATGGTTTGGCTGTGTGCCCACCGAAATCTCACCTTGAATTGTAATAATCCCCATGTGTCAAGGACAGGGCCAGATGGAGATAATTGAATAGTGGGGCTGGTTTCCCTGTGGTAGTGAATAAGTCTCACAAGATCTGATGGTTTTATAAAGGGAAGTTCCCCTGCACAAGCTCTCTTGCCTGCCGCCATGTAAGATGTGACTTTGCCCCTCCTTGCCTTCCGCCATGACCGTGAGGACTCCCCAACCATGTGGAACTGTAGGTCCATTAAACCTCTTTCCTTTAAAAATTACTCAGTCTCAGGTATGTCTTTATTAGCAACCTGAGAACAGACTAATACAATGGGAAAGTTGCAAACCCTAAGAAACCTTACAAAGCCTGTACTTACTGCTTGAACAGGGCAAAAAGTATAAGAGCCCTGGGACCAGGCTGTTCTAACTTGAACATTGCAGACGGTCAGCTACTGAGGCAGCATCTCCTCTTCCCAACACTAGTTGAAGAGGCTATTTTAGAAGAAAATTACACAATTCATTTCCTCCTTTACCTTGTGAGCTGCTTGAAATCAGATATGCTCTGACTTCTTTTAAGACACAGTGAACATTTAATAAAGTTTAAATGTTGACTGGTCAAAAGTCCCTGAAATCAGCCCATGGAGACTCCATTCTGGAAGAGGAGAGTATGTTGATCAATTCTAATTGGAAAGTATGGGTTTGCTTAATATTAGGCCTGCATGGGAGTTTGGAAAAAAATACAGCAGACAGTGATAAATAATATTATGTTTAGTGAAATAAAGTATCTTTGAGATTTCTTGTGTTTTTTGAAAATATTAATTAAAATGTGTCTAAACTCTGTTTCACCTTGAAGCCTCATCTGAAATGAAATTCAGATTATGGGTTTATTCCTTCATTCTGATTCTTCTTATTAGGGAGGTTCAAAAACTTTGTCTTTGGAATCTAATAAGTCTGGTTCAGATCTTAACTCTGATGCTTAAATACCTGTATGACCTTAGAAAATTTGCTCAACTTCTTTGGGTATCAGTGTTCTTACTTTTTTTTTTTTAGTTTAAAAGTCAAAATAATAACAGATGGCAAGGTTGTGGAGAAAAGAGAATGCTTGTACACTGCTGGTGGGAATGTAAATTAGTTCAGCTATATGAAAAGTGGTTTGACAACTTCTCACAGAAAATTGTAAAACAGAATGACCACCTGACCCAGCAATCCCATTATTGGGTATATACCCAAAGGAATATAAATCATTCTACCATAAAGACACATGCATGCATATGATCACTGAAGCACTATTCACAATAGCAAAGATATGGAATCCACTTAAATGCCTGTCAGTGGTAGACTGGATAAGGAAAATGTAGTACATAAGACACACCATGGAATACTATGCAGGCCTAAAAAAGAACAAGCTCCTATCCTTTGCAGCCACATAGATGGAACTGGAGGCCATTATCCTCAGTGAACTAATGCAGGAACAGAAAGCCAAATGCCACATGTCCTCACTTATAAGTGGGAGCTAAGCATTTAGTGCACTTGGACACAAAGAAGGGAACGACAGACACTGGGGCCTACCTGAGGATGGGAGGATGGGAGGGAGAGGAGCAGAAAGGATAATTATCGGGTATTGAACTTAATACTTGAGTGATGAAATAATCTATACACTAAATGCTCATGGCACACAATGTACCTAGATAACAAGCCTACATATGTACCCCTGAATCTAAAATAAACGTTTAAACATAATAATTTAAAAACATCTCTCTTCTTTTCTAATATAGGTATTTAGTGCTATAAAATTTCCTGAAGTATTGCTTTGGCTGCATCCCACAGATTTTAATACCTTGAATGTTCCTTTTCATTCAATTCAAAATACTTTCATTTCTCTTTTGATATCTTATTTGACTCATAGTTTATTTAGATCTCTTGTTATTTATTTTCTAGATATTTTGTGCCTTTTCACAGATAATTCTTTCTGTTATTGATCTCTGATTTTATTCCCTTGTGGTCAAAGTGTATATTTTGTGTAACTTAAGTCCTTTAATAATTTTTGAGACTTTATATCTTAGAATTGGTATTTCTTGGTAAATGGTTCCACACACCATTGAAAAGAATGTGTATTCTGTTATTTTGAACAGTGTGTGCTAAAAATATTAATCAGGTCAAGTAGATCTATACTGTTATTCCAGTCTACCATGACCTTACTGATTTTAGCCCTACTTGTCCTATCAATTATTTAGAGAATATTAAAACCAGGCCGGGCACGGTGGCTCACGCCTGTAATCCCAGCACTTTGGGAGGCTGAGGCAGGCGGATCACAAAGACAGGAGATCAAGACCATCTTGGCTAATATGGTGAAACCCCGTCTCTACTAAAAATAAAAAAAATTAGCCAGGTGTGGTGGCATGTGCCTGTAGTCCCAGCTACTTGGGAGGCTGAGGCAGGAGAATCACTTGAATCTGGGAGGTGGAGGTTGCAGTGAGCCAAGATCATGCCACTGCACTCCAGCCTGGGTCACAGAGAGAGACTCCATCTCAAAAAAAAAAAAAAAAAAAAAAAAAAAAAAAAAAAAAAAAAAAACAACCACTAACTATTGTGGATTTGTCTATTTCTCCCTGCAGTTCTCAGCTTTTGTTTACTGTATTCTGAAGTTCTGTTATTATGTGCATAAATATTTAGGTGTGTTATATTCACTTGACAAATGGACTACTTTATCATGATAAAAAAAAAAAGAGAAAAGCTTAGAGGATTCAACAAAATCTCCACCGACCGTGCATGGCCCACAGTGTGCCTTAAACTCAGTGAAGAGAGTTCATTCATTTGTTCGACAAACATTTACTGAGTCCTTTCAGTGTGCCAAGTCATGGCTGAACACGACCTGGTCACTATCTGCAAAGAGTTTATACTCAAATGTTGGAGCTTACAGTTTTGTGGTAATTAACACTGTCGAGTGCAGCCTTTCACAAGAATATTATAATTTGAGTTGGGTTAGTGACTCAAGAGCAAAAGACCTTCTCACTCTCCTTCTACCTGCCCTGCCTGATCTCACTAGACATTACCAAAAACTTCACCTGAACAAACAGGGACAACATTTTTTGATGAGGTGATGTCTGGTTTTTAAAATTAAGTATCCCAGATAAATTGCCAGTCTGTGCCAGAAACCAAACTACAGACATGGCCACCATTTCTAAGAGAACTATGTGAGCTCAACCTGCGTCCCCTGGAGGATCCACCCCCCGACCCGGCATAGTCATCATGGAAGACATTAGCAGCGGTACCGAGGGTGATGAGCGATGTTCTATTAGGCATTCTTCTCTCTTTCCTTGAGCGTGTTTTCTGCATGTGTGGAATTTCTTTTAAGCTTCAGTACACAGTTCAGAGGGTAATACCATTAATTAAACCAACAAGGTAATGTAATGAAAGGTAGGAGCCTCCACAGTATACTAGATTTATCCCTGATTAACAGGGTGGCCCCCCTCACAGTGCAACGCCTTGCTCTCTACTATCCGAGGATAATGCCTCGATTGTAATTAAAACTGGGGAAGAAAATTCACTCTTCTCTGCAAGTGGAAAATGAACAGTTTAAAAGCAGAGGACCAAACGAATCACTTAGAGAAGTCAAAGAGATATCCCCCAAAAAGCCCCAAAGAGGCTTGACTTATAATTAGCAGCTAAAAGATTTCCAGTGATATTTCATCAATCTCTGTTTAAGGGGGGGAAAAAAAACTTTAAGATTATTTTGACAAGATAGAGTTTTGACTGAGGTTGGGGGAAGCTAAAAGCGTTACTTTAAAATGTAATTATGTGAAACTTCAATTATCATCCTGCCTTTCAAAAGTCTCTCGATTCGGCAGGCAATTAGCAGACATGAAAGAGGGCGGGAGGTTTGTGCGTTGGACGATGTGATTCCTTCCCAGGGACAGATGCACTCGGTATAATTTGCTGTTTGCAATTTCCCCGGAAACGAGAGGTTGTGGGAAGTGGTAGTCATTTGGGCTGGCAAAGAAACCTAGTCCTTTTCAGCAAATGTCTTTTCTCCCTGGCCACACCCATATTCATACCTGGATGTCTACTTGTTTCTCGCTTTTCAGGGGACCTACGGGATTCTGAGGGATATTTGATATGTCACGCAGATTTATATCTAGAAGCTCTTCTCCCTGAGCATGGACTTGAGCTGAAAGAGCTGGCACAGCTCATGAGAATTCCGTCCTTCGTTCTCATACCTGGTGGGGCTGCGGAATTCTGGCTCCAGCCGACTGCACTGAGCCCTGCTGAGAGTTTGCAAGTGTCATTAGAGGCCTTTTATTCTGTCCTCTTCCTCTCCTGCTGCCTGTACACATTCTACAGAATTAATGACTTCTGGCTGTCAATCAATGACACTGTTATTGAAATTCATGAGTTTAGATTCTGACATATGCACTAAGTGCTAAGCATGGATGAAAATGTAAAGCTTCAGCCATTAGCCGGTAAAGCTAGTCTTCCTCCTAACAACGTGCTTTTGTAGAACACTTCCCTTTGCACTCCAGCAGAAACAACACTGTGTGCACAGATTCTTACAACAGCCCATTCTGTTGTTTAGTGTACCCATTTGGCAGATGAGAAAGTGGAGGTCCAGATGGGTCCAGGTCAAGTGCCTTGCCCAGGGTTACCAGCCTGGCCAAGGGTCTTAGTATCTCTCATGAGCCCCTACAGCAGCATCTTCCAGCCTCTCGTCCACTTTCTCCAAGCCACAGCCCGAGTGAACCTTCTGGAATGCAAGTTTCTCTGTGTGATTCTGCTTCTGAATACCTGCTAGGTGGTTCTCTGTGGTTCCAGATCCAGCCTCAACTCCTTACGGTGGCTCCTGAGGCACCGCTGTTCCTGACACTGCCTCTTGCCCTTGTCCTATTTCTTGCTGTTGCCCCCATGCAGCCTGCTCCCCAGCCACACCAAAATCCTCGAAGCCAGGTTGTTCATGCTGCTTGCAGCCCTGTTCCCTGCTTTTCATGCAAAAAAGCAAACATTCTACTGATCCTTAAGTGCCACTTCTGGGAAGCCTTCCAGACTCTGGCAGGGCCTGGGCTCCTACTATGTGCCCCCTTAGCACTCTGAAGTCACTTACCATGACACTTGGTAAATATTTATTACTTGGTAAATGTTTATTGAGCACCTACTATGTTCCAGGCACTGTTGGAGGCCCTGGGATAAAGCAGTGAACAGACAGACCAGTAGGGGAAAGAGACAGTAACCAAATAAAACTATAGTGCACTGGGGATGCTAGGGAAATTAGAGAGTGGCTGGGGGACTTGTTTTGATGGGGGCGTCAGGGAAGCCTTCTCAGAGAGAGCGGGAAGGGTGTGAAGGAGCCGGCCATGGGATGTCGGGGACCAAGCATCTCAGCATCCAAGCAGAAGAAAGAGCATGTGCAGAGGCCCATGAGGCTGCAGCCTGCTTAGTGTGCTTGAGGGATGCAAGGAGGCCCCTGCGGCTGGGGCCCAGCAAGTTGCCCAGGAGGTCAGTAAGAGATGAGATCAGAGGGGTGGCTGGGCCACAGCGTGCAGAGCAAGTGAGCCCTTGCAGCTGGCGAGCTGGGAGGCCCGAGGAGGTTTGTCTGCACAGGCCTGATACGATCTCACTCAGGACTTAAAAGGCTCGCTCCTCACTCCCCTTGTATCACTGTTGATTTAATCTGCTTTCTTCCTGCTGCGCCGTAAGCTCTGTGAAGGCAGGGGCTGCGTCTGGTTTGATCACCATTGTATTCCTAGGGCTTAGCACAGTGCCTGCCTTCTGAGGGTACCTAATAAATATAGGGTCAGTGACTCCCAGCCGAGCTAGTTTCCCGTTAGAATCCACAGCAGCTGACGGAGAGCCAGGGTATTCGTGTTTGGGGTAGCATACCCCCCAACCGCCAAACAACCAGCTAAGTTTAGAGAAGCTCCACACCTAGGCCTGATAAGCATTGTGCAAGGGGCACCCAGGTGTGTTGAGGAGGCTGTTCTTGTATGTGGGGGGGAGGGGTAACAGGCTTAGTCTCTGCCCATCAGGCCTCCACTTGGCATTTGGGTTACGTGTGAATCACAGATGTGTCCGACAGCTGACAACAGTGTGGGCAAGATGGATATGGAACTCTCTCTCCCTCGTCTATCTGACCTTCTCACCCTCTCCTTCCCAAGAAACAGGCAACACCCATCCACTTGCAAACAAAATCAGTGTGTTCTCTGAGTTATTTTCTCCCCTTGCAACGGGGCATCTCAGTCTCCATTGCTACAGACCGGGTACAGATTACACCTGGTCTGGTCCTGGGGCAGCGGATCCGGGTGCAGCTCTGTCTAGCAGGCGTGCCTGTGGATCCTGTGAGTTTGTTTGAAAGGACGACCTTTTGTCGGCGGAGTAATTTCAGTTTTCGTTGGCACCCTAGACAAAGCGGTCTTTCAACACACCAGCAGCATGTAACCAGCCAGGACTTTTTCAATGAGATTGCAGGAAATTTGCCAAGTCGTTTGGGGCCTGTAAATTAGGCCTTGTTTAAAAATTTAGATAAAGCCCAATGTGAGAGAGAAATGCTTTCATAACATTAAACGTGAATTACACTGAAAACCCCTTTCAAGTTAAATGGAACTGTTCTCTGGAAGCACAGAGACATGAAATGCTTCAAATGTCAAAAGAGTTTTCATTTATTGTCCCAAGTAAAAGCGAAGGCATTTTATGTGGTTTAATAGTTCAGATGCACATGTAAATGGAATTCATCTGGAGAATGCCGGGCCAGATACGGAATCTATTTTCACAAACCTGACTGATTTCATTTCATCTTCGCAGAAAATTTACAAGGGGTGGGTCCTACCATCCCTGTTTCAGAGATGAGGAATCCAGAAAGCTGGACGGAGACATTCATGTCAGCTGCAATCTTGCTACCAACACCTCTTGCTTCCATCATTAACCCTTAACAAAACCGGAAGCACTGTCACATCTTTTCACATTCATTTTCTTTTTTTTTTTCTTCTTTGAGATGGAGTCTTTGCTCTGTCGTCCCAGGCTGGAGTGCAGTGGCACCATCTCCGCTCACTGCAACCTCTGCCTTCCGGGTTCAAGCAATTCGCCTGCCTCAGCCTCTTGAGTGGCTGGGACCACAGGCGTGTGCCACCATGCCCGGCTAATTTTTGTGTTTTTATTGCAGACGGGGTTTCATCATGTCGGCCAGGCTGGTCTTGAACTCCTGACCTCAGGCGATCAGCCCATCTCCGCTTCCCAAAGTGCTGGGATTACAGGTGTGAGCCACTGTGCCCGGCCTCGTGTTAATTCTTAAAGAGACCAATTCTCATATGGTGAATCGGGGAGGATGCAGTGTCTTATGGATAACCAGTGGTCCCCAAGAAAGGTGTTGGGGTTGGCATGTGTTTATTTGTTAGTGCCTGACACAGTAAGAAACATGTTTTTCTTTCTCCAAGAGCCTTTTATGAACATCAGTTTGCCGTATTCGTTGCTGTATTCCAGCAGCAGCTCCCGACTCTGTAGGCTGTTTCCTTTGCTCTTCTACTAAGTGACTTAGGAGGTGGTTCGTTGCAAGGAACGGAAACCCACGTTAAACTGGTTGAAATGGTCAGGGATGCTCATGATGGAAAACCTCACAGGCTGTGAGCCCCCCAGCACGGCCCATGCAGCAGCTCGGGTGAGGTGGCCCTGCCCTGCCTATTCTTTGCTCCCTCTGGTTTCCTCCGTTCGTAGCAGTCTTTCTCTTCCGGTCCAAAGATGGCTGCCATGGCTTCAGGGCGCCTTGCTTCCTTGTTCACGTCCGCTAGGTAGGAGCTCACTGTCTAATCTCTGGGAAAAACATACCGGACTTAGTTCTGAAGGGATCAGTTGGATCGCATGCCCACCTCTGACCCCGGCACTGAGGCAGGGTGTGGTGGGAGTGGAGTCCGGGAGGCACGCGGGCCGGGGTGTCATGCTGGGTTCTACTCTTAACTTAGACCTAAGGAAGCCACACACCCTGGAGCTGGGGCTGGAGAAAACCCAGCAGCATGCTGGTGGATGTTGAACATGTGGCTCTCTGAGAAGCAAATAAAGCCCCACCTGCCCCCCACCCCGACCCCAAAATGCAACATTTGCCAATTCCCGTGGTGTAAGTAAAATATTTCTGCTAGGGTTGATTTTCAGCTACGAATGCAATGTCACTGAACATGGCACTGGGAACAGAAACATCAGGGCCAGTCCCCCATTGTAACACTGTTCCTAGAGTCTGTGGGCGCTATAAAGGGAATAATGGCTCTTCAAACAAAAATCAGAGAAGGGGAAATGAATAAATGCAGGCACGCTAAAATGAGCATCCCTAGGGATGCCCCAGCTCGGTCCTGATGCCTATTCACCCTGGTTCTTCACGGTCCAGCTTTAAGCCAACTGCTAGTAGGTGTTTTCTATCTCTTCTGTGAAACTGTGGATGGTGGAGAGAATTTAACTCTTCAACTATTGTTCAAGCTGGGGCCATTAGGCAAATTCCTTAACCGTTGTCTGTATACTCAACTATAAAAATGGCCAGGTGAGGTGGCTCATGCATATAATCCCAGGAATTTGGGAGGCCGAAGCAGGAGGATCACTTGAGCCCAGGCATTCAAGAGCAGCCTGGGCAATACAGTGAGACCTCATCTCTGTGTTAATTTATTTTAAAATAATATTGTTTAAAAAGATTATAGTAATGACCTCTCCACCAAAGGGCCATCGTGGGGGTTAAATGAGATGCTGACTGGGGCATGCTTTATAAGCCATAAAATGCTCTGCATATATAAATGTAAGGCATGTGCATTTATGCCTCTCTAATGATTCCCCTACCCCAAGTGGACCACAATTCAACAATAGTCCTAGCAGAGAAGTCATGAACTCTGAAATCAGACAAGACTGGGTTCAAACTTCAGGTCTGCTGCTTTTGAGCTGTGTGACTGTGGGGAAGACACTTAACCTCTCTGAAGCTTTGTTTTCCCATCAATAAAATAGGGGTAATAATGCCTTATTTTGAAGGGTTGTTGCAAAGATTGATATAGGATAAAGTCAATAAGGGCACAATAAAAGTAAAAATCAATATGTTTAAAATATAATTTCATAACTCGTATATGTTGATTGCCAATTCCTCCAAGTGTATTGATCTTCTAGCAGTAGCCCCCAGTTTTGCTTTGGGGATCCATTTTTCCCTGACTCTTAGGCTGAGAGGTTCATGGAACATCCCCTACCCTGCTGCCTCATCCTATATTCACAGTTACTAGTTCAGAGATAGGTGCATCAGCATCCAATCAGAGTGAATCCAAGAGCTGCTATAGAAAGCTACTAGGAAGTGACTCCCTCTGCACTGGGACCTAAGAGATTAAAAGGGTGGAGCTGCCGTACCCATCTTAGTACCACAAGGTAAGGAGTGCCAAGTATGGGCCAAGAAATGGTGAAGGCTAGAATAATTTTAGCCTGGATCAAGCCCTCATCCCTGGACATTTCAGTTACATACACCCATACAGTCTTTTTCTAATTCCCAGGTTGGGCTGGGAATTACCATCGATCACAACCAAAAATCCTGTCTAATACATGACACGTGGAGAAACTGAGCCTCGAAGAGGTGGCACAGGTGGAAAGAGGTAGCACTGCTGGTGAGAGGTGGTGTAGAGACACAGGCCAGGCCCTCCAGCCCCTGATCCTGCTACCTCTCACCCCAGGGCTCTGCTGCTGCCTTGGGAGGATCACGCTCAGGCATCCAGCTGGTGGCCCCGCCGCAGTACAGCAGAGACGTGTGACTCCAGATTGTGCACATTGCAACTTCTCGCACCACCCTGTGTGCTGGAGAGAGGGCAGGAGCACATGGGCCTGCATCCTTGGGCTGCTGGGATTTTTCCCAGGGAATGAAGTGGCAAACATCCCCAGGCAGCCGCTCCCTTTGTGTTGGCGAGGAAGCTCGCGGGTGAAATGTACCTTTGGGGGTTGTGTATCTGAAGCTCTGTGTTGTTTTTATACCAGAAGAAAGGAAAAGCAGTGAGAGAGATCTGGGGTCAGCTTTCTTAATATCACACCACAAATTCTGGCAAGCAACCCCCCAGTTTTGAATAAATGTTATTTTGATTGGATTTGGAAGTTTGGAGAAGACAAAATGACACATTTTCACACTTCCCTGTCAAACCAAAGTATGACTGCCAAACTGCTAAGTTTTTAAAAAGCAGGAAAGGGAACAGTTTGTGTGAAACACCTTCATTGCAATTCCAGGTTTCTGGGGAGGCTTTGCTGTAATTCTCATCTCCCCCTTACCGTGCACAGGTGTACTTCACTTACTGGAGCTAAGGCTTTCTGGGGTGGGGACGGGGTTGGAGCCTCAGGGGAATGCTTACGATAATTTTATCAGTCAAAACATGTTTTGAATGCGTTGAAGGTCCTTGTTTTTATTTTAAAGCAAACTTTGTATGAAGCATAGCATCCCTTTCATGGTTGATTTTTAAGGGAATTCAATGAGAATCCTTTGTATAGAGAAGAATCCTTCTATCGGGGAAAGAATTACCCTGCTGTCAACATGTCAACATCAGAAAACGCTTCTATGGTAAAAATTAGATCAGTGACATATGAATAATGAAGAATTGTCTGTGTTGAGAAGAATAAGTGCACTGAAGATTTATGGCAGAAGTTCTAAACTTTTCCGAGAACATTAAACAAGTGCCCAGAAGGAGAATCCTTTCTTTTGGGCTGTCTTTTTTTTTTTTAATTCACTTATTGGAATTCTACTCATTTTCCTGCCCACCCGAAGGCTATAGGTAATCATCTCCTCGCTTCCAAATGAACTTGCACTGTTCTCAGCTAGGACTAACAAAGGAAACCGAGACCGCAAGTGTAAACCTGGCAGAAATCCGCTTGTTTGATTTTATCTTGCAGGTACCCTCTGCAGTCCTAACCTTGGTCACCTCTGTTGATGCTCTTCCTCCACACTGAGCCAGGTGTGGACCGTGGCGTGACCTGAATACATTTGTCACCAGTACAGGATTGGAAGAGTCACTATAGACACTCTCCTGTTTGGGAGGAAGGACAAAATGCACTTTATTTATTTATTTATTTGTTTGTTTGTTTATTTGAGACAGAGTATCACTCTGTCACCCAGGCTGGAGTGCAGTGGCACGATCTTGGCTCACTGCAACTTCCGCCTCCCAGATTCAAGCGATTCCCCTGCCTCAGCCTCCTGACTAGCTGGTATTACAGGCACCCGCCATCATGCCTGGCTAATTTTTGTATTTTAAGTAGAGACGGGGTTTCATTGTGTTGGCCAGGGTGGTCTCGAACTCCTGACCTCAAGTGATCCACCTGCCTCGGCCTCCCAAAGTGCTGAGATTACAGGTGTGAGCCACTGCACCCGGCCAGAATGCACTTAATATTGTCAGATCTTCTGGTTATTAGACACTGGTAGGCTCAAGTCCCCAAAACTTTGTATGGCAGATGGGATTATGTTAAGGATCTTGAGATGTGGACTCAATGTAATCACAAGAGTTCATGTAAGAGGCAGGCAAGAGGGTCCAAATCAGAGAAGGCCATGTGACAACAGAAGCAGAGGTTAGAGAGATGCCATTGCTGGAAGGAGCCTTGATTCAAGAAATGTGGGTGCTTCTAGAAGCTGGAAAAGGCAAGGAACTAGATACTCCCCTAGAGCTTCTAGAAGGAACACAGCCCTGTCTCTATCTTGATTTTAGCCCCCAAGACCCACTTTCCAGCTTCTGACCTCCAGCACTGTCAGATAATACACGTGTGTTCCTCGAAGCCACTAAGTTTGTGGTGATTTGTTGCAGCAGCCATAGGAAACTTACACAGCCATTCACTCTGCAGAGCATTAGAATGACACACAGTCCTGACTCTCAGACTCACAGAGCATTATTCATTCTCTCTTTGAGGATTCAGAAGATACTGAGGCTCCTACAGTGCCTTGGGGACATGATTATGAAAATAAGTACCCATTATATTGGTTAAGAGAGAGCTCGGCTCGACACCTTCTACACTGGTAGAAGCAGTCAGCATTTGTGTGAGATGAAAAATACCACAATTGCTTACAGTAGAACCTGACAAAATGGGGTTGTTTTGGTGCCCTAGTGCCTACCTGTGTTGGTCTTTGAGGGTCTTAATAGCAGGGCCCAACAACTGCAGAGAGCTGGAGATCATGTTCAATATAAATATAGGGTTTGCAGAGAGGGACCCATTCTTTTCCCTCTCTTTGCATGCCTAGTTCCTATTACCGTCACAAGGAGTTATGTGTGTGTATCTATAAGGCAGTGGATGCCATTTATTGTAATTCAACCGTGCACAAAATCCACATTTACACCATACCGGCACTTGAACTGTTCCTTTTCCCGTGAACCCTGTCCCCACGAGTATGTATCAAATCCCTCCCAACTTCATTTTTTACCAAGCCTGGCTGATAAAAGCTGAAAGATCACTAAGGAGTTTTCTCTTTTGTCTTAAAAAAATTGTCATTTCATAACTGTACACAGAGAATCTGTCTTTGAAAATGGATTATACGTTAGCAGGAGATTGTGTAAATATCCAGTTATTTACACATACCTAGCTGCATCTGGAAGCCTGCAGCACTGCAAATAAGGCCCGTCATTGCTTCTAATTTCTGATCATTCAAGAGAATAACAATACAGTAGCACGGAGTAGCTCAGCTCTTGTCAGCTATGGGGAGCTCTCGCCCACATTCTGTGGGTCTGGACAGCTCAGCTCCTTCCCTCACCCATTCAGTGACATCCTGTTTATGTGGCTCCCGGACAGGCTGGCTTTGTTACTTGAGTTGCCTTTCTGAGATCTCATGGTAGGCTTTGGAGAGGCTCCTGAGGTCAGAAGGTGCTGACCAGCAGAGAAGTTTCCCAGGGCAGAAATGCACAGAATACACGGTCCATTTTTCTTCTGCAATCAGTGAACACCTCCTCCTCAGCAGGATTCCACTCAGGGGTGGGTGGCTTTGAACATTTGCTTTATTATATGCATGTAAAACATGTCTCGGAGGTAAATGGCTCAGGAATTGGGCCGTAAGTGTGACTGTATAGGGTAGAGCTCGGCTTTGCCTTCTAACAGCTGAATGCACCTGGACAAGTTCCTAAACTACAAATGTCATTTTCCCCATCTGTAAAATGATGAGGGGGAAGGGAACGGTACCCACCCCACAGGTGTTGCAGGAAGGGCATGAGGGGGTTAGGTTGAATGCCAAGTTGTTTGTACTGATGCAGACTAAGTATTCAGTGAACACGAGCTTTTCATTGTTGTTCGTTTTAATTGGATGAGGTGGCGGAATGGATGAGGGAGGTGCACAGTTGTGAAATGCGGACATCCACGCTGCTGTGCCCTAGCATTGGGCATTGTTGGGCTAGTCCTTCATCTGCTCTAAGTGTCCTATTTGGGGTAGGGAACTGTCCTGTGCACTGACATAGGTGCTTATGAGCATCCCTGGTCTCCACCCACTGGATATCACTGGCACCTCCCCCTGGATGTGACACCCAGAAATGTCTCCAGATATTGCCACATGGACAATGCACAGGACAGCTCCCTCATACCCTGTGAGGGGTGCAGGGAGGTCCCTGTCCAGTGCCTGGGTCAGTGTTGGGTGCCTCACCAGCTCTAAGTCTAGACTGGCTTGTGCTGTTCTACCTCTGTACTAACGTGATGACGATGACTGCTACTGCTGCTGCTGCTATCACCAATGATGATGTCTCTTAGCCACCCCGAGCAATTCTTTCCCTCTGCCACATTCTCTCAGGGCATCATGGGAGATGCAACACCACCTGTACTTAAGAGGGCTGTGTGCTTCAGGTACAGCAATCTGTGTGTTATAGCTGGTCTGAAATAACTGGACCAGAGGTTCTCAACTCGGGCCATTGGGTCACATCTGATGCTACTGATATCCAGTGGGTGGAGGCCAGGGAGGCCTGTACACACCTAAGACAGTGCACATGCCAGCCCCCTACCCAGCTTGCCAGTGGTGCCAAGGTTCTAAAACCCCGAATTCCATGCTATCTTATGACACATCGGTTCTAACCACATTGACTGGTTTTACCCCACTGGCGGTTTCTGTTTACACCCAGGTCTGTGGGCATATGGAAAATCACGGTTGTTGAGTAAAGGATGGAGTAAAAATATACTCTACTCCCCTCCTCCACGCTTCAACACCAACCTCAATGAAACAATTCCAACTGAAAGCGGGGAGGACTGGGAAAAGAATTGAAGAGAGGGTGTCGGTGGAGCCTGGGCCTGGGCACCAAACAACTGGGTTTGGTTCTACCCCTTCATGCTTATGAGATGGGGTGATTTGGGGCAAGGCACTCCGGTCTCTGGGCTTCAGTTTCCTCATCTGTCAAGTGAGGGGGTGGGGCTAGATGTCAATTACCATTCTGCTCTGAAATTCCTAACTGTAACTTTGAAATCGAACTCAGTGGTCTGCCTCTCTCGATGCTGGTGGAGAATTACTTGGAGTCTCTGACCTCTAGGTGGAGAGAGTGTTGTCTGACCCCCAGCTCAGAGGAAGGTGAGATAGACAGACGTGCTTGCGCCTTTTGGATGGCGGGCTTTTTGTGTTCATTGGGCATTTCTGTCTCTCCTATATCCCTTAAAACTGTTAATTATGACGATAACAGCAGCGGCTGACACAGAACACTCACTGGGCCCCAGCACTGCTCTGGACACATCTCACCTGTGTGGCATCATTGGATTCACCCCTCAGTCTCTTGAGATAGGGACCGTCATTTCCTCCACCTGACAGACAGGGAAACTGAGGCAGCCTGATGCATGAGGCCACAAAAGAAGTGAGAGGAGCTCACTCCAGGTTGCAAGGAGGTGAGTCCTTTCCCCAGTAGATCCCAGCCCGGCTTTACGGCTAATCGTGAACAAGGGGAATTGAAACAGTGTTGTAATTTGATTTTGGGATGAAGCTAATGTGTGAGATACCATCCTCCTTAGGAGGGGAGAAATAAGACCAAAGGGAATCTAAAGAGGAAATAGCCAAAGTGATCTTACCCTCCTGCTCCAAATGCAAGCTGACGTGTTGGAGGGGAAATTTGACCCGAAGTTCAGACATTTCACAGCCAAAGGAAACCTTGGGAGCTATAATTTCCAAGGAGACCTGTGGAGGGCTGGACGTGGTTACCCAGGAATCTGAGCTGACATTTTATGCAGGCTGCCCAGAGAGCCCAGGCCCCCTTTTCTGACTTTCTCAATCCTGTGGTCGGCCGTTGCATATTCTCTCTTTGTGTGTAATGATCTCCCTCCATATCTTGGGTGTGTAATGGGAGGTGCACAGTGAAAATGGAGCCAGAAAAACACACGCAGCAGCTCATCAGAAAGTGTAAGGGGTGATATAAATGGGAATGATGGGCAGAGTCATGCTGTTGACATCATGGTATTCAAAGGAATACGATAATATTTGTGTTCACTTTACTGAGAGCCTCCTAGATGCCAGGCACTGAGCTGAGTTCTTTGCTTACATTAATTTATTTCAGTGTCACAGCAATCCCGGGGGTGGGGGCGGGGGCAGGTAGGATTATCATCCCCATTCCACAGATGAGGAAAATTGAGGCTCGAAAAGGTCACATGACTTGCCAAGGGCACACAGCGGAGAAGGGTGGAGACGAAGGTGGCTTGACTGCAGATCCTGTCTGTTTGATCGCCACCCTCCTCAGATAATCTCTTCTCAAGGCTGGCCCTCTGTAGAATCCTCTGGTTCCAGCTACCAAAGATTCTGGTTTAATTACTCCTGAATGAAGTGGGAGTGTGTGTGTGGCGGGGGTGGGGAGTGTTATTTTTAAAGTTCCTTTGGTGATTGTATGGGGAGTGAGGGTTAAGAACCACTGTTACACGTAAATATATGGTAAATATATGTGTGTGTGCTCTTGTGGGGACCTAAAAAAGGAAAAATTATTTATAGATGTGTGTATATATATGTGTGTGTGTGTGTGTATGTTATCATTTTATCAGTTTCTAAGGGCTACTGTGACAAAGTACTACAAACTGGCAGGCTTCAAACAACACAGATTTGTTCTCTCACAGTCCAGGAGGTCAGAAATCCAAAATCAAGGTGCCCGCAGGGTTGGCTCCTTCTGGGAGGTCTGAGGGAGATACTATCCCATGCCTCCCTCCTCGTCTCTGGCAACTGCCAGCCCTCTTTGGCGTCCTTGGCTCACACTGTCATCACTGTAGTCTCTGTCTGTCTTTACCTGGCACTCTCCCCTGCGTGTCTTCGTCTCCATGTGTCCTCTCCTCTTCTCATAGGGACACTGGTCATTAGACCAGGGCCCACCCTCATCCTGGATGGCCTCGTCTCAACGAATCACCTCTGCAAAGACCCTGTTTTCAAATACAGCCACATTCTGAGGTTCCCCGTAGACATGAATTTCGGGGGGACACTATCCATCCCACAATGTGTGTGTGCGCATGCACGCAAAAAACAATTGGGGTGGCCGGGCGTGGTGGCTCTTGCCTGTAATCCCAGCACTTCGAGAGGCCAAGGAGGGCGGATCACCTGAGGTCAGAAGTTTGAGACCAGTCTGGCCAACATGGTGAAACCCCATCTCTACTAAAAATACAAAAATTGGCCAGGTGTGGTGGTGCGCGCCTGTAATCCCAGCTACTCAGGAGGCTGAGGCAGGAGAATGGCTTAAACCAGGGAGGCGGAGGTTGCAGTGAGCTGAGATTGCACCACAGCGCTCCAGCCTGGGCGACAGAGCAAGACTCCATCTCAAAAACAAACAAACAAACAAACAAACAAACAAACACACCCAAAATGGTTGTCCTGTTGAGAACTCTAAGGGGAAGACCCTGCCCACAGTGGAAAATGACCGTGTACGTTTCTGCAGGCAACAGGGAGATGGGCCTCTCTGAAGGATGAGATTGAGTGTGCCACTGGAATGGGTCTTGCCTCCTTCCACTTCTCCATCTTCACTGCCACTCTCCCAATCTAGGCAGCCATCAGTTGTCTCCTGGACAGACAGCAGCACCTCCCCTCTGGTCTCCTTGCCTCTTGCCTTCCACACTCTGCAGTCCCCCATCCCACCCAGTTCCACCCAGCTCATCCTCAGCCGGCAGCCCATCTTCTAAATGAGCAACCTGTGCTTGCTACTTCTCAGCTCAACTCCCTTCAGTGGCTCCCTGTTGTCCTCCAACCCTTCCTCAGTTTACCTCTCTGGCATCATCTAGTGCTACCTTCCACCATGCACAATGGGCTGCAGCCATCCTGAAGTTGCTTCAGTCCCTGAAACACATCTCTTATGCCTTTTCTTCCATGCACCCTTGGTGTGGCTCCACCTACCAGGAAGGCTGGACAGACAGCACCCCAAATCCGTGGACCCCAAAGGCTGATGCATTCGGTCAGGGCTCTGGCCCCAAGAGAGTCCAGCAGACAGAAGCCGGAGTGAGAAGAGAAGACCTCCCCTTTGGGCCTCTCCTTTAAACCTTGAACAGGGCAAGGAAACCTGTGAATATCCCCATTGAGAGTCCCCAGCACTCTCCAAGCTGGAAACGATTGACCAACTGTAACAATGTGATGCAGAATACAAACCAGCTTAATGGTTTTCTGAGACATTAAAAATTAATGTTGAACATCAACACTTTTAGTGGTCAAATGTCCCCTGTGGTGCTAAATGTCTGGAAATTGTCCCCATAGGGCACATTGGGGACCATGACCATAGACCTGTTTGAGGCAGTATAAATGCCCTATGGAGTAGATGCCATTTGTAGGGTGAGCTGGGCTTAGAAGGTTCATGGGAGAGGCCGAGTGGCTTCCTCCCCTTCTCAGTCCTCTGACCTTTGTTCTCACAAGCCGTTTGTAAACTTCAGCAGTTTTTTTTTGTTTGTTTGTTTGTTTTTTTACAATCTCTACTGTTTCTCCTCTACTAATTCTGTAGGCAACACATAGGATAGACTTGTAGATGGACTGCAGTCAACCAATCCTCATGGCTGCTGGATGCTCAGACCCATCTCTTTTGATTTTTTTAGCCATCCAGGACATGGGGGGGAGGTGCACACCCCCTGTGGCCACCAGCTGCTGCCTGCAGGGCTCCTCGTCTCCATTGAGCAGCCGTGAACCTCGCTGACTCCCAGGATTTGTAATCCCTACTTTCCCGTAGCTATGAGGTCAGAGGAGGTGGTGTGCAGCCACAGCTGAGGACTTCTCCCTGCAGCGTGATGGTGGCTCAGCAACGCTAGGTGGACGTGGAGAGGCAGGACCATGGGCACAGCTTGGAATCTGGAAATCCACAAAAGGTTGTTTGAGAAATGCTCTGGGTTTGTTGGGCCCGAAATAGCAATACTTTTAAAAACCCAATCTGCTGTTCAACTAAGTTGAAAAATACCCCTTTATATTTTAGATAATAAAGCTCAAAATTATTCACTATATTAAATACTGCTTAATAAAATCATGGCTTAATGAGCTGCCTAATTTGTGTTTGCCAGGTTTCAACCGTCTGGGACCTGCTGGAATATGCTCTGTTACTATTGATTCCAATGCAGGAATAAGCCTCCATTCTGTTGCCATGGAGGAGGCAAGAAGTGGAATTTTCTTTGCTCTGTATAGGACCTCTCACATGCTACTGTCTTTTCCTGATTGTACAGGGTCCAGGGCAGCCTGTGGTCCCAGGGCAATGGATATTCAGGTCCCTAATTGTAGCCATTAGCAGGGGACAGGCAGTGGAGAGATTGGCTGTACTTGGTTTCTATCCTGTGTTTCCAGTGTCACCTCCCTCGGTGCTTAGTGACTTCCTGTTTTAGTTCTTTCCAGATGTACTCATCCAGTACTCTGCAGGGTCCTTAGCAGTAACCCAGAGAGCTACAACTTGGTAGGGATCCCACCCTTTCTTTGCAAAGCACAGTCCAAACCGGAAGGTGCAACCTGTGCTCTTGACTATTCCTCCGTTGCAGTCAGCCTGCCCCTGGGACTTTGCACATGCCATTTGCTCTGCCTGGATAACTCTTTGCCTTCACTCTCCATCCCCTTACCTCTGACCCCTTTAGCAGATTAACTCCTTCTTCTTGCTTCAGGTCTCATATTCAATGCCTGTCTGTTTGGAAAGGCTTACTGACCTCCCACGTCCCTGATCAGAGTCTCTTGTGCTTCCACCAGCACATCCCTGTCCACCTCTTGGCTCTGCTTTTCTTTGAGCTGGCTGTATTCTTGGGCAGGCCCTTTCTTTAGTGGCAAAATGACTGCCGGTAACCATGAACTCATATCCTCAGATGAACCACAGGGCCTCATTCCTAGCAGTCCCAGCAGGAGTCCTGGGTCATTCATTTGCAGAACATTGAAGCAATTCCACTGTGAAGCTGATTGGTCAGGCTAGGTCATGGAGCTAAGAAGTAGAGTCAGCCTCTCTCAAACCATATGATTTTATCCCAGCGATATAGGGAGGTGGGAATACCAGGATCAGGAGGAATATTTTGATTGTTGTTACCAAAATAAGGAGGTAGACTGGCCAGGCAAAAGCCTCAGATGATCAGTTTAGCTCCCATGGTCTACATGACACCTAGGGTGAGTTTCATGAGATATCCCTGCATCCATTTGGTCTAGATTTGGCCCAGGGTGATGGAAAATAAAAAATAACAGTAGTCTAAGTAAAATGGAAGTTTCTTATTCTTCCCCTAAAAGCCAGTAGCAGGCTGTGCAGGATTGGCATGAGGCTTGGCTCCACAAGCTCTCAAGCACACGGTGACTCCCATCTCCCCATTGGACCGTGCCTGCGGTGTGGCCTGCATCTCTGTGCCTCAAGGTGGTGCTCCAGCTGTCACCACCCTGCCCCAAAAATCAAGATGGAAGAGGCTAGAAGAAGGAGCCGGGGAAAGTCTACCAACTGAAATTTCAGGAGGGTTTCTGGAACACAACACCCTGTTCAGTCTATTGACCAGAAAATTTGGTCACATACCACCCTTCATTACAAGAAGGGCGAGGTGTGGCCATGAGCCTTTTGAAAGTTCCGTTACAGCCGGGCGCGGTGGCTCACGCCTGTAATCCCAGCACTTTGGGAGGCCGAGGCGGGCGGATCACAAGGTCAGGAGATCGAGACCACGGTGAAACCCCGTCTCTACTAAAAATACAAAAAATTAGCCGGGCGCGGTTGTTGGGCGCCTGTAGTCCCAGCTACTCGGGAGGCTGAGGCAGGAGAATGGCGTGAACCCGGGAGGCGGAGCTTGCAGTGAGCCGAGATCGCGCCACTGCACTCCAGCCTGGGCGACAGAGCGAGACTCCGTCTCAAAAAAAAAAAAAAAAAAAAAAAAAAAAAAGAAAGTTCCGTTACACTTGGACATGACACCAAAAGCACATCCCATGACCAACAACATTTATTAAATTGGACTTTATCAAAATTAAAAACTTCTTCTCTGCAAGAGACACTGGTAAGAGAATGAAGCAACAAGCTACAAACTGGGGAGAAGTATTTGCAAGTCACATACATGACGTAGGATATGTATCCAGAATACGTAAAGGATTCTCAAACTCAAACATCAAGAACACAAGTCCATTTTAAAAACTGGCAAAAGGCATGAACTCAAGAGGATGCAGAAGAGGATATATGGATGGCAAAGAAGCTCATGAAAAGATGCCCAACATCATTAGCTATGAGGGAAATGCAAATTAAAACCACAGTGAGGCTGGGCGTTGTGGCTGACACCTGCAATCCCAGCACTTTGGGAGGTGGAGGCGGGCGGATCACGAGGTCAGGAGATCGAGACCATCTGGGCCAACATGGTGAAACCCTGTCTCTACTAAAAATACAAAAAAAGTTAGCCAGGCGTGGTGGCGAGTGCCTGTAGTCCCAGCTACTCGGGAGGCTGAGGCAGGAGAATCACTTGAACCCGGGAGGTGGAGGTTGCAGTGAGCTGAGATCACGCCACTGCACTCCAGCCTGGGTGATAGAGTGAGACTCCGTCTCAAAAAAACAAAAACAAAAACAAAAACAAAAACAAAACACAGTGAGATACCAACACCCATCAAGTTAGCACTGCATGGGCTCACTCGTGTGAAGCTTTAAAAAGCTAATCTCATAGAAGTAAAAAGTGGAACAGAGGTTACTGGAAGCTGGGAGGGGTTAGGGAAAGGGGTAGAGAGGGAGAGATTTGTTAAAGGATACAGGTAAATAGGAGGAATAAGTTCTAGTGTTCTATGCCACTGTAGGATGACTATAGTTTACAATAATACATGATACAGTTTCAAATAGCTAGAAGGAAAATATTGAATGTTCCCAAGACAAATGATAAATATTTCAGATGATGGATATGCTAATTACTCTGATCTGGTACATTATATGTATAAAAATATCACTATATCCCCTGAAAAAGAACAGTTATTGTCAGTGTAAAAACAAAAATATAAGGGTTTTAAAAAAATGGCCTAAATGAAAAAGACAGACAATACCAAGTGCTGATGAGGATACAGAGCCACTGGATCTTTTATAGGAACATAAATTGGTGTTCCTATAAAAGGAACTGGAAAAGATTTGGCACTGTCTTATAAAGTGAAATATCTATCAACCATGTGACTCAGCAGCTGCATTCCTGGGTACATAAACCCCTGTATTCAAACAACAACCTGTGTGTTGTGAATGTTTTAGCAGCTCTGTATGTAATAACCCCAAACTGGAAACTTTCTTTAGCAAATGAACAGATAAAATGTGGTATATCCAGACAATGAACTATTACTCAACAATAAAAAGGAATGGATTTTTTTTTAAACTTTTATTTTAGGTTCAGAGGTATGTGTGAAAGTTTGGTATGTAGGTAAACTTGTGTCACAGTGAGCGGGGGTTGCCTTACAGGTTATTTCATCCCCTTGGTATTAAGCCCAATACCCAATAGTTATCTTTTCTGATCCTCACCCTCCTCCCACCCTCCACCTTCAAGTAGACCCTATTGTCTGTTTTTCTCTTCTTTGTGTCCATGTGTTCTCATCATTTAGACCTGACTTATAAGTGAGAACATGTGGTATTCAGGCCTCCAGCTCTATCTGTGTTCCTGCAAAAGACAAGATCTCATTTTTTTATGGCTGCATACTATTCCATGGTGTATATGTACCACATTTTCTTTATCCAGTCTGTCAATTATGGGCATTTAGTTTGATTCCATGTCTTTGCTATTGTGAATAGTTCTGCAATGAACATTTGTGTGCATGTGTCTTTATGGTAGAATGATTTATATTCCTCTGGGTATATACCCAGTAATAGGATTGGTGAGTTGAATGGTAGTTCTACTTTTAGCTCTCTGAGGAATTGACATACCACTTTCCACAATAGTTGAACTAATTTACACTCCCAACAACAATGTATATGTGTTCCCTTTCTCTGCAACCTCACCAGCTTCTGTTATTTTTTTACTTTTTAATAAATAGCCATTCTGACCAGTATGAGATGGCATCTCACTGTGATTTTGATTTGCATTTCTCTAATGCTCAGTGATACTGAGCTTTTTTTTCATATGCTTGTTGGCCACATGTATATCTTCTTTTGAAAAGTGTCTATTCATGTCCTTTGCCCACTTTTTTTTTGTTTGTTTGAGATGGAGTTTTGCTGTTTGTTGCCCTGGTTGGAGTGCAGTGGCACAATCTTGGCTCACTGAAACCTCCGCCTCCTGGGTTCAAGCAATTCTCCCATCTCAGCCTCCCAAGTAGCTGAGATTACAGATGCCTGCCACCACACCCAGCTAATTTTTGTATTTTTATTAGAGAGGGGGTTTCACCATGTTGGCCAGGCTGGTCTTGAACTCCTGACCTCAGGAGATCCACCTGCCTCAGCCTCCCAAAGTGCTGGGATTACAGGCATGAGCCATCATGCCCTGCCTGCCCACTTTTTAATAAAGTTGTCTGTTTTTCTGTTGTAAATTTGTTTAAGTTCCTTATAGATGCTGGACATTAGACTTTTATCAGATGCATAGTTTGCAAATACTTTCTCCCATTCTGTAGGTTGTCTGTTTACTCTGTTAATAGTTTCTTTTTCTGTGCAGAAGCTCTTTAATTAAATCCCATTTGTCAATTTTTGCTTTTGTTGTGATTGCTTTTGGTGTCTTTGTCATGAAATCATTGCCTCCTCTTTTGTCTAGAATGGTATTTGCCTAAGTTGTCTTTCAGGATTTTTATAGTTTTGGATTTTACATTTAAGTCTTTAATCTGTTCTCAGTTAATGTGTGTATATGGTATAAGGAGGGGGTCCAGTTTCAGTCTTCTGCATATGACTAGCCAGTTATCCCAGCACCATTTATTGAGTCGGGAATCTTTTCCCCGTTGCTTTTGTTAGCTTTGTCAAAGATAGGGTGGTCTTGGGTGTGCAGCCTTATTTCTGGGCTCTCTATTCTGTTTCATTGGTCTGTGTGCCTGCTTTTGTACCAGTACCATGCTGTTTTGGTTACTATAGCCTTGTAGTATAGTTTGAAGTCAGGTAACATGATGCCTCCAGCTTTGTTATTTTCACTTAAAATTGCAGCTATTCGGGTTCTTTTTTGATTCCATATGAATTCTAAAATAGTTTTTTCTAGTTCTATGAAGAATGTTGTGGTAGTTTGATAGGAATAGCGTTGAATCTGTAAACTGCTTTGGGCAGTATGGACATTTTAATTATATTGATTCTTCCTATCCATGAACATGGAATGGTTTTCCACTAGTTGTGTCTTCTCTGATTTCCTTGAGCAGCGTTTTTGTAATTCTCATTCTAGAGATCTTTCACCTCCCTGATCTTTCTGATTTGGCTCTTGGCTTGGCTGTTGTTTGTGTATATGAATGCTGGTAATTTTTGTACATTGATTTTGTATCTTGAAACTTTGCTGAAGTTGTTTATCAACTGAAGGAACTTTTGAGCCCAGACTATGGGGTTTTCTAGATACAGAATCATGTCTTCTGCCAACAGGGGTAGTTTGACTTCCTCTCTTCCTATTTGGATGCCCTTTCTTTCTTTCTCTTGCCTGATTGCTTTGGCTAGGACTTCCAATACTATGCTGAATAGGAGTGGTGAGAGAGGGCATCCTTGTCTTGTGCCAGTTTTCAAGGGGAATGCTTCCAGCTTTAGCCCTATGATGTTTGCTGTGGGTTTGTCAAAGATGGCTGTTATTATTTTGAGTATGTTCAAAAGGAATTGATTATTGATACATGAAACACTGTGGCTGAATCTCAAAAGCATTATGCTGAGAGAAAGAAACAGTCCCAAAAGGTCACATAGTCTGTGGTTCCATGTATATGGCATTCTTAATAAGACAAAACTCCAGTTGATAAGAAAAGATCACTAGAGGGTAGGGGTTGGGGCAGCTGGGTTCTGGCTATAAAGGGACAGTCCAGGGAGTGCTTTGGGTGATAGACCCAGGCCATATCCTGACTGAGTGCAGGTTACGTTAGTCTGTACATGTGTTAAATTCATGGATTTATACATCTCGAAAAACATCAGCTTTACCATAAAAAGCTCTGTTACTAGGCTGGGTATTGTGGCTCATGCCTGTAATCCCAATACTTTGGGAGGCTGAGGCAGGAGGATCACTTGAACCTAGGAGGTCAAAGCTGCAGTGAGCCATAATTGTGCCACTGCCCTCCAGCCTGGGCAATAGAGCAAGACTGTCTCAAAAACAGAACAAAACAAAAAAATTATTACTGTGGCAGAAAAGAGGCATGGTGATAGTGAGGGAGGATGGGGGTAACTGGATAATCATCTGTACTTCATTTACCAAGGTATCCCCTTTGTTGGGCTATGGCAGGGTTTCTCAAACCCTGGCGCTGCTCATATTTGGGGCTGGGTGACTCTCTGTTGTGGGCTGTCCTGTGCCTTGTAGGAGGCTTATAGTATCCTTGGCCTCTACCCACCAGATATCAGCAGTGTCCCCCAGCCTGCAGTTACGACAAACAAAAATGTCTCCAGACATGGCCCCATGTCCCCAGGAACAAGGCATCACTGGTTGAGAATCACTGGCTAGTCTGAGTATGTTTCAATTACTTACAACTAAATAACTTTCCACTGGTTGTCTCCTTTCTCAGAGAACCCCTTGCTTTCTGTCTGTCTCCCTTGCCTCTTTGTGACAACTGCCAAAGAATTTGCAGGGTGTGAGCTGAGATGCCTGAGGACAGGGTCCTTCAGGGTACATGAGCCTGTGAAAAGGAGCTTCTGCTCCACCACATGGATGGGGGAAGGCCCTCACCTTCTTCATATCCTCTCTCCACACCCATGTTACCCCATCCTCATGACTTGGCAGAGGAAGACCAAGTCCAGGCAGTTATTGGTTCCAACAATCGGCCGACATTTTACTTACATCTTAAGCCCTAGGTATTTCCCTTGGCTCATTTTAGAGCTCAGAAAAGCCATTCCACTATTTAAATATGGAAGAGTAACATATTTTAATAATCACACCCCGGGGCATAGTTTTTCCCATTGCATGAAAAAATAATGGTCAAAACAGCCTGCAGCCAATTGCAGAATTATGTAAAAGTAATGAAAAGAAATCAGAACCCACACGCCTTCCATCACGCTAGACCACCTTTGCTGTCTTGCTAAATTTTCTGCTTCACACACTTTCTAGCCCAGGATAAAGATTGTGGAGTAGTTCACATCTTTATTTCTAAAGAGCTTTGCCTATTCCAAAAGTGTCTTAGGAGGCTGAGTTAGAGAAGTACCAGTCGATTGTCTTTAACCTAAGGACCAGCAGTGGAGTTTCCTGGATCATCTGAACAGCAGGGAAAGATCACAGGTTACTTTAGGACAAAGGGTTGCAGACTCTGGTCTGGTAAGTAAATGACGGAACACGCTACAGTTAGCTAGGTAGAGAGCCGGTGCCCAGTCTGGAGACTGAAGTGCCTTCTTTCATCTGCATAATTGTTACCATGTGGGAATCGGGGCCTGGTATCGGCACATTTTATGTTTTCAGTGGAACTTTTAACCAGAATCTTTACTTGACCCCTTCTGCTTTGTAAATGCTGCAATAAATTCAGACTGAAAGGAAAAAATCTGTAATCGAGGTATATTCTGGGGTTCACCAATTTGTGACTTCTCCGGCACCTCAACCCCCTGAAGATCAACTCTGCAGGAATTAGACAGTTGGACCTAGAGAAGGAACCCTCTCTTACCAGAAAGGGTGGTGTGATCATTCTCTGTTCATTTTGTGTCTCTTCCTGATCTGCCAAGGTCCCTCCCAACTGACCTTTCTGTTTCCTCTGTTGCCCAACAAAGGTCAGAGTCATTCCCTTCTCTCCACTGTTGAACAAAATTAAGAAGGAACTTTTCCATAGGAACTTTTTCAGTTTAATTCTTATCACAGAAGCAAAGAAAATATGCTTAAGCCAAAAAGCCCAAGTAAAGAAAGCAGGTAGGAAGTCGTCTGGACAGAATGATCACATTTATTATGTAAAGATCATAACCAAGAAATTGCACACAAAAATACAACGAGAAGGGAACACAGCAAAATATTGACAGTGGTTAGCTCTGGGCATGGGAATAGCGACTGTTTATCCCCATCAACTTTCTTGTATGTTTCATGCTGGGAATGTGCTGTTATTAATTGATAATGGAACACATTTTTTTAAAGGAAATCTTACTTGGAAACTAAATGAGAAACATTTGAAAACAGAATGTTCAATAGTGACATTTAAAGAGCATCGATTCTTTGGTCGATAATCACAAGTGTTTTTTTTAACTTATGCAGTGGTAGGACATCTGATTTTAGCTGATCTAAAGGAAAAAACAGACTTGTCCCCTCCTCTCCATCCCTTAGATGAGATTGTTGGCAGGGAAAGTAGAGCTGCAGAGGGGCTGGGCTTGACGTTTCTCCTTGGAGTTGTAATAAGGAGGGATTGGAACTTGGACATTTTACTTAGGAGCAACGTCCAAGTTGACTGTTAGACACAAGGATGGAATCGTTGCTTCAAGGGGTTATTCCTTCCGTGATTATGTAAAGGAGTTAGAGATTGGGAGTCCCTGCTGTAAAAGTGGAAAAATAATAGTGCTCGCTAATGCAGTTTGTGTGCTTTGGGTCATGTCCCATTGGAAACCAGCCCCTCCCCTGGGTGACCTGCAAATGGCTATGGTCACTGGAGTCTTTGGGGCACGAGATGTTCTGCCCTAGGTTAGACAACTTCATTTACGTCTTCACATTAAATATAGGTAGTTTGGTGCACTTGGTTCTTTTAAGCTGGCAGCAAAGGAATTTGAATGAACTCATCAGCTCTGTCCACATTTGGATTTTCCAGGATGATTTCCCAAACCACTTGGAACAATAAAGTGTGCCCTGACTTGTTTGCCACTGGATCTCAGCATAGAAGACCAGAGATTGGTTGGTTACCCTGGTGCAGGCACCACATTAATGCCCTGGTGGTGGCCAGGCCCTGACTTTTTTAGCTGAGTAAAGATTTGTTCTCTTCCCAAGGATTGATGGATTCCTTCCAGAAAGCCGAATCCTCATACCATTGATAGAGAACTTGCTTTATGCCAGGACCATTTGTTAACTTATTTTAGGGTTGAGCGAGGCACTATTGTTGTTTGCATTTTACTGATGAGGAACTAAAGCACAGAGAGGTTAAGTGACTTGCGGATGGTCACACAGCAGGTAACTGGTAGAGCTGGGGTTTTAACCCAGGCAGTGTTCTCCAGAGTCCTTGGTCTTGGGAAAATGGCTCATGGTTCACATTACAACTCAAAGCCTGATTGATCCATTGTCATAGGCCAAGTTCACATTTTACTCATTACAGTGACCAAGGATGTGTATAAACACATGCAGCCGAAAGAAGGTCTGAGGGTTTGCCTGCCGGTACATTTACAGACACACAGCTTTAATCAGTATCTACTTTGAAGCAGACCAAATGTCAAGGCGACCAACAAAGCCTGTGAATTAGGAATGCCTCTCAGTGGGTGGTTTATAGCTCAGAGTTAGGGAAAAAAAGCAGCATGAACTGTGATAAGCTGAGATGGAGAGAAAAGCCAGAAACCTCACTCCAACATCATCTTATTTTAATAATTATCATGATCCCATTAATACAAGAATATTTGGTACCTAATTATTTTTTATTTGTGCTTTGTAATGCAGTGTGCATTGGTGGAATGACATTAAAGGGAAGAAAGTAAAGGTTAGGGAGACACCATTTATAGAAAAGCTAGGTACAGGGCTTGGCACCTAAATTCTACCTCATTTAATCTCCTTAACTCTCCCATGACAGTGGGTGCTGGTATCATTCCCCTTCTTTCCCCCCGCCCCGCCCTTTTTTTTTAACTGATAAGGCAACTGAAGCCCAGAGAAGTTTAGTAATTTTCCCATAGTCACACAGCAAGTAATTGACAGAAGTTACTGTATTTATGGGTGTGTGTATGTGGAAAGAAGTAGGTCAGCAGGTTTTGTGGGCCATGCTCAGTCATATAAAATTATGCCAAATACATATTAAAAATGTACAAGAAACATTAAACCAAATACACATTAAAGACTTATGGCTGGGCGCCGTGACTCACACCTGTAATCCCAGCACTTTGGGAGCCCAAGGTGGAAGGATTACTTGAGCCCAGGAGTTCAAGACCAGCCTGGACAATATAGCAAGACCTCATCTCTACTAAAAATTAAAAAATTAACCAGGCATGGTGCCATGCACCTGTTGTCCCAGCTACTCAGGAGGCTGAGGCAGGAGGATGGCTTGAACCCAGGAGTTGAACCTGCAGTGAGCCATGTTCGTGCCACTGCACTCCACACTCCAGCCTGGGGGATGGAGTGGAACCCTGCCTCAAAAACAAACAGATAAACAAAAAAGACATAATGGGACCGAGAGTCAACCGAAGGGTTTTCTGATATTGTATATGAGAATATAGCTCTACTTTCAATATCTTTTGACTAAGAAACATCCAACTAACATGGAGGCTATGATAATTCAATGTTGCTTTACATAAATTTGCATTTTATTAGTCAGCGGGTTCCTGATGCATTGAAAACCATGCACATGTTTCTATTGAAGGTATCTCATTAACCTACCTACAGGTAGTACTTGGTGATTTTCTGGGTTTTTGGACCATATAATTAACACCAAGGGCCTGATGGCATACATGGCTCCCCAGGTTGGAAGCAAGTGGTTTAGGAAATCAAAGAGAAAACAAATTGAATACTGACTTGCCCAAATGCTACCCATGCGTATAGAGCAAGAGAGTGTGGTAGAGGGAGAGGAGAACCTACCTCCTCAGTCACTTTCCTAAAACTCCATGAACCTCAAGAATTCGGAGAAAGTCACTCAAGCTCATTCAACACATGTTCAACCCCAGAGCATCATTAAGATAAAATCGTTTGTTCTCTAAATGACCAAATTAGGCATTGCAATTAGAGCACAAACACTTCCTGGTAATTCCTCATCTCATTTTCAACTTGCCATGCTTGGCTCTGGGAGCCTTTGAGAGAAAGAAGCCATTGTTGAAAATGGAATGTGATTTTCACTAGCTCCAGTGTTAAGGAGAAATATTTAGACTTACTTTGATGGCAGGAAGTCATATAGCCTTCTCCATTCTGGGGATGGAGGGGTGAGTGGGGGATCTCTATTCCGGTGAGTTTCTTGTCAGTTCGCCTGTAATGATTGGGGAGGTTTTCTTTAACTTTGACATCTGTCTTCCCTGGTATTTAGCAGGGATCAGAGGAATAGTGGATAATATATGAGAGGTCAGCCTGTTTCCTCCTAACTTTTTCTACCAGGCAGGGGAGGTTATTTGTGAATCGTTAGAGGGCAGGGTTTAGCCCCATAGTGGACACTGGAACGATGAATGTTTCTACAAGCAGGAATCACCTGGTACAAAACCATTGACTCAGTATGCAGGGTTTTAGTCTGTGGAAGCATCGTTGGAAAGAACAGTGTTTGATTTGATTTATTTTCCAAAATTTTGACTGGGGCTTTTTTTTTCCCAGGAGAATAATTGCAGGGTCTAAAGTGAACCGTGTGAGCTCTAGTATTAGAAGAAAAGAAAGCGTAATTTAGCTCATGAGGTTTTATGGTTGGTTAATGTGTCTTAGTCTGCTCTGATTAAATGGCCAATATGGCTAAATCTGGAAGCCCCCTACTCACCTTTTAACTTCTTCACATAATAGACGGGTAGTTTGAATAACACCAGTGATCTCACATGATCCTTTTGGGATGGAAATAGTCCTTGTAAGGAGAAAATCATTGAGCAGTTTGTAGTTTTTCAAATTTTACCTTCTTTTGCCTTAAATTAATTCCTACAGAACAGGACATTTTGGTACTGAAATGAGGTCTGTGCAGGGCAGATCACCAGGCCACGTGTGAGGACCCGCTTCAGGAATGAAAAATCAAAACCAAAACAAGCTAAGCGGCAGAAGACAAATTCTGTTCAGGACACTGCATCTTTATGTTTGCAAGGACTTAGCCCAGGCATGTAATTTTGATCCTGTTATAAATCTATGACAAGTGCTCTTCACTTTAAACAACTGGAGGCATCCCTGAAAAGTTGTGTGATATTTTAACCCAATTTGCTTTCATTTAAAATTGCCATATCAGAGTCATCATATTATCTTCACTCTTCATTATTTTTCAATTGACTGCAGCTTAGATTTTTTTCTACCTTCTTCCTCCTCCTGTTTCTCTGTCTCAGCATCATATATTTATGTGTTGGTTCATTCAACCACCCACCCATCCATCTGCCTTTCCATCCACCCACCCACCCACCCATCCACCCGTCCATCCACCCACCCACCCACCCATCCACCCGTCCATCCACCCACCCACCCACCCATCCACCCGTCCATCCACCCACCCACCCACCCATCCACCCGTCCATCCACCCGTCCATCCACCCACCTACCCATCCATCCCCCTATGCATCCATCCACCCACCCACCCATCTACCTATCTATTCTCCCACCCATCCACCTATCCATCCACCCACACACTCATCCACCTATCTACTCATCCACCCATCCACCCATCCACCCACTCATCCACCCATCCACCCACTCATCCACCCATCCACCCACCCATCCATCTGTCCACCCACTCGTCCACCCGTCCATCCACCCACCCATCCATCTGCCTTTCCATCCACCCACCCACCCACCCATCCACCCGTCCATCCACCCATCCACCCGTCCATCCACCCGTCCATCCACCCACCTACCCATCCATCCACCTATGCATCCATCCACCCACCCACCCATCTACCTATCTATTCTCCCACCCATCCACCTATCCATCCACCCACACACTCATCCACCTATCTACTCATCCACCCATCCACCCATCCACCCACTCATCCACCCACTCATCCACCCATCCACCCACTCATCCACCCATCCACCCACCCATCCATCTGTCCACCCACTCGTCCACCCGTCCATCCACCCACCCATCCATCTACCCATCCATGCACCCATTTGTTCACCCACCCATCCGTCTATCCACCCATCCATTCATCCACCCATCCACGCATCCAGAAAACATTTCATGCCTATGTGCCAGGCCATACACACCAGTTTAATGATTTTCAAGTTGGGGAGATTTTGCTACCCTGTCCCCAGGGCAACTGGGGACATTTTTGGTTGTCACAGCTGGGGAGAGAGGGGGTGCCACTGGCATCTGGCAGGTGGAGTTCAAGGATGCTGCTACTCATACTGCAGGGCTCAAGAAAGCTGGCCTAAATGTAATATGTCAAGGTGGAGAAATTCCGCTGACTCCGAGGTGAATAACTGAGTTCCTGAGCATATGAAACTTACAGTCTTGCAGGGGAAGTGGACAGATAAACAGGGAAATGGTGCTGATGCTGCTGGTGAGGTCATAGGTGTTTGTGGTCATTTCTCCTTTGGAGGGTGGTTCAGAAACATGTCCATTCATGGATCTATGAAAGAAATTCTTCTCTGGAGAGGTCCAGTAGGAATTAGAAAGTGAGGGAAAGAGGCTGGATGAACAAAGGGCCACAGGTGTAGGTTTGGGACACATTGTGGGGGCCGAAATTTGGAACATTGAATGAGGCAGAGGTAATAAGCTCAGACGCCTGCAGGTGCCAGGGATGGTGGCAAGGGGAGCAACAAGTGGCAGCTGATCCAGCTCACTGGGGCGTGTTGGGGTCCATGGAGACAGTGGGGTCCCTGAAGGAGGCAGTGGCCACCCAGCCCCAGTCAGCTGGCTCCATCTCAGAATGTAGACCCGGGGAGGCCAGACCCGTCTCATTTTTCCATAAAAGCTGGAAGCCCGGACTTTGTAGGAAATCTCCTGAGATTTAAATGTTTATAACTCATCTCAGATTTGTTTAAAAGGATGAAAAACAAAACACTGTTCAAACCAAACACAACACACCCGTGGGCCACATCCCTCGGGGTTTTGACCTCCGTTCTCGGGATAAAATGATTCAAGGCTTGTAATGCCAACATGGTGCCTGGGAGACAGTAGACGTTCAATAAATATTGGTTAAGAGTGAGTAAAGGTTAAGTCAAAATCTGGCAATAAACCGTGAAGAGCACCTAAGGGTTCTCTAAAATGAATACTTTACCTACATCAGGCTTTCCCAACCACAGCACTATTGGCACTGGGGCCAGACACTTCTCCGTTGGTGGGGCTGCCCTGCGAACTGTAGCATGTTTAGCAGCATCCCTGGCCTCCACCTACCAGATGCCAGGAGCATTCCCTTTCCTCTCCCCACAATTATAACAACCAAAAATATCTCCAGGCCAGGCATGACGGCTCACGCCTGTAATCCCAGCACTTTGGGAGGCCAAGGTGGGCATATTGCCTGAGTTCAGGAGTTCGAGACCAGCCTGGCCAACATGGTGAAACCTTCGTCTCTACTAAAAATACAAAAAATTCGCTGGGCTTGGTGGCAGGTGCCTGTAATCCCAGCTACTCAGGAGGCTGAGGCAGAAGAATTGCTTGAATCCAGGAGGTAGAGGTTGCAGTGAGCCAAGATTGTGCCATTGCACTCCAGCCTGGGCAAAAAGAGCGAGACTTCGTCTCAAAAAAAAAAAAAAAAAATCTCCAGACATTGCCAGTAATGTACTTGAACAGCAAGTTACAAGTTAACTCAATGTCATGAGGACTTTGCTGTAGTCTGTTGGTGGTCAGCCAGCCACAGGTAGAGAACCAGAAAGAGGTCCCTAAATCCCCCCGTTGCCTCTCATGCTCTGCTTTATCGGTCTCCGGGAGGAACCAAGAGGAGGAGAGGAGTTTCATGCAAAATAGCCCCCCATTTAAGAATCACTCACCTAAATTTACCTGTCTCCTTCTCACCCCAGCCCCCACATTTCCAGGTCACATAGTGAACCTCCTCTGCAGTGGAGAGCAGGGATGTTCACCCCAGGATGGGCATCCAGGCTCCTCCTCCCTGGACAGAGGTCACTTTGTGGCTCTGCTGCTTTTGAGGCCTTTCGGATTTAGTCTTCCAGGCCCAGTTGCTTCTTTGGTTAATGTTTACAGAAGCACTGTGCAAGACTGGACACGCTGGCAGCTTCCCACACCTCCAGCCCACTGATTGGAAAAGGGCTGGAGGAACAGTCCCCTCCTCTCCAGGGATGCCAGCCTGGCCCATGTGTCCACAGGTACAAGGAGGACACTGTCTCACCCAGGTCTTGGATGGAATCAGAAATTAAAGCAACAGGGGGATTCTGGAGCAGCTGTTCATTTTGTTGAACAAGAGTAGCCGGGGGGCCCACGGACCCAGACAAGTGGTTTGCAAACTTGAGTGAGCCCGAGAACCTCCTGGAGGGCCTGTTAAGCTTTGGGACAGGGAGTTGGACCCAGTCCCAGAGTTACTGACTCAGAAGGTCTGGGCCAGGGGTCTGAGAGTTGATGTGTTCCTAGGTGCTGCTGCTGCCGACCTAGGGGCTGCACTTTGTGAACCCTCATCTGGCCTCTAGTGAAGACTCCAACCCCCTTCCTCTATCCAGTTTCTCCCCAAGGCAGACAAAGGAGGATGGGAGGCGAGGGGTTTAGGAACCCATCTCCTCTGCCCTTTCTCGGTTCTCTACCTGTCCACTCACAGACCACAGCAAGTCCTAATGGCATTGGGTTCAATTGTAACTTGCTCTGCAAGTACGAGCCTGGTTCGATAAAGTAAATTTATATCTCTACCAGCTTCTTCTTTTTGTAATTATTTTTCTTGTCCCTTTGATAATGTAGCACATTCAGATGGGTCTCCCTGTCATTAGAGTGAATTAGTGAAATCCCTCTTTATGGGTTTTTGTTTGTTGGAGCTTAACAGAGGTGGTTTAAATCACCAGCCGTCAGAATTGCCTTCTCCAGCAAGTGCTTGGATAATGCTTCATTATAAGCAGGCTTAGCTGCTGCGACAGATATAGATTAGAACAATTTGCTTCTCTGCTGATGGGGAAACTGTGACATGACATTTTGGTGGCTCTGGTACAGAGCTGTTTTCCAGAAAGGAAAAGCCTCTTGTACTTCTGCATCTACCAAATAATTGAGCTTTGTATGCTTACATGCTGCTACGGGTCTAGGGGTGGGAAGTGTGCCGAACCCCTATTGACTCCAGTGGTTATGGCACCAGGTTCAAGTGGCCAAAGAAGAGACCCAGAGCCAGCAGATGAGACACAGGGTTTTACTGGGGGTTTACATACAGTGGAGAGAGTCCAGCAGTGGTGTGCTGGGAAAAGGAGCTGCAACAACTTTCTAAAGACATGCGGCTTATACAGCATTTTCACTTAGCACCCTCCCCTTAACAACCTCTGCCTGGCAACCTTCATTCAACCCACGCTTCAACCCTCCATCCCCAGTACAGCCTGTGTTCCATGGGACAGGATGGGGGCTCAGATGTTCCTCAGAGACAAGGAATGAATCTCCGGGATGACCACTCCCAGATTCCCTAGCTCAGGACACACTTTCAGGTGCATCTGCCATACAAGGTCACTCTTGGGGTGTACTTAAGATATTGCTGTCAGATGCATTTGCCATCAGGGCGGGAGCTGCTTTTTCAGAGTCAGGTGACCCACTTATCCCAATTTGCTTGGGACTTTTCTGGTTTCAGCAGTGACAGTTTCTGCTCCCAGAAGCCTTAGATCCATATAACCCAGACAGTGGGGTCAGCCTAGCTCAGAGGAGGATGCTGGCTGGCAACTCAAGGCAGGCAGAGTTCAGAAGTCTCAAGATACCAGCAATTGCCACCCAGTTTTGAGTACTTACATGCCAGATGCTTAATCCTCATGTCTCACATCGTGTTAGTCCATTCTTGCATTGCTATCAAGAACTACCTGAGACTGGGTCATTTATAAAGAGTAGAGGTTTAATTGACTCACAGTTCTACAGGCCCTAAAGAAAGCATGGCTAGGGAAGCCTCAGGAAACTTACAATCGTGTCAGAAGGCAAAGGGGAAGCAGGCACAGTCTTACATGGCCAGAGTAGGAGGAAGACAGCCAAGGGGAAGGTGCTACACACTTTTAAACCACCAGATCTCGTGAGAACTCACTCACTATCACGAGAACAGCAAGGGGGAAATTCATCCCCATGATCCAAGCACCTCCCCACCAGGCCTCTTTTCCAACACTGGGAATTACAATTCAAGAGGAGATTTGGGCAGAGTCACAATTCAAACCATATCACATACTATCCTTCAAACAATGCAAAGTCGTGCTATTCTCACCATTTTACAGGCCAGGAAACTGAAGCTGGTGGGGATTCCTCTAGCCGGCAGAATGATTCTGACCACTAAAGGGCACAGCCAGGTCACCAACCTAGGTATGTCTTCTTCAAAGCCCATAGTTCTAGGCAGCAATCTCGGCTCACTGCAATCTCTGCCTCCTGGATTCAAGTGATTCGTCTGCCTCGGCCTCCCGAGTGGCTGGAATTAGAGGCGTGCACCACCACACCCAGCTAATTTTGTATTTTCAGTAGAGACAGGGTTTCTCCATGTTGGTCAGGCTGGTCTCGAACTCCTGACCTCAGGTGATCTGCCTGCCTTGGCCTCCCAAAATGCAGGGATTACCGGCGTGAGCCACCATGCCTGGCTGGACGAGGCTTCTTAAAATGCAGATTGCTAGACCTAGAGCTTCTGCTACAATGTATCAGGGCTAAGCTTCAAGAATTTGCATTTCTCACAAGTTTCCAGGTGATGCTGATGCTAGTGGCCCGGGGACCACACTTTGGGGGCACCTAAATACTACCCTACTCGGGCTGTGTGAGTTGCCACCTTGGCCGCACTGAAGACCTGAAGTTTAGGAGGCATCTCCCTATCATGAGCTTCCTAAAGGGTGGGATTTGTGCAGTGCTGTCATGAAGACTGGGGGATCTCGGGCTGTGTCTTGGGCTCAGGACTGGACATGAGTTAAGCTCCTTGAGACAGGGACAAAGTCCCTCGGGATCCCAGGTGAACCTTCCCATCCTCCCAGAGCACAGCCTGGAACCCAGTAGGCTCTCAGCAGAAATTATGGAATGAATGAGATTCTCTCTGCCTCCTGCTCCTAATGTTCGTTCATTTGTTTGTTTGTTTTTAGTCTCCTGCTCCTAGTTTTTTTGTTGTTGTTGTTAGCCCAAGACAAAGCTGGATTCTTGCTCAGGTGACACTCATGCCACGTGAAGTGATCCATCTTGAGACCAAGGCATGGAGTCTATAGGCACATGGCAGTGCAGGCACCTGGCGCTGGTGTCCCAGACCCTGGAAAAGTCAGCGTCCTTAGGCAAAGCAATTGCACCTGGAGTCTTGTCCTGACCTGTGTGCAGTAGGGCTGGGGAACCCCTGGGGGGAGCTGGAAGGGGGAATTTCCAAAGCAGTTTTCAGGAGTGGAATCACAGCATTTATAAAACACCGACAGAACTGGAGCGGGACCTGCCACATCTTAGCTCTGTGACCTTGGGTGAGTTTTTTCAAATTCTCTGTGCCTAGTGAAGATCATGACTAGGAGGGACCTGGGATGATACAGAAATTGTGTTTGGGACATAGTAAGCACTGAATAAATGTGAGCTGATATTTTTATTTATCACTATTATTCTTCACTGTTTCACCACCTCTGAGCCTCAGTTCCTCTATCTGTGAATGGGAGTAAAATTCCTGGGTTATGTGAACCAGTGTGTGCAAAGTATTGTGTACAGAGCCTGGGTCCTAGAAAGTCCTCGATAAATGTCATCTGGCCTCAGTACTTATAACCTTTCTACGTCAAAGTCTTTTGAGAATCTGATAAAAACTGTGGACTTGGAAAAAATATGTATATATGAGACATTTTCCACTTTGGGACAGGGAGTTTGGCTCTCTAAGCCATCTCTTGAATCAGATTTAGAATCTCTGCAGTGGACAGGAACTCACTTAGGCTAGTGTCCACTGGTGAGTTCTCTGCATCCCCACATTCCCTCGCCCCACCCCAGCCTCCCTGCGTATGAAGCCCCCAGTATCTTCACTACCAGGTTTCTCCACTGCATGCTGCTTTAGGGCACTCCCAGCAGGATACAATTTATTGTAATTCACACAGAAATGTTTAAGAAACTGGCAAGAGCTTCCACTTTGACCTGCTCTCACGTTATTTATGTTTTAAAAGAGGCTGCCAGGGCTGGAAGCAATGGCTCACACCTGTAAACCCAGCACTTTGAGAGGCCGAGGTGGTTGGATCACATGAGGCCACAGTTCGAGACCATTCTGGCCAACATGGTGAAACCCCATCTCTACTAAAAATACAAAAATTAGCCGGGTGTGGTGGTGCACATCTGTGATCCCAGCTACTTGGGAGGCTGAGGCACAAGAATTGCTTGAACCTGGTTGTAGTGAGCC
This sequence comes from Macaca thibetana thibetana, assembly GCF_024542745.1. Taxonomy (NCBI): domain Eukaryota; kingdom Metazoa; phylum Chordata; class Mammalia; order Primates; family Cercopithecidae; genus Macaca; species Macaca thibetana. The sequence goes on from NC_065578.1 coordinate 13,387,172, forward strand.
GGGATGCGCCACTGCCCTCCAGCCTGTGTGACAGAGCGAGACTCTTGTCTCAAAATAAAATAAAAAATAAATAAATAAATAAATAAATAAACAAACAAATAAATAAAAGAGGCTGCCAGGAAAGGACAGAATCTAGCCAAAGGAATGTATTACAAATGGTGGAATTGGAATTAGAAAGTTCTATCGATCAGTCAGGCGAGGAGATGGCCTTTTAACCTTGATGAAATCTAGGACACTGTGGGGTTTTATGGGAGAGTAACATGGGGGGAACTACTGGGAAGATAAGGGAAGAAAAACCATCCGTTACCTAGCCTCTCTGCTCACCTTTAAGTCCAAAGAGTTCCTTTTCATTTGCTATCTCCGTAGGTAGCACTTTATGTTGCATTTTTTATAATCAGAGGAAACCGGTGGCACCATAAACTTCTAGAAAGTCAACCACCACCTTGGTTCTGTCTGGGAAAGTAAAATTTTATGTTTTCCATAAATACAAGATGAAGACAGCATTCAAAGCCTATCCCTGAATTGGAGAGATCATTTTAAAGTGAGTTTGCTGCGTTTAGAAACCATGATCCCCATTGGCTCTACAACAAGGCAATTTTCATATCAGGCAGGTCCTGGCATCTGGGGAGACTGGCTGTTTTCTTTGTTGCCAGGGAAATCATTTCAAAATGGAAAAACCCCTGAATCCCAGCCCCCAACAATCCTCAAAACAATACAGATTCTTTAAAAACAAAAAGCTGAACAACAAAACAATAGATAACACAAACCCCAAGACATTACTGTACAGTAGAAAGGTTTTTTTTTTTTTTCCCCAACTGAAGGGATGAAAGGGCATCATAATTTTGTTTTCAAATGTGTTTAAGAACCTGTTATTAAAACGGAATTAAACCCAAGTCCCAGGGCAGTCGCTCTGAGACTACCGGGAGATAATCTTGATAATGCGATTAGGGCCTGCTTGTATGGGGCTGGGAGGCGAAGGCAAGGCGAGATGCCCAAGCGGGAGCTCTACTAAGTCACCTGCAACTGCCCGTGCCCGAACACAGATGCCTCGATCTCCGCATGACTGGACAATGGACCTCTGCTCTTGGGGGCTATCAGTAGGGGCTTGAAACAGTAAGACGAACAATAACATTTATTGACGGCTCCCTACACGCTGTGCTAAAGTCTCACATGTATTTTCTCCTTTCTGTTCTGCAAGGCAGATACTGTCATAGACACACCCGCACACACACCCATTTTCAGACGAGCGCAGAAATCATCAATGCTGATGCTGTCTTGATGGACAATTTTGAAATTTCCTTCATCACAGATCTTTTGTACCCATCGGAGTTCTTAAAATATTGCTTGAAAATATTCTTTCTCTCTCCAAGTTTTTGTCTCTCTCTCTTTCTCTCTCTTTTTTTTTTTCTTCCCTGAAGCCACACACCTGATCAGCAGCAGAGCTGAGATTCAAACCCAGGTCTGCCGATGGCTGAACCTTGCCTTTCACTGCTGTGATCAATCTACAGGATTGTGTGGTTGGACACTTAACTGCAAACGACTCAGATTTCTTGGAAAACTTTTATGTACAGCAATCCCCACTCCCACTCAGCAGTGAAATAACCAGGCAGCTGTGATTCCTGCTGAAATCATGGCCAAGGAGGAACAGAATGTGGCTGTGCAAATAAGATCCTCCTCGTTTCTGTTACATTTGCCCTTTGCTTTTTTATCCATTCGGAAAGCAGTGCCCGCTCTGCACCTCTACCTAATGCGCCCGCGCCAGCAGGCTGTGACCGCCGCGTCCTCCACAGCACCGTACTTTCACCAGAAACATCTGAAGTCGCAGAATAACGTCACTGATTAAGAGGCCAGAGGAAAGAAGGAAATAAGTGTTTGTTGAGCTTTGACTCTATGCTGAGCCCTGTATTAGGCCTTTTACTTAATAGATCTCATTTAAATGTCACAAAAATTCTATGAGGGGAATGGTGCTGTTCTCCCCATTTGTAGATAGGAGAACTGAGGCTTGAGAAGCTGAGCAATTACTGGGTCAACAGGAAAGGGTGATACTACTCGCTGGAGGTCAGAGGCAGTGAATAAAGGCTGTGAGGACAGACCTACTCTCTGATGATTCCGTCTGAGTGGTCTCTAGCCCTTCCGGCCCAGTTGAGCCATCTCTGTTTTCTCATGGATGGTCTCCTGAGGCCCCTTGGACCTGTGACCAATTGAACATTACACTGGGTTAAGAGCAGAGCTTGGCAAACTTTCTCCGTAATGGGCCAGAGAATAACTATTTTAGGCTTTGTACAACATATGGTCTCTGTTGCACTATTCAACTCTGCCGTTGTAACCGGAAAGCAGCTGTAGACAGTATGTAAATGAATGGATCTGGCTGTGTTCCAATAAAACTTTATTTACAAGAACAGGTGGTGGGCTGTAGTTTGCTGATCCTGGTTAAGAGCATAGTTGCTGTCCAGGCTCAGTGACTCACGCCTGTAATCCCAGCACTTTGGGAGGCCAAGACGGGTGGATCTCTTGAGGTCAGGGGTTTGAGACCGGCCTGGCCAATATGGCAAAACCCCATCTTTACTGAAAATACAAAAATTAGCTGCGTGTGGTGGCACATGCCTGTAATCCTAGTTGCTCGGGTGGCCGAGGCATGAGGATCACTTGAATCTGGGAGGTGGAGGTTGCAGTGAGCCGAGATCACGCCACTGCACTCCAGCCTGGGCAACAAAGCGAGACTCTGTTTCAAATATAAAAGTTACTGAAGTCAGATAGGACTGGGGTAGAATCATGGCGTCATCCTCTATTAGCTGTGTGATTTTGAGAAATGCTTTTTAGATTCTGAGAAATGTTCCTTATACCATGAGCCTCGGTCTTTTCATCCATAAAGTGATCTGTAGTCACACCTATGTCATCTGAGGTGTCTGTGTGCCCTCAGTCAGGAAGGAGGCAAGAGGAGGCTCCCAGGGGAGCGGTCAACACCATCAGCTTCATTATTCCTCTCCCCCAGGGGGCAGGTTTTAGCCAGCGGCCAGCAGGACTGGACAGCAGCTGTTTCCTTTGAGCGACTGCGCTGTTACTAGGTGTCAGTGTGGGCACAGGTCCAAAGGAGGCTGCTGGGACTGTCCGCAGTGGGTTGCTGACACCATAGGCCAGTGGTTTGCTTGTTGCTAAGCCCCAAGGAGTGGGCAGAGACACCTCATGAAGCTTCTCACTTCCAGTCTGAGCGTGTTTGGGTCGGTTCCATCCCTTGTCTTCAGGACTAAACAGGAGGCCGATGTTAAGCCGTGGGAGGACGAAGTTCAGCTAACACACCAGGTCCCAGGCACCATTCCTAGCAGCTCCTCCCTTAAAACCATGAGTATTTTGGTTCTTAAAAGCTAAGTACATTTCTGTTTTATATGATATGATTATCTTTACCTCTCTGACCAATACTGGTCTTTCTTGATATCTTTCTTTTAGTGGGGTGTGTGTGAGTATGTGTATATGTATATGAGTATGTTTGCCTGTGTGTGTGTCTGTGTGCATGTATATATGTATGTGTGTATACGTATGAGTGTGTCTTGCGGAAGAGAGGTAGGTAATTCACGAGAAACACCTCTCTCTCCTAAACTTCTCATTTTTCTAAGAAAGATACTATTTACTGATCACCTGCCATGTGCCAAGTACTAACCTGAGTGCTTTTCACCCATTATTGCCAGTACTTACATATATATGTAAATAAATTATATATAATATATATAATATATATATATAAATATATATAATTATAATAATATAAATAATATATATATAATATTATTAATATATATATTATAATATTAATATATTATTATAATATAATAATATATTAATATATATATAATATATAAATATATATATATAAATATATATATATATATATATATATAGAGAGGGGGGTCTTGCTGTGTTGCGCAGAGTGGAGTTCAGTGATGCAATCATAGCTCACTGCAGCCTTGACCTCCTGGGCTCAAGTGATCTTCCTACCTCAGCCTCCTGAGTAGCTGGAACAACAGGCGTGCATCACCATGCCTGGACAGCTTTTAAATTCTTTTTTTCCATACAGACAGAATCTCACCACGTTGCCCAGGCTGGTCTCAAACTCGTGGGCTCAAGCAATCCTCCTGCCTTTGCCTCCCGAAGTGCTGGGATTACACACGTATGTGTGTATCTTTTAAGTAGTACATGGGAGGCATCCTTACTCCTATTGGCACATGACGAAACTGAAGACAGGAAGGGAACTTGGTTCTCCGGGGCCACACAGGCGAGAGAGGGAGAGTCAGGAGCCAAGCCCAGACCTACCTAACACAGAAGCACTTTTCTCCTTTCTTGATTGCCAGCTATCCCCTCTCTCTCTAACCCATCCTCTGCAGAGTCAGCGGTCAGAGGTGTCTTTCTAGTGCATATTTTGGAGCAGAGTTTGATATTCCCTGTCAAGTTAAAAGGACACCAACATATTTCATATCCTCATGTTAAAAGCCAATGAGTTACACCCATTAGGATGGCTGCTATAAAAAAACAAAACAAAACAAACAGAAAAATCACAAGTGCCAGTAAGGAAAAACTGGACTCTTTGTGCGCCGTTGGTGGGAAAGGAAAACGATGAAGTCATTACCAATGACAGGATGATGATTCCTCAAAAATTTTGAAAATAAAATTGCCCTATGGTCCAGCAATTCTGCTTCTAGTTATGTACCCAAAAGAATGCAAAGGAGGGTCTTGAAAAGATATTTGTACACCAACGTTCATACTAGCGTTATTTTCAAAAGCCAAAAAAATGTTGGAAACAACCCAAGTGTCCGTCGACAAATGAGTGGAAAAGCAAAATGGGTTCTATCCATACAGTGGACTATTACTCAGCCCTAAAAAGGAAGAAAATGTTGACACATGCTACCACATGGGTCAACCTTAGGGATAGTATGCTAAGTGAAATAAGCATCCCAAAAAGACCAATATTATATGATTCCACCTATATGAGGTAGTTAGAGTAGTCAGATTTATAAAAACAGAAAACAGAGCTGACCGGCCAGGCGTGGTGGCTCACGCCTGTAACCCCAGCACTGTGGGAGGCCAAGGTGGGCAGATCACCTGAGGTCGGGAGTTCAAAATCAGCCTGCCCAACATGGCAAAACCCAGTCTCTACTAAAACTACAAAAACTAGCTGGGCATGGTGGTGGGCACCTGTAGTCCCAGGTACTTGGGAGGCTGAGGCATGAGAATTGCTTAAAGCTGGGGGGAAGAAGTTGCAGTGAGCCGAGATCACACCACTGCACTCCAGCCTGGGCGACAGAGTGAGACTCTGCCTCAAAAGGAAGTAGAATGGCAGTTGCCAGGGGTGACCGTGTTGATATTGATTTGACCAATCTTTTGCTTCAGTGAAAAAAACAATTTAGTGATTCCTACCTGATTATGCATCAGAATCTTCTAGTAAGCTCGTTAAAAATTGGTCACTGTGACAAGTACAAGATCCCAACCCTACTCCAGATTTCCACTGGCAGTGGGGCCCAGGGATCCTTTTCTTTTTTTTTTTTTTTTTTTTTTGAGACGGAGTCTCGCTCTGTTACTCAGGCCAGGCTGGAGTGCAGTGGTGTGATCTTGGCTCACTGAAAGCTCCACCTCGCTGGTTCATGCTATTCTCCTGTCTCAGCCTCCCGAGTAGCTGAGACTACAGGCACCCGCCACCACACCCGGCTAATTTTTTTTTTTGTATTTTTAGTAGAGACAGGGTTTCAGCATGTTAGCCAGGATGGTCTCAATCTCCTGACCTTGTAATCTGCTCGCCTTGGCCTCCCAAAGTACTGGGATTACAGGCACCTGGCTGGATCAATATTTTGATTTGGCTCCTCTGCTGGTTCTAATGCAACCAACCCAGTGTTTGAGCGCCAACAGCACAAATGATCCTTCTGCCCAGGCATGGGACTGGTTCTGTATCTTTACATTTGGGGCCGCCCATGTACACTTCTTTCTTCCGCTGCCCCAGCAAAGATGGTCCTTTCCACTTAGATACCTGTGACCAACCTCATCCTGTGTCACACCACCAGCATCCAGCCAGCTCCTGCGGACAACGGGATATTCAAACAAACAGGAGATCCGTGGGCACTGAGCAGACCTCTCTGTCCTCTTCTAGCAATCTTTAAATATGTCCAGTGGCTGCCTTTTTTTTTTTTTTTAATCACTGCTGTTGCATTGAAAATGTGTTATCACTGTTTGCTGTGCAACCTTTTCATCCCATTGACTAGTTTGGCATCAAAGGAATGACATTTATCGACTCTGCTGATAGAGTGATTGATGAGTAAGTCATACAATGGTTTCAGTCCCCCTCAAAATCAATTATTTAAGGGCTGTACATTTGTATTTGCTGTCAAGAAGTCTGACATCACCAGAGTCAACCTTCAGGTGCGTGTTAGGGGCTGGGGTGGAGGTGGGGAGGCAGAATGGTGGTGTGGGTGAGGGCACAGGTTCTGTAGGCCAACTCCAGGCCTGGAATCAGGGCCAGAACCTCTCAGTGTATACATTTCCCCGATATGAAAAGTGGAAGTGATAACCATCCTTACCTCCTAACGATTCAGCTAGAGAAAGCCCAGGGAGCGTTAGGCACTGGATTTGGCCCCTTGTCAAGCCTGAATCCTCACCATTACCATCACAGCTCTCCATAGCCTAGTTGTGCTGTTAAAGCACACAGCTGCCTAGTTCGGGTAAAAGTCAGCCCCTCCCTACTAAAGACTGAAGTTCAACACTAGTGTCCAAGGGTGTCATTTTCCTTTGGCAGTTTGGGGGCTACAAGAAGGAAAAGCTTTGCTCAAAAAAAAAAAAAAAAAAAAAAAAAAGTAACATACAGAAAGGTCAGGAGATGGTAATAATCGATGTCTTTGGAGATAAGTTGAGCTGTCTCAGCCATCTCATCCTTGGAATTTAAAAAAAAAAAAAAAGCTTTACAGAGAAGCATTTACTTTTTGTTAACAGCACAGCAATATCTATAATGACGGAGAGGGTCTGCCGAAAGAATAGAACCTCCTACCCCAACTTCTGGCCCCCTTTCCCTGCTGTCTCAGAGAGGATCTGTGTATCTACCAGAGAAGGTCTCATGTGTAGTTGTGATAGAAGTGATTGAGTATGGGACAAAGCATTATGGTTTTGTTGGGTGAGACAGTATCAGCAGGATTTGTAGAGGGTTTTGTGTTCTTCTCCTTGCCCCCTTTCCCTGTACTTTGTCATGTCCGTGTTTACATGAATAGGACTTGCATTTGCTTTTCTATAATAAAGAAGTTATTAATTGGATTAAAAAGAAGGGAAAGGTTTTCAAGGAGGGAAACCAAGAGATTCGGAATTTGGGGAGTTGCGTGTAATTAAGATATTAATTTCCTGCGGCTGCCAGAACAAATTCCTACAAACTGAATCAGTTAAGGCAACAGAACGTTACTGTGTCTGTTGAGAAAGCTGGAAGTGCAAGATCCAGGTGTCCACAAGGATACACGTCCTCTGAAGGCTGTAGGGGAGGATGTTTCCTTGCGTCTTTCAGCTTCTGGTGGCTCCAGACGCTCCTTGGCTTGTAGCTGCGTCACTCCAGTCCCTTTCTCCTTTTCACGGGGCCTTCTCCATGTCTCTCAGTCCTCTCCTCTGCTTTTTTTATGTTTTGAGACAGTCTCACTCTGTCGCCAAGCTGTAGTGCAGTGGCATGATCTTGGCTCACTGCAACCTCAGCCTCCTGGGTTCAAGCAACTCTCCTACCTCAGCCTCCCAAGTAGCTGGGACTACAGGCATGCGCCACCACACCCAGCTAGTTTTTGTAGTTTTAGTAGAGACAGGGTTTCACCGTGTTGGCCAGGATGGTCTCGATCTCTTGACCTCGTGAACTACCCACTTCGGCCTCCCAGCCTCTCCTCTTCTTATAAGAGAACCAACCATTGAATTTAAGACCCACGCTAAATCTAGGAAGACGTCATCTCAAGATTCTTAACTAATCCCATCTGCAAAGACGCTTTTCCAAATAAGGTTTCCATTCTGAGATTCCAGATGGATGTGAATTTTGTCTGGACACCATTGAACACACTCTGGCTGTTTACTGCATCTGCCAGCTGGGATACTCTGAGGACAGATGAGGAAAGCGAAGCGTAAGGAGTCCTGGCTGTCCATGGAAATAGAACAGAGTCCATCAGCATCCTCAGAGCATGTGGTTTTCAGCTCTCCTTGAAGGCTGGGACCTCCAGAAGGGTTCACATCACCTTGATGGGGGGACTAGGAGGTGAATATGCATTGGGTTTCCTTTCAGCCAAGCATCAGTTTGCCTCCAACCTCTTGAGCACCCAGAAGTTGAGAAAAATTGTTGTTTTAGCAAGAACACTAGAGGACTGTGCCGTTCCCGGAACCACGTTCATCTGATTATGCATTTGAGGGTATGAATTAATCCATGACACAGGAACACTGAATAAGTTGTGCTCTGCCAGTCAGGCTGACTGTGTTTTATCTGAACCAAACATCTGACTTTAACCCCAGGCAGATTTCTCTTCAGGTTGTAATTATTCTGGAACAAACAGAGAAGATGGGAAGGGGCATCCCAGTGGGAACAAGGATACCTCCTGTATGGAAAGATTCCCACTGGAAATTTTCAAAACACAGTGTCCTGAAGTTGACCCGGATAACTGCTGGCTGCAATCCAGCTTACCCTCTTTTATGTAGATGAGTTCTCAAAACAAAACAAAACAAAACAAGAATGAAAATAATTTCATTTTCAGATTAGATACCATTCTATATAACTCTGAGTGATCAAATTGCTCCTTGAAACCAAACCAGAACAAAACCCATATTCTCTGCACTTAACACCTTAAATCCATCTTCTTCATCTTCCTTTTGAAAATCAAAATCCTTTAAGCTCCAGGCGCAGGAATAAACACTGATGTGACCGATGCTCAGACAGGAAGATTACCAGGGGAAAAAAACACCAATTCTGACGTTGCTTTCAAGTGCTATGATTGTATGGCCCCAAAGAGACTCTTCTATACGTCTAAATAAATTCTTCCACCATTAACAAGAAAGAAAATGAGAGGGAAATGAAAGTCTCCAAGAAACCTGGGAACTTTATCTGTAATTTCCTTTCTTGCAAATAGAAGGCCCTCGAATAGAACTTTGCATGCAGGCCCCTTTCACTCTGGCCTGGTCTGTGGGAACCTATTCTGCTTCAGAAGCTTATTGAACTGAACGTCCCTGAGTGAGTCCATCAGCGGTTCATGGCTGTTCTTTGTCCCAGCTTTCCAGTCCTATGTGAAGTGGCAGGAAAAGGAATTTGGGCCCATATCTCAGATGAGGAAGCTGAGGTCTAAAGGCACAAAGCGACCTCAGAAGGTCTCCTCACCCAAGTGCTGAGTTCTTTCTCCGGAGCAGCCAGTGGACTTGAAAAAGGGTCGATTTTACCCCTCTCCCGGAGCCCACCTGGGGAAAGAGCCGAATCCCTTCTTCCTGTTTCTCCTCCTCCTTCCCCACCTGTCCCTACCCACTTCCTCTCTCTTCTTCTCTGTAAAGCAGGAGGTGTTGCCTCCTCCCCTCCCTGCTAGGATGTTGATGCTGCTTTAAAAATCTGTCAGCAGCTGCTCCCTAGGCCTCCGTAAGGTGATAGTTTGTCGCAGGAATTCAGACTGTAAACGTCATCTCCCCTTCTGCGACATGCGTCTGAGAGCTCCTATTTTTGAAAAAATAAAATAATAGAATAGGTGCATGCTAATGGCATGAAGCCGGCTGCAGCTCACGCAGCTTGACATCAATTTGTAACTGCAATCTGTTATATATTGAAAAGGAGTTTGTGTTTGGAATTCTCTTCTCCCAGAGCAGTACATAGAATAGAAACCATGCAGAGACCCTGGAGACCCTTTCAGACAGAGAACATTTATCATGGCCTTGGACAAAGGGGGATTTTCAAAGGTTTATGCTGTTCGTAAACATCTTTTAACCCGTTGTTATCAAGGTGTTTCTTCTATTGCTTGGAAGTGATGGGAAACTGAAGAGACAGGGTGGAACCTTTATTCAAGGCTAGGAGTTGGCCTGGGGTGTGACCACCATCCACCTCCACCCCAACTAGGGAAGCCCTTGCTCTCTCCTGTGGGAGGATGGATTTTGTTAGCATCTCCAGTCTGCTGAAAAGAGGCCGTCTGGGCTCTGGAGCTCTCCTGTGAGCTGGCTGAGCGCTCTGGGGTGCTATTAGGAGCCAGTAGGTAAAGGTCAGGGGAGGCTGCCAAACATCCCACAATGAACAAGACAGTCTCCCCACAACAAGGAACTATCTGACCCCAAGTGTCCACAGTGCCAAGGTTGAAAAACCCGGCTCTAATTCAACCCTTTTGATTTTCAAATAATAGAACCAAGAGCTGGGCACAGTGACTCACACCTCTAATCCCAGCACTTTGTGAGGCTGAGTGGGGAGGATTGTTTGAGACCAGGAGTTCGAGAACAGCCTGGGCAACATAACAAGACCCCGTCTCTATACAAAAATGTTTAAAAATTAGCCAGGTACAGTGATGTGCGCCTGTACTCCCAACTACTCAGGAGTTCTCCAGCTACTTCCCTTCTCCCTTCTCTTCCCTTCCCCTTCCCTTCCCTTCCCCTTCCCTTCTCTTCTCCTTTCTCCCTTCCCCCTTCCCTTCTCCATTCCCTTTTGCCTTCCCTTCTCCCTTCCCTTTCCTTCTCCCTTGGCTCCCTTCCCTTCTCCCTTCCCTTCCCTTCTCCCTTGGCTCCCTTCCCTTCCCTTTTCTCCTCTTTTCCTTTCCCTTTTCGCTTCCTTTCCATTTTCCTTTCCCTTCCCTCCCCTCCCCTTCCCTTCTTCCATCCCTTCTTCCTTCCCTTATTCCTTTCTTTCCTACTTTTAGGCAAAAACTTAGACTCTCTAGTATACTGTAATTTTCTTTCCCCACAAGATATTTCATCTTTACCAGCCCCAGAGGTGCAAGCCCAGCTCCTGAAGGCATTTATGTTTGTGTCCTCCTAGTCAAAGGCAGGGGTATTCAAGCTTGAGCGAGCCTCAGAGGCACCTGGAAGTCTTGTTAAAAACAGGTTGCCGCGTCCCACCCTAGGGCTTCTGCTTAATTCCGCTTCAGTAGGTCTGAGGTGGGTCCCGCTGATTTACGTTCCTAACAGGTACCCAGGTGATGCTGCTGCCACTGCTCCAGGGGCTACGCTTTGAGAACCGCTGGTCTACAGCGATGATTCTCAAATGATAGTATGCATCAGAGTTACCTGGAAAGCAGGTGAAAACCCCGGATACCATGACCGTGACCTCATCCCCTCTGATTCTGATTTAGTAGATCTAGGGAGGGGTCTGGTCATCCCTACTTTTAACAGGCCCTCCAGATGATCCCGATTCGTACTAAGAGTTTGAGAATCATTGCTCTTAAGAGTCAAGTAAGTGGCATAGGCTAGTGCATGTGGATGTGAATCTCTTGTTAAAATACAGATGCTGATTCAGTAGGTCTGGGCTCAAGGCCTGAGATTCTGCCTTTCTGGTAAGTTCTCAGATGATGCCTGTGCAGCTGGTCCAGGCGCCACACCTTGAATAGCAGGGGGTTAGTCAAGTGTTTCTCGACGACGGGTGGCTTACCTTCTGAGGAACATTTGACAATGTCTGGAAACATTTTTAGTTATCACGGCTGGAGGGTGGGGAAAATTCTGCTGGCATCGGTGGGTAGAGGCCATAGATGGTGTCAAACATCCCTCAGTGCACAGAAAAACAAAGGATTCCATCCCAAAATTGGAATAGTGCTGAGGGTGACAGGTCCTGTGGTAGACAAAGGCCTTGAGAAGTTGCCTAATCTCAGATGATGAGCCAGGGTGGTCAGTGAAGGCTTCCTGGAGGAGGGGGTACTTAAATGAGGGCTGTTGTCCAATATTTGGTTTATCTAGGGTCTCCCTTCTCCACAGCACATGTTGCTATCTAATATATATTTAACTTACATGTCTTACTTATAGCATTTTCCCTGCTAGAATGCAAACTTCAGAAGGGTTAGAACGTCTGGTTGGTTCATTTAGGTATCTGCAGTACCAAGAACAGTGCCTGGCACGTAGTAGGTGCTCAGCAAATAGTAAATGAATGAGTGAATGGCAGAGTCTTTGGAGAAACAGAAAGGAGGCTGGTGCTGGGTCACATACTAGGGGAGATGGCAAAATTATTTGTGTCATCATTCTTTTACTCATCCATTCATAAAACATATAAAGACCTGCTTTGCACCAGCTCCCTAGGCACAAACCCTTGATCTGTTCTTGGTCAAGGCTAGGCTATGAGATAGGCCCACCACTCATTTATTGCCTTTCAGACATTTATTGAAGGGCAGTAGAATTTCCCCCCATGGGCAAAGGGTCCTTCCTTTTTTTTTTTTTTTTTTTTTTTTTGAGATGGAGTCTTGCTCATCACCCAGGCTGGAGTGCAGTGGCGTGATCTCGACTCACTGCAAGCTCCACCTCCCGGGTTCATGCCATTCTCCTGTCTCAGCCTCCCGAGTAGCTGGGACTACAGGCACCTGCCACCGCGCCCGGCTAATTTTTTGCATTCTTAGCAGAGACGGGGTTTCATCATGTTAGCCAGGATGGTCTTGATCTCCTGACCTTGTGATCTGCCCGCCTCGGCCTCCCAAAGTGCTGGGATTGCAGGCATGAGCCACCACGCCCGGCCTTTTTTTTTTTTTTTTTAAAAGGACTGATTGAAATATCCTAATTTTATGATGCCGGGAAAGGAATCTCTGTATATCACAGAGAAAAGTAAAAATGAAAATAAATGTTTGTATCTCTTTTCCATTCGCTACTTTTCTTTTTTAACCTCATTTCCATCCAGAAAGTTCTTACCCTGTATTTTTTGAAAATCGGAAAATCAGACCCTTAATTTGTGTGTCTGCATTTGCTAGAGTGAGCCGAGGAGTGTGGATTCAGAGGGGCTCTTTTTAGAACATTCCATTTTCCCATTAGCGCAAGCCTCTGAGGCACCTTTGTGCTATGCTCTTCAGAAAAGAGAATATTACAAAAACACGTTCTAATTATTGTTGGCCTTTCATTACTTTAGAGCTTCTGCACAGCCTAGAAATGAACATCCTTGCCTCAGAATTTTGTCCTTATTTTTTTTTTCTTTTGGGAGACATGTCATCCCTGCAGGGCTATTTATGAAGTCCAAGCTGGCGGAATTTGTCTAATGTGTGTGATGTAGAAGAGGCCAACACCATAATGAAAGAAGGACCTCTGAGCTCATTTGCATTCCCCCGGCTGGTTGGGAAAGAAAAGCCCACCCCGTGCTACACTTCATGGTTCACTTACTGTGGTTCATTTCCTCCAAATCGAGTGGTAGGTTAAAAAGAGAAGAAAAGAGAAAGTCAAGTCTTTTCTGCAGTGTCCTCTGCCCAGCATTCACAGCTGGGTTTTAATGTGGACTGGTCATTGTTGCATCCAGAGAAGGAAGAGTCTTTGAAAATGATGTGGCCTGGGCCCTCCCTTTTGATAGGTCAATCCCGTAACAGTCTGGCTCTTTCTTGAAGAGCTCCCAAGGCCGAGGATCGTTGAAAGCTCAGTCGTTTTAGATCCCGCCCAAAGAATCAGCTCTCTCCTCTCTGGCTCTGTCCAGTGTATCACCTGTCTGTAACCAGGCACTTAGGTGTGGATGAAAGAATTGCTCTCTGGCAAGTTTCAGCAGACACAAAATTTATCAAAGGCTGTCAGGGGGCTCACAGAATCCAGAAGGTCAGAGAACCAGGTTCAGGGCAGCTACACAGCAGGAACAATGCCCAGACCTCATTGCAGTATTGCTTTACAGAGGCACCAGCACTGCCATTGCTGGGCACAGACACCAAAAAGTGTAGCCCTGATGCCATGCACCAAGTGCCACCTCTAAGCTGCTGTCACTGCTATCTCTGGGCACAGGATAGGGCTGCCATAGCCTTCTCCAAGATCTGTCTGATGCCCTCTTCTCCTAGCCACAAGCTTCTACCTCAGAGTCTGACTTAGGCACAGCCTGAGATCGTTGGATCCCAGCCCACCTGCAAAGGAGGCTGAGAATGTTTCTGGCTTGTAATTTGGAAAGATGTAGGCTTATAACATTGGAGAACTCCTGAAATAAAAATGGTGTTCAAAGATCAGCATGGCCCGAAAGAATGACAGAGGCCCAATAGCCTAGGAAGGCCTTACCTCGGTACATTATATCACAGTGAGCTGGAGGTTATAGGGCAGCAAGAGACAGGACCCTTCAAAGGATTGCCACAGTCCCTGTGTCCCCTCACAGGCTCAACTGCACTGAGATTTTACCAGCCCCCGCTTCCAGTCCTTGACTGAAGGTGGATACTGCAAGGAACTGACCAGGGCTGGCCCTGGATGGACACATAACCATGCTTACAACCCACAGCAAAGCTTCTTGGACACCCAGGTGATGGTTTCAAAGTGGCCCATTGCACTGAGCCTTTGTTTTCTTCTTGGAAGCGACAGCCATGGGCTTGTGATGATTTGATTGTTTTGAGATGGGAACAAGTGATGGCCTTGCATGATGTGAAGGCAGTTTGAAGAATGCCTGAAATTCAGAACATCAGGGAGGAAGCATCCTTTGAGATCATCAGGGCCAGCCCCTGTATTTCATGGGAGGAGCAGCTGGAGAAGGCAGACGTGTTGTCAAATCCATCAGCTGCTGTTGGATCCATTGTGCTGCCTCAAGGGTGCAGGCTGCGGAAACAGGGACGTGGAGATGCCTGAGTGACTTTGACAGAAACTTACCAGGAATTGACATAGTTCAACATATTCATCAAACAAAATCTTTCCCGAATTCTTGGTGCTGGTCAACCCCTTCCCCTTCCCTCCGTGTGCTTTCTCTTCCCAGGTGAAGGAGTCTTAACACCTTTACTGTTCAGAATCTCAAAGAAGGTCCTGTGGGTCATCAAGTCCAGGGATTCTCAAAGTCCTCAGACCTTCTTTATCAGATTCCTCACTGGACTTTGGTTAGAAGCACAGTTCCTGAATCACTCTGCAGTGATGCCCAGGGATGTGAGTTTTTACAAAAGCTTCTCAGGTTATTTGTGTGCACGTTGAAATTCAAGAACCCATAGATCTAATCCAACCTCCTCATCTTATGCATGAGGAAATGCAGACTCAGAAGAGAAGTACAGAAACTTGCTCAAAGGTGAACAGATGGCCACTAGCAGAGCTGAGCCTAGAATTTTCTTATTCATATTTCTAGTCCTTTATTTCTGACTCTGATCTTCTGGCTTCTCCAGCAGATCTTTTTTTGGTATCTAAATTAGGAGGCATTGAAAGTGAACAGCAGAACTGAAAGTGAGCCCTGTTTTATGCCAAGAAGATCTTTCCTGCAAAGTTGTGAGATGCATCCTCTCTTAAATGCAGCTGTGGTCACCAAAAGAACCATGAACCAGCTGTGTTATGGATTTGATCAGGTTAGTGGACTCGTTGCTGAAAGCAAAGGTCACCGTGGGTTCCTGGAAGGATGGGGCACTTTCTACGTGCCACACGAGTGCTCAGTGGCTTACACGCCTCTCCTGTGACACTCTCCACCTTCTTCAGGGATACACGCTGCCTTCCCCAGGTAGATTTTATTCATGCAACCCTAGACCTTGCCACTCACCAGGACAAGTTAGGCACTTCTAAGCTTAAGCAGAGGACTAAGGCCAAATGTCTTGACCACTGGTTCTTGGCCCACTCTGGGATGCTGCTATTGATGTTTCTTTGGCAGTGTAACTGGGCCCTGTAGCTGAAAGTAGACAGAGATTCAGTTTAAAAGGAAAATCAACTGGAAATCATTTTATCTCTGGATGTACCCAATGCAATTTTATCTTCTTTTCTTTTTTTTTTTTTTTTTGGGACAGGGTCATTCTGTTGTCTAGGCTGGAGTGCAGTGGTGCAATCATAGCTCACTGCAGCTGCGAACTCCTGGGTTAAAGCCATCTTCCCACCTCAGCCTCCTGAGTAGCTGGGAATACAGACACGCGCCACCACACCCAGCTAATTTTTTTTTGTTTTAATTTTTGTAGGGACAAGATCTCGCTATGTTGCCCAGGTTGGTCAGGACAATTTTATCTTCAAGGCTCCCACATTCCCTCACTCTGAGGTGCCCTGTGCTGGCATTGAGGTCAGTCTCGTGACGTTAGTTATTTGGATGTGACTACACTGTTTGGTGTGGCACATTGGGACAGCTGGTGTGTTCCTCATACCAACGATGTCCTGGCTGCCTGGAGCAAGAGCCACAGGCTGCCACTAGGTCCCACTGCCTTCACACCAAGAGGGCAGCAGGATTGGGTTGACCTGACATTGAATTTGAAGTAGGATTGGGTTGAACTGACTGTTGAACTTGAAGTCAAGTTCTCAGAGTGCATCTGGAATGCTCAGCATCAGGAGAGAGCCCACAGAGCAACCCTCAGACATCTGGTAGGAAATGAGCTTCAGGGCACTTGGGGGTGTTCTCTTTGGAAATATTTCCCTCTTATTTTTGCATTCTTTTTTTGCAATGTTTGTCCTTCCACTTGGAAGATGCTCCTGGATCTTTCATGCCTGTATCCTCAGTGCCTGGACCAGTGTGTGGCATCCAGTCAAGGAGGGCAGGCTGATATCCCCCACCTGCCTCTCCCCACCCCAATCTACCATCTCATTTCTTTATTATGTCCTGTTTTCTCTTTTTTTGGCATGGCTATTACCCATCTCCATCATTAGAACTTACATTTCAGAACTGGACTCGGTCTTCTTCTAATACTTCCATGCATGATACCCTGTAGATGCATAATAAATATTCTGAGGAGTGGATGTTAAGTAAAAGTACGTGCTCAATAATTGTTTGTTCATTGCTTGAGAAATGGGGACTTTGGGGGAATAGCCAAGGTTGTTCTCAGAGAACCTCCTGGCCCTGCGTTTGATAGAATAGAGAGTCCCCTCTTGCCTTGTGGATTATTTTCATTTTCTTTTGCTCTGAGTGGCAGTGACTTTCCCCGCTCTATACCCCAAGTATGGTTGGCCCCCTCCAGGTCTAAGCACAGGACATCTGAGAAAGGGGCCAAAATATAGGGGAGGTGAAGGAGACGCTGACTGGACGTGTTGGGAATAAAGGGGGAGAATGACCAGCACCTGCAACTTGAGAATCCTCAGGAAAAGCCCCAGGGGTGAGATTTGGTTGTTCCTGGGTTTTTTCGTTTGAATGAGCTGTTTTCCCTCCTTGGATGCTGGTATCGATCCACTTTGAATCAGCTGTTGACTCCCTGCTGGGATTACCAAGCAAGATGACCTTTAATTACACTCCTTCCCCTGCCTGCAAGGCCAAGCTGAAATGATCTGTAATACTCTGTTGGATTCCCTCTATATGCAAAATGTCAGGTACTTCTTGTCTCACCCAGAGACACTGAGCTTGAGGTTAGGAAGATCGACTTTGATCCCTAGCCTGAGTCTAGCCAGCTAAGCAGCCTTACCTAGGGAGGTTACTTCACCTCCCTGAGCCTCAGTTCCCATCTCTATGATGGAAAAGATGATGCTTGCTCTGTCCTCCTCCAGGGAAGGTTTTAAGGACTGAATAAAATAATGAATGGGAGCTAAAAAGTGGAGACAACCCAGATGTTCATGAGTTGATGAATAGGTAAGCAAAATGTGGTATATCCATACAACAGAGTATTATCCAGCAGTGAAAAGGAATGAAGCAGTGATTCATGCCATAGCATGGATGAACCTTGAAAACATTATGCTCAAGGGAAAAAGCCAGACACAGAAGGTCATGTATTGTATGATCCTGTTTATATGAAATGTCCAGAATAGGCAAATCCATAGAGATGGAAAGCAGATTGGTGGGTGCCAAGAGCTACGGGAAGGGGAGAATGGGGAGTGACTGCTAATAGGGATAGAGTTTCTTTTAGGGCTGATGAAAATGTTCTGGAATTATGCAGTGATGATGGTTGCAGAACTTTGTGAGTATACTAAAAACCACTGAATTGTATACTTTAAAAGGGTGAATTTTAGGGTATAAGTATTATATCCACAATAATAAAATTAACACACATATGGGAAAGGACTGAGTAAGGTATAGAATGCATAGCGTTGGAATGTTGCCATCATCAACAGCATCCTGTTCATATCCCAGCATTTATTTAGTGCCAACTGTGTGCTCAGCAGTACGACAAGAGCAGTGCATGCCTTTCTTGGTGTCATCTTTATTTTGTAAAGAAAACCGAGGATTAGAGAAGTGAAGGCCCATGATCAAGGTTACAGGGCTATTAAGAGACCGCCTGGACCCCAAAACCTAACCCTTCCCATGCTGCTATCTCACTTCAAGGGCTTCTGAGGGATAATGATATAACTTATTTTTTGGAGACCTAGCCATTGTTTAACTTAAAATGGTTCTTAGGATTTAGTTGGTGATACCCAAGACTCCCATTGGAAAGGCAGAAATATCTCCCTGGTCAATGTAAGTGAACCTTCCGAGCTGTAGAAATTGACTGGCTCGTGAATGACTCACCCGTGAGACTAGCCAGTGGTGTCTTTGGCCTGTGGGGTAAGAGTGGAATCCAAGAATTCTGAGAGCTGATGACAGACTCTAAGACACCCCAGGGCCTCATTTTCAGACCTTGGCGATGACAGGCACCTACCCAGAAGCTTAGGAAGACCATCCCAGCGTTCCTCTGGGAAGGGTTGAAAATCAGCTTTCAATCACATCATGCAAAGAGGAGGACACTTCCAGGCCTCAGGAATTATTTATTGATGGGGTTCCCTTGAGCCTGCTCCCATCTGTGAAGAGAGACCGAGGATGTGGCCTGCCAAGTCCAAAATAGTCAGGGTCTGCACCAGTATATCAAAGAGCTGCTGAGTGGAGACAGAAAACTCTGTAACTGTCAGTGGGGTGTGCAGAGGACAGCAGCTCCTCAAGGGAGGTCCCAGAGCCTTCCAGGTGTTCGTGCAGCTGGTGCGTGTGCTTTACAGAGAAAACACAGATAGCTTGTGCAGAAATGGGCTGTTTGGGGGCCCTGAGCTGCTCCTCATGCCCTACGAGGTCTGTCCCCAGAATTGGGAATGATTGTCTGATGTGGCAGAAGGGACTCTGAGAGGCAAGGGGCTCTGGCACTTCTGATGGTTAGATTAAGTGTCGACTGGATTGGATTGAAGATGCAAAGTATTGTTTCTGGGTGTTGCCAGAAGAGATTAACATTTGAGTCAGTGGACTGGGAGAGGAAGACCCGCCCTCAGGAAGACCCACCCACAAGGTGGGTGGGCACTATCCAATCAGCTGCCAGTGCGACTAGAAAAAGCAGGCAGAAGAAGGTGGAAGAACCTGACTTGCTGAGTCTTCCGGTCTTCATCTTCCTCCCGTACTGGAGGCTTCCTACCCTCGAACATCAGACTGCAAGTTCTTCGGCTTTTGGACTCTTGGACTCAACACCAGTGGTTTGCGAGGGGCTCTCAGGCCTTTGGCCACAGACTGCAGGCTGCACTGTTGGCTTCCTTACTTTTGAGGTTTTGGGACTTGGACCGAGCCACTGCTGGCTTCCTTGCTCAACTTGCAGATGGCCTATCATGGAACTTTACCCTGTGATGGTGTGAGTCAATTCTCCTTAATAAAGTCCCTTTTATATATATATATGTCCTATTAGCTCCATCCCTCTAGAGAACCCTGACTAATATAGCACCTTAGCTCCAACTCCCTTGGGCTGTGTGATGCGGGGCAAGTCCCTTCCCCTCTCAGGCTCAGGTTTCATTATTTACTAAAGGTGGTGCTAAACTGCAAAACCAGTGAGTCCACCTTTACTCATCAAGCCTTTGCTATGGCCCTACTCTTTGCCTGGCTGTCAGCAAGGGGATGGGGATATAATAGTGAACCGAAAAAGGGCATCAGCCTCACCCCTCTGGAGCTTACAGGTTAGTAAGGGAACCAGAGATTAATTACATAACCCCCAAAATGTATGATTACAGATTGTGGTAAATGCTGTGAAAAAGCAGCAGAGGTTTCTGTCAATGCACAGACTTTACCTTTTGCAAGCCTACTATGTGTCAGACACTCGTCATGCTTGTGTAAAATGTATCTGGAATTTTCTCTTTATTGGGGTATGGTAAAGTCGATAGATCAAGAAACAATTGCCATTGAAAATATAGTTTGTTACTTACAGTTCTCAAGAGAAGGGGGCAGGCCAGGCCATGTAGGGCCGCATGGGGAAGTACCAGGGTCGGTTAGCAGGCTGAAGGAGGCAAGGGGAAAGCTTGGGCCAGAGCTTTTGTTGGGTCTTTTCTGTGGAAGGAATAGGCAAGGCAGAGTAAGTACACCAAGTAAGTTTAGGATTGGATTCTTTGAATACTTTTGGTGAGCTCTGGAGTGCGGGAGTGGTCTCTGTTTGTCAAATGCCTGGCCCTGGGGTGATATAGGGTAGGGGGAATATTGGTTTGGTATGTGACAGTTTGATAAAGGCAGTGGTAGGGGCTGTGGGTTCTGGATTGGTTGATTTGCATAGCAAAGGTGTGTTCACAGGCGGGTTGTTTGCTGTCTCTAGGAACTAACATTCCCTCCCCAGGTCTGAAAGGCACCAGATGTCCAAGCATTGTAAACTCTAGAAAATAAAAAACATGACCAATCAGGTGCCTCACATGTTTGTATTGACTGTTTAAATCCTCACATTGGCCCTGTGAGGTAGGTACTAATGACAGCAGCATCCCCATTGTTCAGATAGGGAAACTGAGGCTTAGAGCGGTCAGGTCACTTGGCTAGTCGGATAGGCATCAGGTTTTGAACCCAGACAGTAATGCTCCACCACTGGGGTGCCTAAGGATCTCATCCCTGTCTCAGTCTTGTCGTGTTGAGCACAAGTGAGGAGTGATTTGTGGCTAAGGCTCAAGGAGGCACCACTGGTGTCAAGGCTGAAAGATGCAGTGAGGAAGGTGAGGCTTTGAGACCAACAGGACAGGAGGGAGAAGGTTGCTGGGGCCCAGCTGACCATACAACTCGCTTGTCGAATGTTTAAAGCAGGCAGATGCTGGGCCCTCACTCCAGACCTACTAAACCAGAATCTCTCTGGGAGGTGATATTTTTAATTACATTCCCTGAGTGACGTTTTTAAAAATTATCTTTTTAAAAAAAATTATGGTGTGATCCACATACAGTGAAATGCACAGATCTTGGCCAGGCGTGGTGGCTCACGCCTATAATCTCAGCACTTTGGGAGGCCAAGGGGGGCGGATCACGAGGTCAGGAGATCGAGACCATCCTGGCGAACACGGTGAAACCCCGTCTCTACTAAAAATACAAAATAATTAGCCAGGCGTGGTGGCGGGCGCCTGTAGTCCCAGCTACTAGGGAGGCTGAGGCAGGAGAATGGCCTGAACCCAGGAGGTGGAGCTTGCAGTGAGCCAAGATCATGCCACTGCACTCCAGCCTGGGCAATAGAGTGAGACTCCGTCTCAAAAAAAAAAAAAAAAAAAAAAATATATATATATATATATATATATAATGTACAGATCTTAAATGTACAGTTTGATGAGTTTTGACAAGTGCATACACCAAGATACAGAATCTTTCCATCATCCTGGAAAACACCTTTGTGCTTCTTCCCAGTCCGTTCCTACATAGCCCTCCCTCTACTCCTGCAGCCATGGCTCTGAGTTCTATCAGTATAGATTAGTTTTGCCCGATCTAGAACTGCATCTACATGGATCCTAGAGTATGTTGGGCTGCTTTCACTCAGCAAAATTTTTTTAAATTATTTTACTTTAAGTTCTGGGATACGTGTGCAGAATGTGCAGGTTTGTTACACAGGTATACGTGTGCCATGGTGGTTTGCTGCACCTGTCAACCCGCCATCTAGGTTTGAAGCCCCACATGCATTAGGTATTTGTCCTAATGCTGTCCCTCCCCTTGCCTCCCACCCCACAACAGGCCCTAGTGTGTAATGTTCCCCTCCTTGTGCCCGTGTGTTCTCATTGTTCAACTCCCATTTATGAGTGAGAACATGTGGTATTTGATTTTCTGATCCTGTGTTAGTTTGAGATTCATCTAAGTTGTTGTGTGTTTCAGTAGTTCATTCATTTTGTAGCGGAGGAGTATTACACGGTATAGTGTGTGTTAGGCTGTTGTTGCACTGCTATAAGGAAATACCTGAGACTTGGTAATTTGTAAAGAAAAGAGCCTTCATTGGCTCCTGGTTCTGCAGGCTCTACAAGAAGCATGGTGCTGGCATGCTTGGCTCCTGGGGAGGCCTCAGGTAGCTTACAATCATGGCAGAAGATGAAGAGGGAACAGGCACGTTACAGGGCGAAAGCAAGAGCAAGAGAGAGAATTAGCAGGAGGTGGCACACACTTTTAAGCCACTAGATTTCCTGTGAACTCAAGAGTGGGAGCTCCCTCATCATCAAGGGGGCAGCCCAAGTCATTTGTGAGGGATCCACCCTCATGATCCAAACACCTCCCACCAGGCCCCACTTCCAAGGAGATTACATTGTAACGAGGTTTAGGTAGAGACAAATATCCAAACTATATCGTATGGCTATACCACAGTTTGTCTATTCCTTCTCCTATTGACGGACACTTGAATTGTTTCCAGTTTGGGCTACTCGGAGTAAAGCTACTGTGGACATTTCTGTCCACGTCTTTTTGTGGACATATGTTTTCATTTCTCCTGGGTAAATATCTAGGACTGGAATGGTGAGGTTGCCCATGGGTGACTCATTGCAGCCAGCCCAACACTAACATTTCAGAGACTCTGGACAGACCAACTCATGACTGTAATTCTTTTGAGCTCCAAAATTCCATTTTCAGCTTGAAAGTGGCATTTGCAGCTGCTACATTTTTTTAATGGTGGTAAAATAGACAAAACATAAAATTTGCCATTTTAACCGTTCTTAAATGTATAGTTCAGTGGCATTAAGTTACATTCACATCGTTGTGCAACCATCACCACTATCCATCTCCAGAACGTTTTTCATCTTCTCAAAGAGAAACTGTCCCCGTTAAACACTAACTCTCTATGGATTTGACTACTCTGGGTAACTCATATAAGGGGAATCATACAGTATTGTTCTTCTGTGACTGTCTGGCTTCACTTTTCGTAATACCTTCAAGGTTAAGACGTGGGTCAGAATTTCCTTTTAAAAAACAAACAAACAAAAAACAGGGTCTTGCTGTGTTGCTCAAGGTGGAGTGCAATGGCATAATCGTGACACACTGCAGCCTCGACCTCCTGGACTCAAGCAATCCTCCAGCCTCAGCCTCCTGAGTAGCTGGGACCACAGGCACATACCACCATGCCTGGCTAGTTTTTTAAAATCTATTGTAGAGACAGGATCTCCCTGTTGCCCAGACTGGTCTCAAACTCCTGGGCTCCAGTGATGCTCCCGCCTCAGCCTCCCAAAGTGCTAGGATTACAGGCATGAGGCACCATGCCTGGCCAGAATTCCCTTATTTTTTAAGGCAGAATAATATTCCATTGTATATAGAGACCACATTGTATTGTTATATTTTTAATGGAGAAAAAAATGTATTCTAAAAGAAAACAGTTTTTAAAGGAACATGCAATTACCTAGCCCTGAACTCTATACATTCTTCCCTTTCTCACATATTTAGCTGTTAATGCTCATGACACTCTAGATCCAGGAGGTCTTTAAATGCAAACAAGTCAACACAAGGTAGATGCTACCATCTTTTTATTATAAGAGATGGACACATACAGGATCAGCAGCTGCCAGTGGCAGCTCTTCTCTCCTATTTGAACTGGTTTCCCAGGAAGTCTGTTAAAAATCCTCTCTCCATTTATTTTTTGAAGCCTTTTCATACCAGAGTCCGAAAAGTAGATCTCTTTGTTTATATTTCCCTTGGCTGTTTTAAAGCCTTATTTGTCATATCTGACATAGTGCGAGTTCCCTATCAGATGTGAGAGGAGGCGCCTGCTGAAAGCATGATGGGATGGGAAATGTGAGCTGAAAGCCATTTAGACTCTGACCCTCAGTGCCTTCCCGGGAACTGGAAGCTGCCAAGCATCTCAGTGGTAGGAACGACCCTGATAAAAACAGGCGGAGTTAATTGCCTGGGTGCTGAGCCGCTCCAGAAGTGCAAGGAAACAATAAAGGTCGTAATTAAAACTCAGTTGCTCAAATTTGAGAGTCACAGCCTGTCTCAAAGAAGACACGTAGGTCAAACACACGAATTATATTAATGGGACGAGACTGCAGAGATGAAGTGCAAAGATATTCCGCCCATTCTACTCCGTGGGGTCCAACTGAGCCTTTCAACCTGAACTCAAGATGCTGCTAGGCATTCTTGGACCCTCCGATGACCACTCTCTCCTTCCAGCCTCCACTGCTTCCCCTACATTTTCTCCACTCCAGTCCCTGTGACATGGTGTTGACACATTGAACACAGTCAGTGAATAAATGATAAATGGATGCAGATTGCATGTCACTTATTCACGACCCATTTATTAACCTCATTAGATTATCAGCTCCATTAAAGCAGGGACTGTCTTGTCTTCTCCCCAGCTCCCAGCCCCCCTATCTGGTACCAAGTAGATCCTCAGGAAAGGTTCCCAAACTTAGAAGCATAGCACACATCCGGTAGTATCCTCATTAGTGCTGTGCAGTTCGTGTTTCCTGTCTGCCCTGTATCCTCAGCATTGCTGAGACAACCATTATTTCTTCTTAGTTATTATTCTTTGGATCTCTGGCATCTAGCCCCTACCTAGCACATAGTAGGAGTTCAATGCAATTCATACTGATTATTGAATGATATTTCAGCAGCAATTCCATTTTTTCTTATGCACTGGAGTATTTGCATTTCTTCTGAAATACAACAAGAGTTGAACTCCAGTGCCTTGTCTATCCCACTTTATTCTAGACTAGAATTAGGGAGGCTGTCTTGGGCTTGGGCTGTCTATGCAGAGTTTTATTACTCAGGTACTAAGGTAAGCCCTGGCCCCTTATCAAGCTCCTATAAGTGTCTCTTATCTTCTCAAGGCTTGATGTGCTTGTTTTTTTGTTGAGCCTTTTGGCATCATAGATTCCAGGAATACCAATCTTAGGGTGGGGGCTTTGCAGGTTTAACTCGTGGAATCAGCATTGGGGCTGTGGGCAGTGGAGACTTGATTGGTGTTAGGGTTGCACAGACCAAGTTTGATCCCAGCTCCACCACTCATCAGTTCTTTGACCTCAGGGGCAAGCTATTCCACCCTGAATGCCATTTTTCCCATCTGCAAAATGGGGATAAATCCTGCCCACTACTACATGATGCAAGGGTTGGTTGGTGTATTCATTTCCTGTGGCTGCTGTGGCACATCACCACAAGCCAAGTGGTTTGAAACAACACAGATTTATTCTTTTATGGTTCTGGAGGCCAGGAGTGTGGACTGAGTCTTATGGGGCTAAAGGCAAGGTGTTGGCAGAGCTGTTTCCTTCTAGAGGCTCCAGGGAAGAAGATGTTTCTTCACTCTTTCTAGCTTCTAGAGGCTACCTGTTTTCCTTGGCTTGTGGCCCCTTCCTATCTTCAAAGCCAACAGTATAGCATCTTCTCTCTCTGACTCTGCTTGCCTCTGTTTCTGTTGTCACATGGCCCTCTTCCCAGTCTGACTTCTCCTGCACCCCTCTTATCAGGATCCTTGCAATGACATCAGGCCCACCTGGATAACCTTGGATCATTTCCCCACCTAAAGATCCTGAATCCCATTTTCAGAGTCCCTTTTAAATACTATGCAAGGTAACATATTTGTAGTTTCTGGGGATTTAGGATGGGGACATCTTTGGGGGCCATTATACAGGCTACCACAGATAGGATTATGTACATGGTGACGTTCATGTAACTGAAGTGCCATATTTTCCTATGCGCTCCATCCCCAGAGTAAAACTCATATCTGAGGCTCTCTTAGTTGGGATTCCACCAGAAGCAAACTCTGAGACAAGGATTCAAGAACAAATAGTTTATCTGAGAGTCACCAGAACACCATTAGGGCCTCAGGAAAGTGAGATTTGAAAGGGAAGGAAACCACTCAAGGGTGAGTTTCCAAGCCAGCTCCCACTGGGAGAATGGAGCTTAATCCTGCCAGGAAACTCTGCGAGCTGGTATAGAGCATGCTTCAGAGCTATACAACCTTAGGGGTGAGGGAGTTGGGGTATTTATACACCAATTCCCATCAGTGATTGGTATGGGAACTTTCCACAATTCTGTGCCACTGGTCTGATGTACAGGTGGCAGGCTGAGCTCCAGCAGGAAGGGAAGGCCTCAAATGAAGAAATGCAGGCAGTAGTGGTAGCTAGTAGTCAGGCCGATGTGCACCCATGTGCTGAGGGCCAGGAGACATGGGCAGAGGATTGGCAGCGTCTTCTACAGAGGCCTAGGGCCTCCGAATGCTCTTGGCAGCAGTCGACTCAGCACCTACCTGAGCATCTCTGCTCTTGCAGTCAAATCGTTTGCCCGCTCAGAGTCACTTGTGGTTAGTTTGAAGCCTGTGTATGCCAGTTGTACTGTTATTTAATGAAACTAAGGTGAAAACTTGTTAGGAGTCCATTGCTTTGGGAGAAATGCTGTTTAATTAGATACGATCAAGACAACTATAAAAGATGGTGGCAGGGGAGGAGGAACCACAAAACTCTAGAAAGAGTAGTTGTTTCTCACTCATTTTAGAGAATCCCCAGCTGGAACTCATAGATGATAAATTATAGATGTGGCTTATGCGTGTGTGTGCACATGTGTTTTCAATTCCCATGACCCCATGGGATGGGCATTGCTCCTACGTTACTGATCACTGGTGAAGAAACTGAGGCCCAAAGAGATTGAGTAAACTCCCCCAGGTCCTGCAGTGAGTAGATGGCAGACCTTGAATTTGAATATCTCCCTCTTTTTGCCCTATACAACCTCCATCTGCCTCAGTCTGCCACTCTTTTGTTGGTTTGTTTTGTTTCTTTGAGACACAGTCTAACTCTATTGCCAGGCTGGAGTGCAGTGGCGCGATCTCAGCTCACTGCAACCTCCACCTCGCAGGTTCAAGTGATTCTCCTGCCTCAGCCTCCTGAGTAGCTGGGATTACAGGCACGCACCACACCCAGCTAATTTTTGTATTTTTGGTAGAGACAGGGTTTCATCATGTTGGCCAGGATGGTCTCGATCTCTTGACCTCATGATCCACCTTCCTCGGCCTCCCAAAGTGCTGGGATTACAGATGTGAGCCACCGCGCCCGACCCAGTCTGCCACTCTTGAAGATTGCACTGGAATTTCTAGAGCTGACACCATCCCACATTGCTGGGAGGGATTCAAGGCAGATATATGTGGTCTCTTCGCCTCTCCAACTTGAGAGAATTCCTTCATGGAAAAAGATAAATTATGTCTTTATTCTACTTTTCTTAACTTCTTTTTACAATGAACATCATTGCTTCTTAATAGACTGTGGGAACACCTGAAAATCATAGCAAAATCAACCTGACCCTTCACCTTCTGGCAAAAGCGACCTAGTGGAAACTCTGGGCACCCTCCCTTAGCTTTGCCCAGTATCGGGTGTATTGGGAAGCCTGGAGGAGAAGGACCTGGCACTGGCCCTGGCTTCTCAGAGGCCTCCGTACCTCTGGGACTATGACAGCCACAGGAATCAAACATCCACACAGAATGTTTATGGTGGTGCTGCAGGGCCCAAGGCTTCCATTTCAGTCCTAAGTCCCTGGGCCTAGGCTTCCTTCTGGAATTCTGTTGTTCGGAAAGAGGGAAAAGCCTTCACTGATACAGAGCTTATTAACGAAGTTACTAACACCCCGGGCCGGCTGGGTTTCTTCTTCCGTTTTCATGGTGCTCCCTGCAGAGGCGGCTGGGAAACACACCTTTCTCTAAGAGGACTAGATCCATAACAGCTGCCTGGAGACCTGTCAGGACACTAATGTGGGGGTGGCTGGTGTGCTGCACTTGCTCCCCTCTGATTGAAAAATTGACCAACTTATACTGTGGTTACCAGCATTCACGGTAGCCTCCCTTATTTTCATTGAGGTAGCTGGTTGGCTGGCATGATAATTCCATATCAAAATGGCAGCCTCCATAGGGCTGGATTGAGGACGTCATGGAACATGTTTATTGACCATGTATTAAGCACCTGCTATGGCTGGCCCTGGCCTAGGCACTGTGGGCACAGAACTAAGATGCAACCCTTTGCTGGAACAGACAGATGAGTCAACAAGCATTGGTCAGTGCAATGAGAGAGGTGAACTCAGAGAACTGGAGGAGCCCAGAGCGGGGACAGCCTCTGCAGCTCCAAGGTTGGGGTTGAGGTGTAGTACAAAAGGATATGCATAGGTGGTCACAAGTGAACTGAGATGGGGAAGATGAGGCTGGAGGAGGCAAGTGGAGAGGGTGAAAAGGGTGTGTGCTCTGGGCACCCTGGGCCCCAGCAGAGAGACCAGAGGTGCCTTAGAAGAACTTTCCAGGCCAGCGTGTGGGACACAAGGTGAGAAGATAAGTCTGTAAACAAATGCCAGTCAGTGGGTCTTGCCAAGGAACTGGGATGTGACCCTGGAAGTCATCACTAGCTGTACCTGCATTTTACAGCATGAAATGTAGCTGCAAGAGGGAAACAGGGGACTTGGATGATTTATCGGTGCAATAATGAATCATCTCTTAAAAGAGTTTTCAATGCGCTTTCATGGGGCTCACGTTGATAGGCAAATGCTGTTCTTCAGTTTTAATTATGCAAACCCAGGTAGCAAGAGTTATTCTTTTCATTTTCAACATGGAGACCAAAGTCCGTGCACTGGCCCCACACCAGAAACTTGTGCTGTGGCTCAGTGGTGCCCATGGCACGGGGTGGTCAGGGGCTTGGTGTCCTGCAACATGGACTACAAAACGTCACAAGTTCCCAGCATGCACTTCTGATATAGGAACATAGTTTGGCTCAACCCCCACCCATGCTCTAGACATCGCTACTCCTGGAATTTTCTGCTGCCACCATGTCACTCCCTTCTGCTGTTACTGTCTTCATACCCAGCCTCAGGGCACAATAGAGTTTGGTTACAGGCAGGCTGCCATTTCCCAAGTTGCATTCTAGCTAGCCGGCCATGGAAGGGAAGATCCTGAGACTGGGTCTGGTTCCAGAGCTGTGTGACTGTGGGCACTTTCCCTCACTGGGCCTGTTTTTCATTTATTAAGACAGTGTTGAGCTAGATGGACTCTTAAGTTCTTCTAGAGGCTGCCTCGATTGTACTTACCACCGTATTCCCTGTGCCAGGTAGCAGGTGCTAGGTCTGAAACTATAAAATAAATGCATGCGTACCCATCACGTGACCGGCAGCATCTGCCCTGGGGCAGACATCAAGGAGAGTAAAATGAGACCTCTGCTCTCAAGCATCTTGCGTTAGAAATCTATACAGAAGTGAGTAATTAGAATATGGTATGGGCAAGTATAAAACACAATCAAGTAAAAAGGACAAAAGCAGCAGCAAGGGAGGTGCTGTTCTGTGGATTCTTTAATTCTGTTTCTTCTCAATGGAGGAGTCTTAGCAAAAGAAGAAAGCTCAACACGATCACCCACAGTTCTCAGTGCACACATACTAGATAGAACCTTGCCCAGGACACTGAATGGTCAGGTGTCTGCTGTCCTTTAATTCACGGCTGTGTTTTCTTGTTATTTTGTATGCAGAGAGAAATGGAAATAATGCACATGGTCCCTTTCACAGCTGAGATGACAAATTTGGACAAGATCATATGTAGTTTTTCTTTTTCAAAAATGGCAGTAAGAGTTGATTGGTAAAGCTGGGCACAGTGGCTCACATCTGTAATCCTAGCACTTTGGAAAGCCAAGATAGACAGATTGCCTGAGCTCAGCAGTTTGAGACCAGCCTGGACAACATGGCAAAATCCTGTCTCTACTAAAAATACAAAAAATTAGTCAGACGTGGTGGTGCACGCCTGTAATCCCAGCTACTTGGGAGGCTGAGACATGAGAATCGCTTGAACCCAGGAGGCAGAGGTTGCAGTGAGCTGACATTGGGCCACTGTACTCCAGCCTGAGTGACAGTTGATTGGTAAAACCACACTGGGTCTGATGTGTAGTATCTCATGAAACTTACAGAGAGCTACTCAGGGCCTGCCTCTGTCTGGCAGTGACTTCCACCCAAGTGATGACCAGCAAAGGGCGTGAGGGTCTTTCTCCCCATCCGCTCCTGATTGTAGCAGAGGCCTCTTCCATACACTGGACAAAGCTGCCGGAGGGTGTTGATGGGAGTGGAAATACCCTCTAGCCCAGCAAATCTTTACCATTGGAACATCTGTGTTTATGGCAGCTGGGGAATTTTATTAGATGGTTGCAAGATGAAGTGTAAGCGGACTGGTCTGTTTGGATTACTCCTGGGCAGGACTCTGTTGACGCTGATGGAAGAATCAGGAGTGAATTTGCCAGTGAAAAGCCAGAGTGACCAAGAGGAAAAAAGAAACAGGTGCAGTACCCTGCTAGCCGCCAGGAGCCAGGAGCGTCATGGAAACCCCTCCTCTCCAGATGGCAAGGGGCTGCTCAGCTAGAGAAGCCCAGCCCTCAGGGGCTGCTCAGACCCTGGCACGGATGTGTTCATCTTGTCCCAGGGCAGAGGGCATGGTGAGACCCTCAGATGGCGGGAGACCCATGGAGACCATCAGGGACCAAACAGATGTTCCATGCAAAGCTAGGCACCTGTGTCACTGAGCAAAAGGACATCATTTCCCAGGGTTATTCTCAATTAACAGAGTGAAAGGGGCGTCTGAGTGCCTCCAGGATTTCCATCTTCTCTATGGGAATCAGTCACGGGATAGTGGAGGCTGCCCCTTCAAAGCTGGTTGGGGTTCCTAAGCCCTGCTCTACAGCTGCAGAAATCTCCCTTTATGGCCAAAGCAACCTGCTGCGTCAACACCGTCACCTCCTACAATCAGGTAAATGGCTGCCCTACATGAACAAATGAAGATGGGCTGCACATTTCATCCAGCAGGGTCGCCACACTCCGCAGTGGCGGTGCTCATCATGAATCCTGCATCTGCGGTCCTGCTGGCTTTTTTCCTTGTCTTTTATTTCTCAAGTGTTGGTAATATACAAGGCCCTATAAACACAGATACTTGGTGCGATCCCACATAACAATGAACCTGAGATGGCCCATCTGATGTTTTCACGTGGGAGCCCCAGATTTAAGGAGGCCACTCAGCTGAAGTAGATGTCAGGGAGAGGGGATTCACCACATTTATGTATTCACGCTGCAGACCGAGCTGGAAATTCTCTGAGGCCAGTCTGAAATGACACATAATGACCCTCCTCCTCCTTGTCACCAAAATAATCGATGGTTCACGTGACTGACTTGGGGTGACAGCAGATGGAAAGATTTTTTTTCATGCTCTTTCCCCCATTTCCAGTTCTATTAAGTCAAAGAGAGGAAGATCACATTCTGGTTTGGGGCAGAGCCATTCACCAAGAAGGAATGCTGCTTCGAAAACAAATCCAAAGCCCTTAGCAGGACAAGATGCTTTTATTCAGACCGCTATTGTATGCCAGCCATAAAACCTCCTTAATAACTGTGCCTTAGACAGACCTCTAATATCCATAATTCATGCAAGAAGACTGACTCCGGAGACCTCACTGTGGTTTATCTTATTTTTGTGTAATTACACTCCCCACTCCTCCTCACCCAGGGTGTGTGCTGTGATTCACACAAATGTTGGGATACCTGGTTTTATTGTTCCTCACTCCTGATCCATTCTTCTTCTTCCCAGTTTTGTGGATTCATTTGCTGGATAAGGCCACTTAAAAAACAAATGTGTATTTTCATAGCTAATGTTGAATTTACATTTTTATCTCAGGTGTATAGAGATAATTATGTGGCAATTAAAGGCAAATGTATAATTTTTCAGTCGTGACTAGGGATTACTCTGCTGACTAAATAAGCACTGACTTAGATATTTAACTGAATGTTAAATTTTTTAAAGCGTTGGGGAATTTTGACTATTGATGGATGGCTCGGTACTTTTAAGTTTCAGACGGGGAAAAAAAAATCTCCTGACTTTGCATCTTATATTTAGGTGTCCTGGTATTATGTGGCCAATTTGTTAACTACACTTGCAATGTACTGAAAGTGAACCAAGTAAAATACAAGCAGTATGTACACTATGATTCCACACATGTACATGCATGCACATAAATTCTACAAATATGTTTATACACGTATATATACATATGTTCATTTTTCCAGACATCTTTCAATGCATGCATGAAAAAATAAATAACAGTATTAACAGAGATGAACTCTAGGTTTAGGGGTTTTGTTGTCTTCATCTTTTTTTTGTTTGTTTTTGAGACAGAGTCTCACTCTGTTGCCCAGCCTGGAGTGCAGTGGCACAATCTCGGTTCACTAAAAATTCCACCTCCTGGGTTCAAGTGATTCTCCTGCCTCAGCCTCCGCACAGCTGGGATTACAGGTGCACGCCACCACACCCAGCTACTTTTTGTATTTTTAGTAGATACAAGGTTTTGCTATGTTGGCCAGGCTGGTCTCGAACTCCCGACCTCAAGTGATCTGCCCGCCTCAGCCTCCCAGAGTGCTGTGAGTAATTACAGGCATAATCCAAACAACCTCGCCTGGCCTGTCTTCATCTTTAAACATCATTGTTTCTTATCTTCAGGGAGAGCTCACCTGCTCTCCATCCAGCAACACCTGATCCAGGTAGTTGGATCAACACCTGAGCAGGTAGCAGAGCTCATCATGGCTTATCTGTATCTGCCAATTTCTTTCTTTTCTTTCTTCCTACTTCTTCTTTTTTTTTTTCTTTTTTTACTATGAATTCATTTATTTTATGTATTAAATTAGACAAGAAGTAGATATGCAACTGGATAAAAACAATCACATTCTTATACTATTTGAACACCTAGTAGTGGTAAAAATAAATAAATAAATAAAATTTTAAAAATAATGAATTATAAAATGGGCCCCAGGATTTAAGGCAAACATCACCCTGTACAAGAAAAGTTTCAGGCTTCTAGCTTCACTGAATCTAGTACTAAATGTGCTTTTTTATATTCCTTAGCGTCTTCCAAGTCTTTTTCACTTTCTAACATCTGTTGAAGAGCCAAATATGCAGCTTTCAACCTGCGCTGGCAATCTGGGATCATCATCTGGGATTCTCATAGGATCTCTGCCTGCTTTTTAATGGCATAATTT
This sequence comes from Macaca thibetana thibetana, assembly GCF_024542745.1. Lineage (NCBI taxonomy): Eukaryota > Metazoa > Chordata > Mammalia > Primates > Cercopithecidae > Macaca > Macaca thibetana. The sequence goes on from NC_065578.1 coordinate 13,420,272, forward strand.
TCACCATCTTCAGCTCTCATTTTTTCGATCTTTTCTTCTTGTTATTTTGCTTCTTTTCCATATATCAGTTTTTCTTTGACCGACCTGCAAGCCTCTGATGGCTCCCTATTACCAAATAATTCAACTGTTTCTTGTAATATCATGACTTTTCACTTGCTTCTTTGGAGCACTTCCAGCATCACTGGTGGCACTTTGTATGGGTCCAATGGTGTTATTAAGATTCACATTCACCTGTAATCCCAGCACTTTGGGAGGCCGAGGCGGGTGGATCACCTGAGGCTGGGAGTTCGAGACCAGCCTTACCAACATGGAGAAACCCGCCTCTACTAAAAATACAAAAAATTAGCTGGGCATGGTGGCGCATGCCTGTAATCTCAGCTACTCGGGAGGCTGAGGCAGGAGAATCGCTTGAACCCGGGAGGCAGAGGTTGTGGTGAACCAAGATTGCGCCATTGTACTCCAACCGGGGCAACAAGAGGGAAACTCGGTCTCCAAAAAAAAAAAGACTTACATTCTAGGTTTACAAGATTGGACACTTCACCATGCTAGTCTTGATCTTTGTTGGCCTCACACAAGGGTTGGCCGTGGTCCCTTGACCACTACAAGAAGGAAGGGCAAAGTCTGGGTGCAGTGGCTCACACCTCTAATCCCAACACTTTGGGAGGCCAAGGTGGGCGGATCACTTGAGGCCAGGAGTTGGGAGACCAGCATGGCCAATGTGGAGAAACCCTGTTTCTACTGAAAGTACAAAAATTAGCCAGGCGTAGTGGCACATGCCTGTAAACCCAGCTACTTGGGAGGCTGAGGCATGAGAATTGCTTGAATCTGGGAGGTGGAGATTGCAGTAAGCTGAGATTGCACCACTGCACCTCAGCCCGGGTAACAGAGCAAGACTGTTTCAAAACAAAGAAATTGAAGGATGGGCAGAGACACCAGTTTCTTATTCAGGTCTTCATAGCAATTTGACCAGTTCTGGTCTTCCCAGGGGTCGTTTTTAAAGGGAATGGAAATAGGTCTCTGCTTTGACCCTAAGCAACTACCCTTGACTTTGAATTTGGTGTCCAAAAGCTCCATGTTGATTTGTTAAGTAGGGCTGATTATGTCTCGCCTTCTTCAGGGGCAGCGGTCCTCAAGGTTATTTTGGCTTTCGGACAACTTGCATAGGACAAAAGGGCTGTCCGCCTCCTTATCACCTCCTTCACATTTGCCGTTCTCAATGAAACCCCTTCTGAATGCGGGAGGCAGTTGTTTTTCCCATCAACAGGATGCTAAGGGAGGGGTAGCGGAATTAATTGTATCTTCCCACCAGGAAGGAAGGAACCACACTGCTCTCATTCTGAATGTCAGTATTGCACAGAGCACCCGCGTCTCTGGGTCCAGCCTGCGTGTTGACAGCCATCACCTGGAAGAGGAGGATCCTAAGCTGAGAGAGGGGAATTCTTAAATCATCCCTGCCGGACTCATCTTATGTTGTTTTACCCTGAATCTGGAAAGCAAAGCAGAGTCATGGGGTGGGATTGCCTGAACGGGGGTCTAACCACTGCTGGTATAGAAGCTTAGATCTTGCCCGTCCCCTTACCCTTGACCTTCCCTCTTCTTCCATAAACTGTCTGTGGGATGAGTGTGTGTTGTGCATGATTCAGCTTACACCAGACTTGTCCCCTGGCATGCAACAGGGTCCGTAACTGTTGCTTTAGTTTCAGAGGCACCCGTTTTTCTTGGTTGTTTGGAGGCGAGTCTGGAAGTATGTTCCAGGGAAGGGACCAGATATTTATTTTTAGATTCAGCATGTTGAGTTTTGCTCATTCTCCAGGTGCTCAGCTCAGTCCCCACTAAAAAGGCTGAACTGGAGAATTGTGATAATGTACAGAGGGGTCCCGAGAGTGTGCCCCACACTGGGACCGTGATGGTCTGTTGCTGGAGGTTTAAAATGTAGCATGCAGGCTAAGCATGATTTTAACTCGAGGCAGTGGCATGGTTTTAGCACCAAGCTAGAAGGAGATGGGTTATTAATCCTTTTGACATTCCCTTTGAATAGCATCGTATTTCAATCCTGTTAAGCTGTGGGGCCATTGTTTATCGGACTCCCTCCAAAAGCAGGACCTCTGCTGTGTTGAAGCTGCAAAACGTTGCCCGGCTCTGTGACTTTCAGTCGACAGTCGGCTTTAGCCTTCTCAGCTGACCCCTCCACCTCATCGGCTCTGAGATAGACTCAGGCAGCTCCCGGCTGCCTCAACTCACCCATCTGTCACTGGCTAAGGGAAGGGTCAGTGGGCCTGGTGCCCTTTAGTTGAAATGTCAAGAAAAGGAAGAAGAAAACTGCATCTAGAAAATACTTTTTTAAGATGGAGGGTAAGGTAGTCAGGCATGCGGAAGAATCCAGAATTCTAAATGTGACTATCACCATGCCTTCAGCTTTCTGTGTTAATCTCCCCAACTGAAACGTTCATTCATTCCTTTATTCATTTCATTAAACATGTAATGAGCACTTCCCAACTATACTATGCAAGGTGCTACAGACACAAGGATGAACACAAAAGATGAATCTTGTGCTCTTGTCAAATGACCATCTAGGAGGAAGGGGCATTGGCCAGAGGAAAGTTGCTGTCAGAGTACAGGATCTGGAAATAGATCACCTGGGCTTTGAAGCCTGACTCTGCTACTTATAGGCTGGGGGACGTAGGGAAAAGTCATTTCACCTCCATAAGCCTCAGTTTTCTCCTCTGTAAAATGGGGCTAATAATGAAAGGACTCAATGCATCACTGCAAATGACACACTTAAGAGGCATTCAGTTATTGTTGGGTTTGTTATTAACTAATTTCTGTATAATCTTTATTATACAAGGGCAAGCACAGGGCGTTAGGGGAACATATTACAGGGGAAATTTGCCTTATATCTGAGGTCATGGAAGGCATCTCCGATGATGGCACATTTAAGCTGGGAATTGGAGGTCAGTTCCTACTCTCTTGTCCGTAAGGGTTGACTGCTTACTTCAAAGTCTGCCAAGATGAAGCTTAATTGGATCTCTGTCTTCTCTCAGCTTAGACAGGGAGGCTTTCAGGCAAGGAGTGTACCTTGAACATCTTTCTAGAACTTTCTACTGCAATGATGCTATCATATTGCTTTGCCCTTCACTGAACAACCAAATAAGTGAGCAATCGATTGAGACCCCCACACAGACACTGGAAGATTTGAAGATTTGAGTCTGCTACAACATGGCCCTGGGGATAGCTCCAGCTGGCCTTATAGATCTATAAGGTTCTCCTTACTGCACTGCCTTAAAATTGTCCCAGGAGTTAGCAGTTGGTTGAACCCAACACTCTTGGACTGTCAGCAAGAACGCTTGTCCACAGGCTGCCCTCTGCCCAGAAGTGAAAGAAATTATAGGAGAAGTATAGAATGCAGGGAACAAGGGTCTCGGGTGACTTTGGAATGCCACCTCTTTCCCCAGACTACATTCCATCTTCTTCTTCCTTGTTTTTTTTTTTTTTGAGATGGAAACTTGCTCTGTCACCCAGGCTGGAGTGCAGTGGCGCAATCTCGGCTCACTGCAACCTCTGCCTCCCGGGTTCAAGCAATTATCTTGCCTCAGCCTCTCGAGTAGCTGGGATTACGGGTGTGCACCACCATGCCCGGCTGATCTTTGTATTTTTAGTAGAGATGGGGTTTCACCATGTTGGCCAGGCTGGTCTTGAACTCCTGACCTCATGATCCCCCCTCCTTGGCCTCCCGAAGTGCTGGGATTACAGGCGTGAACCACCGCTCCCGGCCTCTCCACCCTGTCTTCTGTACCACTCTCCCTCACTGGCCATAGCTTTTAGGGGTGCCGTACCTCCCACTCCAGCCAGCATATGTATGTCTTGATTTATACAGAAGGTGTGATTCTGAAAATCTGTTTATAAATCTTACTTGTTTTGGTGAATACAGTAAAAAGCCTTCCAGGAGATGTGTTGATACATAACATGTTATACATAATTCAGTTTTCCTTTAGCTACTAAATTAATTTTGCATGCAGAGTATTTTTAAATTGCTATCCATGCTGTGCTTGCTCCTGCCAAGTGAACCTGAGACCCCCCAGAAGAGCATCCACTCATCTCCTTCCCCCTAGTGTCAGTATCTCAGCCGCTTATTCATCCTGAAAATATTGGTGAGCAACACTGTGTGCCAAGTCTTGTGCTAGTGAACTCTGGGAACACGTGAACCAAGCAGCATTTAGCTCCAGGGAGCTCATAGTCACAAACAGGGAATTATTACACTGTGTGCTAACAGACTGGTATAAGCAATTAATGGGAACACCAGCCTGAGGGCATCTAGGGAAGGATGCAGACGTTCTGGGCAGAGGGGACAGTATAACCCCAGTGAGAAGGTGGGAAACTGTATCAAGTGGTTAATGCTGCTGAGCGTAAAGGGTTAAACAGGGAGTGGGCTGGTGGAGCCAGGTCATGGAGGATCTTTGCCCATGGAGACGGGCAGGAAGAAACTAGGAAAGGAGTCGGCCAGGTGAGGGGTTTGGCAACTTTGTATATTTCCTGCCTATTGCATCCTCTTGGGAACGATTCTGCCGTTTACAGCAGGAACATCCCCGTAGACCTGTGGTTCTCCAACTTGAGCATGCTTCAGAGTCATCTGGAGGGTTTGGTAAAACCCAAATGGCTGGGTCCCACTCCCAGAGTTTCTGATTCAGCAGGTCTGGGGTGGGACTGAGAGCTGGCATCTCTAACAAGCTCCCAGCAAGGCTGATCCTGTTGCTCCAGGGACCACACCTTGAGAACCACTGGTAGGGCATTGATGAGGTCAACCAGGAAAAGCGGTGTCTCCTAGAACTGGCAGGAGAGAAAGGACAAGGCTAAGAAACAGTGAATAGGAGTCAAGTAAATGCAGCGGCCAACAGGCAGGGGTCCTTGAGTTCACATTCTTGGTCCCAGGTGACATTTCCTAGGAGTCAACAACCCTTCTCATATGAAAAAGAAAAGGGCCAGACACAGTGGCTCACGGCTGTAACCCCAGCACTTTGGGAGGCTGAAAGCGGGAGGATTGCTTGAGCCCAGGAGTTTTAGACCAACCTGGGCAACAAAGCAAGATCTTATCTGTACAAACAAACAAAAAAAAGAAAGGAAGAAAAGAAATAATTTACCAAGCAGGGTGGTGCACGCCTTGTGGTCCCAGCTACTCCAGAGGCTGAGGCAGGAGGATTGTTTAAGCCCCAGGGGTCAAGGCTACAGTGAGCTGTGATCACACCACTGCACTCCAGCCTGGGCAACAGAGCAAGACCCTGTCTCAAAAAAAAAAAAAGAAAAGGAGGGAAGGGTCAAAGCACATATTGGTCACAGCTATGTTGAGGAAATGATCACCTCCTTTCCATAAGCATGCACAACTCTGTTTATTTTTAATCATCTCTGTTCTTCGGAGAGTAAATGCCTCACACTGAAGGCTTTATTGTGGAATCCCATTTCTCATTGATTTACATTCTCATCTCTCATGGTTCTGTGATCAACGGGGCTGCGTCGTCAGTGGGCAGCAGCTCGCCGTGGCCCCATCCCTCTCCCTAATTCCTTCCTCCCACCCCATTAATTTAATGAGCCATAAACACTTCAGTCCACTGAAAGATTATTGGTTTAAAGGGGCCCAGAGACAAAGCTCTTTTTTGATAAAGGGAAGACCTGCTCTTAAGCTTTGAAATTCACGGTTTCCTATGTTAATAGACTGTAGTTTCGGGGCCTAGCCCCACTGCCCTGTGACTGTGGCCTCTGGCCTGGTCCCCTGGCTGTCACATGCCTTTTATTCCATCTCGAGCTCCTCACACATCTCATTCTAATATGGCTTTTGCCAAAGGACCCAGCAGAGAGGATGCTTCCCAGAGCCCTTGGAAGAAGGAGAAATGGGGATCATTGAGGTAGAGTCGCCAGAAACACTGAGTCTCCCTTCTCGGGAGTATAAGGCAAGATTGGCCCAGCCTTGGCCAGGTTCCTGAGGTTTGCCTATGTCATTAGTTCTCCAGTATTCTACCCAAAGACTGTTCAGAGTCTCCCGTGCTGTGGCTCTTCATTCCTAGGGAACGAGTGTGAATTTCCATCTGCAAAATTAGTGACATTTTTGTCCATGTTTTAAAGGTTCTCCTCTGGCACATGCAGCTTTGATTTTGGCTTCAGGCCCCCATTTAGCCAGAGTGGTGGGAGTGAGCCTCCACCAGCCAGTTCAGGCGGGGGTGGGGAGGGGAATAAAGTGCCCAGGGGTGGAGACCCAGGTGGGGCAGGATGGGGGCATCTGCTGCTTTTGCCATCTGTGCACCCAGACATCTGCTAAGACCTCCACTGTCCCATCTGGCCCTCGGCCGTGAGCCACGCAGATTCTGCTGATTTGCCGTTGGGGTCGTGTGGCTTGCTGCTTCGCTTCGAGGCTCTCCCGTGCATATGGAAATAATTCCACTGCCCCACCCGTGTGGGCCTTCAGCAAACTCATCTCCCAGGGCCCAGCTCAAAAGCCATCTTGCCACAGAGCCGTCCAGTATCTCCCCTTTGGAACTATTCTTTTGTAGCTAGGAGACCCTCGTTGGTGAAAGCACTTAGCATGAGCTGTCTCCTGGCAGAATCCTTTGTGTACGTCTACCTCTGCTGCTAAAACACCGCCTCCTCAGCGCCAGCACCAGCCTGTTTCATATCCCCGCTCCCAGAACCCTGAATGGGATAAAAGCATGGGTGGGAAAAGTTTGCTGAATTAAAATGCAAAGAATGTCCAAATACCTGGAGTTGGCAAACCCCAAGTCTGGCAGGAAATCGCAAACAAGCCCCGCAGGTCTAACCACTAGTTCTCCCTGGAAAAAAAGAAAGTGGACAAGAACATTTGGACTGACCAGGGACAAGGACATAAGGGCTTCGTAGGCGAAATGGCAGGAGTTGCAAAAGGGAAGCCTTATCCACCTCTGCTCTTCCAGCGTCTGGCTGTAGCACACAGGAAAGCCCCAGTAAAGGACTCCTGGATACCCTTCAACCAGAATGGAAGTGAAACGCATACCCCCAGGGAAGTCCCGGACTGAAGGTCCAGGATCATGACATCCTCCAGGGACAATGAGGAGACAACAGTTTAGCTGGCTCCTGGGAGAGCTGTCCTCGTCGATAAACTGAAAAGTCAGGGATGACTTTGTGGATCTCAGGTGGGACCCGGGGAGGACCTGGAATGCTCTTGGACTCCGTGCCTGGAAGGTTCTATTTTCCCATGGAGATAGGTTTGTCCCTTCCCATTTAACTAGAGGCTCAAAAGAAAGAACCCTGTGATACTCTGTGTTCATTTCAACAAATATGCATTGAGCATTATGCCTGGCCTTAGCGCTGGGAATACTATGGTGAGTGGAAGCTGGCTGGTGGCTGCTCTCTCAGAGGCTACAGTGGGACAGGGACATACCATCCAAAGACTTAGCGTCAAAGAAATAGCAGAGTTATAAGCTGTAGAAGTTACAACAACAATAAAAACAGGCACTGCAAGAGAAAGAGAACGATGAAGAGCATGAAGCTTGTTTACATTGGGTAGTAGAAAGGCTTCTTTGAAGAAATGCTATTTGAGCTGAACCATACGTGACAAGAAGGAACCAGCCAGTGGTGTGCTAGTAAATGTTTGACAGCCATCTCTTCAAACAAAAAAAAAGAATCAGGTCTGATTTCCGTAGTTTGCCAATGTCCATGGTGTAAAAATGCTCACCGTGGCTAGTTTCAAACTATCACTGTGATGCCATACTGATATCAGGGGAAGAGATGTGCACAGTCAGCTCTCATGAGCTGGCATAACGAGTGGGCCCGGCACTCACTAGAGTGAGCCAGACAAAGCTCTAGAGAGTGAGCAGTCCAGGCAGGGGAAATTGCAAGTGCAGAGGCCATGAGGCAGGAATATGTATGGTGTGTTCAAGGAACAGAGAGAACATGACAGCCTCCATCACAAGCAAGGGGCAGAAAGGGTTATGCTGAAAGAAGGCCAGATCACATAGGGCCTTATGGGCCATAGGAAGGACTTATGGTCAAGAAAGTCTTTGGAAACCCTAAATGGCATCGCCTGTGTACTAGGATGGCACTGCCAGCAATATCATGGGAAGGAAGAGGACTTGCCCACGTCATTCTTGAAAACATGCTCTAAGCGATCACAAGGTCAGGAGTTCGAGACCAGCTTGATCAACATGGTGAAACCCTGTCTCTGCTAAAAATACAAAAATTAGTTGGGCCTGGTGGTGCACACCTGTAATCCCAGCTACTCAGGAGGCTGAGGCAGGAGAATCGCTTGAACCCGGGAGGTGGAGGTTGCAGTGAGCCAAGATCACGCCACTGCACTCCAGCCTGGGTGACAGAACAAGACTCTGTCTCAAAAAAAAAAAAAAAGTCAGAGACTGTGCTTACTGCCCCAGTTTATTTGTTATTCTCCCAGTCTCTGATGGAGTGAGTCATTGGTTTACTACTTAAGAAAATCAACTGTTTCCACAGGGAGAAAACAAATATTGTAGTGACAAATGTGTCCACACACCCACCTTCTGCTTGAAAATGTCAGTGGCATGGAAGTTGAGCATGTCTGCCTCTCTCGTATCTAAAAAGGCAAATGGTGTCGCTTGCCAGAGGCGTCCAGGACACAGAAAAGGATCTGGCCAGGGTGACTTCCTTGCACCTGTGCAGTCTCTATTTAAACAGTCCTGGTCACAGAGCCAGAAAGGATCCAGTGAGAAAGAAGTGAGAGCAATAACCACCTCTTAGCATGGAATAAGCCCCTCTAGGAATTGGAGAGAATGGATCCAGATACATTCTTGGAGGGTTCTTGTCTCCTGGCTCTGCTCTCAACAGGAAACCAACACAATTCAGGGAGCAATGTGAGTGGGAGTCAAAGGGAAGCCTTGCTAAATGAAGAAGCCAGAGAAGATTTCAATTAAGCCTGCTTAGTTATGTATTGGACATTTCAAAAGATGTGGCCCCCACCATGCTCCCTAGTGATGAGTGTATAATGTAAAGCATATGACATTAATATAATTTTTTTTTCTGAGACAGGAAGTCGCTCTGTCACCCAGGCCGCAGTGCAATGGCACGCTCACAGCTCACTGCACTTAAGCCCAACCTCCTGGGCTTAAGTGATCCTCCCACCTCAGTCTCCTGAGTAACTGCAGGCATGTGCCACCACGCCTGGCTAATTTTTAAAATTGTTACTATTTTTAGTAGAGATGAGTTCTCACTATGTTGCCCAGGCTGGTCATGAACTCCTGAACTCAAGCTCTCCTCCTGCCTTGACCTCCCAAAGTGTTGGGATTTCAGGCATGAACCACTGTGCCCAGCCTAGTATAATTTTTAAAAACAAGAGCAGTACCCTGCCCACACTCTCCACCAGGAGTCCACACTCAAACAAGAGGGGCACAGAGCTGGGCACCATGGCTCATGCCTATAATCGCAGCACTTTGGGAGGCCAAGACAGGTGGATCACTTGATCCTAGGAGTTTGAGACCAGCCTGGGCAACATGGTAAAATCCCATCTCTACCAATAAAAATTTTTTTAAATTAGCCAGGTACAGTGATGAGCACCTGTAGTCCTAGCTATTTGGGAGGCTGAGGTGGGAGGATTGCTTGAGCCCAGGAGGTCGTGGCTGTAGTGAGCTGTGATTGCACCACTGCACTCCAGCTGGGGTGACAGAGTGAGACCCTGTCTCAAAACAAACAAGGCCACAGGAAGAAGGTGGCACCTGCCCTCCCCTGACCATTTCACACTGGCTCCATTTCCTTGCGCACTTCCCCTCCACCTCACCTACATGTATCTGTGCACACCCCACCTAGCCTCTGGTCTCAGTATCTCTGCCTCCCTGATTGTCAGCATACCCTATGTGTGTCCCCTCTCATTACTGAAGCGGAGGCCCCTTTCCCTACTTGTTGACATGCTAAAGCCCATCTTCGCCTCTGGTCCTTTCTCATATGAGTATATGGGTCTACTTTCTGGTTATTAATCAGCAGTGCTCGCAGTACAAGCCAGAGGACGAGAGGCAATGAGCAGGGCAGAGGGGCTATGTTCTTTGTTTACATTTCATTTCTCTTTGGGTCTTAAATTTGCTGTTTTGAAAAGACCCCAAGGCCTTGGCAGCTCAGGAGGTTGAAGAAGCAAACCTCCGTGCAAGAGTTCTGAACTTAAAAAACTTGGATGGGCTCTAGGGTTTCTGGAAAATGCTGATATTGTTTACAAAACTGTGTTTGTGTGTGTGTGTGTGTGTGTGTGTGTGTGTGTTGATTTTTTTTGTGAAGAGGGTTTGTGGCTTTCACCACATTCTCAAAGAGGTTTTATGGCTTTAGCAATTCCCAAAAAGGTTATTAACCAAGTGACAAGAAGTATAGGTGGATCCCCTCCACCAACAAACAAGACGAAAACACAAAACGTTTGCTCAGGATCTCAGAGCTTCACTTACTCTCCATGAAACCCCACTCACAATCCCCGTTTTGTTTTTTCTCAAGGCAGGAATTGGGAACGTGGTGTGTATCGTGGGTGTTACACAATACACAGAGTATCGTGTATCAGTAGAGAAGAGTTGGTGATACACCCAACTCTTAACTCACAGTCTTCAGTCTTCTGTCTGGTATTCTTTTTGAGAGTCACCTGGCAGCAAACCATTTTAATTGAAATGTAAAATGGCCCTTTCGCCACGCTCTGTGAAAGTATTTAACGTGTGCCTTTGGTCTGTGCCCACCTTTCAGTATCACTGTCATTTCTTACTGTTTTTTCTTTCTTCCCCTGAAAAGTAGAAAAACAGGAATTAATACCTGAGATCTATCCTAACCCACTATCCCCCTCCATTAAAGAAATTTTGGGGGTAACTTTTGGCTTACAATGTTCTAGAAACTGGCTGAGCTAAGCACATAGGATTTTGTAATAATAATCTGACAAGTAAAGACTATTGTTTATTCTCATGTTACAGATAAGGAAACTGAGGCTTTGAGAGGGTAAAATTTTTCCTAAGGTCAGGTGGTATGTAAATAGTAGGGCAAGGATTTGAAATCAGGTATATGTTGGGTCTTTGAGAGTAGTCCCTGAAAACTACAGGTTCCTTACACTGCACACATCATGGAGGAGACTGGACAAGAGTAGGTTGACCAGGCTAGGCATGGGGGCTCACACCTGTAATCCCAGCTGATATGGTTTGGCTGTGTCCCCACCCAAATCTCATCTTGAATTGTAGTTCCCATAATCCCCACATGGGAGGGGAGGGGTCATGGGAGGGGCCAGGTGGAGATAATTGAATCATGGGGGTGGTTTCCGCCATCCTGTTCTGGTAATACTGAGTTAGTTCTCAAAAGAGCTGATGGTTTTATAAGGGGCTTCCCCTTTCACTGGGCACTCCTTCTTCTTCTCCCTGCTGCCACATGAAGAAGGACATGTTTGCTTCCCCTTCTGCCATGATTGTAAGTTTCCTGAGGCCTCCCTAGCCATGCTGAACTGTGAGTCAATTAAACCTTTTTCTTCTATAAATTACCCAGTCTCAGGTATGTCTTTATTAGCAGCATGAGAATGGACTAATACACCAGTGCTTTGGGAGGCATAGGCAGGAGGATCACTTGGGGCCAGGAGTTGGAGACTGGTGTCCACATAGTGAGACTCTGTCTCTACAAAAGCAAAATAAAAATTAGGCATGGTGGCACACACCTGTAGTCCCAGCTACTCAGGAGGCCAAGGCAGAGGAATTGTTGAGCTCAGGAGGTCAAAGCTGCAGTGAGTTATGATTGTGCCACTGCACTCCAGCCTGGGGCAACAGAGTGAGACTTTGTCTCTAAAAAAAAATGAAAAGTAAGAAAGAATAGATTGACCAGTCCTCCAGAGAAAAGGAAGCAAAAAGGACAAGAGAATGGAGCTTACATGTGAGAGCCAACTGAGCTTTTCTCATACCAAGTCCAGGATTAGACAGATTCACACACCCAGTGTCAGGTCTTGGAGGAGCAAGAAGGCAGCCCACCCTAAAAGAGAACAGGGAGAAGAAAGTAGCAGGGTATGAATCTTTTGTTCCAAACGTATCCTTCAGGTAAGTCCCTCTACCTCCCCTGGGATGGAGTGGAAAAAGTAAGGAGAGACACCTAGAAGACTGTACCAATGGATGGTCCTCCGTATGGAAGGAAATATCAAGAATAGGGAAGAAGTGTCTCCCATTCAAGGGGATTTTCTTACCCAACCATAAGGATCCTGTTATGCAGGGGCTCCACAGTACATGGTCCCTGTAGACAAACTTCTAGACCTTCCATCATACCATGAGGTCAAATATAACATCTCCGGAAGGGACAAAATGAGCGAGGCCAATTTGGAATGCCATTGGTGTCACCAAACCCCAGCATTATCACAGGATCCACTGTGTGCGTTGGAAAGATTGAGTTATTTTTCTGTATAACCAAAATGTTGCCCAGGGGGCACAGAGGAGTGACTTGACCCATACCTTGTAAGAAGCTGTTGTGGACCTTGGCTTTCAGAGATGACCTGTCAGGCCACTCTGAGTGAGAGACCTAAGGCTTCTTATTCTCTAGGACAGGCCGTGTGGACATGACATCATGGGCTTCAGGGATGAAGTCTCCACATCCTGCATCTGGAAGTATTTTCCATTTACTCCTCCCAGATCCTGTCTCTACCCTTGTATTCTGCTCTCTGCCACAGGAAGAAACCTGTGCAACTGGCATTAGGGTTCAGCCAGTGCAGAGATAGCACAGGAGGGCAGGAGGAAGAGGAGAGTGAGGTCAAGGTATCCATTGCCCTGACTCCCTCCCTGTGTTGTGGTCTGGGAACTGCTGGCTATGTCTCTCCACCAAAGCTTTCTGCAAGGCAGCCTTCTCTGTATAACCCTTTCCTTGGTTCTCCTTCTAGGTGCATAGGTGGACAGTGTTTATAGACCCAATTAGTACACGATCCCACATGTTTCTATATTAGTCATTTGCCACAACAAAATACCACAGACCTGGTGGTAAACCACAGAAATTCATTTTCTCCCAGTTCTGGAAGTTGAAGGTCCGAGATCAAGGTGCCAGCAGGGTTGGTTTCTCTGTATGCCTCTCTCTTTGGCTGGCAGGTGGCCTCCCTCTTGCTGCCTCTTCCCGTGGTATGCAAATGTGCATATTCATCCCAGGTGTCTCTTCCTCTACTTATTAGGACACCAGTCAAATTGGATTATAGCCCCACCCTCACAGCCTCATTTTTAACTTAATTACCTCTTAAAGACCTTATGTCTGAGAGAGAACTCTTAAACACTGTTGGTATGAATGTAAACTAGTACAGCCACCATGGAGAACAGTATGGAAGTTCCTCCAAAAACTACAACTAGAGCTACCATATGATCCAGCAATCCCACTACTGGGCATTGATCCAAAGGGAAGGAAATCAGTATATCAGAGAGACACCTGCACTCCCATGTTTATTGCAGTACTATTCCCAGTAGCCAAGATATGGAATCAACCTAGGTGTTCAACAGCAGACGAATGAACAAGGAAAAGGTAGTGTATATACATAATGGAATACTATTCAGCCATGAAAAGAATGAAGTCCTGCCTTTAGAGACTACATGGGTAGAACTGGAGGACATTATGTTAAGTGAAACAAGCCAGGAGCTGAGAGTTAAACACCACATGTTCCCATTCATGTGTGGAAGCTAAAAAAGTTTATCTAAAAAAGTGGAACAGAGGATGCTAGAGGCAGAGAAGGGCACTGGGGAAGAAGGCATGGGGAGATATTTGTTAAAGGCTACGAAGTTATAGCTAGATAGAAAAGGAATATCTTCTAGGGTTCTATACCAGGGTTCTCCAACTCCCGGGGCCACAGACTGGTACCAGTCCATGGCCTGTTAAGAACCCTGGCCACACAGCAGGAGGTGAGTGGCAGGTGGGTGAGCGAATGAAACTTCATCTCTATTTATAGCCACTCCCCATGGCTCGCATTACCGCCTGAGCTCTGCCTCCTGGAGCTCAGGATCAGCAGCAGCATTAGATTCTCATAGGATTGTGAACCCTCTTGTGAACTGTGCATGCAAGGGATCTAGGTTGTGAGCTCCTTAAGAGAATTGAGAATCTAATGCCTGATGATCTGTCACTGATTCCCATCACCCTCAGATGGGACCGTCTAGTTGCAAGAAAACAAGCTCACGGCTCCCATTGATTCTACATTATGGTGATGTATAATTATTTCGTTATATATTACAATGTAATAATAATAGAAATAAAGTGCACAATAAATATGATGTACTTGAATCATCCCCAAACCATACCCCTACCCCCCAATCTGGGGAAAAATTGTCTTCCATGAAACCAGTCCCTGGTGCCAAAAACATTGGAGACCACTGTTCTGTACCACTGTAGGATGACTATAGTTTACAATAATATATTATACAGTTTCAAATAGCTAGAAGGAAGACATTGAATGTTCCCAACACAAAAAAAACCGTAGAGATTTGAGATGATGGATATGCTAATTACTCTGATCTGATCACTATACATTATATGTATCAAAACATCACTATGTACCCCTTAAATATGCACCATTATTGTGTGTCGACTTTCAAAATGAAATTAAATTATTTTTTAAAAGACCTTACTTCCAAATATGGTTACATTTGGAGGTACTGAGGGTTGGGACTTCAACATATGAATCTGAGGGGGAAGGAGACACACTCAGCACATAACGGTCTCTCCACACCTTTTAGTAAGCACTTTATCCTCATTTGAATGTGCCATCTGTTTCCTGCAGCCTGATTGACAAAGGGAACCCTTTGAGCTGTTTCTCTTGTAGAGATGTATACTAAATTGCCTACTTTCACCCACCCCCTGCCGCCCCTCCAGGAACTGGAGGATGGTGTGTAATTCGGGCTGAATCGTCTGTAGAGTCATCACATCCCTATTTAGATGAAACCTTCACTCTCAGCCTCTCTTTGTTACCATGCTCTTGTCTCCCAGAAACTTCAGAGGCCACAGATGGCTTGGTGTGTTCTACAGTCTAGCTCTCCTCACCTAATGGTTTTCAACCTGTGCATGTTGGCATTTGAGGACCTTTGCCTGGGTGTCACCATGTCAGGATCTCTGTGTAAAATGGATTTTCAGTACAACTGAGGGTGCAAACTATGATGATGAGGTCTGCTGGGCAGCATTGTGTCAGCACAGGGCATGGCTCACCAAAGGTGGGAGGGGACATGCTGGCTTCTCTGAACCGGGTGGGGATGCTGCATTTGGAGGTAATAAATGCATAAGAGGATAAAGGCAGTAACAGCTCCACTCCAACCATGGCACCTAGTGAAGGGCCAGAGAGTAGCCTTTCTGTCACAATAACCACAGATGCAGTGTAACCTCTTCTCAAGCGTGGGAAACCACTGTCCCGTCCTGAGAGCTGTACCAAGCTGGGAGTTCCTCTCCCGGCCATCAACTTTCTTGTCTTAAGAGGTCTGTTTCCAGAATTCTCTAGAGCCATTTGCTGGTGGTGTGGCTCATCCTTTAAAATCTTTATTTCCTTTCATTTCCAAACCTACTCTCCAGCTCACCCTGTAATGCTACAGAGGAGCCTGGGGATTTCTTTAGCATTTTGAAGTCCTTGGCTGCCATTTTGGTTGCTTGAAGATTTTGCTCCAAGACCCACTGCTCTGCATATTTGTTTGTTTGTCGTGTCAGTCATCAGGAAACCTAGACCATATGTTTCTGACTCATTTACACCCAAGTCATCAAACAACACTTGGAGTAGTTGTTTTAAGTCCATAAAGGTTTTACATCCTTAGGTTTCATTTCTCGGCACTCTTCCTTAATTAAATATAATTTATCCAACACTTACGAATGCTACATGCCAAGCACTGCACTGGCTCTGGAAGTGCAGAGAAGAATAAAACACAGATCCTTCCTTCACGGAGTTTGCAACATGAATCACCCTGCCAAGCATTAATGAAATTAAACCAGAATGGTAAAATGTTCATTTTGAAGTCCCAGGTCTGTGAGTTTGAGCAGTTTCTAGATGTAGCCAGGGTGACACTGGCCTGCTCCTCACTGGCTCGGCTTTTGGATTTTCCTCTTCCCAGAGGTGGATACTTTAGTGATGCATCGATAAAGTCTTGATTCACTCCATTTGAAGCCTTTTTTTTTTTTTTTATCCTGAGGGACCTGGCTGTGCCTTTCCATGGAGGAGAAAATCCATTGCTCCCCTGGAGAGCCGAAGTTTGCATGGATGCCAGAGGTGTGGTTGGAATTAGGACTTTTTACTATGAAGTTCCAGTAAGGAGAACTCAGAGGTAAATTAACAGGAACAAGTGATATTCTGCACTGCTGATTCTATTTCACAATCTCAGAGGATAATCCTCGCCAAGGAGCCGATTTAAATCCCACCCTCTTCGGCACCTGTTAACTTCACCAAAGCACAAAAAACTTTTTTCTAGATACGGGGGCAATATTAGGATTTTGTTTTCCTAAGTGATTCCCATGGACTTTTCTTTTCTTCCTAACTGTGCCAAGTATTAAGAATTGTATGAGGTTGACATCAGAGAGTTTTCACACAGTCTTTGGACAGAGCCACACAAAGGTACTTTTTAAGCCCCAGTCAGTAGCATACAGAGGCCCACAGCTCTGCTCACACATGGGGCATGAACAGCCCCGGCTTCAGATCCCTGAGTAGTGCACTGCAATCAAGAGCAGCTAATTCTCACCCTTTGGCATCTCTTTTTGCCTGAATATTCAGCTGGTGGCAGCCAGCAAGGATTGTTTATTTTATTTTGGTCCTGCAGTGTTGGGTTGTCTGCAGACTATCACCTGATTTTGGTTTATCATTTTGTTTACCCTCACCAGGTCCTTGAGTTTAGAGCTACTTTTTGAGCTTTAAAATAAGCAAGTCCATGGGTGGTCTCAATGACCAGGACTGTGTTTTATTTCCTCCTTTCCTCAGAGTCCCTGGCTTGGCTCCTAGGAGGTGCATGGTACCTGTTGGATGACGATGGTGATGACAAAGACAATGAGGGCAGATATCATGTTTTTCATGCTTAGTACCCACCAGGCATGGTGCTAGGTGATGAGCTCACCAGGCACGGTGCTAGGTGACACACCTGCATCTGGTTACTGCATCTTCACCACCATCCTAATGGCACAGATGAATCGGAGGCACGAAGCCTGTGTTATTTCCCCAGAGGCACACACCAGCGAACAGAGAGCTGAGATCTAAACCCCTGTGAGTCTCACTCCGGAGCCCAAGCTCTTGGCTTGAATTCTGGAATGAAAAACCAAATTAATAAAGTGCAAAATGTTTGTCTTTCCAATTCTGCGTCTTCCCTATCCAAAGGCATTTCAAAGGAAGAATTCAACAAAACGTCTTTTGTGAGTTAGTGAAGCCGCCACAAATGTTGAACTCCTGAGTCTGGGTCAAGAAAAACTTAAGACTGAAAATTCCAATGAGACAGCTCTGAAGAGATGGTTCTCAGCCTGCCAGTGGCCCAGAAGAACCTTCCGGAAAGACTAAAGTGCCCTCTAAGAAGGACCAAGTGCTTCTGCAGGAAGTAAAAGCTGCGCCAGGCAGACAGGCCACCCAGGAAAGCCGTTTGGTTAGCTCAGCAGAGAAAACCAGGGCTGGTCTTCCCTTCAGCAAGTTGGTCATCTCCACACCGACTCTCCTGTGAGAGGCCACTGCTGCAGGACACAGTATGAAGAGTGGGCAGAGTTGAGGGACAGTATGAACTTAGACGGGAAGTTCTTGTCCTTCTCGTCTAAGGGGAGACAGATGACACCTGAGGTCAGCAGGAAAGTGAGCTCACCTGTGTGAGTGTCACCAGGTGCCTTTTCTTATTAACATTTCCTACGAACTGAGATCCGGTTTTCTGCTCTGCAATTCACAGATGAGGAAAACAAGGCCTAGAGAAGTGAAGATACTTACCCAAAGCAAACAGAATAAGAGGCGGAATGAGAGCTTCATTCAAGGGAAGTTTCTGATCTTCACAGCAGCCCTGCTGTGTCTGAGATCGCGTGTCATACACTGTCACATAATTCCCCTCCACCGATGTATGCCACACCCCAGGCTTCAGAGAGAACATGCTGGACATTGCCTCTGCCCTGATGGAATTCATATTCAAGAGGAGAAACAGATAATAAACAATGAACGTTGCAGGATGAATGCCTGATTTACAACCGCGGTAAGCACCAAACAGAAAGGCTGGTCTCTGAGAGCATCTTCAGAATCTACCCATTTCCCCCAACTCCATTGCTACTTCCCTGCTTCCAGCCACCATCAACCCTCTCCTGGATTCTCAAACCTGCCCCTGTGCTGGTCTTCCTGCTTCTCTGGCCAGCCAGAGGATCTTTTAAACTGTAAATCAGATGACATCACTGTACTGCTCAAAACCTCCCAGAGGCTCCCTCTCAGAGAAAAGGCTGATGTCCTACCATGGCACATGGGGCCCTAAAGGCCCTCCAGCTACTCACCAGCCTCACCTCTTCCTCCTCATCCTGCCTCTCACCAATGCGTTAGCGCTTAGCCATACCAGCTCCTGAATACTATTGCTGCACACTCCACCCTGGGTCCCACCTCGGGGCCTTTGCACTGGCTGTTCCATCTGCCAGGGCTCTCTCCCCGCCAGTACCAGCATGGACTGATCCTCACTTCCTACAGGGTTCTGAAGGGGAGAGTCCTTTTTCCGTTGCTTCAGCCTCCCTGTCTCCCTTTCCCTGCTTCATTTGTCCCTCAGCAATGATCAGCATTTGACCTTATGTGTATTTGTTAATGCCTGTCTTGAATGAAAGTTCTGGGACAGCGAGGTCTTGCTCTGTTGTATGTTCTGCTCTATGCCCAGGACTGGGAACAGTGCCTGGCATATAGTAGACCCTTAATAAATAATTATTGAGGGGGGCTGGGTACAGTAAGTCACATCTGTAATCCCAGCACTTAGGGAGGCCAAGGCGAGAGGCTCACTTGAGGCCAGGAGTTCAAGACCATCCTGGGCAACATGGCAAGACACTGCCATCTCTACAAAACATTAAAACACAAAAATAGCTGAGCATGGTGCTGTGTGCCTGTAGACCCAGCTACTTGGGAGACTGATGCAGGAGGCTCACTTGAGCCCAGGAGTTGGAGGCTGCAGTGAGCCATGATGGCACCACTGCACTCCAGCCTGGGGGACAAAGCAAGACCTTGTCTCTATTTTCAAAAAGTTTTATTAAGGGAATGAGCCAGGAATGGTGGCATGCGCCTGTAGTCCCAGCTACTTGGGAGGCTGAGACAGGAGGATTGCTTGAGTCCAGGAGTTCGAGATCAACCTGGGCAATATAGAAAGACTATTTCCAAAATATATATATATATATTGAGGGAATAGGTATGTAATGAAGGGCCACATTTAGTTTGGGGATGGCCACATTTGGTTTGGGGATGAGAGTTGATTTCTTTGGGAGAAGAGAGGCATGGCATGCAGGTTCTAGCGTGGTTCCCCATTCCCTTCCCTTGGTGTTCACATCCTTGTGTAGTCCCTTCCCCTTGGGTGGGGTGGGACCTGTGATGTCACTTTCAAGATTAGCTTACGAAGGACAGTGATGGCTGTCTTGCTAGTGCACTCTCTCCCCATCTCTCACTTGCTCCTGTTGATGAAGCAGCCTGCCACGTTGTGAGCCACTAAGAGGCCCACACAGTAAGGAACTGGGGCGGCCAACAGTCTGCAAGGAACTGAGTCCTGCCAACGCTCAGGTTAGTGAACCTGGAAGCAGATCCTCTTCTGCATGGAGCTGTGCTGTGATGGCAGCCACAGCTGACACCTTGCAGCCTGTGAGAGACCCCAGGACAAAAGACTCAGAGAGCCCAAAAGTCTGTGACCAGATCCTGGTGTACAGAAACTGTGAGACACTCAGTATTGCCTCAAGCAGTTAAGACCGGGACGTCTTGTTACACAGCAGTAGATAACTAATACAGGAGAGGTTCAGGCCCTGGGGAGCTGCATTCTGA
Source organism: Macaca thibetana thibetana (assembly GCF_024542745.1). Classification (NCBI taxonomy): domain Eukaryota; kingdom Metazoa; phylum Chordata; class Mammalia; order Primates; family Cercopithecidae; genus Macaca; species Macaca thibetana. The sequence continues at coordinate 13,440,178 of NC_065578.1, forward strand.
GTACAGAAGGAGCATGGTGCAGGCAATTAAAAAGGCAAAGAAGCCAGAAACCTAGAGCTTCATGAGCAAGGGGAAGAAGTGTAGGGGATGAGGGGAGAAAGGGTGCAGGGGCCAGGTGCTGGATTTGGGGTTTAACCTAAAAGCGAATAGAAGCCACCAAAGGGTTGAAGCAGGTAGCAGGGAGGCAGTATCTGATTTGCATGTTGCATTTAAAAGATCACCCTGGATACCATACAGAGAAGAGAGTAGAAGGGCAGAAGGAGTGAGGAGAAAGAAGGCTGTGAGGGTCATCTGTGCCTGAGATGTTGATGGCCTGGTCCGGGGCACTGGCAGTGGTAGCCACGGAGAGGGAGATAGCAGGACGCTGACTCGCAGGTTCCAACAGTCCTTGTCTGTGTTTTGGCTCAAAACACTGAGATGCTGTGTGGGTTCACGTTGATGCCAACAATGCTGAAATGACACCATTCTCATCATAGAAGTTTTCGATGCTTTCTGAAAAGCAGGCGTGCTAACCCTATCTGACTAGAGAGAAAACCAGGCCCTGGGAAATGGCGCATTTTGCAATCATTTGAGACCCCTCTGACCCGCCAGAAGCCCATGCTGTGGAAGCTGCACACTTCATTTCGTGAAAGGTCACTCCAGGCTCTCCCCGGCCCCAGTCCCTGACAGCTGCTAAATCATCTATTATTACCCGAAAAACCAAAGCTGAGCCTCCACAGGGAAAGAAACGATGAAAGTCAAAAGTTGGGGGCAGAAACTGGGCAGACTGGAACGTTCCCCTAGCGCAAGCCATGGCTTAAAACCAACCACAGCAGCTATAGAATTAATACTTTCTTCTCACCCCCCACCTTTTTCCTGTGCTTTCTCACACAACACAATAAACAGCATCTGCGTTTTCCCAGCCCTGGTGGTGCGAAGTATGCTACGAGATGACACATTGCCTGTAGATGCTCATGTTTCAGTTGTTTTTTAATGCAGCACTGCTGTGTAACAAACAACCACAAGCCCTCAGTGTCATAGACAGTAAGCACACAATGCTCCTATGTCTGGGTGGTCAGGGGGCCACTCTAGTCTGGACTGAGCCTGCTCAATACCTGTGGATCATCTGGCTACCTGCTGGGGTGACTGGGGCCACCAGGCTCTGCTCTGTGTGTCTCTCATCCTTCATTACGCTAACACGGGCTTGTTCTCATGGTGATACTGAGGTGCAAGAGAGGACAAGCTTAACTGCACAAGTGCTTTTCAAGCGTCTGCTTGTTCCATGTGTGCTAACATCTCATTGGCCAAAGCAAGTCACATGGCCACGTCCAGGCATGAAGAACTGGGGGCCTTTTGCAATGCTCCTGGTAGGCACATGCCGCTGCTGATCTCAGATCTTTTTTTTTTTTTTTTTTTTTTTGAGACGCAGTGTCGCTCTGTCGCCCAGGCTGGAGTGCAGTGGCCGGATCTCAGCTCACTGCAAGCTCCGCCTCTCGGGTTCACGCCATTCTCCGGCCTCAGCCTCCCAAGTAGCTGGGACTACAGGCGCCCGCCACCTCGCCCGGCTAGTTTTTTGTATTTCTTAATAGAGACGGGGTTTCACCGTGTTAGCCAGGATGGTCTCGATCTCCTGACCTCGTGATCCGCCCGTCTCGGCCTCCCAAAGTGCTGGGATTACAGGCTTGAGCCACCGCGCCCGGCCTGATCTCAGATCTTTAACAGCACCATCGTTTCAGTGCTGATCACTGTCATTTATGGAGCTGGCACTGTGCCTGGTTATTTTACTTTAACTCAGTGGCTCCCAATGGGGAGTGATTTTGTCCCCCAGGAGACATCTGGAGATATTTTTGGTTATCATAACTGAATGGGGAAGATGCTTCTGGCATAGGGTGGGTAGAGGCCAGGGACACTGCTAAACACACTGCAGTACAGAGGACGGCCCTCACAGCAAAGACTTGTCCGGCCCCAAATGTCAGTATTGCCAAGGCTAGCTGAGTACAGTGGCTCATGCCTGTAATCCCAGTATTTTGGGAGGCTGAGGCAGGGGGGTCACAGAGGCCAGGAGTCAGAGACTAGCCTACACAACAAAATGTCTCTCTTTTTGAGAGACCTCATCTCTACAAAAAAATAATCAGGTGTGGTGGTGCACAGCTGTAGTCCCAGCTGTTTAAGGGGCTGAGGCGGGAGGATCGCTTGAGCTCAGGAGATGGAGATTGCGGCGAACCATGATCACACCACTGCACTCCAGCCTGGGCAACAGAGGGAAATCTTGTCTCAAGGAAAAAAGAAAGAAAGAAAAATAATATTGCCAAGGTTGAGAACATATGCATTAATTTGATCAATCCTGACACCCACACCCACCCTATGAAGTAAGTTTCATTAGATCCATTTTTGCTCATTTTTTCCTTTCTTAGCCACATAACCAGGTCTTGCTCTCTGGGCTGACTGATGGAGACTGCCTGTGGTTTGGGTGCAGGTCCCTGCAGTCTGGTTACCATCCTACTGGTTCCATTTTGTTCCTGCCACCTGGTCCACCTCCCAGGTAGTGGCTGACACTCCCCTCTGCCTGGATCCCTGATGGACAGATCCCTTCTCAAGAGGCATCTGATGATACCCTCTTCGAAGCAGGTGAAGAGTATCAGAGTATCCTTGTTCTCAATTAGCTAGATAATTGGCTCTGCACGGAATTTCTCACTGGCTGTGTTGGAGAGGCATTATTAAAGAAACTCAAAGTAAAGAAAAAAAAAATCCCTAAGCAGCCGGTATGTTTGCATGGCCTCCTGGTCTACCCCAGAACCTCTAGGCACGTGTGCAGCATCATTAAGGCGGAAGTTCGTGTGGGGGTCCCGGGTTGGGAATGTTGTGGAGAGAGCAGACACCTGCTCTGCTCATGCATGCTCTTCCCCACTTCAGGCAATCACTGTCTCTTGTGGGCTGCTCCTGAAGGCTGTGATGGTCCTTAAGGCAGCTGCTGGACATGAGAACAGCTGCTGATCCCAGGCATGGGCACCATACCTGCTCTGTGCTCTTCCTGTTAGGAAGAGAGAGATGTGGATAGGTCTTGGTTTTCACACTTTGGGGATGAAAACACAGTATTTTTCTTTCTCTTTTCTTTTTCTTTTTCTTTCTTTCTTTCTTTTTTTTTTTTTTGAGACAGATTCTTGCTCTGTCATTCAGGCTGGAGTGCAGTGGCACAATCACGGCTCACCGCAGCCTTGACTTCCCAGGCTCAAGTGATCCTCCTGCCTCAGCCTCCCAAGTAGCTGGGACTATAGGCACACACCACCATGCCCAACTAGTTTTTCTTTCTTTTAGTAGAGATGAGGTTTCACTATGTTGCCCAGGCTGGTCTCGAACTCCTTAGCTCAAACAATCCTCCTGCCTCGGCCTCCCAGAGTGCTGGGACCACAGGCACGTGCCACCACACCCAGCTAACTTGTTGATTTTTTGTAAGAGACAGGGTCTCACTCTGTTGACCAGGCTGGTCTCGAATTCCTGGACTCAAGGGATCCTCCCGCCTTGGCTGAGATGCTGCTCCCTGGCTAGTGTGTGATCTGCCACTTTGCAGGGCCCTAACAGTGCAGCACCAGAATAGTGGCTGGAAAAGGCCAAGGGCTTAGGGCAGGTTGCTCTTGAACTTCCCCATGTGCTTGTCTCAAGGGGCCCCATCTCAGCCCGATGGGAGGGGCTGGGTCTTTGCCTGTAGTACTTTACCTTCACAAGGGAGGTTGGCCAAGTTTACAAAATGAGGTGACACTTGGCACCAAAGAATGGCACAGCCTGGCAGCGAAGCTGTTTCCTCCATTCACAGCAGAGTTGTTGGAAGCCGGCAGCGCACACATCGCCTTCAGAAGGGACTCCTCCAAAACCTCAGCGCTCCGAAAACAGAGGCTGCGTGTGCGGCTTGGTGTTCAGGGGCTGGCAAATGAGCCAGTAATGGATGTTTCCCATCCTGAGGGCACATTTTTCTCCGAGGACCATATCACCTCTTAGGGCCTAATACAGGTTGATATTTTTCCTTTACCCTGAAAGTCTCTGCAGCAAATGTGCAGTCAGAACCATTTTTTCTGATTGAACTAAAAGTATCGCAGCTTCATTTTCTTTTCCCTTTGGGTTAAGTCAGTATTTAAAAGGCCTCTCTGAAGAGTGAAACTATCTCTAATTTAGAAGGCTCCAAATCTCCGTCACAGAGACACAGGCCACGGTGGTTGACAAGGCTCCGGACTCTTGTTTCTAAACATTTAAGCCGTCTTTACACTTAAAATGGACGCTGGAGTGTTTCTAAGGATGGGGATGAAAGTGGCGCAACCGAAGGTCTTTAATCAACTGTGGTCAGCAAATAAAAGGAAGTGACAGTTCCCTTGAAATGTTGAAAGGCTTGGATTTCTTCATCAGAAGTGTTTTAAGAGCAAACTCTCAGGTTCACTCAAGTGGGGCACTGCCTTCCACATGCCAATATCCACTACTTAAGTGCAGAGAAAAATGTGTATATACGTGCCTGTGTATGTGTGTACACGTGTGTGTGTGTCGGTGTGTGTGCATTGGAAGGGCTTCTCAGCTTCCCACCCAGAATTCTCTGTTTGCAAAGTAAGTGTGTACAGGTCATGATTATGGCACATTGAAATTAATGGAAGCGGATTTCTCTAGACATTTATCATTCAGGCAACGCAGCGTTCTCTCCAAAATCCCCGTTGCCGAAGTACAAATTTTTCAAGTCATCTTCAACTCCTTCCTCTCCCTCACTTGAGGGCATGCAATCAGTCGAGCAGATTTTCTTCCCGTTTCCAGTCTTTTTTCACATCTCTCTGTTCCCTTCCATTTCCACTGCTGCCCAGAAATCAGGCCCTCATAATCCTTCCCTTGGACCGCTGGAATAACCTCCCTGTTGGCAGCCTTGTCCCCTAATCCATCCTGGATTCAGCTGCTAGATGAATTCTCCGATAGCAACTCTCTAAGCAGGTCGCTCTTGTCATCAAAGCCCACTGCTCAGGCCTCAGGCAGAGCGCCCGAAAGGCTGGCATTTCAGCCATGTGCCTGAGCCGTCCTTTCCTGTGTTCCCTGCCGTCCCTAGTTAACCCGCGCCCTCCCCTCTAGGGCCCTGCTCTGCAAACTGTGCTCTGTGAATCCCATCCAATCCCAAACATGGCTCTAGCCACCACAATTACTGACCTACTTGGTTCTGTTAAATCCATTTACCAAAGTTTCTATGTCAGTGTTTGTCAAAGAAGAGGGTGCCACTGAGTGGGGAATGTTCTCCTGGCAGTTCCTTTGGAGCATCTTAGGCTTTCTGGCCTCTGTGACTTGACTCACAGCAGTCCCGCCCTCTGGAATGCCTTCTCCTCCAGCCCCGCCCTTCAAGGCCCAGCTGGGAGGCTCCCTTGCCCTTGGAGGGAGAGGTAACTTCTTTGGACACCTGGCCAGATGCGAGCACTCTCTCCCCTAGGCATCTCTGATTTATCTGCATCGTCCTTAGATGTGCATGTTTACAGCCTACAGCATTATTGTCTCATAACCTCCCACTCCACCCCCCACCCACTCACTGGATGTGGACTCTGTAGGTACAAGGACTCGTGTATTCATCTCATGTGTCCATTCAACAACGATGTACCCTGGCATGAGCTTTCCCATACCAGGTGCCGGGAATGTGTTGATGAACGAGAAGGATACATCTCTACCCTCATGGGTTCTGTATTCTAGCTGGAAAGAGCGTCTGGAGGCCAGAAGTCCAAAGTCAAGGTATTAGGAGGGCCATGCTTCCTCCAAAACCTCTAGAAGAGGCTCCTTCCTTCCTTTTCCCAGCTTCTGCTGGCCCAAGAATTCCTTGGCTGTGGCAGCATCTGATCTCTGCCCCTGTCTTCTGTGGCCCTCTCCCTGTGTGTCTCTGTGCCCTTCCCTATCTCGTAGGAGAACACTCCCATTGGATTTCGAGCCCACTGTAATCCGACATGATCTCATCTTGACCTTTGCCTTAATTACGTCTGCAAGGACCCTTATTCCAAATAAGGTTCTAAGGTTCAGCATGGACATGAATTTGGGGCTGCCATGGAAGTGGAAACTGAGGCCCAAGAGGCCCATAGAGCTGACATCCCTGTGGGGCTGACATCGAAGGGGAAACTGAGGCCCAAGAGGGCAGGTTGTCCTGGACCTCACAGCTCAGCTTGGCCAAACAAAGGTCAGGCCTTGACCCAATGTGGATTCCCTTCCAATGTACACCAACTCCTACCCCTGCTGCACCAGAAATCCAAGCTTGATGGCCACCATCTTGCCTCCTGTTCGCAGCCTGCTCTCTTTGGTTCAGAATACAAGGAGAATAGAATCTGATCAGAGGCCATCGAGGCGGAGGCTTCCTCCATTGAGCCTGGCCTGCATCACCTGTCGTGACTGGTGTAGCACCGCCAAAGACCAACAGCATTGGCTGCTGGTCACCAGCGGCAGGGCAAGCACAAAGAAGCAAGTTACCCCCAGGGGGTCTGATTCCCGTCCAGTCGCATTTTCGATGTGCTTCATGCTCTCTCTTCCAGCTGTTTGTGCTGCCACTTCGAATGGTTGATTCTGTTTCTCTGTAAAGAAAATGTTGCTCATTTCCGTTAAGTGCCCATCTCCCTGGTTTATGTTGCCACCACATTTGTCCTCCCGCTTGATGTGAATTCAAACCGTGGTAGACAGCGTGCCCTCGGGACTCCGCTCAGCGTTGTGTACTACCCCTTCATCACCTGCTTTTCAGAGAGTACAGACCAAATTTCCCCCAACCTGGCACGCGGATGTCCTTGCGGGGACTTTTCTATTTTGGAGGGTTTCCGCATATCACAATATCCTTTTTGTAATAAAAGGAAGAGAATTGCTGACAATTTTCACAAATTTAGGCCCTTGCAAGAATAATTTTCTCTGAATTATGTGTGATTCTCCTTTTTATGTGTCCCTAACATTTAGTTTGCTTTCGGTGCAGCCGCTAAGCTGCCTGTTAAATATTTGTCTCTCCTGCCACTTGGTCTTCAAGCTGTAGCACACACGGGCAGTGCCAAGGACCTTACATGGCGAATGTCACTGGCCTTCCGGATCCCCACATACCAGAAGCGGTGAAGGAGGAGACAGAACTGGGGTTTAACTTAACTCCTAAACTGCTGAATCTGCACCGTTTCCTTTCTGCTTTTATCTTAGGGCTATGTGGAGGGCTGGATCCTTAGGGGACATATAAAAGCAAGAACCACCCCACTCTGCCCCAGTTGTGCCTACTAGGATGGGTTGGTTGACACGACATAAAAAAGAGAAGATAGGGGGTTTGAGGTCAACATTTTTCAACTTCACAGTCTGAGTTGAGGGGTAGGATTGTCTGAGTCTCTAAGAGTGCAGTCTTGGTTTCCAAGAACGGCAGGAACCTAGAATGGCCCTCATCACAATCTACCCAGAGTCGCCATAGGACCAACCCACACTCAGCTTTGCACACGTACTCTCTGCTTGCTGGTCCTTCCACGGACTCAGCTTCTGCAAGGCAGGGATGATGCCCAGCATACAAGGTAGTAGGCAATGAATAAATCTTGGTCAAATTAATAAAATAGCAACCAATTTTGATTATGATTATTCAGTTATAAGTTCATGACCATAGTCAACAAATTTGTGTTGAGTGCACAGCATGTGTCAAGCACCTATATTCAATGTCAGGGACATGACAGGAAGTAGAGCAGGCAAAAGCCCTTGCCCTCATGGGGTTTAGATTCTAGACAAAGAATTTAGGCCATGGAATGCAAAAGTGGACTGCGTCCAGTGGTCTGTTAGAAGGCGACCAGTGCTATGGAGAAACAGCAGGGAAAGAAGATGACAGGGAGTGTAATTTTAAGGACAATGGTTAGGGCGGGACTCTTTGAGAGGTGATATTTGAGCAAAAATGAGAAAGAAGCCAGGCACGGTGGCTCACGCTTGTAATCCCAGCACTTTGGGAGGCCAAGGTGGGCAGATCACCTGAGGTCAGGAGTTTGAGACTAACCTGGCTAACATGGTGAAAACCTTGTCTCTATTAAAAATACAAAAATCAGCCGGGTGTGGTGGCACATGCCTGTAATCCCAGCTACTTGGGAGGCTGAGGCAGGAGAATCGCTTGAACCTGGGAGGTGGAGGTTGTGGTGAGCCAAGATTGCGCCACTGCACTCCAGCCTGGGCAACAGAGTGAGACTCCGTTTAAAAATAAAAGAGAGAGAGAAAAGGGAAAGAAACATGCAGGTGCTGGGAAGGGCATTCTAGGCAGAGGAGAATGACCAGTGCAAAAGCCCTGCAGCATGTTTGGAAAACAACAGGGGAACTAGAGGAACTGGAGTGGAGTGGACAAGAGGGAGAGGGAGGGACAGGAGGGCAGCAAGCGAACGAGCCACCATCTCCATCCTGTGTAGATGACACAGCTAATGCTCAGGGGATTTAAGAGACACGTCTCAAGCCAGCCAGCAAGTGAATGGGAGAGCAGAGCCCAGGCCTGGGATTCCGGAGCTCGTGCCACTTCTCAACATGACAAGAGGATCCACTGGGAGATGGCACTTCTTGTGAATGCTACCCTTAGCGCCTACTTGGTGCAGCTTTAACTTGGAGAAAAGAAAGATCCCATTCCCCTTCCTTGCTTCTGAGAACAGTCATGGGGCAAGACTGGGCAGCCCCCTTATTTCAGTCTGAGCTATCCTCAGGGTTCCCAGCAAGATCCCAAATACCTCCAAGTCCCTAATGTGTCTTTCTTGGTTGTCAAATGCCACCGTGAGTGTGATTCCTTTCTGTGTTTTTCTCTCTTGCCCCAAAAGGTTCTCGTCTCATTCTGAAACCTGCCTCATGGAGGCCAGGAATAAATTTAATTTAGAGCACCTACCTGTGCAGTCAGTAAATTACTTCTGCTAGCTCGCTCTGACAAACCATCTTCTGTCGCCGACCTTTCCTGCCTCATGTTCTTGCAATATTTTTCTTTGCTTAACTTTCTGTGCAATCTCCTTTTCCATTTCCTGTCTTTGCTCCTCTTATCATTCTTACAGACTGCCCTTCACTCACATCGGCAGCCTTTCCTGTTTTCACTTGCTGCTTCCTCGTCACTTTCTCTTTTTTGAGACGGAGTCTCACTCTGTCGTCCAGGCTGGAGTGCAGTGGCACGATCTCGGCTTTCTGAAACCTCTGCCTACCAGGTTCAAGTGATCCTCTCGCCTCAGCCTCCTGAGTACCTGGGACTACTACTGCACCTAGCCTTCCTTGCCACTTTCGAAGGCATTTTCTTTCTGCTGCCTCCCCCGTGAGTGAGGGTGAAGAACCTCCAGCCTGTTTGCCATCAGGTGACCTGATGACCAGTTCTGGCTTGGCCTCTGCCCTTGTTTGTACCCTTTATACAGAGTCAGGCACTTCTTCTTGCAAAGAGCACTATTTATTTAGGGTGCTCTGGGCCACAGGAGGCCTGGGCAGCGGTATTGATGCTGCCTCGAACAGAGAACCATGAAGCCCTGTTGATATGGCTTGGCAGTGTCCCCACCTAAATCTCATCTTGCATTGTAGTTCCCATAATCCCCACATGTCATGGGAGGGACCCAGTGGGAGGTAATTGAATCATGGGCACGGTTATCTCCATGCTGTTCTCGTGCTTGTGAGTGAGTTCTCACGAGATCTGGTGGTTTTATCAGAGGCTTTTCCCCACCTTCAGTCTGTACTTCTTCTTGCTGCCGCCATGTGAAGAAGGACGTGTTTGCTTCCCCTTCCGCCATGATTATAAGTTTCCTGAGGCTGCCCCAGCCATGCTGGACTGTGAGTCAATTAAATCTCTTTCCTTTATACATTACTGAGTCTTAGGTATGTCTTTATTAGTAGTGTGAGAATAGACTAATAGACCTGTGCAACTGTGAAATTGGTCGGACAAGAACCTTGAAGGCAACCTTGTTCACGTTCGAGGTCTGGTTGTGTTGAGTATTTACCTCAAGGATGACATTTCAGTGCTAACAGCAGGGGTACAAGTCAGTACCGTCCATTTGAAAGGTATCTTGGTGATGTCTGTTCAGATTTCCAACACATTTCTGGGTTTTCAAAACTAAGCAGGTTTTGCAGAGATTTCTATATAAAACAACCTAGTGCAAATTGACATTGCAGCTAATTGTCAGTCAACCCCTCAGCACTTTGAACTGGATAAATAAGTAGAAATACATATACTCTGGGGTACTCTGAGGTTGTTAAAAACGGTGAGGAATAGGCCAGGTACGGTGGCTCACACCTGTAAACCCAGCACTTTGGGAGACTGAGGCAAGTGGATAACTTGAGGTCAGAAGATCGAGACCAGCCTGGCCAACATGGTGAAACCCCTTCTCTACTAAAAATATAAAAATTAGCCAGGCACGGTGGTACATGCCTGTAATCCCAGCTTCTTGGGAGGCTGAGGTAGAATTGCTTGAACCCAGGAGGCAGAGGTTGCAGTGAGCTGAGATTGCACCCCTGCACTCCAGCCTGAGCATCAGAGTGAGACTCTGTCTCAAAAAAATAAAATAAAAAATAAAAAATGGTGAGGATTGGTCCACATGGACTTGGAGAGATGACCAGGAAACAGTTACATTTAAGCAAATTTCCATGTGCGTTTTAATATATGATGATCCATTTTGTAGAATAAAATTATATATCCATTACAGGGCAAATGCGATATTGTTATTAAAAGAAATTAGGTGCTTCACAGATCTTAAACATTGCAGCATTCTCAGGTCATTAAGTTATTCTAATATTCTATCTAATTAATATAAAAAATTCAATTTAAAACCCAGAAGAAGAATATCATTCAGCGTCAAGGTTTGTTTGTTGGATGAGAAGAAATATACATTTGTTGTAACCTTGTTTTGTTTTCAACAAACATGAAAAAGTGTTCCTTTCGAAACATTACACACTGGATTGGTGATGTTCTTTTCCCAATGAGCATGCCTTGGTAAAATAAAATTAAATTTATTTTGTCTGTTACTTGGAATGTCTCTGTCTCTTATACTTTTGATTGTGGAGAATTTCAAACATGCAGGGAAGTCAGCAGCCCAGTAGAGTGAATGCCCTCGTGCTCTGTGGTCATCAGTCCCAATAACCATCAACCCTTGGTCACTCTTGCCCTATCCACACCCGATTCCCTTCCCCAGCCCCTGTTCCTATGTGAGTTTGAAGCAAATTCCAGGCATCATTTAAACAGCTCCATTTAGCTGGGTGCAGTGGCTCATGCCTGTAATCCCAATCCTTTGGGAGCCTGAGGTGGGAGGATTATTTGAAGAGTTTGAGACCAGCCTGGGCAACCTACAAATTTTTTTAAAAAAAACTTAGCAGGACATGGTGGTGTGCACCTGTGTTTCCACCTACTTGGGAGGCTGAGGCAGTAGGATCACTTGAGCCTGGGAAGTCGAGGTTGCCCTTAGCTGTGATCATATCACTGCACTCTGGCCTGAGTGACAGAGCAAGACCCTGTCTCAAAATAAATAAGTACATAAAAATAAACTCTCCATTTCTTCCTCCTGACCCTGCTGCTACGCCGTAGTCAAGGAGTGCATCTTCTAATGTTGAGCTATTGCAAAGAGATCCTAATCCTGACTCCCAGACCTTCTACCTGCTGTCTGCCCCCACACTGTCCCCAGAAGGGTCTTCTTACAGCCTAGCCTGAGCCCTACCTTAACTGAAGCCATCAGAGCCCCACAACTGTGACAGTGGACCAAGCAGGCAGAGCAGGGGTGCTAAGATATCAAAGTCCTCAGGTCCCGGGGCAGCCATGAGTAGTACCTGGGGTGGCCTGAGCTTGCTGACCATGGCCTGTGGCCTCATCGAGACTCACGAGTTTAACACAAGGGAGCAGTACAAAGATGAACACATGTGTCTATGGCTATGATGGGGAAAGAGGAAGAAGTACTGGAACATTGGAACTCTACTGCCTGGGACAAAAGGCCCTTCACAGTTGGCCCTCCATCTGCCTGGCTCAGCATCCGTTTCCTCCCTCTCTCTCCTGCATCCGTCTCCTTTTCCCACTCGAGTGCCCTTGTGGGTAAACATCAGTGGGGTGGAAGTGGGGATGCAGTGACTCAAAACCGCGTCAGAGTGTGGCTCATGATCCCAAAAGCTAGTTTTCCTGTGATATGGCTTTGACTGAAGAGGGTTTATTCAGCCAGTTTTTCAATAGATATTTTACGGGGCACCTCCTATTTCCCAGACACTGTTGTGGGCACTGGGAACCCAGAGGTGATGGAAAGAGACAAAACCCCTGCCCTCATGAAGTTTCTGTCCACACATAAGCATGGACAGAGGCCTGCAATTCACCAAATATGGCAGAATTGGGGACCAGCTCTGTACTTTCAGCTTTGTAATTGTCTGCATTTATTGATTTATTTAAGAGGAGTGCGTTTCATTTTTACAACAACAACAATGTGATTTTTCTTAAAAGCCACAAAGAAAGCACACAGGGCAAGATGCTAACAGTGATTAATTCCGGGTGGCGAGCAGATGCACAATTATTTTCTTATTTGTTCTTTCATGCGCTTTTTTAAATCTCTCAACCAATTTTTGAATTAAAGGGAATAAAAACAGGAGAGGGAATAAAAAGTGAATTCTTTGAAACGGTGGTGAATCAGCCACAAAATCAGGAATGATGGAAAGACTTTTTCTTCTTCTTCTCTGCATGGTAACCACAAGATCAATGCCTCACTCCAGGGCACAGATGCGTCTGTGGGAGAGCTGGGATTAGAGTCCCTTGCTCTGTGGGGCTTTCTCTAAACCACCTTTTTGTGGCCTTAATTCCATGAATACAAACAATAATTACCAACCTAAGTAGATTACTCAGCATAGCTTAGATACCTCTCGGTCCCCGAATGAGTCACATTATTGACTGCTCACAATTAATCTAAAAAATTAAACCAATTGCTCTTCTGGTTCCTTCTCCATTTTGTGCCTGGATGACACTTCCACCAATTTATTGCCTGAGCTGTTATTTCTCCTTGGTGTTCCCACTTTTCTCCAGAACTGAAATGTTCCATTAAAACTAATTTGTTTCCAACCCGGGTCTTTTGGAGTTTGCTCCCCATCCCTTCCGCGGGTTGCCCCATCGGCTTCGATGGGCTGCGGTGGAATTGAGCCTTCTATTTATAATTCTTCCACGGTCTGTCTGGTTTTTCAATTACTTCACAAACTCCCTTCTGCCCTTCCTCACTTTGGTTCATCAATTTTCACTTCCCCTGTCAAGTTGGAAAGAAGTCAGTGCTACTGCCTGCACCTCCCAGCGTCCCAAGTATTGGTTAGTGGGAAGAAAATGACCAGGAAACTTGAGGAGACAGAACAAGGTACTCAGAAGTATTTATTGACTCCTATTAGTACAAGCCACATAAGAGATGGTTGTGAAAAATCAGTATAAATGGGACTTCGACCTTCATTCCTCTTGTAATTTACCAGAGGAAAGAAGATCACCATACACTGAATTTTAACTCTCAATCTGGGGCCATTGGGGCTGATTTGTTACACAGCTATAACTAACTGATACATATTCCTTCTCCCTCGCTGGGTGCCTCCTGTGTGCCAGGTGATCTCATTTCATATGTTATCACCAGTCTGGAACATTCTTCTCCCTCCTCACTCACCTTCATCTATTGCATCAATGCAGACATCACTTCATCAGGGGAGCCTACTTGGACCCCCTCCTTAGGCTCCCAGTGGCATTCTGTACCTCTCCTTTGTGACATTTACCACTGTTGTCATCTGACATTTATTTGTGTAATTCTTGATTCATTATTCCACTGACTAACCATAAGTTTCACGATGGTAGGGCTGTCTTTTTTTTTTTCTTCTTTCTCCTTTTATATCTCCTGTCCCTCTCATGGTTCCCAGCACATAGCAGACACTCGAATATCCATTCAGGAATAAATGTAAGCCTTCTAACAGCCATATTATCAGTGTTCCCCTCTTACAGATGAGGAAACAGAGGCTAAGAGTTCAGGAGGGGGTTGCCCACGTTCACTGCCCAGTGAAGTTGAGTCAAGACTCAAACTCAAAACCCCAGAGTCCCAATTTTTCCTGGTTGCTTTCCCCAGTACAGTCAACCTGAGCCTCCCTTAGCTCAGCTCTTAAAGTGCTGTCAAAGCCACCTGGTGATCTTGTGAAATGCAGATCCTGGTTCAGCAGGTCTGGAGTGGCTGAGCCTCTGCAGGTCTAGCAGGCTTCCTGTGATACTGATGTTGTCAGTCCCTGGACCACCCTTTGAGTAGCAGAAGGGAGGCCCTGCTAATTAGGGGAGGGAAGCAGACGGGTTCAAACCACTGAATAGCGTCATGGGATGCATCTAGGTTGCGCTAAACACTGTTATCTCTTGGCTTCAGTTCTGCTCCCAAACTGCGAATGTCTGTGTTGGTGACAGTTTACACATTCGAGCCAGTCAGAGGTTGGGGAGGAGTCCTGATGCCAGCCTCACCTCATCTGGCACTGGCTCTGTGAATGAGGCTTCAGATGCTTTGGTTCTGCAGGAAAGGCCTCCAACAGGGGTTCCAAAAGGGCCTGTGGCAAGTCCTTGGGTGGAGGTATCCAGGCTCTTGCCGAGGAAGCAGCTCCCAGCTGGGCACAGACAGCTGGTGCTTGGAAGAAGCAGATGTACACCCCGCAAAACAACCAGGAGAATCAGAGCACACAGGGGACCTGTATAAGCTGATAGAGGCTCTGGTCACCAGGGGCGACTAATTGTCCCTGTTCCCCGCCAGGAGGAAGCGTCCCCTGGGAGACATGTTCCCAGCATCTCAGCAGGTGTGGAGCAGCTTCCAGGTGTGTGCTCTCCCCCAGGGATCCAGGTGGGTCCTCCATGCTTCCCTCAGTCTTGATTTTCTTTCCAGAGCCTGTGCAAAGTCATCCTTCCTCAAATGTTTGTGGGCTGGGCTGGGTTGTATGAAGACCTTTAGAAGCTGCAAGCCCTGCAAAGATTATGGTGTCCTCTACATAGAACAACAACAAAAGCAATGAACACTTAGGTAGCACTGAATTGCAATTCCTAGAGGTCAGACACTGGCTTAACTTTCTACCTGTACTTGTAGTTCTCAAAGCGGGCTCCCCAGACCAGCAACATCTGCATCCCCAGGGGAACTCGCAAGACATGCAGATTCTCAGGCCCTGCCCGAGACCTGCTGAATCAGAAACTCTGGGAATCTGCATTGTAACATGCCCCCCAGGTGCCTCTCATGTACACTCAGCTTTGAGAACCTGTATTAACTCATTTAATCTTGAAGACAGCCCTGTTAGGTTCAAAGAGATAAAGCTGCCTGTCCAAGGCCGTCCTCTGTGGTGATGCCAGCACTCAGACACGGGCATCTGGCTCCAGAGGCTGTGCCTTGAGCTACTGCTTGCACATTGACAAGTGCTCAGTGGAAACCATAACACCTGAATGAGGATGTCAAAGAAATTACATGTTTTCCTCTGATGTCTCTTTTGAGGTTTTTAAATATATACATGGAGAGAGAAAGACTATTGGATTTTCCCCCAAAAAGTGTTTTTCTCTCTTTATCATGCTCAGTACACCTGTTGGATAACTCAGCACTGGGCAGGGAGATGCAGATGCAGAGGAAAACAAAACAGGCCTTGGACGTGAACCCAGGGCTTCCCGAATCAGGATGCTTGCCAGTGTCCCTGGCCCCTCCTGATTGAGCGGTCCCCAACCTTCTTGGCACCAGGGATGGGTTTCATGGAAGACAATTTTTCCATGGACAGGGGCCAACTGGGAGATGGTTTCGGGGTGATTCAAGTCCATTACATTTATTGTGAATTTTTTTTTTTTTTTTTTTTTTTGAGACAGAGTTTTGCTCTTGTTGCCCAGGCTGGAGTGCAATGGCACGATCTCGGCTCACTGCAACCTCTGCTTCCCGGGTTCAAGCGATTCTCCTGCCTCTGCCTCCCGAGTAGCTGGGATTACAGGCATGCACCCCTACGCCCGGCTAATTTTGTATTTGCAGTAGAGATGGGGTTTCTCCATGTTGGTCAGTCTGGTCTCGAACTCCTGACCTCAGGTGATCTGCCCACCATGGCCTCCCTAAGTGCTGGGATTACAGCCATGAGCCATCGCCCCCAGCTGTGTATTTTATTTCTATCATTGCATTGTAATATGTAATGAAATAATGGTACAACTCACCATTATGTAGAATTAGCGGGGACCCCGAGCTCATTTCCTGCAACTAGACAGTCTCATCGAGTGGTGGTGGGAGACAACAGCAGATCATCAGGCACTGGATTCTCATAAGGAATGAGCCATTTAGATCCCTCGCATGCGCAATTCGCAATAGGGTTTGCGGTCCTGTGAGAATCTAGTACTGGCCGGGCGCGATGCCTCATGCCTGTAATCCCAGCACTTTGGGAGGCCAAGGTGGGCGGATCATTGGAGGTCAGGAGTTCAAGACCAGCCTGGCCAACATGGTGAAACCTAGTCTCTACTAAAAATACACAACTTAGTGTGCACCTGTAATCGCGGCTACTCAGGAGGCTGAGGCAGGAGAATTGCTTGAACTTGGGAGGTGGAGGTTGCAGTGAGCCGAGATTGTGCCACTGCACTCCAGCCTGGGCAACAAGAGTGAAACACCGTCAAAAAAAAAAAAAGAAGAAAGAATCTAATGCCACTGCTGATCTGACAGGAGGCAGAGTTTTGGTGATAACATGAGTGATGGGGAGTGGCTGCACATACAGATGAAGCTTCGCTTGCTCACTCACCTACCACTCACCTCCTGCTGCCCGGTTCCTAATAGGCCACGGGTTGCAGAACCCTGAATTAAGTTAACTGGATGAATGAATGATGAACTAAATCTGTAATAGCCCCAGAGATGCTGACTCAGGTCACCTAGATTGGTGCCCAGGGCCCTGAATTTCAGCAGCTTGTCCTCAGAGGATTCAAATGCAGCTGGTTCCTATAACTGTCAGATTACAAGACACTTGGCTTCCTGTATTGGAGGCTTTTTCCTGGCAGGAGCATTGCTTTTGCAGAGGCCTAGGATACACCCATGAGGACAGCTGCCTAGCCTTACACTTAAGGGCACCCGATCCTGCCTCTGGCATCTCACAAACTTTATTCCCCGGAACAAATTTGTGAAGCCCCCCAAATTGCAGTGTCCTCATCTGTAAAATGGGGGCAGTAGTAATCCTTGTTTCATAAAGTTCTTGGTGAGGATTAGATGAGCGAGCATGTGAGTTTGGCCTCCATTTAAGCACTCCATAAAGTTTCCTTTTAGGATAACAACAGGCCGTTTTAGAGCCTTCCGGAGGTTACTTATTCAGATATCTTTAGGTGACGATTGGGAAGCTGCCGTTTCTTGAGAGCCTCCTGGGTGACAGATGGAGAGTGGCCCTGGCGTGACCCTTGACCCTGTCCTTGAGGCTTTCCTGCCCATCTCCTGCCTTGAGTGTGCTCCGCAGCCCATGGATCAGGATAGGGAAGGGGCTGTGTCACTGGATACCTTCACATCTAGGGCCTGTGAAGACAATGAGGGACAGAAAGAAATGGGGAAAAGGCCAGGCTGTCTTCGGCTTCACAGTGACCCAAAGAGGCTTAGTGGCCCATGCTATCTGGTTGTGTTCCTTGGATTTGTCCAAGACGTGCACCACGGAGTGGTCAGCTCTGCAGAGCCCCTTGCTGTCCCCTCAGCCAGCATAGCCGGGCTTTCTTCCCTCCCACACTAATTGGTTCCACTCGATGCTTTTATAGGCGACCCTAATGGGTTTTGTGAGATGTCGTATTAAGTGTGTGGTCCGTAGAGTAATGCTTTTCGCTGTCAGGGAATGCAAGGGAAGAACAGGGAATTCCAGAATGGGAAGGCGTGTGAACGTAGACCTTCAGGTTGGTCACGAACAGTCAATGTCTCGTGATTCCACTGGGGAAGTGGTCACTCTTAAAATCAGGCCGAGCTGAGGGTTTTCTGTCCTCAAGTATTTTCCTTTGTAGCAGTCACTGGCTCAAAGTGGAGAATGAGAGAAAAAAGAGCTTGCTGCAGACCTGAGACCTCACTGACCAAATAACACTAAGGCCCTACAGCAGGGGGTACAAACTGCCCACAGCCTGTTTCCGTGTGGCCGATGATAGTTTTTTTTTTTTTTTTAATGGTTGGGAAAAATCAAAAGAGGCATATCTACCTATTTCATAATGTGATAATTATAGGAAATTCAAATGTGGGTGACAATAAGCTTTATTGGAACACAGACACGCCCATTCGTTCCTGCATTGTTATCGCTGCTTTTGTGCTGCAACGACAGAGGCTGCATGTGGCCTGCAAACCCCCCAATTTTTATCATACGGCCCTTTACAGAAAGAGTTTGCTGGCCCTTCTCATAAAGAATCTTTCTTTATATTTATTTATTTTTTTTTTTGAGATGGAGTTTCGTTCTGTCACCCAGGCTGGAGTGCAGTGGCATGATCTCGGCTCACTGCAACTTCCCCCTCCTGGGTTCAAGCAATTCTCCTGCCTCAGCCTCCTGAGTAGCTGAGGATCACAGGCGTGCACCACCACACCTGGCTAATTCTTATATTTTTAGTAGAGACGGGGTTTCACCATGTTGGTCAGGCTGATCTCAAACTCCTGACCTTGTAATCTGCCTGCCTCAGCCTCCCAAAGTGTTGGGATTACAGGCGTGAGCCACGTCCCCAGACTAAAGTATCTTTTTTATCATGATAGTTCACACTTACTCATTGATGGGCTGCATTCTTACCACATGTCCTTGACATGTTTTAATTCCTTAAGTTCTCATAGTAACCCTAGTACATGTACTCCTGTTACTGCCATTTTACTGATAGGGAAACACAGGCAGAGCCTCATGTAATCTGCCTTCTGTCACCCATCCAGAAAAGGGCAGAACTAGGATGCAAGCACAGGGAGTCTGAAGCCAGGGTGCCCATTCTTGAGTACCTCTCATTCTCAGGTTCTGCAATACTTTATCCTTGGAGCAAGCACAGTGAGGTTCCTACATTTTCCCATGCAAGTGCCCCAGTCTGTCCCTGAGAATTAAGGCCCAGAGAGAATGATGCTTTCTCAGACTCTGGGGAAACATTCCTTCCTGATTTGCCAGTAAGTGGCAGAGCTGAGACCAAGACCCAGGTGGCTGTCACCTCATCTTCATTCTCCTCACCCTCCAAGATGGTGACCCTCCCTCTTGTGCAGGGGACTCTCAGATGCTCACTCTTGGGCAGAACAGGGAACCCAGATGCTCAGGCCTCATGGATTCCGAGGCCCCAGCAAGTGACATCCCTATTAGCCAGGCAGAAGGTCCTGGCTATTGTTCTGTTTGCTTTCCTTTGTGATGTATTGTTACATAGGAAATTTATTTCTTAACAATTTCACTTACAGCCCTTAAAACAAAATGGGGCTCTGGAGAACTGCATCATTAGCGTTGATAAACACTTTACAATACGATCATGAGCAAATGGAAATGTCTAATGAAAAGAAAAGAAGCACTGCCGAGTAATTAAAGAGGCTGCTGGGTTTTTATTATTATTTTTAGCAATTATGATAAAAGCCCTAATCGTGCAGCACCCATTTTCCCATCCGTTTTGAACTCAATTATTTAAGGAAAAAACATTGTCATCCTCATTGTCAGCCCCAGGCCAACAGTCAAGATGCCCAAGCCAGCTTGGCTGGGCAGTGGGCTAGGGGTACCCAGTCCCAAGTCCCTGTAACCTATTCCTGGTCCTAGAAGCCTTGCTCCAGGGCCTGCCCTTGGAACTTTTTTAGTTCCCCTCCTCTCTTTTTCTTCCATCCTCCCTTTCCCTTCCCAGGGAAGGTTTTGCTTCTGGGTCAGCACTGAGCCATCTCCATCCACCTTTTATCCTTTGTCATTAAGGCCATCCATTTGCAAAAGAGCTGGCAGAAGCTACCATAATCTTTGCAGGGCACAAACAGTAGATGTGGCTCAGAGACCAGAGAAGTTGAAAAGCTGGGAAGAGGACACACAGCTAGTGAGTAGCAGAGCCTGGACTAGAACCTAGGTCCTTGGACTGTGCTGGGAGGATGCAGGTGATGCCGTCTGCTGCACAGTGCCTGAGTGAGTCTCAGGTCTGTTCGGCACCTTAAATAAGTGCCTTAATGTTGCTGAGTATTCATGTCCTGGTCTGTAAAAGGAGGATGATGAAGGTAGTAACCAAATTGTGGGGGGAGTGGGGCGGGGCGGTTGGGAGCATTCAGTGAGATCACATGCATTAGTTACACAAAGCACATGGTCAGTGCTCATGAAGTGACAGACTTGGTGGCCACAGTTCCCAAATGGCGTGGCTGAGCCACCCTGGGCTGCTGCTGTGAAGTCAGCTGTAGGAAGTCAGCTGTGCCGCAGCCTGAAGTTTCAAAGAAAACACAGCGACACCTGTCGGACCCTGAGTGAACTACTGGCTCAAGGTAGTCATAGTTTCAACGTTCCATTCCGCTACATTCCCTCTGATGACCGCATTTGTTTGTGGAACTGGATATTGGCAGGTGCTATGATTAAAAAGCAAATACTACCAAGACCAGTGCAGAATGGGAAATGAGGGTGTTGGAGTTCAGTCCGAGTTCAAGGTTGGAGGATGGGTGCAGTACCCAGCAGGCACACACGTTCCATTTGTAAGTACTTGTGATTATTTAAGAACAAAATGAAGGCCAGGTGCAATGGCTCACGCCTGTAATCCCAGCACTTTGGGAGGCTGAGGCAGGTGTATTGCTTGAGCTCAGGAGTTCAAGACCAGCCGGGCCAATATGGTGAAACCCCCTCTTTATAAAAAATATATAAATTAGCTGGGTACGGTGGCATGTACCTGTAGTCCTAGCTACTAGGGAGACTGAGGTCAGAGGATCCCTTGAGCCCAGCGGGCAGAGGTTGCAGCGAGCCAAGATTGCACCACTATACTCCAGCCTGGGTGACAGAGCAAGACCCTATCTCAAAACAAACAAAAAGGAACAAAATGAAACTCATTTTTTTTCTTTCAACATATATGTATTATTTTTTTCAAATGGCTATCACATTGTTAGAACATAAATACTTAGTAAGTTGTTTGACCCTAACTATTTAATAAACGAAGTGGTTAGGGATTTCTTTTGGCCCTGGGGTGCCATGAGAAAAATTACTGAGACTCTCAGAGTGCCGTAAACTGAGAAAAGATCAGGACACCTGCCCTATGGCACATTCAGTGACTCACAGTGTTCGTTTTAAACTCCTTTAACCGATAGGTGTTTTCTGAATGAACAGGGAAATGGAAGCACGTCTTCCCTCCTTCCCCTATGTTCATGGAGCAAGCACAAGAGTGTGCTGCATGAAATCTGGGAAGAAATTCAAAAATGTAGCTCCAAACAGCTCCCTGGGTGGTTCAGACATGAGAAACCACTTTCTGAGAAGACAAGTGGGCTGAGTGTTTCTCGGGGATCTGTGGCTGCAAAGCCCATCAGCTCTGATTTCAGACTTTCTGACAGAGGGACTTTCCGCCCACTGCCCCAGGCGTGGTAATTAAGCAGTCTGAGTGACTGAAGAATTCTCGTATGTTCCTGGCAGCCTGTGCTTGGAGTTACCATGAAAGCAAGACGGGACAAGTCCCAGAGAAACTTAGCTGGTGAAGAGGAAATGGTATTTATTTCAAATACACAACCCAGAGTTTGAAGTTGATGAAATGGGGACACAGAAGTTCTTTCCCATTGCCCCATCCCCCGTGCAATATTGATTTTCAAATTTTCTTGCAGCCGCCGCCACTGCAACACTTCAGCAATAGGTGAATTAATGACCGTGGCCGTGCAGCCTCGTGCCGTAGGGTGGGACCTGGAGCCTTCAGAGTCGGGTAGAGATGCTCCTTGGGAGATGTCCGGATGACCTGTCTTTAGGGGTGTGGGGGAGTTCTGGAAGCTTCCATACAAGGAACACTTCAAGTGTTGGAGGCCCCCGGTTCTCCCAGGGCCCCTTTGATATTCAGGGTGGTGACCTGGGAGACATAGCAGCTTCCTGGATATGTCTGAGTCATCAGAGTTCTGCTTAGTAACCTTAACCTTAGTGCCTTAACCTTGCTAAGGCACAGGTTTCTCACATCTGAACCACCTGCCAGCTGTTTGGGGGCTACATTTTTGAAGAGGAGACTCCTCTTTTATTCTCTTGGGTTTGGCCCCTGATCAGCCTCTCCAGATGGGACCTCCCTTCTTGCCTACTCTGCAGCCCACACCCCAGCCAGTCCAGACTGCTGTCAGTTCCTGGCACACGTAGGGCTGCGCACAGCTCCTGCCCTGCCTCCGGCTCTTCCTTCTGCCCAGGATGCCCTTCATCTGGACATCTACACCTAACAAGTTCAACTCGAGGGTTCCCTCCTACCGGGTGAGCAGTGGGAATCACAGTCCAAGGAACTTTGGTCTCAAAGTATCTGAGTTCCAGCACTTACTAAGCCCTCGAGCCTGCCCCAGCTACTTTCTCCTCACCCATGGAATGAGGATAAAGTAGCAGCTACTTCAGTGTTTCTCAAACTGTACAGTGTGCCTGAAGCACTCCGGGATCTGGATAGACTACAGATTAGGAGTCAGTAGGTCTGGGGTGGGACCAGAGAGTCTGCGCTTTTCTTTCTTTTTTTTTTTTTTTTTTTTTTTTTGAGATGGAGTTTTACTCTCGTTGCCCAGGCTGGAGTGCAATGGCACGATCTTGGCTCACTGCAACCTCCGCTTCCCAGGTTCAAGTGATTCTCCTGCCTCAGCCTCCTGAGTAGCTGGGACTACAGGCATGCACCACCAGGCCCGGCTAATTTTTTTTATATTATTATTATTTTTAGTAGAGATGGGGTTTCTCCATGTTGGTCAGGCTGGTCTCGAACTCCCGACCTCAGGTGATCCACCCGCCTTGGCCTCCCAAAGTACTGGGATTACAGGCGTGAGCCACCGTGCCCAGCTGAGTCTGCGTTTTTCTAACACGGTCCCCCGTGATGCGGATGCTGCTGGTCCAGAGTCCACACTTTGACTAGCAAAGGCTGATCTCATCGTGTTATATGTGACATGGCATGTCTATGACGTGTAAAGTACACAGGACTTGCCTGGTTCATATGGGCCCACCGTGATAGCTTTTCTTGTGTGTAATGTGAGGCTTCCAGGGCACACCAGTCTCCTTCATGGAACAGACCAGACTCTGTGTCCCAAGCATCTCACTATCTGAGGTTTGAGGAGCACTTCTAGTTCCACCTCCTTTTGCCATGACTCCCCATAGTCCCGTTGGGCTTTCCAGTCTTAGTGTAGGTTGTAAAGTTCCTGGGGCAAGAAACGTTCAGGAGGCAGTAGGCGTGCCTTGTGCGAGGATGCGCATCTTGGTTTTTGGGGAG
Source organism: Macaca thibetana thibetana (assembly GCF_024542745.1). Classification (NCBI taxonomy): domain Eukaryota; kingdom Metazoa; phylum Chordata; class Mammalia; order Primates; family Cercopithecidae; genus Macaca; species Macaca thibetana. The sequence continues at coordinate 13,463,411 of NC_065578.1, forward strand.
CCCAAGATGCTAAATGGTCATGCTGTTGTTTTCAGAGATGCGTTTATTCTTGAAGGGAACACAAAAGAGGTATAGGATTTCCCTCTTCTTCCAGCCAGCCCCGCCCTGGTTTCCAGCCACCTTGGGTGTTTAGGCTGGACCCTGAAACGACCCCCGTCCACAAGGCCTGGGTGTCAAAGCCTCGCTGGTAGCCAGGCTCAGAGAGAACGTGCTAAACCCCACACACCTAACAGCCATTTTCACATGGCAGCCCCCCGGCCACAGATTGAGATCCATATGCCCAGACGTCAGCGAGGCCGCAGTGAGAAGCAGCAGGAGGCACTCTAGCTACTTATCAGGCAGTTTCCATTACTGCCCTCGCCTGTTCCAGATTTCCAAAGCAGCATGCCAGGTAATAGCCATTCTCGCACCACGAAGGAGAAGTGTCCACGATAGTCCGAGAAGCGCCATCCCTGGCCCTGGGTTTGGTAAGTTGTAAAAAGAACTTGCTCCTAAATAGGCACTTAACCCACAGAGTCTTTGTGATTTGTAAGTTTCAGGCTTGAGCTGGAGGTTGGTAACCGTGTCCACCTGCGGCCCTAGAGAATAAAAGCTTCGTGGGGAATGTGGAGCCCCCACAGGTAGATGAGTTACCTCCAACAAATAAGCGTTGTGGGACATCCGGCGGAAATGCACCCGAGAGATGAGACAGACCCTCAGTCCACCTGCAGCCAGCCATCGTTAGTTTTATTACCTCCCGTGGATGAGGCCAGGTGAAAAACAGAAATTCCCCACAGCCTCAAGAGATAAGAAATGAAGTGTGTTTCCTGTACATCTGCATTCTCAAACTTCCATGTGGCTAAAAATGGGAGGAGGGGTACTTATTAAAAATATAGGTTCCTCAGGTGGGACTCAAGGGTGGGGGTGTGTGTGTGTGTGTGTGTGTGTGTGTGTATGTGTATATATATATATTTTTTTTTGAGACGGAGTTTCGCTCTTGTTGCCTAGGCAAGAGTGCAATGGCGCGATCTTGGCTCACTGCAACCTCTGCCTCCCAGGTTCAAGCGATTCTCCTCCCTCAACCTCCCAAATAGCTAGGATTACGGGTGTGCACCACCATGCCCGGCTAATTTCATATATATATATATATATATATATATATGTTTTTAGTAGAGACAAGGTTTCACCATGTTGGTCAGGCAGATCTCGAATTCCTCACCTCTGGTGATCCACCTGCCTCGGCCTCCCGAAGTGCTGGGATTACAGGTGTGAGTCACCATGCTTGGCCAAGGGTGTACATTTTTAACAAGGTCCCCAGATGGTTTTGGTGGAGTTGGTCCCCTGACCACACTCTAAGAAACACTGGCTAAGACATTTCTATAAAAATAAAGGAGAAATCATTGTTCAGCCCAGGATGGGCAAGGGAGAAGGAATAGTATATTCACTCAAATAGTCTGAAATGCATTATCCAGAATAGACTCTGGCTACAGAATTTGAAGAGACATCGCCATAGCTCCCGCTTCATTCATTCATTCAACAAGTTTTTCTTGAGCACCAGCTGTGTGCCAGGTGCTGTTCTAAGGGCTGAGGATATAGAGAACAAAATAGACCAAAATCCTTGACCTGAAAGAGCCAACTTTCTTATGAAAGAGATCAGCGATCAAGATTAATAAGGACATAAGTGTATTCCCCACCTTGAAGAGTAGGCAGGAAGGTGGCAAGAGGGAATATTGCAGGGAGGGAGGCTGCTGGGAGCAAATGTGACAACTTTAAATTGGGAGGTCAGGGCCAGCCTCACTGAGGAGGTAACATTTGAGCAGAGATGTGAAGGAGGTGAACGAGAGCTGTGTGGATCTCTGGTGAAGGCACGTACGGAGACCTGGAAGCCTCAGGGTGCTCCAACATGCAAGGAGGTGGGTGGTGCAGGAGTGATCAGATGGGACCTGTGGTCAGAGGAGACCTGAGAACAAGCCTGAGTGTAGAATTTGCTGCTCAGCAGGTGGCTTTCAAAGGGGCGGATCCATTCAGGGATCATCCACAGTATGCACAGAGAAGTAAAAGAGATCCAGCTTCCAGGAAAAGAGTAGAAAAGCGATATACAGGGAGAAGCAGGGACAAAAACCACAAGGCTCTAAGGGGAGAGGGGTTGGGAGAACAGTGATGCAGTCGCTTTGTGTATCTGTTATCAACTGCTGTGGAACCACTTACTGCACACTGGGCAGCTTACGAGGACAGACACGTATTACCTCGCAGCTTCTGGAGTTCAGAAATCTGGCCGTGGCTGAACTGGGCTCTCTGCTCAGGGACTCATGGGGTAGAAATCAGGTGTTGGCTCAGCTGCATTTCTTCTGGAACTCCAGGTCCTCTTTCAAGCTCATGTGGTTATTGACGGAAATCTGTTCTTTGCAGCTGTAAGACTGAGGCCACTGTTCTCTTGATGGCTGTTTGCCAGGGGCCACTCTCAGTTCCTGGAGGCTGCCTGCAGTTCCTTGACACACGGGCCTGTCCATCAGCTCTCGGGCTGCCAATCTCTTAGGCAGGGCCCAGGCCCTTTTAAGGGCCTACCTGATTAGGTCAGGCCTACCTGGATACTTTTTTTAAAATAAAGAACTCAAAGTCAACAGTGCTAACGTAAGCATAGAAGTGAAATCCCATCACATTCACAGTTTCGGCATGCACTCAACGTGGGTACACCAGGAGAGAAAATCTTGGGGTTTTAGAATTCTACCTACTGCCCTTCAGTCCAGCACAATTTCTGGTTTCTGGTACTTGAGTGGCAGGGGGCTACCCTTTCTTCCTTGGGCCCCACACCATGCACCCAGCTCCGTGTGATAAATTACCATTCTGGTTTCCACTGGCTCTAGTAGATCTACCTCAGCTAGAGAATCCTAAGACTGTGATGGGATGGGAGTCCCAAAGGCACCACCTCAATTTCAGTATGACTGGCCTGTGGTGTGCAGCAGCCTTCTCTCCCCAGGAGCGGAGACAGGGAAGCAATCATGCTGAAATGCTTTCGAAGCTGCCACTGTGCACCGTGGCCCAGATGATACAGCAGTGCCCTGAACCCTGGCTGCCGCTCCAGCACACTCAGTCTTAATGTATTGACATTGGCAGCCCTTGTATATCTTGTCATGCCAATAACGTAATTGAAATGGAATTGTCTCCAAGCATCCAATTAATCAACAAATAAATCATAAACCTGTGGCTGTTCATTCAGGGAGGCGAAGATGCTTCTCCTGGCTTTCTGACCACTGGAGGTGATTGAGCTTAGACTTTATGCACCTCTAATGAGCTTTAGGAGAAGAGAGGTAAGTCCAGGCAGGTAAGGTTTAGAGAGTTACTGAGGCCCCAGGAACTGCGTACAAGGTCCTTTACGTATGAAAGCTCATTCTTCCATCAAAGAGGTTTATGTACTGGATGTTATTCATTAAAAAAATCCGTGCGAAGTGAGGATGATGATTCACATTTTACAGGAGAGGAAACTGAACCTCAGAGAGGTTAAGCAACTCCCTGAAGGTCACACAGCAAGTAGAGGGCAGAGTCTGAGTTGAAAACTCGACCCACCTGGTCAAGTGCAATGGCTCAGGCCTGTAATCCCAGCAAGGTAGGAGGCCAAGGCAGGAGGATTGCTTGAGACCACGGATTCAAGACCAGCCTGGGCAACCTAGCAAAACCTCATCTCTATTAAAAACAAAAATAAAAATTAGTCGGGCATGGTGGTACACACCTGTGTTCCCAGGAGTCCTCAGGAGGCTGAGGTGGGGGGGTCACTTGCGCCCAAGAGTTGGAGGCTTCAGTGAGCTGTGACTGCACCACTGCACTCCAGCATGGGCAACGGAGTGAGACGTTGTCTCAAAACAAAACACTAAGCTCATCTAGCTTTAAAAGCCATGTTGTTTTTAATTGATGCTGTGCCAGATATGCAGATTTAAGTCACTAATGGTTTCCATTGTTAAGCCAAATTTTAAATCCAGGACTGTGTGAAGTGAGAAGCTATTGGAGTGGATGGCCTCTGGCTTCTACCCCATAGCCCAGCTTTATTAGGTGCTGACATCGGAAGTACAAGCAAGAGATGGGCAGTGTTCTCTGGTGGATTTCCATTCCTGTGGGGGAAAATCCTCCTGTTCCTGTGATAACTTCACACCTCCTAAAAGCCCTTTGATGCCCAAAACTCCTTCATAAGCCCAAGTGTTGCCTCCCCTTGGCTGGGTGGGGAAATTCTAAGGAACCATTCTCAGGCTAGGCTGATGAAGGGAGGGATATTGCTTTCTCACTTGAGGAGGCTTCAAAGATGAGATGTCGAGAAGTCACATGATGAGAAGTCCTCACACCGCTTACTTCCCCTTCCTTTGCTATTGTTTGAAGTTCAAACTGAGGAACTAACTGGGGTAAAGGGTCAAACCAGCCCAGCCAAAGGAATGAGGGATTCAAAAAAGCGGAAAGTTTCCAGTTTCCTCACTTAGAATCACAAAATGTTGATCTGTCTGCCCACGTGCAAACAGATGCAGCGCCTGGGAGGAATTCATCTGCACCCTTCAGGAGGGTTTGCATCTGCTCTGGGGTTTCTACAAGCAGACAGGAGAATTATTTTCGTGATTCAGAGCAATTCTGCAGTGGGAAGTGTCACCCTGAATCCTTTTGGCTCTGGTTTATTGGGGCATTTGCTGTGCAGTTGAGAACAGGGAAAGAAGGAGTCCTTTGCTTTCTGGGAGGCACCTGGATACCTCTGCAGTCAGCAAGGGACCATCTGCCTCGCAAAGCGGGGTTTTTGTGGATCAGACCCAAGCCGGCTGTGCTGGGGCTGTGGCAAATACCCTGCAGCCCCCAGGAGGCAAATTGGCCCCTCCACAGGCAGCTGTGGCTTAGGCATCCCTGCAGCTCAGGGAACCAACCATGGTATGACACGTAAGAGCTCCAGAGACACCGTGCAGTGCGGGGAGCTGCAATCCCAGGTGCTCAGTCTGTGTTTCTGGGCAGGAAGCCTCTAAACCAATGCATGGAAAACTTGGTGGAGGGAGTGGAATTTGACATCCAGTCAAATGTCATCCTGACATCCAGTCCCATGCACAAACCATGATGCTTTTTCCTCTCGCTCCTTTGGCCCTTGTCTCCTCTTCACTATTACATGCGCCCACTTCTCTTCTCTGGATTATTACAGCTGCCAACTGCTGCCTTGCTAAAAGTCTCGCCCACCCCAATTCCATCCTATCCTCTGCCCTGGCAAAAAAATGAATTACATTGTATGGTTCTCCTTCTTTAAATCCCTCTATAGTTCCTGTCTCCTTGGCTTCGTTTGAGCCCCACAGACCTCTCCCGCTCTGGCCGCCAGCACTCCCATCTCAGGCTTCTACTACTGTGATTCTGAGCTGCACCTCGGGCCGTTCAAGAGAGACCCTCTTGATTTCTTGTTGTTTGTTCATTCTCCTTCCTTTGCCTGGAATTCCTTTAGCCCTCCTTCTTGCCAGCCCTCAAACAGGAAAGATTCCACCTTTACTAGACTTTTGGGGTTCCAGTTACTAACTGTAGGACTAACAGGGGATTTGGAAATTCAGTTTTGTCATTTCCTGGAGGAATGACAGACACTTTCCCTCCATGGTGCCTGTGAGGGTGGCAGGTCCTGCCCTCTGTTCACAGACCTGGAGGGGAGTGAGAAGGAGCTCTGTGCCTGGACATGCTTCTCTGAGTGTGCGGCCTCCAGGCGGCTGGGGCAGGATCAAGCCCTCACTCTCTCCCTTGTGCCACCATGGAGGTCCTGTGTGCTGACCAAGTACCTGTCCCAAGTTGCTGGAGCAGGTCGTGTATTTGCTCTGCATCCAAGGCCTGAATATGATTGGTACTTAATTTTTAAATGCATGCATGAATAAATGGACTTATCTTTCTCCCCTGTGACATAATCCAGAAGAGGAACTCTATCTTGACCATCTTTGCCTCCCCAGCACCCAGCACCATGCCTGAAGCACACAGTTGCTCAATGTCAGGCATGAGGATGCTGGAGGAGGGGGCAGCTGGTGGCACAGATGGCTATGGTGGCCTCAGCTCAGGCAAATCCCATGGGCATGTGGAGACCCAGAGACCTACGGTTTTTTTCTTGGGTTTGTTGGCTTTTAGAGTTCTAGCAGTTCCAGCCTCTTCTCTTGGGCCTCCTGGAAGGGAACGTCTAGCAGAATCTTGCGTCGGGTCCTGAAATTTGACAGCACGACTATTTACATATTGAAAAGGGCAGGATAGAGTGTTACAGTTTTACTGTTATTGAACCAGTATCTTTTTATTTTCTCTTACATGAGGCTGAGCTACTTGCTGAACTTAAAAGGAGAGGGAGGGAGAAGGGGCCCTTCCCTCCAGGGTTTCAAGACCTGCTGGGCTTCATAGCCAAGAGGTTCTCACTCCCCACTCAAGTATCAGCTTTCCAGAATGGCCCCTTGAAGACAAAAACTCTTTCAAGGCATATTAAACAATAGCAAACTCTGATAAAATTCCAATCCGGTGGCATGTTTTATGAGAAACTGATGAGGGGCCCTGAAATGCATCTAAACCTTGATGTTTGAGCCAGAATCCAAATATTGCCTTTCTGTTAACCGATTCAATGTTGCTTCTCTCTTGTGGTTGTTTTTTGGGTTATTTTTTGTTTTGTTTAGGATTTTCTGTGTAGGAAGGCACATTCACCTTGTTGATACTATGAAATGGCTATGCAGAAAAATGGAACCATCCCCAAGCAAAGATTCCTCCCCCTTTGGAATCATCCCAATGCAGACAGCACTTCCCTCCAACTTTGGATGAACAGAACAAACAAAAGGAGGAACTATGAGTGGGGTCCCCTCCAACTGCTATAATGTCAGTTCCAGGAAAGCAATGAGCTTGTCCGTCCTGTTCACTGCCTGTTCCCAGCATCTAGAAGAGGTCCTGGCTCATAGTAGGCACTGAATAAATATTTGTGAAGAAGCTGCTAGATTGCAAGCTTTGTGATGGCAGGGACTCTGCCTAGGTCTGTTTTATTCATGAATGTGTCCCCCCCACTTAACAGCACAGCAGGCACAAAATAGAAGCTCATTCATTCATTGAGCAGCTACCATATGCCAGAGATGACTCAGGCACTGAATAAATACTTGTTGGATTAACTAAGTGCATTCTTGTGTGTGTGCTTGAGTGAATGAAGGAATGAGCGAATGAAAAAAAAACCAGTGAGTCAGTTCAACCGCCAGCAATAACCAATCTCATCTCTCTGTGCTGCAGTCTTGGGACAATAAGCCTGGAGGTTTCTCTCCCTCCCTGTGCCTTTTCTCGCTTGCTGTGATCTCCCTGCCTACCGAAACTCCCATGAAGTGTCAACTCCAATGATGTTTCTTTGAATCACCCCATCTGGCGAGATGCAAACTCTCTTCCTTTTGGATTGCTTTGTCACTTTCTGTCTTAGCTGTTGAGCACAGTTCAAAACCCATTTGCTGAGCCTGTCCTGTGGGCAGCCACGGTGGCAGGAGCCAGGGATGTAGAAGTGACCCTGGAGTCACCAGGGTTCAGTGTGTGTCTTGCCTGCCTGGATTAGACAAGCACCCACGGCTCAGAGACAGAGGCTTCCTCCTCTCTGTAACTGCACTTGGCACCTGGTACTGAGTCTGGTCAGACAGATGCTTCTGCACTCACACAGTGAATAGACCCATGAGATGTGCCGCCTTTGAGATCTTTGCTTCAGTGGATTCAAAATATGGGAGGAGGAGCTGAGCTGCACTATGTGTGGGCCAGAGTGGTGCGTCTTAGGCATGAAGAGGCCAGGAGTAGGGAGAGGTCCATGGGGGTCAGGATCAGAGAGATCTATATTACCTTCCATCGTAGGTACAGGTGCGGTGGCTCACGCCTGTAATCACAGCACTTTGGGAGGTTGAGGTGGGAGGATCACTTGAGGTCAGGAGTTTGAGACCAACCTGGCCAACATGGTGAAACCATGTCAACTAAAAATACAAAAGTTAGCCAGGCGTGGTGACACATGCCTGTAATCCCAGCTACTCAGGAGGCTGAGGCAGGAGTATCACTTGAACCTGGGAGGCGGAGGTTGCAGTGAGCTGAGATCGCGCCACTGCACTCCAGGCTGGGGGACTGAGTGAGACTCTATCTCAAAAAAAAAAGTACATACAATACAGATATTAATTAGTTGGTCACTGCAACAGTGAGACTGAGGACTTCTTTGATAGAAGCCCCAATGCTTTCTAAATTGGCTTAAGAAAAAGGAAAATGAACCCTTCCTTGGTTCCCAAACCTGATGAGTCATATAGGTCATCGCTGGCATTGGGGAGACCCAGCAGTGGCCAGAATCTGTCCCTCTCCTCGGGTCTCAGATCTGTTGTCCCCCAAGTTGCTTTGGTTCCCAGCAGGTTGTCTGGTGGGGTCCTCCTCACCCTCCACTCCTCCCTGCTGTCTTGAACCATTTTATTTAGCATTGGTGGGGAGGGAGCCGCTTTCCTGACAGCTCCAACAAGAGTCCTGGGGTTGATCTCAGGTCGCTTATGGCCGAGAGATTGGAAAATGCTGACTATCCTAGCAGAGACAGGGGTCCATCCGTGGAACAGAGGGGATCAATCTTACCTCAACTGCAGACACGGAGAATGAGGTTTCCTGAAGCACAATCAAGACTCTGGTACCAGAAAAAGAGGAAAATGGAAGCTGGACGGACAAAAACCACTCTTGGCTACTGTATGGGTTATCAAGAGAAATTAGGAACCACTCCAATGATAGAACATTGCTTGCTGACGGGAGACGGTCAAGGCTGGCTATATTATGGCCATCACCAGTGCCCTGAATGGTTCCTTATGTCTGGGCAGCTTAACCTGGCCATTTTCACACATTAATAATAACAGAGCAGCATTAATAATGGCTACTGAGATGCTTTATGTGTCTTCCATGCACTGGCTGAGTATCTTACTCAGTATTATCTTACTTAGTCTTGACCGCAACCCTGTAAGGTAGGAACTATTGGCCCCATTTTACAGAGAAGGGAATCAAGGCCCAGTGAGGTTAAGGTGGTCTGTCCAGAATCACATGGCTAATCCGTGATGGTGCTAGTTTTTGTTTGTGTGTTTGTTTTAATTATTTAAGTGTAACAGGCCAGGTGTGATGGCTCACACCTGTAATCCCAGCAATTTGGGAGGCCGAGGTGGGACAATCACTTGAAGCTAGGAGTTTGAAACCAGTGTGGGCAACATAGCAAGACCCTGACTCTACACAAAATAAAAATAAAATAAAAAATTAGCCAGATATGTTGGTATGTGCCTGTAGTCCCAGCTACTCAGGAGGCTGAGGCAGGAAGATCACTTGAGCCCAGGAGTTCGAGGCTGCAGTCAGCTATGATTACGATGCTATATTCCAGCCTGGGTAACCCAGTCTCTTTAAAAATAAAAATGATTTTTAAAAAAAGTATAACATACATCCAGTAAAGTCCATAGTTCATAAGTAAATAGCTAGAAGGATTTTCACAGGGACCAAACTCAAACAAGCAGCCCTGACGACATCAAGCAAAGGAAGAACATCACCAAGACCCGGAGGCACCTGTGACCCCTCCAAGTCACTACCTGTCCCCAAGGTCATCACTGCCCTGACTTCTTGCACCAGTGATCCTGCAGCTGACCCAGAGCCGCCTGAGCCTGGAGCTACCCATGGGCAATGGTAATCTACTACAGATGGACCATGAAGTTCAAGTGGCAGGAGATGATACAGATGGAGGGAAGTCTTGCTAAGACCATCGAATCGCCTTATGACCTGACCAAAAGGTTTGGCCAAAAATCCAAACAGATCCTGATCTGGGCAGTGCCCTGCAGGCCAGCACCCAGCACCCAGCACCATCCCAGTGCCCTGGACCTGGGAGTATACAGTGCCAAGACCGATTTGCAGCCTGGCAATGTGAATGGGCCTTTTATCATTAAAAGAAAAAAAAATAGGAAAATGAGATTCTTTCTTTAACAAAAGGGCTTCTCCACAACTGTTTTTAAATGGTACACAGCTCAAAATAGGAATGATAGTACAAGAAGGTAAATAAAGAATCCCTCGGCACAATCGTGGGCCTTTTTTCTCTGCTGGTTGCAAAGCCAAGAGTAATTAGCACCGTGAGAATGGGGGGAAGTGATTGCTGCTCCTACAACACTCTAATTAACAGTTACTAATAGTCATAATAAAACTGAAAGGAGGCTTTTTAAATCTCGCCGTTGAGTGAGTGCTTGGGATGGCAGAATGCTCAGCATTGGGGACCCACTGCTTCTTGGGGCTATATCCTTGGCATGGGTTCATTTCTGTAATGTTGTCAGGCTGGATGGGGGGAAACCAGTGGTTAAATATGGTGGAAGAGTGGGGAAGATATCTTAATAATCACTGGAATTATTACCGCTAATAAGATCCACAACTCATCCATCCGGTGCTTTGTTTAGACAAACGCAGTCTTAGACACTATTTCCTCTAACCCTCAGGATAAATATTTGGCTGATGTTACTATCGTCTTGATTTGGCACTGCTATATTTTCTGTTGGGGACAGTTTTCATTTATCATGACTAGGCTTTCAAAAGACTGTTCTGGGCCAACCGTTCTGCTGGGCACTTGGCATCCCAAGGGGAAGATGGGGGGTCTCTTGCTCTTGTGGAATTTATGGCCCAGCAGAACTAAAATATAACAGAAGTTGGCTGTGAAAGAAACATCACATTCTGGCCGGGCGCGGTGGCTCAAGCCTGTAATTCCAGCACTTTGGGAGGCCGAGACGGGCGGATCATGAGGTCAGGAGATCGAGACCATCCTGGCTAACACGGTGAAACCCCGTCTCTACTAAAAAATACAAAAAACTAGCCGGGCGCGGTGGCGGGCGCCTGTAGTCCCAGCTACTCGGGAGGCTGAGGCAGGAGAATGGCGTGAACCCGGGAGGCGGAGCTTGCAGTGAGCTGAGATCCGGCCACTGCACTCCAGCCTGGGTGACAGAGCGAGACTCCGTCTCAAAAAAAAAAAAAAAAAAAAAAAAAGAAAGAAAGAAAAAGAAACATCACATTCGTTGTGCAATAGGATTTATCATGAACTTTAACTGGTTTGGTTTTAAAATGCCGTTTGTGTCCACCTTAAACTAAGTTATCCAAGTTCAAAATCACCCATAGATTTGTGATGGGCACGTGTTCTGTGAATGCAGGTACTTTATGACCCGTTAGTGACACTCCAGCTTTACGGCCACTAAGGATAGATGGTGTTCTCTTGATTCCCCTACCAAGTTCATCATCTTTCCTCAAAAATGCAGGTGAAGTTTCTGGAGTAGGGAAGACCACAGAGCCACGTATTTACTTATTTAACATGTTACTGAGTGGCCTTTTCTCCGCCACTCAATAATGAGGGCAAGTATTTTGGGAGGATTAAAAGTGCGGAGGACTCAGTCTCTGCTGCTGGTTTCTTTAGGGAGATGTCACTGGCAGACAAATAACTGCAAACACCGAGAAACAGACAACGTGGCTACCACCAAGTCTCATAGGAGTTCGGGGCAAACTTAGACTTTCCTGCAGGCCAGATGATCCGGGAAGGCTTCCCAGAGGAGGTGGCACTGGAAGTATCCGGAGACCACTGACAAGCAGAGGGGAGGCATTCAAGGGAGAAGCTGGGGATGGGGAGCTGGGGTGAGAGCGGAAGGGTAGAGAGGGAGATGGTGAAGAAAGCAGCTCTTACAGGTCCTTGAGAGTCAAAATATGCGGTGTGGGTTTTAGTCAATGGAAAGTGGGGTACCATGAGGGATTTCTCTGTACCAGAACAAGGTCAAAGTAGTCCTCTAGAGATGTCACTGCTATAAATGATTTGCTTTTCAGTTATTTTATACATTGGTGGCAAAATACATATACAATTTACTCTTTTAATCATTTTTAAGTGTATAATCCAGTAGCTTTCAGTACAGTGTTGTACAACCATTACCACTACCTACTTCTCATCTTCCAACGTGAAAACTGTATCCATTAAACAGTAACTCCCCATCCCCTCTTCCCCCAGCCTCTGGTAGCTTCTATTCTACCTTCTGGCTCTATGAGCTTGCCTATTCTAAGTACCCCGTATAAGCAGAATCGTATAGTATCTTGTATCTGACTTCTTTCATGTAACATATTGTCCTCAAGATTCATCCATGTGGTAGCATGTTCAGAGTTACCTTTCTTTCCTTTTCAAGACTGAATAATATTGCATTGTGGTGTGTGTGTGTGTGTAGATAGAGAGATAGATACATAGATAGATAGATACCACATTTTTATTTTTATTTTATTTATTTTTTTTTTTGAGACAGGGTTTCTCTCCCATTGCCCTGGCTGGAGTGCAGTGACATGCTGTCAGCTCACTACAACTTCTACCTCACAGGCTCAAATGATCCTCCTGCCTCAGCCTCCCGAATAGCTGGGACTACAGACATGCACCACCGTGCCCGCCTAATTTTTCTATTTTCAATAGAGACGAGGTTTTGCCATGTTGGCCAGCAGACTGGTCTTGAACTCCTGACCCCAAGTGATCCACCCACCTGGGCCTCCCAAAGTGCAGGGATTACAGGCGTGAGCCCCTGCACCTGGCCCATATCACATTTTAAAATCCATTCATCCATCAATAAACATTTGGGTAGTTTCTACATTTTGGCTATTGTGAATAATACTGTTGGGGACACTGAGTACAAATATCACTTTGAGTCCCTGTTTTCAATTCTTTTGGTTATATACTCAGGAGTGGAATGGCTGGGTGAGAAATTATCACAGTGTTTTCCACAGTGGCTGCACCATTTCACATTCTCGCCAGCAATGCATAAGGGTTCTGATGTCTCTACATCCCCGCCAACACCGATCGCCACCCTAATGGACATGGAGTGGTATCTGGCTTATATTTGCTCCAGTGATGACATTTCTGTTTTGGGAATTGTCCTCTAGCTTTCTAGCTTGATCATTTCCCTGATTTCCAAACATTTCAACTTTTAGTCTTTTCTCCATGTGAATAAAGTGGTGTTGAGATGACCAAGGGATCACCTTTGAAGAGCTAAGCTTTCTGGACATCAAGCTCTGGCTTGGAAAACTGGCCCATCCTTAGCTATCTCTTTCCTGTGAATTGGATGGCAGCTTATCAAATTCTACCAGAATTCTAACAGAAAAGCAGATTTCTGCAGATTCTACTAGATTTTCTCCCAGAAAAAAAAATCTTTTAATAAAAATGAATCTTCATGAGCCTTCAAGGACACAATCAGCAAAAAGCCCACTTCCCTCATCTTTCCTGGCTGTCTTTAGTTCACAGGAATGCAAGGAACTTAGCTCATTCATTGCTGTTTCCTCTGGGGATATAAAGTGGACATCATCAAATGGCTGGGAGTCCATGACCTGAGTTCAGCCACTCACTAGTTTTGTGATTGGGGCAAGTTGACCTTCTTTTGCTGGGAGGAAGGGAGTTGTACACTTCTTTTTTCTATTATCTCTTTGTGCCTCAATCATCTCATCTGTAAAATGGGGATAATGATTGAGCCTCCTTGTAGAGTTGTTGAGAAGGTTCAATGAGGCAATGCGTGTATGTCACTTCTAACAGTTGCTGGCAAACATTAAATGTCTCAAAGCTTTTCACCTACATGAGTTTTGTTGAGGTTGGTGTCTCTCGGTCTCAATCTCTTGTAAGAAATGGAGCTAATAATAGTTGATGTTACAAAAGCCCCATGCTGTAGACTAAATGAGGCAAGGCATGTGAAGCCCTTGGTGCAGACCTGGGACATAGTAATTGTTCAATAAGTATCAGTCATGTTGTCACTACCAAGAGTGCTGATGCCAACTTCCAGTGTCCCTGGATGGGAAAGTATTGATCTTATCCTTTACCTCAAAGGATTGTGATTATATCCCAACTCAGTTAAGTGAGCCACAAATTCGAGAAGAAAGTTTTGTAAACATCAGAATAGTATCCTAAACTCTGTAGGAAACAGACCACAAAGTAATCACAAGGTACATGTTCTAGTCTCTGCTGACTCTAATTTGCTGTTTAGCCACAGGCGAGTCACTCTAATCTCTGGGCCCCTGTTTCCTGCTATTAAAGGCCCTATCAAGGGTGGTAAATAAGCATGGTCCATGTGCCATTGCTTCCCACAGCAGACATTACTAATTGATCCCAGAATGCCTATCTACTGAGACCTGTCTCAGCCTCAGAATCCTTCTCAACACAGTGCTATGGGCAGCAACTAGCAATCAACTGCAATTGACTAGGGAGTTGAAACCAATTTGATGTTCTAGGTGGAAATCTCAATTCTGTTACAAGCCCTTCTCCCATACTACCATAAACACACGCAGATAGGCTGAGATTTCTTTAAAAATTCTGCATCAGTTATAGCCACCGAATGTTTTTACTAGGCCAGGTGCTGAGAACACCCTCAGTGGAGCAAAAAGCACGCTTAAGCCACTCTTAAACCTCCTCCAGGAGAAGGCTTCAGCTCCACACGAGGAGGCAAATGAGAATCAAGGAATTAGTTGCATGGGGAAGCAACAGACACATCAAAAGAGAACCATGATGCAGCCTGCTCCTCAGGCTCTCCCTGCGGTTACAGGAGGAGGGCAAGCTGCAGGGCAGAGGGGTATCCCGGTAGGTTGATTTTTCTGCACAGAGGCCCTTCTGTCGTAGTGCTCAGGGCCTGTGCGTCCTCACACAGGCGCCAGGCCTCCCATTCAGATTGGAAGCTAACAGACTTTCCCTGTCCTCTCCATTTCCTGCCTGTCCTGGGAGCCATTCTCCTTGGCCCATCCTAAGGGGTCTTGGGAGTCATGTCACCTCTCTGGGCCTCAGTTTCCTCATTTGTCGAGCAGTGAGAATAATAATGCCTCCTTCTTCATGCCTACCTTCCTCATGGCCATTTTAAGGACCCAAATGAGGTCACAGCTCTGTATCTTGTTTGTGATTGGTGGTTACACAAATCTATACATGGGGTAAAATGACATAGAATGAAGACATACCCACCACCAAAAAAAAAGTTGAGGGGTGCATGCAAGAAACAGTGACATCTGAGATACTCCACCCATGTCACTTTCTTGGTTTTGTTACTGTGGTAATGTAAGATGCGGCCATTAGGAGAAGCTGGGTAACGGGCACAGGGCACCTCTCTGGGCTATTTTTGCAACTTCATGTGAACATGTTATTATTTCATAATGAAAGGTTTTTTTAAAAAAAAAATGAGAGCCTTGAAAATGCAATGGACAATTCTGAGACAGTACTTATGGGATGTGGCCACAGACATGGACTCCTCTGCCTTGTTCCCAAGAATTCAGGAGGTCGTTCAAGGAGAGCAGCCACGGCTCCTGAATTTCCATAGCACTGTGGGCTGAATATGTCACCCCATCCTGCAAGCCAGTTTTTCACCTGACTTAAGCACCATGCCATTGCTTTTTATGTTCACAAATTCCACCACCTAAAGATGATCGCCATTAGCATTTTGTTTTTACATGCGGATGTTATGTATACTGTGTACATGTATACATATGTAACAACGGAAACAAAGTTTTACGTGCTACATATTCCAGGTACAAACACTGAGACTTCAGTCAGAGCAAGACAATATGCCTAGGAGTGCTCATAACTTGCCATCTTTTTTCTTTGCAAATTCATAATCTGGGATGCTCATTAGCTTTCTGTTTCAGAAACAATTTCTTCTTTGATTTTTGTACATGACAAGTTTCTTTTCTTAAAAAAAAAAAAAAAAAAAAAAAACCTTTAAAACCCATTTGTCTTCCATTTTCTCTACATAGCCTGAGGACCTGGAAGAACTGATTAATTCCTAGACTTGTTAATTACTCTTGCATGGAAGCCAACCTCTAAACTGTAATCTCCTGAAGATGGCTCACATTTGAGCCCTGTGCTGCTTGTCAGGTGGTGGGCAGGAGTGTCTGTGCTTTAGAAAACACATGATTTCAGGGATCAGTTTGGGAGGGTTCTCCCATCATGAGGCTATCGCTAGAAATACGCAACAGATTCTGCTGGGTGAGTGTCTATGGCCAGATCCAGTGTAACCCCTGATGTTCCATTTCTGCTCCCAGCTGAAAGTGAGCAAGGGTTCACTTTCACAGTGGGAGATGGAGAGTGGTTCCCTTGTTATGTGGTGACGTCATTTATAACATGACCTAGACTCTGGGCCTCCTTCCTTTGGAGAGGAGATGTGAGGCTTTGAGTATTTTCTTGTTTTTTTTTTTTTTTTTTTTTTTTTTTTTAATTTTTTTAAAAAGCTTTATTGCCTAGGGGAAATTGTAAATCATACATGCTCATTTTATGTTCACCCTAAATTCCATCACCTAAAGATGATCGCCATTAGCATTTTGGTGAGCATTCAGGGGAATTACATGTGTGTTATGTATACATGTGTACTTAATATGTACATGTGAATTGAATGTGTACTTGCATGCAGTTCTGTAACCTACTTTTTCATTCACGTTGTTAGAGGCATGACAGTTATCTTCCTTGTCATTGAATTCTACCCTTCTTATTTCATCACCGTCTAACTCGTAGCTAGCACATCTGTAGCACTTACTCAGCGCTAGGCATTATCCACAGAACTTCTGGTAGCTTACCTCGTTAAAGCCTCATAACACTCTGACAAGATAGGCACGATGACTGTCCCTGTTTCATTGCAGAGAATACCAAGACACAGTAAGACCTTGGGTAGGACCTTTGTAGGAGACTTGCCCAAGGTCACACTTCCAGGCCTTGGACTTAAATCAGGCATTCTGGCACTAAAGTCTTTGCTCTTCACTGCTGGGCTACACTGTTGTTCAACCCAGAGTCCAGGCATTGCTGAACTCATCTGGTTATGGAATGGCACATGCTTGTCACAGGAGCACCCATTTCTCCTTGATATTTCCAAAACAGACATCACTAGTGATCACAGCACCTTTTCCCAACAGTCCTAGACTGGCCTAAGATCCTTCCTGATAGATACACCGTCACAGGCAGCCACTGCTGAGCCTTTGGGATGGTGTCTCAGTCTGTTTTGTCTTGCTATAAAGGAATATCTGAGGCTAGGTAATTTATAAAGAAAAAAGGTTTATTTGGCTCACCCTTCTGCATAATGTACAAGAAGCATGGTGCCAGCACTTGCTTCTGGTGAGGGCCTTGGGCTGCTTCCACTCATGGTGGAAGGTGAAAGGGAGTTGATGTGTGCAAAGATCACATGGTGAGAGAGGAAGCAAGAGAGTGAGGGGAGGTGTCAGGCTCGTTTTAACAACCGGCTTTTGTGGGAACTAACAGAGTGAGAATTAATCTATTCATGAAGAATCTGCCCCCATGACCCAAACATCTTCCATTAGGCCCACCTCTAATGGAGATCCTCATGTTAAAATTGGGGATCCCATTTTAACATGAGGTTCGGAAGGGACGAGTATCCAAACTATAGCAGACGGGTCTGTGAGATGACGCCCATATGCCTTCCCTGATCCATCTAATGCCGTTCTCTCCTCCTGCACATAATGAAACAGGCCCCAAGAGGGAACTGACTTGTTTAAGTGAAGGGCAGAGCTGTCTTCTTCCATTTGTGCTGCAAAACAAAATACCTGAGACTGGGCAATTTAGAAATAATGGAAATTTATCTCTCATAGCTCTGGAGGCTGGGAAGTCCAAGATCAAGACACCAGCAGATTCAACATCTGGTGAGGCTGCTCTCTGCTTCCAAGATAGCGCCTTCTTGCTATGTCCTCGCGTGGTGGAGGGACAAAAAGAGCCTAGTTAGTTCCCTCAAGCCCTTTCATAAGGGTACTAATCCCATTCATGAGGCATTCATGAGGGCAGACCCCTCATGACTGAATCACTTCCTAAAGGCCTACTCTTAATACTATCACACTGGCAATTAAGTTTCAACGTAGGAATTTGATGGGGTCGGGGGGACACATTTAGACCATAGCAAGGGCCAAAACCAACACTTAGTTTTCTTAATCTCAAGGCCCGCTCTCTTTCCACCCCCACACCACTGTCTGTTCAAATCTAACAAAACAAACACCAGCTACCATTGGAGACACACTCTGATCAGTTTCAGTGCAGCCCAACTGTGCATTTGGACGACTCAGAGGTAACCAGAGAGCTTGGCATTGAGGATGGACCACAAAGGATCATTTTATCTCAATGCACTTTGTAGAAGATGTTGCCAAATACCGAAGAGTGCGTTAGTGATATCAATGCTTTTAATTTATACAGTGGTCACAGCTCAGAGGTCAGCAAATCATGGTTGAGGTCAATTGCCGACTGTTTACTGAGAGGATCCATCTCTGGAGGGCACTGAGGGAGCTCCAGGAAGCATGCCTTCATGCAACGAGCATGCATTGAGCGCCTCCTGTTTATTTTTTTAGTTTACTATTTTTTAATTTATTTTTTATTTCAATAGGTTTTCAGGAAGCAGATGGTATTTGGTTATATACATAAGTTCTTTAGTGAGCACCTCCTGTTTATGAGGAGAAACTAGGTTTACAAATGAGACAGTGACAAATACCACAAGGTGAAACTGGTGGGGTTTTATCTGGGGAGGATGCTTCCTTCCATTCCCAGTTTGGTTTCAGCTGAGAATTTAAAACATGAGAGAGGCTGGGCGCATTGGGCTCACCCCTATAATCCCAACGGTTTGGGAGGCTGAGGTTTGCATACTGCTTGAGCCCAGGAGTTTGAGACCAGAATGGGCAACATAGTGAGACCCCACCCCTATTTATTTTTTTAATTAAAATTTTACACATGTACCCTAGAACTTAAAGCATAATAAATAAATAAATAAATAAATAAATAAATAAATAATTTTTTAAAATAATAATAAAATAAAATAAATCACAGGAGAAAAATGGAGATCACAATCATTATCAATTGAACTGAATGGAAACAAACTTAGTTTGGGGCGAATTCTTCACCCCAGGGGCAGGTAGAGCTGAAGGACTGCAGGCCCCCAGCCCTCCATCCACAGAGGCTACATATTTCCCAACACTCACCTCTAGGGAGGGAACACACTAGAATGCATATGCCTAATGGGCAAGCAGGCCTGCGTCCTTCTCCTGTAGCTCTGGAGGCTGGGAAGTCCAAGATCAAGACTCCAGCAGATTCAGTGTTTGGTGAGGCTGCTCTCTGCTTCCAAGATAGCACCTTCTTGCTGTGTCCTCCTCCTCCTTTTCCTGAACAGGACTGAGTGAAGGGGAAGAGGTGGCCCAAAATGTGGGTGACCAGAGCTTCCTCTATGGGACACTTGGCTAGGACTTGGAGGTTCTTTCCCTAACCAGCCTGTGACTAATCGACATAGGCTGTGTACATTTCAGAGAGGGAGATCCATGTGGGCTCCAGCCACGGGGAGGAGTTCTTGGCAGAGGCCCCTGATCTGAGTGCTAAGAGTTGGGTGGGTTGGGGTGGACAGCTGCAGGGCCCACCCCCGGCTTTCTGCCCAGGGTGCTATGGGAGAAAGACAATGATTTATGTGGGATATAGTGGGGAGGCCAGTGGAGGGATTGTGTTGCACATAATTGGATATAAAACACAGCCTTTAAACTTTGTGCGTTGAATAGATCTACAGAATTCAAATCCATGGACCGGGTGAGGTAGCTCACACCTGTAATCTCAGCATTTTGGGAGGCTGAGGTGGGTGGATCACCTGAGGTCAGAAGTTCAGGACCAGCCTGGTCAACATGGAGAAACCCTGTCTCTACCAAAAATACAAAAATTAGCTGGGCATGGTGGTGGGTGCCTGTAATCCCAGCTACTGGGGAGGCTGAGGCAAGAGGATCATTTGCCCTTGAGAGGGAGACATTGCAGTGAGCCAAGATTGCACCATTGCACTCCAGCCTGGGGGAAAGAGGGAGACTCGGTCTTAAAAAAAAAAAAAAAAAAAAATCAAATTCATTAATCCAGATTTTTTTATAGTCACATTGGCGGATGAGGTTTGTGGCTGAAATTCATGCTTCCGAACGTGGGAAAATGTGTTCTCATGCAAGGAGAGGGAGAGAAAAATGTGCTGAGGGGGAAGGGAATGGGCTTTGGAGCCTGCTAGATGCTCACTGGAAGCCCAGCTCCACCACTTGCCAGCTGTGTGACCTTATTCAGGTGACTTAACCTTGCTGAATCTCTGCCTGTCCCCCATTTATAAAATGAGAACAAAGACATGGATTTTCCAGGTTGAAAAAATTAAGTTAAACAAGGCTTGCAAGGCCGGGTCCAGTGGCTCACATCTGTAATCCCAGCACTGTGGGAGGCCAAGACTGAAGGATTGCTTGAGCCCAGGAGTTTGAGACCACCCTGGGCAACATGGTGAAACCCCATCTCTACTAAAAATACAAAATAATTAGCCAGGTGTGGCAGCGTGTGTCTGTAGTTCCAGCTACTCGGGAGGTTGAGGTGGGAAAATTGCTTGAGCTCAGGGGGCAGAGGTTGCAGCATGCCAAGACTGTGCAATTGCACTCCAGCCTGGGCAACGGAGTAAGACCCTGTCTTGAAAACAAACAAACAAAAAACAGGGCTTGCAAGGTACTATTGCCATGCTTGTCCCTAAATTCCCTTTCACCTCCCTCCCTGCCCCTCACTGCCCCTGACCCCACTCCACCCCAGAGGATTTTTATATCAGGTACAATCCTAACTCTGGTGGGGAAATGTCTATGAAAGCTTTACTGCAAAAAATATATAAATCTTAAAAGTCAACCTATATGTCATGTAGTTGTAGATTTTTTTTTAAAGGAAGGAGGCGAACAGTGCTCCTAGGAAGTTATGATCTCCAGAAGTAACTAACATTCATTATGAGGGCGATCTCAGAGCTGATTCCCACAAGTGGCAAAGAAAATGAGATGCAGGCTCTGGATTTGCATAATCGCTGACTGTTTCCTGGTCATTTGCCACTTTGCAGGGGCTCAGTGTGGAGAGCAGCCCCTTCCTGAACTGGACACCCTCTGTGCCCAGGGCTCCACGGGGTCCCTCTTGGAATGGTGCTTTAATGATCACTCAAATGGCATTTAGCCTCCAATTAAGAGTGGGAAGAAAAGCCCTGGCCAAGTGGAGTGAACGTTCCGGGGAATTCACCCAGTTAGGAGAAACCTGGAGAATTAGCAGGCACACAAAGCCACCTCTTGACTGGAAGCAGATGCCTTAAAGGCTCCCAGACGCCCCACAGGCTGCAAAGGAAGTTGGCCACAGAGCTGACCTGTGTCTAGAATTGTACCAAGGACTCTCCACAAACTTGAGAGGCCCTGTCCACTGCCGGGGAGGAGAAGAGGCGTGGAGGAGAATTAGCCTCTGCAGACACGGTACTTCCTGCCTTCTGCTAGTTGCCATGGCTTTGTTCCTTATCACAAGCCCATCACAAGCCCTGGCAAAGCTCGTGGTGTGGCTCAGTGATAGAAACCAGCTGGCCCAAGTATTTCTGACACCAAAGCCATGGTCTTCAGCATCTGAGCGGACATCCTGCTCTCAGCAGAGCCCACTGGCTCATCAGTTAAGCCTGTGTATTCATCCTCCATCTTTGACTTGCGTTGATTTCCTTCCGTCTAATGGATTCCTTACTCTGAGACAAGCAAGCCCCGGCAAGAGGTATGGAAAGCCCGCTCTAGTCTTCTGTCAGCCCCCCTGCAAACATGGCGTTTGTCTGGTACCAGGAGTCCCTGCAAATGTGATTGTCACTCCAGCACATCTGTGGGGATGAGCAGGTGGTGGAAGTGGCCGTTACTGGTGCCACTGACAAAGTATCAGATCAGGAAATTGCCCCATAAGTGCCTTCCTTATCAATGTATTTGTCATTGAAATATCCTGCAGTAAAATTCAGTAGTGGGTACACTGTGGAAATAGAGCCTGTTTCATTGGGTGTAGCACTGTTTATAAGGCAGCCTCAGACACCACTAGGGTCTGAAATGAAATCAGAGCAGCCTAACTTCATCTCTTCAACTTCCCCAGGTCCAGGCATTGTGAATATAAAGAAGGGAACTTGTAGGTTTCGAATGTCTTCTTACTAAGGAGTTTGTTGAAAGAAGAACAATTAATCTCTTTATCATAACTGGCTTGGCCACATTTCAATGCTGGAAAGAGAAGAAAAAAAAAAGCAACAGAACAAAACCTTTTGTATTTCTGCCAGCAGAAGGTAAGGGAGAGGCTTGTCATTTTGTGGACATTTTTGATTAAGTGTCCCTTTACCTTTTAATTTGTGCATTCAAGTTTCAGATCTTCTGCGGCAAGAGGGAGAAATTGTCACACATTGTCACACCTCGTTTGTCTGCCACAGGGTTGTGAAAGTTCAGCATCCGAGCTCAGAAGTTTGCAGAGAAAGGATTTCAAGGCCAGTGATTCTGCTCTGGATGACTTATAACTTAAACATCACCTAGCCTTGTTCTTCTGCTCCCAAGTGTCCACAGGAAATTAATAGTTACAATATATGGTATTTTTTCAGTGTTCACAAAGTGTACTCTAGCACTATGTGGTACAAAGAATTATGCATCAGCTCAGCCCATAGTTCTCAACACCTGCCTGTTCCTGCTTTCTCTTTAGTGTCTCATTTCTGAGCAATGGCTGAAGAAAGACAGCTGGCTACTGAAACCGGAAGGAAAGATTGGAATGTACTGGAAAGAACAAAGGAATTACAATCTAAGGACTGGGTTGGTTCAAGTCCCAGCTCTTCCACATACTAGCTCTGTGACCTTGGTCAATTTAGTCAACCCTTCTGAGCTTCAGTTTCCTTATCAGTAAAATGGCAACAGTAGCAACTACCTCCTAGAGTTTTATGGGGAAAAACAGATACACTTTATGGAGAGTGTGTAATGAAGTGTTATGCAAACATTAGACACTGGTTGTACTTTTATGATATGGAGGAGAGTCTAGGAATCAAAACTATTGCTTTTTAGGAAAACTGTTTGGCTAAAATCAATAGTTTGTTGTAGTAGTCCCCTGGCACTGTGAGGTCATGTGGTGGGAAATCAAGATCTCTCCTACGGGCCCAAGGATCTCTTTCGATGCCTTCTCGTGGGAGCACCTTCTACATCTTGGGTATGGGTTAATAATTCATTTTCCTGATTGTCCAGCCTATCCCAACCTATCCGAAGAATGGAGGCACAAGCATTGTGAGAGCAGAGATGTCAAAAGGCACATTCAACACCCAAGCTCATCCAAGCATCTGCCCGCGACACATCAGCTAGTATCCCACTGGCCAAGGCAAGTCACAAAGCTAAAGTCAAGACAGGGCATTGTGGTGGTTCATGCCTGTAATCCCAGCACTTTGGGGGGCCGAGGTGGGAGGATTGCTTAAGCCCAGGGTTAAAGACCTGCCTGGGCAACATAGTGAAACCCTCATCGCTTAAAAAAAAATTTTTTTTTAAGAAAACAATTGTTCTAATTGTTTATATAACCTGTCTAATTGTTTATATAACCTGTCGCCACTATTTGCTTTCTGTTTAAGAAGACTGAAGGAAGAGAAGGGAGGGAGGGAGGAAGGAGAGAGGAAGGAACAAGTTTTGGTTAACAGTTACCCCATTGCATTGACTGGGATATGTGACAGGCTGAATCCCAAGTCCACGAACCCTGAAGTGGCATTTTGCATCCATGCTGTTGCCATAGCCACAACACAGGTAGATGGAGTGGACTTCACTGCCTCTTGTTTGTTTCTTTCTTTGTTTTTTGCTTTGTTTTGTTTTGTTTTGTTTCTCTCTCTCTCTTTCCTTCCCCCCTTCCTCCCTTCCTCCCTTCCTTCCTTCCTTCCTCCCTTCCTGTCTCCCTCCCTTCCTCCCTCCCTCCCTCCCTCCCTCCCTCCTTTCCTTCCTTCCTTCCTTCCTTCCTTCCTTCCTTCCTTCCTTCCTTCCTTCCTTCCTTCCTTCCTTCCTTCCCTCCCTCCCTCCCTCCCTGACAGGCTCTTGCTTTGTCACCCTGGCTGGAGTGTAATGGTGCCATTATACCTCACTGCAGCCTCGACCTCCTGAGCTCAAGTGATCCTCCCACCTCAGCCTCCTGAGTAGCTAAGACTACAGGCACACAGCACCACACCCAACTTTATTTATTTATTTGTAGAGTTGGGGTCTTGCCATGTTGCCCAGGCTGCTGTCAACCTCCTCAGCTCAAGCAATCCTTCTACCTCAGCCTCTGTAGTAGCTGGGATTACAGGCATGTGGCACCAGGACCGGCTAATTTTTTAATTTTTTTTTTTTTAAGAGATGAGGGTTTCACTATGTTGCCCAGGCAGGTTTTTAACTCCTGGGCTTAAGCAATCCTCCCACCTTGGTCCTCCAAAGTGCTGGGATTACAGGCACGAGCCACCACAATGCCCTGTCTTGACTTTAGCTTTGTGACTTGCCTTGGCCAGTGGGATACTAGCTGATGTGTCGCGGGCAGAAGCTTGGATGAGTTTGGGGTGTTGAATGTGCCTTTTGACATCTCTGCTCTCACAGTGCTTGTGCCTCCATTCTTGGGATAGTTTGGGAAGCAGTCAGAGAGATTAGAGCCTCTGGGGAGACGGAGATGCTGAGGGCCTGCTTTGCCTTTCAAATGATGAAAAGGTCCAGCTTCGCATGGGTTACTCTTCTGGGTCTGAAAATCTTTCTTGAGCTGGGTCATTTGAATCCAGAAAAAAAAAATAAAATGAAAGAGAAAGCATGAAAGTAAGAGAGAGCTGGAGAAAGAGGAGAGAGAGAGGAAGAGAGAGAGAGGCAGACTTTATTCCACCGTTCACCTGGACCAGGAATTAGTCCTAAACTAACCTAGGCTACCCTGGACAATGAAGGGGATTTTAAGAAGGGAGGGAGAATTCTCTTGGAGATTGACTTTGGGCTTTGGCCTAGTTGAATCTTGTTAGATTTTAAATACAAAGCCATGGGGGAGGGGCACACACAGGGCAGCCACAGCAGGAGCTCGAGTTCCTATCTCAGCCTGGCTGTGCCAAGGCCTGACATTTCTTGTTTTGATAATTGATGTGGCCAAGTTGAAGCTTGTCACCGTGAGAGCATCGCACCGTGGCTTTGGTAGTGCCGTGGCTATGTGAAGAGTGAGAAAAATCAATTTCCACTGTCCACGGAGGGTTGTTTGATTTATTACTGTTGGAAGAAGAAATTCTTTATCTCCCACCCCCTGTTGGAGAGGACTGTTTTACAGTCTGCTGTTAGAGAGGCTCTATAAAAGCAGCTATATTTGTGCAAATTTTGGTATTTTGATAACCTTCCTTGACTATTCAGAGGACGTTGAACACTCCCAATTTTTATAACCCTCATTTGTTTTTGATTAAGCAATTATAGGCACTAAAAGACAATCTGCAAGAGAGTGTGGCCAGCATACCTGCAGGATTATTTCGTGCCGTAGGAAGCATCAGAGGGCTTTAATATTTCATGACCACTGGAAGGAGGAAGGAGGGGTTTGCTGGGAAAGAGCAGAGGATGCGATCTGGAGTCAGACTGGGGTTGGGATCCCAACTGCCATTGGAGAGCAGGTCAGTGTCCATGAGCCTCAGTTTCCTTATCTGAACAATGGGTATGTGTAGCAGACAATACCATCCAGCTCCTCTTAGATCCCTTCAAGCCTTTTCTGGTGCACCACCCTTGCCTGCCTTGGTGTGCTTCTGCTTTTAACACCCTGCATTGTGGCTCCTCCTCCAAGACTCTCTCTTGGCCTCTGGGCCTCCTAGAACTTAAGTACCTGGGAATTAATGTCCCCTCATGGCAGCCCTCCTCCTGTGACTGACCCTCTGTGAGTATGAAAAGCAGAGCTCCCTTGCCTCACCTCAGGATGCACCCCGAGGTGTAACTTACATTCCAGGTGGGTATAACTTACACTCCAAGTTAGTTCAGGCTGAGGTTCCCCCAGGCACAACTTTGCCTGAAACCAACCAATGCTCACTTGGCTTCCCTTTCTTCCCTGACCTTCTTCTCACCCCCAGTACTGGAAGACTTCCTTAAAACATCAGTTGGGCCCAAATCCTCATCTCAGGCTCTGCTTCTGAGAAACTCTCCCAAGATAGTAGACTGGTTGGTGCTCCTTGCCAATGTCTTACAAATTGTTTCATTAACTTTTATTCAGCACTTCAATGTGCCAGGCATAGAATTAAATGGTTGAAATGCATTATCTCTTTTAAGATTGTGATGATAAAATAAGGTCTAAGGAGGTACTTTGCACAATGACTAACACATACCAGCAACTCGGCACTCACTGGCCCAGTTTGAACATGCTTGGGCTGCAATGTGGTGACAGGACTCGGGACAATCCAGCAGCCTCCTCTCTCTCCTTGGTCCCCTCCTGCCCCTTCCAAATTTTTCTCCACACAGCAGGCAGAGTAGTCTTTTAAAACATATCAATCAAATGTGTAAGACCCTCTAGTGGCTACTTGATTGCACATAGATATAAAATTCAGGCCAGGTGTGGTAGCTTATGCCTGTAATCCCAGCATTTTGGGAGGCCAAAGTGGGAGGATTGCTTGAGCCCAGGAGTTTGAGCCCAGCTTGGACAACATAGCAAGACCTTGTCTCTACAAATAAAATAAAACCCAAACTTCCTACCAATGGGGCTTAGCAAACTTTTTCTATAAAGGGCCAGATAGTAAACACATTACAGTTTGTGGACCTGACAGTCTTTATAGCAGCTGAAGCCTCTGCCCTTCTGGTGCTGAGGCAGCCATAGACAATATGAAAACAAATGGACATGGCTGTTTTCCAATAAAACTTTATTCATAAAGACAGGCAGTGGGCCAGATTTGGCCCACAGACTGTAATTTGGTGAACCCTGGTCTACAAAACAACTGAATAGGGAGGACCTTTCCTCCCTCACCAGCCAGCAGCCTCATCCTGACCCACCCTTCTCCCCAGTCATTTGCTCCTGCCACACTGGCTGGAGAATACCAGCACATTCCTGCATCAGGCTAGGTCTATGCCTACTGTTCCCTCTATCTGGGTCCAGGAGTCTCTTCCTGGAGCCCCCTGCCTTGCTGGCTCCTGCTCATCACTCAAGTGTCAGTTCAAATGCCAAATCCCACCTCTTCAAAGAGACATTCAAGAGCCTGCAGATCTGCTATGTCCCATCCCCCAAGTCCCTCTGTTCTCTATCACCTCAGTCATTAATTTATTCCCCTAGTCACCTGTTTGGGTTCTGCCCACCCTTTTGGAAAACAAGTTTCAACACTGATTCAGCATTCATCAGCAGCATCCTCAGCCCGTAGCACAGGGCCCAGCACCTAGTAGGTACACAATGAATGTTTGTTGATTAAATGGTCTCTGGGGATCCCCCGCCCCACTGCCCCCAACCACTCTCTTCTGTAAGAAGAGTTTTTGAACGATGGAAAGCATTAGAATATCAAGTGATTATCTTGGTTGTAAAGCAAACCTACAAAACCCTGAATAATCTTCCTTTCTTCTCCTTCCCTGTCAATTATGCAGTTAAACGGAACATCTCACAGGGGGATTTGCCTGAGCAAACCCTCACTTTTCTTTTCTCAGTTCCAAGCCTAAGACTGCAGACCTCCATTTTCAAGGCTAAAAACACCAAGAGGAAGGTGCTGTCTGAACGTGGCACTGAGATTACCCAGTTAATTAAAGAGGGATTTAGTAGTTACTTAACATCTGGGTGGCAGAGTTTTTTTTTTTTTTTTTTTCTACTCAGCTTCAAAAAGGAAGCAGAAATCGTAATACGCCAACTCTGGCTGCAACAGATGCATCCTCCGTGTGACATGACCCTGCAGCAAGGCAAACCTCTTCTTCCCTGGGTTCCTTGGCTCCAAGGCATCTGATGCTTTTCATAAGGACACCTGTGACCTGCTTGGCAAAGCAAGCTCTGTGTCCTCAAGATGACAGTGGTTCCAGAAGTGCTTTGGTAACCGCTCCTTTTATTATGTCATACTTGAGGGCAGTGATTCTTGAACAGCTGACATTGCCAGAGGGCCAAGGGACTTTGAGAGGTGGTCAGAGACATGGCTGCCATTCAGTGGGGAAGGGCCTTGAATGCTATGCCAAGGGATGTGAGCCACATCCCAGCCAGGGAGTGTTGAGAGTTTGACCCCAGGGATGATGTTTGGCAGTAGCCATGAGGGAGGAAGGTGGTAGGCAGAAGCCCAAGTTGGAGCTTGTTCTAGGGCTTCAGGTAGCAGGCGGTGGGACCTTCCTGGCATGGTGGCATCAAGAAAGAAGAAGAGAAGCTAAGTTCAGGTGGGTTCACCCCACAGGGGCCATGGGCCAGATGGAGGCAGGCCTTGGCCCCGGCACTGGGAACTTGAAAACTTTGTTCAGTGCTGATGGCAACAATAATAATGATAATACCTACTTCTACGGGTTATTGAGATAGGTGCCTTTATTTAACTTATTTGTAACAAGTCTTTAGTGAACTTTTAAACACTCATCCGGTGACATTTCTGTAATGCTTCATTTAAATAAAGACATTCATAACTTGGCAGTCTGTGAACTTTCAATGGACTTTCTCTCCATCCTGGTGTGACACTGAATCTTGATCTTAGGATGGCTGTTGAGTAGCTCTAATAAGCAAAGTGGTAGGTATTGTGTGGCCAATACAGTAGTCATGCCAGTAGGCCAACGGCAGGTAAGAGCTGCCATTAGGAACGGGAGAGGGACCGTTCTGCATGCTGAAGGCAGGACTCATGTGAATGGCCGCAGTCGTACCCTACAGCAACTAGTTAAGGAGCTGTTTCCATCTCAGGCAAGCCCAGAGACCAGATGCTTGCAAGGAATTCCTCTTTCACTGTGTGTATGGTTTTGGATGCAAGCATCCCACTTTGGCTGTGTTAGAATGTCCTCCAGGATCCCACTCACCTGTGTTCTTGACCGGCCAGGGCCTCTGCGGGTAAAGTGAGCATCTAAATCAGTGCCCCCTACTGACATTTGTGCCCGGCTACACTGTAGGAGAGAATAGAATTAGAGCCTTGCATTGCCGCCCCCGCCTCGCCTCGGAGTTTCACACAAAGGCATTGTTCTTCTGGGGCCTGATTTCAATTGCAGCGAGCACGGAATGATGCTTTAATCCTCCATAATTACTCAAGGCAGGAATCAGGCTAATGAACAAGTATAAATGGACAACTGGCCTTTTCCTTTGGAGTGGGAACGGATATCCTCCAATTATGATCCTTTGCCTAAGGGGGAAATGGGATGTAGATATTGACACTTGTTTTATTTTATTTTATTTTTTATTTGAAATGGAGTCTTGCTCTGTGGCCCAGGCTGCAGTGCAATGGCGCGATCTTAGCTCTCTGCAACTTCCGCCTCCCGGGTTCAAGCAATTCTCCTGCCTCAGCCTCCCAAGTAACTGGGATTACAGTTGTGTGCCACCACACCTGGCTAATTTTTGTATTTTAGTAGAAACAGGGTTTCAACATGTTGGCCAGGATGGTCTCCAACTCCTGTCCTCAAGTGATCCACCCACCTCGGCCTCCCAAAGTGCTGAGATTATAGGCGAGAGCCACCGCACCCCGCTTGACACTTGTTTTAAATTAATGTACTTGTTTACCTTCTTGCGGGTCAAATACATCAAAAGAAGTCACCAAGTGATGGTTTTCATTTACAATTTGGTAGGTGGGCCTCCTGGGAAAGACCTTCGGGAGAGTAGAATCCACATTCCCGGGCCACTGAGGTCTGGGACCTTGGGCCTTTGCATGGGCTGTGCATTCTGCTTCGGGCAACCTCCCTTCAGAAGCCCCCATAGCTGAATCCTTCCTTCTTCAGGTCTTGGCCCAACTGTCCCCTTCCCAATAAGCCTTCTCCTGGTCACCCTATTTAAAATTACAAACCACTCTCCACAACGTGGGTATTCTCTCCACAACGTGGGTATTCCTTCCCTGTCCCTTGTTCCTCTTTTTGCCAACCTTCTAACATAATATATGATTTACTGATTTATTCATCATATTCTTTGTTATCCGCCACTCCCCTGCCCCCCATAGAACATAAGGTTTTTAACAAGTCTTTTCTAACGGGTAGATATGGTTGCCTGTTTTGTTGACCCATGTGTCTTAAATGCCTGGAGCTCATAACAGGCACTCAGTAAACCTTAGTAGAACAAATGGCTGAAGAAATGAAGAGTTGGAGGGAGGGAACTGAATGAGTGCAGGATAGGAGGGCTGTAAGAAAGGTGTCACCATCCTTGAGGACAGTCACCTTCAGAGACCAGATCTGGACTTGCTCTGGCACCAGGCTGAGTAGAGAAATAGGCAGAGGCCAGAGGGAAGGATTTTAGTTTCATGAGTGCCTATCCTGTGCCAGTAAAACCCTGAGTGCTTTCTCTGTGTTATGGTCTTCAGTCCCCACAACAATGCTGCATACTGGATGTTATCGTCCTTATTTTATAGGTAAGGAAATGAGATTCAGAGAAGTCACATATTGCCTACGGCTATTGTGAGTAGCAGAACCAGGCTTGGAACCCTTTTCTAAATTGGCTCATCTGTTCTTTAAATACAAGTTTGACCTCCTCCTCCAGGCTCCAAGACTAGTGCTTCTCTCTCCATGATGCCGGGCTCCTCGGCCAGAGCACTGTTGGTATTTGGGGCTGGATCATTCATGGTTGTGGGGGCTGTCCTGTGCATGGTAGGGTGCTCAACAGCATGCCTGGCCTCTACCTACCAGATGCCAGTATCATCCTCCCCATAATATGACAACCAAAAATGTCTCCAGACATTGCCAAGTACCTCCTTGGAGACAAGGTCACCCTCAGTTGCAAACCACTGCTGTAGATGAAATAGAAGACATTCTCGTTGGCCCTCAGAGCCTTCAGAGAAGTAAGAAAGAGTTGTTGTTCAGGCCATCAGCTGGTCCAGCAGCCAGGGCCTCTTGGGTTGTCTCACTCTGGGGAAGGTATAGCCCAGTCTGGGATATGGTCCTTGTCTTCCAGATCTAGAACTTACTGGCCCTCAGAGGTGACGTTTCACTTGGACTGTGTTAGTGTGGATGATCTGAGAAGCAGCTAAGGTGGAATTTGGTGTGCAGAAGATGTATTGGGAGAAATGCCTGCAAAGGACATAGGAGAGACAGGGAGAGCCTTCAGCTCGGATGTGGGGCTGGTGCCTGAGAATGGAGAAGGGGAAGGAAGGAGTGTTGGTAGAAAGAGCCCCAGATCTCAGCGCAGCTCAGAGAATGCCTCAGCCAGGCTGATGGGGAGTCCTCAAGCCACAGTCACCTGTTAGAGGAATGGACTGCACTCATCATTTTTGACAGGAACAACCCAGGAGAACTGTGGTCTTGGTGGAACACAGGAGTGGTCACAGAAAGGAGGCAACTGAGCTGGCGGTCCATTGTGCTCAGGCAGCAGGCGATCTGGGTAACCCGCTGATGACACTCACACCAGAGGCCCGTCTGTGCTGAAGCAAATCAGCGCCAGCACTGCCAGCCACTGGCATCTGTCGCAGGGTGTGTCCGTGTTGTCTCAGTCAGGTGCCCACAAAAGCCAACCTTGAGATGAGGATTCAAGGGCACATGCATGTTTTGAGGAGGTGACGCCCATGAAACTCTAGTAGGTGAATAGGATAGTGAGACAGGAGAGGAAAACAGACAGTAAGGGGACATATGAGAGCAAGCTGCCACCGTGGACAACTGGAGCCAGTCCTGTGGGAGCTCCAGAAACTACAGGACACGGGTATATCTGGAGGTTTTCCAGTTGAGGGGCAAGGGAACTGGGGTCTTCACTGGCCAACTCCCTAGTCACAGCTCCCGGGCTGCCTGAGTGGACATGGATGCTGGCAGCTGGAAGCCAGCTCCCAATTGCACCATAATGGTAAGACCATTTGGCATCCCACATGCCCTGAACACTGACTGAGCTGCCCCAGAGGCTGGGAAAAGGCCTCAGGCAAAGCCACCAGTATTTGCAGAAAACAGAGTTCAGTGCCTGGAAGCCAGGGAAGAGATGCTGGCTGGCACACTGCAGGAAGAGAAAAGAAAGAAAAATATGATAATCCTAGTATATTACAGAGCATATAATAAAAACATATTGCCTGGTGCCCTGGATCACAGAGAGGGGCCTTGGGGAGCTGGCTTGGTTCCACATGTTAACCGAGCATCTGGTATGCACTGGGTCGTGTGTGGGAAGACCAAGATGCTGAGGGCCAGTCCTCCCCCTGTTGGAGCTCACAGTCCAGTGGCATCGGCACGTGCAAACATTTATCCCACGATGGGAGGCAGTGTAGTGCGCTGTTGCCACTAACCACTCTGAACTTCAGTCTCTTCATCATAAACTGGAGATAACCTCTGGCTCCTCTTAGAATCACTGGGAGGACTCTGTGAGATGGTATCCTCAAGTGTCTCTCCCATGCATTCACATACAGTAAACATTCAGTGCACTTTAGCTATCGTTCAAGCTTTTGGAGCTACAGTGGAGAAATATATGTGGTCTAGGGGAAAATAAGGGCTGGAGGGACCACATCAATGGCAGGGAGTGGGACGAAGTGGATGTCAGAGAAGGCTTCTCTGAAGATCTCTGCCCTGGTGCTGAATCTTAGCTGAGAAGGAATTATAGATCCTGGTCAGCAGCGAATGGGTGCACTTTCTGTTTTCCTTTGGATTTTACAGACCGTGGTGATTCAGGTTGGTTAAGGGTTAAACATCCTGTAAGCATTTCTACTGGGCTAGTTACTGTGGGGAAGGTTAGGATTAAGGAGGACTTCAGAGTGATTTGCCTAACAATAGCAACCTTCTTATCACCTCACAGTTGAAAATTCCCACCATTTATTGGAGCCTGTGCTGTTTTTCACCTGAGCTGAAGGCTGAGAGTGGGAGGGACTCCCCTGCAAATCCACAGCTGCAGAACAACGGGCCATGGCAGCTTTATCTGTAAGGCCAATACCAAGAGAGCCAGAGAAGCTGAAAAGAGATAACTTTGAATTCCATGGGGCAAGAATGCACCAAGCCGTTTTTTCCCAGGGGATTTTATTTAGCTGATGGGCAAAGTCTGAAAACTGGGTGCTTTCCCCATTGGAAGAACTCAATAAAATTATTTTGACTCAGTGCAAAGCCAAAATACTATCCCTAGGTCAAAGAGCTGGACTTGGAAGCCTGTTCCTCCTGGGAAGCCAGCTTGGAAGAGTGTCTTCGAGCAGTCAGACACCATAGGAAAGACCTCTATAGATGAATCTGCTGTGGGTGAGTGTCCTATCCACAGACCTTTCTTAGTTTGGTCCCTGTGGCCTGCAGCCCTGGGAGGGCTCAGTGGAGACCGGATGACAGGAGCAGGCACTACTTGGCTGACATTGAAAAAGCCTTAACAATTGATGTCTGAGGGTGACCACCTGAAAAGAGGACCTTGAGCTGCCAGAATGTGGAATACAGGGCTGCAGAGGGGAAAATAAATGTCATTTTCATTCCAGAGAATATTACTGAGGTGCCTGCAAAGTTCAATTTTCCTTTCCAAGCCCTTTATTCAACCTAAGGGCCAGGTTCAGGCACAAAAGGAACAGCTACGTGTTTTAGTTTTGATTTGGTCTTAATGCATGTGTATGTCACCGTCGAGATTTACATATTTCTTAATGACCAGAGAGCAACAATTAGAAACTCCAAGATCAGCTCTCGCTATGGTATGAATTTCTTCATCTGAGCTTTTTTTTTTTTTTTTTTTTTTTTTTTTTTTTTTTTTTTTTTTTTTGAGACAGAGTCTTGCTCTGTCACCCAGGCTGTAGTGCAGTGGCAGGATCTTGGCTCACTGTAAGCTCCGCCTCCCGGGTTCACGCCATTCTCCTGCCTCAGCCTCCCAAGTAGCTGGGACTACAGGTGCCCACCACCATGCCCGGCTAATTTTTTATATATATATATATATATATATATATTTTTTTTTAGTAGAGACAGGGTTTCACCATGTTAGCCAGGATGGTCTCGATCTCCTGACCCTGTGATCCACCTGCCTCAGCCACCCAAAGTGCTGGGATTACAGGTGTGAGCCACCATGCCCGGCCCCCATCTGAGCATTTTTGTAAGAAACATAGATTTCTATTATAATCAGAATAAAACAATAAAGATAGAAAAAAGACCTGGGAAAGAGGACTCTATATGACTATTTTGAGACTATAGTTATTTGTTATAAATGAATTTGTGAAAATACTAATAAGACTGGTATTCGTGGAACACTTCTTGTGAGTCAGGCATCTCATGTGCCAAGATCAATATAATTTTGTAACAACTCTGTGACGTTGCCTGGGAAGGTAGAATTACCTTCATTTGATGCGTGTGGAAACAGAGGCTTGAAGAGTTTAAGTATCAAGACCTTGTGGTTAAATCAATGCTGCCTTAGGACGCGTTGCCTAAGACTGAATCCCCGCAGTCAAATGCAAGACAAACAAGATTTAAACAGACATAAGATTTCAAGTGGTCTCCACTTCCACTCTCCAAGGTCTCCCAGCCCTCCCTATTTTTCTTGTGAACCCCCTGGAGTGAGGGCACAGTTTGAGCATTTGCTATTAGATCCTCAAGAATAACAGCAGTTTCTTATGGACCTGTCAATAATCCTAGAGCTCACAGAATACCAACTCCAATGCCCATGGAAACCTGGCAGGTAATGTAGGCCAGTGAAGCTGATTATGAGTAATGACTCAAAAGAGAGAGCTTGCCTCATCCAAAGTAAGCAGTTTCCACCAGTTCCAGTCAGTTGCAGTCCTGTATGGCCAAATGGTTTGCTTTTCAAGGGAAGCTGGAGATTTGCACCATGTGAAATGTCCCAATTTTTCAATCATCGGAAATTCATTCAAAATTTTAAAAAGTACCATCGCATTGGGTCGCATTTGACCAGTGTGCAGCTACCTCTTCCTGAGAGCCTTGCAGAATTCTTCACAGCTAGTTGACTTTCCATAAAAGCTTTTGAGTTAATGAGTGAATTAATTACTAGGCAAAGAGCCCATTTGAAGGCTCAGCCCTTTAGACCTCCCTTTGCTGCCCATTCACAGAGATTGGAACCAAGCCCATCATCGCCAGCAGCAGGAAGCAGAGCACCTTTGAGTCTGACCCTGTCATCAGTCCTTCACTCTGATAAGCTTGGCGTGCTAGCTGCCGTGGACTTTTGCTTGGTCTAGGATCATCAACGTCAACTCCATCTGAATTGTAGAACCACGTTATTGGCTTGAGGAGGCTTGGAAAGTCCCCTGAGGGTAGGGAACTATACCTTGGTCAGATTTTTACCTTTTTTTTTTTTTTTTGAGACGGAGTCTTGCTCTTGTTGCCCAGGCTGGAGTGCAATGGCGCGATCTCAGTTCACTGCAACCTCTGCCTGCCGGGTTCAAATGATTCTCGTGCCTCAGCCTCCTCAGTATCTGGGATTACAGGCGTCTACCACCACACCTGGCTAATTTTGTATTTTTAGTAGAGACAGGGTTTCACCATGTTGGCCAGACTAGTTTCAAACTCCTGACCTCAGGTGATCCACCTGCCTCAGCCTTCCAAAGTCCTGGGATTACAGGTGTGAGCCACCGTGCCCGGCCTGCCCTTCCAGGTCTTACCAACAGAGGGCTCTTAGTGTCTAAGTGAGTGCGGGAAACTAACACTGGTCCTTCATTCGTTCTTTTACTCAGCAAACATGAATTGACCACCCTCTGTGTGCTGCCAGTGGGATTCCAGTGATAAATTACAGACCTGTTTATTGCTTACAATATGATGGGATAGGTAGATGTTGAAGAAGTAACTGAGAATGCTGGGTTGGGGACTGGGCTACAGGATCCTAAGTGTAGGAGTGTAAGTCAGCTTAGAGATCAGGGACGGCTCCTCTGAGCAAATGATGTGTAAACTGAACCCTGGAGGTTGAGCAGGGATAAAACCAAGTGAACAGTGGGAGCAGGATGTGCAAAGGTCCTGATGTAGACTGAACCAGGACCTCACAGAATAGTCCAGGGTGGCTGGAGCCAAGAAATCATGGGAAACAGTGGGTGGGTCAAGCTAGAGAGATGGTCGGGGTCCAGATCAGTCTGCAGTTGGCCGTGGTGAAAGTTTGGACTTCAGCCTAAGGAGAAGAGAAAACCACAGAAGGTTTTAAGCAGGCATGGTGCCTGATGATTTGCATCCTAAAAGTTCTCTCTAGCTTCAGTGTGGAGAACTGATAGGACAGTCAAGAGTTGATGGGGAATCTCGTTTTGAAGCTAATGTATGTATTCAGGCAAGAAGGAGGATGGTAGCTTGGACCAGGATGCTGTGATGGAGATGGGATAATGCCAGGGATATATGAAATACTCGAAAGGTAGAATCAGCATAGCTGGGTTGTTGATTGACTATGAGGGATGAGGGCAAGGGGGACGGCTGTTTTAGAAACTGTAAGGAGGTGATGCTATTTGCTAAGATAAGGAATATGGGTGGTTCTGTGGCTGCACAATTCTTTGAGCCATCAGTTAGACTATGTGCGAATATCTTCCCCAGGGCAGTACACCACAGCAGCCCTGGGAGGAAGAGTGAGAGTGGGATTAGGGGCTGGAGAAACAAATTTAGTTTGGAGTTTAACAAAGAAACTAGCAAAATATCTCCAAAGTCCCAGTTGTCATTCTTCAATAGCCATCATACAAAAAGTGGTCAAAGTTAGGAAATTGAATTTTCAAAGACGTTAGGCCTTAAAAAGAACCAGGCCTCTGATGTTAAGAGAGAAACATGCATTTTCAATTGTTCAGAGATGACTAAATGGAAACAGTTCTCTTCACCTCCCCCAAACAGAAGCAGGAATTAACTTTGAGGCTGGAAAATGTCAATTTACTGAGAAAGGAGAGTAAGGGGCCCAGGGAGACATCGAGGCCACATGCCCCAGCTCCTCATCCTACAGGTGTTCCCACGTCCAGATGAGCTCACAATGACCGGATCTGCCCAAATTCGGGACACCCATCCATGTGATCTTACCCTTCCCACCATCCCCAATGTGGGAAGAGGGTGTGGGGTGAGCAGGAATGATTCGCTGTGATCATTGCCATATGAACAATATGCTATTACAGAAAACGAGGGCCCGAGGAAGAAAGAATTTTTTTTAATGCCTAATAAAGGGGTAGAAGTACTGCCCCGAACTCCTGTAAAAGAATGTTCCAAGGCGAGATGAGACCAAGGATATAAAATTGTTCTGGTTTTGAAAACAAAGATGCCAAGACGGCAGGCAGCATCTTTGGGCTGCAGGAGACTTAAGGAGGTAGAGAAAGAAGCAATTGCTAATCTTTCTAAGATGACAAAAATATTTAATCCAGTGGAGGATGGAAAACCATGATCAGGTCCTAATGGGTCTAAATAAGACTTTCTCTGAGTCTTTGAATATTTCCCTTCTTATCTTGCACTTGGCATTTTTCTCAATGAGGGTGTCCCTTTTGGTTGGGGAACAAGAGTCTAGGATAGGCCTGGGCGCGGTGGCTCACGCCTGTAATCCCGGCACTTTAGGAGGCCAAGGTGGGCAGATCACCCGAGGTCATGAGTTTGAGACCAGCTGGCTAACATGGTGAAACTCCGTCTCTACTAAAAATACAAAAATTAGACGTGGTGGCGGGTGCCTCTGATCCCAGCTACTTGGGTGGCTGAGGCAGGAGAATTGCTCGATCCCGGGGGGGCAGAGGTTGCAGTGAGCTGAGACCATGCCATTGCACTCCAGCCTGGGGATAGAGCAAGACTGTCTTAAAAATAAATAAATAAATAAATGAATAAATAAATAAATAAATAAATAAATAAAATAAATGCCTAATGAAAGGGTAGAAATACTGCCCCGAACTCCTGTAAAAGTATGTTCCAAGGAGAGATGAGATCAAGGATATGAAATTGTTCTAATTTTGAAGACAAAGATTCCAAGACAGCAGGCAGCATCTCTGGGCTGCAGGAGACTTAAGGAGGTAGAAAAAGAAGAAATTGGTGCTCTTTCTAAGATGACAAAAATATTTAATCTGGTGGAGGATGGAAGACCTTGATCGGGTCCTAATGGGTCTATATCAGGCTTTCTCTGAGTCTTTGAATATTTCCCTTCTCATCTTGCATTTGCCATTTTTCTCAATGAGGGTGTCCCTTTTGGTCGGGGAACAAGAGCCTAGGATGGGCCTGGGTGTGGTGGCTCATGCCTGTAAACCCGGCACTTTGGGAGGCAGAGGCAGGAGGATCACTTGAGCCCAGGAGTTTGAGACCAGCCTGGGCAACATAGTAGGACCCCTGTCTCTATAAAATATTTAACAATTAGCCAGGAGTGGTGGCATGCACCTGTGGTCCCAGCTCCTCAGGAGGCTGAGGTGGGAGGATCCCTTGAGCCCAAGAATTTGAGGCTGCAGTGAGCTATGACTGCACCATGGCACTCCAGCCTGGGTGACAGAGCAAGATCCTGCACCACCACCCCTGCCCCAATCACCTAATACATTTAAAAAGATTGAAAAGGAAAAAAACGAGGTCCTTCTTGGATGCTAAGTGAGGGAGTGAGCTTGTGAAGAATGTTTGTTGACCGAGCAATGACAGAGGATCACAGCACCCTTGACCTGCCAGGTCACCTGATCTTCTCACAGAGACACAGGTGGCTCCCGACTCAGACAATATTTGAAGCCTTGAAAAGCCTTTGCTGCATGTCCACGCATATCTAGAGTGGGCTTGAGACCCCATTCCTTAGGGTCCGCTATTTCTAACCATGGATTGATCTTAAGAGCACCAAGGCCTAGCTCTGAAGGTCACATTCCTCAACACAGACCTTTCTCTACCAAGAAAGAGAAAGCTGTGAATTTTCCCCCAGAATTTTCCACTAGGGCATACCACATTGGCCTTCTGTGCGCTTGGGTTTCCCGTGCCTGGGGTGTGAGGGGCCCAGGCAGCTTCTGCGCAGTTGAGTCGTCTCCCTGCCATGGTTCCCCATCAGCCAGGAGGATGCTATGAATGTCCTCTTCATAGGGGTCTCAGGAAATGGGCATTTGAGGGTCAGGTGGGTGACCTGGTCCCCCACAAAGGTAGCATCTGTTGGAGCGACAAGGTTGACCTCTCCTGCGGGTGGAAGAAGCTTGGAGATTAGAGCTGCCTGCTCCTCCTTTCGGAGCCTTTAACAGTTATCCTTAGCTGGGCGCGGTGGCTCACGCCTGTAATCCCAGCACTTTGGGAGGCCGAGGTGGGCGGATCACGAGGTCAGGAATTTGAGACCATCCTGGCTAACACCATGAAACCCCGTCTCTACTAAAACTACAAAAAATTAGCCGGGCGTGGTGACGGGCGCCTGTAGTCCCAGCTACTCGGGAGGCTGAGGCAGGAGAATGGCGTGAACCCGGGAGGCGGAGCTTGCAGTGAGCCGAGATGGCACCACTGCACTCTGGCCTGGGCGACAGAGGGAGACTCCGTCTCCAAAAAAAAAAAAAAAAAAAACAATTATCCTCAGGACAAAGATGGCCCCCACACATCTGGAAGAGATCTGATACTGAGATCCCGCTAGTCACGAGGTGAGCTATACAGTGAGACTGTGGCACACAGTGGTGGCGTGTGAGAAGACCACCCCCCAATATACCTCCCACCTCACCTGCCCACGATGCCACTGCTTCAGATGGCTTTCAACAAAGCCCTCCACTCCATGGGGTCTCCCTTCTTGTAGCATTTTCAACTCTGCATCAAGTCAACTCTGCATCAAGTCAACTCTGCATTAAGCTGTGACACATAAACACCCCCGAGGGAGGAAGGCCCTTCCAGAGTGGTCACTGGAAGGCAAAAGGGCGTGGCCTCCCCAAATCTCAGCTTCCTCATCTGAGATGGTGGGAAAGATGATGTTGCCTTTCCAGAGCCATAGGGAGTTGGAAATGAGGTCAGGTACCCGCCATCCGGTTCTCCTCCTTCCTCTCCTAAAACGCTGCAGCCACCATAGCCGGTGCCTCAGTGCAGCCAGTTTCCTGTTGGCGTCACTTAGCCTGGCAGTGCTGCTAATGAGGCCTCTGTGGCCTGGGCTTCCGGGGCTGCCATGTCGAATGAACTCAGCCTTCCTGGGAGCTGCGGCAGGTCCCAGCCCCGGCCAGGCCCGCTATCCTCCCCTCCAAAGGAAACACC
Source organism: Macaca thibetana thibetana (assembly GCF_024542745.1). Lineage (NCBI taxonomy): Eukaryota > Metazoa > Chordata > Mammalia > Primates > Cercopithecidae > Macaca > Macaca thibetana. The sequence continues at coordinate 13,503,230 of NC_065578.1, forward strand.
ATCTTTCCAGGACGGATGGTGCCGAGGGAAGCTTGAAGGAAACAGGCAGGGAAGACCTGTCAACACTAATTAGAAAAAAGTGGTTCTCGCCGTCAAAGCCCTCCAGCCCATGGCTGCTGCCAACCAGGGCACCCTTGTGGGCCGTTCACCTGAGCTACCGCCATTTTCAACTCTGCATTAAGTCATCCAAGGATCCAGGAGCCCCAGCACTAGCAAAAGACCCCACGTGTTTTCTTTTCCAGCACTGACAGCTCTTACCTCTTCCCTAAGCCTCGACTTTTCTTTCTCTTCTCTTTCACCCCTGTGTCCCCAAGAGGCAGTTTAGGGGGGAAACTGGTGTTAGAGTCTGACAGAAAGTAGAACTCCAGCTCTGTGGTCCCAGGTTTGTGGACTTGGCAGGTCGCCTCTTTGGGCCTCACTTCTTTTCTCTGTAAAATGGGATCATAATGCCAACCCCGGCAGACTCGTTAGGGGGATTCGAAAACCCCTTTCCCAGTGCCCTGAACGTACAGAGACTCAGCAAACAAATGGTTCTCTGCTTATCTCCTCGCTGTCCCCTTCTCACACCCACACTCGCCCTCAGAATGCTTACTTTTTCTGGTTCTTGGTTCTTGAACAGATTTTTTGTTTTTGTTTTTTGAGATGGAGTCTCGCTCTTTCGCCCAGGCTGTAGTGCAGTGGCGCAATCTCAGCTCACTGCAAGCTCCGCCTCCCAGGTTCATGCCATTCTCCTGCCTCAGCCTCCCGAGGAGCTGGGACTACAGGTGCCTGCCACCACGCCTACCTAATTTTTTGTATTTTTAGTAGAGACAGTGTTTCACCTTGTTAGCCAGAATGGTCTCGATCTCCTGACCTCATGATCCGCCCGCTTCGGCCTCCGAAAGTGCTCGGATTACAGGCGTGAGCCACTGTGCCCAGCCCTGAAGTAGGCATTTCTTTATTCCTTTAATCTGATGAAGAAATTGAGGCTCTGAGAGATGCCTCATGATATATAGCTAATGAGAGTACTAATAAGAGGTCTAGCTGACCCCAGTGCCCTTGGGTATAAACACCATGAAATACAACTTCCCCCTCCGAGGGCTTCCTCATGCTTCCAGAATCAACGCGAAGCCCAATTCTATGCCCCATGTGACTCCCACAGGGCCCAGCCCTCTTTACCTCTCCAACCTCACCCAGCATCTGCTTCCATCTCTCCTTCTTAGGACCTCCTTTCTGTTCCCTGAACTAGCCAAGCATGTTCAAGTACTTTGCAATTATTACTCTTCCTTGTTGGAACTCTCTTCCCTCAGACGTCCTCATCACTGCCTCCTCGTTGTCACAGAGTTTCAAGCATCCCAGGGGGACTTTTCCTGCTCCTTGCCCAAAGCAGCCCCTTCTAGGCACTACCATGACCTGGTGCTCTTTTGTCTTCATCAAAACACTTTTCCAGGGCTCAGTGTGGTGGCTGACACCTGTAATTACAGCACTTTGGGAGGCCGACGTGGGAGGATTACTTGAGGTCAGGAGTTCAAGACCAGCCTGGCCAACGTGGTGAAACTCTCTTTGCTAAAAACAGAAAAATTAGCCAGGCATGGTGGCGGGTGCCTGTAATCCCAGCTACTCAAGAGGTTGAGGCAGGAGAATCACTTGAACCCAGAAGGCAGAGGCTGCAGTGAGCCAAGATCACACCACTGGACTCCAGTGTGGGCAACAGAGCAAGACTCCGTCTCAAAAACAAAACAAAAATCACTTTTTCAGAGCTGAAATGATCGTATCTGTTCATTTATCTAGTACATGTTTATTCCTTTCTCTTCCTGCTCCCACCCAATGCAACGTGAGCTCCTTGAGGCCCAGAAGGCCACCTGTGTTGTACTCTGGTGAGTCAGCAGTGCTAATAAAGACTGAGCATGCACCTAACCTTCCTCTTGGTTCTGCAGCAGAACTTCCAAGTTTGGTCAGAAACCTTTGGTTAAGACCCTTGTAAATGACAATGTGATTTCACCCAGCTACAAACTGCTTATGTAACTTCTGGGCTGTCTTGAGCCCAGAGGAACCTGTGAGGACAAAGTCTCTTAAGGGTGCTCCCGAAGGCAGCTGAATGCTGTCAGCTGAAGAATCACAATTTAGAAGGCAGAGCTTTTTTTCTTATCAGGGTTACAGCCTGCAGGATGGCCATCTCCCAGCCTGGGAAGCCTTGCATTTCAAAGAAGAAGGGGCAAGACGGGAATTTAGGCTGAACAGTTCAGCTAAGTATATGACTTTAGCAGGTTATAGGACAAATGATGACTATTCCCAAAGGCAGGGCACGCACATGCCTAGTAAGCAAGCATGCATGTTACATATGTCCGGTGTTCACTTTCGGATGGAGACTTACATTTATTTATTTATTTATTCATTTATTAAGTGAAAGCAAGCTTATTAAGAAAGTAAAGGAATAAATGGCTACTCCATAGGTAGAGCAGTGGCTTGAGCTGCTTGACCAAGGATACTTATTGTTACTTTTTGATTATATGCTAAATAAGGGATAGATTATTTTGAGTTTTCCAGGAAAGGGGTGAGCAATTCCCAGAACTGAGGGTTCCTCCCCTTTTTAGACCATATAGGGTAACTTCCCAATGTTGCCATGGCATTTGTCAACTGTCACGGTGCTGGTGGGAGTGTCTTTTAGCATGCTAATTCATTATAATTAGTGTATAATAAGCCATGAGGACAAGCAGAGGTCAGTCTCGTCGCCATCTTGGTTTTGGTGGGTTTTGGCCGGCTTCTTTACTACAAACTGTTTTATCAGCAAGGTCTTTACGGCCTGTATCTTGTGCCAACCTCCTGTCTCATCCTGTGACAAAGGAGTGCCTTAACCTTCTGGGAATGCAGCCCAGTAGGTCTCAGCCTTATTTTGCCCAGTCTCTATTCAAGATGGAGTCTCTGAGACTTAACATTTAAATGCATTAAAATTAGGCTGTCTCCGTCAAAAGTGACACAGAGGACACAAAAGCATCCTGCATGCAGCCTCCGTAAACCAGCCAGAAACATTTATAGTTGGTGGTCTCTTATCAGGAAGGAATGCTGGTCAGTTGTTGTGTCAAAACCACGAAAGGAAGGGGAGCCTGGCCACTCATCCAAAAAGCCTGCTTTCTGTTTAACCCTTAGGAAAAAAAAAAAAAAAAGCATCTAATGGTAGTTAGAGAGGAAGGGGACATCATGAGGCATGCCTCCCATCCCGTCAGGGCAGGGAACTCTGCTTGTTATGTTTCTCTGGGTTCCCTTGGCCAAGAGGAGAGTCCATAGGGGAGCTTAGGATTTTATTTTTGTTTCTCAGTACTAATGCGACCTCCGCTTTTGCTCACAATTCCTCATCCCCACAAGATCCTCAGAAAACCCCCAAGGTGCACACACGTGACAGGTACTGGTTATCCAATGTTTCAGTTCTCTTTTGCCACGTAATAACCCCTAGTTTTTTTTATACCATCCGTGGGACTCTGCTTGATAACAACCCCAAAATTTAGTGGCTTAAAAAAACAATCGTTTTTATTTGCTCAGAATTCTGTAAGTCCAGAATTCTGGTAAAGCTGGGCTGGGTTTTTCTGATCACGTGGAGCCGGCAGGCACTCTCATGAGATTGCATTTGGACAGCAGCTGGGCTGAGATGTCCAAGGCAGCTGCACCGGTGGGTCTGGCACCTGGGTGGGAACACTGGGAGCCTGAGGCCTCTCTTTCTCTCTGCACCTGGCTCTGGTCATGTGACTAGCTTGGGCTCCTTTTTCGTGAATCTGAAGAGTGAGTGTTTCCATGACACAGGTGAAGCTGCAGACCTTTTAAGGCTCAACCTGAAATTTACCCAGTGTCACTTTCTCTGTTCCACGAGACAGGGCCCACCCAAATCCAAGGTCAGGAAATCCCTCTACCTCTCCACAGGCCACATGGCAAAAGACCATGTGCCATGTAGAATGGGAAACATCGTTGCAGTCATCTTTGGACAAACAGCCCACCAGATCCAGTTCCCAGATTCGTTTGGCAAACTAGACTTCTGGACTCTTGCGAACCACAGAATTTATGATTCCTACACATGCTGCCACTAGCAGGCAGCGTGGGCTCCCCGGCTTCTCTTTGGGGCTTTTCTGAAGCCTGCAGGCTCCCAGCCCTTGGCATTGGAGGGTAGAGCCAGAAGCTTCCTGGGGCACCCCCATATCTTCCCCAGCCTTTGCACGTGCAGGCCTCTTGCATGACAAATGGCTTGCCCTTTGCTGCTCATGAATATATTTACTTCTTCTGAATTTAAGAACCATAATGCATTGACATGAGCCCCTGACCTCGCAGAAATACTAAACAAATGAGATGTAGGTCTGTAGGGCAATTGCTTTCTTCTTTATTTCCTGGGCTGATTACTATTGATTATCTGATGTGCACTTTGTTAATTTCCTGTTGACAGGCTCTCTTCTATGAACAGTTCCTGGGAAAGGTTTGGCTTTATTATTTTTTCCTGGGATTAGGGCTCAGTGTATTCTAAACAACCCCATTATTCAGCAGAGAATTTGTTCAACTTTCTTTTCTTGGCAGCCGATCTACCAGTGACCTCTCCCAAGTGAAGTGACATGCAAACAAGACACAAAAAGTTGACTCCCCTTTAAGAAATATTGCAAGGCTAGTGATGGGTATACATTCTCTCCTGCGTTACTGATGCTAATTGCAGTGTACCTGGGGTTAATGATGATTTTGCAATAACAGGTAACATTTCACTTGTGTCAGGCTCACGGCTAAGTGCTTGACAAGCTTTATCTCATTAATTCCTCCCAACAAGCCCAAGAGGTATGCCTTGATATGATTCCCAGGTATTGTCTGAGTCCCAAGGGAGAGCTTTAGAATATGGAAAGGTTTTAGGACATCAGAACCAATTTTGAGCTAAACATGTTTCTTCTTTAGGGCTTTTGAATTTGCTGTTGCTTCTACCTCAAAGCCTTCACCCAATCTTTGCTCTGTGTGTGGCCCCTCTGGCTTGTCCTTTGGGGGTCTTGGCTGAGATGTTACATCTTCAGAGAGGCCCTCCCTGTCTCTTCCCAGCCTCCCTTCTCTCCTGCTTTATCTCATTCCTAGCGCATCTCTCCAGCAGGCATTTGGAGGTTGAGTGTCTCCTCCACTCAGGAATGTGTGGGGGAGCTAGTTTGTGGGTTCATTTACTATTGCATTAGCCCAAAAACAATCTGTTGAATGAATGGATGAGCCATGTCCTCCCACTCACTGCCTGGATGGCCTTGGCAAGTTGCATAAAGTGTCAGAGCCTCCGGTTTCTCCTCTGTCAAATGGAGATAGTAATTAGAACCTGCCCCATAGGGTTGGTGTGAAAATTAAGCAAGATGCTGGCCAGGCGCGGTGGCTCACGCCTGTAATCCCAGCACTTTGGGAGGCCGAGGCGGGCGGATCACAAGGTCAGGAGATCGAGACCATGGTGAAACCCTGTCTCTACTAAAAATAGAAAAAATTAGCCGGGCGCAGTGGCGGGCGCCTGTAGTCCCAGCTACTCGGGAGGCTGAGGCAGGAGAATGGCGTGAACCCGGGAGGCGGAGCTTGCAGTGAGCCGAGATTGCGCCACTGCACTCCAGCCTGGGCGACAGAGCAAGACTCCGTCTCAAAAAAAAAAAAAAAAAAAAAATTAAGCAAGATGCTATAAATAAACTTCTTAGTTCTTTCTTGGGACCTAGGCATTTCACAGTTAAGACAAAGTACTATTCTACAGGCTATGGATGAAGAAGAATGAAATAAAAAGTACCAAATGCTTAGCATGGCACCTGGCACACTGTGGACACTAACAGGTGATGATTGTATATGATTTTCCTTCTGATATTGTAGGGACAATGAGTAATGATCACCAGCCTGCAGTGGATTGAGTCCTGAGCTCCACTATCGACTGAGGTATAAACTGATAAAAGTTAAAAGTTCAAAATGTTTTTTTATCTCGACTTAGAAATGGAGGAGAGAAGCAGCAGAGGATTTGGTGTTTGGAAATAGCAAAATCCCTCTGCACTCGCAGCTGGAGTTACCGGACCCTAGAGGGTGCCGAGTGGAGGCGGGGGGCGGACACTGAAGGCACCAAGAGTAAATAACATTAAAAGGCATGAACCTCGGCCAGGCGCGGTGGCTCACGTCTGTAATCCCAGCACTTTGGGAGGCCAAGGCAGGCAGATCACGAGGTCAGGAGATCGAGACCATCTTGGCTAACACGGTGAAACCCTGTCTCTACTAAAAATACAAAAAATTAGCCGGGCGTGGTGGCGGGCACCTGTAGTCCCAGCTACTCGGGAGGCTGAGGCAGGAGAATGGCGAGAACTTGGGAGGCGGAGCCAGCAGTGAGCCGAGATGTCGCCACTGCACTCCAGCCTCGGTGACAGAGCAAGACTCTGTCTCAAAAAAAAAAAAAAAAAAAAAAAAAAAAAAAAACATAAACCTCACTTTCAAGTGCTAAGAAATCATACCCCCATTTAAAAATGTCCTTTCAGGTGCCAGATTTTAAAATGAATTACTGTGTTTTCTAAGCCCAGGGTCAACTTCAGAAGGGGATATTTACAACTATAAACATGTATGCTTGAGCAGCCTTTACAAATGCAAATTGAACAGCTGGAATTTGGCCTCATTTATAAGAGCAAACGAAGATGTTGAAAACTGAGGGGTACAGATAGGAAGGGACCTTCTCAGTTCTTAAATTCAGGGTTGCAATGTAACTGACTTAGAGGCCAGTCAGCACCTCCTGTAATAATTTGTACCTTTAAAACCCATCAAGAGGCCGGGCGCAGTGGCTCACGCCTGTAATCCCAGCACTTTGGGAGGCCTAGATGGCAGCCCAGGAGTTCAAGACCAGCCTGGGCAACATAGGGAGACCCCTGTCTGTACAAAAAAAAAAAATTAAAAATTAGCTGAGCATGGTGGCGTGTGCCTGTGGTTCCAGTTACTCAGGAGGCTGAGGTGGGATCATCATCTGAGCCTGGGGAGGTCAAGGCTTCCGTGAGCTGTGATGGTGCCACTGCACTCCAGCCTGGACAACAGAGTGAGACCCTGTCTCAAAAACAAAACAAACAAAAATATCAAAGAGTGAATGACAAACTCTTTGAGCCTCAGTTTCCTCATCTGTGGAATATGAATAATAACAGCCTCCACCTCACAGTGTGTTGATTAATTAGATAATTCATGAGAAAATAATGCATGAAAAACAGTACAATCTCTGGTACATAAGCATGCTCAACAAAAGGAAGCTATTGTTATTTTTAAATTAATGTGAATTCAGCCCCCAGTCATAAAAAACCATCAATAATTGGTGGTTCATATACGGACTGAACTTCACGATCCATGTTCTGTTTATTTCAATTATGACTCCACCACTTAGAGTTCTGTATCTTTCAACAAGTTCTATCACCTCCCTGAGCCTCAGTGTCCTCATCTGTAAAATGGGCATAAGAATGGGACCTGCCTCTCAGATCTTTTGTAAGGGTTTACAATAGTATCTGACACATATAAAGAATGCCCTATATGTGTTTGCTATTATTAGCATCAAAATTATGACTAGTAGGAACTAGCAGTTATTTCTAATGCCGAAGATGGGACTTCCACCCTCTTTAGGCAAAAGTATTGATGGATAGGTGAGCAGCTGCTAATGGATGATTCTTAGCTCCTCATTGAAATGCACCTCCCGGCTGGGTGTGGTGGTTCATGCCTGTAATCCCAGCACTTTGAGAGGCAGAGGCGGGCGAATCACCTGAGGTCAGGAGTTCGAGACTAGCCTGGTCAAGATGGTGAAACACTGTCTCTACTAAAAATACAAAAATTAGCCCGGTATGGTAGCATGCACCTATAATCCCAGCTACTTGGAAGGCTGAGGCAGGAGAATCGCTTGAACCCAGGAGGCAGAGGTTGCAGTGAACCAAGATCGCACCATTGCACTCCAGCCTGGGCAACAGAGCAAGACTCCACCTCAAAAAGAAAGAAAAAAAAAAAAAAAAAGAAAAAGAAATGCACCTCCTATACAAACTTGGACCATGCTTAAATTGTGTTCCTTCATTTTAGTAATTGAAGAGGCTTATAAAAGCAGTAATAAATACACCTCAGTTTCTATGGAAGCAATTATCTAATTAGGTTTTCCCTTTAATCAAAGGAGTACAAATTTAGGAACTCTTCCTATGTTTCCTGATTAAGGCCTTTTGTGGTTTTCCTGAGTTGCTGGAGGAATCCCAGGGCAAAGGCATCCCCCCAACCTCGCTGCAAATGTTTTTATTACAGATTATAGCAGCAGGCCTGCCGGCATCTGTAGAGGGCTAATTTTTCCTGACAGCCCTGCTGACCTTTGTTTCCTGATAACCCTCTTCTCTGTGGTAACCCCAGCAGATAGAGGCAACACCAGGGACGTAGTTCTCACTTCCCTCAAGAGTAGCTTCTCGAGAGACTCAGGAGAGATGCACACTGGAGCTAGCATGAAAAAAAGAGAAAACTGCTGCCTTTAGGGAGTGCCCAGCCCTGAAGTGCTCAGTGTAGCCTCAGCTTAGATTGGCTGTAACGTGTCAGAATGTGATGAGGCTGATATTTGGAGTTTGCTACCCAACATGGTCCCTGCAAAATGCCATTTCCAGCACCTAATACCTGTCTGGGGAGAGATCAGAACATTTAGTTTTAATCTTAAAGGTCATGCAGGAATTCATCCTAATAATGGAGCCCAAAGCCAGGCAGGGAGGCCAGAAAATCTCACCAGCAGGGGCTCCTTTTGCAGACTGAGCCACTGCAAGAGGAAGAGCCCACCTGCGGAGAACTGATAAAAACCAACTGTCCTTCACAGTGACCCCGAGAAGCCAAGTTCTGCTCCAAGACTTCTATTCTGCAAAACCAGGACCCTAGGCATGGGTGCTTGCATTCAGGCATTTATTGAACAAAAATGTATCTATGTGCCACATCCTGGGCTAGACCCTGGAGATAAGAAGTGAAAAGATATGCTCTCTGTCCTCAGGTGAGCACAGCGAAGCCAAGAAAGTGCTAAGAAATGATCCCACTGCTGTCGATCTTAGCCATCTGGGTATGGAGGGAAGAGCACTGTGCCTGCCTGAAGAAGTCACGGAAGGCTTCACTCAGGAGGTGGCCCTGAGCGGGGTCCTGGCTGAGGAGTAGGCGTTATCTGGCAGGCAGGCACAGCGAAGAGGCTCCTGGCAGACAGAAGGGCATAGGTGCACAAGAGACCTGGCCTGGCAGGGGTAGTGATGGGAGTAATGGGGGTGGAGGACTTGCGGCTGAGTCTGGAGCCAGAGAAACTGCGATGAATAGAGGTTGTGAGGACTAAACTGGAGAGGTGAGGAGAGACTGTGCCAAAAGTTGGGGTCCTCATCTGTGGGCAGCAGTGACCCCTAAGAAGGGTTGTACCAGTCAGAGTTCAACCAGAGAAACAGACCCACTAGGAGATACATATTAAGAGATTTGTTGGAAGGAACTGGCTTAGGTGATGGTGGGGTTGGTGAGGCAGGTCTGGAATGCACAGGGCAGGCTGGAATTCTTGGTCAGGAAGGGGTCAAGCTGCTGCCTCGGGTAGAGTTTCTTCTTTATCAAGGAAGCCTCAGCTCTGCTCCTACATCCTTTCAACTGATTGAACCAGGCCCACCCTGATTATCTAGGACAGACTCCTTTTCCTAAAGTCAACCAATTACGGGCTTTAATCATATCTACAAAATACCTTCCTGGCAACGCCTAGATGAGTGTTTGATTGAATAACTGGAGACTGTAACCTAGCCAAGTTGACACTGAAAATTGACCATCAGAGAGGGAGTCTGGGGAGGTATGGGCTCTCTGCAGGCCCTCCTCCTCTCTCCCTGCATTAAGGTGTGGCACCATAAGCAGGATCCAAAGTCACTCAAGGGCCAGGCACGGCAGCTCACGCCTGTAATGCCAGCACTTCGGGAGGCTGAGGTGGGCAGATCACTTGAGGTCAGGAGTTTCAGACCAGCCTGGTCAACATGGTGAAACCCCATCTCTACAAAAAATACAAAAATTAGCCAAGCGTGGTGGCGCATGCCTCTAGTCCTAGGTACTTGGGAGGCTGAGGTGGTAGGATCACTTGAGCCCAGGAGGTCGAGGCTGCAGTGAGCCAAGACCATGCCACTGCACTCCAGCCTGGGCAACAGAGCAAGACTTTGTCTCAAAAAAAAAAAAAAAAAAAAAAAAAAAAGTCACTCAAGTGACTATTCCAGACCAGAGAAAACTTCAAATTAACAATGGGTGATTCTGGGACAGGCGGAAATACATGTGGGCACTGGGCTGGAGTGATATCACCATGTCTGAGAATAGCCTCTTCTCAGCAGCCCCGAATTGGAAATACATAGTTCCAGAAGTCAAATACATCTTGATTTTGATCTCGGCTAGACTGCTTACATTTTTTTTTTTTTAAGCTGTAAAATGAGATAATGCCTCAGGGGCACTTTGAGAGATTAAGATACAAGCACGGGGGTTCATAACGTCAGGCTTCTAGAAGGTGTTTCAGGAGTGGCATAGACCCTGAGATTCATTTGGTTGCAAGTAACAGGGACCAGTGTCAGCCAAGTTAAGTAGAAAAGGGTGTTTGTTGGAGGAATATAAGCGTGTCTCATGGATTCCAAAAAAAAGTTGACAGTCAAGCCTTGGGAAAACTGGGAAGCAAGGCAACCCTGTGGACCACCACGGAAGAACTTTCTCAACCTTCCCTTAGGAACTTCGTCATTAACTGGCTTGTTGTCTCTCAGTTCAGGCTTTTGAGAGAAAGAATCTTATTGGATGGCTTGGGTCACATGTTCACTTGGGGTCCAATCAGCTATGGCCTAAGAGTGGTGTCATGGAGAACAAATATGGCACCAAATCTTACCCTGTGCACAGAATGGATACCTCAGGGGTGGCTCGTTCCTCTGGCATTGCAGAAAGTTGCCACACCTCGGCGGGAGCTTCATGTTACTCCCTCTCCCCAGTTACCTTCCTTCTCTGACCCTCACCAACACCTTCTCATCTTTTCCCCACCTGCCCATTGCAGACTTTACAGTTACCTATCATTATAGCCAAGGACAAGTGATTTACCCCGTTTAGGTCTCAGTCTCCTCATCTCTAAGATGGAGATGAGAATAATACCTTTCTTAGAGAATTGTTATGAAGATTAATGTACATCCAGCTCTTTGATCATTGTTGTTACTGCGTTCATTGTTGTTATTTCATTGTGACTCAAGAAGTAGGGCCAATGTATCTCACTGCAGAGCAGGGCTTCCTCCCGAAAAATAATAACAACAGCACGTGGCACGTGAGGAGGTGGAAGGCATAGGCTTCCAAACCAACTGTCTCTGGGTTGAAACCTCAGCCCTGCCACTTAGTGTCTGTGAGACAAGTTAATCAACATCTCTGAACTTGTTTCCTCCCTTGTAAAATGGGAATGTTAATAATGATCTTGCAGAATCGTTGTTAGAATCCAATGATATCCTTATGGGATTGTGCTTAGCAAAATGCCTAGCGTCTATAGTAGGTGTTCAGTAAAAGGGAATTCTTATCATTGTAATCATATTTCTTCTTATTAAAGCACTTATTTAGTCAGATAAACTCTTACACAGCGTGACTCCCCAACTCCATCTAAAAACAGTCTAAATCTGATGTTACTTTCTTGTCATTTGTATCTTGGGCACTGCAGTAGTGGCTACTAATTAACAATTATATCTCAGGCGCCTGCTCTCCCTGGTAACTCTCTAGTTAATATTTTCCAAGCCAGGCAATGCTGTCATTGGCTTCAAGGTCAACTGCAGTTTGGGGAGCAGCAGCGTGATTTTTGCATATGGCATTGGAGCCATCCGCTCTTCTCCAGGAGTGGAGGTAATTTGGAGCCCACACTTCCTCAATCATACGTCCTTTGTGAGCACGTAGAGCTGAAACCTCACACTGGGCCTAACCGGGCATGGTGATTTGGCACCTTGAATGGATTGCGAGAAAATCAAGCTCAAATAAGGAGCCACTGTAAGCGCATTTCATTTTCATCTGCCATTTACCTAGAAAGGCCACGGCTCTGCATCTAAATAACCTGATGGCTGTCTTTAAAATGCACTCACTTGCTCTCTTTCCCGACTCACTAAATCAGGATAAAGAAAAAAAAATACCTTTGTATACAACAATGCCTGAACAATTTGCACACCCTGTAATTCTCACATAACCCCAGCACTGTCCCCTCAGCTCCTGCAAGACATTTAATAGAAGGATATGGTGCTGACATCTCATATTGTAACAATATTGTTACTATGCAGAAATATGCCAGGGTGAATCTTCTAGTAAACAGTGAAGGGCCATTAGAAGAAGTGTGGTGAAATGACCCATTTCTGAGCCAACGAACAGCATACATTTAGGGATAAGAGTCAACATTTTGAATCATGTTCTTCTGCTTATTAGTTTCCAACTCTTGACACCAAACATCTTTAGACTTAGACTGAATTAGGCACACTTTGCTGATGCCTTTCAACATGGGATTTCTTGGTTTTCTTCCTGGAGGACAGAATGGGCCAGTGGTTAACTTGGAGCTTTGATTCTCTGGGTTCGAGTCTGATTTTGGTCACTTACTACCTATGGGACCTTGGCTGTATTAATTATGGCCAATATATGCGTTCACATATATATTGCATTTCACATGTGTTGAAGAATGTTTGAAGTACGTGTATTAGTTCTTTTAATCCTTAGATGTACAACCCTATGAAATAGGCATTTTTCTTGTTATTCCCATGTTACAGTAGAAAACCAAGGCATAGTGAGGTTGAATAACTTGCTGAAAGTGAAAATCTGGTCAGTGACCAAGCTAGCATTTGAACCAGGGGTCTTCACTCTGGAATCCCTGCTCTCAGCTAGTGTACTTGGGTTAATCTCTTTAAGCATCATCTTTGCTGTCCATAAAATGACCATGGTACTACTACCTGCTTCTGGGATTCTGGTAAGGATTAAATATTTGAATAAATGCATGTCAAGTGCATAATGAATTACCTGGAATATTGGTATGAGCTCAATTAATGTTGGCCATTACAATTAATGTTGACAGTTACTTTGGTGAGCCTCTGCCTTGTACAATTCCAGGGGTATCGTTCACAGAGAACACAGTGTGTCTGGTGCTCCAGGGGGCCTTTCACTGTGAGTCCTAGATGACTGGCACCCCCTGCAGTTGTGCACAACAGCCCTGTGGACCTGCATCACTCTGGAAGGAGGGGACAGCTGTCAAGGAATCCGCAATAGCCCAGTGAAGTGATGGTGAGGACTGAAGGGGGGTAGAGGCCGTGGGGAGAAAACCCAGGGAACCAATTCAGTAATAGCTTTATTATCAATGATTCACCATTTTTGAAGGATCAGTCAGACTTAGGACCATGTCAGAGGCCCCAGAAGAAAACCAAACCAATCAGCAGTGAGAGCCAGGCCTCTGTACAGGAATGGCTGCGTAGTTTTGGGGACCCAGCACAAAAGGAAAACATGGGATCCCTTGTTCAAAAATTATGAATTTCAAGATAGCAACAGCAGAGCATTAAACCACACACAGGGCACTTCTAAGCAGGGGCTCTGTGCGCCTGCTGGGGTTGCATGTCAGAAGCCAGCCCTGTCGTCACTGCTACCATCCTACCCCCAGCCCCAAACGCATCAGCCGGGAATAGGCAAGTACCGGCTCTCGGGCCTCCAACCTGCAAGCTTATTCACTCATCAGATTTCTCCCTCCAGGAGCACGGCCGAAAGACAAATCTGTGGCAGATGGAAAAAGATGGTTGGGACTCCAATAGGAGTAAGGCAGGGAAAATAAATCTTTAGCACAAATGAATTGTGATTAACCACAAATACTAAGAGGTGCTTCGGGGAAGCCGGGGTGGATAAATTGAAGTCATGGGGAGGCAGCTTGCAGAACTTTCAAGAATAGTCTCTGTCCAAGAAGATCGATGGAGCACAAAGGCTCGTAAGGTTTTCTTTCCCCTACATCAGGCTGTTAGAGTGATGAGCCATGAGCTATAGGCACCTGTCTGCATGAATAACAGATGCATTGAGATCCAGCAGATCCTAAAGCGACAGGCACCAAAGGGCCTCCGTCAAAGCTTACGACCCAGAGGCCTGACCGTGGTGACTCTGCTGCTACCAACACTCACCCTCCAAGCTGGAGACGGCTTTTCTTCTGCAGTTGCATCACCTTTAAGATACTTGTACACATGGGAGGTCACCTAAGAAGGGAAGTGGTGTGATCTGAGACATGTGGACAGCCACCTCTGATGTCTGGGACACCCTGAGACACCACCATCAGAATCCCATGGGTTAAGATCTCCCCCAGAACATCAATTTACACGGGCAGTTATCTTACCTGGGAGGGTTACCTTTAACTTCTCGTAATGCCTTCATGAGAACAAGTGAGTAGATGATCTGGCTCTTTTCTAGCACAGTCCCGAAGGGAAGAGACACTGGACAGGTTCGTTTTGATATGTAGATGAGGGTCTTAACATGTCGGGAGCATTCGTTCATTCCCTCATTTGATATTCACTGAGCACCTCCCAGGAGGGGGCCTACTCAGGCTGAGGGCCTTGGGGACAGGAGGACACCAGGAATCTGGTGGACGGGATTGTAGGGAGGGCTTCCCAAGGCCAACCTTGTCTGCCTTACTATTTAAAACCAGAGCCATCCCAGAGTCAGGGAAGAACACATGTGATTAAGTCACTGTCCAATAAGGTCTGTTTCCACAGACCAAATCCACCCATTCCGGTCAGCTGATGTGCAAGACCTCCCCACCTTTCCAGACCTGCTTCCCTCTGCTTCACCACATGCCCCCTGTCCAGGCAAATGGAAACACCTGTGTATGTTCCAGTGGCTGAACCTTTGCTCCTCCTGTGCCTCTCACCTGAACCACCCTTGGGAAGCATTTCCACCTATCCGGACACCCACCTATTGGGACCCTTCCAGGTTCATCTCTGATTCTACATTCTCCATATCTTGGCATTCCTTGAAATTCTTTTTTTTTTTTTTTTTTTTTTTTTTGGAGACAGAGTTTCACTCTTGTTGCCTAGGCTGGAGTGCAATGGCCCAATCTTGACTCACTGCAACCTCTGCCTCCCAGGTTCAAGCAATTTCCTGCCTCAGCCTCCCAAGTAGCTGGGATTACAAATATGTGCCACCATGTCCGGCTCTTTTTTTTTTTTTTTTTTTTTTTAGTAGAGACGGGGTTTCTCCATGTTGGTCAGGCTAGTCTCGAACTCCCAACCTTAGGTGATTCACTCGCCGTGGCCTCCCAAAGTGCTGGGATTACAGGCATAAGCCACCGCACCCGGCAGCATTCCTTGAATTTCTTGACCCAGAATGGGATATACATGGAATAAAGGGGCTTTTTCTACTTTTCTTATTTTGCAATATAATAATTTACTTACTGTAAAATGTAATAATTCACGTACCATAAGATATAATAATCCACATACCATAAAATTCACCATTTTAAGTGTACAATTCAGTGATTTTTAGTATATTCACAGAGTTGTGCCACCATCACCACTATCTAATTACACAATGTTTACAGCACCCTAAAAAGCGAAGGGGCTTTTTGTTAGCTTTAAGTATGTGGCAGTTCTTTTGTTGGGAAGTCATTCAAGCGGTTTTCACAATGTTGTCCAATCCAAGTCCCGCCAGCCAGGGATTTGGCCTTTCCCACCAGGTGTCCTAGAATTGGCGGAATCCAGTGGCTTCTTTTTTTGTTTCGTTGCTGAGGCGGAGTGCAGTGGCGCAATCTTGGCTCACTGCAAACTCCTCCTCCCAGGCTCAAGCGATCCTCTCACCTCAGCCTGCCGAGTAGCTGGAATTACTATGCCAAGTAACTTTTGCATTTTTAATAGAGATGGGGTTTCACCATGCTGCCCAGGCTGATCTCGAACTCCTGAGCTCAAGCAATCCTCCAGCCTTGGCCTCCAAAAGTACTGGGATTATAGGTATGAGCCACCACACCGGCCCCCGCTGTCTTCCAAGGGACGGCAAGCTGGATTCCATCTGCCCTCATCTCGCTGCCTCCACGTCTCATCCCACCCTGCCTCCACTTCCTTGCTTGTTTACATTATGCTTAACAGACAACCCTGCCCTCAAAACAGCCTTGAGATGCCTCCAAATCATCAACTCCTGTTCCTCTTTGAATCTGTCCCTTCACCGTTAATCTGCTGGGACAGCCTTTCTCCTGGTGCCCTTTATTAAGATTTCATCACCCGGGAGGCAGAGTTCGCAGCCAGGGTGTCTTCCCGCCAGCTTGGGGCCCAGACAAGTGGCTTTGGAGGAGGGCTGAGTCGCCGGAGCTTGCACATTGGAAACCTCTCCTCTTGCCCCTTCTTCTGTCCTGAAATGTCACTGGAGCCTCAGCCTGACACAACTCTTTCCAAACTCACCCATTGGCTTGCTTTTGCCATCATTCCAAACACCCGCTTAGCTCTGCCGGGCCAAGGAAGCAACATGCTGTGCTTGTTAGATTCTGCGTGACTTACAAACCCCAGTCTCTGGTCCTGGTGGAGGAATGTGCCCCTGGTCCCTGGACATGCCTCTGGCATCCCTGTCACCTCCCTCCACTTGCCCACAAAGTACCCAATGACACTGCAGAGAAGATGCCCAAGAGTCCACTGAGGACGGCGAGAGTGAGCTTAGTTCCCAGGGAAATGTAGAAGCCGGAGATGGTGATGGAGCTGGGTGAGCGTTCGGAACATCCTGTTGCAGAGAGCGGCTCCCGGCCTCCCTGGCACGCTTGCCTGAGGTGCTAGGGCAGCAGGCACGAGCCACCAGCCTTTGATCCCTGCGCACACACAGCTTTGCTTTCAGCAGTGCGTTTGATCCCACGGCAGCGGCTGCGGGACGACTGTTGTTTCTGTGTGATCTGCCAGCAGTGGGGGTGGGACTTGGCTTTCTGGAGGAGCAGCCGCGTTAGCCGGGGTGACCTCGGTCAGTGCTGTGGGACTGCAGTTGGCACGACTGTGACTGTGCTTTCCAAATGCTTTTCATGTTCGCCCTGCTTCTCATCTTCCATACCCTTCCTTCCCCACCCACCCCAAGCACAGGGCTCCCTGCTGATGTCAGATGGAAGACTTGAATCAGAGTTGCCACCTGGTGGGAAAGTAGACCATCCAAAGGTGGCCATTTGTTTATTCATTCTGTTGGTGGTTATTTCCTGAGCATCTACTGTTTGCCAGATACTGTGCTGGGTGTTAAGGAGACAAAACGTACAAGGTAGCATCCCTGCCCCCAAGACTCTCACAGTCACTTGTGTGCAGGGAGGCAGATAAGAATATCAGCTTGAGAGCTGGAAAGTGCAAACAACTCAGCTGTCCAACAACAGATGTATGGCTAAATAAGGTGTGGCCAATCCATGCAGTGGAATATTTTTCAGCCATAAAAGAGTGAAGTACTTGCCAAACATGGTGGCTCATGGTTGTAATCCCAGTGAGAGTACAAGGTTGGAAGAAGTCTACGGCCATCTCCCAGGTGCAGTAGAAGCCCAGAGGGTCCCTTACCTCAACCTGGAGGTTGGGTGGCTTCCAAAGGAGAGGAATCTTGACTAGCATCATGAGGAACCAATGGGTGCAGGAAATGGGAGAGGGCTTGCCAAGCAGAGGGAACAGCACGAGGCATAGAGGCAAAGGCGCAGAGGAGGAAAGCGTCATGCATTTAAGATCCAGGACATGGCTGGGCGTGGTAGCTCACACCTGTAATCCCAGCACTTTGGGAGGCCAAGGTGGGTGGATCACTAGGTCAGGAGATCAAGACCATCCTGGCCAACATGGTAAAACCCGGTCTCTACTAAAAATGCAAAAATTAGCTGGGCGTGGTGGCGAGTGCCTGTAGTCCCAGCTACTCAGGAGGCTGAGGTGGGAGAATGGCTTGAACCTGGGAGGTGGAGGTTGCAGTGAGCCAAGATTGTGCCATTGCACTCCAGCCTGGCAACAGAGTGAGACTCTGTCTCAAAAAAAAAAAAAAAAAAAAAAAAAAAAAAGGTACAGGACCGAGTTGGCAGGACTGCATTTGGGAAAGCAGCCGGGGGAGAGGAGGGTCAGGGCCAGGCAGCTGTGTGTGGCATGTTAAGGCAGTGGAGGCCATTGATGGTTTTCAGCAGGACAGGAATAGAACCCAACTTCAGTGGCATAGAGGAGGCAAGGATGGAGGCAGAGACCAGTTAGGAGGCGACTGCAGTGGCCTGGGCAGGAAGTGATGGCAGAGTAAATCACACCAGGCGATGACATCTCTGGGGGTAGCCTGGCTTTGCTGGACCAAGGAAAGAGAGGATTGAGAGAGGAGCCCCAAGAACCCACTGCGTTTTCCCAGGCTCCTTTGAGGAGATATTTTTCCGCATTCAGAGAATGTCCTTGTGCTTCGTGGCTGACTTCTGCAACCCCTACCCATGCAGTTTAGAAGTTAAGGGGCTGAGAATCTGGAGGCAGACCAGCTGGGTTCAAACCCCAACTCTACTAGCTATTAGCTATATGGCCCCAAACCAATGAACTCACCTGTCTCTGAATCTGCTTTACCTAGCTGTAAAATGGGAATGGGCATAACGAGAATTCCTGGTTATAGGGTTATTGTGATGATTAAGTGAGTGCATCTGTGCCTAGAATGGTGCATGGCACACAGTATGCGCTCAGTAAATGTTTGCTTTCGTTCTTCCTGCTCAGAGCTTTCCTTACGCTCTGTGGCGTGAGACAGATCAGAACAGGGCCCTGTTCATATTTGAAGCCAGTGAGACCTGAGATATAAATCACACTTGTGTACCTTCCGGGTGGCTCCTCCTCTGGCAAACAAGCCCACCCACCCCAGGCCGTGCCCTCGCCTGTCAGGAACCCCACGAAGCCACACAACCTGCAGCCTCCACCTGAGGAAATTAAAAACCAAATTGGTTTTTTTCAGCGTAATCAAAAGTAACCCCACAGGGCCTGACCTTTTGTTCATGAGCAGTTACATAAGCAGCATTTGCTAAAATCTCACCTTGAGCCTCAGCTGTCCTCTCCAGGGCTCCTTAGGATGCAGCCTGGTTTGGAGGTGGCATCCTGGGTCCACTCTCCACCGGTTCTTCTAGGTACCCTCTTGTAAGTGTCGCTGTCAAGAGTCAGCAAGTGGGCGCTCATTTCATGGAAAGTCCATTGGGGATTGCTGACTCTCATCTAAACCCGACAGAGTTAGGACCCAAAAGAGATGTGGAAATCCCTAAAAATCTCTATGGCATCCAGAATGAAACCTCAGCAACCATCCCTGGTAGAGTGTCTACTACCAGAACCATTGACCGTCATCCACAAACTGTCAACAGGCAACAGATCTCTGGTCTTGGAGCACTGCCATTCCAAGGCTGAGGGCCTTTATCTTCCTGAACCTCAGTTGCCTCCCTTGCTAAATGAGTATAGCCAGTGGTGTGCTGCTAAGTGTTGAACAACCAATTCTCACTGCGGGGCCAGGGTGGGAGGCAGCGGGAAGGCTGGTATGTGGTGTTTGCCAGTTTTCTTGATGTAAATACTTAAGCTACTTACTTGATGTCCCTGATGACAGAGTCAGGGAGAGTCGGCTCTTGGGAGCCAGGGAAGCCGGGTCCTGCACACCACTGGGTATCAGTAAGTGCTTCACGGGCTGTATGGGTGTAATGGTTAATATTGAGTGTCAACTTGATTTGATTGAAGGATGCAAAGTATTGTTTCTGGGTGTGTCTATGAGGCTGTTGCCAAAGGAGATGAACATTTGAGTCAGTGGACTGGGCGAGGCAGACCCACCCTCAATCTGGGTGAGCACCATCTAATCAGCTGCCAGCGTGGCTAGAATAAAGCCGGCAGAAGAACATGGAAGGACTAGACTGGCTGAGTCTTCCGGCCTCCATCTTTCTCCCGTGCTGGATGCTTCCTGCCCTCAAACATCCGACTCCAAGTTCTTCAGCTTTTGGACTCTTGGACTTACACCAGTGGTTTGCCAGAGGCTCTTGGGCCTTTGGCCAGAGACTGAAGGCTGCCCTGTCGGCTTCCTCCTTTTGAGGCTTTGAGACTCGGACTGGCTTTCTTGCTCCTCCCTCTTCAGCTTGCTGATGACCTGTTGTGGGGACTTTGCCTTGTGATCATGTAAGTTAGTTCTCCTAATAAGCTCCCCTTCATGTATTCGTCTATCCTATTAGTTCTGTCCTTAGGACCCTGACTAATACAATGGGTGAAATAAGAAGCAGTTTGTGAAAGCTTGTGTTACCCTGTAAGGGGTGTGCAGATAGACTCCATGGAGAGCACAACACGGGGTCGTAGGGAGGTCTGGAAATGAGCATAAGCCTAGCTGTAATCTCTTCTGCGTCCGGCACATAGTAGGTACCTGTAGGTATGGATGGTAGCATGGTACTTATAGGTAGGTACTATGTACTGTGGAGATGGATTTAAGAGGCTTTTTATTTTTGATGAATTCACAGATTTGCTCACCTCCTTGCAGTCATTTCTTTTCAAATTCAGGCTTCATGGCGTCCTCCAAATGCATGCTGTTTCCCATCCGTCAGAACCTGCAAACGTAACCTAAATCTGCCCAACCTCGCTCCCTCCTACTTCCCTGTGGGATCTGGCTCTCACTTCCTCTCCATCCTCATCTGCCCTTGCATGAGCTGGTGCTCATTCCACACCAGCCCCTCTAACCTCCTTCCACGCCAGCCCCTCTGACCTCCTTCCACGCCAGCCCCTCTGACCTCCTTCCACGCCAGCCCCTCTGACCTCCTTCCACGCCAGCCCCTCTGACCTCCTTCCACGCCAGCCCCTCTGACCTCCTTCCACGCCAGCCCCTCTGACCTCCTTCCACGCCAGCCCCTCTGACCTCCTTCCATGCCAGCCCCTCTGACCTCCTTCCACACCAGCCCCTCTGACTTCCTTGCTCTTCTTGTGGTGTGGCACACATTGCCTCCCTCAGGGCCTTTGCACATGCTGTTCCCTTGCCTGGGATGCTATTCCCCTCGTTCCCCCATCACTCAGGTCTCTGCACAGAGGTCACCTTTCAGAAAGCCTTGTCTAACACAGGAAGCCCTCACCAGCACCCATTCTTCCTCCCCGGGGCCTGCTGTGTGTTTCTTTCTGCCTTCTATATCGTACGTTTGCTTGTGTGTTTCTTTATGGCCTATCCTCCCCACCGCCTCCACTAGGTGAACTCCTCATGGGAGGAATCTATCCCCTGCCTGAGGTAGGCCCTACCTCACCTCTCTTCTTTCTTGCACTTGGCCCCTCCAGTCGGACATGCTAGGTAAGCCACTTTCCGGCCGCTGTTCTGGTCCTGGTTCTTCTCTCCCTCAGAGATGTGTAATTCCACGGATAAGCCTCTGGGTCTCACTCCTGCAAATAAGCACCACATGCCTCAATCCAGGGCTGGGCACGGTCGTCTCAGGCACCCTCTCCCCACTCACGTCTGTACTTTCCCAGCCAAAGCTCAGGCCTCCTTCACTCTCCAAACTCAAGGCCCATGTCTTAGTGAAGTCTTAGTGAGGCCAAGTGTCCTGTCCCCATCCTGCATTCAGACCAGCCTGTGACAACCACATCTCCATCTGCCCGCCTTCACATGAGCTCCATGGCTACACAGACCTTGTCCTGCCCAGCTCTGATTCCCAGTCTCTAGAACAGAGCCTGGCACATGGTAGGTGTGCGCTACAGATTGATGATTCTTCAGATAGCCTAGAATCGCTGGAGAGCTCCAGGGTGCGTTTCTGTTACAAAAAGAGCACAGACATGCATGGTTCGGCTCAGCGCTGTGCATCGCCGTATTTTGGAAGATCATTGTCTCTTCATTTGTAAGCACTGGCACCACGGAAGACTCTCCACTGGGGGTTTCCTCAAAGTACTGCCTTTGGCACAAGATGATACTCCTCACCCCCGTCACCTGAAGGAGTGGGAAAGGAAGGGGTGAGTTTAAGAAAGACACAAACTTGACTGAAAGAAGACAGAGTCTCAAATAGATGGCACAACCCGCCCCTTTCACAACAGCATGACTGTGACAAAGAGAAGGATGACCTGAGTCCACTCAGTGGTGAGGGCAGCTCCCAGGTACCCCATGCAAGGAAAATGGTGAAGGCGGCATGATGGACTTGGAAGTAGTGGGTTAAGCTATGTTGATGTATCATTTGGTGGCCAGTTAGGTAACACACATGGAGACAGAAAGGGCAGAAAGGTGGTGCTGGTTTGGTTTTTTGTTTTTGTTTTGTTTTGTTTTGCTTTGCTTTGCTTTTTTCAGATGGAGTTTTGCTCTCGTTGCCCAGGC
This sequence comes from Macaca thibetana thibetana, assembly GCF_024542745.1. Taxonomy (NCBI): domain Eukaryota; kingdom Metazoa; phylum Chordata; class Mammalia; order Primates; family Cercopithecidae; genus Macaca; species Macaca thibetana. The sequence goes on from NC_065578.1 coordinate 13,525,430, forward strand.
TGGAGTGCAGTGGCGCGATCTCGGCTCACTCCAGCCTCCACCTCCCAGGTTCAAGCGATTCTTCTGTCTCAGCCTCCCAAGTAGCTGGGATTACAGGCATGCGCCAGCACCCCTGGCTAATTTTTGTATTTTTGGTAGAGATGGGGTTTCACCATGTTGGCCAGGCTGGTCTCGAACTCCTGACCTCAGGTGATCCTCCTGCCTCAGCCTCCCAAAGTGCTGGGATTACAGGCGTGAGCCACCGCGCCTGGCCTATGGTGCTGTTTTCAATTTAACTGTGTTTTGTCCAAGACGCGCTCACAGGAGACTCGAGCAGTGGGAATCTGGAAGCCATTACAGGAGATGAGAGTCTATGAAGAGGGATCAATGTGAGAGGATTAGAAAGTGTGTTGGAACCAAGAATGTTAGAAGGCTGAGTGAAGAATTAAAGAGTTAAAAGGCGGAGTGCAGAGTTTACAATACATTGAATCAAGAAAAATGAGGGCAATCTCATTCATTTTTATCATTGATCTCACTAAGCTTTTTTATTCTATTCCGCAAATAGAGGTTCTATAGCTTCAAGACAAAGAGTGTCAGCCCTCAAGTCAGGAAGATCCGGGTTCAAATTTTAGCTCCACCTTGGACTAGTTATGGAGCCCCAGGCAATTTACCTCTCCAAGCCTCAGTGTCCTCATGTGCAAAATGGTCACCACAGCATGTCTCCTTCATTGATTAGCCGTGAGGACTCAATAAAATGGTCCTTGTGGAGTGCTTTAGTGCAACTGTTAACACGTAAAAGATGCCAGCTCTCATTTATTCATCAAAAACAAGTATGGTGCCCACAATGTGCCAAGGAACCCTTCTTGGTGCTTGATAGGCACTGATTCAGTTGCCCCTTGTACACTGAGAAGAAGGGACTCCTATTTCCCCCACTTTACAGATGAGGAAACTGAGGCACAGAGAGGTTAAGAAAACTGTCTGAGTCACGCAGCTTGGGAGTGCCAGAGGCAAGATTCAAGCTCACACATGACACCTCTGGGCTCCCTATTGTGCTGCTTACACAGTTTTGGGTCACCTGCTCCACGCTAAGCCTGGTACTGGAGCATCAACGCAAACGGGAAAGGAGTAAAACCATGGTGCTGTCTTTACGTTGCTTACCCTCTTAGTGGAGGGCTCACTCTCTCCTGGAGCCCATACTTACAAAGTAGAAAATAATTAAGTAGGGCAACATCCAAGCAACTTGAAAATGGCAGTCAGTAAACATCTCTTCTCCATGAAGAAATCAATAGACCTCGGAGGTGAGCTTTGCTTTCTCTTTTCTTTTCTTTTCTTTTCTTTTGTTTTTTCTTTTTCTTTTTCTTTTTTTTTTTTTCTGAGACAGGGCCTGGCTGTTTCACCCAGGCTGGAGTGCAGAGGCATGATCTTGGCTCACTGCAGCCTCTGCCTCCCAGGCTCAAGCCATCCTCCCACCTCAGCCTCCCAGGTAGTTGGGACTACAGGCACGTGCCACCACGCCCGGCCAATTGTTTGTTTGTTTGGTTGGTTGGTTTTTTCATAGAAATGGGGTTTTGCCATGTTGCCCAGGCTGGTCTCAAACTCCTGAGCTCAAGCGATCTGCCTGCCTCAGCCTCCCAAAGTGCTGGGATTCCAGGTATGAGCCACTGTGCCTGGCCTACTTTCTTTTGGAGGGTGAGATGAGCAGAGGCCCAGTAAGAAACGTGTTCGTTATTTGAAACTGCTGACATTTTTGGCATTGTTTGTTACTGCAGTATAACCTGATCTATCCTACCCTGTTTAATGCACCCTCTTAATGCTACTTTACATCTCATTTGTACAGGATGTGTTCAGAATGGATGCGCAATGAATACTTGTTGAGTTGAGGTGAACTCCATCAGCTGAATTGCTTGAGGGCTGCAGAAGCTGAAATGGATATTTTCATCTCTTTGCCCAGAAAGGCTTCATTTGGGACACCTGTGGGAATGACTGTTCCACTTTCATGTTAGCCAATTTTTAAAGCTTTCATTAGCTATGATAAATTATTCAAAAAGGAGGAATACTTGAAACCTCTTTAGAATGTTGACGTGGACCGACAGTAAATGAATGGAAAAGTACCTCCAGGTCCGAGGCTAACTTCCATTTAATTTTTTAGAGGACCCAGTCGAGTTGTTAAAATGATCAGAAATGGGCCTGGCCAGAGCCAGCTCTTCAAAGAGGGGATGTTATTACCTCCTAGACCATTAACTTAATCAGATCTGATCGATGTCAAGAAAACAAAATTCCTCGTGTGATGGTGGGCTCAGGATATCATTAACAAGCGGATTTTACTTTTACCCAGAAACCCCTTAAGAACATTTTTTTTTTTGAAAAGTAGGCTTCAATGAAATAAAAAATTTAATGTACAATTTAGTTTCATTTCTGAAATCTTACACGGTGTTTTACAGGAAGCCTTGGAGACCCCAATCAGAATTCCTCTCCTTGAGTTCATTTTTATATCATGTTTTTCTAATGAAACAGTATTAGATAATAGATGTCCCCGAAGGCCATATCAAAGTTATAAGTATCTGACATGTTTCTCCCTCTGAATTTTGGAGATGTTGTCAGACTATCTGCATATCTAGGGAAGTACGAGTGTCATGGGGACTCAAGACTTGGATGTATTGGGAATGGAATAGCAGGTCCATGATGAGCCAGAGACAGCAGAGATTTGGGGGCGGTGCGGGGGGCAGAATCCTAACCCAAAAGTACCCTAAGGCTGACCTAGTATGACAGATCTCCAGGTCTTTGTGATCCCAAAACCAAGAACCACACATGACTCAGCAACTGCATTCCTATGTATACATCCACGAGAACTGAAAATGTGTGTCCACAGAAACACTCATACATGACCATTCACAGAAGCATTATTCATGAGGCCAGAAGGTGCAAATAACCCAAATATCCAACAACAGACGAATGAATAAACAAAATGTGGTCAATCCATGCAATCGAAATATTTTTAAGCCATAAGAGAATGAAGTGCTTGCCAGACGCGGTGGCTCGTGCCTGTAATCCCAGTACTTTGGGAGGCCGAGGCAGAAGGATCACTTGAGCCCAGGAGTTCGAGACTAGCCTAGGCAACATAGTGAGACCTTGTCTCTACTACAAAAAATTTAAAAATTAGCTTGGCCTGGTGGTACATGCCTGGGGTCCCAGCTACTCAGGAGGCTAAGGTGGGAGGATCCCTTGAGCCTGGGAGATGGAGGCTGCAGTGAGCCATGATCGCAACAACACACTCCAGCCTGGACAACAGAGTGAGACCCTGTCTCAAAAAAGAGAACGAAGCACATGCTACAACATGTGTGTCCCTTGAAAACGTGATGCTATGTGAAGCCAGTCACAAAAGACTACACGTTGTATGATTCCATTCAGATTAGGGAAATCTATGGAGACAGAAAGTAGCTTCGTGGTTGCCAGGGGCTGTGGGAGGGGAAGTGGGGAACGACTGCTCAAGGGTAGGGGTTTCTTTGGGGGCTGATAAAAATGTTCTGGAATTAGATGGTAGTGATAGTTGCACAATCTTGTGAATATGCTAAAAACACTGAATTGTACACTTTAAAAGGGTGAATTTTATGATCGATGAACTTTATCTCAAAAAAAAAGAAATATGTGGGAGAAAAAGAGTCACAGGGTGCTGAGGGCGGTGATAAAAGGAGCCGTTCGAATCTTCTCGGCAAGCAGAGGCAGGCAGTGAGTGAGGGGCTCTCCATCAGCCGCCCTCTCAAGCCAGTCGGAGCCATCTCAGGGCGTTTCAGCATCATCGTGGCTTTCTCTCTCCGTCACCGCTCAGCAGGCTCCTTGGGGAAATGGATCTTTCTCCTGAGTCCAGGGAGGCAAAACCAGGAGAAAGTCTGTGCGGTTATGACTGGCTGACTGGTGCTCCCTGTCAGTTTCGTGAGGAGGGGTGGCACACACAGGTGGAGTCAGGTGTGAGGGGACAGGCAGGTGACAACACAATCCGCAGTCCAGAGAGTGGCTGGGTCCCTTCGCCGCAGGCTCTCGGGGCTCTCCTAGGACTGAGAGGGTGATTTAGGATGGCCATCCTCCATAAAACCTACACCTCCCAGGGAAGGAGCAGAGGCCTCCCTGGATAGTGGCCGTTTATCACGCCCTGGGCTTCCTCAGGAGGGCTGTGATGGCCTGGCCTGCTCCGACACAGACTGCTGATGAATTTATGGACTTGGGGCTTCCTGGGGCTGCAAGGTCTCCCCTAAACTTTTTCTCTGCGCTGAAGGGAGCTGTCCTGGGAGCCCTTCCTCTGTCACGCCTTGCTTTTTAGAATGATCTCGTCCAGGAGGCTTTCCTCGACGCTCTCCACGTGGTAGTTTTCAAAATTGGGACAATGGCCAGGCATGGTGGCTCACACCTGTAATCCCAGCACTTTGGGAGGCCAAGGCTGGTGGATCACTTGAGGCCAGGAGTTCGAGACCAGCATGGCCAACATGACGAAACCGCCTCTACTCAAAATACAAAAATTAGCTGGGTGTGGTGGTTCGGGCCTGTAGTCCCAGCTACAGGCTGAGGCAAGAGAACTGCTTGCACCTGGGAAACGGAGGTTGCAGTGAGCTGAGATCAGGCCACTATACTCTAGCCTGGGCGACAGAGCAAAACTCTGTCTCAAAAAAAAAAAAAAATTGGGACAATTTTGCCACCCAGGGAACACTGGGCAATACCTAGAGATGTGTCTGGTTGGAACAACCTGTATGGGGGTGTTAATAGTGAGATCTGGTCAGTGGAGACCTGGGATGCTGCTCATTGGCCTACTATGCACAGAACAGCCCCCGTAACAAAGAAGTATCTGGTCCCGGAGGGCAGCCGTCTCGGGGCTGGGAAACCTGCCGCCGTGCTTCCGCGATCGGGGGTTGCTTCCCGGCACCGCTGTTCACAGACGCCGTTCCAACACCATGAGTTTACACTGGAGACTTCTTCATAGACACGGTCCCTATTTGGCCAGCTGGCCTCTTTTAAAGTTAAATGTGACGGTTAATAGGACAAGGAGCCTGGTGCATTGTGAGAAATCGGTGATGGAGCCTGTTATTCTTATCACTGCTGTCTTTCGAGGGCACTCAATGGAACGAGACGTGAACGAGGAGTGAGCAGCATTGGCTTAAGTGGCGGCCCTGTCCCCAACCCACAGAGGGACTGAGGAAAGCCCCCTACCTCTCTGAGCCTGATTCCTTCATCACAAACATGGAAATATTGCTTTTGACCCATCCTCCTCCCAGTGTGTTCATGAAGACAGAGTTACATTATGTATGCAAATGTGATTTAAAAGAAAAGCGAGATATATATATGATTGTGCCTAATACTACATTGTGGCTACCATTTACTGAGGGCTCCTTGTAAGACAAATGCTGTGCTAAAGCCTCCCTTCATCTGCGCAGTGTCCTGCTGAGGAAAGTATTGGTGTCCCCATTTTACAGAGGAGGAAACTGAGGCTTCGAGAATTGAGGCAAGTCGTCCTCAGGTACCCAGGTGGGGATTAGCAGAGGGGGAGTCAGCCCCAGTGGTAGCTGACCTGTTTCTTCACTGCTGTCTCCACGATTGGTGAGTGATCAGTGCCAGACACGACTGTCCCTCCTGTCCCTGGTGCACGAGTTGGCCCTGATGAAAGTCCAGGCATCGAGGTCCCTGGAACAGGACCAGGGAGTGAGGTGCTGAAGCTGCCATCCCCCTTCTGGCCCCGATGGCAGGAATGCCTGGCTGAGCGGGAGAGGGCCCCACGCCGATGTTGCCTCCCACCTGGAGCGAGTGCTCAGCCCCGCCCCACGTGCCCGTGGCTCTGGCTGTCCTCCATAAATGATGCCCCAGTTCCGTCTCTCCATCAGAAATTAGGCAGAGCCATGGGTGGGCCCCATAAATCCCTCTTCCTCTGGGGATTCACTCCAGTGCTTTACAAAAGCACCTCCCGAGCCCTGCCCTCACGGCCTGGAGAGGGGGTGCCAAGGCCTCCCTTCACCCTCCCCTTCTCCACTTAGGGTTGGCACTCCACATTGGCACTCTGGAGTCACTGGATGCGGTCAGCAGGCAGGAGCCTTGGTGGCCTTCCTTCCAATCCATGCCTTCCTGTTCCATGTGCCAGGACATATGGAGCCCCAAGGCAGATCCTGTCCTCCAGTGAACATGGAGCATTTTATGTGAGCCCGCTCACACCCAAGAACCCAACAAGATAAATACTGTCCCCAGTCCTCACCCAGTCTCTGTGCTTTCCCCTCTTCTCAGCCTCTTGCCTGACGTTGTGTCCCATTCCAATGCCTGCCAGCTCCCGACCTAGCAAGCTTTGCCCCCAGGTCTAGCTCCAGGGCTCACAAATGGTTCTGTTGGACCCCTCGTGTCATCTTTAGACATGGTCGGTGCTGTCCCCCTCCACCCTTGGCTTCTGGCAATTCTGTTGGGCAGGGGTCTTTATTGCAAGGAAGAGAGGCCAGCCCTGGAAACAAACGTAAGCAAAGTGGGTAATTAATTCAGAGGATCTGGCAGAGCTCCCCAGTCCAAAGGAAAGCTGATGAACAAGGCTTGGAAGGCTCAGGTCTTGGGCAGCCAGGATGCCAGGCAGCAGGGACCCGTGGATGGGCTGGCCAGGGCTCTGCCGCCAGGATGAATAACCTCTGGGCTTGTAAGACTTTGTGTCTCCCCACTCAAAACTCCCATGCCAGGAACAGAGGGTCTGTTGGGCTAACCCAGGCCCAGTGGAGTCAGCCAGCCTGAACCACATGAGTTGAGAGTGCAGGGGAGATCTCCCACGAAACCCGGGTGCTACTACCAGAATAGGGAGATGGAGGCAAAATAATAGATGTCAGCATATCACCCCTGTTTACCAAGCCCTGACCCCCAATGTACCCAATCCTCAGCTTTGCAATGGAAAAAGAGGCTTCCCCACATCCAGTCTTTTTAAGAGAGACACATCAGGCTCTTTGGTTCAACTTTTGCAAATGCACAGATACAGGTAAGGAGTCAACACCACAGAGACTCTGGCAGGAAGCACAAGTTCTGAGTGGCAGATCAAGACATGAGCTGTGGTCACAGCCAGGCTAAGAATGGTGCCTCAGCTCCACAGCTCCCTCTGGGGACCCGTGGAGGAACTCCCCAGAGGGACAGCTAGGCATGACTGGCATCACATGGGTGGGGGTCTTGGTGACCAGCTTAGCATGTCAGCCCATGGCCTGCCATGTTCATTTTGTTGACATGTAATTATTTTAATTATTTCCTTTTCATGTTTGACGTGGGGCAAGCTACTTGCTCAAACTCCCTGGACCTCAGAGTCTGTAACATGGGGATAAAACCATACCTATTGTGCAAAGTGATTGTAAAGGTTGAAGAGTATACTAGTCGGGGTATAGGAGAATGTGCTGGAACAGAAGTCCTGGAAGGCAGTAAACAAGCTACAAGGGTGTTTTTCTCTTCTGTGAGAGTCCAAAGGAGGTGGTCCAGGGTAGCTCTGCCCCATGAGGTTGTCCAGAGACCCATATTCCTTCTGCTTTGTTGCTGTGCCTTATTCTGGGGTGTTGCTTCAGGGCCAAAGCTGAATCTCCATTCCCTTTGCAACCCACAGCAGAGGAGAAGGGAGGCGGAGGCAGATTCTTTAAATGATGTGATCTGTAAATTTACCCAGCTCTGCCACTCATTTTCCATTGGCCAGAACATGGCGCACTTAGCTACAAAGGAAGCTGGAAAAATTGAATATCTGGGCTACTAGGCCTGGTGCAGTGTCTTGCACCTATATTCCCAGCACTTTGGGAGGCCAAGGTGGACAGATAACCTGAGGTCAGGAGTTCAAGACCAGCCTGATCAACATGTCTCTACTAAAACCCTGTCTCTACTAAAAATACAAAAATTAGCCCAGCATGGTGACTCATGCCTGTAATCCCAGCTACTTGAGAGGCTGAGGCGGGAGGAGAATCACTTGAACCTGGGAGATGGATGTTGCAGTGAGCGGAGATTGCGCCACTGCGCTCCAGCCTGGGAGACAGAGCAACACCCCATCTCAAAATAATAATAATAATAATAATAATAATAATAATAATAATAATAAAAAATTAAAAATCTGACTGGATGGGTGGGAGCTGGATCTGGGGGGAAAGGAGGTGGAGGGAATATTCCATAACTGCACTTGAAGGGGGTGTAGATGCTAGGAGGCAATTAAAGTGTTTGTCACTTGCCAGAAAATACAATTAAAGAACAACTAGCCTTAATGTGTAGTAAGGGCTCAGTGGATGGTAGAGGTTGCTTTTAGAATTCTTCCTCTTAGGGGCCAGGCACGATGGCTCACGCCTGTAATCCCAGCACTTTGGGAGGCTGAGGCGGGCAGATCACGAAGTCAAGAGATCAAGACCATTCTGGCCAACATGGTGAAACCCCATCTCTACTAAAAGTACAAAAATTAGCTGGACATGGTGACACTCGCCTGTAGTCCCAGCTACTCAGGAGGCTGAGGCAGGAGAATTGCTTGAACCCAGGAGGCGGAGATTGCAGTGAGCCAAGATTGCGCCACTGCACTCCAGCCTGGTGACAGAGCAAGACTCTGTCTTTAAAAAAAAAGAATTCTTAGGAGGAACAGGCAAAGCATCTCTTGTTTCAGTGATCCTGGAGGCCAGACTATAACATAAATACGAGGGCATGGCCTTTGATGACTTTTCTGCCAGGGCCCTGGGACCACTGGAGGAACTCCCCAGGGTTCCTCTGACCTTTAGGGAAAAGCCTGAAGCTCCTCAAGGGTGTGGCCAATCTCCCCCAGGTACTCGGACACCTCTGTTCCCTTTGTCTCAGCATCTGATGCCAGCTCTTTATGGTCCATCACCCCAGAGGGGCATCTAGGCATGATTGGCACTGCCTGGGAGGGGGTCTTGGTGACCAGCTTGGCATGTCAGTTCATGGCCTGCCATGTTCATTTTTTTGACATTCAATTATATTTCTTATTTTATCATCTGTCAGACCAGCTTCCTGACAAGACACCAAATTATGCTTGAAGCCAGTCATCCCCTGCAGACACCTTCTCATTTGGGCTTTCTCAGCCGGATGGCTCTCAGAGAACACCAATGAGGGGTTGATTGGCAGGAGAGACCCTGGGAGTCCAAGGGTATATGCAGACAGGCACTATCTTCCATTTTCTTCACTGTTGTCTGCTCCCATTCAGAAACACACCAGGCTTCTTGACTGTGCTATTATTAAGGAATTTGGATACATTTAATTATTCATTGATCTGTGCAGAATCTAACACACTCCCAACCTAACCACTACCATCGCTATCTAATCTTGAGCTACTGTCAGGGAGTAGCTTGAGAGGGGCTTATTGGCACCCTCCGCTCCAAGGTTTGGAGCCACTGGGCTGGGATGTGGCAGAACCGAGTTTGAATCCAGATAGTCTGGGGAGCATTTGTACCTACAGCCACTCTACAGGGGCATGTGGAATATATAAACTCATCAACCATCTCACTCTTGTTCTCACATGCCCACCTATCTTGAAAAGGCCAGAAAGCTGGAGCTTTGTGTCAGGACTCCCTTGCAGCTAGGGATCTGCATGGATCCAGGTTTGGCCAACAGAGATTGAGATGGTTGGCAGGAGGTAGAGGCCACTTCTGCTGGCCAGCATGTTGCTGAGCCACTTGGTTTCTCTGTAGCCATTTCAGCAGCATCCCTATGCCATATGGGGTTTGAGAAGTGGGCCGAGCACATCTATTTTGCTGGTGCAGATCCGGGCAGGCACAATATGGTTTCAGGACAACCAGCAGCAGGGTGCAGCTTCCAGACTGTGGCAGAGGACAATTGGTTCTGGGGCTGCCTGGGTCTGATTCCTGGAAGAGGCAGCAGCCACCTTGGGGGCCCACTTCAGCAGTGTGGCTTTGCAAGTCATTCTGGAAAGGTCTGGTATTTTCAGCTCTTCCTACAATTCCATAAGCCACTTAATATCCTGTAATATAAGGATATACTTGCTTGAAGTAGCAAGAATAGAGTCTGTTCTCTGAACCGACTCTGGTCAACATGATGCTAGGCCAAAATATTTTTATTATTGATAAAACTAATCTTGGGGGCCATGCATGGTGGCTCACACCTGTAATCCCGGCACTTTGGGAGGCCAAAGCAAGAGGATCGCTTGAGCCCAGGAATTTGAGAATGGCTTGGGCAACATGAGACTCTGTCTCTACAAGTCCGAAAAGAATTGGCCAGGCATGGTGGTGTGCACCTGTGGTCCCAGCTACTCAGAAGGCTGAGACAGTAGGATCACCTTATCCCAGGTGGTTGAGGCTGCAGTGAGCCATCATCATGCCACTGCACTCCAGCCTGGGTGACAGAGTGAGACCCTGCCTCAATTTTAAAAATATCTGAATATTCAGGAAGGTAGTGTATATCTGTGGGCAAATCGGCCCCCAAATTAGACCTATTTCGCCACCCAGACACAGGTAACCCTGGTCTGGAGCGGCCTCCACTCCCCCAGGGACAGAGCCTGCCCCTCAACTACAAAAGTGTGTGGAGGAGCAGAGCAGATCATAAGCCTTCTGTGGGCAGGTCACTCCCAAGACAAGGGAGCAAGGAAGGACTGGCTCCATGTGCCCAGTTCTTTAGCCTGTACCTGCCAGGCAAATAAACCAGTCCCACCTGGGGTGGCAGTGAATGAGGAGATGATGCGTAGAATTGGCTCCAAGTACCAGTTTCCAACACTGAGAGTCTGTGAGCCTGTGAATAGAGATTGTGAGCATGAAATTGCTGTGTGAAAGCAAAGGTGGTGTATGTTCTAGACCATGTGACTCTGGGTGCAATAAACAGAGTAAAAGTTTCCTTTGTGCAACTCTCAGGGCCAGGAGACATTGTTCCAGATTAAAGAGGTTTACTCTGTCACCCCAGACTGGAGTGCAGTGGTGTGATCTCACCTCACTGCAACTTCCGCCTCCTGGGTTCAAGTGATTCTCCTACCTCAGCCCCCTGAGTAGCTGGGATTACAGGCACATGCCACCACGGTCGGCTAATTTTTTTTTTTTTTTTTCAGTAGAGACGTGGTCTCACCATGTTGGCTTGGCTGGTCTCAAACTCCTGACCCCAAGTGATCCACCCACCTCGGCCTCCCAAAGTGCTGGGATCACAGGCGTGAGCCACTGCACCCGGCCAAGATTTCTAAATATGGATGCTTTGCCTCTTTCGGAGATGACATCTCTCAAAGTCTTAGACTCTGGGGGATGTCCATCTGAGATGTATTATTGCAAAAAGAAATTATATTATTTGAAATATTTTGGGCCACAGATAACAGAATACCCAACAGAGTCTTAAACAATAAATAAATCTCATTTCTTACAGAACAAAAAGTCTTAAGTTCTCAGAGTTGGTTTAGGGCTCAGCAGTGTCATCGAGGGCTGACATTCATTCTGTATTTCCTCCCCTGAATCCTAGCACATTGGAGAAGCCTTCTCTCATGGTCATAAAACAGCTGCCACAGCTCCAAGCATCACATCATAAACCCATTTCCAAAGCAGGAAGGAAGGGGTGGTGGTAAAACAACAACAACAACAAAAAGATTTTCTAGTCATGTGACTCTCTGCTTTATCACAGAGGAGAATCTTTCTCAGAAATTCCTGAGGTAACTCACCCTTACATTTCACTGACCTGAACAGGGCCCCATATCTATTCCTAGATAAACCACTGGCAAGGAGGAATGGGATGATGAGGGCCAAGTTTGGCCAGTCTTGGGGCTGAGCACTTTACCTCCCAAACACAATCAGAGCCTGGCGGCACAGAATAAGCAGAGTGGGTGTTGGGCTGGGAGGCGGTCATCAGTGCTGTGTGATGCAGAGGTGTCTGGAGAGGCTGGTGAGTTGAGGGGCAGGCAACCATTTGTCAGGAGCCAAACGCCTAGACAACTGTGCTTTCTGAATTCTTCTCTCCCTCTGTGACTTTGCTCTTCCTCCCTCACCGTCAGGCTGCCAGGTGTCACTTCCTGCTCACACCTATGTGCCGGCTGGTACCAACATCGCTTCCTGCTTTTGATTTTTTCCTTTAACTGGATGTGAATGTAGAAACTTGCAAGGGGGCGGGGGAGTGCACTGATTGGACTCTGACGGTGTGTTATTGAATTCCAAGTGCCCTATTCTGAAAGTATTTCTGAATACAGTTTTTCCCAGAGCTGGCTAGAGCCAGATTCCTATTTGGTTTGATTTTTTAAAAATTTCTGGTAGGTGGAATAAGCTTTATTGGAGTAACCTAGCCTTGGAGGGCTAGGGTGTGAAGTCAGCATGTACAGTGCTTGCCATGTGGATAGTAGGCATTGCTGCATGCCTGTAGACCCCAGAGATGGCAGTGGCTGGGAGGCGTGCAGTCTGATGTCACCCCATCACAGGACACAATGCTGGTGGGTCTATAAGCCAGGTCCCTTCCACCAGGGGCATTTCTACCACCATCAACTCTGCCAAGGATCATGAAAAACATCACACGGGGTAACGGGCTAGATCAGGATTTCTCAGCCTCAGAACTGTTGACATTTGGGGCTGGATACTCTTTGTTTTCGGGGGGCGGTCTTGTGCATTGTAGGTGCATTATAGAGGTTTAGCAGGATTCCTGGCCTCTACCCTACCAGACCCCACTAGCCACCACTGCCTTCCCCAGTAATAATAATGTCCCTAGACATTAATTATCAATGATAATCATTAATCATTACTGATCAATATTTGTGATTATTAATCAGCCCCATTTGAGAACTTTTGGGTTGAAGAATCATGGATTGGGGGAGCTGAGGTACCTTAGAGGGCAGGACCTTCCCTGAACACCTTTCCTAAAGCAGCACCGCACCCCCATCACTTCATCTCCCTCCAACCCCGTACCTTGCTTTCTTTTCTTCAGAGCTCTTATCGCCCACTGGATTTCTCTTATTTTGTTTATTTGATTGTCTATTGGCTCACTTTCTGCTCGGGGCCTGGACCAGATCTGCCTTCCTCATTGTGGCATCCTCAGCCTCCAGCCATTGTCTGGCACGGCGTGGGGTTTAGCAAATGTCAGCAGAATAAACGAATCTCGAAGTTCCACCAGAGGTTCCCAAAACGAGTACTTTCATGAGTGCCTACTCTGCTGTAGACACTTTGATGGACACAGCCCCCCTCTCAACCCCACATTAGCCCATTTAGTCTTGCAAATAAGGAAACTGAGGCACAGAAAAGTCCAGTACCAAACTGCTAACAAATGATAGAGGCAGGATGTGAACTCAGGCCTACCAGATTCCAAGGTGTGGCGTGTTGGGGACACAAGGCTGCTTTCCCAAGGACATGTGGGTGGCCTAGAGGAGCTGCCTCCAGACCTCTGACTTGGGGCATCCTGCAAGAAAGCCGAGTCATGAGAAAACCAGCCTCCCAGGGTGGGGACAGGCCAGGTCCAACTGTAGCCTGCCAGCCCAAATGGGCCAGGAAGTCAGTGCTCTGGGCCTGGCACTGCCTGGAGCACCATGGCCAGCTTGTCCTTGTGAGGGCATAGGACGTCCAAGGCCCTAGAGAACTTCCGTGTTTTCAGATTTGGAGATTTATGGACCAACTGCTCTTTAGTGGCCTCCAAAATGTTTCTTTGTCTTTGCAAAAGGAAACCGCAATCCAAATCTTTCAACCATTTCCCCCCTCAAAGCAACATGAGAAATGTGGTCCACGGGAATTCCTCGCCCTCCCCCAACCCACAGCACAATTGTCAGAAAACTCTGAGATGAAACAGGATTTTTGTGGTGTTTTTTTTCTTCCCCACCCCATCCCCTCACAGTAATTAGCACGTCAGCTTTCTCTTGTGGTATTTATGTGTTTATATAACACAGTTCATTGTTCCCAAATGTTAGTCAACTCCAACTATAAATCAAGCCCCAAATCTTGAATCTCATTCAAACTCACAAGTTGATTCTACACAAATAAATCATAAGAGGGTGGGAATGTTATAAAACTAGGGAAACTATTCAGACAAACGCTGTAAATACAGCTCTTGCAACTACTTAGTGAGTACATTAAGACAATTAGATGCCTTGTGCAACATCGAGTAATAGATTAGTATTTTAAATGAAGCCATTTGAAGATTTGTTTGACAAAGAATCATTAATATTTTTAGTGCTTTACAGTTTGCAAAGATTTTTTGCACATTGTTTCATTTACTCTCTTACAACCTTCTTTTTATGTAGGGAAGCAAGCTATTTTACTAAATTCTATCAATTCTAAGGCACGCGTTGTTCCCATTTTTTGTCTCTGAAACAAGAATGCATCTTCATATTAAAGACATGGTAGTTTAATTGGCAGCTATGTTTTCTTAGTGATACATAAAATAATAGTGCATGTTATAAATGATGGTGTCCTGGATTTAATGAAATGCGTATTATGATGATCCCTGTTCCACAGGGGAGATGACAAACCCTGAGATGTTACAGACTTGGCCCAAGGCCATGCAGTGAGTAAATGGAAGAATGAAAACTTGAACCTAAGAAGGGCAAGGTCTTCAAAGGGCTTCTAAGTACCCTAACGATGGACCTGAGCTGCCCTCTACAGATGGTGATGCCAATAACTGAAGAACTTTGGTTTTTCTGGAAAGAGGACATAAGTTTGGAGCCAGAGCAAAACTGCTTAAGATGTTAGAAGGGACGCTGAAAGTTGTCACATCTTCCTTCCCCACCTTTCCCTTGAAATGTTCAGCACCTCCTTAGAATATTGAGGTAGCATTGCTTTGAAGAGTGTCCCAGGATTAGTCTCTTCTGGCAGGGCCAGCACTCTGTGACTACCTTGAGCAAATTTGATGACACCCTGCCTCCAGATGGACTCAGTCCCACACTGTGACACAGGGCTCACAGAGAGGAGCTCAGACTACATTTCAACCCCTTCACTCCTTAACTGGTCTCCTTGTACAGTGCACATCTTGAGCAACTGTACACAGCATCCGTATGCACAGGGCACCCACGTGTCTCCAACTTGTCTTCAGTGGAGGGGCGGTGGAACAAGCATGCCTGACACAGAGAAGGAAGATGTGGACAAATTCAGGATTACCTTTTTATTCCGGATCACATTCATTATTTAAGCCTGGTGGGAATTTTTTGTTGTGTTTTGAAACAGGATCTTGCTCTGTCATCCAGGCTGGAATGCAGTGGTGTGATCATGGCTTACTGCAGCCTCAAACTCTTAGGCCCAAACAATCTTCCTGCTTCAGGCTCCTGCATGGTTAGAACTACATTCGCATGCCACCATGCCCAGCTAATTTTTTAAATTTTTTGTAGAGATGAGATCGCGCTGTGTTGCCAGACTGGTCTCAAATCCTGGTCTCAAGGGATCTCCTGCCTCGGCCTCCCAATGCATTGGGATTGGAGGCGTGAGCCACCATGCCCAGACTTAAGCTTGATTTGTCTTCTGATGAAGTTTTACCCTGTGAAAACTTTGACCAAGCTTGGCTGTCAGAAAAGAAGTAGAATCCTTGAAGAAACTCATAGCCTTAAGAAATTCAGTCTTAATTTTAATGGTCTTTCTGGGCCTGTTTCTGAAGACACGCCCTATTAGCTAACCCAGCCAACCATTTGCATTAGCTTACTGGTTTGAAGTACTACTTGGTCAGGTGGAAAGAGCTTGTATTTGGAGCTTATTCAGAGTTGGGTTCAGATTTGGACCTCTGTTTCTTTCCAGCTGCTCCCTCTGAAAAAGTGCTAAATGTCTCGAAACCTCAGTCTCTTCATCAATCCACCATTCATGGGTATGGTGGATTAAAGATGACCACATGTTCTTTGCTACTCTTTTCTACTTGAGAGGTAGAATCTAATCCACCTTCTCTTGAATCTGGATTAATGACTTGATTGAGTAATACAATGCAACAGAAGTGCATTTGGGGGCCCCTGAAGCTTGGTCACATACGAAGCCTTGCGGTTTCCACCTGAACTTCTTGGAACTCAGCTGCCATGTTGTGAGGTGACCCAAGCCGCCCCGTGGAGAGGTCTCCATGGAGAGGAACCAAGGTTTGAGACTGACAGCCTTAGCTGAGCTTCCAGCTGAAGCCAGCATTAACTCGCCAGCCATGTGAGTGAGTCATCCTGGAAGTGGATCTTCTGGCTCCCATTTGAGCCCCCTCGGTTAATGCCATGTGGAGCAGAGTCAAACTGTCCTCACCCACCGCTGCCTGAATGGCAGAGTTGTGAACAAAATAAATGACAGTTGTTATTTTACAAGTAATAGAAGAGACAGCCCTCCACCCTGGGTCTATTCACACTCTTTTATGACCATGGGAAGTTGTCAGCATCAAATTCAAGGAAATTTCCTTTAGTGGCCATTTTGGAATGTATTTCCATATATTCTAGAATGGCTTATCATGCAGCCGTGGATACATGGAATGCTGGAGATGAAAATAATACCTCATTCAGGGGTCATGTTGAGAATTAAACAAGACAGAGGATGTAAAGCATTTGGGTTGCTGTCCAGTGCACAGTGGGCACCCAGTGATCCATACAAGTAGGCAGCAGGTGATCTGCTAAGCACTAATAGTTCTCTCCTGCTGGGATGAGCTTACTCATCCCCCAGGGTGATACCCAGGCCAGGGTATCACCATAACTTGGAGGGTATTAGACCTCACCTTGCATCTGTCAATGGGTGATGCCGGCATCGTCAGCCATTGTGGAGCACATTCGATTTCAGGTGAAAATCATTAGACCCTCTACCCTGATGTCCACTGAGGGAAGTGTTCTTGGATTTGAAGCCGGCAACTTCCCTTGGTCACAACTGAGTATGAATATGACACATGGTCAAAGACTCGATCTTCTTTTTTATTATTATTACTTTTTTGAGATGGACTCTCACTCTGTCGTCCAGGCTGGAGTGCAGTGGCACCATATCAGCTCACTGCAACCTCCGCCCCCCAGGTTCAAATGATTCTCCTGCCTCAGCCTCCCAACTAGCTCCCACACCACCACACACAGCTAATTTTTGTATTTTTAGTAGAGACGGGGTTTCACCATGTTGGCCAGGCTGGTCTCGAACTCCTGAGCTCATGACCCCCGACCTCAGCCTCCCAAAGTGCTGGGATTACAGGCATGAGCCACTGCGCCTGGCCAAAGGCTGCATCTTCTATTGGTCCCTGCTGCCAGTCTCTGCCTGGTGCTCTGACCACAGACAAACAGGAGACTGGCCTTGCAGTCAAGAATGAGAATCCTTTGAAAACCCAGCAAGGGCTCCTAACCGACCCTATTCCAGAGCAGACACCACGTACCCATGGAGCACACCGAGGCTTCCTTGGGCTGCTGGTGCTTGTTACTCCTGAAATGACCCCAAGCAGGACTCCAGCCCAGTAAGGAGTGATGGAAGGCATTAGGGGCATTTGTGACTGTGGGAAGTTGTCAGCATCAAATTCAAGGAAAGTTCCCTTAGTGGCCATTTTGGAATGTATTTCTATATGTTCTAGAATGGTTTGGCATGCAGCCGTGGATACATGGAATGCTGGAGATGAAATAATACCTCATTCGGGGTCATGTTGAGAATCAAACAAGACAGAGGATGTAACGCATTTGGGTTGCTGTCCAGTGCACAGTGGGCACCCAGTGGAAGGCATTGAGCGGACTTCCACTCACAGCAGGACCTGATCGGGGCTCTAATCAGGGCCTGGGCTTTCAGCTTCCTCTCTCACGCTTTTACCAAGGGGCCAGGGACTGACAAGGGTGTGACCTGCTTAGATATTTCCCTGTGCAGCAACAAGATCACAAAATCAGGGTCTATGCAGGTCACTGGGAAAGGGATCACAGGATACAGGGAAATGCTGCAATCGTGGGTAATGGAGCTCCCATCCTTCTCTGTGAGGTCAATGGAAGGGAAGTCAGGAAATGTGCCCCTTCTGGGTGCTAGGTGCTCCCTGAAGCATTCATCCGGTGTCATTGGCAGTCATCTGACCCCTCCAAGAGTGCTGAGTAGGTTAAAGAGACACTAGACTTAAGCGCTTGGCCCAGCTTCCAGTGCAGTGTCACCTGTGAACAATATTCTTGATAATAACGTTAATGATAATCTTCTAACAACCCTCTGAAATCCGTCCCGTTCTGTCTATTGTGGCAGAAAACTGGAAGCCCCGCAAGTTCAGTGTTGATTATGACAGATCTGGGCAGGATATCATTGCATGTGGGGAGGAAGCTACAGAATCATTGTCTGAATGTCAGAGAAATTAGAGCCATTTTAGAAATGGTGCTGGAATTCAATCAAATGAGTCTGGAAACAAACCAGTCTCCCTTTCCCAGGTGCCCACAAACCTGGGAACTTACAGAGGGCTTCCAAGCAGATGGCAGAGCCCATGCTGTGCCACCCAGGGCCACTGCGTTGCCTTGCAGAGGCTGAGGAGCTCTGCCCAGCTCCACATCCACATCAGGCAGTGATAAGGCAACAAACAGCCAGTCATTTTTGGCATCATCTTTCTGGGTTCTGGGCAGATAAAGGAGATCCCATCACTTCTCCATCTCCAAGGTAGCAACTTCCAGCCTCAAGGCAAGTGAACCCCGAGCACACACAACCTGGAGCACCTGCCCTTCTGGGAAGTGCCCATGGTGACATTTCTCATTCCAAGCCAGGCACCTTCGCAAGGCTGACATTGTAGAAGGCCCGGAGCCTCTTGGAATGCCAGCTTCTGTTGGGGTTTGAGGAGAGGACAAGAGGAGGGTAGGATGGCTTCAGTGATCTGTGTTCTGCTTTCCTTCACCTCTACTTTCAGAGCCTACTATGTGTCAGGCACATAGTAGCAATCTACTAGATATCCACTGCAACGTAACGAATCACTACAAACTTGATGGCCTCCAGCAATATACATTTATTATTTCTCAGTTTATGTCCAGGAGTCCAGGAATGCTTCGGTGGCTCCTCTGCTCAGAGTCTCACAAGGCTGCAATCCTTGTGAGATTGGCTAGGCTGTGTTCTCATCTGGAGGCTCTACTGGGGAACAGTCCACTTCTATGCTTCCTCAGGTTGTGGTCGGAATTCATTTCCTTGTGGCAATAGGAGCAGGGGCTCTGCCATTTTGTTGATTGTCACCTGGAGGCCACCCTCAGCTTCTAGAGGCTTCCCATGGTTCTTTGCCCTCAGGGCTTCCTCAACATGGCTGTGGACTTCATGGCACCAGCAAGGAGAATCTCATTAGGGTATACAAGCAAGAGGGAGTCATAGATGATAGAAAGGTAAATAGATAGACAGATGTATTAACAGATATAGATATAGATACAAATATATCTAGATATGTGTACATATAGAGATAGATGATAGACATAAATAGATACTGATAACTTGATAGACCCATACATATCTAGATAGATAAATATAGACAGATGATAGAATGAATAAATACATACATATATTTATCTAAATAGAGATGGATGGGTAGATGGATGGATGGATGGATGGATGGATAGATAGATAGATAGATAGATAGATAGATAGATAGATAGATAGATAGATAGATGATAGATAGACAGACAGATAGATGGTCCTAGCCACACTCAAAGGTAGAAGATTCTATAGGATGTAACACCAGGGGGCAGAGATCAAGAGAATTCTGCCTATGGCCAGTAACTTGAGAGTTTAGTAGTATCATCTCCATTTTCTAGAAGGGAAACTGAGGTTTACAGAGATAACTCACCCAAGCTCCAACAGTGGCAATTGGCCAAGCTGGAGTTCAGACCATGCCCTCCTGCTTCTCAATGGGTACTGCTTTGATGTCATTGTGACAATCCTTCCTTCAGTGCTCTGAGTAATGCTAATTACCTACACACCGATGTGGACTGTTGAGGCAAAACATCCAGTACTTTCTCTAGGAAACATTCCTTGTGCTCATAATGTACTGTGCAGCATATATCTTGGCGACCCCTCACCAAATATGAGCTCCAAGAAGGCAAGGGTTGCATCCATCTTGTTCATGGCCACATCTAAGACCCCAGACAGGTTCCTGGCCCATAGTGTGTACTCTGTAAATAGTCACTCAGTCATTCAACAAATGCTTGTTGAGCTGGACTACATACTGCAAATGAAAGATAATCAAGACATAGCTCTGCCTTCCCACTCCCCTCCCTATCTAGCATAGCAGAAACATAAAATAAACCACAAGATAGCGTAATATGGCACCAACATTACTATGGCCACCTTCTCAGGGTTATTCATTCTTATGTCACCAGAGCCTAAAACAATAGCTGGCACATAGCAGGTGCTCAATAATGTTTGCAGATCATTTGTATGCCTTGCTCTCTTCTCTCTGCATATGGTAGAAAATTTAGAAGTCATATGAGGTTAACTGGTCAGGAGAATCTAGAGAAAATTAAAAGTACGTATAACGGCCTCCCAGCCTGGCTTCCGAAGTCTCTGACCCATCCTACAATACAATCCTGGCACCTCCCTTTTTGAGCAGAGCTTTGCATTTCTAAATAGAAAAAAAAAAGTCTGTAATTATTAAAATTGTGTATATAGGAGAATTTAGCCTTTCATCTGAGGTATCCTAATGACACTTCAACAACTACTAGGGAAGATAATAGGGTTTAGAGCAATTACACAGCCCGTCAAATACCAAAGATGAGTGATTCAGATTCATGCTCAGAGCTGGAACAATTCTCAGCAGTTTTGCTCATGCACAGCTGTTTCATTTAAAGTATTTTGGCAGAAAATTGCAAAGTGGGCCATGCTGGCCATCCCTGCTTTGGAAACTTAACTCCTTGCATACCTAACATCATCCTTCTCCTCCCGCTCTTATTCCCCCGCCCCACAGCCTCACCTTAATTGCTGCTTGGCAAACTGTTTGAGCGACATGTTTGCAAGTTAAAAATTGACCCTGGAGTTGAAAATGCTGGGCACTTCGTTGCCCCTTAGTCCACTGGAAGACTTTCTGTCTTGTTCTATCATTCACCACTAGGTAACCAGTCCCATGTGTATTGTGAGTGTATATCCATCAAGGTCCTGGCTGAAAACAGATGGTCCACTCAAACTGGGTGATCTGAGAAGAGTTCAATGGGAGACCTGTTGACAAGTGTTCAGTGTGAATTTAAGGAAACCCACTGGAATAGTGCATTACCCAGGGGGGTGCCACAGCAGGGAGGTGATACCACCTCTAGTTCTTCAGGGACAAGGGTCACAAAGCAGTTAACAGAATTTGGAGAGTGTGCCTGCATGGAAGTGGGGACAGCCCAGCAGGAGCTGCAGCTTTGAATTTGAGACATGAGGCCAACCCCAGGAACAGCACAGGTTGTTGGAAATGCAAAGGCAGGCTGTACCCTCCAGGATCCTCCTGGTGTCTCCTATTGGCCAAATCCAAATGGAGGTCAAAGGTCATTGTGGGAAGGAACAGACCTTGGATGCATTCCTTGCAGATTAGCCTCCCAGAACTTTGAGAAGGGTTGAGGGAGGATGTTGAGAGTCAAACTGAAGAGGCCAGGCATGGTGGCTCACACTTGTAACCCCAGCACTTTGGGAAGCCGAGGCAGGTGGATCACTTGAGGTCAGGAGTTCAAGACCAGCCTAGCCAAAGTGGTGAAAGACCATCTCTACTAACAATACAAAAATTAGCCAGGCATAGTGGCAGGCGCCTGTAATCCCAGCTACCCGGGAGGCTGAGGCAGGACAATCGCTTGAATCTGGGAGGCAGAGGCTGCAGTGAGCCGAGATCATGCCGTTGTACTCTACCCTGGGCAACAAGAGCAAAACTCTGTCTTGAAAAAAAAAAAAAGGAAGATACTCAGTACCAAGAAGGTCCCAGAAAGTCGACATGTTTTCTGCCCTCAAGAAATGAACCTCTGGTTGCAAGCAACTAGTGATGGGCTAACTTGGTGCCAGTATAGAAGGACTTATTCAATTTACCTTAAATCATTGAGAGTCCCTTGTCAGGTGGCCTGACAGGATCCCAGAAAAAGCCAAATCCTCGAGGTTCAAGAAGAGCTGGAGCTAACTCTCTATGATAGTTAATTTACGTGTCAGCTTGGCTGGGCTGTGGGACCCAGTTGTTCCATCAAACATGAGTTCAGATGTTGCTGGGAAGGCATTTTGTTGATGGAATTAATGTCCCAAATCAGCTGGCTTTAAGTCAAGGTGAGGACCCCTGTTCTTATGGGTGGGCCTCCTCCAACCAGTGGGCAGCCTTACCAACAAAAACTGGTTTTCCCAAAAATCGAAGAAATCCTGCCTCAAGACTGTAACATGGAAATCCTACCTGAGTTTCCAGCCTGCCGAAGTGCCCTACAGATTTCACACCCAAGACTGCAGCTCCAAATCCTGCCTGCGTTTCCAGCCTGCCCTACACACTTTAGACTTGCCAGTCCCCACCATCATGTGAGCCAATTCCGTTGGAAAAAAAAAATCTTTTTTTTTTTTTTTTGGAGGAGGAGTCTCACTCTGTCGCCCAGGCTGGAGTGCAGTGGTACCGTATCAGCTCATTGCAACCTCCATCTCCGTCTTCTGGGTTCAAGCAATTCTCCTGCCTCAGCCTCCCGTGTAGCTGGGATTACAGGTGCCCACCACAACACGCGGCTAATTTTTAAATATTTTTAGTAGAGGCAGGGTTTCAGCATGTTGACCAGGCTGGATTCGAACTGCTGACTTCAGTTGATCCGCCCGCCTCACCCTCCCAAAGTGCTAGGATGTAGGCATGAGCCACCACGCCTGGCCCCCCAAAAAATCTATTTTATATATATAGTCCACTGTCACCTCTGTCTAATCCAGTGGTTCTCCGACTTTAATGTGCTCAGGAATCACCTGGAGAATTTGTGAATTTATGAAAACAGTTTCCTGGGGCCCCTTCCCAGATATGCAGATTCAGTAGGAGTGGCAGGGCCCATCAACTCACTTTCTGTGACATTCACACAGAGGGACTGGTGCTGCTGATCCAAGATCACCGTTAGAGCAATGCTGGATCATCTGTTCAGCCTACTCTCCCTAACTGTTTCCCCTCAGAGGCTTCAGGGCTTTTGAGGGTTACTTAGCCAAGTCATTGCCTCTGCTCCTGGAACCATCTGCCAATTTCAAGTGCCACATTATCTGGGTATCACGAGAGCCCATCTCCGTCTGCCAGCCTGGAAGCAGCCATGGCAAATGGGCTGTGTCCCACTGCCCCCCATTGGTGCCACAGTTGGGTTTGTTCTCACAGCTGCAAACCCACGTGCTAGGCTACAGCTGCCTGAACGAAGCTGGAGCATGCAGAACAAACTGCATGGAATGTCACATGGGGTTTTCCACTCTCGCCCACAGTGAGTTGGCAATGCCTGACCACGTGTGCTCTGTGGCCTTTGAACTTGATCTTGGAGGATAGAACTTCAAAAGGAAGATGAAGGCCCCAGCAAGGGAGGTATTTCTGTCTTGAGCAAAAGGTAAAGGTAGAAGGTGCAGGTTAGGTACTGGGAATAGTCACGGTTTGGTTTGAATGGAGTAGAATATTCCAGAGGAGGAGCAGTGGGGCACAGTGGGGAGTGAAGGGGGCCCTGGAGGTCTGATGCAAGGAAGTGATATGCCCAAGATGGCCAGGAGAGAAGAACCGAGGGACAGGGTGAGCAAAAGATGAATAAGGGCTCCGACAACATGATGGCACCGGGGATGGCGAGGGCTGGATGCAGCAGGACCGTGGTCTATTCCATGATGGATTGTTGGGAGAAACAGGAGTATGTGAGGAATGAAAAGGAGGCAACATTCTGATTCTGAGCCTGGATGCCTGAAAAATAGAAGTCCCAGAGATCAAAATAGTAGAGGCTGGAAGAAAAATTGATGGGGGAAGAAGTGAGCTTGAAAGGATCCTTAGAAGTCACTGTTATGGGCTTAAAATTAATATAATGAAGCCTTAACCCTCCCAGGCCTCAGAATGTGACTGAATATGGAGGAGGTGTCTTTCAAGAGGTAATTACCGCCTGTAATCCCAGCACTTTGGAAAGCCAAGGCAGACGGATCACTTGACGTCAGGAGTTTGAGACCAGCCTAGCCAACATGGTGAAACCCTGTCTCTACTAAAAATACAAAACAAATTAGCCAGGTGTGGTGGCAGGCACCTGTAGTCCCAGCTACTCGGGAGGCTGAGGCAGGAGAATCACTTGAACCCAGGAGGTGGAGGTTGCAGTGAGCGGAGATAGCTCCACTGCACTCCAGCCTGGGTGACTGAGACTCCACCTCCGAAAGAAAAAAAGAAAAAGAGGCAATTACAGTCAAATGAGGTAACCAGGGTGGGCCCTAATCCAGTACAACTGGTGTCCTTATAAGAGGAGGGGATTTGGACACAGATACACCCATAGGGACGACCAGAGGAGGTCGCAGGGAGAAGACAGCCGTCTACAAGCCACCGAGAGAGGCCTCAGGAGAAACAACCACTGCTAACACCTTGATCTCAGACTTCCAGCCTCCAGAATTGTGAGAAAGTAAATTTCTATTGTTTAAGCCCCCCAGTCAACCCCGGAAAGCTGGTACTACTGTCACCCGCTGAGTCTCCCTGTTTAACAGATGGGAATATTGAGGCTCATGGAGGCAAGCGACTCATCCAAGGAGCAGTGTCCCGTCTGCCCTCAGTAGAGCTCCTGGCTCCAGACACGTGATGGTTTTCTTACCAGACCACACTGCCTCTTGCGTTGTGAAATATTGACCGTCTCCCTGTCTGTAGATTTGTTTGTTCAAACAACGTGCTGCTGCTAAAGCAAGCCTCTGTTTGTTTGGGTTTTTGTTTTTGTTTTTTTTTTGATTAATGATTTTTCTCTTGGAGTTTCCTGGTTCCCCACCTCCACAACAGCCACCCATCTTGCCTCTTTACATTTCTGGTCCTGATGGCCAAGCCCAGGAAAACAAAGCTTTCGTCCCAGCCAGGTGACTTGGGGGGTGGGGGGGGGCATGTCACCTGTGACCCTGGGAGGTGAGATGCCAGGGGAACATTCAGGCAGAGAATTCCAAGAGGTACCTGGGAGAACAGGGCAGGGCAAGAGGCTGGACTAGAGATACGGATTCAGGTCATGTGTGAATGGAAGCATTGCGAGGATATGAAATCAGGGAGACAAAAGCAGGCGAGAGAAAGTAGAGCGAAGACGACCTTGTCTTCACCAAGGTTCTTTGGGTCTTTCGGTTTCAAGCAAGAGAATCTACCTCAGGGTTGCTTACATGGTGAAGGAGGATTTCTTGGGAAGATACTGGAATTTCACAGAATGCAAAGAGAAGCTGGGTGTTCGGGCCCGGGGAGGGAATCGGAGTCTGGGGAGCCGCCCCTTCCTCAGCCCCTCCCTCCTGGGCTGCTTAGTCTTCTGTCCTTGTGCAGTAATTCAAATGTCTATGCACAAAACAGAAAACTCTGACTCACCTTGCCCACACAACGAGAAACGTATGTTTTCCCACATCACAGCGGGTCCTGACCTAGGTTGGCCCCAGTGGTCTCATCCGGAGGCTCCGCGTGTTCCGGCATCTGGTCTTTCCCGTCTTTCCTCCCCACTCACCTCCATCGCTGGCTCTGTGGCGAGTGCTCCGTTCCTGGCATCACAGTGGCCCTCACATGAAGACGGGGCCGCGTCTAATCCTAGAAGGGCCTGCTTTTCCCAGGCGTCTCTTTCTTGGGTGCCCTCCAGAAGCTCCTCCAGCCCTTGCCCGTGCCCCATGGGCCACAGCTGAGTCAGGTGCCCAGTCGATCACTGACGAGGTAAAGAGGGTCGCCACCGTCCCATGGGGAAGGGGGGCTTCCCAAAGAAACTGGGGGTTCTGTTCAAAAGCAGGAAGGGGTGCCTGGGAGTGTTTTCTGGGGAGACAACTCGGCTTCCCTCTGCAACCAGCCCCGTTCTCCTCCCTCAGTAGAGAAGCCTTCTGGGCACGTGGCACCACAGCTCGGAAGGCCGCGTCGCCTCGGCCACACGTGGGCAGGCTCGGAATCCCGATTCCTAATTCCTCGGAGACAGAATCCGCAATGAACAGCTTCAGTAGGGAGAACACTGGGCATGAACCCAGACGTCCTGGTGAAGTCATGCAGGACAAACACGTGGTTTAGGGGCATTCTTGGGAGGGAAGGGGGCCGTCTTCAGAGGAAGGAAGTTATTGCAAAGCCCCGAAGATACCCCCGTGGTGTCTCCCACACAGCTTTGGAGAATATGGAGATTGAAGAGACTGGATACAGAGGTTGGCAACCAAGGCTGGTATCCCCACCCCCACTCCCAAGTAGGAAGTATTTGGAAATATGGGGGGTCACTTTGGTTGTCACCAGCCTGGGGGCAGCTATTGGTATTCAGAAGGTAGTGGCCAGGATGTTGAATGTTCTGAAATGCAGGGGACAGTCCTATACAATGAAGAATTGTCCCACCACAATGCCAGCTGTGCCACGTGAGGAGACGAAAAGAAAGAAGGAATGTTTAAGAAAGCTTGGGAGTGGGAGGGACAGATTGTATAGTGTGTGGAAGCCCAGAAGGGGAGGTCCACTCAGATTGGAGGCTGGGAGTGAGGTCTAGTTCTTGGTGTTCCAGGAAACCTAGGAAGATAAGACCTAAGCGTGGGCAAAATGAGGCCAGGGAATGCGTGGGTCGGGTGCAGTGGCTCACGCCTGTGATCCCAGCACTTTAGGAGGTCAAAGTAGACGGATCACCTGAGGTCATGAGATCGAGACCAGCCTGGCCAACATGGTAAAACCCCGTCTCTACTAAAAACACAAAAATTAGCCGGGCATGCTGGCGTGTGCCTGTAATACCAGCTACTTGGGAGGCTGAGGCAGGAAAATCTCTTGAACCTGGGAGGTGGAGGTTACAGTGAGCTGAGATTGCACCACTGCACTCCAGCCTGGACAACAGAGCGAGACTCCGTCTCAGGAAAAAAAAAAAAAAAGGTTAAAAAGCCCAGGGAGGAAGTGGAAGCAGACCTTCAGACTCACTTCAGGCAGGGGTGCAGCGCGAGGGGAGGCCTGGTTAGATCCTGACGCTGCTCTTCCCAGGAAGATGAGAGGAGCCCGGAGAGAGCGCGAAAGAAAGAGCGCTAGAAAGGGATAGGCAGAGGAAGAATGAACCAGCAGGGCAGGGGACCCTTGGGTTAGAAGTTCCATGAACTTGCTCTGCAGACACTGTCAATAAAAGTGCATGGACTACTGCTCCTGGGAGGTACATTTAAGAAATGATAACCGATTATGAGTGTGTTAGCCTGAAGTTAAAGGAATGGAGAATTCAGTAGACCTACCCAGCACCCAACAGCTGTTGCGTGGGCAGCACTGCAAGGCAAGGAGGAAATGACACAGGTTTCAGAGTCCAGGGAGCCACGCTTGCATCTTGACTGTCCTTACTGCTCAGAGATTTGTTCTGAGGGTTAAGTAAAAAAAAAAAAAGATATCTAATGCAGTCCCCGGAACATGGGCGCCGTTCCAGAAATGGTGGCGGAATGCTATTTATGTTACTGTGACCATCATCGTCATCATCATCATCATCTTCATCACAGTCACCCCCTTGAACCTGGGTGTTGCCTCTGCTTCTATCTGGGGTAGTTCTCTATGGTGTTTGCAGCCTTCTTCTATCTGGTTCTCTGTGTTGACTTAATGACACTTGGTGGCAGTGAATTCCTTAGCTTGGCTCTATGAACCATGAGATGTTTCGGTTTGAAGTGTCCCTTCTAGGCTCTACATTTAGTGGCCTCTTGGGTGAAGACCCTTCTGCAGGGGCCCTGAGGTAGGTGCTGACGGTTTGGCTTTTTGCACAGCCCCCTGTCTGCTGTGAGCCCCAAATGCTGTTCCACGCTGAAGTGTGCTCAGAGTGCATCCTCCTTGCTGAAGCCAGGCGTTCACCCACAGCCTTCTCTGAACCTTCCCCGCTGCCCCAGGCCTAAACAGGAAATTTCAGAGTCTGGCAAAAGCTAGCAAGGACTGCCTTTTGAGTCCTGTTCATTCAAAGGCCTGGACCGTCCCTGTGAGGCCACAAAGGCGCAGAGAGAACAGAACAGCTTTGGGGATGTGTTTTATGATGCTTGGAGATCCTATCACTCCTTTCTTGACTCCACTTCTGTGGTTCCACCTGGAAGCTGTCTCTGCAGGCAAACTTTTCTCCTCATCTGTCCTAGAAAATGCCATTTCCATCACCGCTTCCTTTTGCCGTTTTATCTTTCTTGCTCTTTTTCAGCCATCCCACACTTTTTCTAGACGTTATTTAAACAGGCATGCATTCGTGCTTGCCACGGGCCTGAAAAAAACATAACGATGTTGTAGGTAAGAGTTGTCTGTGCCTCCAGGCATGAGGGCTTTTCGTATATAATTCACATCATCCTCACGAAACTCCAATGAGCCAGCTACTTTTATCATCAGTCCCATTTTCCAGGCAAGCAAACTGAGGCACAGAGAGTCTAAGTCACTTGCCCAAGGACACATATCTAGTAAGGGACCACGTTGGGATTGGAACCCAGGCCTTCCACCTCTAAAGCTTAATCCCCAAGCTGTGTTCATCCCCTTGTCACGTGATCAAGCCCCGCCTGTGTGTTCTTCATATCTTACCTTGTGTGTCACTGACTCCCCAGGACTGGACTTTCTGTCCACGTGTCCACTGCAAGGCCTCTGAGACCACAGCCCTCACTCTCACTTGTTGTGAGTGGTTTAATTCTGTCTCTCTGGTCCACACGCTCCAGGAGGGCACATTGATATCTCCAGCTCTTAACCCAAGGCCCAGCACATAGCAGGTGCCCATTGAACACGCTCTGAATTGATGGACAGCTGGCTGGATGGTAACAAGACTCAGAGATTCAATTGCTTCTCAAAGGCCACATAGCAAAGAAGGGGCTGGACCTGGATTCAGACCCAAGTTTTGGAAAAGCAGGTCCATGCTGGCTGCTGAGTCCCCTACCCATGGAGAGCCACATGGAAATGTTTTGCTGGCGGAAGCCCGTGCACCCAAATCTGACGGACGGAGGCACAGAGAGACTCCTTTTGTTGTTCCTCCCGGCTTACAAAAGCAAGAATAAAGGGAAAGGAAAATTTCCCAGGCATGTGACCAGGAGGGCGTGCTAATTGTCTGCGGATGTTCGTAACAGGCAAGAATCTGTCTCATTGTCAGGCGCTCATATGGATTTATTTTAGTGGATTTTTGTGTTGTAGAGTTTCTGTTAAACACAGGGTGAGTCATCGCCTGCTTCTACAATTGCACTCAAACCTGAGCCACTCTCCTCAGTACTCTGAGACCTCCTGAGAGCCAGGTTGCAGTTTCTGGAAGATTCTACAGATCTGCCTTGCTGCTCCTGGGGGCGGCTGATGGCCTGTTCCCCGTGGGTGTCCCCTCCCTCCTCTGTGCCTTCTCAGCCTCAGCCCTGCGCTCGCTGCTTCCCTCCCGTGTCAGTGGTTCTGTCGGTTTCACATGCATGTCCCCACTGAGACTAAGTTCCTCTAGGGTAGCGGCTGGATTGTTTTCATCTCAGTTTTTACAGAACCTGGTATCCCCACGTGTCCAACATGCACCTGCTGAAGCATGAACCTGGATTTTGTCTGTTTCCCATTGGTGAGCCTGGCTGGGAATCTGGGCTTAAAAGAATTCGGGTTGCCTTTGCTCTTGTCATCCACTCAGATTTACATGGATGACAAGTCAGTGCAGTGAAAAGAATGAAGACTTGGGGTCAGACCAGATGGGGTTCAGATCCTGGCTCAGCAGCTGCATGATGCGGGGTTAGCCAAGCTCTCCGAGTCTCACTGTGTGTGTGTGTGTGCTTTGGGAACCAATCCCCACCTATTGGAGCTGCCGTGAGGGCGGAATGAAATGATGTGCGGGAGGCTGCGCACATCGGGCATTCTGTGGGTGTTGGATGCCTTTCCCCTTTCCCCTCACCTGGGAAGAGATGGATGGGCCCAGTCCTGAGGCATCCATTGGCTAAGGTAACCTTCCCTGAGGCAGGGACCCAACCCAGTAGTGACTGACTTGAAAAAATTCAAGGCTGACTCTGAGCATTCTGGGGGCAGGGATTTTGTCTTTTGTGTTTTGGTTTTTTAAAACTTCCTCAGGTGTTTGGGGACCAGGTGGTATTCGGTTACATGAGTAAGTTCTTTAGTGGTGATTTGTGAGATTTTGGTGTACTCATCACCCGAGCAGTGTACACCGAACCCAATGTGTAGCCTTTTATCCCTCACCCACTTCCCACCCTTTCCCCTGAGTCCCCGAAGTCCACTGTATCATTCTTAGGCCTCTGCATCCTCATAGCTTAGCCTCCACTTATGAGTGAGAACATACAACGTTTGCTTTTCCATTAGGGGCAGGGATTTTATTTGCCTCCTCCCACACTAGGCTGACAGACAGTAAAATTGCTTAGGCCTGGCCTGGGTTCAAGAGGAGGGTTGTTGGGAAAGAGGGAGTGGGTCCCAGAGAGGAGCCCTCAAAGCAGGCCCCAGAGGCTGGTGAGGAGCCGCCACTGGCCCTTTGGAGAATGTTCACAAGGGTCTTGCTGCCAGCAAGCTTCAATTTTTTGATAAAGCAACTGTCTTACCTTCAAAGTTTAGGAACCAGTAATGAATGGATATGTCTATGGGACTGAGAAACTCTCCACTCGAGGATCCCCTGGCTAAGGTGGAACAGGAGCCCCTAACTTGGGATTTCACATGTTGTCATAGGAAACCCTAGAAATAGACTGGGGTTTCTTTTATTCCTTCTCCGTTTGCATAAAAGTTGGCTGTGCCCCTTCCTGTCTTCTTGGGAAGATGATTAAAGTTAAATAATATTGCTGGAAACAGAGGTCCAATGCTTAAGCCAGAGATGACAAATACTAGCACATGGGACATAACTCAGCCCTCCCCTGCCTGTGGCAGACATACACAATCAATCACCGAATTCTCTGCCATCCCTTGACATACACAATCAATCAACAAACGCTCTATGCCATCCCTGGCAACATAGTCACAGTTCAGGGAACTTTCTGAATTGTGATCATTGCGATCATTTATATTAATAAACATCTTCTCTTTTAAAAAGGAGAAAACAACATAAAATATCTCAGCTAAAACATGTATCACTGCACCGTGTAAATAGTCAGGACCCTGGAGATTGCATCTCAATTGTTTTATTATCAGCCTATTTTATTTGAGTATAAACAATAAATATGTTACAAATTATTACTGGAAAACCATGTTTAAAAATTACAGCTATTATCGACCAATTGGATGAAATAATTGCTCCAATCACTGGATAATTAGATCCTTCCTGGCCTGAGAGGAGGGTGCATGAGCTCTGGGATTGATTCTCTGCTCAACAGAGTCCCGGAACCAAGAAGAGAGATTCCTGAATCCTGGGGCAGCCACACTGGCAATTGTAAGTTGGAATCGCAGTCCATAGAGCCCCCAGAAAGGAAGAAACTACATCCATTATAAATGCTTTTAGCTGAAGATTACAGAAACCTTGACTAAAAGTTGCTTAAACTATGTTTTCTTCCCCCACTAAATAAAAAATGCAGTGGTTGGTAGCACTGGACGGGTAGAGCAGCCCAAAAGCATCATCAGGAACCCAGCCTCTTTCCATCTCTCCAAGTTGCCATCCAGAGGTTGGGGGTTTGTTACTTCATGTTTACAAGATGGCTGCAGATGCTCCAAGCACCACATTCCCATTTAAGGCTGGAAGAAGGCAGAAGAGACAGCAAGAGCAACATTTGTACTGCTTTAATCAGGAGAGCCTCCAAGAGACTTCTACTTATGTCTCATTGGCCAGAGCAGGGTCACATGGCCACTCTTGCTGCAAAAGAGGCTGAGAAAGTGAGGAACAGGATATCCTGGATAGCTTAAGCCATTAGTTCGTGATCCTTCACCTGAGGCTGAGGATATTGTTTCTCTGAACAAGCAGGGGCTCTGTTAGCTGGAAAGGAGACCCTGGAAATTGAGTAGACAGCTAATAGTGTCATGACTGACTCACGAGAAGACCATGCCCCAAGTCCCTTTGAGCTATGATAGGTATTAATAACAGAGCTATGGATGACTTTGTTGTTCCTTGTTCATTGATTCACTCAACACGTATTTGGTCAGCATCTAGTGGATATGAGAAATTGTGCTAGGATAAGAAGAGAGGTGCAGAATTATTTGGGAACATGTAACAGAGATGGAAGACAATACAGGAACTTTCTAGGGAAAGTGACAGCTAAGCCAAGGGAAGAAATGAGTAACAGCTGGTTGTGGTGGCACATGCCTGTAATCCCAGTTACTCGGGAGGCTGAGGCAGGAGGATCTCTTGAGCTCAGGAGTTCAAGGCTGCAGTGAGCTATGATTGTGCCACTGTACTCCAGCCTGGGTGACAGAGCAAGACTCTGTCTCTGACAAAAAGAAAAGAATAACAATTTGCCAGCTTGTCCCTTGTCCCATGTGCGTGTTTATTGGGACAGGGAGGTGGATTTGTGAGAGGGGCAGACTGGAGGAGAGCTGAGTGTTACAGGCAGACAGAATGATGTGTGTGAAGGTCTTGACTGGCAAAGAAGCATGACAAATTTTCATGATCAGAGGAGGCTAGTGTGGCCAGAGCATAGAAGGTAAGCCTGGAAAGACAAGCAGACACTGGATAGTGAAGGACCATATGAGCCAACCTGAGTTTAGACTTTGTCCAAAGGTCATGTCTGCCCCAGCCCTGTTCAGGGGCAGTCCCAGGCCCTAGACTTTGCTAGTGGGAGGCAGGCAAAAGCAGCACTAGCCAGTAGCCCCCACTAGCAAGTGGTCAGCACATGGGCCTTCTTTGTGGCTATAGTAATCACAGTTAAGAGTGGGGAAAAAATGGTTTAATAATAACAGGTGTTGGGGGAGTAGTTATAGCTACATGTTATTAAAAAGGCCAAAGGTAGTTGCCTTTAGGCACAGCTGGATCCAGAGGCTCAAGTCGTGTCATCATGAATCTGCCTCTCTTTTTCTAGACTCTTTCTTCCTTTGTGTTGGCTTCACTCACAGACAGGCTCTCCCTGAGCCATAGCAAGTGGCCATGAGAAGTTCCAGACTTATGTTCTATAAACCTTGGGCCAGAGAGAAAATGACAGTCCTAGCAAAGGTCCTAGGAGAACTCTCTTTGACCCAACTTGGGTGACGTGCTCATCCCTGAATGGATCACAGGGAACAAGGGATGCTGTGCTTTAATTGTCAGGCCTGAGTCAGGTGCCCAGCCCTCAGGAGCCTGCAGAGTGAGTCAAGAGAGAAGGGGGGTATTAGTCCATTCTCACACTGTTGTAAAGAACTACCTGAGATTCGGTAATGTATGGAGAAAAGAGGTTTAATTGACCTATGGTTCTGCAGGCTGTACAAGAAGCATGGCTGGGAGGCCTCAGGAAACTTACAATCATGAGAAAGGCGAAGGGGAAGCCAGTCTTCCCATGGCAGAGCAGGAGAGAGAGAAAGCGAGTGAAGGGGGAGTGCTACATGCTTTTAAACAACCAGATTTCGTGAGAACTCTATCTCAAGGCAGCACTAGGGGGATGGTGCCAAACCACCAGAAACCACCTCCATTATCTAATCACCTTCCACCAGGTCCCTCCCCCAACACTGGGGATTGCAATTCAACATGAGATTTGGGTGGGGACACAGAGCCAAATCATATCAAGGGGGAAATTTGGATGCTGTCATGCTTGGGTGGGACTGAGCACCAGGCAGCTCCTGCAGCCCCATTCTTACCTCACCCGTCAATGTCAAGATGTGCCTGTTCCCCCGGCTCCAGCCCTCTACCTCTTCGTGCTGTGCCTCCCATCTGATGACCCAGGTGCTCTCTCTTACTTTTAGTAGAGACAGGGTTTCACCATGTTGGCCACGCTGGTCTCAAACTCCTGACCTCAGGTGATCTACCTGCCTTTGCTTAAAGTGCTGGGATTACAGGCGTGAGCCACCACACCTACCCAATTCTCTTGTTTTTGCTCGTGCCCATTCCCTTGTTTTTGCTCACGGCCATTTGGCTTCAGGTACAGCTGGATCCAG
This sequence comes from Macaca thibetana thibetana, assembly GCF_024542745.1. Lineage (NCBI taxonomy): Eukaryota > Metazoa > Chordata > Mammalia > Primates > Cercopithecidae > Macaca > Macaca thibetana. The sequence continues at coordinate 13,559,225 of NC_065578.1, forward strand.
AGGCTTATCCCTGATGGATCACAGAGAAAACCCTTGGTTTTCTTCCACCCAGGATGGAACTGCTTCTGACTGTTCTGGAGAATTCCTGGCAATTCCAGTTCCTCTGCTGCTGCTGTGATTACTTGGGAGCTGCTGCTCCCAAGAAAATGGGACTCCTCCCTTCCTTTACTCTCCCCCTCCCCGACCTGGCAGAGCCCGGCCAACGGCATTGGTCAGTTCTGCCTTTAATAAAGAAAAATGTCGAAGTTTCCCTCTGTCGCATAAAATGAAGACGTGGGTGCCGTGTGTTGCTTTCCATTCAGCAGTTTCTCAGCGGCCTGGCCAGCGTACCACCATGAAGGCATTGATTTAGTCCATCTAAGACACAGCACTGCTTGTTAGCGCTCTCAATCTGACAAGAAATATTGAGCCTTCCACCAAGGTTTTACAAAAATATGAATACGTCCCTGTCTGGACTCTAAGCTAACAGAGCGTTTTAGCCACTGAATGGGAAACCGAAACAGGGAAATGGTGAACGACTGTGCTGAGGCTCGGGTGGGCCCTGCTTGTCCTTCATTGCCTCCTCCAGCTTATCTTGCCTGGACACCTCCTCTGAAATCGTCACTATGTTATTCAGGTCTCTTTGGGTTGCAAGTGACAGAAACCCAACTCAAATGAGCATGAACAAAAACAAAGAAATTGACCGGGTGTGGTGGCTCACACCTGTAATCCCAGCACTTTGGGAGGCCGAGGGAGGTGGATCACCTGAGGTCAGGAGTTCGAGACTAGCCTGGCCAACATGGTGAAACTCCATCTCTACTAAAAGTACAAAAATTAATCAGGCATGGTGGCAAGTACCTGTAATCCCAGCTACTTGAAAGACTGAGGCAGAAGAATCACTTGAACCCAGGAGGCAGAGGTTGCAGTGAGTGGAGTTTCGTACCATTGCACTCCAGCCTGGGCAACAAGAGTGAAACTCCATCTCAAAACACACACACACACACACACACACACACACACACACGATAATTTACTAAGCTACAGGCATGGCTGGATCTGCCACATCCCACACCCCCAGCCTCTATCTCTGGGATCTGCTGCTTTGTGGTGGGGGGGGCTTCATTCTTAAGCAGGGCCTCTCCCATATTAGCCCTGGAATTTGCAAAACACATCCTTACTGCTCAGCAGCTTCGACAGAGAGAGGATGACTCTTTCTCAAACTTTTCAGTAGACATCCTGGGAGTAATGGTCACTGTCTTTGATTGGATCAATTTTGATCATGGATCTAGGGTCTAGACTAAGGGTGTCCAAAATCTTTTGGCTTCCCTGGGCCACATTGGAAGAAGAATTGTCTTGGGCCACACATAAGATATGCTAACACTAACGACAGCTGATGAGCTAAAAAAAAAAAAAAAGAAAGAAAATCACAATGTCCTAAGAAAGTTTACAAATTTGTATTGGGCTGCATTCAAAGCCATCCTGGACCATGCACAGCCCACGTGCCCTGGGTTGGACAAGTATGGTCTAGACCAACTTGATTCTGCCACTTGATTCTGCCTGGCCCACAACCTAAGAATGCTATTCACACGTTTAAATGGTTGGAAAAAAACAAAGGAAGAGCAATATATCATGACCTGTGAAAGTTACATGAAATTCGCATTTCAGTGTCCATAAAGACTTATTGGCTTGGCCGGGCGCAGTGGCTCACGCCTGTAATCCCAGCACTTTGGGAGGCTAAGGCGGGCGGATCACAAGGTCAGGAGATTGAGACCATCCTGGCTAACACGGTGAAACCCCATCTCTACTAAAAATACAAAAAATTAGCCGGGTGAGGTGGCGGGCGCCTGTAGTCCCAGCTACTCAGAAGGCTGAGGCAGGAGAATGGCGTGAACCCGGGAGGCAGAGCTTGCAGTGAGCCGAGATCACGTCACTGCACTCCAGCCTGGGCCACAGAGTGAGACTCCGTCTCAAAAAAAAAAAAAAAGGATTTATTGGAGCACAAGCATGCTCGTTTCTTCAGGGCTTGTCGAAGGCTGCTTTTGTGCTACAGTGGCAGAGTTGAACAGTCAAGGTGGACTATATGGCTTGCACCGCTGAAAATATATTTATTCATTTAAACATTTATTTTAAAAATTGATATGAATAATTTACTTAATCATAAATGATAAAATTAATATTTTACTTATCTTTATAGAAGAAGCTTACCAACCCCTGGTCTAGACAGTGTAGCCAGTGAGATGCCTCAGTCGAGTGCCTGTCCTTGCAGTGGGTTGAGGCAGAGGGAGTCAACCATCCACCCAGTTGGACCGTGGCATGACAGTGGCAGTGGGTTTCTAGCAGACAGGGGATATCCATGCTGGACAGAAAGAACAATGAATGTCCATGCCCCCCACTGTCTTGGGCTGGGATCTCCTAGAAACAGACCCTGAAACAAGTGTGTGAGTACTTGAACTTTATGCAGGAGGGCGTCCCAGGGAGCACAGGGGTGTGTGTGTGTGGACAGGAGAATGGGAGTGAGACAGGGAAGGAAAGGGGAGGGGAAGGAAGGAAGTCAATATACGGTACGTTGTTGAGCAGTTACCACAATGGTTCAATCCTGCTGGTGTCTCAGTGTGGAGCACACCCCTCAGATATCCCGCCGAGGGGCAGGGAAGCTAGGGTATCCATCCTCTACCTCCCGCAGGCCCTCCTCATAAGCGTGTGGGTTCTGTCTTTTCTGGGTGATTGTGAGGCAGCTTCCTTTCCCATCTCCCATGCAGTGAGCATTTCATAAAGTCTTGTTGATGCATGGGCGCCTGGGAGAAAGCGTGAGTGGTGACCAGGAGCCTGAAGATGGGAGCTCTCTTATTCCTCATCCCGGAACCCTTGCTAATAGACCCTGGAGCCAAGGGTTGCCACTCCAAGGCTCTGATGACATCCATGCTTCACCAGCAGTTGGTGGCCACCTCGTTCAGTTCATACAACCTGGAATTCGGGTTTGCCAGAACTTTGGTGTCTAAGAGCTGAGAATGTCATCAACCACTGTTCTTTTGTTACCACACAAAAGGACTCTGCTGTCCTCCCAAGTCATTCATACACACACACACACACACACACACATACACACACACATATATACACACACACACACATATATATATATATATATTTTTTTTTTGAGATGGAGTCTCACTCTGTCACCCAGGCTGGAGTGCAGTGGTGTGACCTCAGCTTGCTGCAACCTCTGCCTCCTGGGTTCAAGCAATTCTGCTACTTCAGCCTCCTGAGTAGCTGGGGTTGCAGTCACCTGCCAGCACACCTGGCTAATTTTTTTTATTTTTAGTAGAGACGGGGTTTCACCATGTTGGCCAGGCTGGTCTTGAACTCCTGACCTCAGGTGATCCACCCACCTTGGCCTCCCAAACTGCTGGGATTATAGGCGTGAGCCAGCATGCCTGACCCCAAGTCATTTTTTTTTTTTTTTTTTTTTTTTTTTTTGAGATGGAGTCTCGTGCTGTCGCCCAGGCTGGAGTGCAGTGGCGTGATCTCGGCTCACTGCAAGCTCCACCTCCTGGGTTCACGCCATTCTCCTGCCTCAGCCTCCCGAGTAGCTGGGTCTACAGGTGCCCGCCACCACGCCCAGCAAATTTTTTGTATATTTAGTAGAGACAGGGCTTCACCGTGTTAGCCAGGATGGTCTCGATCTCCTGACCTTGTGATCCACCCGCCTCGGCCTCCCAAAGTGCTGGGATTACAGGCATGAGCCACCGCGCCTAGCCGAAACATCATCCTTTTTAAATTAGCATTATTTGCTCAACAAATTTGTATGGAGTAACTTACACCAGTCACTGGAAATATAAGAGTGGAAAGAAAAAAGAAAAACAGTCAAAAATTCCTACCCTGATGAAGCTTGGAGCCTAGGGGAATTATTAGTATTAGTATTAAATAATGATGATGAAATAGCGGCTATGGTTATAACACTGAGTCGGGATTCAGTAGATTTAAAAGTGCTGGTTTGGGGCACTCTCCCATTTTAAATGATTTTCTGCTGCAGAAGACTTCTTTCGCTAGACCACCCTATAAAAATAAGACTGGGGCCGGGCGCGGGTGGCTCACGCCTGTAATCCCAGCACTTTGGGAGGCCGAGGCGGGCGGATCACATGGTCAGGAGATCGAGACCACGGTGAAACCCGTCTCTACTAAAAATACAAAAAAGTAGCCGGGCGCGGTTGTGGGCGCCTGTAGTCCCAGCTACTCGGGAGGCTGAGGCAGGAGAATGGCGTGAACCCGGGAGGTGGAGCTTGCAGTGAGCTGAGATCCGGCCACTGCACTCCAGCCTGGGCGACAGAGCGAGACTCCGTCTCAAAAAAAAAAAAAAAAAATAAGACTGGGTTCCCTAACAGTTTTATGTGTTTCTGTGTTCAGTTAAAGCAGGCTCATTTTGGCGAGCAGGCTTTGAAGCCGTTTGTCATAAGCAGATTGAGTGCATGGCATTAATTCATTAGAAATGCCCATCCCACCAGTGGAATCAGAGTTTCTTGATCACTCCCCGAGTGGTATTGTAATTCCTATCAAGTGTGATCATGGAATTATCTACCTATCTTTGTATCTGCTTTGCCCTGTGCTCACCAAAGACATATGTTGACTTAAGGGGCAGTGAGGAGGGATGATGGCATCTGTGGCAAGCTCTAAATTGAAGAAAAATTAAAATTCGCTGTAAAGTTTCAGGGTTACCGCAGAGCAAATTCAAAAAGAGGGACAGAATGAAGGATGGGCTGCAGCTCCAGAGAGCGTTTCTTGTACCCCACAGGCAGAGCCAGAGGAAACCTGGGGAGAAGGGGGTGGGGGCCTCAATCTGAGTGTCTCTCCTGGTGCCTAATTTGAGCACAGAGTCAACCATCAGGCGCATTATGTTACTCACTCTGCACGACAGCCCCAATAAAGTTATGGATAGCCTCATTGTCGGGAGGAAACTGAAGCACAGAAATTAAATAACTGGCCCCAAATTGCACTGTAATAAGAAGAGGCGGAGCTGGGATTTGAACCCAGACCTATATGTTAATAGTGTGTGCCAAGAGCCACCTGTCACTGGAAGGGAAATGGGAGCTGTGCTTCAGAGGCCCCTTTTGTCCCTGTAACACCATCTCCTGCCTCCACCACCCCTAGCCTTGGAGTCTTTCCCTGGCTCCCATGCAGCCTCAGGAAACACCTCCCAGCCCCGCCCCCTGCCAGTTCCCAGGAGTCCCCTTCCTCCTTGACATTGGGGTTTGAGGGGTACCAATGTGTAACACTCCAGTTTTCCCTGCTGAGTCATAACCCAGTGAGATTGAAAACAAGAGTCAGCAGATGCAGGCCAAAACGTTACCTCTAGTGCTGGTAACACCTGGGTTGGAGATAGAAGAATGGGGACCTAATTAGGCAAACAGACCCACCTGGGCCAGTTGGATGACAGCAGGCCCATGGGCCCCTCCGCCCCGCTAGCTGGAGAGCTGGCCTGTAAGTTTTACAGAAAGCGTGGTTCCTGCAGGCAGCTGGCTCCTGAGAAAAGAGGGGACAGAAGATGAAGGCTGCATGCCCACCTCCCCTCTGGTGCTCCCTAAAGACTCCAGTCCCCTTGGCAGGACAGAGACAGGGTGGAGAGAAGCCAGGAGGGACATAAGCCAGAAGACAGGAGGTTTCTGGTCCAGGTCCCCAAGCCCCAAGCCCCAGATTTTAAGCCTGACCTCAAAGCCGCACCTCTGTGTCCCTCACCTGACAGACTGAGGAGTGGGTGGGACGAGCTCCAGCCTCCTCGCTCACTGCCCCAAGCAGCTGCCCCTTTGGCTTCTGAGGGTTTTGTTGCGAGTGGCAAGCAGGAGGCACCAGATATCCCACCACTAAAGAGTGACAGAGGTTCCAGGTTCTGACCCTCCAACTCCTCATCCCAACTCTGAAACTTCATTCAACTTGAAGGCTTTCAGCCCCACTTTGGTCTCTTCCTCACTTGAGCATCCCCGAGACCTGAGAAGTCAGGCCAGGTGAAACCTCAGGCTCCCCAACTCCCACCTCCTGCTCCCCGGCCACCTCCACCCAAGCCAAGTCCTGCACGACGTGGGGAGGGAAATGGAGAGGGAGGTGTCTCAGCATGGATTCCCCCATGCATTGCCTCTCTTTAAAACTTTTCATTATATTCTATTTAATATATTTTAAAGACCTCTGTCAATGAATTTGAAAGTTTTAAAATCTTTTTAAATGGCACTCTTAGACTCCTCCGCCCCCAGGTAACCGCCTTCCTGAATTTTGTCTTTCTTAAAGCTACTTTCATCTAATTACACGGCAGTTCTGTCCTGAGTGTTGTCTTTCTCATTTCTTTGCTTGTTTTTTAAAGTTTTGCTGCATGTTTATAAATCTCCAAATATTTAATTTTTTAAAAATTTTTTTACAAAGAAAAATAATTTTCTTGTAGGCTCTTGCTTCTTGCTTTCTTCATTTATCATTATGGTGCTAAAATACATCCCTGTCGTTGTTGTTGTTGTTGTTGTTGTTGTTGTTGTTGTTGTTGTTACAGAGTTTCGCTGTCATAGCCCAGGCTGGAGTGCAATGGCACGGTGTCGGCTCACTGCAACCTCTACCTCCCAGGTTCAAGTGATTCTCCTGCCTTAGCCTCCCTGAGTAGCTGGGATTACAGGCATGTGCCACCACGCCCGGCTAATTTTGTATTTTTAGGAGAGACGGGGTTTCTCTATGTTGGTAAGGCTAGTCTCAAACTCCCGACCTCAGGTGATCTGCCTGCCTCGACCTCCCAAAGTGCTGGGATTACAGGCATGAGCCACTGCACCTGGCCTATTCCTGTTGTTTTATGTCAGTGTAGTTACATTGAGTCCCATGGCTGTATAATATTCTTCTTCTTTTTTTTTTTTTTTTTTTTTGAGACAGGGTCTTGCTCTGTCACCCAGGCTGGAGTACAGTAGCGCAATCATAGCTTACTGCAGCCTCAACCTCCTGGGCTCAAGAGAACCTCCCACCTCAGCTTCCCGATTAGCTGGTAGAGAGGCACGTGCCAACACACCTGGATAATTTTTTTTTTTTTCAGAGACAAGCCTGTTGCCCCGGCTGGTCTTGAACTCCTGGATTCAAGCAATCTCTCTACCTCAGCCTCTCAAAAGTGCTGGCATTACAGGCGTGAGCCATGGCACCTGGCTCATATTCTTTTGTGTGACTATAAGACAGTTTATTTAACCATTCTACCTCTGATGGACCATGGAGCTATATGTGGGGTGGTGGAGGATAATTATAAACAATGCTGCTGTCTTAGTCCCTTTGTGCTAAATGGACTGAGACCGGATGATTTATAAAGAACAGGAACTTATTTCTGACAGTTCCTGGGAACTGGGAAGGCTGGGAAGTCCAAGATCAAGGCTCTGGAAGGTTCTCTTGTCTGGTACGAGCTGCTGCCTTCTTCCAAGATGGAGCCTTGGTGCTGTACCCTCCGGAGGGGACCAATGCTGCTCCCTCACGTGGAAGAAGGGATGGAAGGGCAAAAGAGCTGTGGCTGTGTGAAGCCTCTTTTTTTTTTTTTTTTTTTTTTTTTTTTTGAGACGGAGTCTCGCTCTGTTGCCCAGGCTGGAGTGCAGTGGCGGGATCTCGGCTCACTGCAAGCTCCGCCTCCCGGGTTTACGCCATTCTCCTGCCTCAGCCTCCCGAGTAGCTGGGACTACAGGCGCCCGCCACCTCGCCCGGCTAGTTTTTTTTGTATTTTTTTAGTAGAGACGGGGTTTCACCGCTTTAGCCAGGATGGTCTGGATCTCCTGACCTCGTGATCCGCCCGCCTCGGCCTCCCAAAGTGCTGGGATTACAGGCTTGAGCCACCGCGCCCGGCCGTGAAGCCTCTTTTCTAAAGCCCTTAATCCCATTCACAAGGGAGGAGCCCTCATGACCTAATCACTTCCTGAAGGCCCTACCTCTGTGTACTATCACACTGATAAGTTTCAACATACGAAATTTAAGCAGCACAGTCCGATCATAGCAGCACCTCTGAATCTGCTTATGACTTCTGGAATTGCTCTTGGATTTATGGCTAGGAGTGAAATTGCTGGATTGTGGGGCATGAGATGAACTGGAAAGTCCAGACCTCAGCTGGGAAGAAAGAGCCCCCAGCTTGGTCAGTTACCCAGAATCTTCCCTCTTGCTAACTCTCCTTGTGTTCAACTTCACAAAACCATGCTCAATTAGGTTCCAAGGTGTGCCTCGGCGCCCCTCTTGATCCCATTCTTTGGTTGTAAGGTTAGCTTCCTGGTTCTTTTTGTTTGCCGTTAGGGGAGGGGAGACAGAGTCTCACTTTGTCGCGGAGGCTAAAGTGCAGTGGTGGGATCTCAGCTCACTGCAAACCTCTGCCTCCCAGGTTCAAGTGATGCTCGTGTCTCAGCCTCCTGAGTACCTGGAATTACAGGTGCTCGCCACCACACCCGGCTAATTTTTGTATTTTTAGTAGAGACAGGGTTTCCCTCTGTTGGCCAGGCTGGTCTTGAACTCTTGACCTCAAATGATCCGCCCACTTCGGCCTACCTGAATGCTGGAATTACAGGCGTGAGCCACCATACCTGGCCCTGATTCTTAATCCACCTGGCTTTGAAGAAAAGAGAGAAGGGCAAGCTGCCCATGGCCCCATAATCAGCTCCTGCCAGGGGCATCATAAGAATTCCAGGCTTCAGCACCGTGCATGGGGGGAAGACTTTCAGGCTGCAGAGGTGCTTCCTAAACCTGCCCTGCCCATCCTGCCACCTCGGGGCACTAACACTTAGTGTTTCCTTGGTATTATCCCTCAGATGCATGGAAGAGAAGTTCCCATGAGAAGGCTGTGAAGATAGTGGTTAAGACTGCGGTCCCTGGAGTGTTCTGCCTGGGTTCAAATCCTAGCCCCATTCCTTTGCTAGGTGAGAGACTAGACAAGTGCCCCTACCTTCCCTGGCCTCAATTTCCATGAGCTGGGAGTGAGGAAGTTCATTGAGTCAGTGTGAGGATTAAGTTAGGGTAATATAAGTCAAGCACCTAGAACAGTACCTGGCAAAAACATTCAATAAATGCTAGGCATCATTTTTAAGTAGCATAATAAATGAAGTGCACCCAGAAAAATTTGACCAAAGCAAGCCCTAAGTAAACATGAGCGATTAGTATAATATGATTGTTATCGTTACCAGGAAAACTCCTATTCATCCTTCAAGACCCAACCAAGATATCCTTCCCCATCTCTCTATTCTGACGGCGTTTGGTGCAGAGCTCATAATCCCATCTATCAGGTTGTGTTTTAATCTCCCTGTTTGTATATTTGTTGCTGTTGTTGTTGCTCTTTCTTTCCTCAGCTAGATTGTATCTTTCAGAACAGGAACTATTTTTCTCTGACTAATCCTCACCCTGACGTCCTTGATGGCCAGTACAGCGCAGGTACTCCATGGATGAAATGAAAGACACTGGGGCTTGTATGTCTTAGAGACACATCAAGGCTCTGAAGGCGCCTCTAAGTTTGCAGAGCAGGCAATAAAGGGAAACCAGCCTGACTGAGTTTCTTTGTTTTCTCTGGGTTGCAATAATTCTGGGGGAGGAAGAGCCAAATGGTCTCTGTCCTGTCTTCTGTCCTCTCCAGTACCTGGCCTGTCCCTCTAGGAGCTCCAGCCAGATGCCAAGATAGGTGCCAACCCGCCCCACCGCACTATTTTTTCTGACCCTCCCTACCACCTGGCACTGCAGAAAACGGACTTCCTTCACATTGTGTTGTTCTCATTGGCCACTTCAGACCACGAATCCCTTTTCATTCTTAATTGAGTCCAGGAGAGGTCTTGCACGGTGATTGCCAATTCAAGTACGCTCCTCTGCAGAGGTCAATTATTGCTTTTATTTAAATAGCCATTGAAATGATTAGATTGCTGGGCACTGGAAAGTCTGGGGTGGGGGATCTAATCACACATAGAATAGCTGGCAAATCATCTCATTTCAGCCTTTTCTCCCTAATCATGAGCTACTCCTCCCTTTTTGAGCATTAGGGTACCCCTGTCCACCTCTCCAGAATCCATGTCTGTGGGAATACAGGTGCATGAAAGGAGAGACATTTAGCAAGCACATTATGAACCCAAGGGTGAAGGCTCTCCTGACGCTCAGAAGAGATTATGCTGCACACTGCCTGTTGAAATCACTCTAGCCTTCATGGCAGGTGATAGAGGCACTTTGGGTGTGATCTTCTGAACTGTACTAAGTAAGGGCTGCCATTTGACCATAAGCTGCCCTCAGAAGTCCAACACTCATCCTAGCAGGAAGAGCCACTTGGTCATTTAGCCTGGATGCTGCCTCTTGCAAACTCATCTCTTGTCCATGATGCACCTCAATAGTTCTTGGTGGAGACAGACCCTTCAAATCTATGCAGGGGGTCATATATGTAAGTGTTCATACTGTAAAGAGAAGGGTAATGTATTCATATATATTGAATGCATGCCTACCATGTGCCAGATACTATTAGGAATGTGAAGTGAATATGGCAATGCCAGGATGCCAGATACCAAAGGCCATAACCACCTTCATATACATAGATGATGATGATGAAAGAGAGATAAATAGAAAGGTGATAGGTAGATAGAGAGATAATTTAATTCTGATAGTGTTAAGGGCTATACAGAAAAATAAAAAAGTTAACATGGAGAGAGCCATGGGGGGTGAGGAATATCAAAAGTCATTATTCAATAAAATCAGGGAAGGACTCTCAGGGAGGACGTTCGAGCTGCCCCCTGAATGATGAGAAAGAAGTAAGCATGCTAACATCTGGGGAAGAACATTCTAAGCATGAAGAACAGGTGTAAAGGCTTCAGGTGCAATAAATTTGACACATTTGTGGCACCATGTGGACTTTTGCAGGCAATTCTGTTAGAAATGGAGCCATAAGCATGCTCTGTGCCAAGGCACAACCCTCAATATGGAGAGGACACTCCCTGTCCGAGGATTTACATTTCCTGGCTATAGGGGCAGGGACTTTTTTAAATCCCTGGAGCATTAAACAGTAGATGACTGTGCACTGGCAGTAGGGTACTGGGTGCTAGGGCTGGACACACCCCTCCCTTGCCAGCTCTGTACCCAGTGACCTCACATTGGCTTAACATCAGCAGCAGTGGGAGGAGCACAACACAGAAACCAGCGAATGCTGCAAAGCAGGACTTTGTATTTTCCTTTATTTTCTTTTTTTCCTTGAGAGCCATTTTTTGTACCACTGACATCAAGACCTCCCTGGGAATGAATGAATGCACCAAGCAATGGATTGGACCTGCCCGATTATCTCTCTCATTTCATCTTTTCTACTCATGTCTCTTCATCCTGTTCTAGCCACTCCAGCCTCCTGACCAATCCTCATCCAGGCCAGCTGTGCTCCTGCCTTCAGGCTTTTGTGCTTGCTGTTCCTTTTCCCCACACACATTGCAGACCTAACTCTCTAACCTCCTTCAGGGCTTTGCTGGGATGTGCCCTTCTCAGTGAGTCTTTCCTGAATTGCACCTTCCCACCACAGCACTTCTTGTCCCCTCCCTGTTCTCTTTCTCACTTATGCTATCTTTTGCTGATTTGTCTTTGTTATTCTCTACCTCAGCCCAACCCCCACTAGAATGTAATCATCCAAGAGGAAATGGGGATTTTCATGTTTTGTTCACTCTTTTATACCCAGCACTTTAAACCATGCCTGGCACATAATAGGTGGTCATTCATTTTTTGTTGAATGCATGAATGAATGGCCTGGTCTGTTTTCTGTTTTCCCTCTAGTGGATCCATATCTGTGGTGTTGTCTCTTATTTCTAGAACAGGGATAGACATGCAGGATCAAGCAGGCCTTGCTACCCAGGAGAAAACCAAGGTAGCACAATGAGAAGACTGAGGGTCTTGACTGGAGCCAGTGTCAGTCCATGGCGCTGCAGGGAGGCCTTGGGCAGGGGCACTCTCTCCTGTTGTGTTAGCTATCAGTCCTTTTAAGCCCTCATTGTCCTACATCATCAAGTGAAATATTCCCGCCAGAGTGTTAATATTTAAAAGTCATTATTGTGCTAAATGGAATTGACATCTGTTTACATTACATTGCCATTACTCATTTCCATGTACAATGTTTGCCTTCATACTATACAGTATCATTTTAGGGCATGTTACAAGGAAGGATCAAAGGAGCAGTACCATTTGCAAGGGGATTTTTTTCTTTGTGCTTGTTCTTATTTTTTTAATTTTTACTTTTGTTAAAGTAATACATGCACATAATTTCAAAATCAAAGAGTAGTAAAAGGCTTATAATGGAAAATGATGGTCCCATGGCCACCCCTCCCCTCCCTCGATTCCAGCTCCTGGAGTCAACCACTTCCCACAGTTTTAGCTGGGGTTTTTGTTGCTCCTTGTCTCCATAATGTGAAGAAATTGGTATATCGCTATTTCTTGGCTTACCCAAGAAATATCTCTTACAGACATTATCTCTTGATGTTCTGTGATGGTGGATGAAACTTGAGCTCTCTTTGGCCCCAATCCTCCCAATACAGTTGCATCACATTTCCTAGTTTCATTGGCTGGTCATTGCTGGTATTTATTAAACCCACATTCACTGTAGAGCCAGGAAGTACACTAAGATTGTCCCAGAGCTGCTGTCCTGTTCAAATCAATTCCTACTGTGTGCTTAGGCATCATACTAGGCCCAAGGCAGTGGGTGGGGTCAAAGGGAGGGAGAATCCAGAAAAGAAACAAATAAAAGATTGAGAAAAAGAATAATAAGGGACCCATTTGGATGGGTGGTAGGAGAAGACCTCTCTGAGGAGATAACATTTAAGCTGAACCCTAAAGGATGGCAGGGAAGGAGTCTGCCATGGGAAGAAGCCACGAGTAGTAGTTTTCTAGGCAGAGAGAAGGGCACAGGAGGCCCCTAATCTGAGAGCCTAGGATCTCATGGTTGCTGTGGCATGAGGCTCATTAGAGGAGATGGCCTTTCTGCCGTGCCCTGATTCTGAGATGTTGGCAGACAATGCTGGGGTGGAAGAGCCTTTGGGGCACAGAAACTTGCACAGGCACATACCCAGAGGTGGGAAAGATTTCAGCAAATTTGCCTTCCTATCACTGGATTTAAATGTTCCCATTTTATACTGTTAAGATACTTAAAATGGAATATTTGCCCCACCCTCATCCCATTACCCTGACAGCTGTTTATTCTCCCCATTTCCTTCTAGTCTTCGTCTCTTCACAGACACTCTCATGGTTGTCTTTTCTGCTGATCTTGTGTTTGTCAAACCCACAGTTGGCTTCCAGGTGTTGCGGGGTCTCTAGCACAAATCTCAGCCTCGGTGTCTTCCTCACCAAAGCGACTCATCCAACTGGACAGACACACTGAATCTTGCAACATTGCCAGTGCTTGGAATGATTTCCTCCTGCAGAGGAGAGCGTGGTTTTAATAAGTTTAAAAAAATATATTTGGAGTTTTGCGCCCCTCCCTCATCCTCAGCCTTCCATATGTAGAGAACAGAAAACTTCCAGAGGGACCCAACTTCCTTTTCCAAATGTACACTTTGAGCTCTCATTAGCCACCTTTTGACATCTAGTCCAGATTGAGCCTGCTTCTACCCGCAGCACCCCGCTCCAGCCCCAGAGCCTGTCTTGGGTGTGTAGATGAGCCCAGCCTTAGGAAAGCTCCTGCCCCAGCCTGTACCCTCACTTATATTTTCCAGCTTTTAAGTAGATTGCTTTGCCTCTCTAAGCCTCAGTCTCCTCACCATAAAATGGAAATAATAACTAGACCTCTAAAGGTTGATATGGAGGTAAAATTAGGTGCTACAAGTTAAGGGCTTAGAATTGAGCAGGTGCCTGGCAATTATTACTTCCTCACATTCCTTACCCTCCTCATTATGAACAGCAACTTTCAGAGACACCCTTCATATTTTTGCAGCTCCACTTTACAAAAAACATCCTTACTGGGCTGTCAGCCTGGCTGAACATACACTAGAAGTATGTCTTGCAGGCATCCCTTTAGGCACCAAGCCAAGATTTAAATGAGATTGTTCTCAATGAAAAAAGTGTGAGCCTTTGTAGGATATATTTTTATCCCATCTGAATGGGAATCAGTTCAGATGATAGCGCCCCTTTCCAATAAGGAGGAAATGAAGCTACTTGCAGTCTCTTCTTGGCTTCCACCAGGTTGGTAGGGCAGCCTGAGAAGGTGGCAGCTTCACAGTCAGGAAACTCAGTGGGTTATCCAGCATCCCACCATAGTGCCTGGTTGGTTTGTGGGTTGGGTGGGTGGGTAGATGGATGGGTATATGCTTGGATGGGTGAGTAGGTGGTGAGTGGGTGGATGGGTAGATGGATGACTTGGTGGTTTGGTGGGGGGGAGATGGAGGGATGGATGTATAAATGAGTGGTTAATGGATGGATGGATGGGTAGATGGATGGATGGATGAATGAATAAATGAGTGGTGGATAGATGGATGGGTGAGTGGTTGGATGAATGGATGAATGGACAGACGGATAGATAAATGAATGAATAGGTGGGTGGATAGATAGACAGATGGCTGGATGGAATAGCTGGATAGATGGGTGAGTGGGTGGATGAGTGGATGATGAATGGATGGATGGTGAGTGGATGGGTGAGTGGATGGATGGATGGATGGATGGATGGATGGATGGGTGAGTGGGTGGATGGTTGGGTGGATAGATGGATGAGTGAGTGGGGGTGGATGGATAGATGGATGAATGGGGTAGGTGGGTGGATGGATGGATGGATGGATAGATGAATAGATGGATGAGTGGATGGATGGATGGATGGATGGATGGATGAATGGATAGATGGTTGGTTGGATGGATGGATAGATAGACAGATGGGTGGATAGATCGGTGGGTGGATGGATGGATGAGTAAATAGGTGGATGGATGAGTGGTGGATGGATGGATGGATGAGTAAGATCGGTGGGGGATGGTGGATGGATGAGTGGTGGATGGATGGATGAGTAAGTGGGGGATGGATGGAGAAGTGGATGGATGATTGGGTAAGTAGGTGGATAGATGGACGGATGGATAGATGGGTGGTTGGATGGTTGGATGGATGGATGGAGTGAACAGTTCCTTCAGTTTTGCATGCCCTTGATGAGCTGGATTGTAGTTTCCCAGATTGCCCCTTATGATACCCTGTGTTCCTTATGGTGGTAATAGGTGCTCTTCAAGAAGTATGTGTTGGTCTAGGTCCTCTATGGAGGAAATGCTAAAATGGAATTAAACATTTAAGGACTTTATTAGGGAAAATATCTGTGAGGGAAAATGGGGAGGGAGCTGGAGAAGGCTGGAGAGTGGTCAGACCTCGAGGCAAGTCAGCCCCAACGAGATGGAGAGTGGAAGAAGGTTGGGTGAAAGCATCCTAGACTGCATGCAGCCTAAAGAAGGTTTGACACAGCTGTCCAGGAGTCCTCAAACCAAGTTAGTCATCAGAAAAGTCCCGTGTCTCCCAGGAGTGGGCTGACTTCAGATTTATGTCATGCTCCATCGCTTGCTTGGTAAGAGCCCAGGGGAAACATGGACTCTGTGCCAAGACAGCAGCTGGACCTTTGATCAAGGGCACTCCCTATGCTTGGAAGTCACCAGGTACTATGGCCAATATAGGGAAGGAAAGTTCTATAGAGGCATGTTTTGGAGCTGCTGCATTCTAGAGTTTTTTGGAGACTCAGGATGCATGTTGGCTTAGCAAAATTGCTAAGAAACCCTGCAATAAAGAAGCCTATTGAATCTAGCATTTGCCAAATTTATTTGACTACGGAGCTTTTTGTCTTAGCATGATTCCAAAGAATAGAGTTTGAGATCAAGTGATTTAGGTACAACCCAAGGGTTCCCAGGCCACAAGAAAGAACAAAAAAGAAAGGGAACCATAAGAGAGAGGGGGCAGGGGGAATAGCTCCACACAGAGGCAGAACCAGTACAAATCATGTCACTGGTTGTTTTCAACAGACCATGAGATATTAAAAAAACAAAACACCTAGATATGGAATCTAGGTATTATTGGCCAAGGCTGACACAAGAACACATATTTATTTCAGTTGACTTAATAATCAGGCCTGCCATGTACACGGTGCACTACAGTTTACGAAGCTCTTTTCTATTTGTCATCTTCCTTGAATATCACCGTGACCTTGAGAGTCGGGGGGAGTTATCATCCTCATTTTGCAGCTGACAAT
The DNA here is from genome assembly GCF_024542745.1 of Macaca thibetana thibetana. Taxonomy (NCBI): domain Eukaryota; kingdom Metazoa; phylum Chordata; class Mammalia; order Primates; family Cercopithecidae; genus Macaca; species Macaca thibetana. The sequence goes on from NC_065578.1 coordinate 13,575,370, forward strand.
AACACTTACCACAGTGATAATCTAATAACTGTTGAATTTCCTGAGCGCCTTCTACCTGCCAGGCAGTAACTTAAGCATTTCTACCTTTATTAACGTTATTCTTCCTATATAGGAAGGTGACTGTGGTTCAGAGAGGTTAAGGGACTGATTTGAGGCCACACAGCCAGCATGCAGCAGACCCACATGTGAACCCGGGTCTGGCTGACACCACAGCTCCTGGCAGGGAGCGAGGGGCAGCAGGACCATGCAGCCCCCTCTAAATGAGTTTTTACAGCCTGCTCTAAGTCACAGCGAGAAGTAGGCTCAGGGAATGTAAAGTGGGTAGTGATTTTTTTCTCCCTTTTTCTTTTACTGCTTTTGTTTATTGAAGGACAAATCATTGCTGTTTTCGTTTGTGTTTCTAGCACAATAAAAATAAAAGATATGCCGGCAATCTGTTTAAAAGCTTATACAATTCCAGAATTTGAGCCGTCGGATTTATGCCACACACTGATCTCATAGACATCACGGTGCCAGCTGCCTGGGCCCGCCGAGGGCTTCTGAAGTTGTCGTTATCAATCAAAGTAGGGTGGCCACAAGCTCAGGGGTGACAGTGGCCAACCTCCACTGGCTGCAACCGAGGCATGTGAGGAACAGACACTGGCTATGTTTCCCTTGCTCTGCCCAGAGCCTCAAGGCAGCCATCTTCATTTTATTGTCGAAATTGATGTAGGCTTGTAGCAGAAAAGTGGTTGCAGGCCTGGGGGGTGCCTGCTGTTTAGACTCCCACCTCCACACTCCAGTCCTTGCCTTGGGTCTGCAGTGAACTATGTACATCTGCATCTGTGTAGTGCTCAGGTAAGAAGAGAGTTTAAGAGCACACTGCTTCTGTATGTCTTTACCCATCAGCCTCCGCCACCCAAATCTGTTCCATGATGCCAGGGACATTAAGTGTTCCATTCAGTGCAGCATTCCCGGTGCCTAGGACAGTACCTGGGGCAGGGGCACAGTGTCTCACGCCTGTAATCCCACCACTTTGGGAAGCTGAGGTGGGAGGATCAATTGAGGCCAGGAGTTGGAGATCAGCCTGGGCAAAATTTTGAGACCTCGTCTCTACAAAATGTTTTAAAAAAATTAGCCAGGCATGATGCACACCTGTAGTCCTAACTTCTTGGGAGGCTGAGGTGAGAAGATCGCTCGAGCCCAGGAGTTCAAGGCTGCAGTGAACTATGATCACGTCACTTTACTCCAACCTGGGCGACAGAGCGAGACTCCGTCTCAAAAAAAAAAAAAAAAAAAAAAAAAAAAAAAAAAAAAAAAAAAAAAAACCTGGAACATAGAAGGTACTCAATAAATATTAGTTCAATGAATAAATGAATGTCACATATGCATGGAAAACATGCAAATTTGAGGACCAGGCAAGGGAGCAGCTCCCCACCTTGGGTGTGCTCCTTGTTCCCTCTGCGGCTTCTTCCTTCCCACACGTCTCTGAGCCTCTCCTCTGCCTTCTAAGCTCTCCTCTCTCTTTTCTTTCCTCTGTTTTGCTGCCTTTCTCTGACCTTCTCCTTCTCACCAAGATGATGTCACCAAGTTCAGAACTTGGAATGACCCAGGGAGGGAAAGCTGCCAGAGTAAGGAGACTCAGTTCTAGCTCTGCCTCTGATTTGGTCTCAGCCTGAGTTCTACCTCTCTGAGCCTCAGTTTCCTCATCTGTAAAATGGGTGCAGTGTGCCCACCACCGTGCCTACTGCAGAGGTATTTCAAGGACGGAGTGGACACAAGCTGGCAAGTGGAGAGGATGTCAGGAAAATTGAAGCCAATTATCATTGCTAACCAGAGACAACTCCTTGTCGAGGAAAGCAAGAGCTCCCTCTGTAAGAACTAGTGTGTGGGGTGCAAGAAGCCTTTGTTTTGGAGTTCAGCAGGAGGCACCCAAGTGAGGAGCATGAACATCCACTCTTAAAGTCTGAAGCTACAGATGTCAACTGTCAGCAAGACCGACAGTTCCATTAGGCAGCTGCCCGCTCTCCCCGTGAGTGATTAAAACGTCGCCATCCATCCCCCGCGCTATACATCATCTCGCCAGGCTGGCACTTCATCAAGGGCCGTGAGGCGGGGGCATTTGCCTGCTCTTCCTCAGGCTGCACCAAGGCGGAGTTGGTGGAGACCTCTGTGCAGCGTGTCCTGGGAGCGCCTTGGAAACAAAAGCCGGGGAAGGCTCGAAGGGAAGAGAGAGGCCCTAGTGCATGGAGGGGGCCTGGCTAGAGGGGCCGGATGCTGTGGCTCCAGGAAGCAGGGACCAGGGCAGAAGCAGTCACTGGGAATTGAGGTTGGGGGCCCCAGGATCGTCCAGCCCCTGCCCTCATTTTACAGACCAGCAAACTGAGGCTAAGGTGGCTGAGCTCCCCTTGTTCGGCCACTCCCAGGGGAAAGTGGGGTGTGTTGAGTAATATCTACCTCCCGCGAGGGTCGTGTTCATTCCGCTCAAGTTGCCAGGGTGTTGCACTGTGCCTGGTGCACACTGGGTGTCGTGAAGTGCTGACTGATTCCAAGAAGTGGTAACCAGAGTCACAGGGTCACTGCCATGCTGAGGTTCCAGCTGAACATTGCTGCCCTCATTTGAGTATTTCTGACCACCATCTGTTATTTATTCTCATCATCGTCATCCTCATCAACAGTAATAGCAATAATATTTGCAGCTAACATTTTTGAATGTTTACTACGTCCCAGGCTCTGCACTGAGCACATTAACACAAAGGTTTCGACTCCCTTGTCATGTGTGTGTTCCCAGAAACCCCCCCATTCTATAAAGTCATGCACTCAGAATAGCAGGGCTTATGGGAAGAGGGTTGGGGAAGATCATTCCAAAACTTTGGGAGTTTTGTAACCAGAGAACATTCAAAAACAATAAAACTCCCTAGAAGAATACTGGCGCAGCTGAATTGGTACCTCGCCTTCCTGTCGGCATTTCTATGCTCCCGGAAAGGACACGTTTAAGAGCTTGCGCTTTCTCTTTCAAGATGTTGATCCCGGAGGGCATTCGCTTCTGATAGAGACCATTTTCATCAAAATTAAAAATCGAATCCAGACTGTTGCCTTTATCATTCATCCATTGTTTCCATAGCAGCAGAAGCATTTTGAGTTTTTCCATCTTACTCACGGCTCCCCCAGATAGCTTAGCAGCAGTTCTGGAAGCCACTAAATCAAGTACTGCTTGCAATAAAGAAGCACTTCGGTAGATTTTCCACCCTTTTTTTTTTTTTTTTTTTTTTTTTTTTTTTTGAGACAGAGTCTTGCTCTGTCACCCAGGCTGGAGTGCAGTGGCGTGGTCTCAGCTCACTTGCAACCTCCGCCTCCTGGGTTCAAGCGATTCTCCTCCCTCAGCCTCCCGAGTAGCTGGGACTACAGGCACGCACAACCACGCCCAGTTAATTTTTGTATTTTTAGTGGAGATGGGGGTTCACCATGTTGGCCAGGATAGTCTCGATCTCTTGATCTCATGATCCATCTGCCTCGGGCTCCCAAAGTGCTGGGATTACAGGCATGAGCCACCGCGTCTGGCCTACTTATGCTTTTTCTAATTTTGAGAAAGCATGCTTCTGATTACTTCAAAATGTGAATGTGCTGGGGAAGATGACTCACAAACCAATATAAACTTGGCGTTCTACTGACCCCAGTCCCTTATTGACCAACCACATGTGAGGTTGGTCATCTGTGATGTGTTTAAAGCAAATAGACTGTATCCTGTTAAATCCTCACACCAATCCAAGGAGGCTCATACGGCTAACATCATCGCCATTTCACAGATGAGAAAACCAAGGCTTAGAAAGGTTAAGCAACTTGCCCACGGTTACTCAGATAATAAGTACAGCAAGAGTTTGAACCCAACCAGCCATCCTCACCACCTTCCACCTCACTGTCGTGGCCATCACACGTGTGTTTGCATTCGCTGTTGCAAACTTGAGGATGGGGCCACGTCTTTTTGGCAGCTCCAGCACCCAGCATGATGCATGGCACAGACCAGGCAAGCAGAACGTGTTTGAATAGTGGCTGTCTTCCAGGAGAGGTTTCACCCAGAAAGTCCCACAAAGATGATAAGGGAGAGGCTGCCACCTGCCTGACGAAGGTGGCCCTGCCACCCTGACCTCCAGATCCCTCCCCTAGGCAGGTGTACCGCCCTAGCCCCAGGCTCTGGAAGTTTTATATCGGTTTCCCAGCCCAGCTCTCAGAAGGAAACCTATTTCCCCATTTGGGGTGTGGTTCCAAGGGCCAGCTCACAGCACCCAGAGACAGCGTGCAGTCTCTCTCCTCTCTGTGTCCTCCGGGCCCTGCATAGTGCTGGGCTCAGAGCAGACTTTGGGGATACTCCCTGAGCTGGACTAACTGTGCCTGTGTCGGGTTGGCCCTTCCACCGTCAGATGTGTCAGTCCTTGGTGTTAATCCCTTCCAGTGCCCAGCCCACCTCTCCCCTCCTGGACGGCTCGCAGCTGTATTAGGGAGATGCTCCGCTTCTAAGTGCACCAGGATGGAGCAGCCATCTGCGTGGGTCCCTGCAGTATTACCTTCTCATCACATTGAGCCTGGGCCTGCCCAGGGATCACTGCCCAAGATGCCCGCTGATGGGATAATACGTGTAAAGCCAGCATGCACCGGGCCCTTCGTATCCACTTCTAGGGGCTCCCTTCCACGGTGGTGGTGACACCCACTCACTCCCCTGTTGCCAGCCTTCAGCTGCCCCACCCCTGGGATAGCCCCTGGAGTAGAATTTCAAACACCCCACAGCCTGTCCCAGGGACCAACCCTGGGGCCTGAAAGAAGGGTGCCGTGCAGAGGGCCCATGGAGCCAGCAAAGGTGGGCAGGCAGGAACAAAGGCACCCCTCATTAGAGGCTCATTTGGGGTGTCCAGTCAGGGGGCCTGCTGAGGGCCTTGAATCCTGGTCAGAGCTAGGAGCGAGGCCTTCGGGGTCACCGTGCTGGGGCACCTGGCTCTTCCCACTTCCACCTGGGCATTGACTTATCCTCTCTGGGCCTCAGTCTTCTGAGCCATGAAGTGGGATGGCAAGGCCCGCCCGAAGGAGTGGGTGCCTGCGTAGCAGGGAGAACAGCGCCCGATACATAGACAGGCTCAAGGGATGTCAGCTCTTCCTGACATTGGGCACCTTCTCATCATAGCGGTCCAGAAGAGTTTGTGAAAGGAATGAGAAATGCACCCGGACTTTGGAACAAGCCAGATGAAGTCATATCTCAGCTCCTCCCATTCCCTAGATCTGGGGTTCTAGGCAATTTGTTTATCCTTTCAAAATCTCAGGTTCCTCACTTGGGAGACAAATGTAAAGTCTGGATCTTGGGGGTCTCCCTGGATCTCCTTCTCCTTCTCTGCATCCCTATCTCCCCTCCCCTCCCATCTCCCTCCACCTTGGGGCTAACTGGACCCGTCACCTGGACAGCTCCAGGCATTTGCATTTGAGAGTTTGCCTTTCCTGGGCCTCAGAGTAGAAAGTGGGATCCAGGTGGCCCTGAGAGACGGGCTGAGGCCCAGCAGGTATGGACACGGCAGGCTTTCCATGCTTCAGCCCAGCTGATCTTGAATGGGGAGTCCAGCAGCCTGAGAATGAGGAGGAACCAGAGCCAAGTCCTTCCCGGGAGGCAGCAGCTCTGTGATGTTCCCTTGTCAAAAGACCCAGCCCCCTCCCCACCTGCAGGCCCTGCCCCCTCCCTGCTTCTTCCCACTGGCTGGGCTTGGTCAGCGTTTTCAGCCTCTGCCCATGCCAGGACTAGCAGTGCTGGGCAGACTTCCAAAGGGCCAGATGGTCTCGCAGGGTACCCTTGCCCAGGGCTCATGCCACTGGCAGAAGATGACAAGAGCAAGCCTTGGAGAACTGACTTTGAAATGGGGCAAGAGGCTCTGGGGTATGGATTGCAACTTCTATAATCAGAAATATCACTTTTTCTGCCCGTGTAATAAGATTACGAGTTATTTTTATTGCTTGTCCCTGTGTGCCAGGCTACTCAAAGTGTGGTCCCTATACCAGCAGCATGGGCCTCCCTAAGAGCTTGTTGGAAATGCACATTCTCAGACCTGTGGAATCCAAATCTGTGCTTTAACCAGATCCTCAGGTGATTCCTGTGCTCTTTGAAGTTTGAGCAGCATTTGTTTGCCAGGTGAGGAACCTGAGGTTCTGAAAGGAGAAATGAACCATCTAGAACCACAGATCTAGGAATGGGTGGAGCTGGGATGTGACTTCATCTGGCTTGTTCCAAAGTGCAGGCACGTTTCTCATTCCTTTCACAAACTCTTCTGGAGGACCTGGGTATCATGCCTAGGTCCTGAGGATTCCAGGTGAAGCAGACTAGGTCCCTCTCCCAGGGACCCGCGGTTGTAGGGGTGGTTAGTGGAGCAATGACTACACAGTGTGACAACTGCTCTGAGGAGAAGGTGCCCAGGGCAGAGGCACACAGAAGAGGGGCTGCAGTGGCCAGGAAGGGCCTCCAATGGGAGGGGACAGAGGAGACCTGAAGAGCAAGCACGAACCTGCCCAGTGTTACCTCGTGGATGTCAGGCGTTGTTCTAAGTGGTGCACACCCTCTGACTCATGGAATCCTCACCACACTGCATGAGATAGGAATACTCTTCAGCCCCATTTCTCAGATGGGGCATTTGAAGCACAGCTTACATGCCAAAGCTGCAGAGTGGATGCAGGTGGTGGGGGTGGGATTTGAACCCCTCAGTCTTACTCCCACACTATCCAGCCTCTCTGTGGGAGAAGAACATGCCACACAGATGAAATAGCCTGAACAAAGTGCAGCAGTACCCTTAATCTGGTGCATGATCCACTGCAACTTAGTGACAGCCCCGGGCTCCAGCTGTGTGTCTCTTGGCCCCTCTCCCAGCCAGTCCCACCACTGACCCAGAATCAGGCTGCTCAAGGAAGCCTGGGGGCCTGGCCTGTGGTCACTTGGCCCATATTGGTGCTAGTACAGAAGTTCTCCATCCACTTTAAGAGCTCCCATGGGGGCTGAGACACCACAGTTGATGGGGACCAGTGGCCTGTGGACCACCCTTGGGCAAGAAACAAAGATCAGAGGAAGAGGAAAGTCAGCGTGAAGTGAGAGGACAGAGATGTGCTTCTGGGACGGGTTGGCCTGGATTTGAATCCCAGAGAAGCTGCAGAGTCTCAGGCAGGGACAATGTACATGGCCTCTTGTAGAATTGCATGTGGAAGACCCTTTGCCAGCCCACCCAGAGGGCCATCAGAGGACCAGTGGTCTCAGTTCCATGACAACCCTAGACTTGCCCACCAGTTACATCATCTGGCCCTTTGTGAGTGAGGCTTCTCATCTTATAGGTGCAGAAACTGAGGCACAGAGAAGAAAAGGGACTTACCCAACACATGCTTGTTGAGCTTGCATGTTGACTAGTGAGTCCTTCCAGCTACCGTAGTGCCTAAGACAGACTCTCAGTGCCCCATGTTTTATAGAAGACTCTTACACAGAGGGCTTTCCTTTGCAGTATTTCAATCACCTCTTGTGTTAGTTCATTTTGTGTGGCTATAACAGAATATCTGAGACTGGGTCGGGTCGTTTATACAGAAAAGAGGTTTATTTAGCTCACGGTTTTGCAGGCTGAGAAGTTCAAGGACATGACCCTCGCTTCCGGTGAAGACTTCTTGCAGTGTCACGTGGTGGGGAAGGTCAAAGGGGATGCAGACACACGTGAAGAGACAAAACCTGAGGAGCGTCCTGGCTTTATAACAACCCACTCTCGCAGGAGCTAATCCATTTCCCTGAGAACTAATCCAGTCTCACCAGAATGAGACCTCGCTCACTCCCATGAGCATGGCAGGCACCAGACCATTCAATGAGGAATCCACCTCCATGACCCAAACACCTCCCACTAGGCTGTACCTCCCTACGCCACCACACTGGGGATCAAATTTCAACATGAATTTGGATGGGGACAAACCACGTCCAAACCATAGCACCTCCCCTAGTTCCTAAAGGGAAGGGAAGTATCTCTTTCATAAAATGTGAGGCCCAATTCAGGATGGCAGAGGCATTAGTTCCCAGCCACTCTGATGTTTCTGAGCTTGTTAGGGTCCAGCCAATATTCTCAAGAAGTAGGCTTTCAGAAACAGTAACACTAAATGGTTTTATGGGCTGGAGCTCACCTGGCTGTGGAGGAGGGCTGGAAGGACACCTAGGTGCAATTATTCCAGAAACACAAGCAGACCTGGAGTGCAGGGGAGGTGGGTGGAAGGAGGGACTGTTGTTTTTAATTTAGCTCTGAGACGACGAGAGTCTAGGAAGCATGGCTGGAGAATTTACCAGGGCTGTTACCAGCCCATTTCCAACCTGCTAAACTGATTATGACTTTAAGACTACAATACACTCCCCTCTATAGTTCCTGGCCTTAATATCTGTCTCCCTGAGACACTGAAGTTATTTTTATCTATCGCATTTTGTTCTGGGTGGAATGATCCTTACCCAGTCCTGCTGATAAGGAGTTTCTAAGTGAATTTGCACCTTGCATGAAAGTTAAATTGTTGCCTTTTGTCATTTTTTTGTTAACACCACACCCCCAGCTCTGCCCAACACCACCCCACCAACACACATCTGACTTAAAAGTCTTCAAAGTCTATGTGCCTCATTCTCTGACTCATTTGCCACCCAGATGGATGGAGCATAAGTGACCAAACGTAGTCTTGCAATGAGATGGGTCGGGTCACTGATGTGATCATTTGGCGTCTGGTCAGCCAGGCCAGTGCCCATGAGTTGGGTGAAATGTTAAAGGGTCCTCCTTGCTCATGGCATTAGGAACACAAACCTGTGGCTGTTCTGCCCAGGAAAGGGAACTAGCTCATATTGAACAACTCCTATGTGATGAGCACTTTGAATCACCCAGCGAAAATCCCATTGTACAAATGGAAATACTGAAGCCAGACAGAGCTTGCTCGAGTGCACATGGGGAATAGCAGGGTTGGAATTTGAAACCACCTCTAAAGTCTTGCGACTGCACTAAACCATCAGCCTATGTAATTGGAATAGAAGTTTCCAGGGGAAAGAGAGGAGGAAGCCTGCTCCCCCCTTTAAACAGAGGGAGCGGCTGCTTACAGAGCTACTGTCAAAGCAGTTCGGTGGAGGGATTGATTTTTCAATAAGCCACCAAAATGATGGTACATTTACTACGTATGTTACTGACAAGGAGCACATTAGTAATTGGAATGTGACATTGGGTTATGGCAGGTGAGTAATAATGTGATTTACATCCTTGGGGGTTTGGGTTTAAGTTACGTAGTAGTTATTGCAAAGGCCTGTGCTATAAAATCAGACTCTGAGGGTGGTCAGGGAGGCTGCAGCTCTTGGGAGGATAATGGACGTAGAAATTGGGGAGGGGATGGAAAGAGGGGAAGGGAAGACCAGAAATAACTTTCCCCGCAAGCATTATTAAATGAATGTGAAGAATACACATTCCCTGCTTATATGGGTCCCTTTACATTCATGCCTAAGTGTGAGCTTGAACTGTAGCAACCCTAGGGTTTCTTTAAAGACAGGTGAAGATCCAATGCTAAGGAATTTTGAGAAGGAGGCAGTATTTCCATAGGTGGCGTAGCCAAAGACATTGCAAAGGGCTGGGAATTAGTGTACACATACGCGCATCTGCTCTAAACACTTTTTTCCCTTTCGATTGTTCCCCAGGACAGTCATATAAATGGCCATTAATATGAACACTATGTTCATGAGTATAAAACATTCCATATTTTATTTCTATTTTGGTAGCTCAACAATTCGATAAGCGTGATGCAGCCACACAATCTTTGGGTTTTTACATTTTGGGGAATAAATGGGCAATGACCTGCCGCAAAGGAGGAACTTGTACTTTTCATGTGTTTCCTAAATCTTGGATTATTCTCATAAGGACAATGGCCATGGTGACCATTCTTCCAGGATAAAGATGAGCATATGTTTGTTGCTGGGCTGTTGCAAAGATTTTGCAATTCAATCGGAACTCGGACTTTTTTCCTCTATTGTCATCATTTGATGCTTCTCCTTGGGAGGTGCGTGAACTGGGGTTGCCTTAATTAAGCAGAGGAAACCAAAAGATGCTTTGGAAACTATCTTCAACCACATACTGGGGTTTCTGCAGAGGATACCAGTTTGCACTCTGAACAGGAGAACATGGGCGTAAGTGCACCAGAAGAGGTTGGGGTTGGATGTCAGGGGAGAGAAGGAAGCCAACCATGCGGGAAGGTGGAGAGCACAGGTTCTGGAATCCTTTGGACTAGGCATCAAGTTACTAGCTGTGTGACCTCGCACAAGGCTTTTGCTTCTCCGAAACACGGTTTTCTCCTTTGCAAAATGGGGGTAACAATACTTCTTTCAGAGAGTGTGAGGAGCCTAGAACAAATTAATGTATGTCAACCACTCAGTGCTGGCCAGGCGTGGTGGCTCCCACCTGTAATTCCAGCACTTTGGGAGGCTGAGGCGGGAGGATCACTCGAGCTCAGGAGTTCGAGACCAGCCTAAGCTTGAGACCAGCCTAAGCAACATAGTGAAACCCCATCTCTACTAAAAATACAAAAATTAGCCAAGCATGGTGCACACACTTGTGGTCCCAGCTACTCCTGAGGCTGAGGTGGCAGGATTGCTTGAGCCCAGGAAGATGAGGGTGCAGTGAGCCGAGATCGTGCCACTACACTCCAGTGTGGGCGACAGAGTGAGACACCCTCTCAAATAAGTAAATAAATAAATAAAACCTGGAGCTAAGGGTGATTTGAAAGGGGCCTCCGTGGATACTCTGAGGGCCAACCCATTTTGCAATGTTGAGGACGCCTGCTGGCTCGTTAGAATTTCTGTGACTTTCTCCCAATGAAATGTTTTGTCACTTTATTTCCCCTTAGGCTATTTTACTCATCATTTGGGTAAAACCACCCCAGCTGTTTTAATTCAGAGTCTAGCCTGCCCTCCTTTAAGCATGGCTGATGGCAAGAGTGGCCCCTTTTTATTTTGCTTTTTATAACAGGTTTCTTGAGATATAGTTAACATACCATACAACTCACTCATTTAAAGAGTACAATTCACACTCAATTCAATTTTAGAGCATTTCATCACCCCCCCCAAAATACTCTGTACCTATGAGTAGTCATTTCTTACCCTCCCCCCACTTCCCAGCCACAGGCACTCACTCATCTACCTTCCATATCTATAGATTTGCCTGTTCTATGAATTTCACGTAAGTGCAGTCATACAATATTGGGATTTTGTGTCGGGCTTCTTTCATAATTTAGCATAATGCTTTATCCATGTTGCAGCGTGTATCAGTACTTCGTTCCTTTTTTATGATGGAATAATATTGCATGACATGGATATGACACATTTCTTTCTTTTTTCCTTTTTTTTTTTTTTTGAGACAGAGTCTCACTCTGTTGCCCAGGCTGGAGTGCAGTGGTGCCATCTCGGCTCACTGCAACCTCCACCTCCCAGGTTCAAGCAACTCTCCTGCCTCAGCCTCCCGAGTAGCTGGGATTACAGGCACCCACCACCACGCCCAGCTAATTTTTGTATTTTTAGTAGAGACAGGGTTTCACCATGTTGGCCTGGCTGGTCTCGAACTCCTGACCTCAGGTGATCCACCCGCCTTGGCCTTCCAAAGTGTTGGGATTACAGCGTGAGCCACCGCACCCGGCCAATATGCCACATTTCGTTTACACACTCATTAGCTGACGGATATTTGGGTCGTTTCCACCTTTTGGCTGTTGTGAATAATGCAGCTGGGAACATTCATGTACAAGCATTCAATTCAATTCTGCTTCTCCCTTAAGAATAGATCCCTGTGAAAACAACTAAGTATTGACATTGCTAGAATTGAAGACAACATACTTAAAAGGATACAAATTTAGAGGCAGGTTGAAAAATACCCAAATTCCTCCTCTATTTGCATTCTTATTCCACTGGCTTGCAGTGAGGGCCGAATAGCCCCTGTGACTCACCAGCGAATATGCTGGAGATATATCATCATAGATGTTGTCCTCGGTCTCTCATCATGTACATCTCGTGAAGATCCATGAGATAAAATTTCTCATCTTCAATGTATTAAGAACCGCAATTCCAAGTCACTGCTCAGTGCACGTTCTGTAGCAAGCACATTTCAGGTACCTAGTCTATTTTGTCCTCCAACAAGCCTGCCATGCGCAAGAAGTATTGTGACCTCCATTTCACAGATGAGAAATCAGAGGTAGGTGACTGGCCCACGGTAACACAGCGGGAAGTGGCAGAGCTGGGATTTAAACCTAATTCTTTTTTATCCTGAGGTCCAGGCTCTTAACCACTATCTACATGACTGTGTGCATTTTTGAAAATCCGGCTCAAATCCTTTCTGAAAAGCGGAGGGGCGGTATAGATCTCCTTAATCTTTAACTGCTTTCATTCACTGCTTAATTTAACCCTGATCTGATCCCAAATCTGATTATCGCTCACCTACTCTGAATCTAATTAGAATGTCCTTCTGGTATTTTAAGGCCATCAGGACTGCCTGATATCAAAAGCCCTTATCTGTCAATGTCTTTTCTCTGTCACAGCCGTGATCAGTTGCTTGAGCTAATAGGAGGGCAGGATCACTTGTCCTTCTAGGCTTTTCTGCCTGTCTAAAGCATTCCAACTACTTCTCCTCCTGTTCCCACTATTTCCCCTTAGCGCTCTGACTATCAGCCTTCAAATCTCAGTAAGGGAAAGGATTAGGATGCGGCAGCGGGACCATTCTCCCACGAAGCCACGCCTGGATGTTTCTCCCCAGTCATCTTTCTCCTGACACAGAATTTCTCCCAGACAGGGCTGCTGCTGCTCGAGGTTACATGAAGAACATCATGGCACTCTCACCAGTCACCTTGGACAAGAGCAGGAAGGACCCCTGCTCCCCAGGCCGAGAGACCCTCTGTTCCTTCTCCAGGTACCATGCAAGAGTGACAGGAATAGGCCTTTTTATTTCCTTCCTTCCTTCCTTCCTTCCTTCCTTCCTTCCTTCCTTCCTTCCTTCCTTCCTTCCTTCCTTCCCTCCTTCCTTCCTTCCTTCCTTCCTTCCTTCCTTCCTTCCTTCCTTCTTCCTTCCCTCCCTCCCTCCTTCCCTCCCTCCTTTCTCTCTCTCTCTTTCTCTTTCTCTTTCTCTCTTTCAACAGGCTCTCACTCTGTTGCCCAGGCTAGAGTGCAGTGGCATGATATCAGCTCACTGCAACCTCCACCTCCCACGTTCAAGCAATTCTTCCACCTCACCCTCCTGAGTAGCTGGGATTACAGGCATGCACCACCACACCCAGCTAACTTTTATATTTTTAGCAGAGACAGGGTTTCACCATGTTGGCCAGCCTGGTCTCAAACTCCTGGCCTCAAGTTATCCATCCACCTTAGCCTCCAAAAGTGCTGGAATTATTACAGGCATGAGCCACCGTGCCCAGCCAGGATATGCCTTTTTAAAATATTTTCTCTTCTTTCTGGCATTGTGGTCAGAGAGGGAGACCTACAGATTTTCTTCTGGAATTTATTGCGATTTTCTTTGTGATCCAGTCTGTAGTCAACTTTTGTAAATATTCCAGGGATATTTGAAAGAAAATCGGTATTTTCTGCTTGGATACAAGCATTTTAGACACAGCACATACACACTACCCACATATACCTACATATATGTGTGTTTGTATTCAATACACGCATATGCTGAGTGGAGTTTAATTGTGTTCTCAGAATACATCTAAGCAAAGCAAAGTTTATCTGCTGAACATATAAAGTTTTTTTCTCAACAGACCTAAAATAAATTATTAGAAGAAGCTGAACGTAATTAATGAAGAATCTGCTGCATATTTGGCACTGGGGTTGGTCGTGAAAACAATTACTTCTTATCAGATTCAAGTGGCTAAGTGTTTCGCCTTAACTTGGTTCTCTTGTCTCTTGTCCCTGGTGCCTGTGAAGGAAGGGAAAGAGAGAAACCAAAGATAGAATTTACGCCCCTAGAATAGTATTAGGTGGTGCCAAAGTAATTGCAGTTTTGGCCATTGAAAGTAATAGCAAAGCCGGGTGTGGTAGCTCATGCCTATAATCTCAGCACTTTGATAGGCCGAGGTGGGCAGATCACCTGAGGTCAGGAATTTGAGACCAGCCTGGCCAACATAGTGAAACCCTGTCTCTACTAAAAATACAAAAATTAGCTGGGTGCAGTGACTCACGCCTGTAGTCGCAGCTACTTGGGAGGCTGAGGCGGGAGGATCACTTGAACCCAGAAGGCAGAGGTTGCAGTGAGCCAAGACTGCACCACTGCACCACAGCTTGGGTGACAGAGTGACAGCCTGTCTCAAAAACAAGAAAGCGATAGCAAAACTGCAAATACTTTTGTACCAACCTAACAGAAATAGCAAAAGCAGGAGCAACAATGGGATGTCATCATTGAGACATAAGGAATGCACTAAAGGATCCTGTTTCCCCACTAATGTTTGTTACTTCATTCATTGAGTACTGAAGTAGACCTTTGCTGTGTTCTATCCACCCACCATCCATTACTCCGACTTCCTTCCAGAGAATTACCCCTCCCCACCCTTAATTCATTTTGTTCAGCTGAGATTCGCTCCAGAGGTGGACATGGGGTCTGGGGTCCTGAGCATTACAGTCCCCAGGCCACATTGATTGATGCAAGGTAGGCACTTGACCCAGGCAGAGCTAGAGACACAATGAGACTCTGACTGAGACCCCTGCCCAAGAGATGCATGCATACCCATTGAACTTGAACAAGGGAGAATATGAGGCTGGAGCTGCTGGCAGCCACTTTGCCACCAGGAAGAGAGAGCCCATCTGAGCAGGGAACCATCACAGAGGGAGGGGAGCCAAGTAATGCTGAAAGGGAGAAACGGGATGGGTGGCATAATTTCAGATCCTTAGCCAAGCTCTATCTGCATGTAGAAGCTGCCCTTGGACTTTCCAGTTAGGTGAGCCCATCATTTTATTTAAACCAATTTGGGTTATGTTGTCAGTCATTTGTAATGGAAAATCCTGACTGCCTACAGCACCTGTGGTGTGTGATGGACACCTGAAGGATAAAGGTATAAATATGAACAAGAAACAGTCCCTCCTCTCAAGGATCGAATAATAGAGTGAGATTCGCACAGATCTCAAATCATAATTAAAACACCACTTGACAACGGCCATGACAAATGTGTGAACCAAGTGCCCGCAGACCCAGAGAGGAAATGAGTAACCAGCCTCTCGGTTGCCTGTCTGCGGAAGGTCTTCTGCAAGGAGGGGTTTCGGAGTGCCCTGCATGGGGGCGTTGAATCTGAGAAGAGGAACCTGGCTTTCTCGGGGCGCTACAAAGCTGAAACCGACAAGGGTTTCCCATCCCAGTGCACATCCAATCAATGGAGCTCCTGTTCCAATCACACCTGGTAGGGATTTAATTGCTTTGGATTGATTTTTGCCAGTGGTGACTTTCAAACCCCCAGCCTGGGGATGAAGAGAGATTAGTCACATCAGGGGAGGCTCCCTACTGACAACAGCAAAAATCAGCAGGGAGTGAAGACGATTTAAACTAGTCTTTCAAATCAGCCTCCCAGACTGTACCTAGGATGCAAGCAGCCATTTTAACAAATGGTGACCCAGGAGCTTTGGATCAGTATAAACCCAGCACGGATAGTCATAGGAGCTGTTGTTTGCTATGTGCTCATAATACATTGACACTAAGTTCTTCATATACATTCCAGGATGTGCTCAGCTTTGCAAACGAGGACACAGGGCCAATTTCACCCGTTATTTATCGCTGGCGCAATGCATGGGCCTTGTCAGCTATTGATGACTAGTGCCATTGTCCCTGCGTATGGTGCCTCATTTCATCTTCATGACGACACGGAGACAAGTGCAATGTTGTACCCATTGTACAGATGAGGCAAGAGAAGTTACCTGCAAAGCTGAGAAAAGGCAGAGCTGAGATTTGGTCTTAGGGCCATTCTGTTGCTCCTGTGGTTCCATTTATGGATTATTTCACAAGATGAGACACTTCTGTAGCTGAGTTTTTGTATCCCTTTCTCTTTCTTTCCACTGTCAGGTGGTGAGCTTGCTCTGGGGACTGGGTGTGGCCTAGAACCCTGTTACGAAACACCTGGAGGGCTGCGTGCACTGCCGTTCTCACGTTTGCCATCAATGTGGGATCTATGAGCGGCCAAAGGCATCCCCCGGGAATGTACAGAGGGTGTTGTGGGCGCTCCTGAGTGCTCCAGGAGTCCAAAGAGGGAGCGATTCATCCTTCGCTGTGGCAAGCAGACCCCATCGGGGCAGCAGACACTCTGTCCCTCTGGGGGACGCCAGGTCTCTGCTGTGTTGGGGGATGAATATGATTGAACAAACCTCTAACCTCACCTGGAATGTTTCAAAGACAGCTTTGAGCAGAAGTGGAGAGAGGGCCCAGCCAACGGGGTCCCTCCTCTTTTTCCACTCAGGATGCGAAGCTTGGATTTTCTGTTTACTTTTCAAAGACTTTTATTGAACACTAGATTTGGGGGATCAGAGAGGAATTGGATTTGATTCCTAACCTTAGGGGCTGTACCTGTCAAAGAGAGAGAAAGACGTGTAAAGAATCAAAATACCATCCAGATCTCGTGATGGCTCTTGGTGTGTATGTGTAGAGTGCTCTGAGAACATGGGAGAGGGAAGAATGAACTCAGCTGAGGAGTTCATTTCAGGGGAAATTTAAGGTGCACAGGGGATCAGCTTGAACTGGTCCTTGAAGGATGAGTGAGTCGGAGTAGGGGCGCGGAGGCATTTCAGGCAGATGGGACCGAGCAGGCCAAGGCACAGAGATTCAGAGTGCACACGGTGTGTTCGGGAGGGATCAGTAGTCCCGCAGAACGACATCATGAGTTGGGGGGGACGTGCACCTGAAAGGTAACAGACTCATGCATTCATTTCCTCACTCATGATTCTTTCCCTTCATCCAGCTAGGAGGTAATTATTCAGAGGCTGTTATGAGCCTTGCACGGGTCAAAACAGAAAAATCGGCTAGACTCAGTGAGAGCCCAATCTTTCCGTTCCAGGAAGCTTAGTAGATGGGGGATTCTACCCGCACCAACGAGGTCCAGGCTTAAAGGAAGTGCTGCATCACCTGAAATCTGTCTTTACAAGGTGAATGTTAAACTTCAAGTGTGGTTACTACTGAAAAGTGAGAAAAGCTGGAACTACAATGTCAAGGGACAGTTTCAACAATGGTTCACATAGGGGTCTGGCGCGGTGGCTCTCGCCTGTAATCCCAGCACTTTGGGAGGCCAAGGCGGGTGGATCACATGGTCAGGAGTTCCAGACCAGCCTGGCCAATATGGTGAAACCCTGTCTCTACTAAAACTACAAAAATGAGCTGGGCGTGGGGTGGGTGCCTGTAGTCCCAGCTACTCGGGAGGCTGAGGCAGGAGAATCGCTTGAACCCGGGAGTAAGCAGAGATTGCGTCACCGTACTCCAGCCTGGGCGATAGAGTGAGACTTGGTCTCAAAAACAAAACAAAACAAAACAAAAAAATGGTTCCCATGGGCTTTGCTAAGTGGATATAAAGGTGGGAGGGACACAACCCTAAACCTTGAAGTTGAAATGGTGGCAGAAGCCTGGCAGCTGGTGAACGTGGCTTTTTTGCACCACCCCCATCCCCCCCATCCCCCAACACTATCTAGCAACACCTTTTTTTTTTTTTTTTTTTTTTTGAGACAGAGTCTCGCTCTGTCTCCCAGGCTGGAGTGCAGTGGCGTGATCTCGGCTCACTGCAAGCTCCGCCTCCCGGGTGCATGCCATTCTCCTGCCTCAGCCTCCCGGGTAGCTGGGACTACAGGTGCCCACCACCACACCTGGCTAATTTTTTGTATTTTTAGTAGAGACGGGATTTCACCATGTTAGCCAGGATGGTCTTGATCTCCTGACTTTGTGATCCGCCCGTCTCGGCCTCCCAAAGTGCTGGGATTACAGGCGTGAGCCACCGCGCCCAGCCAGCATCTGGCAACATCTGACAGGCTACCTGCTGTTGCATTCGGAGGACGGGCTCTGGATTCAGATTGCTGGGAGCCTGTGTCAGCAGCACCACTTTCTGGCTATCACTTCCCCTCTCAGACCTTGGTCTTCTCATGTATGAAATGGGATAATAATAGCACCCAACCCACAAGATGGTTGTGATGTTGTGAGATGCAAATGAACTACTGCATGAAAAAGCCCAGACCAGCAGCCCGTGCCAGGTGAAACTGCCACTAACGTTACCCAGCACCCTGCTAGACCCACCAAAACATCGTTTGTTGGATGAAATAGCAAACCCCAGGTACCATCTCCTCAATGAGATCTTTCCCCATCCAAAATGGATTGGCATGTGTGAGAGGAAGCTAGCTACTCAACACTGGATGCAAAGATTCAGGCAAGAGTGGAATGGGGACCTTCCACCTCTGCCCATTGCCCAAGGTCAGGGACACCGTTCTCACCACTAAACAAGCTTCACGTCTGGAGGCGCCAAGAGGAACAGACTTTTCCAGAGAAATGTAGCTGCGGCTTCTCCCCAGTATGAAAATAGATCACCCTGGGACTGGAGTAGTTAATGAAGATGATAATTAGAATTGCTTATTAGGACCTGTCTTCTAAAGTTCGTTTGTGCTTTTAATAGAATCTACAACACATCTGCTTAGCAGAGATGACAGATCTTCCGATTTGATGTATTTTAAGACAAGATCTTTGCGCCCTGGCATCTCCTGGTCTCCCTCCTCCCCCATGTCGGCCATCTGCTGCTGCGGTGACCTTCCCCCATGGCAGGAGCCTGGAGGTCATGACCAGAAAACACCCTTCTTTTTGCCAGAGGACCCCCTCCACCAAAAGCCAGAGAGATGTCTCATCTTTCTCTGAGGAAGAACAATCCCTTCTACTGCCACCCTCCCCGTTGCTCTCCAGCCATTCTGCCTGTCCTGGGTTGGATTGTCTGTGCCCCCATCCCAAATTCATGTCTACCTTACCATGTCAATGTTTGACAAATTCATGTCAAACATTACCTTATTTGAAAACGAGAACTCTGTGGTTATAACTAGTCAAGTTAAGCCCCGATCCAAGGTCTGATGTCCTTGTAAGAAGGGCCATGTGGATACACGGGGAGGAGACCATGGGACCACAGAGGCCGAGATTGGAGTGAGGCAGCCACAAGCCAAGGAGTGCCAAGAAACCACCAGAAGCTGGGAGGAGGCAGGAAAGATTCTCCCCTGAAGGCTTCAGAGGGATCATGGTCCTGCCAACACCTCGATCTCAGACATCTAGCGCCTAGAACTGCAAGAAGATACATTTCTGTGGTTCTGAGCCATCTGCTTTGTGGCACTTTGTTATAGTAGTTATAGCAGCCCCTGGGAAAGTGGTGTTTTTTTTTTTTTTTTTTTTTTTTTTTTTTTTTTTTTTTTTTTTTTTTTTAGACAGAGTCTCGCTCTGTCTCCCAGGCTGGAGTGCAGTGGCACCATCTCCGCTCACTGCAAGCTCCGCCTCCCAAGTTCACACCATTCTCCTGCCTCTCAGCCTCCCGAGTAGCTGGGACTGCAGGCACCCGCCACCACGCCCGGCTAATTTTTTGTATTTTTAGTAGAGACGGGGTTTCACCGTGTTAGCTAGGATGGTCTTGATCTCCTGACTTTGTAATCTGCCTGCCTCGGCCTCCCAAAGTGCTGGAATTACAGACATGAGCCACCGCGCCCGGCCAGCTTTGGGAAAGTTTTCTTCAGTTTCTCAGACTTCCCCAGCTCTCTCCCAACTCCATGCCCTTGCACCTGCTGGTCTCTCTGCCTGGAACTCTCTTTCAGCTTCCCCATCCCCTCTCAACTCTTCTCCTGTCCCATCCCCACATCACCTGTCCAGCCCCTACTTAAGAGCGCTTTGCACATAGATGACTATGCAATGAATTACCTCACTAAAAGCAGGTGACCTGTACAGAAAGCCAGCATACTGATCTCCCTGGGGTTTGGCAAGAGCCCCTGCCTCAGTCTCATAAGCCCCTGGTCAAGGTCTATGCCCATCTTGTCATCCTTCTGTCCCTGGAGCCTGGCATGAAGTTAACATACAAGAATTTGTTGAAGGGTCTGGCACAGTGGCTCACACCTGTAATCCCAGCACTTTGGGAGGCCAAGGCAGGAGGACTGCTTGAATCCAGGAGTTCAAGACCAGCTAGGCAACATCTTTTGCCCCCATCTCTGCTAAAAATAAAAAATTAGCTGGGCATGGTGGCGTGTGCCTGTAATCCCAGCTGCTCAGAAAGCTGAGGTAGGAGGATCCCATTAGCCCAGGAGGTTGAGGCCGCAGTGAGCTGTGATTGTGCCACTGCACTCCAGCCTGGGCGACAGACTAAGACTGTGTCTTTAAAAAAAAAAAAATGTTGAAGGATAATACCATTGATCCTATAATTGCTAGACCCAGATGAATCCAAATATTCTTCCAGCCCTTCCAAGACCTTGGGCCTCACTCCATGAGCATCCGGGCACCTAATCTGAGGCCCCAGGCGTGGAATTTGTGCTGGCCTGAGCTGTGAGGAGACTCTGGTCTATGGACACCTCTTAATATCAGTGGAGATACAGAATAATGGAGAATGCTGTTATTGTCATAGCATAAATTTGAAGTGGAGAAGACAGAAAAGAAGCAGAATACTGAGTGAGGCTGGCCACGCCGCTGCCTCCCTGCTGGACGCTGGCCTTGCAATGCCCTTGTCTTGAATCCCAAGTTCAGGCTCGTTTTTTCCAGGCCTACTCTACTACAATGCTTGGCCAAGGCCCAGCCAGGGCCCTCCCAGTGCAGGGGAGCAGCCAGGTTCAGGGCCCTGTGATCAATGGAGCGTGGAGGCCTCTCAGAGCCCTTTGCTCCCCTCTCCCTCCTCTTTTGCCTTGAAGGTCTGTTGTTTTGTGAGATCTGCGAGAGTGGGGAGATTTATCTTGCACCGAGGCTGTGAGGGGGCTGAGAGGGAAGCAGAGGACAAAAGCTGCACTAGACTTAGACCAGGGACCGAGATAGAAAGCCCCAGTGGATTCCCACAGGACCTGACTCTGGCCGTGGCACTGATGATAGAGTTACCTTTGGGTCCAGGGATTGTGCGTCCTCCGGCTGGGCTCCAGGTGAGACAGGCTTTTTGACTTCTCTGTGCCTGTTTCCAGCTCTGTGAAGTAGGAAAACTACTAGCTTCCATCTCGCAAGGACGCTGAGAGGATGAAATGACAGAGCACATAGTTGTCCCTAGACAGACGTCAGGTGCTGCTGTTTGTGCTGTTAATGACAACAGCAGTCATCCTATCAGGTGCTTTTGCTAGGACTGTGACTTCTGTCTCCGCTTTACTCGGGGTCTTTGAAGACACCTCCCCACCCTGGGCATGGAGGCATTGGGGTGAAGGGCAGCAGGCAGGACAGCTGGCATGGCCCCTTGTCTGGGGCCTGTCCCTGGCTGTGTCCTCAGCTTTCCTGGACTGAGCCAGTGATGTATATAAGGCTGTGGACTGCACTTGGACAGGTGGAGAGGAGACAGACATGACCTGGCTGCAGAGATGACAGCAGTGGGCAGGCACAGCCTCATATAAGCACAGCATTGCATAGGCATGGCATCACATGTGCAGGCATCGCATACGCAGGCATCGCATGCACAAGCATTGGATACACAGACATCACAAATGTGGGCATCGCATACGCAGGCATCACATACACACAGCATGGCATTCGCACAGCATCGCATACGCGGGCATCACATGCGTGGGCATCGCATACGCACAGCATCGCATACGCAGGCATCACATACGTGGGCATCGCATATGCACAGCATCGCATACGCACAGCATCGCATACTTGGGCATCGCATACGCACAGCATTGCATACGTGGGCATCGCATACGCACAGCATCGCATATGCGGGCATCACATACAGGGGCATCGCATACGCAGGCATCGCATACGCGGGCATCGCATACGCGGGCATCGCATACGCACAGCATGGCATTCGCACAGCATCGCATACGCGGGCATCGCATACGCACAGCATGGCATTCGCACAGCATCACATGCACAGGCATCGCATACGCAGGCATCGCATACGCAGACATCGCATACGCACAGCATCGCATATGCGGGCATCGCATACCCATGGCATCACATATGCACAGCCAGGGCTGCGTCTGAGGCCACTGGAGGGGAACTGTTCTTAGACCCAGTGGCTGGTTTACTACTCATTGTTACTGCATCTATTGGGCAGTTAGAGGGTACCAGGCTGTGGGTTTTCTAACATGTTCCTGGGATGGGAGCCGTTTTATAGATAGGGAAACTGAGGCTCAGAGTTGGAGCAACTCATCTAGGGCCACACGTAACAAGACCTGGGGTTTGAACCCAGGATTACTGACTCCAAAAGCTGAAATCTTAACCACTTGCCCGTGGGCACTTCTTGAAGTGAATGTCTAACCATTGCCACTTTTCCACCAGGTGGACCGGAGTCTTGTAGACCCAGAGCATCTGGGCAGACTTTGAGTTTGGGGGGGGAATCTAGTAGGCTCCTCTGCAGCTGTCTTCATCTCTGCATGTCCTTCCAGAAATGAGGCCAAGAGGAGCCAGGCATGGTGGCGTGTGCCTGTAGTCCCAGCTACTAGGGAGGCTGGGGTGGGAGGAATCTCTTGAACCCAGGAACTCAAGGCTGCAGTGAGCTATGATCATGCCACTGCTCTCCAGCCTGGAAAACAGAATGAGACCCCAACTCTAAAAAACTTAATAACTAAATAAAAGTAATAATAAGTAATCAGAAATGAGGCCAAGATAAGAGAACTGAATCGGGGTTGGGAGGGCATCTGGTCTACTTAGTGATTCTTCCCTTGTTGCTCTGTCTCCCCAGCCCCATCTTGGGGGCCCCAGTGGTATTGTTGGTACCCACAAAATGCTAGTCAGGAAGCCAGATTCCCCTTCTCTAGTTCCTGCTAGCACCTTGGGATGTGTCCTAGCGAGAACCACAGACTTGCCAAAGCCATGACAGCTGGATCCTATTCTAGCCGCAGGTTGGGATCGAAGTTTAGCATTCCAGCTTCCACCATCATCCCCTTCCTGCCTGTCTTGACCCTTCCAATTTTCTCCTTTAAATCTCCACTTCCCTTTTGCACAGTCCCAAGCTCTTCCAGGTTCTGAGGATTTTTTCTCACTTCTCAGGGTGAGCTCGCGACCTTTCATTGCCCTCCCTGTGTGAGCACAATTCAGGGGTCAGACTCTGGACTCTTCATGGAGCCTCAACGCAGGGGCTGCAAGTGTATATTCTGCACAGCGAGGCTCTAATTACAGGCTGCATGCTGGAGACTAGTCATTTTGTGAGTCATTAGGATGTGTGGCTGGGGCTTTATAATATCTTTTGATGAGTTCTGTAATTTTTATATCTTCACCTAGGCTAGCATTTTCAGTGAAGCAGAACAGGACAGTAGGGCTGGCAGATGTCACAGCCCCTGGGCTCTTTCTGGATCGGAATTGAAAGGGTCTTCTCCTCTGCATTCCGAGGAGAGAAATATTGATTCTGGTTGGGTTCGAGGGGTTGAAAGCTGGCATGTGTCTCGTCTCTCGCTAATCAATATTCCAAAGCAGTGGTTGTGGGTAATGTTTGAGTACTTGCTTCTGTTCTCCTTCGTGTTGGCAAATTACAGGCTTTCAGGTGAGACTCCCTTTGTTTTGCAGTGGCTGCGAAGAGCAGGCTTAATTAGCGCACAGACCTGCTGGAAAAATCCAGTGTTATTAAGAGCCTTGTTCCATGTGGCGGCTGCTGGGTTGTACCGGTCTCCTGCCCTCAGCCCCTTCCTTCCGGCAGCCGCCCAACACCCACCCCGGCATTACTTTGCCATTAATCCCAAGGTATCCAGGGAAGAATGACAGAGAGGTAAGAAAAATCACATGGAATGTCCAGATTTTTTCCCAATGAGATGAAAGACTCAGGGTCTCATCTCTGTGGAAAATCCCAGTATCTGTGTAGGAGCACTGGGCCTGGCCTTGACCCCTTGACTTTGACCTTCAGACGACTGCTGGGGAGATTCCTTGAACACGGAGTCTAAGGGCTGGATCCTGGAAAAATTCAGGCCCTTCTACTCAAAAGCAAAAGACCACAGGCTTTGGAGTTGAGACAGGGTGAAGGGTGAGTCCCAGCTCTTCTCCTCACTTGCTGTGTGACTTTGAACAAATGGCTTAACTTCTCTGACCCTCAGTTTCCTCATCTGTTTTTTGTTTGTTGTTTGTTTGTATTGAGACAGAGTTTTGCTCTGTTGCCCAGGCTGGAGTGCAGTGGCACAATCTTGACTCACTGCAACCTCCACCTCCCAGGTACAAGTGATTCTCTCGCCTCAGCCTCCAAGTAGCTGGGATTACAGGCATGCAGCACCACACTGGCTAATTTTTGTATTTTTAGTAGAGATGGTACTTCTCCATAATGGCCAGGCTAGTCTCAAATTCCTGACCTTAGGTGATCTGCCCACCTCGGCTTCCCAAAGTGCTAGGATTACAGGTGTGAGTCACCGGGCCCTGCCTTCCTCATCTGCTAAATGGGACTCATGACGGTGACTCCCTCATGAGTTGCTGTGATGCTTCATGAGATGAGGAGCTTCACATTTGGCACAATTAATGGCCCATGGTCAGCTCTTGATTGAGGGCATTTGCTGTGAAGGTTGTGTGGCACTGTGTGTCACTGTGGCCACACTGTTTTCATTATTACGTATACGAACCTTACTCCACAACCAGTGTACAGGAAATCTCACCAGGCCCAACCCTACCAGAGTGATAAGAAATTAAGACTCATCGTATGAATGGCCCCCTCCACACCTGTCTGGGGGTCACACAATAACCCAGAAGTTTTATCTGATATCTGGAGAATGAGGAAGGGGCCTAGAGGCTTCCATCCTCGATGGTCTCAGCTCACCTGTTCTTTGTCCAGGCCCACCTGATCTCCAAGAGGTGGACAGCACTCTTGCCTGAGCCTGGGTGTGTCTTCAGTGAAGTCAGAAGCTCCAGTGTTCAGGGTCCAGACCCTCCACCACCACACAGCACCTACGTGCAGCCATTTCCCTCTTTAGTCCTGCACCTCCTCACAATGCTGGAAGAGTCTAGACACAGGTGTCCTCCAGACCTCTCCTTCCTGGGCTTGGGGAATTGCCCAATCAGCTCTCTTCTAGAATGTTCCACAGCCTCTTCCCCAATTCCTTCTATGCACCTCCTGTTTGAGGAACAAGAGTCAAGAGGGAGGTTTGCTTCCTGGTAAAGCTCTGCTTTCCTTTTGCACACAAATCGCCCTGCAGCAAGGGAGCTGGAGGATGGGCTTTCTCTTGGAATAGGAATGGGAAACTGGAGAAAAATATACAAGTCGCTCTGGTCTGGGGTTTTACAAACACAAATTATTATCTCCATAGGGCATGCCACACCATTCTTATCAGTGCATCTGCAACAGGGGAGGAGTAAGGAAGATGCTTTCTGGGCATCTGACCTCCAACTCCCACAGCCAGAACTAAAAATATCACCTGCAGTGAGCCTGAGACATCTACATGAGCAGCAATGTGTGTGAGTGTGCGCGCGCACACGTACATCTATGTGTCTTGGTGCTGTGTGGTGTTAATTCTTTGAACACATCCATTCACGAAGGTCTGAAGGGGTAGTATCCTGATCGACCAGATCTGAGTCACAGGCTCACATGCTCACCCTTGGAATCAGAGTGGGGTCAGCCTCACGTGAGTCTCATGGACTCAGAGTAGGGGAAAGAAAGGCGACCTGGGAAAATGGGGCTGTTGTTACCAGAAGAAGGGGGCATGAATACTGCACAGACAAGGCAAGAGGCTATTGCTGGCAGGTAAACATCTAAATTCCTGCACTCCTGTATCAGAAGCTGAATTAGGGTGCAAGCGTTCGGGCTTCAGTCCCTTAAATTACCCTTCTTTGGAAGGAATAATGGACTTGGAGTCAGAAGGCTAGATTTCAAGACTAGCCTCTGCTTCATACTGACTGGGGGACTTCTCTGGGTTTGTTTTCTTGTCTACAAAATGGAATATAATAAACTACTACTTTAGGGTGGTTATGGAGCAGTGCCATCTAATAGAACTTCCTAGAACTTTCTAGTTAATATGGTAGCCACTAGCCACATGTGGGTATTAAGCAATTAACATATTGCTAGTGTGACTAAGGAACTGAATTTTTTATTTTATTTAATTTCAATGAATTTAAATTCAAACAGCCACATGTGGCTGACAGCAACCATATTGTGCAGTGCAGTTTATGGATTATTCAATGGGATCATTACAGTTTGCTTTGTAAACTGTAAAGTGCTATAAGGGAATACTCATTGCATCCCTTAATTGAAAGCTCCATTGATGAAGCCAGGTACTGTGTGGATAAGTCTTGCTCATGTTCATAATTATTGTAACCACTGATCTAAGTGGGGCCTGAGATCCTTAACATGGTCTTATTTCTGGACATCATGCTTCACATTTGAAGGATTGATATAATGGATCTCTCATGAACCTATACAGACTCCCAATAAGAAATTATCACATAGATGGATGGTTTGATGAATGGATGGACAAATGGACAGATGAATGGATAGATGGATGGATGGACATACAGATGGATGGGTGGAAGGACAAATGGATGGATGTACGGATGGATACATAGATGAATAGATGGGTGGGTGGATGAGTGAATGGATAGATGGATAAATGGATGGATGGGTGGGTGGGTGGGTGGATGGATGGATGGATGGATGGATGGATGGATGGATGGATGGATGGATGGATGGAAAGATGAGTAGAAGAACGTACAGATGGATACATGGATGGATGGATGGATGGATGGATGGATGCATGGATGAATGGATGGACAGATAGATGAATGGATGGGTGGATGGATTCATCCATTCATTCTTTCTGTCACCTGCTATGCACTAGGCATTATTCAAGTAGTTGGGGATAGAATAATATGACAGACAAAGCTCCTGCTTTCAGAAAGACTGTATTCTAAAGGGGAGAGTCAGATGTTCAACAAGAAAACAATAGCGTAAATAATTTCTAGTAACAGTAAGCACTATGAAGGAAAATAAAGTGGGGAAGAGGGATGCAGAATAGTGGGGGCTGCTGTTTCACATAGGGTGGTCTCTTTGGTAAAGCAGCATTTGAGAAAGCCTTGAGGGAAGGGAAGAAGTGAGCCATGCAGAAATCTGAGGGAAGAGCAGAGAGAACAGAAGAAGGCTAGCATGGCTAAACCAGAGTGTGGGAGGAGAGGAAATGTAAAAGGAGATGAGGTCAGAGGGAGCCAGGGGCCTTTCAGGCTTTTGGAAGACTGTTTTCCTCTCAGTGAAACGAGAAGCCAATGGTGGGCTTTGAGAAGAAGAAGGATTGGATCTGATATATATTTATGTTGTGTTGAAAATAGACTCTAGGGAGGAACGGCAGGTGCTGGAGACAAATAAGGAAGCTAGTGCAATAATCTAGGCATGAGTTTGTGGTGGCTGGGACCAGGGAGAGAGCAGTGCAAAGTAGGGCAAAGTGGCGAGATTCAGCATCTAGTTCAAACGCAGAGCCAGCAGAACTGACTGGTAGGTTGGATGTGGTGGGTAGGAGAAAAAGGAGAAGTCCAGGATGATTCCAGAGATGCACCCTTGAGTAACTGGAAGGAAAGCACTTGTCATTTCTTGAAATAGAGAAGACAGGGGCAGGAGCGAGTTTAGAGGGTGTGGGCCAGGAGGAAATCAGGAGCTCAGTTTGGAGCATGCTAGGTTGGAGATGTCTATTAATCATCCGAGAGTTGATTGTCCAAATTTCAAGGGAGAGGTCATGGCTGGTCATATCCATTTGGGAATCAGCATACAGATGGTATTTAAAGCCATGATACCAGACAAGTGAGTGCAGATTGAGAATCCAAGGATTGAGCTCTGGAGGCCTCCCACATTTGGAGGTCAGAAGGGAGAAGAGGAACCAACAAAGGCTACTGAAAAGGAACAGCTGGTGAGGTAGGAAGAAACCAGTAGAGAAGTGACATGTGTCCAGGAAGAGAGTGATCAACTATTAGATGCTGCTGAGAGATCAAGTAAGAGGGGCTGGAAAGTTGACCATTGGATTTAATAATGTCATTGGTGACCTTGAGTTGTTTCAGAGGAATGGTGGCATCAATCACTAGGTGGCTGGCTGAGTGGATGGATGGATGGATGGATGGATGGACAGATGGACGGATGGACAGAAGGCTAACTTAACTACTGCAGCTAACTTAACTACTGCAGTTAACTGCACCATCTCGTCACCTGTGACAGCAATTAAGCAAATGTTGCCTGACACTCCGTGTGCCAGAACCAAAAGCTGTCAAAACCAATCTCCCTCTCCATTCACCCAACTTTTTGGATCCAGCCCAGAAATCCTGGTGTGACCTATGCTTGCTATAAGATGAGATTCTTGACATCTGGTTTGATTATCCTTGTTTGGATTACCCATAATGCTCTTGGTCGAATGTTTCCCCTTTTAAGGTTTGAGAAGGGAATGGAAAGGAAGAAAATGAGAGGAAAAAAAACTAGCTCTGGAATCCTAGACTTACTTGGTTTTGTATTTCCATTTGCCAAACTGATGCTTTGCCAAATCTCCCTTCCTTTCTGGAAGAGCAGATTTGCGCAGCCACCTACCTCTGCAAGTGGGGATCCCTGGAGATTCCTCCATGTTAAAGCCAAGTGAGGAAAGGTCTCAGATATATCTGTAAATTTGTGGTCGGGTGCAGTGGCTCACACCTCTAATCCCAGCACTTTGGGAGGCTGAGGCGAGCAGATGACCTGAGGTCGGGAGTTCGAGACCAGCCTGACCAACATGGAGAAAACTCGTCTGTACTAAAAATACAAAATTATCCGGGCATGATGGTGCATGCCTGTAACCCCGGCTACTTGGGAGGCTGAGGCAGGAGAATCGCTTGAACCCAGGAGGTGGACGTTGCAGTGAGCCGAGATCGTGCTATTCCACTCCAGCCTGGGCAACAAGAGCGAAACTCTGTCTCAAAAAAATAAAATAAAATAAAATACAATAAAATTTGTAAGACATTTTATGTAAAGTCTTATTTATCTTTTTATGGGTTTATTTGGTTGTTGTTATCATATATTGGGTGAGCATGGAAGCTGAACTCTTGTCTTGCCTGCCTTGCATTGTCCTTAATTTAAAAAAAAAACAAAACTGTTTTCAATGAAGCCATCTCTTCCTTCTCATAATAGTGAAAATCACTGGATTCTTACAAAGCATGAGGCACAGACCAGGCTTCCTACACAGGATGTGCTGGAGTCTGCTCCAGGCTCCTGAGAGCCAATAGTTAAATTTTCAGGAATGTTATAAGCCTCATATTGGTGTCTTAAAATTGATGATGAGAGTACATACACCATGGAAACTGGCAATGACTACAAATCAGGGCTACTTCGCCCACCCCTCCAGAGTTAATTGTTAAACACTTGCCAGCACACCACTGCCTGTTGCCTTCACTATCAAGAAAGAGGTCTTCTGAGATCAATCTGAAGTGTGACCTCGGGAATTTCCTGCTTTCCCGGAAAGGGGGAGATTTCAGCCCAGGCATGACTGCCACATCAACAGAGATGCTCAGGAGGATATGTTACCCTGCAAACTTTCACAGTTGACACCCCCTGCTTCAAGCTCTGTGTGATGACAGTGGAGTAAGAGTGAGCCGCTCCCCTGAATGAAGAGATTAAAAGCAGTTGTTTGACTGAGGCAAGGAGGAAGAAGAAAGCCCAGACAAGCCAAGAGGGACTGTGATCTTAACAGATGTTAGGATCTTACCTCATTAGGGCACCTCAGAGGCTCGCTGGCGGAGGTGAGAAACAATAGATGGGGTGATGGCTTTATGGAATTGTCAGTGTTATCAGTTCCCTGTCCTCAATCTGATCTGCACAATCACCGCCTGTGTTGTCACCTGTCCAGTTTCCGATCTTGTGGTAACTGCGTTTATTACATGCACAAATGCAGCCAGCAGCCAGAATGACATTAGCGATAGTAGCTGCTGTGGGCTCATTATTATGCAAGCCAGGAAGGGAGCTCTAGGCAGGTGATTAAACATGCCTTTGGCAACAGAGCAAAGAACAGATGCTTGGGAGGGCACACCTTGAATATGCAGGTAAGAACCTGGATTTAGGACCATCACTCCTGTGCAGATCTTTGCAGGGGAAGCAGACACAGCATTGTGTAGTAGTTAAGTGGAGGGAGTGGGGTCCGGAGCTGGACTGCCTGGATTCAAGTCTCACTCTGCCCCTTACTAGCTCTGTGACGTTGAGTATGCTTGCCTCCCTCTCTGTTTACATTAGTCTGCCCATCTCTAAAATAGGGTAATGATGCTAATGATAATACCCAAAATTGGTGTGCTTTTGAGGATCCATGAGTAATCTACGTAAAACACTTAAAGTGATGCCTGTCACATAGAGCTAATAAATGTTAGCTGTTATTATTCTCCCTCCAGACCTTTTTGTAGATAGGCATGTCTAGATTTGGGGAAGTCTTGTCTTACCACTTAGAATACTGCAAAGTCATCTACTTTGACATGAACTAAAGAAAGTAAGAAAGCCTTTGGGCAAGTTGAAACCAGCTTGTATTAGTCAGACATTTTTGAGTTTCAGGTGAGAAAAACTCAACCCAAACTTTCTTAAGCCAAATATATACATACATGTAGAGATGCAAAAGCTACTCATTCCGGTGATTCAAAATACCAGGGTTGATCTTCCAGTCGTGGCTGGTTCAAGGGACCTGAAAATGCCAGGTGGATCCTTCAGGCATGACTGGCTCCAGGAGATCAAGCAGTGTTCCCCACACTCTCTCAGACTCTCCTGGACTCTCTTCCCACCACCAATCTCGCAGCTCTGTCTCCCGTTTCTCCCTTTGTGTACTGGCCCCGTTTTCTCCTACTGAAGACACCATTCTCCATGTGGCTGGGGAAGAGGACCTCAAACATCATCCTGATTGCTAAGGATCTCCAAGAGAAAACATATTTTCTAGAAGTTCCAGAAAAAGTCTGATTGGTTCATCGTTGGTTACATGCACATTTCTGATCCAATCGCAGTGGCCATGGGGATAGGGTGCATGATAGACATGTGTCATCGGCCAATCCCTGAGCTGAAAGATAGGCATATGGGGTCAGCTCTGCCCAACCCAATGCAGGAGATGAGGAAGGGGAGGTCCTCCAAAGGTGGAGTGTGACACCAAAGGTGGAGATAGACACACAACACAGAGTCACCACAAGTCCTTGGTCACAGCAAAGGCTCCGAAAGTCTGTGACAGCTTGGGTTCAAGTCCTGGCTCCTCCCTTCTTAGTTTGGTCACCTAGGACAAGGTTCTTTCTCCTCTCTGTGCTTCAGTCTTCTCATCCATAACATGTGTGTAATAATAGTGCCTACTATGTGAGCCTGTTGGGGGCAAAATTAGTGAATATGTGCAATCTGCTTAGAACAATACAGTGCTTAATAGTTAGGGAATAAGTGATCAATAAAGGCTGTTGTTATCTGATATTCACAGTTATCATGAATATCTTACAAATACTTTCATTAATTCCACAAATAAATATCATGTCTTTTATATGCCAGGCTGGTTCCCAGTGTCTTGATGGACCCTACGGCACACTGGGAGAGACAGACATTCAACAAATGATGACTCAGTAATTGTGGATTGGATTTCTTGTACAAAGTGGCAAAGTCGAAAGACAAGAAGGGTTGCATTTAAAGTCAGACCAATAACCTGCAGACACGGTTAAAATTCCAGCTCTCGGACATACTGGCTATGTGACAGAGGACAAATCACTTCCTCTCTCTCAGTCTTAACTTTCTATCCTCTTAAAATTGAATGATAATTGCTGGTGGATTCTGACTCCAGCTGCTTAATGCCTGAAGGCCACTTATCACCCCACAACCTGTCACTGACACACAGGACCAGAATAGGGCTTCTTAACTTCAACCTTGTTGGCATTTGGGGTTAAACATTAATAATTCTTTTAGGATTGTAGGATGTTGAATAATTCTTTTAGGATTGTAGGATGCACTGTAGGATGTTGAGCAACATCCCTGTCCTCTACACACTAGATACTTGTAGTGTGACAACCAAAAATGTCTCCGGACATTGCCATATGTCCCAACTTGGGACCAAAATCCCCCCTACCCACCCACCCACCCCCACTTGAGGACCACCAAAGGAATTCCTCTGATTAACTATTTGTGCTGGACATCCCCTCTTCAGGGCCTCAGTTTCCCCATCTGTCAAATGAATGGCTTGGCCCAGAAGATGGATAGCTATTGGCCTCCTCAAAGCAGAGTTTTCCCCAACTCTAGATTTTGTAGTGAAAACCAACCAAGTTCTACCAACAGGCTTGGGACAAGGAGGAGAAAGAACGTTCGGCCCTCAGCTGGAGGGAGGCAGAGCCCTGCAGATGTCCATCGCAGGTCCACCTTTTGCAGCCTCTTGTTTGGCTCTGGGCCCTCTCCCTTGCCAGTTTCCTGTTGGCCACCATGTTTTCCCAGTTGCTCTGGGGACACGTTTCCTTCCCACATCTCACTGGGAATAGGAGAGTCCATTGAATATTCATGAACTTATAAATGAATTCGTGGTTGATATCGATCTAGTCCTTGGGGCCTGAGCTGGCCTCATCTTCCCCAAGTGGCCTCTTAGCCCTGGCTTCATGTTTCTAAGGGACCTTGTCCTGGTTTTCTTGAAAGGTAATCTTCTTGTGGCTCAACTTTGCTAAGAAAATGAAAAGCTTTTTCCTCTCCCTTTAAATCCCTGCATATATCTGCCAAGAGCAGGAGGAGTCCCTGCCAGAGCCTTAGGATTGCATTGGGCATTTGAGCTCTGGAGTCAACAAGGTCTCTGTTCAAATACCAGCTGCATCAGTCCCTGACTGCTGGCCTTGGGCTGGTCACCTGGTTCCCAGAGCATCAGTTCCTCATCTGTGTAACAACTAATGGAGTAAATAGAGTAATGGGAATTCACCATCTCGTGAGGTAGCTTTTAGCATTAAATGAATTAATGTAAGTAAAGCACACAGCATATTCCTAACAAATACTCAATATGTAATAGATATTCTAGTTTTGTTATTAATGATTACATATATTATGATTGAGAAGTCAAATGTGATTAACATAGCCCATGCTTTGTAAACTGCTCAGTGCTACATACAGGAGTAAATAGTTCTAAGATGTTATCAACATTATTAACATCACTTTGCCAGCCAGCCAAAGCAAAACGGCCCTGTGTGATCTGTCAATATCACAATCCAGCAGCATCAGATGCTGTTTGGCTCTGATTTCAGGATCAGAAATGGCCTACGAATAGACGCGTTGGCTCAGATTGATTTAAATTCACTTCACTCTGAAAAATCTACACCACAGATTTGGGCCCAAGGAATTACCCCTAGTGGAGACCAACTGGGCTCCAGAATGAAGGCTTCAAATACAATTTGAATTGTGGTGACTATGCGAGAATGTAGACCGTCCCCCACAGCATGGACATGCCTAAGACACAGTTGGGTTCAATCTTGTCATCATGGAGGTAGTGACCACAATCAAATGGTCCCCAAATGTGAGCCACCATGTTAAGTACATTTTGTGCATTATCTCATTAATCCTCACAACAACTTCATAAGGGGGCTACTCTTTGTTATGAGCAAGGAAAAGAAGGCTCAGAAAGATTCAATGCAAGTCAAGAATCTCAAGGCAAATAACGTTGGAGCTGAACTTCTGAGCTTCTCAGACACATGCTCACTGTAGACCACATCATCGGCACAGCAGATGAAGGTCTGATTTGGCTTTAGGATGAGGTTATGTTGTATGCTTGGAGGATGCAGGGACTGGAGGGAGGAGAGTCATGTGTGAAAACGGAGGTGCCTCATCAAATTCTGAGCTGATGATAATGACAGCTATACCAACAACCATGCCAGATTCTGGACTAAATGCTTTAGGTACATTATCCTGCGCAGTGCCTGCAGTAACCCTCTGAGACAGTCCGTGGATACCCAGCTTGTAGATGATAAAGCTGCAGTCTGCAGGACCCCAGGGGATTGCCCAAGGAAATGTTTGTAGTAATTAGTGGAGCTAGGATTTGCACCTAGGCAGTCTGATTCCAGAGTTGCTCTAGGTACCACAGTGGCTTTATAAACTACCCCAAACTGAGTATAAAACACTAATTTGAACATGCTCATAGGTTTTGTGGGTCAGGGAATTGGACAAGGCTGGGATAGCTTGTTTCTGTTCCATGATGTTCAGGGCCTCACTGGGGAAGAATCAAATGGTTAGAGGTGACTCAAATAGCTGGGCACTGGACCCAGAGGCTCCTGCTGGGCTGAAGGGTCCTCTTCCAAGATGGTGACTTCACTCATCTAAATAAGTGAGCTATTGACCCAAAGGCTGGGCTCAACTGGTACTGCCAACTGGAGTGCCTGCTTGTGGCTTCTCCCTGTGACCTGGACTTCTTGGAGCATAGATTGTGCATTCCAGGAGAGAGCTTTCCAAGGGAACCAACCAGAAACTGTAGACCTTTTATGACCTAACCTTGGAAATCACGTGGCATCACATCTGCTGTCCTTTACTGGTCAGAGCAGACACATGCCTGTCCCAATGGAATATGATTTATACCAGCTGTTAGACTCGTGTTAAGGATTGAACAGCAGCAAGATAAATCTTTGCCCGTGAATAGCCTCCAGTTAGCATGGGGAAAACAATGAGGTAAGAAAAAGAATGACAGTCCAGCATGCCTTGTGCTCCTGAGGCCTCTGCGAAGTGCTGTGGGCACAGGATCCTTTCTTGGAGCATGTGGTAACTGAGCTCACAGCCAAATTGCTTTCCCAATAGCCAGCAATGCTGTGTTCTTGGAGTTACTCATGGCCAGTGCTCCACAGATTGTGCTCAGTCAGGTTAGGCTGAACCCCCCCGCCCCTGAGAGTAAACTCTCGCAAGATAAGCAGGGTGTTTCTAGTTGGACCAGAAAATCCAGCAGGGTGACGGGTCAGATAATGTCCTAGCAAAGCACTTCCCAACCCTTGTCAAAACTGGTAGGTGCAGAAACAGGCAGTAACAAATGCCACTGGCGTGTGAAATGCCAGCCTGGTGGGGGAGGAAGAGAAGTAGAAATCATTTGAGGCTATTAAGGCACAAGAAGGACTAGAGGGCAGGAAATAAACTTTCTGCCACCCGTACCATTGGAACTGTCTGCCATCTTGCCGAATCTTCCATTTGTTCGTGTATTTCTTCATCCAC
The DNA here is from genome assembly GCF_024542745.1 of Macaca thibetana thibetana. Classification (NCBI taxonomy): domain Eukaryota; kingdom Metazoa; phylum Chordata; class Mammalia; order Primates; family Cercopithecidae; genus Macaca; species Macaca thibetana. The sequence continues at coordinate 13,610,590 of NC_065578.1, forward strand.
GAGTATTTATAAAATACTGATTATGTGCTAGGCACTGTCCTCAACCCTGGGGATACAGTGGTGAGCCAAGCAGAGCTAGGAACTTACAGTCTCATGTCTGAGATTATTTCAAGGCACTGCATGGTGGGTTTACGTACAGGCTCTGGCATCACATCACCTGGAATCAAGTTCCTCCTCAACCACTTGCCAGTCAGAAGACCTCACATGAGTCATTTTGAATCTGATTTGCTCCCTCTGAACTTGTTTCTGCATCCTTCTACTGAGGATAAGATTACTGTTTTCTGTGTATGGTTGTCTAAATGAGATTTGGATTCGCAAATGGAGGTGCTGCTGGCTATGGTGGTGGCAGCTTTCTCTTCTCTTCTGAACTCACTGTAAGCTCCTCCAGGGAAAGGCCTGTTCTCTGCTCCTCCTGTGTGTCTCTCAGGTCCACTCTGAGCTGCCTCTGAAGCTGGTACTCTATAAATACCTGTTGAGTCTTTAGGGCTGAAACTTCAACGTTACTGCCGCTCTGGGTCATTTAAAATAGTCCTGGCTAAAGCATATCTAGCAAAACTTCAGATTCTTCTAGGGGGGAAGAAGGTTTGTTTGGAATCTCTGAAGTGTAGCTTGGTGTGTGCTGAGCTCATGCTCTAACAATCCTGAATTTGCATGAAAACTCCTCTTCCATGCATTAGCTTCTCACCTGGGGCAAGTTGTTTAATCTCTCTTGGCCTTGGTTTCCTTGTCTGTAATAGGGGAACTGGTCCATTTGGGGGCTGTGAAATGATGTGTGGAAATCACCCTGCTCGGGGTTAGGCACACGGTTGGTTTTGATAAAGGAGGGCTTCTGTTATAGACCCGGTATTTCCCATCAGTCCAGATCTTCAGATGCTGGAGTAAAAGAATCAGTGCTATGAAAGTGCTGGCTCTAAGGAACCAAGGTAAGGATAAAGCATCACTTATAGCTCCTCCCTTCTTCTCCCTGCACATGGAGGGCTAGACTGAATGCTTGCAAAAATAAAAGCAATTATAGCACATTCTTTAAAGTTCATCGGCATTTATGGAGCATCTAGAAACTTCCAGATGCTGTTCTAAGACCTTTCCATGGATTATTTCATTTAAGTCTCATAATAACCCCTGTAAAATGGGGACTGACATCATCCTCCTTACACAGATGAGGGCACCAAGGTTTGGAAAGGTGAAGAGATTTGTCAAAGGCCATTAGAGGAATAAATAGGGAGCTAGAAGTCAAATTCAGACATCTTTCTCCAGAGCTGCTCCTTAACCACTCATGGGTAACTCAAAAAGCAGTTCTTGGCCGGGCGCGGTGACTCACACCTGTAATCCCAGCACTTTGGGAGACTGAGGCAAGTGGATCACCTGAGGTCAGGAGTTCAAGACCAGCCTGACCAACATGGAGAAACCCTGTCTCTACTAAAAATACAAAATTAGCTGGGCGTGGTGTCACATGCCTATAATCCCAGCTTCTCAGGAGGCTGAGGCAGGAGAATCGCTTGAACCAGCGGGGCGGAGGTTGTAGTGAGCCAAAATGGTACCACTGCATTCCAGCCTGGGTGATGAGCGAAACTCCATCTCAAAAAAAAAAAAAAAAAAAAAAAAATGTGGTTCTTGAGCTCTTCTGTTGCAGGGTACAGGCCTTCTTAGGACTGGATAGAAGTGGTGGCCTCTGCCCCCAGGAAAGAGCCTGCAACATTCTCCAAAGCTGTGCCCTTTTTCAAAAGTGAGACCCTGGGTCACAGCCAAAGGGAGCATTATCTTCACATGCTCCTCCCATCCTCCATCATCCCTCACTTCCATCTACCCAATCAAATCAAGCAGAACTTAGAATAATGTACATGCACACAATATAGGATCTAATTTCAAGAGATTCAAGGGCTCTCCCTCCCTGTCAAAGCCAGCCCATCCCCATCACATGGACACAGACAAGACCTTCCAGGCTTGTCTGTCTCTACTATCAGGACATGATTTCCCAGTAGAGACAGTTAGGGGGCCTGCCTTAACCCTGAACTATAATCTGAAATTTGCATCCCACTTATTTGAATGTTACCTACTTGGAAATCTCTTGTTTTCTTTAAATCATCAAACATCCCCCTGACCTTATGGTTTGGGATTAGGAAGCTCTATTGTATCCTTTAGGTATCCCAGCCTCAGTCTGTTTTACAGAAGAGAGAGGCAGGCAAGAAAGAATAGGGTACAGGAATGGGGTTCTTATATCTGTATGTGTCTTCTTAGATGCCCACAAAATCCCAGTAAGGGAGACAACATTTTCCCCATTTCACAGATGAAGAAACTGAGGCTGAAAGGAACTACATCATTTATCTAGGGTCTCACAGCCTATAAATAAGAAGTTCGGGCCAGGCGCAGGGGCTCACACCTGTAATCCCAGCACTTTGGGAGGCCGAGGCGGGTGGGTCACAAGGTCAGGTGATTGAGACCATCCTGGGAAACATGATGAAGCCCCATCTCTACTAAAAACACAAAAATTAGCTGGGTGTGGTGGCAGGTGCCTGTTGTCCCAGCTGCTTGGGAGGCTGATGCAGGAGAATCGGTTGAACCTGGGAGGCAGAGGTTGCAGTGAGCCCAGGTCATGCCACTGCAGTCTAGCCTGGCGACGGAGTGAGATTCCATCTCAAGAAAAAAGAAGTTCAAAGGACATCGACACCAAAAGCATCACATTCTACCATGCCACTGAATTAAAGAATAAAATCAGCATTTAAGACTATGCGTATAACAGAAGCATAGGCTGTGTGGCTTTGGTGTGAATATATGGACTCTTAAGTTCTCCAAATTAAGGACGTTCATTGTTAGAGTCTTAGAAGTCCAGGGCTGGGTGCATTTTCGAAGGTCGCTTGGAGCAGAGCTTCTCAAACGTCATGTGCATGGAAATCACATGAGGAGCTTGTTAATTTTAATGCAAATAAATTCTGATTCAGTAGCTCTGGCGTGTGGGACCTGCGATTCTGCCTTGCTAGCAAGTCCCAGCTAAGACCCACGCTGCTGGTCTGGGGATCACACTGTGAGTAGCCAGAGGTTGACCCATCCTTTCGCCTTGCCCTACACAGTTTTTCATAACTGAGCAGGAAGTGTTGTTATCTCAGAGCCATCAAAGAAGAAATACATTTCTCAGTAGGAGCGATGGTGGAGGAAGAGGCCTGCCAAGAGGTGGGGGGCAGAGAGGACCTTAGACCCCAGCAGAGATCAAGCATTATGTAACACGCAACGTAAAGCTATGCTTGCCAAGAGAGTCCACCAGGGAAAGGAGGACACTGTTGTCCACAGGAAAATGCCTGGGAGGAAGCCATTATCCGTCAGTATCAAGTGGTTAGAGAAGTCTTCTCTGAAAAACATTTTAACAAGAAATCAAGAATCAACAAAAATAACATTACCTCCAAGTTATCCTTCATTAACCTGAAAATGGGGATATAATCACCACTTTCTTGCTTGTATTAACCAGGAGTCCAGCCTGGGGAAGGGTGGCTCACCCCCATCCTTCTTTCATGGCCCAGCTCTCCCCAGCCCCTCCTGCTTCCTTCCCTACTCCCCAAATCTCCGAGCTCCTTCTGCCTGCAGACCTTTGCAGCTGCCAAGCCTGCCAAGAACGTCCTTCCCCCTCCTCTCCACCTACTGAACTCCTCCTGTCATGTGGGGTTCCCCTAAGTGTCCCCACTTCCCCAGGAAAATATCTCTGATTCCTCCAACATATGTCAGGTCTGCCTGTAGACTCTGTCACTGCACCCTTTATTTTTTTGTTTGTTTGTTTTTGTAGAAATGGAGTCTCACTATGTTGCCCAGGCTGGTCTTGAACTCCTATGCTCAAGTGATCCTCCCACCTCAGCCTCCCAAAGTGCTGTTATTACAGGTGTGAGCCACCATGCCTGGCCTTATTTTCCTTCGTAGAATCAATTAAGCAGTAACCGTGTGTTTATGTACTTTGTGATTTGCTCCATGCCTGTTGTAGGTTTCATGTCTCTTTCCTTCACTGCTCAGCATTTTGTCCTAGTAGGTGCTCAACAATCCTCTTGCAAAGCCCAGCCTCCCGCAGCCATTCTTTGTAACACTCATCACTACCTGAAATAAATCCATTGATACAGATAAATATATGACTACAGGGTTCTCAACTTCAGATCCATGATGTGTGTGGTCAGGTCATTTTCTTTGTCATAGGGACTGTCCTGTGCCCTGTAGGATATTTAGCAACATTCCTTGCCTCTATCCACTAGATGCCAGTAGCACCCCCTCCCCACACACAGCCCATGCAAATGTGGCAAGCCATAAAGTCTCCAGATATTCCCAAATGCCTTCTGGGGTACAAAATTGCTCCCAGTTAAGAATCACTGAAAAAAATACACCTATATAGGCCAGACACAGTGGCTCATGCCTGTAATCCCAGCGCTTTGGGAGGCTGAGGTGGGAAGATCACTTGAGGCCAGGAGTTCAGGACCAGCCTGGGCAACACAGAGGCACCACATCACTACAAAAAGATTAAAAAATTAGCTGGGCATGGTGACATGCACCCATAGTCCTAGCTACTCAGAAGGCCAATACAGGAGGATCACTTGAGCCCAGGAGTTCAAGGTTACAGTGAGCTATGATTGTGCCACTACACTCCAGCCTGGGTGAAAGCATGAGCCCTTGTCTCTATACACACACACACACACACACACACACACACACACACACACAGAGAGAGAGAGAGAGACAGAGACATATAAACAGGCATATGGCTGGGCGCGGTGGCTCATGCTTGTAATCCCAGCACTTTGGGAGGCCGAGGCGGGCAGATCACTTGAGGTTGGCAGTTCGAGACCACCCTGACCAACATGGAGAAACCCTGTCTCTACTAAAAATACAAAATTAGCCAGCAGTGGTGGCACATGCCTGTAATCCCAGGTACTCAGGAGGCTGAGGCAGGAGAATCACTTGAACCCAAAAGGCGGAGGTTGCGGTGACCTGAGATCGTGCCATTGCACTCCAGCCTGGGCAACAAGAGCAAAACTCCATCTCAAAAAAAAATAAATAAATAAACATGCATATATCTTTACATGTATACCTGTATATGTATACTTATATACATGCGTGTATGCGTCTGTGTGAGTGTTTATTTGGTCATGAAGAGCTCCATAGGGCAGGCTCTTTCTTTTGTTTGTTGCTGTGTTTCCAACACTTCAGAAACATGCCTGGTTCCTAGTAGGTTCTCATAAATACTTGTGAAATGAATAAATAAGTGATCCATCCCCCACCTACCCCCACGAGTGTGGTTGTGAGGATTAAATGGGATTATTTACTTATTCATTTGTTTGTTGCACTTAGCATCAGGCTTGGTATTGGCAGACGATCAATAATGCTAATGCCCCTTTCCTCCTCTCTTTTCCCATTTCCTCCCTGCTTCCCCTTAACTGCCAAAGACCTGTTTTATTATTTTACCCCCTGTGAACCTCATGTTTCAAAAGATTTTTTTCCTAAACTGATGAAATAATGATTTCTTCTTTTCTCCCTGTGCAACGAAGCAAAGACATGGCTAGCTGTGCAGTAGCATCGCTGTGGAGAACTTGAGACTCCTTTCAGCACGAGTGCCACATTCCCAGATGTGGTATGGGCTGCCGCTGAGATCCCAGAAATGCTTATGATGTTATTGACAACCCATTAGGCCTCTGATTGGTATCAGCGAGCTGGGGGTGCCACTGAGCTGGTGGAATTCCAGCCCCAAACAAACTTGACATTTCTAGTTTGTCTGCCTACGCAGGGTTATCAGGAGTAAAATAATGATTTCAATGAAACACTTTTTTAGTGTCTAGGAGAAAACATACAACCCTCCCTGCAATTTTCCACCCCCAAGACTACCACAAGGAGCCCCAGTTTGGGAACCATCAACCCGTCGTGGTAGTTTTTTTGTTGTCGTGCTCCTGGGAAACTGGAGAAGGGATTTTTCAGGACGCAGCTACTTGATCACTTGTTTCCTTGCTGTCAGTAATGAGCTTTCGGGCCTAATTAGAATGAAATGTGTTGTTTCTTTTCCTTCTTTCTCTGTCTCCGTAATGATCTTTATCATTAGGATGGATTAATTTCTCATGCCCCCCCCTCGTTATGTTTCATTGTGGTGTGTTTGCTGTGTGGATGGGGATCGTTAAGGGAACCTCACTAGCACTGGGAATAAATAAAAGAAAGAAAAGGAAAAGTGACAAGGAATGAAAATGGCACCAAATGAGCCTCTTCCTGACAGCCTCTCTCGGTGATAATGGAGAACAGGGAAGCACCATGCAGCACCATTTGTCCTTCCTCATTGCCATTGCTTTAATGAGAAAAGGAAATCAAGCAATCAGGACATTCCTGTCATCCTCTAGCCCTTGCAGCTCTATTGTGAAGTCCACAGTGAACATGCCTCGCCAGAGCGGTGCTTTCAAAGGCTCTCAGGCACAGAGGCCTCTGCCCTGCCCAGCCTCCTTCCTCTCTCATCAGTCTCCCGGCATAAGGACATTCTCCCCTCATCTACTTTTTCTTCCAGTATGTCAGCTGGCCCAAGGCTGGGGTGTTCCCACTCCCTCCTGGGTCCTCTTGTGCACTGGAGTCACTTCAAAGGCCTTCAGGAAGGAGAGAGGAAGCGAGGAACCCACAAGGTCAGGTAGGAGGTACCAATCAGCTGTCTACATGCATTTATCTTCAAAGCTCTTACCAGCTGCTAACGAATGAATCCCTCTCAATACACACACTGGAAGGGGGCCACTTTGACCAGATTTTACCCCTCAAATATGGCTTTTTGTGTTACTAATTAATTCAGTCTTCCAGGAAAATGACCACCCGCTCTGATCCCCATGCTGGAAATCCCTGTTGTGGTAGAGAGAGAGCAATGTATCAGCTAGGATAGGATCACTTATGCCGCTGTAACAAATGACCCCAACATCTCAATAGCTTTCAACAGCAAGGATTTATTTCTCACTCATACTACATCATCCAGTGCAGCTCAATGGTGGCTCTGCTCGGTGTCACCTCCCCACCGAAGACCCAGGCTGATCAGAAACCCCTATCTAGGATGTTGCTGGAGAAAAGAGAGAATAAGTCAAATCACACCCAAGCTCTATACAGAAGTGTCCAATCTTTTGGCTTCCCTAGGCCACATTGGAAGAATTGTCTTGGGCCACACATAAAATACACTAACAATAATGATAGCTAATGAGTTTTTAAAAATTGCAAAAACATCTCATAGTGTTTTAAGCAGGTTTATGAATTTGTGTCGGGTTGTATTCAGAGCCGTTCCAGGCCACATGCAGCCTGCAGGCCATGGGTTAGACAAGCTTGCAAAAGCTTCTGCTCAAAGGTGACACATACTAGTTCTGTTCTCATTCATTGACCAGAAAATGTCACGAGGCCACATCTGCCATTGATGGGAGAAAAGTATTATCATACCCCAGGAAGGAGCAGCAAATATCTCTGAGAAATAGTAGTCCACCACAATGGGCTTAGAGTTTATCATTACTAACAAGTAAGAGAACAAAAAGACCTAGAAATTATAAATATATACTAATATAGTCACTTAATAGAAAGTATAAAGCAGTAACATGGATGCACTACAGCCATATACAGTACGGGTGCATCTTGGAAATGTAATATTGAGTGAAATTCCTTGCACCCAAATCCTTGCTTCAGGCTCTGCTTTGCAGGGGGAGCACAAACTGAGACAGCTTCTGTGTCTGGTGCTTGTCCACAGTGTAGTTAGCACTCGTTGTCTCCTAGGACAGAATTCCCCCTTGGGGTATAGCTCTAATTCTGGAAAAGTCTGCCCCTGCCTACCCTTCCTTCCTTAATTCCTGTCCAGCTTTCTCTTGGCAAATTACAGCCCACGGGTCAAATCCAGCCCACCGACCAAGAATGTGTGTTCACTTTTAAATGGTTGAAAAAAATCAGAAGGATGTTTCACGATGTGAAATGTATACAAAATTCAAACTGCAGTGTCCATAAATAAAATTTTAGTGGATCACAGCCGTGCCCATGTGTTTATGAGCAGTCGGGACAGAGACCATTTAAAATATTTACTACCTGGCCCTTTGCAGAAAAAAGTCTGTCTTACATGACAAAATGTGGCAACTAGCAGACCGTCTTGGGTAGTAGCATCAGTGAAAAGAAGTACCTGGTACGCTAGAGCCAAACGTCAGCCTCTTGAAGAGTTACAATGGGCTTTTTATGTCGTCGACCAGCAGAAAACAGGAAGAGTTAGGTAGAAGCCTAGACCCGGGTCAGAATGCAGTTGGAGATGATTCGGGAAGCTTGCCACAGGAACCCTGAGGAGGCTTCCCAGAACTTGCTGAACATGCCTTTCCCTTCCCTGCTCTGCGAGTTTGGGTTTGGGGGAAGCAAGTCAAGCCTGGTCAGCTGGAATGCTCTGGCTGGTCAGGGCAATTGAAATTTCTCTTTAATGGAACATGGAACAAAAAACTCCTTCTGGATTGCCCCGGGGAGAGGTTTTTCAGCTGTGTGCAAAGCCCATTTTCCTGATGGGAAATCTCTCCATTGCCCAAGAATGGCACGCAGACCCAGAATCTCCTGGGCACCAGTCCCCACCAGTGAGACATTGTCCCGCTGCAAAAAAGTATAGGACAAAGAAACTGAATCTGTCAAACCTGTGACATCCCCTAAAAGCTGAACATTTTTTAAATTCCTGATAGCGAATTAAAATCTTTTTTTTTCTTTCTGCCTACCTTTTACAAAGATACAGAGAAGGTTATTTTGAAAGGCAGCCTGTAGATGAGGATTCTGAATGAGGGGTGTGACTCGGAGTCCTCTTGTGGGCTTTCTCAGTATACACACTTTCGGGCCCCACAGCGGGTCCGCTGATGAATCTCGGAATGGGACTCAAGAATCTGTATTTCTTTTTATCTAGAGCTGGGGTCTTGCTATGTTGCCCAGGCTGGTCTCAAATTCCTAGGCTCAAGTGATCCTCCCACTCCCAAAGTGCTGGGATTACAGGCATGAGCCACTGCGCCCAGCCAGAAATCTGTATTTTTTTTTTTTTTTTTTTTTTGAGACAGAGTCTCACTCTGTCACCCAGGCTGGAGTGCAATGGCCAGATCTCAGCTCACTGCAAGCTCCGCCTACCGGGTTCACGCCATTCTCCTGCCTCAGCCTCCCGAGTAGCTGGGACTACAGGTGCCCACCACCACACGCAGCTAACTTTTTTGTATTTTTAATAGAGACGGGGTTTCACCGTGCTAGCCAGGATGGTCTCGATCTCCTGACCTTGTGATCCACCCATCTCGGTCTCCCAAAGTGCTGGGATGACAGGCATGAGCCACCGCGCCTGGCAGGAATCTGTATTTTTTAAAATTTATTATTTCCATAGGTTTTTGGAGAATGGGTGGTGTCTGGTTACATGAGTATGTTCTTTAGTGGTGATTTGTGAGATTTTGGTGCACCCATCACCTTAGCAGTATACACTGAACCCAATTTGTAGTCTTTTATCCCTCACCCCCTTCCCACCCTTTACCCTGAGTCCCCAGAGTCCATTGCATCATTCTTAACGCCTTTGTGTCCTCATAGCTTAGCTCCCATTTATGAGTGAGAACATACAGTGTTTGGTTTTCCATTCCTGAGTTACTTCACTTAGAATAATAGTCTCCGATCCCATCCAGGTTGCTGTGAATGCCATTAACTCATTCCTTTTTATGGCTGAGTAGTAAGGAATCTGTATTTTAACAAGCTTCCCAGCACTTCCCATGTGTGTGCTGGGCTAAAGACCACTGCTTTAACACTGTATTTATTTACATGGGAAAGTGTCCATGGAATACTGTCGAACTGTTTTTTCTAAAAGCAAGATAGCCTGTGTCATGCTGATTTCTGGAAAATTCTGTGTCATTATGTTTCTTTAGGAGAGAAAAAAAGCCAAAAAAGTATTAACGGGAGTAGTGGGATTTTATAGGTGATTTATACTTTTTTTCCAACTCTTTTGAATTTTACGCAATGAGTAGTTATTTCTTTTAAAATGAAAAAGAAATCTCTGAAATTGTTTCCATGGTTGGGGGTGGGATGGGGTGGTGAGATGTGTCCATGAGCCTCCATTAGTCGGCTCTGATTATGTGAGGCTTCTTTGTGTCAGGGACTCTTACATCTGGCCCTGCCTGTTGGTGTCAGGAAAGTTCGACATACCCGCCTCCCCACCTCGTGCCTCTGGCCTCTGGTGTGGTGCAGACCCAGAAGTACATGCCCCCTCAAGGCAGCAGGCAGAGCCCACAGCGGGTGGTGACCCTGCCATCACCTGTGCTCCCCCATTCCTGGCCCAAATGGAGTCTCAGGGTCTCTAGGGAGCCCAGCCCAGCACTTGCCACAAACACTAAATTCTCTCTGAACTCCAGGAAGAAAACACTCCTGGCAGAAGACAGTTCAGTCCCTGCCCCACGGCTTGCCTCCGGCCATCTCTGATGACCCAGGTCCCAAGATGCCCTCCTGTGCCTTCATTATGGGAAGAGAGGCATCTGTCTTTAGAGGCATCTCTCTCTCTCTCTCTCTGTCTCTCTCTCTCTATGTGTCGCTCTCTCTCTGTCTCTCTCTCTCTCTCTCTGTCTCTCTCTGTCTCTCTCTCTCTCTATGTGTCCCTCTGTCTCTCTCTCTGTCTCTCTCTCTCTCTATGTGTCTCTCTCTCTCTCTCTCTATGTGTCTCTCTCTCTATGTGTCTGTCTCTCTCTCTCTCTCTCTCTCTCTCTCTCTCTCTCTGTCTGTCTCTCTCTCTCTCTCTCTATGTGTCTCTCTCTCTCTCTCTCTCTCTCTCTCTCTCTCTCTCTCTCTCTCTCTCTCTCTCTCTCTCTCTCTATGTGTCTCTCTCTCTCTCTCTCTCTCTCTCTCTCTCTCTCTCTCTCTCTCTCTCTGTGTCTCTCTCTGTCTCTCTCTCTTTTTCCTCTCTCTCCCTTTCCCCACCTACCCCCTGCTGTCTCTCTTTCTCTCTGTATCCTACGATCCCTGGATCATCTGAAGACCTGTAATCTCAGGCTTGTTTCCCCCCAGACATCCCCATGGAGCCTCTCCCTCCCCTGACAGCCCACGGGAGCCCACCGCACAGGTTTTTCTACAAGGTCTGCAAAGGACAGAGTGGAAAGGAAAGTGCTAGAAGGTTGCAGGGACACTCCAGAAGGTGTCTCCAGAGCAGGCTTTCGAATGACCTCTGTCTGCATCACCGCCCACCACCCCTGCCCATGGCTCAGGTTCACAGGGGTGTGTATTCATGTGCTCAGACTTGGGCAGGTGAGCCCAGGACACTGGTGCCCCGGGGTTGTGGGGCCCCCTGCAGGCTCTGGTGGCCTGGGCCCAGGCAAACCAGCCGGCTTATCTTGTATCTCCAGTACCTACACACACACAAAAGCTTCCAGAAGAAATGAAAAAACGAATGGACAGAGGAAGGACCAGTCTCCTAAGATTATTCCTCATTCATGCAGTCCTCCACAAATAGTTACAAGCACCTACCACGTAGCAGGCACAATTCTAGGTACTAGGATATAGTGAACAGAATTAGACTGATTAGACTGGTCCCTACTGTCATAAGGCTGATGGTCTACAGGAGGAAGCCAAATAATCATTTTTAAAAGGAAAATAGAGGCCAGTATGGTGGCTCATGCCTGTAATCCCAGCACTTTGGGAGGCCAAGGCGGGCGCATCACGAGGTCAGGAGTTCGACACCAACCTGACCAACATGGTGAAATTCTGTCTCTACTAAAAATGCAAAAATTAGCTGGACGTGGTGGCTCACACCTGTAATCCCAGCCACTTGGGAGGCTGAGGCAGGAGGATCACTGGAGCCCAGGAGGCAGAGGGTGCAGTGAGCGGAGATTGCGCCATTGCACTCCAGCCTGGGCAACAGAGCGAGACTTTGTTTCAAAGAAAAAGAAAATAGAAATGACCCCTATGAGAAGAGCTCCACAGGAGAGTAAATGGCCCTTTGACCTGCTCAGAGAAGTAGGTCACGGGAGCTTCTGCGGGAAGCAAAGCCCTTGCTGATACTGAAGGATGAGTGAGAGGAAGAACACTCGCTAAGACCCTCATCTTTCCTTCCCCCACACGCCAACCTTAACTGATGGCCCCCTCGCCTCTACTGCTGCTGCTCTCCCTACAGGATGGGGAAGGAGAGAATTGGAAAATCTCCTTCTGACCATATTGTGTCTGGGGTTTTGGATTACCCTTGGCCTCAGATCCTGAGGCCAGAAAGCCACAAAGGGTCAGAGGTCAAAGTGGGCAGAAGTGATCTGGGCCCGCTTCAGCCTGTGTTTAAGGTACAAGAATCGTTTGAAAAGTCCCTTTCACAAGGGAGGCACCCTCTGAACATAAAAGTCTCGCCCCAGCTCAGGAGCAGACAGACTTGCTTACTGAGACGTCTCAAAACTTGTGCAAATGACAAGTTCATTTTTAGCCGAAAAGAAGACACATCTGAAATACTGATGTGGCAGCCAGAGCACGGCTCCAGACCCAGCTACAAAGGGAGGTGCTAAATAGTTGATGAAGAGTATAATTAATCAGCACTTAGGGAGCTCTGGCTGCCGATTTCAAGCTAACTGTCCCCCAAATGCATTTCTCTGACCCGCCAGAGCCCAGGGTGCTGCCACTCAAAGCATCACAGTGTGTGAATCTAATTGCAAACCTCCTGCCTGCCATCACACCCATCTCCCCTGCCCAGCTCACCCCCATCTCCCCTGCTCCATCCTACAGCTTCTGCCACAGCCTCGCCTGCCTGACCCGACAGAGGGCTTCTACTGCATCCTCCATCCATGCTTTGCTATTTGCTGTTCCTTCTCCTCCTTCAGCACCTGGGTCACCCACTCCCGCTTTATAACTCCTTTATAACTCACCCCTAACCAGCTGTGCAATCCCAGAAAAATTTCTGAATCACTTTGTGCCTCAGTTTCCCCATTTATAGAAATGGGGAAATGGTAACAGTCCCCACTGTGTCAGGGTCCCTGGGAAGACTGAATGTGTTAGGGACATCAAGGGTGTCGAGTGCCTCATGGCACATGAGATTTGCCCTGTAGGCGTTAACTGTCGACGTGGCGCATCTTTCCAGCTCATCTCAAGCATCACCTCCTCCTGGAGCCTTCCCGGACTCTCAGTCTGAGTTAGGGTCACTTAATTGCTGATTCGCGGTCCTTGCTAGACTCTAAGCTTCTTGAACCCGAGAATGGCATCATTCATCTCTGCATTCCCAGTGCCTGGAATCAGGTATACAGTAGGTGCTGAGTAAGTGAATGGCTGAATGAATGAATGAATCTTCTTGCAGATTTCTCCAAGGTCTGAGATTCCGTCCTTGCACACCGGGGATGAGGAAATCAATTCAAAATCTTCTGCATCTTTAATTTGGGCTGAAGAGTGCAGCTCTCTCCTCCCTGCTCCGGGGAGGTAGGTTTGCCTGTCCAGCCAGCCTCATGACTCAGCTGCCCCAGAGGCTGCTCTCTGCCCCAGGGCACACTTAGCCATTTGGCATAGAAGGCACAGAGTCTAGGGCCATGAATATTATGATGCAGCCTGCTCTGCCCAGCACCACTCGAGGCTGAGTTTCGGAAAGCAAGCCTCACGGTGACTGAGTAGGGAATGCCTATAACTGGCCCCTACCTGACTCGTGGCCATTCCCATCATTTACGTCTTTTTCCCCTACATGGGGCAATGGGCAGCCCCAGAATCTCAGCTGCAGCCATGGGGCCTGTCTTTGGTTTTTCCCAGCCCTGGTGCCCCTGGCTCTCCCCTGCCATGCCTTGCATGCTGGGCACACACTGCAGGATCTGGGCAACTCTGCCAGCCAGGAAACGCAGACCGCCCTTGATTAGCATAAGCACCGTGCTTTCCTTGGCTGAGTCTGGAGCTGTCGCAGCCTAATTAGCAAAGCCGCCAGCCCTCTCGTTAACAGCGGCCCAATCCCACCCATGTCTCAGCAGCCCAAGCCTCCACAGCCCATCCCTCAGCAGCCTTCCCCTGGGATCACGTCAGGGCTCTGGGAGTGAGGGGGACAGCCAAGAAGAGCCAGGCCATGACCTTGTCATCAGCTGATGCGTAACCCAGCAAGGAATTCATCTTCCAGGAAGGTGCAGCTTGGGCTAGGGGCCTCTGAAAGTTCATTGCAGGCTTTGTGTCCCGAGTCTTTTCAGCCCTTTCATCATAGAGTGACCCTGTGCTAAGTTCTGCAAAAGATAATCATGCAGGCCATGATCCCTGGCAGCAGAAAGCTCATCCTCTCCCTGCTTCAACCCACCTTGTTCTCTTCTCTGGACTCCTCACTGGTCTCCCCAAGGTGTGTAGTTAGGTCAGTTCAGAGCACCCAAGGGCAGAGAATAGAAGCAAACAAAGTGAGGAAGAGGGAAGGCTGCTTTTGTTTAAGTAGTCAGGAGGGCTTCTCAGAGGAGGTGACATTTTAGCTGAGACTTGGATGACAAGAAAAAGTTGGCCAGGCAACAATCTGAAGTAAAGATATTCCAGGACAAAGGACAGTAAGTACAAATGAAAAAGATGCCTTTTTTTTTTTTTTTTTTTTTTTTTTTTTTTTTTGGAGACAGAGTCTCGCTCTGTCTCCAGGCTGGAGTGCAATGGCACGATCTCTGCTCACTGCAACCTCTGCCTCCCCGGTTCAAGTGATTCTCCTGCCTCAGCCTCCTGAGTAGCTGGGACTACAGGCGCGCACCACCACGCCCAACTAATTTTTGTATTTTTATTAGAGACAGGGTTTCACCATGTTGGCCAGGATGGTCTTGATCTCTTGACTTCATGATCCGCCCACCTCGGCCCCCCAAAGTACTGGGATTACAGGTGTGAGCCACCGCGCCCAGCCAAAAAAGGCGACTTTTTAAAAGACAGTGAAGGAGGCCAGGTGCAGTGGCTTGATTTGTAATATCAGTCCAGGTTTCACACTTTTCAAGCTTTGCTCTTTCAGCCTTCAGGAGATGTGTGTGTGCTAGCCAGACAAATGTGAATTTTTGGTTAAACTGGATGGAACTGGTTTCTGACACTTGCAACCAACAACTCTAACTGGCACTCTGTCCTTACGACTCATCAGTAGAGAATGGATCTCTGCTGGTGGGGAGCAAGCTCAGGCTGTATCAGGCAAATCCAGGACAGCCTCAAAACTCCCGGCCATGGGACAGAAAGCCCATCTTTTCTAGGGCCAAGAGAGGAACTTTGCGAGACACTCCTGAGCGAGAATGTTCCACTCCCTGCTGCCCCACCCCGTGACAGTCCCTTGTGATCTGTTGTGATCTGGGTTCTAGAGAGGGAAGAGCAAGAATGAAACATTCTTGGAAGCTATAAAATCACATGGAAAAAGAAAGGTTTGGGGTGCAAAGAAACCTGGGTTTAGATTCTGACTCTCACTTTCTAGCACTCACTTAAACTTTCTGGGCCTCAGTTTCTTCATCTGTAAAATGGGGAGAGTAGCAATTTAAATATTTTCATCTAGAAGTACTAAACACCCAAGCCCAGCTGGCATAAAAAAACAAAGGCGTTTATTAGGTCAAGAAACTGTACTTGCAGATGTAGGTTGACTTAGTCACGGCTCTATCTCCTTTCTTGGTGATTCTCTTGGCTCTGCCCTGTTCTGGGTGTCAGCTTCATCCTCAGGCTGAAGTTCTGAACATTATATTTGTTCACAGTGATATCAAAGAAAGGGAACGAGTTGCATAAGCCAGAGACTCAGGAAGAACTTCTCCAGCAGCTCAGAGCAAACCACTCCACCCATTGGTGCAAATTGGGTCACATGACCATGCCGCAACCAATTGCTATCACCAAGGGAATGACACATGCTGACTGGCCTAGGTCTGAACTCCTGAACCAATTACTGACAAGGATTATGGGATCATCATGATTGGCTTAAACCAGCAGTTCTCAGACTTTTGTTCCCAGAACCCCTTTACTCTTGTAAAAATTAGAGAGGACCCCAGTAAGCTTTTGTTTATGTGAATTATATTTATCAATATTTAACATTTTAGAAATTAAAATGCAAAAGATTAAATATTTATTCATCTTTAAAACAACAGTAGTAAGCCCATTACACATGTTGCTATAAATAACATATTTTACGAATAATAATAATACTTTCCAAAGCAAAAAAAAAATAGTGACAAAAGTGGCATGCTTTTACACTTTTGCAAATCCTTTGAAAGTCTGGCTTCACAGAAGATGGCAAGATTCTCAGGCATGCTTCTGCACTCTGGCCGTTGTGATATGTTATCTTGGTTTGTAGCATATGAAGAAAATCCAGCCTTCTGCAGTTGTGTGGTGGGAAGAAGCTGGGACTCACAGACCTCCTGAAAGGCTCTCAGGGCCCCAGCAGTCCTCAGACCTCACTCAGAACCGCTTGCTGAAACTAACCAGGGCTCACTCAGGAGCTGTCCGGGCTCAGACTCTGAACTCCACGGCAGCTACCGTTCAGGAAGGGACGCACAGATACAGAGGAAACACCCATGGTATCCAGTACGAGGATGATAATTGCTTCCACTTCACAGGGTTTTTGGAGAACTACGTGAAATGCTGGATATAAGCACCTGACACTGGGCTCAATAAATGGTACCCGGGGGTGAGAAAGGACCACAGGTGAGCGCAGTTATAAGCGAGAATCCATTATCCAGATGAACCGACCTCTCAGCTCCTTTCTCCAAGGTTCCTTCCACCCACACACATCCCATTATGCCATTCTTGCTACATCATTTCACTGAATGTTCATCTCTGGAAGCAAAGACATACCATAATAAGTGCCACAGAAAGGAGAGCAGGGGCATTGTTCAACAGAGGGGAAGATGAAACAGAGCTGTCAAACTCTGGAACATTAAGATGGTTCTGCTCCTCAGAAGAGCAGAAATGTAGTCCTTTCTCAGGAGCGGCTGTGTGGCAAGAGCAAGATACAGTCCTGGCTCCAGAAGGTCAAATCAAAGCATCTGGTGTCCACGTCTGGTCAGCAGATAGGAGTTGGGGTCAGGAAGCTGAAAAGTGGATGACATCAGGAAATCAGGGCAGGACAAGAGAAAGCAAAGGGGGCCTCGGAAGGAGCAAGAGATTTCAGGCCAAAATCAGCACCTCCAGCTTACGGGGAACATCTGGAGCCCTCACTTGTCCACATACATACACACAGACACACACACAAAGTAGGGTAAGGGGTGCAGGGCTGGGCAGACGGTGTTATTAGTAAGTGGTATGATAGACTGGCTGTGCTGTGGCACAGCTTACAGAACAGTCCCAATTTCAAGACTCTAAGAGGGCGGGGACTTATCGCCCCAGCACCTAGCTTGGTGCATGGCTCCTAGCACACTCTACAGCTACTGGTTGATTGAATGGCCCTCTCGCCTTGTCCCTATAAACCATCAAAATGTCCCTGAAGTGCCAATATGCCCGCATCCTGATTACCTCTTCCAGATTGCCCCTTGCTCCCAGGAGTGGCAGAAAAAGCCTATGAATGACAATGTATTTGGATTTGGGGCTCAGCTCTGCTCTGGAGATCAGGAGATGCACGTTCTAGTCCCATCTCTGCACGAGATCACTGTGTCATTCAGGACTTGACACGTTCCCTCTTGGAGACTCAAGTCTATCACCCGTGAGTCAAAAGAAGGGGCCCCTGAGTAGGTGTGTTGAATGCAGGGCTCAGGGACCCAACGACCCTGTACCAAGGTCAGGAAGATGGAATGTCCCACTAAGTCAAGTTCATAGGCGTGACCAGAAAGGCAGGTTGCCAACTGAGAATCAGGGCACCTGGAGACTGTGGGGCATGGCCACACCTGGTGATGTGTCCCCTCTGGGCCCTCATTACCCTTTTGTAGACTGTCCCCACCTCTCTTCAGCCTCTGACCTGATATAGGGTGAAAGCTTTTTCCAGGGTTTTAAGACAGCTGCTGCCAGGACCCGAGACATGTGAACTTGGATCTGAGCTGTGAGCAATGATTTCGAAGGCATTTTAGGTCCCAGTTTCAAACTCCTTTTTCCAAATGTGAAATTTAGGAGACAAAGAGAAAGGGAAGGAATGGTTACTGAGCACCTTGAAATGCCAAGCCTCTGTTAGACATTTTATCTGCATACCTGACTTCCTATCCATATGGTAGATGTCAGTGTCCCAAGAAAGTTGAAAGAGAAGTACAGTATTCTAGCCAAGATAGTGAGGCCAGGATTTAAATCTTTCCTCTCCTGTCCATTCCCCTCCCCAGGTCCCACCTCCCTAGCTCCCTCCTCCCTCTGTCCACCTCTCCTCTCTCCTTCCCTCCCTATGGGTTCCTGTAAGGCACCCAAAATGCCACAGCCACCTCCGCTCCCTCGGGGGATGTGAGCAACCGTCGTAAGAAGCACTGTCCCCAGTTCACTCTCCCTTTGTAACTGCATTTTTGCTCTGGGCATTCAGAGTGGCAGGTACCTATCTCCCTCTCCCCTCTGCCAATGAAAGCTTGCACATAATCCTGCTTCCTGCCCACCCCCTCCATCCTCTCAAGTAATGTCTGTCTTCCTGCATTCTTTCTCCCCTGCTCCGGCCCTGTGGCTGCTTTCAAAGCAGGTCCTTGGGACTCAGGCCAAGTTAATCAGGAGGGCCTGGGATGGCCCAGGAGGCGCAACCTGGTGACCTGTGTGTCCCAGGGCTCAGTGCTGTCCGCTCACCCCAATGGCTGTGACATGGGGTTTGTGAAGATGTGGTGGCTGCTGAGAGAAGGGAACAGCCTCAGAGACCCCAGGGCCAGTGTTCTGGTTCCCACTCAGAACTATTTCTTAGGGAGTCATCAGCACCTGCTTGGAGCCCTGCTTTCGAGAGATGTCTTGTGTTTTTCAGATGCTTGCCCAGAGAGCAGTGAGAGCTCTGGCTGTGCAGTCAGCTCTGCCAATTTGCAGAGTTGAAGCCAGTCTGTGCCTCCATTTCACCATCTGTAAAATGGGCACAAGAGTGATAATGATCCCATAGGGTCTTCAGAAGGATCGTATGCCTGTAAAGAGCTATGGTCTCGCCCACAGAAAGGACCTAGCAAGTGGGTGCAGCTACTGCTGTGGTCACCAGGAGGAGAGGGATGATGGCGTGGTTGGTCCAGGGAAGAAAGTCTCCTTACCCAGATCCCTGTGATTCCAGGGTTGGATACGATGCCCACTCGGGTATGTTGCATAAACTGTCTGCCTGCACACTTATTTATCCAACAAATAAATGAGCACTTACTCTGTGCCAGGCACTGTCCCAAGGGCCAGCATACAGTGGTAACAGGACAGAGATGGCCCCTGTCCTCAGGGAGCTTACTGTCTGGTAGGGAGAGACAGTCCGTGAGCATTTAACAAATGATCTCAGGGAAGCATCAGTGCTATGACAAAAAGAAAACATGGCAACCAGTTGGGGACAACTAGGGGAAGGCATTGCTTCAGAGAAGATGCTGGGGAACGTCCCCTGGAGAACTGGCACCTGACGTAGACCTGAATGGTGAGAAGGACCTGGGGCATCTCTCAGACGGGGAAAGAGCTCTCCAGGTAAAAGGTGCAGCACGTGACAAGTCCCCAAGGTGGGAAGCAGCTTAGCTTAGTTACTGGATAACAAGAAGCCCAGTGCAGATGAGTGAGTGAAATCGAAAGTGAGAAAGGATGGAGTCAGGGTGATGGGAGGCAGGGGACAGATGATGCTGTGTATGCCACGTCCAGGAGTTCAGAGTTTATCCACTGAGCAATGGGAAGCCAGTGCAGGGCCCCAGGCAGGGGAGTCACATGGTCTAACTGCTGATAAGTCTGGCTGTTGGGTGGAGAATGGGCAGGGAGTCAGATGAGGGTGGAGAGGCCAGCAGGAGGCTGCTGTGATCGTCCAGGAGAGAGATGATGGCGGTTCAGACCAGGGTGGCAGCAGTTGAGGTGGTGAGAAGCCCTGGAATTCCGGATACCTTTTGGAGGTGAAACCAACAGGATTTGCTAGTGGGTGGGTTCAACCAGGTCACATCCCCAAAACAGCCATTGTGGGAGAAGCTTCCTGACAGCCTGGCATCCAAGGTCAAGGTTCAAAGGGATGTTACATCTGTGCCCCCACAGCTGCCTCTCCTTGAGTTGGCAAGGGTTCCGCCTCTGTCTGTCTCCCAGAAAGCCAAGAGTCAGATGCTGATACATTTGGGGAAATACACACGAAGCTATCAGGAGGTGGTCCTGAAGCCACCTCTCTTTTGAGTGCTGCAAGTCCAGCAGTGGCAGGCTCTTTCCGCTAATAAAACTGATAAAGGCAACTTATGCAGCTGTGTACGCAGACACAGAGATGGCCAATCCACTGGGCATGTTAAAGACACAGGCACCCAGCGAGGTGGGAGGCCCCCTGGAATCAGGGTGCTAACACAGTTCCGTGCATGCACTTGAAAACGCTGCATATGAAAGGGTGCTGGGAGCAGACAAGGACTTAAGACGTGCTTTGATGGACATAAATTTATAGGCTAGAAAATCTGAAGTTCTGAGAACTGCAATTTTTTTTTTTAATCTTCCATGTTGTTTCCAAGGGGAGGCTAATATTCAGCTAGAGTCAGAAAAAAATGCAGCTCCTTTTACCGGCTTTACAGACATTTTGGAAAGTGGCATCATTATGTCCATGTGAATACAGCAAAAGTTCTGGTACCAAACTCAGTGAGAGGGGTGGGAGCTGCCAGGGCTGCCCACCTAGAATGAAGCGTGTGGACAGGTGGACAGGTAGGCCCTCTGAGCAGTGAATGTCCTGCTTTTGAGAGGGAGTTTTGCGCTTGTCACCCAGGCTGGAGTGCAGTGGCACGATCTTGGCTCACTGCAACCTCCACCTCCCAGGTTCAAGCAATTCTCGTGCCTCAGCCTCCGGAAGTAGCTGGAATTACAGGCGCCTGCCACCATGCCCCACCACTTTTTGTGTTCTTAGTAGAGGCGGGGTTTCACCATGTTGGCCAGGCTGGTCTCAAACTCCTGACCTCAAGTGATCCACCCGCCTCGGCCTCCCAAAGTGCTGGGATTACAGGCATGAGCCACTGTGTCTGGCCTCTTTTTTCTGTGATGGTCTCTCTGATCACCCAATTAGGATGGCAAGTATAGGGAAGGCAAGAAAAAAATTGCGGATAGCATCCCCATGCTCGTTAACCCAAACACAGGACCCAAATTACTTTTCAAGGAAAGGGGTTGCGAAATGGCATGTTTTGAGCAGTGGCCCTGGGGCCGGTCAAGCATCAGCCACAGGTGCCAATTTCACTTTTGTCGTAGCCCTTCATGTGGGCACACTGGGGCCCAGGCAGCAGAGTGGGCCATCTGTGTCACTTCCCTCTGCCCTGGGGTACTCTTCCTCTAGCCGGAGGGGACACGCTTTGCCATTGGGCACTCAGAGGATCCAGGGAGAGGGCTGGACCCCACCTCCTTAGTACATTTGCCAGGTGGGCAGAGGGGCTGAGAATGTAAGGCCAGGGTCTGCTTTGCTGTTTCTTTGTGGCTAAAGATAGGGATGATGTGACAATCTATTTCCTGTGATCAAAGACAAGCTCAGCACACTGTCCACCATCCCTGGGTACAGGCTTTGCAAAGAGTGGCCTTGCTTTAAAATCAATTTTAAAACATGATAATAGAGACCACAATTTAATTTTTAAAATCATGATCCCATTCATCTAACCTTAGTAGATTCCATGTATTGAATATTCACTCTGGCAGATGGTGTTCTAAGCGCTTTTACATGTGTTTACTCACTTAACCCTATGAGGGAGCAGCATGATTGTTCCATTTTACAGAGGAGACAAATAAAGCCCCAGGATGAGAAGCAGCCTGCAGAAGGCCAGACAGCGAGAGCAACATTCTGTCTTAATCTCCCCTTGCTTCCGGTGCCTGGCACCAGCAGGCAGCCAATTAATGTGTAGACCAGGAGAGGTTCACTGGTCAACGGCTTGGTTAGTTGCGTGATTAGCTAATGGGTTTAGAGGCCCAGTCTCGAGTTAGCGGACTCACGTTCCAATCTCAGCTCAGCCACTTCCCAGTTGTGTGGCCTATTATGGAAATTCCTTCCTTCCCACGTGCTTCAATTTTCCTTACTCATGCAATGGGCTTAAGAATTGCCTCCCTTTGTAGGGTTTGGGTCGTGAATTAGAGGAGACCAACGCCTATAAAAATCTGGCGCATAGTAGATGCCTAATAAACAGTTGTTGCAATGCTGAGTTCTAGCTGTGAGTACAGCTTTGCTACCCAGTTCCAAACAAGAGACACCCGAGCTGCCACATGGATGTCAGCTTGTAAGACGCGGGACATCCCCCTGCATGTACCACTGCAGATGTCTGCATGCACTCCAGGCAGAAGCACAGACAGGCCTGTGCGCCACATGTTGGATTCCCGACTAGAGAAGCCAGTGCTCAAGTCTCACCAGCAGGTACAAACTGCGTCATTTCCCACCCATCCGGAATAACCACATCTTCCTCCTTGTGCCACTGGCCCCAAAGCCTGCTGTTCTGTGGAGCAGGAAATGCACTTCAGTTTTTTTTGTTTCTGTTTTTTTTGTTTGTTTGTTTGTTTGTTTTTGAGACACAGTCTTGCTATGTCACTGGCTGGGGTGCAGTGGTGCGATCTCCGCTCACTGCAAGCTCCGCCTCTCAGGTTCACGCCATTCTCCTGCCTCAGCCTCCTGAGTAGCTGGGACTACGGGCGCCCGCCACCACATCAGGCTAATTTTTTGTATTTTTAGTAGAGATGGAGTTTCACCGTGTTAGCCAGGATGATCTTGATCTCCTGACCTCGTGATCTGCCTCCCAAATCTCGGCCTCCCAAAGTGTTGGGATTACAGGCGTGAGCCACTGCGCCCAGCCTTGTTTTTGTTTTTTTTTTGAGACAGAGTCTCACTCCTTCTCCCAGGCTGGAGTACAGTGGCGTGATCTTGACTCACTGCAACCTCTGCCTCCTGGGTTCAAGTGATTCTCCCGCCTCAGTCTCCTGAGTAGCTGGGACTACAGGCACATGCCACATGCTCGGCTAATGTTTTGTATTTTTAGTAGAGATGGGGTTTCACCGTAATGGCCACACTGGTCTCAAACTCCTGGCCTCAAGTGATCTGCCCACCTCTGCTGTCAAAGTGCTGGAATAACAGGCGTGACTCACTGTGCCTGCGCAGGAAATTCCCTTGGGGTGGAAAAATTCCTGCTGACTTGTCTTGTTGCCACCTGCAAATGGGATGCAGTCACAAAGGCCTACACTGGCCAAAGGTCCCCCAGGCCTGCATCTGGCACATCCTCCCGAGGTCTAGGAGGCCAAACAGTAATGAGGATGAACCAAATACTTCATGCAAATAGTTCAGTAAAAATAATACAGCACAGGCCGGACGCGGTGTAATCACAGCACTTTGGGAGGCTGAGAAGGGCGGATCACAAGGTCAGGAGATCGAGACTATCCTGGCCAACATGGTGAAACCCCATCTCTACTAAAAATACAAAAATTAGCTGGGTGTGTTGGCGCACAACTGTAATCCCAGCTACTCGGGAAACTGAGGCAGGAGAATCACTTGAACCCGGGAGGCGGAGGTTGCAGTGAGCTGAGATCGCGCCACTGCACTCCAACCTGGCCACAGATCAAGATTCCATCTCAAAAAATATATAATAATAGTAATAATAATAATAATACAGCACATGGATCCAGCTTGTGAACTCCCTACCGGAGCTTGGATGTGAATAGCGGACAATTTCACGGTTCATGTGATTGCCCTCAAAGTATGCTAGGTGTTTTCGTTCTCGCCCTCTCTTACCTGAACAGGGTGACCTTTCTAAAAATCACATAGAGTTGCTTAAATGAATGTTAAAACTCATTCTCATTCCTTGACTTGGTGGCGAGGGTGGGACAGGAGCTTGCTGGGTCTTGAGGGGAAGTTGGCCTGGGAATCGAGCTGAGGTGTGGCTGTGACTTGGGGACGCAGCCTCATGCGAAGCGGAAGTCCAGAGTTCACTGTAAAGTTTGTTATTTTACTTTCTGTCCCATAAAAAGAAAATGTGTAAATAGGGCACGTCGATATTTTTTCAATATCATAAAACATGTAAAGGGAATTTTTTAGAAAGGTACAAATGATGTGTTGAAATAAGCAAATTAGTTTCAGGATTAAAAAAAAACATTGTTTCACCATCTTATGCATGGTCCCATATTTTTCTAGAGATCAAGCTGGCCATCCTAGATACTTATCATTGAGGGGAGGCAGAAAAAAAAAACACCCCCAGGCTACACAGAAGATGTGGGTCAAATCATTCAATTTGTCAGGCCCTCTGATGAATTCTGCTGTGTCCATACCCCCTCCCCGCCTTGTTCCCTAGGGCTGAGATTTACAAATGCTGAGATGAGAACAAAGAAGCTTTTGCCCTGGAGGAGTCTTTTGTCCCTGGGGGAAGAATGACCCCCAGGACGTGTCCTCTGACCTTGCTACTCAGAGCATCGTGGCACATATTCAAGAGTGGACCGAGACCAGCAGCATCAGCAACTCCTGGGAGTTTACTAGAAGTGCAGAATCAGGCCAGGTGCAGTGGCTCATGCCTGTAATCCCAGCACTTTGGGAGGCCGAGGCTGGTGGATCACTTGAGGTCAGGAGTTCGAGACCAGCCTATGCAACACGGTGAAACCCTGTCTCTACCAAAAAATACAAAAACAATTAGCTGGGCATGGTGGTGCACACTTGTAGTCCCAGCTACTCAGGAGACTGCGGTGGGAAGATGGCTTGAACCCAGGAGATGGAGGTTGCAGTGAGCTGAGATCGTGCCACTGCGCTCCAACCTGGGCAACAGAGTGAGACCCTGTCTCAAAAAAAAAAAAAAAAAAAAAAGCAGAATCTCAGACCCCACCCCAGACCTCAGGCATCAGAATCTGCATTTTAACAAGATCTCCAGAAGATGAATGTGTTCAGCAGAGCTTGAGACGCCTTATGAGATGATGCCCGAAGACCCTCGGGTGCCTAAGAGGGCCCATTGAGTTTGCAAAAAGCTCAGGGTACAAAGACAAGGGCATGATGACTCTGCCCAGGCATGTCCTGAGCTGCTTCTGGAAAGAAGTGTCCTCTGAGCTGGGTTAGAAGGAAAAGAAAGAAAGGTTTCATGGAGATGGAAAGGAGAATATTCCCAGCAAGAGGGTGGACAGAGTAAGGAAAATCATGCAGCTGTTGAAGAGCATGATGGGTGATGGCAATTGGGGTCTCGGGAAAGGCAAGTGGGAGGTGGATCCCTGCTCAGCTGTCTCTCATGCCAGTGGAAGGGCACCCCTCCTCCATCCCTTCTCTTCCCAGAGCCCGTGTGCCCACGAGGAAAAATCCCTGGCTCCCTGTTTCATTAGTGGCATGAGTTGGACTTTGCTATGCCAACCCAGACTGGGGCTTCATGAGATAGGTCATAGCTTCTGAGCACTGACTCTATGCCAGCATCATGCTGGGCACTTCACCTACTTTCCTTTGTTTATTCTTGAGGACAACCCTAGAGCTGGTTCTAGAGAGGCTGGACAGCAGAGCCATCAAAAACATGTAGGGTCGGCAGCATGGTGGCTCACACCTGTAACGCCAGCACTTTGGGAGGCTGAGGCAGGAGGATCGCTTGAGGCCAGGAGTTCAAGACCAGCCTGGCCAACATAACAAGACCCCTATCTGTACAAAAAATAAAAATAAGAAAAATTGGCTGGGCACAGTGGCTCACACCTGTAATCCCAGCACTTTGGCAGGCTGAGGCAGGTGGATCATTTGAGATCAGGAGTTCAAGATGAGCTTGGCCAACATGGTGAAACCTCATCTCTACTAAAAATACAGAAATTAACTGGGCAGTAGTGGCACGAGCCTGTAATCCCAGCTCCTTGGGAGGCTGGGGCAGGAGAATCGCTTGAGCCTAGAAGGCAGAGGTTGTGGTGAGCCGAGATCACACCACTGCACTCCAGTCTGAGTGGCAGAATGAAACCCTGTTTCAAAAACAAAAAGAAAGAAAGAAAAATTACCTGGGTGTAGAGGCACGTGACTGTAGTCCCAGCTACTCAGGAGGCTGAGGTGGGAGGATTGCTTGAGGCTGGGAGGTTGAGGCTGCAGTGAACCCTATTCATGCCACTCCTCTCCAGTCTGGGTGACAGAGGCCAGACCCTGGCTCAAAAAGAGCATGTGGGTCTGGGCGTGGTGGCTCACGCCTGTAATCCCAGCGCTTTGAGAGGTTGAGGTGGGTAGGTCACCTGAGGTCAGGAGTTCAAGACCACCCTGGTCAACATGGTGAAACCCCATCTCTACTAAATATACAAAAATTAGTCGGGCGTGGTGCCAGGCGTAATCCCAGCTACTTGGGAGGCTGAGACAGGAGAATCGCTTGAGCCCAGGAGGCAGAGGTTGCAGTGAGCCGAGATCGCACCACTGCAGTCCAGCCTGGGCAACAAGAGCAAGACTCCATCTCAAAAACAAAACAAAACAAAAACAAACAAAAAAAAAAACAAAAAAAAACCCGCATGTGGACTGGAGCCAGACCACCTGTTCCAGATACCGTCACCATCTCAACAGCAGTGTCCTCGGGAACGTTAAAAGGGATTTTCCTACCCATATCCTGAAGTTTCCTCTTCCCAGCACTTTGGGAGGCCGAGACGGGCGGATCACGAGGTCAGGAGATCGAGACCATCCTGGCTAATATGGTGAAACCCCGTCTCTACTAAAAATACAAAAAACTAGCCGGGCGAGGTGGCGGCGCCTGTAGTCCCAGCTACTCGGGAGGCTGAGGCAGGAGAATGGCGTAAACCCGGGAGGCGGAGCTTGCAGTGAGCTGAGATCCGGCCACTGCACTCCAGCCTGGGCGACAAAGCGAGACTCCGTCTCAAAAAAAAAAAAAAAAAAAAAAAAAAAAAAAGGACATAAAACAGTAATAGTATATACTTTCATAGAGTTGCAGTGATGATTAAATATATCCCATAGAGTTTGGCGGCACATGGCAAGTGTTATACGTGAGCGTTGTTATTATTCTTATTGATCCCCATTGAACAGATGCGGAAAGTGAGGTTCTGAGCATTTAAGTGCCTTCTTCAAGCTCACACAGTTAATTATACTCTACTGTCTTGGCAATGATTCCCCATGGCCTCTTCCTTTTCTCCCACTTAGCCTTTTTTGGAGACCCCTTAAAGCGTGCTGCAATCTCCGCCTCCGACATCAGGCCCCTCTGCCTCCCACCAATTTCCTCTCACCTAACTCATAACATCTCGTCTTGGCTGTGTGCCTGAGTCTGTGACTGCCTCCAGAGTTAGGCCGTTTCCTCTGCCCACAGTGCCCACCTGCCCATCTCTGCTGAAGATTGCATCTTTCTTGGTTTTTTTTTTGTTTGTTTGTTTGTTTGTTTGTTTGTTTTTTTGAGACGGAGTCTCTCTCTGCCGCCCAGACTGGGGGGTGCAGTGGCATGATCTTAGCTCGCTGTAAGCTCCGCCTCCCGGGTTCACGCTGTTCTCCTGCCTCAGCCTCCGAAGTAGCTGGGAACTACAGGCGCCTGCCACCACTCCCAGCTAATTTTTTGTTTTTGTTTTTTTAGTAGGGATGGGGTTTCACCATGTTAGCCAGGATGGTCTCAATCTCCTGACCTCGTGATCCCCCCGCCTCGGCCTCCCAAAGTGCTGGGATTACAGGTGTGAGCCACCGCGCCCAGCCTAGACTGCATCTTTCAAAGCCAGGGCCAAATAACACTCTTGCCCCAAAGACTCTGCAGTGCACCCCAGAGTGCCCTCCTCTTCAACTGGCCACCTCCAGAGCACCCGGAGAGCCAGGGCCATGTTGTGGACAGCATGACTTTCTCCCGTCCTTCCAGCCACAGTGCTTTGTATGCAGTTGGTGCTCTGAAAGCATGATGGCCAGGCTTGGTGCTTACACCTGTTTAACCAGCACTTTGGGAAGCTGAGGCAGGCAGATCACCTGAGCTCAGGAGTTTAGGAGTTCGAGATCCGCCTGGGCAACACGGCGAAACCCCATCTCTACTAAAAGTACAAAAGTTAGCTGGGCACGGTGGCATGTGCTTGTAGTCCCAGCTACTCTGGAGGCTGAGACAAGAGAATCACTTGAGTCTGGGAGGCGGAGGTTGCAGTGAGCCAAGACACATTGCACTTACCACTTGGGCAACAGAGTAAGACCTTGTCTCAAATAAATAAATAAATAATGAATGAATGAATGCCTGGCCCTGCCCTAATTACGACCAATTAGCCCCTGGCTCTCCAGAAGGCTCTGGGATGTCTGTGGCCTGTGGATCTCCTGACTGGCTGCTCTTCTCCCTCCTAACATTCATTCCTGCCCTTTAGCCACGAGTGGCTGTCATGAGGTCTGTTTTCCCAGGAGTGCGAGTGAGCGCTCCATGTCCATCACAATGACAGAAAAGGACTTGATGTGCAGGGCTGGACCTTCCCCGATGTGGGTGCCCTACCAGCCCCTCCGTCTCAAGATCCCTGGCCTGGGGCTCTTGGTGTCTCTTGATTCAGCCCAGGGTTTCTCACCCTCAACATTGCTGACACTCGGCACCAGATAATTCTTTGCTGTAGGAGGTCATTCTACGCACCCACTAGATGCCGGGAGCACTCCTCACCTCCCCAGTGTGACCAACAAAATGTCTCCAGATATGCCAAATGTTTCCCAGGCGTGGGGGGCAAAATTGCCCCCTGGGTGCAAACCACTGCTATGTGGAGTTTTGCCCAGGATAACCAGGAAGAGAGGAACTATGGCTGCAGCACAGAAATACTGCAGAGGAGGGCTCAAAATCCCCAAACCTACATACAAGAGGTCCCAGAAACAGTGAAGATGGCTGGCATGCTGAGCAAGAGGGGGCTTACCTAGCTCCTGCCAGTCATGGCCAGGAAGTAACTGTGATCCAGCTTTTGGCAGATTCCAAGGCTTTCGAGAAAAGTCAGGAATCCTATCTTTTAAGTGAAATCTTCTGATTCTTAAATGTTGGCCACTAATGTGAATTGTTTAAAAAGACACTGTGGGAAAAACAAAATGTGTCTGTGAGCCAAATGTGGGCTGCTGGCTGCTAGTTCTGCAACCTTTCCTACAGACCAAGCTTCCATCCCGGAGGCTTGGGCAGCTCACACCACTCCTGAGCCCACACTGCAGCGGTTTGAATCTTAGGCACCGTGAACAAGGTCCACGCCAGGCCTCTGAACCAGACAGGCCCTGCCCACGTTGGCCACTTCAAGTCCCTTCTGAGGTCCAATGCCAAGAAGTGAAAGGTTCTAAATTCCGAGGGAGAGAGAATATAGGAAGCACCCCAGGACAGAGGCCGGGAAGCCTGAACCCTTGCCCAGCTCTGTACTGATTTGCTGTGGCCCTAAGAAACATGTTCCCTCTGCAGGCTTCAGTTTCTCCCTCTGTTGAATGTTTGTAGGATGATGAAAGAGAAGCGAGATTGAATTCCTGCTCTCTATGTCCCTGGGACTTGAACGAGCACTTCCTGTTGGCAGTGCAGAGCCCCAGCTAGTTTGCCCAGTGCCCAGGGGGCATCCTTGTCCTTAGACTGACCTGGGCGGGGAAACGCTGGCTCCACCTCCCATCTCTGGCATCCTGCATTTCTGAGTGGGGAGTTTGGGTGGTCCTTGATGGACTCTTCCTCTGTGCAATGAGGTC
Source organism: Macaca thibetana thibetana (assembly GCF_024542745.1). Lineage (NCBI taxonomy): Eukaryota > Metazoa > Chordata > Mammalia > Primates > Cercopithecidae > Macaca > Macaca thibetana. The sequence continues at coordinate 13,640,078 of NC_065578.1, forward strand.
ATTAGGTGCCGGAAGCTGCTTCAGGGATGGAACCCACACCCTGTCACTAGGAGGGCCCACAGCCTTGGCCCCTGCTGGCACTGATGGTGCAGCTCTGGAACGGTTCCCTAGCTAGGAGGTGCCCGGGGCCACAGGATGGCTCAGTAGGCAAGCCTGTACCTGGCTGGTCTGGAATCCCTAGGACAGTTTCCCAGTGGGCTCTGCAGCTGGGAGGAGCCTTGCTGGAGCTGATAGGAGTAGAGGGGGTCTGGAAGATTGTTCTATCCAAGACCCTAATTTATACATGGAAAACTGAAGCCATGAAAGGGAAAAGCCTTGGCCAGGCACAGTGGGTCACACCTGTAATCTAGCACTTTGGGAGGCTGAGGCAGGAGAATCACTTGAACCCGGGAGGTGGAGATTGCAGTGATCACGCCACTGCACCCCAGCCTGGGTAACAGAGCGAGACTCCATCTCAAAAAAAAAAAAAAGTCTTCCCAGGGCCACCCAGTCAACAGGTCAACAGAACAAGCATCCACATCTTGTGGTTCCCTGTCTAGTTTTCCTTCTAATCTGCCACATTGGGGTCTCCCAGGAGGGGGCAGTGATGAAATGTAACAGACAGAAAGATGGACTGACCCAGGACATTGCCTTTCACTAATTGTGCCTGGAGCAGCCAGGCAGGTCATGTACCTCGGTGAGGTAGCCAGAGGTAAGACGGTAGGGAGTGGAGGGAACCTACCACAGTGGGGGATGAGAGGATACGCTGTCACCATGCGGGATGGAATGGGGGTTTGATAATACCTCCTTCCCACCTCAGCCTCCCGAGTAGCTGAAATTACAGGTGCACGCCACCATGCCCAGCTAATTTTCATATTTTTTGTAGAGACACAGGGTTTCACCATGTTGCCCAGGCTGGTCTCCAACTCCTGGGCTCAGGCAATCCTCCTGCCTTGGCCTCCCAAAGTGCTGGGATTGTAGATGTGAACCACCATGCCCAGCCTAATTTTTTCAAAAAGGCCAGGTGGAAACTACAAATCTGAAGCTTTTGGTGTAAGTTATCCTCATGTTAAAATGTTGGCATCCAGTTAAAAAAATTTTTTTTTTACTAGAGTACTAAAAAAAGAAACCACATTCACAAGCCAGATGCGGCTCCAAGGGCCACCAGAATGCAAGTCCTGCTTCCCTCTTTTACCCTCGCTTTACTCCGTTTTAAAATGGGTATAAGAACAATGCCCTTCTCTCATACGGCAAGTGGGGGATGAAACGAGCCAATGCCAGTCATACTGACTGGCCCACAGTAAATGGTAGCTATTGTTCTTTACTAAGACCCGAGACACTTGGCAAGATGGGGAGGGGCTGGAGTGATGGAAGGAGCTTGTTAAGGTTGGCACAGGCAACTGGGAGGCCTTGAGCGAGACTTGAGAATATTTAGGAGTGTGTGCTTGTGGTGTGCCTGGCACTGTGGGCAGAGAGCAAGTTTAAACCCCTACCCATGCCTTGTGTTTCAGGGGGAGTTGGGATTAGGTCCACCCAGCAGTTCTTGGGGTTGTACTTTACTCCAGGATTCCCTGAGTACCCCTAAAGTGGGCCCCTGATCTGGGAGAAACATTCCACTCCCAAAGGTCAAGTCTTTAAAACCAAAAAGAAGGCAGCGCCTTTCACATTTATCCAAACACATTTTTGCTTGTTTGTTTAATGAGAAACTTCAGGGGGAAGACGGCAGTCCTTCCTACGTATCTGTTCAACAAATCTGCCTCCCGAAACCCGTTCCAAAGATATTTAAATAACAATGCTGGGAAAAGAAGAATTTAGAACCAATTCTAATGAGTCCCATTGGGACTAGGGGCCGTTCCAGATTTCCGCCCTGAGAACCCAGAGACCAGGGCCTAAGGTGACTCTCTGATGTCCAGAGTACAGAGCTCTCTGCCTTACTATCTGGGCTTGGCCCATGCTGGGGTCATGGAGGGCAAGGTAAGGCCCGTTCCCAACCTTGCTGGGCGTCCTTGTAGCCACCAAAGTCCCGCATCTGCCTGTGTAGTGGTGATGGGGGCCCTGTGTGCTCTGCCTTGAGTTGGAGAAGCCAGGAGTTGCTCTGGCTGATGTGCCTGAGTTCTGGTGGGCGGGTAGACAGGCGGGCAAAGCCCGTAATTATGGGGAAAGCAGCCGCGGGCGTGTGCGGACAGGCCTCCTGGAGCCCAGGCGAGTGGCCTCCTGACAAGGGAGGGCCTCTGCATTTGGACTCTGGGTGCAGAAAACCATCAGGATGGAGGAGGGGATGTTATGTAATCCCGACGCCACCGCCACTGAAAATGCGACCTTGCCACGCTCTACTGCCTCCTCCCCACTCAGAGGGCATGAAGACCTAGCAGCCCTTCTGGGCAGGGCAGTGGCCCTCAGCTGTCCAAGCAACAGGGTCACCTGGAGGGCTGTGGAAACAGACCGTTAGGCCTCGCTTCTTGGGTTTCTAATTCAGGAGGTCTGGGGTAGGGCCAAGAATTTGCATTTCTCTTCCATGCTCAGGAGAGATGCTGCTGCAGCTGATCGGGGCCACACTTTGAGAACCGCTGCTCCAGGGCTTACCTGAGTTAGTCCCCCTGGCCTTGATTTGCTATAACCCCGCTGGGCAAGTGTCTGCCTCTCTGGGCTTTACTTTTCTCACCCACCAACAGAGAAAAGCCAGTTTTGTCTTTGAACATCTAAACCCCCTTGGTGTTGGGATGCCTAATTACTATTTGCAGGTAACACAGAGATCTTCCCATGAAAGGCCCAGGCACGACTACACAAGGGTTCTTACTCTGTTGTTCCAACTTCCTTGCAGCCACTGTGGGAGATGAGTTTCTCTAGGAGAGATGGGCACTTTAAGCCTTAAAGGGATAGGCCAGGCCAGCATCCTTGGACCTCATCGCTGACCCAGCAAGAATCTGGAAGCAGTTCCCTAGCCTGCTCTTTGGGATCATTTTGTTGCCTTCGAGAATGGGTGGCAGGGGCTCCATCACAGTCCCATTGATAATGGCATAATGGTTAAGAGAACAGGTTCTGGAGCCAGAACTTTCTAAGTTTGAATCCTAGCTCCACCTTATACTAGCTGTGTGACCTGGAGCAACCTGCTTAACCTCTCTGAACCTTGGATCCCTCATTGATAAAATGAGGATAGGAATAGCACTTACATAGTAATTGTACTTATATAGTACTTCTGGGGATGAAAATGAGCTAATAGGTGTAAAATGCTCTGTCTGCTATTAATAGATGAGCTAATATGTGTAAAATGCTCTATCTACTATTAATAGCTCTTAACAATAATGATTAGGTATCTGTGCATTGATTAATTAAATGATAGCTTTTAAGTAAGGAGTCTCTAGCAGAGTGCCTGGCATAGAGGTGGCAATGCTCAGTAAACAGTAACTGTTATTCTTTTCTTGGGCCCCTCGCTGGCCCCTGGCCCTCTGTGTCTCTCAAATCACACAAAGGAAATGGAGACACACGGTCTGAAAATTGTGGTGAACGTAGTATCACGATTCCCAGAGCCAAGGGTCCCAGTTGTGGAAGAAATTCCGCTAGTAGCCACCGGGGGCAGCAGAGGACACATCCTGCCCAGCAGCGCTGCTGAGGGTTCCCTGAGTCCCCCTTCTTTATGAAGAATGAGGAGGTGATTTTCCCCCCTGCCTACAGGCATGCATTCTCCATAACCCCTGATGTGGAAGGCAGTTCCGCAGAGAACACCCCACAATTCTGAGAGTTAGACTCCTAACGCTGCCTTTTCCAGCCACATCACCTTGGATAAGTCCTTTTGTCTCCCTAAACCTCTGTTTTCTCATCTGGAACCTGGGGATAGGGTGGCTTGGCGGGTTGAATGAGCTGGAAAGCACAGTCCCTGGACTGATGTCAGTGCTCAGTAAACGACACCTATTGCCAACTCAGCATCATGGGTATGAGTATGGACCCTGCAGCCAGACTACATGGGCTCTAGTCCTGCTTCCGTCACTTACTGGCTGTGTGACTCTGGATAAGTGACTTGACCTCTCTGTGTCCATTTCCTTATCTGTAAAGTGGGGATGATAATAATAGTACATTTACCTCTCTGGGTTGTGGGGAGGATTAAATTAATATGTAAAATTCTTAGAACACTGCCTGGCACATAGTAAGTGCTATGTAAATGTTTGTCATTGTTATTATTTGTAGTATTTTCACTGTTGTTCTTTTTTTTTTCTTTTTTTTCAGCATCTCGCTTTGTCATCCAGGCTGAAATGCAGTGGCATGATCTGGGCGCACTGCAGTCTCACCTCCACCTCCCAGTTTCAAGCGATTCTCCTACCTCAGCCTCCTGAATAGCTGGGATTACAGGTGTACGCCACCACACCGAACTCGTTTTTGTATTTTTAGTAGAGACCGGGTTTCACCATGTTGGCCAAGCTGATCTTGAACTCCTGACCTCAGGTGATCTGCCCGCCTTGGCCTCCCAAACTGCTGGGATTACAGGCGTGAGCCACCGCACCCAGTCTATTCTTTTTATTCTGAATAAGCTACAACATTTTAACTTTCTGCAGCAACTTTCCTACTTGAAGTGAACTCTTCAAAAAGGGGCTTAGAAAAGGCGAGATGTGGCCCCCAGATAAGGCAGGACTGTATTCTTTTGTTACAATTAAGAATCTAACTTGGGGCCCATTGTAGTGGCTCATACCTGTAATTCCAGTGCTTTGGGAGGCTAAAGTAGGAGGACCACTTGAGGCCAGGAGTTTGAGGCAGCCTGGGCAACAGAGTGAGACCCCATCTCCAGGAAAAAAAAAAATTAAAAATTAGCTGGGCATGGTGGTGGCATACCTGTGGTCCTAGGTACTCGGGAGACTGAGGCGGAAGGATTGCTTAAGCCCAGGAGTTTGAGGCTGCATTGGGCCATCATCATACCGCTGCATTCTAGGCTGAGTGACAGAGCAAGACCTTGTCTCAAAAAGATAATAATAATTAATTTGGGACTCTTGACAGTCCAACAGGCAGGGCATGAAGGCAGCCCCACCTGACACCTGGAACTCTGTGAAATTGCTTTAATGGTCTGTTCTGCCCGAGGACTAGGCTAAGCTCTGCCTCTAGGAGAAGGCCTTTGCAAGGCCCTAGAGGAGATCAGGATCTCTGCCAGGTCATTTGGGGACCTGGGAAAGCCATCAAAGGGTATCAGTGAGCCCATGACAGGCCCACAGAAGTCTCCAGCCTCGCCAGAACAGATGGCAGGATGGACCCCGAGTAAAATCCTCATCCCCGCCAAGGGCAAAGGTCTAAGTAGGTTTGGGGGAAAATCCGGCTCTAATCCTTCCTGATGCACCTGGGTCCTAGAGTTCTGCCGGGATGGCCGAGGGAAGAAGAGGAGATCAACACCATCCCTGCTGGTGGCCTCGGCAACAAAGGCGGCCCAGGGGCTGCCAAAGGGCTTCCAAGTCACTTTGGAGCCCCAGGAGTGGACTGAGATGGCAGTCTCCATAGAGATAGCAGGGAGCGTGTCCCACTCAGAAGCCATGGGCGTGTCACTCCGGCCTCCTCTGGGAATGTTTCAGTAGCCCAATTTTTGAGGATTTACCCTATGCCCAGGCCCCGTGCAGAGCTTTATACATGTGCCTCATCTCCTGAAGGCCCTTGCCACAACCCAACGAGTAGTGACCACAATCATTTTCATTTTATGGATAGAGAACCTGAGGATTCCAGGGATGAAATCATCTGTCACAATCACACGCTAGTGATTTGAGTCCTGGCCCCTCTGCTTCTAGAGACTGTGTTCCCAATCCCCTAGGTGGGCAGCTTCCAAGATGACCCCAGTGATCCTGCCTCCTGGTAGCCACCTCAGTTTGTCTTCTCTCCTAGATTGTGGGTGAGATCTAAATGTCTTCCTTCCTTCCTTTCTTTCTTTCTTTTTTTTTTTTTGAGACGGATTCTCGCTCCATCGCCCAGGCTGGAGTGCAGTGGTGCAATCTCAGCTCACCGCAACCTCTGCCTCCGGGGTTCAAGCAATTCTATTGCCTCAGCCTCCTGAGTAGCTGGCATTACAGGCATGCGCCACCACGCCCAGCTAATTTTTGTATTTTTAGTAGAGACGGGGTTTCACCATGTTGGCCAGGATGGTCTCAATCTCTTGATCTTGTGATCTGCCCACCTCGGCCTCCCAAAGTGCTGAGATTAAAGGCGTGAGCCATCGTCCCTGGCCAAGATCTAGATGCACTTCTAATGAACAGAATAGGGAGAAGAGGATGGGCTGTCCTGTCTGAGATTACGCTGCAAAGAGACTGTGGCTTCCATCTTTTCTTGCACACCTTCTCTTGCTCTTTCTTGGAGGCCTCTGTGGGAAACAAGCTGACATTCTGTGACAAGATCTCACAGCCAATGAGGAACTGAGGTTCTCAGTTCAATATCCTGAGAGGAATGGGGCCGGCGTGGTGGCTCACCCCTGTAACCCCAGCACTTTGGGAAGCTGAGGCGGGTGGATCGCCTGAGATTAGGAGTTCAAGACCAGCCAGACCAATATGGTGAAACCCCGTCTGTACTAAAAATACAAAAATCAGCCGGGTGTGGTAGCGGGCGCCTGTAGTCCCAGCTACTCTGGAGGCTGAGACAGGAGAATTGCTTGAATTCGGGCAGCAGAGGTTGCAGTGAGCCAAGATTGCGCCACTGCACTCCAGCCTGGACGACAGAGCAATACTCCATAAAAAAAAAAAAAAAAATCCTGGAGAAACTGCGTCTTGCCACTAGCCTTGTAGGTGAGTTTGGTTTGGAAGCAGATTCTGCCTAGGTTAAGCTTCGAGTTGGCAGCAGCTCCCCCTGACACCTTGATTGCAGCCTGTAAGACCCAGCTAAGCCACACCTGGATTCCTGACCCATAGAAACTATGAGATAATAAATCCCTATTGTTGAAAACCACTGAGTTTGGAGGTGATTTGTTATGCAGCAATAGGTATATACTTCCCATCACTACCAGCGACACACACGCAGAACATACCCACACAACCACCATGAGAAAGGATAAAAAAGAGCATGTCAACCGTAGTGGGCAGAGCTAGAAAAACCCTCCTCACACCTGCTAAGCCAGCCCTTTGAACCTCCAGAACACTTAGATGCAGAAACAGAAGGCACTTTTTGTTTGTTTGTTTTTGAGACAGTCTCGCTCTGTTGGCCAGGCTGGAGTGCAGTGGTGTGATCTCCGCTCACTGCAACCTCTGCCTCCCTGCAACCTCAGCCTCCCAGGTTCAAATGATTCTCCTGCCTCAGTCTCCCGAGTAGCTGGGATGACAGGCGCGTTCCACCACACCTGGCTCATTTTTGTATTTTTAGGAGAGACAGGGTTTCACCACGTTGGCCAGGCTGGTCTCGAACGCCTGACCTCAGGCGATCCACCCGCCTCAGCCTCCCAAAGTGCTGGGATTACAGGCGTGAGCCACTACGCCCAGCCCAAGGCACTTTTTCATGGTCACACACAGCAAGGGGCCCTGACATTTGGCTGAGGGCTTCATACCCCCTGGAAAGTTTCGCCAGGAGTTACAAAACTATGGGGTGTTACAAAACTCTGCATCTTCCTGGGAATCAAGAGTTCCTGCTTTGTCTTAGCTAGAGGTATTTGGAGATAGTAACAAGTTGGCTGGAAGATCTCAGTAAAACATCTTCTACAAATAGAAACATAACATTTGGGTCAATGATGGATCGATCGCATATCTGATGGTGGTCCCATAAGATTATACTGTATTTTTACTGTACTTTTTCTGTTGAGATATGTTTAGATATATAAAAACTTACCATTGTGTTACAATTATCTACAATATTCAGTACAGTAACATGCTGTGCAGGAGCAATAGGTTATACTACATAGCCTAGGTGTGTAGTAGCTATCCTGTGTAGGTTTGGGTAAGTACTGTCTAGGATGTTTGTACAAGGACAAAATTGCCTACCAATGCATTTCCCAGAACGACATTCTGCCTTTGTCCCTGTCATTAAGTGATGCATGACTATTTTAAAATCATAGCCAAATGGGAGGGGGATGGGAAAGATTTCAGTGGGCTCAAATATTCAACTTTAAGCAGACAGCAAACATAATAGGATCTCTTAATATCATGTTTCTGGGTTTTGTTCCTTAAGCCAAATTTATCTTGTAGTCTTCTCCAGTGAGCTAAAGGATGTTCCCCTGGGAATGAAGGGACACTGCGAATGGGACCTGAACGGACACCTATGTCTGCAGCCTCTTTTCTGTTTTTTTGGGTGGCGCCCTATCCAGCCTGAGGTCAGGGTCAGGGGGACCCTGTCTGGCCTCAGAGCCCAGAACCAGAGCAGCCGCCCCACACCCTGTCTGGACTGCCCCTTTCCCCTCTGAAGTCATACTGTGCCTCTGCTCTTTCAAATGAGTTGCCGGGAGGACTGGATGAGGACAGCTCCTGCTGTCTTTCCTGACCCCCAAATCCTCCCTTCCTGCTGCCCCACAGAGGCTGGACACAGTGTGCCCTGGAACAGGACAGAGTGAGCCAAGTTGTATCCAGCCTCAATTCCCAGCATCCCCCAGGGGGCCTGGGAAGGTCTCCTGGGAGTAGAACTGGCTACTTAATTGGTAGGTCCCAGTGTTCAAAAATAAGAATTTCAAGGCAACGACAGAGCATTCACCCAAGCTCCAGGCCCTCCTGAGCACAGGGCCCAGTGTGACCACACAGGTCACATGCCCAGAAGCTGGCTCTGCATAGGGGTCTCCTCTAAATCCCCCTGGAGTTGTCATTTGTGTAGGACCTGCCCAAGCCACTCAGGGCAGAAAATGGGTTGGTTAGTCCTTGGCTCCAGGGTCTCCTGGTGCAGGACTGAGCAGAAACATCTCCTGGGCCCAGGGCATCCTCATAAATGTACCTCAAGGTATGTTTAATATACCTCCCCACCCAAGACAGATGGGTTTCTGATAGACTCCCGACTGCCACTGCGGCCACAGACTTGCCAGCTAGCAGAGTTGAGAGCAGGGAGAGTGAGGGGCTACAGCTGAGTAAGGGAGGCATGGGCAGCCTGGGATCCTCCAGAAAACTGGGGGAAGGTGGATCCCACTGCCATCTGCAGGTCTGGGTCTGAGCGTGCAACACACACACACACACATTCACACAGAGCCACGACCAAACTGCACTGAGTAAAAGTTGCAGAGGGAATTCCCCAGGGCTGTGGCCTTGAGAAGCAGCTTGGATGATTGAAAAGTAACTAGGACGTATGTGCACTTTGGAAGGTTGCAGAGGGGACAAGTGATGGTAGCAGTGAAATGGGCCCTGGTGGCCAATGGGCTACATAAAGACTTTTCGATACATTTACTTTCTTCTTCCTCCATCTCCTCTTTCTTCCTTTCCTTCTTCCTAAGTTTCAAAGAGTTGCTAATATTTCAAATTTAGATTTCACATAAAAATCCATATTCCTAGTAGCGCTAAACAAACAAAGAAAGGAGAACGTCTGATAACACTAAGCCTACATTCCTGCCTGACAACAATCGACAGCCTCCTCTACAGGGGCCGGTGGCCTCATTTGCCACAGTCCCCACCATCTTAATGTCTCTCTGACTGACACCAAATCCAAGTGACAGGAACTACATACTCATACTTGTGCTGGGTTTTGTTTGTTGGGTGGTTGCTCTTTGTTTGTTCTTTAAGACAGGGTCTCACTCTGTCGCCTAGCCTGGAGTGTGGTGACACAATCTCGGCTATCTGCAGCCTCCCCCTCCCAGGTTCAAGTGATTCTCCTGCCTCAGCCTCCCAAGTAGCTGGGATGACAGGCGTGCACCACCACTCCTGGCTAATTTTTGTATTTTTAGTAGAGACGGGGTTTCACCATATTGGCCAGGCTGGTCTTGAACTCTTGACCTCAAGTCATCCACCCTCCTCGGCCTCCCAAAGTGCTGGAATTCCAGGCGTGAGCCACTGCGCCCAGCCAAGTGCTATTTTTCTCTTGTCATGGAGTTAAGAGGAAAGCACATGTCTCTATCAAAAGTATAGTTCATGTACTTCAAGAAATATGTGAAAGACGATGTTTCTTTGCGGAAGTGAAAAGTCTTCCTAAGTGTTTAATATGCCAAGAGTGTTTAAGTCAAAATAATACAACGTAAATGCCCTTATTTTTTTGAAATACACCACACAGCCCATGCTCAACCCAGCTCACTCATTTATGTTCCCAGGCAGGTCCCTGAAGGTAACTCAGACAGTCCTGGACCAGATTCTCCAGGATACAGGGGCTGGCAAAGACATTCCTAGCTTTTCTGCTCTCAGGGGCTCAAAGCGATCATTCTTTTGTTCTGCTCTGTCTGTTATCTCAGTAAAGGAGAGGAATTAGGGGATTCCCAGCATCTCTGGTCACTTGGTGTGGTGTCAGTTTCCTTCCTCCTGGAAAAGTGGTGTGGGTACTTTTCTTCCACAGCTGGGAGCACCTAGCACTTTGCATGCCACTCTGCCCTCCACTGGGCAATCAAAAGTGCACTTTTGGAGGCCGAGGCGGGCAGATCACGAGGTCAGGAGTTCGAGATCAGCCTGACCAACATGGTGAAACCCCATCTCTACTAAAAATACAAAAATTAGCCGGGCATGGTGGCGGGCACCTGTAATCCCAGCTACTCGGGAGGCTGAGGCAGGAGAATCACTTGAACCCAGGAGGCGAAAGTTGCAGTGAGCCAAGATCACACCACTGCACTCTAGCCTGGGTAACAGAGCAAGACTCTGTCTCCAGAAAACAAACAAACAAAAACAAAAACAAAAAAACAGTGCCAGCTAGAGAGGGCGGGGGTTCTAAGGCAGCCTCCACAGCTGGGCCAGTTTCGGTCATCGGGAAGGTGAGGATGCGGGGGGCAGGGAGAAGCTGGGAAGGCCATGATAGTTGGTGGCCAGGCCACTGTGGTTGCTGAGAGCCAGGGCTTTTAATCCACGGGCAGAAAACTGCTCCTAAAAGGTTCTGTAGACTTAGGGGAAAGTAACTTGGTTCTCATAGCTTGTTGGAGAGCCATAGGCCAGTGACCTAGAAATTCGCACATCTCAGGCCTGGGCCCGTGGGAGCCTCAGGTTACAGAGCCAGGCCTGGGCAGGGTAGGGATGCCAGCGTGCTGCCTACAAGGGGTGGCTGGGGGCTCCATGAGTGTGTGACTGACTGCTCACCTGGCTGTGTAGCCTCGGCTCCCGCGTGTGTACAACAGGGGGAAACTGGACCTGCCTCCTGGGGCTGTAAGGAGATAATTAGTCTTTCTGAAGAGCATCGTAATCCCCAGATCAAAGGGGGCTCAGAGCTGCACTCACTTGACAGGAGCACTGCCAGCCTGAACACCCACTCCAGCGGGTGAGTTCTGTTGTGCAGACCCTCCAAGGTGCCACTTCCTACAGGGTTTGCCTGGCCTTGTCACCGTTCCCCCACCCACTCACAGGGTCCAGGCTCTGGCCTCCCCTGCCAATGGCTGCCATAGTTGGAGAGTTCATAGGCAGCACTGATAATGGACAGCGGGGAATTACTAATGCCTAACTCATAGATGGGGAAACTGAGCCTGAGGAAGTGAGGTGAAGTCACCAGGGCCTCCCACCAGATCTCAGCCCCCTCGCGATCTCCTCCACCAGACGCACTCAGCATTCCCCTCACAGGATGGCCAGTCACACGCAAAGATAAGCGAAGGAAAGGTCCCGGGGCTGCTCCCCTCCCCGCCCACTCTTTCTGACCTCCCCCGGCCGGCTGTGAGGACCTGGGCTCCGGCAAGGCTGTCACAGGGTGTCAGGAGAGGAGAGAGACACAGCAAAGTGGGGTGCCAGGCAGAGGCCAGGGGCTTTCAAAGACCGGGGCCCAAGTCCCCCCGGTGACATCGGTCATCATTCTAACCCTCCGTGTCCCCGGGAATGACCGCGTCGGGGATGCACCGAGTGGCGGGGGCCAGGCGCACAATGGGGCGACGCAGCGGCGCTCGCGGGGCACTGGGGCCAGTCTGGGCGCCGCGGAGGGGCGGGGGCGGGGGCGGGGGCGGGGCGGGGCGGGGCGGGGGCGGGGCGAGCCTCGGCCATCGCCAGCCCGGAAGGAGCGGGAGGAGGAGCCGCGGGACTGGGAGTCGTTCCCACGTGAGAGGCTCCGCGGCCGAATTCCTCGCGTGCGGCAGCCGCTGACCGCCCGGCGTCCGGCCGGACGGAGAGCCCTGGTCCGGCGTGCGCAGGCGGCCGGGCGGGAGGCGGGGGCGGCGCTCGGCTGCGCCCCGATGCGGCGGCGACCCCAGGAACTGTGAGCCCGGCGCGCGCCGTCGGAGCCCCTCGCGCCGCCGCGGGCAGCGCCCCCCGGGCACCCGGCATGCGGGCGGCCGACTCGGGCTCGTGGGAGCGCGTCCGCCAGCTCGCGGCGCAGGGCGAGCCGGCACCTTCCTGCGGGGCGGGGGCCGGGCCCACGCGGCCCCCGGGACTCGCAGCCTGCGAGCAGTGCGTGGACGCGGCCGGGCCCCGCGCCGGGGCTCCCCGGGTCCGAGCGGATGGCGACTGCAGCCAGCCCGGTAGGTGCGCGCGGGGCGGGGCGGGCGGCGCGGACGCAGGCCCGGGAGCCGCCGGGGCCGGGCGCGCGAGGGCGCTCGGAGCCGGGATCGGGAAGCCGCTGGCGGCAAAGTTCTCGCAGCGCGCGGAGCCCCGAGCCCTGGGCGGGTGCAGCGGGAGGCGCGCGGGACGCGGAGTGAGTTCCTCGGCGTGGGGACCGGGGCTCGGGGCTGCACCGGAGGACCAGGGCCGCGCTTGCCGGAGCCCGGCGATCCCGCGGCGCCTGGAGACCCAGCTCTGGGCTGGACCCCTCGTCTGCTTGGGGAAGCGTGGGAAAGGGGCCAGCCCTGCAAGAAGTTGGTTCGGCCCCCTGGGACCGCACCTGTGAGCCATCTGGCGGCCCCCGCGGAGTGCAGAGGGGAACCCCCTTCACCGCCGCCCCTCGGAGGTGAAATTGATGCCTCGCATTTGCTAGGAGCGGAGAGGTTGCTGCGTTTCTCATACACTTGAACTCCGAGTAATGCAGAAAGAGAAATTGCAGAGGTGGAGACACAAATGCAGTGATCTAATTGCGTATCGTTGGCTAATCCGCCCCAAGTGGAGAACAGCGTTTTACTGTTAAAGTGTTCCCAGTGGGTGTGCCCGTTCCATCCCACTCAGGCCTGTGCTGTCTCCCTTCCCCCTCCCCCTTCCCCCCAGGTTAGGGCATGGGGATGGGAGACAGGAACCCCTGATCCTCTTGACTGGAATAGGAAGAAACCTTAGAAGACGAAGGGCTTTTCTGAGAAGGGGCTGCCATCATCAGGTCCAAGTTCTGAATACTTTTTCCGGGAAAAACGGGAGGGGGAGGCACAACATAATTATTTCTTATTCATGGAACACCTATTGTGTTATAGTAATTCACATGCAACATATCCTTAAAATCTTATCACAACCCTGGGAGTGAGGCTGTGTTATCTACATGCAGATAAGAACAGAAAAGACCGGAGGTTAAGTGACTTGCCCAAGTTCCCAGAGTCCTAAATCATGGTGTTGGAATTCTCAGTTTTGTCCGTGGAAATCCAAAGTCTTAGCACCGTAGTACCTCTCCCAGGCAGCAAGCTCTCTAGCTGGGGAGCACACGGGCTTATTTCCCTAATAATCATCTCTTTCCTGTAAGAAAAAAGCCAAACGCAAGGCCCCCTATTCCTGTTTTTGCCTATGGTAGCCTCCCCAGGAGATGGAATGCCGCCTCTGGGTGTCAGGCAGTCTTCTCTCCTGTGTTGGAGTTTGCCTTTTCCCACCTTCTCCTCAGTTACACATAGCAGAGTCCAAGACGGGTTGATGTAAAAAAAAAAACAGCATCGATGCGAAGAGGAAGCAAACGGGAGAGTTTGGCCAAGTTGCTTCATCTTTTTGAGACTCAATTTACCCATCTGTACAGTGGAAATAATAGTACCAACGAAAGATTTGTCATTCCAAAGATGGTGTGTGTAAAACACCTTCCCTCATTCACCATAAATGCTTAATGCATGTTAGTCCTCAGCTCCTTCTGACATTACATGCTTGCTAGATGACCTGTCAGTGCTCCCACTGACTCAGTTTCCCATCAGATGGTGGCGCTCTCTGCTCCGTCTCTGCTTGACTAAGTCAAGATGACTTTTGTCTTGTCTGTAAAATACTTAAGTGATCTGAGGCTGAGTGTTGTGTCAGTGGAAGTTGTTTTCATGTAAACACGTACAGGAGATGGCTAGGTGGAGATAGGGCTGTTTACTTTGTGTCTATGTAGACTCCATTTGTGTGTTCATAATAATATCCTAATGACCCTGTGTAGCCCAGGAATGCCTGTTTCCTAGGTCTAGGGGTGGTTGTTATTCCTGCAGCCCTTATGGTATGTCCGTTTTAAAAGACAGCACATTGGAAATATCTTTTCCCAGTTTACAGATGACATCACTGCCATGAAACAAGATCAGACCAGCAGCTAAACCAGAAAGTTTGGAGTTTTCTCTACCCTACTACCCTTCACCCTTTCTGGTCTCTGGTTCTTAAAGACCAAATCGAGTTTCTGACAACTTCCATGATGGCCAGGCATTGAGGACAGCCTGCCATGGAAATGGTTTCTGAAACCATTGGCTGTTACAAGGGACTTTCCTCTAGGAGGGCAATGGGAACTCTGGCTCAAGCTGCAAGCTGAACTTGTTGCTGAAATAAACATTTCAGCCAGGCTGTGAGGTGGCTGTTCCTCGAATCTCAGCACTTGGTCCCAAGTCGAACGTGCTGCTCAGTTTAAGGAGCTGAAAGAGGTGCCCTGTTGTATGGAAGAGTCTGTGAATTGGCACTTTCAGAGATGTGGGGAAGGGAAAAGATAGAGAGGATGCTGGCTGGCTGGGATGGAGGCCCAAGCACCTTGAATTGCTCAGGGAGAATGTCCTGAGATCAGCAGGTGATGGCCCCGTGATGGTGACAGCTCTGGCCTCCAGGGTGCATGACCTAGGGACTGGAGCAGGAGGTGCAGATGTTGGATGTTTACACAATCCGCACCTGCTTCTGCCTCGATCGTATTTTACTCTGAGATGTTCCACAACCCAGTGTCCCTGTTGGCACCAAGGGCATAACTCCGTCTGAGGGGCAGATCATTCCAGAGCCCCCTCAGAGTGAGCCAGGTGCTCCCTGGAGGTTCTTAAGCTGGGAACAGGAATCCGCTTCTTCGATCTTTCATTGTCCATTCATTTGGTCACATTTCTTGAGCATCTGCTCCGGGCCAGGCACTGTTGTAGCTGCCAGGGATATGGCAGCAAAGGAGATGACTGCAGCCCTGGTTTCCATGGAGCTTACATTCTGTGGGAGGAGATTTCCAGTAGGCAAATAGGCACAGGATATGTCCAGAGATGGTGTAAGTGCTATGCAGAAAAATAAAGCCGGGGAGGGGTTAGAATGATGGGAGCGGACGCTGCTTAGCTTTTAGGTAGGGTGGACAGAGGAGCATGTTCCAGGATGAAGTGAGGTGTGTAGGTGCTGAGTTTCTAAGGCAAGAGGGTGTTGCTGATCAGCTAAAGGAACTAAGCCATTTTTTTTAAAGTGATGGGAAATTAGTATCTTTGTAGACAAGGCACCCTACATGTCTGTAACTGAAGCATCTGCACTCTAACCCTATTGCTCCATTTGGCATTTCTCTTAACCTGGAGCTCAGAAAGCCACGTGGCCTTATCCTGCCTCTTCATGTCCTCTACTTTTTAAAAATTCTGTATTATTTTATTATGATGATCGTTTGGGTTCTTATCACTTCTTGCCCCTCCTCTTTACATGAAACCCGCAGTTGAGGGGACCGGGGCGCTTGCGTGTCTTTGTCTTTGTGTACTGGCTCCCAGCACTGTACCCTCCCGGAGACTAGTTGTGTCATGAACTAAACAGGATGCCTTGTCTTCATGAGGCCTCCCAGCAACCCAGTGGGGAAGTGCAGTTGCTAACCCCATCCGTAGATGGGGAAACCAGTCCTTAGAACAGTTCAGTAACTGCCCAAGGCCACGCAGCCAGTGGGTGTCCCAACCAGGAATTTATCCCAGACTGTAGACCTCAGCAGTATGGAAAGACTTCATGTTGCTCTTAAGAAAGTAGACCCACATTGTTTCTGGTCTGTTTTTCCTTTAAATTTTTATCCTTAAAAAAAAAAAGTTTGTCCTCTCCTTGACATTCCTTGTTTTAAGCAACTCAAGCATTTGCTTATCTTTCTGCTGTTAGCAATTTCAGTGGGAGGTCAGCTCTCTGTGAGCCGTTCTGAAAAGGACTTCTGCTGGGGCTGGATGAGATGCAATCTCCACTGCTTGGAATTAAGAATGCTTTTAGGAAGCTGCCCACTAGAACCCATTGGTGGGTTTCGTGTGAGCATACTTCTGCTCGCAGGGCGAGGGCAGGATGGAGGCGATGGAGGCAATGGAGGGCTTGGTTCTTCTGGACAATCGGGGTGAAAGCCACTGCTGAGATCCACTTCCCTGAGGAGTCTCAACCTGCGGCCCGGCACCCCCCACCCTCCACCCTGTGTTGTGGTCCAGTGAGATGGACAGAACTTTATCCTTCTGCCAAGGCTGGTGGCACACCATAGTGGGTACAGGGCACCGGTTTTGGACTCAAACACACACTGATTTGAATTTGTCAGCTCTGCTCCTTGCTAGCTATATGCCCCTAAGCAAGTTATTTAATGTCCCGAACCTCAGTTTACCCTTCTGTAAAATGGAAATCGTATTACCCACCTCAGAGTTGTTGGAAATTGGACAGGAATCTGTGTGATGAACATCCTTTCCCCCGTGGAGCCTGATGCTGGGTCCATGCCATATGGAAGGAGGGGGAATTCCTGTTCCTCCAGATGCCAAAGGACTTGATGTATATGTGTTTAAAATACATATAATATTTTTTTTTTTATTTTTGAAGCTTGAAATATTGGGATTTACTCAAACAGGTGACTCCAAAGGGTGGCTAGCTGCTTATTTGGCCTTCTGAGTCATCACGAAATCTCCATAATGGGTACGAAACATCGTTTATGTTCTTTGTAATATTCCAGTTGAGTGAACTGGACAATTTGCCAGGACCCTCTAGCCATTCTGGAGGAAGAGTTTGTTCATTTTTTAATCATCTCAGGAGGAAAATAGCACCCCTGGCTCTGGAGTTAGCCTCCCTCATCCGTAACACGGCAAGCTGACAAAAATGGAACGTCAGCACATTTGCGCGTAGACAGATTTTAGTCCCAGCAGATAAGCACACCCAACATGTCATTAAAGCCGGCCGAAGCCATCGCCCTGGGGATCCCGTGTTTGTTGTGAGTCACTAAGGGCTGTAAACACTCCAGAGACACAGGCATGGTTATAGCGTGCGGGCGAGTTGTTTTAATGGGTTTACTCTCCGTGAGTGCGTCGTACGTTGCGGGTGTCAGATGAGTGCCTTTCAAGGGAGAGGGAAGGTCAGGCTTGCCTCCTGTCCACAAGGACAACCTCTGTCTCCCGTGGGGCGGCCTCTCTGAAGGTGGGGACTCCAGGCTTTCTCTCGTCTGCTTTTTGGATGCCTTCAGGAGAGGTCAGTTAGAGGATATCAATTGTGGCAATTCCCTGGGGCCCTCATCAAATGGCATTAGCCCATCACGTGCTGCAGTGGCACCCAATTTGGAGGAAATTCAGAGCCAGAAGAGTGTAACAGGTACGCGAGTGCTGCCTGCTGTCCCAGGCCTGAACTGGGTGACGCTAAGTCTGGCCTAAGGAGCAGGGAGCTGGTGGGCTCCGAGTGGGGCCTGTCCTCAGTCTACGTGCTGGACACTGGGGACTGTTTTGGGAAACGCCCTCCACCTGGCACCTGGTGGCTAATCCACAGCTGCCAGTGGCCTCGTCTTTTGTTGCTTCTTGGATCTGGAGGCTGGCTCAAGCTCCCAACTAGTTCGGGCTGTAACTTTATCACAGGCATTGACTGTGTTCACTACCTTTTAATTGTACAGAAGTTTCAGAAAAGCTCTCCTGGGGAATTGGAGAGAAGTAAAAACAACAGCTGCTATTTCCTGGATGCCTCATTCCCTCCCCTCACAGCGCAGCCTCAGCAGCATGTTCCTAACTTTGAAGTTCTGTGTGCCCAGGCAGGGAAGAATGTGGATGTTCATTCAGTTGGGTCCCATGAGTGTGGAAGGGCCAAGCAAGAACCAAGCACCTTGTTCCATGTATTCCTGTTGATCCCCCCATTCCTGTCAGCCAGCTGCCGTTCTCCCCATCTTACAGGTGAGACCACTGAGGTCTGGAGAGGTTATACTGGTTGTGGAAAGTAGCTGTTCCAGGCTGCCATGCTGCCCTCCCAGCACCCTTTCTCCTGCGGTTTCCTTGTCAGCTGACAATTCCCCAGGCTACCAAGCCACAGAGCAGAGGCTGAGCTGCTGAGAGTCATGGGATTTTTCTCCCTAGCACCTTCGGCTCACTGGCTTCCAATCAGCCAGAGCCAGTTGGGAGGGGGGGCCTCTGGGGCCCAGAGTGGTCCTTGGTCTCTGTCAACAGGAGACTCTGCCCCTACCCCTTCACCCTAGCCAGAAGCCAGAGGCAAGCTGGCTCCTGACAGGAGGTCCCCCTGCCACAACCGTTTGGAAACCTAGAACACAGAGCCCTGAGAGGGAAACCTCTGCAGGGATGGGGTCAACCCGCTCCCTCTACTAGGTGAGGAAACTGAGGCCCAAGGCTGGGAAGGGACCATACTCCAGGATGTCACACAGGGAGGCTTCCAGGGTCAGATATGAAACCTTAGAAAAGGCATGAGCTCGATGCCTCACACCTGTAATCCCAGCACTTTGGGAGGCCGAAGCATGCGGAGCACTTGAGGTCAGGAGTTCAGGACCAGCCTGGGCAACGTGGTGAAACCCCATCTCTACTAAAAAATAAATACAAAAATGAGCCGGGCATGGTGGCACATGCCTGTAGTCCCAGCTACTCGGAATGCTGATACAGGAAAATTAATTGAATCTAGGAGAAGAAGCAGAGGTTATAGTGAGCTGAGATCACACCACTGCACTCCAGCCTGGGCAACAGAGCAAGACCCAGTCTTAAAAAAAAAGAAAAGAAAGAAAAGTCATGGGAACGTCTTGGTAGCACTGGAAGTTTTCACCCTTTGCCGTCTTCCCAACCTTATCCAACCCATTCAAGGCGGGTCTCAGACTTCGGGGATTGCAGCGGTCTGGGGTGCTTGCTAAGGTATAGATTCTCAGGCTCCCCTCCCCTGCCAGGAATCCGGATTTGTATCAAGTACCCTGCGTAATTTTGGCATTCCACAGATCAGACATTGAGAACCTCTGCCCTTTGCTTTCCTGGGATTGGGTTAATTTTAGAGTAAGAAACCCAGGAGGGCACATACTCTGGTTTACGCTGTGTTACCCAGGCTGCAGCACAGGGACGATTCATGAAGAGAGCACACTAGCACCTTTTCACTCCCACCAGTGGCCCGAAGTACACAGTCAGGTAGATGGCCATCTAAGTTAAATCTTGCTTTTTTTCCTTTTTGTGCCAACCCCTGTCCGAGCACATGTGTTCCCAGAATCTACTAGAAAGAGGCACGTGCCTTTCTCAGTCTTGTGAACTCACAAGACTGCCCTGCAGTGAGACAGCACATGGAGGCTTTGGTGGCGGCTGTTCAGACACCCTCCTCCCGGCTCCAGGCTGCCCACCAGCACTCCGTGTTTCCCATTCATCCTGAATTCCTGGCTGCTTGAGCCCCGCAGAGGAGCCAAGGCGCTGGGCAGGGTGCTGAGGAGACAAAGGACACCAAACCCTTATTATCCTGTGATTCACCTCTGGGCCACATGTGGGGCCTGTTCGTCCATGCTCCCCAGCATGGCCCTCACCCTCCCCACCCCATCCCCCACCCCGGGTCCCTTTCATCGTCAGGCGTGATGCTCTTCAGGTGGTCGAACATCGGCTGGGTCTTGTCATTGCTTCCTCTGGCATCTCTACCTGTGTCAGCCAGACAGTGGAGAGCCAGTGGGGGGGGGGTTTCTATTTACTCTCTACCCTTTGGGGAGGGAAGCCAAGGGGCCTGGGAGGTTGCAAGGAGACTCTGCGTGTGGCCCTCCCCGGCATGGTAGCCTCTGGGCTTAAATGCAGCTAGTACGACTGAAGAACTGAGATTTAAATTTTACTTAATTGTAGAAGGCCACATGTGGCTAGAGCTGGCCCTGAGTCAGGGCACGAGGCTAATGAGTGTTTCCAAGGCCCGTCTCAGCTTGGGAAGCCTGAGATGTGTGTTTTTCCACTGACAAGATGTGTGTTTTCCACCCACAAGGAGCTGAGCCCTGACATCGGTGGGCTCGAATGCAGAGTCCCACCCCAGAAACTGACTCCAGGGTGGAGTTCAGAACCCCGCACTTTTTTTTTTATTGCATTTTTTGTATTATGGTAAAATGTATGTAACATAAAATTTACCATTTTAACCATTTGTTACATATTCAATTTAGTGACATTAAACACATTCACAGTGTTAGAGGACCATCACCACAATCCATTTCCAAAACTTTTTCATCACTCCAAACAGAAGCCATGCCCATTAAACCCTAACTCTCCATCCCTCTCCCCCAGCCCCTGCCAACCACCATTCCAGTTTCTGTCTGTGTATGTTTGGCCTATTCCAGGTACCTCATCTAAGTAGGATCACACAGTAGTTGCAGGGCTCTGCACTATTTATTTATTTATTTATTTATTTATGAGATGGAGTTTCGCCCTTGTTGCCCAAGCTGTAGTCCAATGGCAAAATCTCAGCTCATTGCAACCTCTGTCTCCTGGGTTCAAGTGATTCTCCTGCCTCAGCCTCCCGAGTAGCTGAGATTACAGGCACGTGCCACCACACCTGGCTAATATTTTGCATTTTTAGTAGAGACAGGGTTTCACCATGTTAGCCAGGCTGGTCTCGAACTCCTGACCTCAGGTGATCTGCCTGCCTCGGCCTCCCAAGGTGCTGGGATTATAGGTGTGAGCCACCATGCCCGGCCAGGTTCTGCAGTTTTAACATACAGTCCATCCCTGCCCCACTGCTGATGGTCTTGGAGCCACATCTGGAAGTACCGTGTCTTAAGTACTTTATCCCCAAAGTGTCTCACACTTCCCTTAACCCTTTAAACAGGGCTACCTCTCAGGTGCACTGGGAAGGTTTGGGGAAGACATAAATCCAGGTATCTTTTCCCGATAATTAAAACCAGCACCTTGTTACATCTCTGGCATTGTGATGCACATTTTAATTCTTATTTTAGAGACAGGGTCTCACTGTGTTGCCCAGGCTGGTGTGCAGAGGCTGTTCACAGGCATTGTCATTGCACACTACAGCCTTGAACTCCTGGTTTCAAGCCATCCTCCTGCCTCAGCCTCCCAAGTAGCTAGGATTACAGGCACGTGTCACCACACCCAGCAGCATCACTTTTGTCTGTTTGTGTGGGATGTAGCTTTTTACAAAGGGAAATGATTGGGGGTTTTGTCAGTTTTGTTTTCTTTCTTTTTTTTTTCTTTGAGATGGAGTCTTGCTCTGTCATCAGGCTGGAGTGCAGTGGTGCGTCTCAGCTCACTGTAACCTCCGCTTCCCGGGTTCAAGCAATTCTCTGCCCCAGCCTCCCGAATAGCTGGGATGACAGGTGCTTGCCACCACACCTGGCTAATTTTTGTATTTTTAGTAGAGACGGGGTTTCGCCATCTTGGCCAGACTGGTCTTGAACTCCTGACCTTGTGATCCACCTGCCTTGGCCTCCCAAAGTCCTGGGATTACAGGCGTGAGTCACCGCGCCCGGCCCTCCTTTTTCATAGCATATTTATGACTGCTAAGCCCCAGGACCACTCCTGCTTTTTGAGATGCTGTAGTGTAGGGAGACAACCTTCCCTTCAGTGTGAGAGAGATTTTCTGTTCAGCAACAGGATGGGCTGCCCTGGGAGGCAGTGGGTTCCCCAACACCGGAGGCATCAGGCAGGGACTCGGTGTGGCCCCATCAGGTTACCAGAGTGGTCATTTGGGGACTGATGCTGGTCAGCATCCATGTAAATACTCAATTTCCCATCCTGGCCTCCAGTCGCCCCCTCCATCTCTCCTTTCAGAGAAGGGTGGGGAGGTTGGGCCAGCCAGATCTGTGGCCCTGCAGCCACCTTCACAACATGAATGTTCCCTGCTGTCCGACAGCTTCAAACATCTGACCCAGGCTGAGGGTCACCGCTGATCTGGGGTAACCCTTGTTCCAGCACCGGAGGCCTCTGCGGCATTCCCTTAAACCTCCCGGGCCAGGGAGGAGTTGCTGGGCTTGCGTTTCCACAGTGCCAGCCCTCAGCCTTCCTGTGCTCCTTCGAGACCCTCCTGGGTGCACCAGCAGCTGACCAAGGGGCAAACCTGCATCCCTGGTGTTCATTCTCAGGGACAGAGGCTACCCCTTGGGTTCTGGAGCAATCACGGATGCCTCCCCTGCCAGCCTGGGCTGCCTTCTCCCTCCCACCAGGATACAGTGGTTCTTTTTTGAGACGGAGTTTCGCTCTTGTTGACAAGGCTGGAGTGCAGTGGTGCGATCTTGGCTCTCTGCAACTTCCACCTCCCAGGTTCAAGAAATTCTCCTGCCTCAGCCTCCCGAGTAGCTGGGATTATAGGCATGCGCCACCACGCCCGGCTAATTTTGTATTTTTAGTAGAGACGGGTCTCCAACTCCCGACCTCAGGTGATCCGCCCGCCTCGGCCTCCCAAAGTGCCGGGATTACAGACGTGAGCCACCACGCCCGGCCCAGTTCAGTGGTTCTTTGGGTGTGAGGTAGAAACGTCCACCCTGGGTGGCGTCTTTCTTCTCTTTGGCACCCTCAAATGACGTGTGAGGAGCTCCATTTTTTAGATGGGGAAATGAAGCTGATACACTGTGATCCCTCTAGGCCACTCAGAACTTTCTGCAACACTGGAAGTGATCTGTATCTGCATTGCCCAAGATGGTAGCCCCTGGGCTTAAATGTAGCTAGTACGACTGAATAACTGAGATATACATTTTACTTAATTGTAAAAGGCCACATGTGGCTAGCGGCTCCCAAGTTGGAGCTGGGCCTGAGTCAGGGTATGAAGCTAATGAATGTTTCCGAGGCCCATCGCAGTTTGGGAAGCCTGAGATGTGTGTTTTTATACCGTGCCCCCTTAGGGCTGCCGTGCGTCTCTGCATGGTCCCTGCACCACCATCCTCAGAGTCGCTCAGGAGCTTATTGTTTTCCAGTGTTGTCTCCTGGTTGCCATACTTGACCTGGACAATCAAAAATGCCTGAGGACTGGGCACAGTGGCTCATGCTTGTAATCCCAGCACTTTGGGAGGCTGAGGCAGGCAGATCACTTGAGGTCAGGAGTTCGAGACCAGCCTGACCAACATGGTGAAACCCCATCTCTACTAAAAATACAAAAATTAGCCAGGCATGGTGGCGTGCACCTGTAATCCCAGCTACTCTGGAGGCTGAGGTGGGAGGATTGCTTGAACCTGGGAGATCAAGGCTGCAGTGAGCCGAGATGGCGCCACGGTACTCTAGCCTGGGCAACAGAGAGATACCCTATTTCACACACACACACAAAAGAATGTGCCCAAGAATCTGCATTTTAAACAGACTCCACCCCTAATCCCAGATGATGCCAGCTCACTCTGCATTTTGAGGACCGAGGCTCCAGCACCTGCCGTCTTTACCTCTAGCATCAGGAGCCCTACTGTGTCCTTTGTGCCTTTGCCCCCAACCCCCAGGACCATCCCCCAGAACCGCTTGAGCTGGGCCGTTGACTCTCAAGGTGTGCCGCCAGGACCAGCAACATCAGCAGCGCCTGAGAACATATTAGAAATGCAAATTCTCAGCCGGCCGTGGTGGGTCACGCCTGTAATCCCAACACTTTGGGAGGCCAAGGCAGGTGGATCATGAGGTAAGGAGATGGAGACCATCCTGGCTAACGTGGTGAAACCCCGTCTCTACTAAAAA
This sequence comes from Macaca thibetana thibetana, assembly GCF_024542745.1. Classification (NCBI taxonomy): domain Eukaryota; kingdom Metazoa; phylum Chordata; class Mammalia; order Primates; family Cercopithecidae; genus Macaca; species Macaca thibetana. The sequence goes on from NC_065578.1 coordinate 13,663,953, forward strand.
TACAAAAAATTAGCTGGACGTGGCGGCGGGTGCCTGTAGTCCCAGTTACCCGGGAGACTGAGGCAGAAGAATGGCGTGAACCCAGGAGGCGGAGCTTGCAGTGAGCTGAGATCGCACCACTGCACTCCAGCCTGGGCGACAGAGCAAAAAAAAAAAAAAAAAAAAGAAGAAGAGAAAAAAAGAAAAGCAAATTCTCCGTCCACTCCAGACCTACAGAGTCAGAAACTGGGGGTGGGCCCGGTCTGGATCTTAACAAGCCCCGCAAGGCGATGCTGATGGACCTATAGTCTGAAAGCAGCCACTGGGCAAGGCAGCTTTAGAAGGCTTTTTCCACTTCTATTTTCCCTCCTTGCCTCCCTCTCCCCTCTCCCTTCCCCTTCTCCCTGTACCCTGGCCTGTTCCCTGCCCAGCTACCAAGGGCTGCTTGGCCCTTCTATGCCTAGGGGCTACTGGATGTGTCACTAGATGGTCTGTCTGCCTTTCACAAGGGCCTTCAGAGATCCTGGCCTTACCCAGGGGACCCCCTAATGGTGATGTTGGTGGGACAAGTGGAGCAGCAGCCTACAGCACCCCCGCCCCATCTTCTCTCCCATATCCCAGATGGTGGCCGCCTGCTCCCCCAGTGCCAGAATGTTAGAAGAACAGAAGGCCAGATGGGCCCATTTCCCTGGAGCCCCCGAGCCCCCCTGCCCTTGGGGATGCCTGAACGACGTCCGCCCACCCCACAGCTGTGCTCAGCAGACAGCGCTTTTCCATGTCACGTCTCCCCAGTGTATGGAAAGGCAGGGGAGGTGACGGGCAGAACATCAGCCCTGACTTTGCAGCTTACCTGCTGTGGGACCTTGTACAGTTCACTCACCCTCTGGACCTGTGTCCCTGTTTGGTGAAGTGAAATCATAGTGTCAGCCTGGCCTAGCTCACAGATCCGTGGTTACTTTATGAGAGCCCATGGATTTGGAAGCGCTTCACTCACTCTGAGGCACCTTAGAGATGCCATTGGTACCATCAGGTGCAGTTGGTACCATCGGTTGGTAGCTATAGGATGCTAGTGAAGACAGACCTGTACCTGGGGCGACCGAATTGTCCTGTGTTTCTCAGGACTTTCTTGGTTCTAGCACTGAACATCCCGCACCATGGGATATGCCTCGGTCTCAGGCAAGCCAGGCTGGTTGATCACAGGTGCCCTGCTCCACTGTGCCAGCCACACTCGGCTGCTTTTGCCATATAGAAAGGGATCCCTCCACCTTCCCAGCGGCTAATGCCTCACCTACCTGCCCTGCCCCCTTTTAGATTCCTTGATCACTTTGATCCTTCCTCATCACATAAGTACTTACCAGGCCCCAACTGCGCGCCTGGCACTGACAGCTGAGCAGGACGAACCCTGCTCTCATGGCACTTATATTCTGGAAGAGAGTTTTTTTTCTGCCTAAAACTCCTAACTGAAACCAGAAAGATACCCTCTCTTGCCCTCTCCCCAGATGCGACAAGTCCCCTTGTTCATCCACGTGGCAGGCATCCAGCACCTGCTCTGTTCTCGGTTTTGTGTGAGGCTCCACAAATGTGACCATCCCCCTTCCGTCTCCGGTGGAGGAGCTCAGGGCCTCTCTGTCCCATGAACCACCGTGGCTCATTCCTACCCTTTGCCTTGCTGGTTCTTGCCTCTGTTATCTTCCTACCCTGAACTAAGTCCACATCCTGCCCCATCCTGGGCCCCCAACCTTTCTGTGAGCCTTTCTTGCTCATTGCAGCCCCTCTGGGTGTAATTCTTGCAGTGCCATCTGCAAGTGTCACCCAGAGCACAGCGTGGCAGCGAGTCACGCTGCAGAAGGTGAAGTTGGCTCCTCAGCAAGCATGTGCCTGTGCCCCTTGCTAGGTGTTATGGGACCAGAGGAGAGCCTTCATCATAAACCCTGCTGGTTAATTACTTGCAGGTTTCCTTAGAGCACCTACTTTGGGTCAAATCCTTTTCTAGTTCCCTGTGGAGGAGCTCAGTTTTCTCTTTTATGAGTTGTTTGTACTTTCTTGTCTTTCCCTTCCCCCTCTGTCTTGAAGGACTAGCGAATCAGTTGCCACCTCTTAGGTTCTGTCCACAGTCTCCTGGCCATAAATAATCACGTCCCCTCCGCCTCTCTCCCTACCATCCTTCTTTGATCACACAGTTCCCAGGTCAGCTTGTAGGAGGACCCCTGGATCTATCAGCCTCCTGAGTATGGGGCTTGGGTGCGGTTGACTGAACACCCTCTCCTTCCCAGCCCAGTGTGCTTGCTCCCTCAAGGGGCTGCATAAGCGCTTGCTGTCATGTCCCCTTCGCCACTTTCCTGGCACATCCCTGATAGAGCTGAGCACACTGAGGTCAGCACCAGCAGCTGGTGCTTTGGGTGCTCCAGACGGCATCTGGCTCCTCTCAGCCTTCCCAGTGGGAGTCTGATTTTCCAGCCTGTGCCTGGAGATGGCCATCTCCCTGGAAGGCGCTGATTGCTCCCCTTTGGAGGTGACTTGAATCCCTACCCAGCAGGCAGGCGATGCTACCTTCTCACAGCAGAGCAGGCGTGCGCGGCCCAGGAAGGTCGGAATTTAGCAAAAGGGCACTTTTGCCTTACTCTGTGCTTGGTGGTGTTTAGGGCATTTTAGCCTTGTGTAGGGCAGGCTCCCCTCACTGAGCTAGATAGGACAGGTACACAGACACAGGGCTCTGAGTGTGAGGACGTTGGGGCCATAGAGCCCAGCTGCCTGGGTGCAAATTGTTCCAACAGTGGGGACCCTGAGCAAGTTCCTTAACCCCTCTGAGCCTCAATATCTTCATCTGTAAATTGGGGTGCTAGCTCTATCTAGTAGGGGTTTTTATGGAGATTAAGATCATTTGTATTAGTTCAAAATGGGCCAGATGCGGTGGCTCACGCCTGTAATCCCAACACTTTGGGAAGCCAAGGCAGGTGGATCCTGAGGTCAGGAGTTCGAGACCAGCCTGGCCAACATGGCGAACCCCCATCTCTACTAAAAATATAAAACTTAGCCAGGTGTGGTGGCAGGCACCTGTAATCCTAGCTAATCAGGAGGCTGAGGCAGGAGAATCACTGGAACCTGGAAGACAGAGGTTGCAGTGAGCCGAGATCGCACCATTGCACTCCAGCCTGGGCAACAAGAGTGAAACTCCACCTCAAAAAAAAAAAAAAAGGGGGGGGGGGGGCGGTGCTGGAGTGATATAAGACTCACCAGAGAGATGGCCAAGTCAGACAAGTCCAGAGTCCAGTACTAAATAGGATGTCAAGCACTGGGGCAGGATTTGGACTTCCTGGGGAGAAATTTTTGGAGTTAGCATCTGTCTGGGCTTTGCTCTCCCACTCAGAAGGGGACATCTGGTGACATTTGGTCAGAATCTCATGCATTATGAGTAGACCACACTGGAGATTCTTGGGCAAACTGCTTAATCTCTTTGAGCCTCAGTTTCCACCTCTTGTAAAATGAGAATGATGGCACCCGTCCTACAGGAGGAACTTGCTAAGTAGAGCTGCTGCTTTATCAATAAACCATCTTAAATACTGTGTGCAAGACAATGGATGGCAGATAATGATGTTTATTTATTTATTCATTTTTTCTTTGTTTTTGTTTTCTGAGATGGAGTCTCACTCCATTGCCCAGGCTGGAGAGCAGTGGCGTGACCTTGGCTCACTGCAACCACCACCTCCTGGGTTCAGGCAATTCTCCTGCCTCAGCCTCCTGAGTAGCTGGGATTACAGGTGTCCACCACCACACCAGGCTAATTTTTATACTTTTAGTAGAGACAGGGTTTCACCATGGGGCCAGGCTGGTTTCAAACACCTGACCTCAGGTGATCTGCCAGCCTCAGCCTCTCAGAGTGCTGGGATTACAGGCGTGAGCCACCGTGCCTGGCCTATTTGTTCATCTTAGACACACGGTCTTGCTCTTGTCACCCAGGCTAGAGTGCCGTGGCAGGATCATTGCTCGCTTCAGCCTCAAACTCCTGGGCTCAAGTCATCCTCCCACCTCAGCCTCCTGAGTAGCTAGGACTACAGGCACACACCACCATGCCTGGCTAATTTTTAAAAATTTTTGTTTGTAGAGACAGGGTCTCACTGTGTTGCCCAGGCTGGTCTCGAATTTCTGGTCTCAAGTGATCCTCCCACCTCAGCCTACCAAAGCCCTGGGATTACAGGTGTGAGCCTCTCACCTGGCCGGTGATGTTTAGTAAGCATGTGGTCTGCATCGGCAGTGGGAGGTGCCTCTGCATTGGGAGGTGCCTCTGCATAGGGTGGAGTGCCTGTACTTGAGGGTGTGCATTCTCGGGCACTCTCCTCTGCCTGTTGGGATATTGAGAGTCGTGACAGTGACTGAGCTTTGAGCTTTGTTGTCCATGACACAGGCTCAGGGTCCAGGCAGTGTGCTGAGCAGTGATAACAGGAGGTCCTTGCCAGGCTGGACAGAGACCCTGAGCTCCTCCGCTGGAGGCGGAAGGGAGACTGTCACATGAACCCAAGTCACAGGGGGCCTGGGTTGACCTAGGGAAGTCCTAGGGCTCAGCCTCAGGAGTGCCAGGTTCCAAAGGCAGTGGCGGAGCCTTCACCCAGCTGGATCATCCCTCAGGGAGGGGTCTGCCTCCCTCTGTACCCCGGAAGCATTTAAATGCCTGGGAGGCAGGCATTGATCGGTCCCTGCCTGACCAGTGGTTTGGCAGACCGTGGATCAGGTGACCATCTTGGTTCAGTCAGCTGCCTCTGTAAGAGTGGGCGGGGTACTCAGTATAGAGAGCTGCATCCTTCCAGGGCCTGTGGGAAAGTAGCTGTGGTGGGGGGAATTTAGGGCAAGGAAGACAGATTGACTCATAAAGTCCAGTGCAGTTGTTCCTCTTGAGTTTGAATACCTTCAGGGATTGGCAACTCACTTCCTCTCCAGGCAGCCCCTCCAATTTTTGATTCGTTTTAAGCATTCACTCACTTTTATATTGAGCCAAAAATTGATCTCACAGTAGCATCCACCCATTGGCCTGCACCCTACATTTGAGGATCTTACACACTGAGTCTGTTTTCTTGACGTGATAACCGCTCTGTTGTAAGAAGACAGCCACCGTGGCACGGGGGCCAGCTTTGTTTCTCCAGACATTTTTCCTCCTAGCCAGGGTAGAGTAGATGGGTTGGGTGGTTGCGAGCACAGGGCGTCTTGCCTTGATCCTCCTAGCTTAGCCAACCTTAGATCTCTCGTCCCCCACTGGGAGCCCTTTGTGAGGGTGGGGGAAGAGCCGCTCCGGAGCCTGTACCTTCTCTTGCACGTCCTAAGGAAGAATGTTCCCCAGGCTGAGCTGTGTGTTCCTGGCTCTCTTGATGTTTGTTTCAGAGGACATGGCAGAAGCTCAAAGACATCAGGCAGCCCCCCTGGAAGCAGGCAGGGAGAGGGCCAGGTGGAAATGACTGCGGAGTGCTATCAGGGTGGATGGAGCTAGCCCAGTAGCCTGGGCCAGACCAGGCAGGCGGAAATGGCCAGACAGATGTCATTCTCCTTTTCTTTTTCTTTTTTTTTCCTTAGAGACTCAGTCTTGCCCTATCGCCCAGGCTGGAGTGCAGTGGTGCAGTCTTGGCTCACTGTAACCTCCGCCTCCCGGGTTCAGGTGATTTGGCTGCCTTGGCTTCCCAAGTAGCTGGGACTACAGGCGAGCGCCGCCACACCCAGCTGAATTTTTGTATCTTCTAGTAGAGATGGGGTTTCACTGTATGTTGGCCAGGCTGGTCTCAAACTCCTGACCTCAGGTGATCTCCCTACCTCGGCCTCCCAAAGTCTGGGATTACAGGCACGAGCCACCACACCCAGCTTTATTCCCCTTTTCTGTAGCCCGCCCTGCATCCTCACTCCCATGCCATCAGGTCAGAAGGAACCCAAAGGCATGCAGTGGCAAGTTTACATATTCCTTTTGGGGTCCATGAGTAGCGTCCACGGCCAAATAAACAGTACTCACCTCTTGGCAAGAGGGTCCTGAGAACATGAGCACTCAGCCGAGAGATTACAAAAAAGAGGAGGGCTAAGGTGGAACAATACATTAACTGTCGACCATTGGAAAAAGGAGATTGAATTTCTCTGCCTGGGAATTTTTAGCCTGAATCAGCAGCCTACCTTCTAGGCCAGGGCAGCCTGAGTTGGTGGGTTGGATGGGGGTGTGGGGTGGGGAGGTTCTGATTTTTTTTACCCCGCTTCCCCAAAATTAGCTTTCTGCAGGTGTTCCTGCAGAGAAGATGCTAATTTAGAAGACGTATAGCTCTCTCCAGAGATTGGGAGCAGGGAAGATTTCCTGGGCACTGGAGTTATCCTGAGTTAATTTTCATGAACGCTTAAAGCTGACAACGCTTTGGTTCTGCCCATGCTCTTTGCTGAAATCCATGTTCTCTGCTCACCAAAGAAGGAACAGAGAGCTGCTGTCCTCTTGTCTGGCTTCCTGGGTTTGGGCTTCGTTGTCCTGGGCATCAGGACTAGAGAATAACTAGAACCCTGCATTGGTGTTTTGTTGGATTTCTGGGATATCTGCAGCTATGGGCTGTCTACCGCTGGAGGTGGGGTGACCTCATGGCTTGGTTGGTGGTCAGCCTGCAATTCCAGAGAGACGTGGCAATGAGCCCACAATACAGGGCTTGTTCATGTCCCAAGTCGTGTTACAATGCAAACACCTGCTCCTGATTAGGACTTTTATTTCTTCAATTGGTTTATTTTCTGCTGCTTCACTCAAGCGTGGAGGCAGTGTTGAAGCATCACAAGCCGCGGTGTTTATGTGGCTTGTTTTGTTTTACACTTCCCACCCCTACCAGTCCTGTACGCCCAGGGTACACATATTTTTCCCTTCTCCACCTCAAGCAGCCACGAGTGATCGTGGTATTATTGCAGATGTGTCACGAAAGAGGTCCCCAGACGTTCCAGGGATATATGTGGTTTGAGGTTTGTGGAGTGGGAAGAGGAAAAAGGAAAGATCTGGTAGAAGCTCAGCTCAAGACAGTAGGGCAGGAGAAGGCCAACTTAGAGAATAAAACATGTAGATGAAAGAAACACTTCCAACCTGCTCCAAATGTTAACACTCAGTGTTTCTGCACACCCTTCTGTTCTTTATTCAAGCTGCGCACTTTGATTCTGCAGCAGCCGAACCTAGAACCTGCTCTTCTCTAGTCAGTATCATTTTCTCCCGGGAGATGAGGGGTAGAGGGTGGCTTCAAGGAAAAACATGTTTTGGTATGAAAGCGCCTCTGGCCAGGAGAGTGTGGTCCTAAGCGGGTGTTCGGCTTGGTGAAAGGATGCTTTTGCCCCTGGGCTTGTGCCTTGGGCTGGCTTTAGCTCAACAGGCACTTCTTGGGCTTAGAGCACAGGTCAGGGCTGCACCAGCTGTTGCAGCTTATATAATACCTGGCTCCTGCCAGGAGGGTGCTCCAGGAAGACCCGGAAGGATGCTTCTCTGTACAAGAGATTTCCTTGTCTGGGTTAGCAGGGCCTCTAAGAAAGGCAGGCCTGGAGCTGGTCACCACTGGTGAAAATTCGGCATCGCCCTTCTGTCTTCCTGCTTGTTGTGTTCTTGTGTTCTGTTGAACTGGATGTGAGCTGCGTGTGTGTGTGTGTGTGTGTGTGTGTGTGTGTGTTGTGGGGGAGGAGAGCCTTGGGTTTTTTTTTTTTTTTTTGATTTACATTTTTCGAATAGTTTTCTCCTCTGCTCTCCCTAGAGGCGGCATGCAGAGTGGAAACAGCGTTTGACCTTTGTGAATTGTGAGCGGAGCTAGCCAGACAGACGGGGAAACATTTGGTGGGAAGTCAGAGGCCACTCAGAGCAAGACTTAAAGTTCCATTTCTACCTTTTTCAGACCAGAAACCAGAGAAAGCCAGAGGGGACAGCGGCAGAATAGTGCCCAAGTCTCCAGATTAGGATTGCACGATCACTTCCTCAGCAGTCACCCCCCAGCTCCTGGAGAGCCTACTCCGGGGACCTCTCAGCAAAGAATGTTCTACCTGAGGATGTACATCAGAGATTCCAGAAGTCTCTGGGGACCCAGGACAGTGCTTCCTGGCAAGGGCTGGTCTCACAACGAGAAGGCAGTGTGGCTCTTGAGGGAGGAGCAAGAGGGAAAATAATAATCACAATGTATATAGTACTTGCTGTGTGCTCAGCACCATTCTTTTATGTATAGACCCTCGATTAATCCTTACAACAATCTCGTAAGAGAGCTACCCTTACTCCCATTTTACAGATGAGAGAACTGAGGCGTGGAGAGGTGAGGTGACCTGCTCAAGATCACTAGGTTAGTAAGTGGCTGGGATGCCTTCCTTGGAGATGTGTTTCTAGCTGCTTAGATGGCACCGCCTCTCAGGCGAGGTGCTCAGTGAGTGTTAAAACCAAAAGTTGGGCCGGGCACCGTGGCTCATGCTTATAATCCCAGCACTTTGGGAGGCCAAGGAGGGTGGATCACCTGAGGTCAGGAGTTTGAGACCAGCCTGACCAACATGGTAAAACCCTGTCTCTACTGAAAATACAAACAAATTAGCCAGATGTGGTGGCGCACGCCTGTAATCCCAGCTACTTGGGAGACTGAGGCAGGAGAATCACTTGAACCCGGGAGGTGGAGGTTGCAGTGAGCCGAGATCTCACTACTGCACTCCAGCCTGGGCGACAGAGTGAGACTCCTCAAAAAACACAAAAACAAAAAAACACACACTGGATATGCAGCTTCTACGTCAGGGTCAAGCTTTCCTGTGGGGGAAGAAGTTCTGTCTTCAGACATAAAGGTGACTCAGGGACTTGAGTTTGTCTGCCTCTTCCCGCTCCCAGCTCCCCCTCCTAAAAAAAACCTCACATTTTTCTGTGCCTTAATTATACATTTGGTTCACAGACTAAACTGCTGAAACTCTCTAAGTGAAGTAAGCGTGTTTTTCCAATCAGCTGTGTTCATTTCTGGTCCTGAAGGTTGTGGCCTGATGCCGGGGAGACAGTTGTAGGGGTGCCCTTGGTCTCCTACTTGGTTTCAGAAGCCGTGCCTGCCGAGGCCCCTGGAGATGGGATGGACCATTCTGGAATTGCAGGTCTCTCTCGCCTCCAAATAGGCAGGGACCCGAGGGGGACAGGAATGGACCGCCCCAGAGAGGCAGTCTGCAGCGTGGACTGCCTGGTGTCTGTGAATGGGAGATGGGCCAGGGGCAGGAGTTAAGTGGAGAACTGGGCTTGGGCCCCCCATACCCCAGTGTGACCTGGCTGAGTCGTGGTGCTGTTCCTGGGGCCTTGGGGTTGGCTGGCCTTTATTTAGGACAATAAAACCCACCATTGTAATCTTCCCAGGCAGTTGGGCTGATAACAGAGAAGTGAGCACTTGGAAGGAAGGAAAAGCGCTTTATTCAGCACTTTTTCAATATCAGCAATATCAGCCCGCAGCAAGGCCTTCTGCGGATGGAGGCACCATCCTGTTCCGGGCAGGGCAGGAGGTCTCTTGCCCGCCTGCCAGCTGACCTGCATCCTGGGCTTCCTTCCGAGTTACAGTCATTGGATTTTGGGGTTGCAGTGGCCCTGCCACACGTTCAGAACAGCATCCCGAGACGAAGTACCGCAGGGGACAGCACCAGGCTGCACGGGGGCTCGTGGCCCACAGCTCCCTAGCTTTTGGCTCTTGGTCAGGCTCCTTATCCCTTTTGCCTTAGTTTCCCCATCTGTCAAGTAGGCTGAAACTACCCCTGAGGTCTCTGGGACGTTGTAGGGGATGTGTGCCCAGCACCAGGAGCGCCCCTGCAGGCCTCGCAGCTGCAGGTGGTGGAAGTCCAGTGCTGGAGGCTGAGTTGGGTCTCCTGTGAGCTAGTCCCCCATGGCCAGGTCCTGGTCTTTCTCAGCCCAAGGTAATTTTTCAATTAACTCAATTGGCTGGAAACCGGGGCGCCCTGGAGTGTGGGAAAACGTCCCGGGCCGGAAGGGCCCTCCCCTCTGCCCCCACTCATTTGGGGCTTGGCTTCCAGAGGGAGGATCCAATTTCACATCAGGACACCAGGATGTGATCCCCGTGCCCCTCTGAAAAATCCCAGATGGCGCCTTCTGGAAGCCCTAGCGGCCTCTGCACTGGCGGCCAGTCTGTCCTCCCTCCCTGCCCCCTTCCCCACCCCGGCTGGCTCCCCCGCCGGTGGGGAGAGCCTCGAACGCTGCTCGTTAGTGACTTTATTGTTAAACAATTTAGCAAGGCAGCCCTGCCAGTTTTCATAAGTGAAACATTGAAAGTATGCAAAGCATATTTTATTTCTTCCTGGAGCAGCTGCTCAGTCAGGCTGGCGAGTAATCGGGAGTGAGTTATATGGATTTGTGAGCTGCCCTGCAGTACTTTCAAGCCCCCAGCCTCGAGAGCCTCCCACCAAGGGGCAAGTGTCCGCTCCGGCCCAGAAGACTTGGGCAGCCTGAGCCCAAGACGTGCTCTCCTTTCTTGCCGCCTGCATGGAGTCAGGCATGCTCTGCGATGGCATCAGCAGCTGTCTGCCAGTGTTGACGGAGGGCCCATGGGTGCCAGGCCCCTTCCTGAGGCTTTTTATCTGTCCTCAGGCATTGGCACAGCAGCCCTGGGAAATGGATACTATGTCATCTTCATTCTCCACACAAGGGCAGGGAAGTGACCTGCACGGTCAAACAGCTACCCAAGGACATTGCCAGAATTTGAACCAGGCCATCCAGTTCCAGAACCACTGCTCTTCACTGTCACTGTGGCTACTTTACAGGTGAGGAAGTAGAGGGACGTAGAGGTGATGTGATTGCCGGAAACGCCCACTAGGTGTGTCCCTTCAGAAGCTGCACGGGAGACAGTAAGCCCCCCAGGTTTGCCATTTGCTCAGACCCCAGACCCCGCTCTGGACTTGGTTTAAATACTCCTTTTTTTTTTTTTTTTTTTTTTTTTTTTTGAGGCAGAGTCTCACTCTGTTGCCCAGGCTAGAGTGCAGTGGCACAATCTCAGCTCACTGCAACCTCCGCCTCCCGGGTTCATGCCATTCTTCTGCCTCCGCCTCCCGAGTCGCTGGGACTATGGGCGCCTGCCACCACGCCCGGCTGATTTTTTGTATTTTTAGTAGTGACGGGTTTCACCATGTTAGCCAGGATGGTCTCGATCTGGTGTAAATTCTTTAGAAAGCACGCGTCTGTTCACTATGGAGATCTGAAGATGTGGGAACTGAAGGCTCACCACCCTTGTGTGATGGCGACATCTAGGAGAGCCTTCAGCGGAGCCCCCGTTCACCTACGTCGCCTCTCAGTGTAATTATTTACATCTGCAGGGGCCGCCAGCATGCTTTACTAATTTTGCTGCATTTAACCCGAGTTGAAATCTGACACTGGCTTAGCATGTTCATGCCCAAGCGTGTTTCCAGTTTGGTGTCCAGCTCATGGTGTAGCCAGTGGCCGCGCGGTTGAGGTTGTGGATTCCAGACACTTTCCTCTAGGCTTTGGTTTGGTTATCTATAACATGGGAATAGAAATGTCTGTTCTTTCCCCTAGTCTTCTCAGAAAGTTAGCTGTCCCACCCGGAGCTAGACACGGGAGAACCTGCTCTGTGACGTGTGGGGCGGGCAGCTGCCATCTTTCTGTGGGTTCTGGGAATGGGTGGAGAAGGAAACTGAGATGCAGGGTTTTGTGCTGCTGAGTCATACTCAGGGTGGGAAAGAAAGCCGGGCTGGGCTCTGCCTGCCGTTGTAAGGCCGTGCTTAGGTTGCTTCCTCCCGATCTGCAGTGAGATTTGGGCTCCCTGTGTGGATGGTGTCATGAGGTGGTGGGTGTAACTAATGCGTGGCCTTCCGTATTTTTCCTCTTTGGGTGTTGGTAATTTTTTTTTTTCCTCGAGGGTGGGGAAGAGGGAGGATGGATGAGGATGGATGGAAAAAAGCCCTGCACAGTGAGGATGTGGAGGGAAGCAGGCAGTGCTACCCGGGGCTTGCTGTCCCTCCCCTGGGTACCTCCCTTCAGGAGCCTGGCCTTGGGGAGCGGAGGAGATTGTTGCAAGAGCCAAGACTGGGGGACCTGGCCATTTTTTTTCATCTGAAGCTCAAAGACCCAGAGTTCCAAGAAAGGCCCAGTTTCAACTATGTGCCTACCTGTGAGACTATTTGTCCTGGCATTTAGTTTGAGAAGCAGGCACAGCATGGGGCTTAGGGCTGGGAGCCTATCCAGTGGTTAGGAACATGAGCTTTGGAATTAGACCAGCTGGGGTTGGGATCCAGCTGTGCCACCTGGACCAGCTCCGTGACCTTGAACAAACCAGCCCCCCTGTTCAAGCCTCCATTACTGCCTCTGCAAAACGGAGAGAATGCTAGCACTTCTCCCATGGGGTTGGTGAGAGACTCTGATGAGCTGAGGCTCAGTGCCAGGCACATAGTGAACACCCAAGTGGGAGCTGACACCCTCAGGTGAACCCCAGTGGCTGTGGGTTGGTGCAAAGACTGTCCAGATGGGGGAAAAGGAGAAAGACTGATATGGGCAGGAAAAGCCTGGAAATGGCTTTGAGGCAGAACTTGGAAGGTTTGTGCCATGCAGTGTTTCAATCCAGAAGGACTGGTCACTGGGATCAAAGAGAAGCTAGAATTGAAGTCTAAACAGTGATAAGTGCTCACTGCTTAGAAGAGCTAAGTTCCCTTGTCCATTTTTGCTCACCTAGTTTCTGAAGAAAGAATAAGGTAGCCTTCAAGTTTGTAAGGACGCTAGGTGCCCAGAAAACTGTCTCTGACAAAAGCAGTGTATCAGGATTCTTTTTCAAGTACAAGGGATTAAAAAGTGCAACTCAAACTGGCTTAAATGAAAAAGGGAATAATTGGCTTATGTAACTGAAAAGTTCAGGAATAGGTTCTGGCTGCAGGTGTGGTGTGATCCAGGACTCAGGTATTCGGGTATTATCTGAATCCTGTCCTAGTCTCATTGACTTCTCCCCTCCCAGTGTCAAGACAGCTGCCAGCAACTCCAGGCTCCATCCTCACAGCCTGAGCCCATTGGTAAAGAGAGAGTCTGGATCCTGGTCCAGAGATTTACCTCTGATTGGACTGACTTGGGTCATGTGCCTTCTGAGCCAGTCACAGTGGTCAGGCTGATTCAGTGATCTCATTAGCCAGACTGGGTCGTATTTTCATCCCTGAACCACAGGTGTTGACAGTGGGGGCTCCCCAAAGGGAAATGGAGGTGCCATGTTGAAAAGAAGAGTCATAAAATATCAGCCAGACAGAAACGTCTGCTGCCCAGTCCAGGAGGGGATAATAGAGAAATTTGGAAAGAAAAGGCTGGATGAGGTGGCCTCTCAGAGGAAGCGGTAGCATGGAGGCTCAGCTCAATGGCTGTGCTAGGAGTCTTCCTTGTACCAACAGGATGGCCCAGGAAGCCCCGTCCCAAGTCGGCCCACCTGACTTGTGATGAACTGGCTACAACTTGCAGCTTCTAATCCTCAGTGGAAAATGTGCTCATTAGGCCGGGCACGGTGGCTCATGCCTGCAATCCCAGCACTTTGGGAGGCCGAGGCGAGCAGATCACTTGAGGCCATGAGTTTGAGACCAGCCTGGCCAACATAGCGAAATGCCGTCTCTACAAAAAAATACAAACATTAGCAGGGCATTGTAGCGCATGCCTGTAATCCCAGCTACTCGGGAGGCTGAGTCAGGAGAATTGCTTGAACCCAGGAGGTGGAGGTTGCAGTGAGCCAAGATCATGCCACTGCACTCCAGCCTGGGCAACAGAGTGAGAGTCTGACTCAAAATAATAATCATAATAATAAGTAACTTGTCTGTGGTTTTACATTAAGCAACTGAATTGGGATTAAAGGGGAAAAAATTCCTTTATTAAAACAACAGTTAATAAATACTAACTTAAAAAACAAAAAAAGAAAATGTACTTATTGAGGGCTGGGGGAGGCAGCTGGCCAGGCCGTGAGCAGAGGCCAGCACTTCCCCATCCCTCCTGCCCAAGCAAATTCCCAAGTAGGGAGGAGCAGACTCTTCACAGTCATCAAGGAGGCCTGGCCATGGGCTTTGGGATTGAGTCGTCCTTCCTGCCACCACCAGTCGGGGACCCAGCCACCCTGGTGGCAGGCAGGTGCCTGCCTCTCCCACCCCAACCCAGATGGTGTTTTTGGAGATTTACATTCCTCCGGGTGCCAGAAGCACCTGCCAAGTGATTTTTTGCAGCCTCTGCCATGAAGGTGTTAACCCAGACTTCCGGCAGACCCCGGGGGGCTGCATCCTGCAGTGCCAATCCTCAGGTTAAGTGGGGCTGGAGGTCTGTGATTCCTTGACTTCCCCAGGACATCTCTGCTTCGGAGCCTGTGACTATCACCCTTCCAGGGCAGCGACATGGTTGCTGCCCAGCCTGTGTTTGGTGAGGGGTGGGTGAAGGCATGCAGGAGAGGACCGGGTTTCTGGGGTGTGGAGCTGGGTGGGCCCAGCCCCCCATGGGAACTCTGAGCAGCAAGATGGTAGAAGAGGATTCGCGTGGCACTCGGGGCCCCCGAGGAGGGTCTGGCTAAAGGTGTGTTTACGGGCCAGCAGCTTCACCGGAAGAGCCTCTGCAGGGAAGACGGTTTCACCACCACCTAACGGAAAAAACAATTACTGTGCAATATGAGAAAAGGACAAAGGCTGTATTACCTGAGTCCCTGCACCCTCCACACCCACCTGTAGTAAGAGTTACCAAGCGGCTCTCCGGGCGGGGGAGCGCCTTGGAAGAAACCCTGTAGGGGAGTAGGTGGGTGTTATTTGAGAGTCTTCTCCTATTTGGGGATGGCTGGACTGCTTCCCGTCACCCCCTGCTGAGTGTCAGGATCATATGACATAGGCCCGGAGGACATGGAAATCTCCACCAAGCTGTGGCAGGGCGGCCACAGAGCCCAGCAGACCTGGGCTTGATCCCGTGTCCTGCCAATGTCTGTAAGCTTCAGGTAGGGACCACCGCAGCCCTGCATGGCTCCCACTTTTACCTGCCTGCCACCAGGGACTGGGGACTGAGGGACGGATGGGAGGGTCCATCTGGCAAATGGGGACAGAGGTGGTTCAAGAAGATGGCGCTGCTTCCAGCTCCCCACGCAGGGACCAGGCAGGAGAGGGGAGGCCAGGGTGGGCCTGAGAGGGTCAGCCCCATGGAAGGAGTGATGCCAAGGCTAGGCTCACCTCGCCCTGGAAGGCTCAGGGTGACCAACAGAAGCGTGTTCCTGAGGCTGGCATTTTCCAGCCTACAGCCACCAGACGTCTCACTCCACAGACAAGCCTTAGGATGCTGCGAGCTGAGTTTCCTTATGGCAGCTCTGGTCATATACAGAGCTTGGAGGAGGCTTTGGAGGAGTCTGCAATAGAGAGCCGGTGTGGCTGCTGCAGCGGCCCTGGGCTGGGCTAATCCAGGACTCCCAACCCCACTCAGACGCTGGGCCAGCTGAGCAAAGAGGCTGAGGTTCTGTGACCTCAGGCCTCCCCGTCCAGGGTAAGGATGAAAATGGGGGTAACTCTCCAGGGAAGGTTTCAGGGCTGTCTGCCCAGCTGCAGGCCCAGACAGGAAAGGTGCACACGGCTTTTGTCTGCCTGCACGGCGTCTTGAGTCTGGCAGCCGTACCCACAGGAGAAGGGGAATAGATCAGTGGTTACAAGGAACAGCAAACTTCCTATGTTTAACTGCATATTCTCTCTGTGACTCAGTTTCTTTTGTAAAATGGGGAGGTCCCCTTAGGGTCCTTAAGGGGACTGAGAATTCATGCACATGAAGATTTCTGTCAATCTCAACACATGTGAAGGGCTCAGAAAGCGTGACTCTGATCACCTGGGCAAAGGCGACAAGCACATTCAAGCTCAGAGCAAAGATGCATTTCTTTC
The DNA here is from genome assembly GCF_024542745.1 of Macaca thibetana thibetana. Classification (NCBI taxonomy): domain Eukaryota; kingdom Metazoa; phylum Chordata; class Mammalia; order Primates; family Cercopithecidae; genus Macaca; species Macaca thibetana. Next base: position 13,679,772 of record NC_065578.1, read on the forward strand.
CTGCCGCGTGCTACACCCGCAGAACTGCAGAACAGAGGAGGTCCCTAGTCCCCTGGCGAAGACCCCCGCCTGCTCTGCCCTGGGCGGTGAGCTCTGCCGGCCTCCTCATCTCTGATTCTTCCTTTCAGGACTCCCCTCCTCTGCTGGGTACCTGCTTTGTTGGATGCATTAATACATTCGTCCCGTCACTGCTTAGTCTTGGGGGCCTGGGAGTCCCTGTCTCTTAAGATGACTTTGCCCATGAGAGTCATTGTGTCTCTTTTTTTTTTTTAATTTTTATTTATTTACTTATTCATTCATTCATTCATTCATTCATCCATTCATTTATTTATTTATTTTAGACAAAGTCTCTGTCACCCAGGCTGGATCACAGTGGCACAATCTCGGCTCGCTGCAACTGCCACTTCCCAGGTTCAAGCAATTTTCCTGCCTCAGCCTTCCAAGTAGCTGGGATTACAGGTGGCTGCCACCACGCCCGGCTAATTTTTTGTATTTTTGGTAGAAACGGGGTTTGGCTATGTTGACCAGGCTGGCCTCGAACTCATGACCTCAGGCGATCCATCCCCCTCGGCTTCCCAAAGTGCCAGGATTAAGTCATGAGTCACCATGCCCATTCATGTCTCTGTCTTAAAACTAACCCTCCAAGGACAATATGATTCCTTATTTTTAGAACAGGCATCATCCCAGTGTACTAAAATCACATCTGGACCTGATTTGGCCCCAATTCAATAATACCAAGAGTGGTGGCCAAGGGGGCACTCACAACCTACTAGGTGCTGCTGGACCAGTGCACGGCAGGGCGGCACAGAGCCCAGCAGACCTGGGATTGATCCCGTGGCCTGCCAATGGCTGTGGGCCTCAGGTGGGGACCACCGCAGCCCTGCATGGGGTCATGAGATGGGGGCTGTCATCCAGCACCTGGCATCCACCTACTCAGGGGTGGCAGCAGCCATGGTCTCTGCAAGGCTTCATGGAGACAGTGGCAAGTCAATACAGAGCGCTTGTCACTTGGAAGTGACCTCCATTTGGCTGTGGTGGGTGTGGGACCATTCTCTAGGCATCCAATTTCTTTCCCACTGTGTGTGTGTGTGTGTGTGTGTGTGTGTGTGTGTGTGTGTGTGTGTGTGTGTGGCTCAAGCAAACACCCTGGTGTTTCCTGGACACACAGACCCCTCGCTGTTCACAAATCCACCAAGATGGATGGGGTTTAGACCAGGATACCGCTTTCATGGGGGCCTGCTGGAGAATAGGGGGTTGGTTGGTTGTGTATCTGGATTTATTTTGTGGGGAGGGCTACAAAAATGAGTTTTTAATGGAAAATCTGAAATATGCTACTGCTAAATTTAGATTTTTTTTCTTGGGGTATAATTCACATACAGTAAAATGCTTGGCTCTTAAGTGTACAGTTTGTGTTCAGTGAGTTTGCATGGCTGTTGATCAGGGCGTCCACCCCTGATGGTCAGCTGGGGACGGTCCCTCCAAGCCTGGACTCCACTCAGAGCCCCCCAAGCTCTCTGCCTCCCTCGTTCTCTAGACTTGATGACTCAGCCTTCAGCACATTCATCTCTGCTGTTTCATCCCACCTTCCTGGGCTGGGGAAACCCGAAGGTCAGGGTTCTGCAGTTAGTGAGGCCAAAGTCTTCTTCCGGAACATCAAGGAGGTTTACCCTTTTCCGACACGATCGTGATGAGCTACATTTGACCCTCATGTAGAACCTTCCGGAGAGTTTCCACTGAGATGATTGCTTTGTTTAATGTTTACCACAGGCCTGAGAGACTGGCCTTGGCTCCATTTTCAGATAAGACATCAGAGGTTGCTTGTCCACAGGTCAAATAGCTGGGAAGTGGGGGAGCCAAGACTGAGCCCCAGCGAGCTGACCCCAAACCTGTGTGCCCGCCTCAGCACTGCACTGCGTGCCTCCCAAGAACACGGCATGGAGCACGGTGTTGGGTGTCGGGTGTGGGCAGAACAGTCCCTGCCCTCGTGGAATGGACAGGCTGGCTCCATGGCCATACCCTTCTCCAGGGGCTGTGCAGGGAGTGTCCCTAGTGGAGGGCCAGGACCGCCATGCACTGAGTGACTGACTCACTCATACCCTGCTGAGGGGCATGCCTGCCTTCACTGGCATCTGCCAAGCCTGGTTGCCGCCTGGGCCCTGCTGGCTCAGGAAGCCCTTGTGTCACCCACAGACCTTGCTCCTCTCCTTTTGGAAGGTGATAGCGTGACAGTTGAGGCTGGAAGTGCTGGAACCAGACCATCTGTGTCCAAACCCTGGCTCTGCTCTTCACCCTGTGTGATCTTGGCCAAGCCATTTAACTCCTCTGTGCCTTAACTTCCCCATCTAGAAACTGTGGATGATGATAGTAGGATCTGCTTCATGGAGTTACTGTGAGAATTAAACTAGTTAAGCAGGTAAAATACAGCAAAGCTTAGGGCATAGAGTATGTGCTCAAGAAGTATTAAGAAAGATGTAATTGTTATTATAATAAATAATACTCATAATATTATTGTTAGTTAGACCTTTGGCTTGGGGAGGCTGAGTTTACAAACCTACAATTCACCCAGAGTCTTAGCGGTCCGAGAGGTTGCCTTCTGTTTTAGGTGGCTGCTGTAGCTCTAGCCATTAAGTCCACTTTCCAGAAGTAGAGAAGGTGGAGAAAGGTGGAGAAAGAGGTAAAGCCCTATTTTTGTAAGGGTCGGTCCTCTTAAGGAACTTTTTTTCTGCACCTCACTGGCCAGAAGTGTGTCACATGGACAACCCTAGCTGAAAGGGAAGCTGGAAAACAGCATTTTTGAAAAGTGGGACTCATTGCTTTTGCAGACTAAAGGAGATGGGCTGCAGAAGGGCAAGGGTCTGCCCCAGCTCCCTTTGCCACCTGGTATGGACCTTTCCTCTGAGTGGGTACCCCACACCCCCTTTCCCTTGGGGAGGAGGCCCCGGGGACCTGCGGCATGGCCTGCCTGCTGGTATCCTCGTCCCCACCGAGGGTAGCAGCACCATTGGTAACAGCTGGCTCCCTGGGGCAGGAGGGCTACCGTTTCCCAGACAATGTTTACTTCCTGCTACTATGGCCAAGAGAACTCTGCTAAGTCTATGGGTTTTGGGCCCCTCTACTCAGGGGCCTGAGGGCACTGCGGTTCCCCAGCGTCAGCAGAAAGGTACCCAATCAATCTTTGGGGGTTTTTGTCCTTGGGCAAAGGCCAGGAAAGTTTTCTCCAGAAAGGATGACTCCTTCCTCAGTAGCTGTTTTGCCTTTGGCAAATGGCTTTCCCCTGTCATTGGGTCACCAGCCCGAGCTGCTCCAGATGCTTAACAAATACCATCTTCATCTCACACCCTCTAGCCCAGCGCCAATAGGAGAGCTCCGTGCAGTCACGGCAGCGGTCTGGATCTGCACTGTCCCTTACCTTAGCTCCTAGCCACGTGGGTGCACTTGAAATGTGGCTAGAGAAACTGAGTTTTTCATTTTAATTAATTTGTACGTAAGATAGTCACCTGTGGCCAGGCGCGGTGGCTCACGCCTGTCATCCCATCACTTTGGGAGGCCGAGGCGGGCGGATCACGAGGTCAGGAGCTTGAGACCATCCTGGCTAACACGGTGAAACCCTGTCTCTACTAAAAATACAAAAAATTAGCCAGGCGTGGTGGCAGGCGCCTGTAGTCCCAGCTACTCGGGAGGTTGAGGCAGGAGAATGGCGTGAACCCGGGAGGCGGAGCTTGCAACAAGCTGAGATCCAGCCACTGTACTCCAGCCTGTGAGAGACAGTGACTGGCCCACGGTCACACAGCAACGTAATAGTTCCTCTGAGGAAGAAATGCAAGTCTTCCAATGGCAGCTTCTTTATTGTTTCTTCAGAAATGTGGTTGGTCCCGTCTGCAGAGGGGAAGATGAGTTGTGGACACAGTGCTCAGTGTGCCAGGCACATGTAAGCACTTTACACGTGTCTTATTTATTCCCATCTCCCCTGTTTTACAGGTGAGGCCACCGAGGCCCAGGGAGGAGAAATGCGTCGTGGTGGCCCCAGAACTGGTAAATTGAGAGGCTGTGCTCTTGGCGCTTAGGCTGAGATTGCAGTCCCAGGGCCGTCTCCACTCCTGGAAGAGTCTGGGGGATGCGAGACCTGGGCCTCCACACCCAGCTGGGGCAGGTGCAGTTAGCAAGCTCCGATAAGCCTCTCTCTTTCCGTGGAGTTGTTTTTCCAGCCTGGTCTCCTAAGACTTGGCTCCTGCAGGTGCCGCACCTGGTGACCCGCCCTCGAGGCTCCCATCAGCTTATTCACAGCCTGACTGGAGGGGTGGGGCTTAGGCATCAGATACACCTGTTAAGAAGCGCGCAGGAAAAAAATCTGCCTTTGCCACTGTTAGCCAAAGAGAAAGGCACATGGCACTCAGCTCCATCTCACTCTCTGCTCTCATCTGAGTGCAGGGTGCAGAGAAGACCCTGGCAGATGCCCTTTCTGTGCCTGCCCCGCCTCCCTCCTGTGCGGTGCTCAGGCAAAGCCCGCTCCCCTGGTTGTCCCATTTCATGGTGTCAAAATCCCCACGAGATGGGAGTAGCACTGCTGCGATAAAACACAAGACGCCCAGTTAAATTTAAATTTCAGATACGTGATGAATCAATGTTTAATATAGGTATGTTCCATGCAGTAGTTGGGACATACACTGAAAATGATTTGTTGTTTATCTGAAATTCAAATCTATCTGTGCGTCTAGGGGTGTTTGTTTGGCATTACTTTGTTTTGTTTTGCTTACTCTGGCAACCCTAAGTGGGTGGCATCTGTGCAGCATACATGACAACTGAGACCCAGAGAAGTGACATGAGGCTTGTGCAAAGTCAAGACGAGGCCCTGGCCAGGCCTAGGTTTGAAGCCAAATGTCTTGGAATCCTTTGCCTTCTTCCTGGACAACAGTAAACAATCTTGGCGGCTTCCTCGGGTGGTTGGAGGAGACCCAGAAGTCACTGAAAAAAAAAAAAAGACCCAGCACGGTGGCTCACACCTGTAATCCCAGCACTTTGGGAGGCCAAAGCAGGTGGATCACCTGAGGTCAGGAGTTTGAGACCAGCCTGGCCAACATGGTGAAACCCCGTCTCTACTAAAAATACAAAAAATTACCCAGGCATGGTGGCGGGCCTGTAGCCTGTAATCCCAGCTACTCGGGAGGCTGAGGCAGGAGAATCACTTGAACCCGGTAGGCAGAGGTTGTAGTGAGCCGAGATCACGCCACTGCCCTCCAGCCTGGGCAACAGGAGTGAAACTCCATCTCAATAAAACACAAAATTAAGCCAAAACAAACCTGCCTCTTCTACCTGTGTGACAACGGACATACTGTTAGCAGTCACTCACACCTTATTGTGAAATAGACTCTTAGTGACAGTCGAGTAGGGAACAGGGGCCCTGGCAGGATGGAAGATTGTAGAGTATTGATCAAGAGGAGAAAATTCCAGCCTTGGCGACTGCTAGAGATAGTGAGCTGAGGCAGGAGCGCTGAGGGGTGGTTGGGGCTGAGCCTTTTATAATCTGACCTCTCCAGCCTTCCTCCTGTTCTTCCTCACCTGGCACCCGTTTCCTGGTCACTCAGGACCCTCCAGCCTTGCAGCTGCCTTTGTTCACACCACTTCCTCCTTCCCAGTCGCATCCTCTAGGGTCCCTCTGGAATGCCACCAACTTCTCAAGGGTGTCTGAGTGCTCCGAGTACATGTGGCCCTTTCCGTCTTCTTTTTCTTTGTACGTGCGTCTATTTGCTGGAGGCTTCTTGAGGCCAGGAGTCTTCCCTTCTCTTTCCTGGCCTGGAGTGTAGGTGGGCCCCAAATGTTTACCTAGAAAGAGGGCAGGGGGGTGTGGCCCCAAAAGCAAACCTCCTACTTAGGAGTTTTGCTAAGAGACTTGGACAGTTCCTGGGCTGCCTCCGTGGCACATGAGGTTGGGGGTCCTTTGATGGTGGGATCCAGGAGCACTAACCTGAGAGTGGGGCCTGTCTGGGGCTTTCACCCCAGTGCCCCCATGCCCAGAGCCATGCGTGGTATGGGCAGGGACCTCTCCATGTTAGGTGGATGGAGGCGTTCCACAGACGTCACCGAGTGCCCCTGATGTGTCGCACAGACACTGTTTCCAGCACTCGAGACCCGATAGTGAAGGAGACAGGGCAGGATATGCGATCGGGCCCTGTTCTCGGATCCTGTGTCCACCGAGCACGCAGCTGGGGAGTGAGTGAGCCTCCAAGTCACTACGGGGTTTTGTCCGGGTTGCCTGCTGTGCTGTTGACACTGGACAGGAGCGGAGCCGTTTTAGGTCTCTTGAGGCTGTGACAGTGAGGCTGAGACAGACTGATGGGAAGGAAACTGTGAAGAGGGGAGAGGAGCTCCCAGGCAGGACACAGCTCTGCGGAGGCCCCGAGGTGCAGCGAGTCTAGCGCCTTCCAGAACTGAGAGAAGCCGGCAACCTGAAGGAGGCCTCAGACAGGGCCGAAGAGGCAGCTAATATGCCGAGCGGGGCGGGGAGGCTGTCGGGGCCAAGTGAGATGTGCCTTGCACTTCAGAGGCGCCCTCGGGCTTCTGTGGGGAGGAAGGACTCAGGTTAGGAGGAGCTGGGAGGGCAAGGTGGTACCCTGGGAGGCCTCCTCTCCTTAGAGGGGTGGCGGGGCCCATCGTGGCCTCAGGAAGTGATGTGAGATGGACGAGGAAATAGGGGCTGGAGTTGCCACCACCTTTTCCCAAGGCGGCTGGTGGGAGAGAGGTGCTCCATCCTCAGGGCTCAGCCCTGCTCCCCCTCTGCCTGCCCCCTCCCCTGGACCTGGCTCTGCCCACTCAGCCTCGAGGCCAGTGGATGCCTAGGGAGTCCAGAGGGTTGTAGTGCCTTAGAGATTGCCAGTAGGCACTGATGGCGAGGGTAGGAGAAGGCAGTGCATTACCATTATTGCACCCTCTCTGTACATGGCATTCACGGAGTACTTCTAGCATATGTACATGGGGTACTTCCTGTGTACATGGAGCACTTCTTATGTACATGGAGCACTTCCTGTGTACCCAGGGCACTTCCTGTGTACATGAACACTTCCTGTGTACATGGAGCATTTCCTTTATGAGGAGGGGCACTTCCAATGCCTCCGAGGAGCCTCACAGCCAATGAGGGTTAGACCCTGTTTAACAGATGCAGTGTCCGAGGGTCAGCAGGGAGGGACTTGCTCATCAGCCACCACGTGCCTGGCTGGAGACCTGGTGACTCCAAAGCTGTGCCCCCAGCCATGCCCCTTCCATGACCCTCGTGGTAGAGGACTGTGCACCGGACCTCCAGGGAGTACACATCCCCTTTTAGCAGCAGGGATGCTCCTAGCTCTACCTGCACATGTCCGGTCCAGCCAGGGCTGCCCTTGGCCCCTCCCCTGGTCCCTCTGTGATGTGGAATGGAGGGAAGGGGAAGGCAGTATGGGGAGGAGAGGAGTCCGTGCAGAGGGTGGGACGGCCGGGTGGCCAGCGCAAGGCTGGTGAGTGCGGCGCCTTCGTCTGTTCATTCTCGAGGGTGGCCAGGTGCCAGGTGCTGTTCTAGGCACGAGGATGCGGCCATGGACAAAACAGACTCAAGTTTCTGCCCTCCTGGGTCTTACAGCCAGCCTGTGGATAAACAGATCCACAGGGCATGACAGGCGCTGACGGCTACTGCGGAGAAAGAGCGAGGAGGAGGGAGGCCGGGGCTCAGGGTGGCAGGGTGCAGGGCGGCGGGGCAGAGTGTGCTGAGCTTCCACCATAGCGGTGATGGACACAGACAGCCCTGCACCCCCACCCGCCTCTGGAGCCCACATTGAGTTTGGGAAGGAGACAGATAAATAGAGTATCACACAGGGTGGTGAGAGAAGGCCCTTCCACGCAGGTGATGTGGAGCGGATGCTTGTGTCACAATGAGGAGGCAGCCACAGGAAGAACCAGGAAAGGATGTTCAGGTGGAGGGCACTGCAGAGACAAAGGCGCTATACTGGAAAGAGCGTGGCATATTGTAGAGAGGGGGACGAGTGTGGCTGTAGGTGGGAAGAGACAGAGGATATAGGCAGAGGCCTGGCCCCAGCCAGGGCTGCCCTTGTCCCCTCCCCAGGTCCCTCTGTGATGTAAAATGAGGGAAGGAAGGGGAAGGCAGTGTGCGGAGGGTGGGGGTGGCCCAGTGGCCAGCACGAGGCTGGTGAGTGTGGCACCTTCATCTGTTCATTCTCAAGGGGACCTGCTTAATGAATATTTCAGCGTGTCCTTCCACCGTCTCCTAAGTGAGGTTTGCTCCTTCTCTTAATGCGCTCTCCTGAGAGTTATGCAGAGGTATGCGTAGCCTGGCGCCTGTGCACAGCCTGATTGCCTCTAGCACCCCTCAGCAGTTCTGTTTTCACCGTTGCCCAGGTGAGCTGACCTGGGTGTGGGTGTGTCTATCTGCCCACAGGACTGAGAAGCTGACAACACCTGCGTTGACATGGCTGTCACTCTGAGAGGAGGACATACCTTCTGGGTCCCTCCCAGCACCCAGGGCCTGAGTGTTCTCCTTGGCCCCATTCCTGGGGCCTCACTGTACGTAGGGTTGGATTTAAGTGCTGCAGAAACCTCTGTCCACGGTGTCACCTTGTCACTGCTCATTAGACCCTATTTTCCTGCAGGACAGTCAGGTGCAAATGCGTAAGTTCTGTTTGTACACAGTGCTGAGCTCCTCAAGGTTATGTGTTTTGCAAAATGTGTTGAATATGCCTTTCTATGGCTGTTTCCCAAGCATGAGACTGGGAGTCCGGGCTGTGGAGTCAGCCAGGCCTTGGTTCAAATCCCAGCTCTGCAACGCACTAACTTTATGACCACCTGGAGTTACTTAATCTCTCTGGGCCTCGAGGTCCTAATTTGTAAAATGGGATTATGATGGTCCCTAGCATCTGAAGGTTTTGGTGGCTTAAATGAGATAATGCTTATGCAACTCAACTCAGCATACTGTTGGCTCGTGGTTATGATGCTAACTCCTAAGACCGTCGGCCACTGGAGTGGGCATTCTGAGTGCAGGACAGTGACGGTGGATTCCCCAGAGTCGTGGTGGCGGGTGGCGGGGGTCTCACTAGGTGTGCTCTGCAGACTGTGGGTGGGGCCTAAAATTGGCGCTGGGGCTCTTTGGAATAAGGCAGTGGTTTCGAGGGATTCTCCTCCCTTCACATATGTAGGAAAGGCCCTGAATGCAGAGCAAACAGAAAAGCCAAAGCAACCTCAAACCATCCCCAGAAAACGCGAGTGAGCGGCAGCCGACGTTCCTGTCCTCTAACCCTGTGCCCTTCTCCCCTAGTGCTCCTGCGGGAAGAAGTGTCGCGGCTCCAGGAGGAAGTTCACCTTCTCCGGCAGATGAAGGAGATGTTGGCAAAGGACCTGGAGGAGTCACAGGGCGGCAAGTCCTCCGAGGTCCTCTCGGCCACCGAGCTCAGGGTCCAACTGGCCCAGAAGGAGCAGGAGCTAGCCAGAGCCAAAGAAGCCTTGCAGGGTGAGTGATGAATGAGCGGCGGTTCCTTTGCTGGGGGCTCAGGCCCCAGGGATCTGGGGTCCTCCCCATGCAGCGGAAGTGACGCACGCAGATGGACACAGGGGTCTCCCAGCACCCACCTCCAGCCACGGCTGCCCTGTCCCTTCTTCAAGTGGAATTCTGCATCTTGTGGGGTGGGTGCAGATGCCATTCCTTCCTCCAGTGTGACCATCACACATTGCCCATATGGCTGGATGTGAGGTGCCTCCCTCTGGGGTGTGATTAGGGGGTGGGCATCTTGGCTGGACCAGGACGCTGGCCCAGCAGCCAAGTCTCTCTTACCCGGCACCCTTGGGGTCCTTCGGTGCCTCCACTCAGAGCACAGTGTGGCTACACTAGTTTCTCTGCTGGAGGACATGTCTGTGTCCCATGCGTCCCTCTTGCTCACCATGATGGGCTCTCCTGGGCTCAGAGGAAGGAGTTGGAAGATGACATGGTGTAGTGTCCAGGGGGTCTCTTGAAGACAAGGACCACAGACCCGTAACTACCATGTGGCTGGTGTGTCTTCAGCCAGAAATTAATTTAGATGAGGAAACCGGTGTCCACATGCTCAGCCTGGTTTCCCTGGAGGGACCCACATCACTCTCTCCCGGGAGGCACCTGCCCACATTCTGTGGGGCTGGAAGAAGGGTCTCAGCAGGTTATTTGAGAAAGGTTGGAAGCCATCATGTAACCTGTCAATGGACTCCACAGTGCTTGGAGAACTCAGGCATCAAACATCTGGGGAAAACATAGCCTTAGGGGTCTGCACTGATTCTCTTAAGCCCCCTCAGTGTCTTTGCTTCTTCTAGAAAAGACAAAGCTTTGCAACCTGCTTTCCAGTTATCATTCACTAGAACAATGAGTCCTCTTTAAAAATGTTGTTTCTGAAGCTAAAGCAGGTTTATTAATTAGGTTAATACCGTGCTGCTGTAACAAAGAGACCCCAAAACACAGAGGCTTAAAGAATCTGTTTCTTCCTTAACCACCCCGCAGTGAGCATTTGAGTCTGGTTGGGTGTATGTTTTCCCCTCGGTCTATGAGAGACCTCAGGGAAAGAGCCAGAATCGAGGGCCAGAGATTTGCCTTTGTGAGAGCTTGGTCATGTGACCATTCCTTGATGCAGAGGATTCTGGGAAATGTAGTTTCTAGCTATGTGGCCTTGTCCCAGCTAGGACTCTAACAGGGTAAAAGGGAGAATGGATTTTGCTGAACCATTAATTGGCTCAGTCAGAGCCAGTTCGCTGACAAAAGGTGTGATATGGGCAGCAGGCCAAGAAGGCTATCTGTCCAGTGCACAGCTGACCATCCCCCGGAAAGCCTGGGAAGTCCTCAGTTGAGGGTGAGCTTCTATCCAGAGTGTCACAGCACTCTTGACAAATGTTCTTTTCAGCAGTACATGTCGCTCTCCGAGGCAGGTGGATGACCCTCTTCTTCTGGGGTCTTGTTTCTGGTGGCGCCATGGCGGCAGCGTTTTGGGTGGTCTTTTGAAGCTGCAGTGGATTTTGGGGAACATTGTGGCCCAGCTGACATGGCATGCCTGGGAAGTCATTTTGCCAAGCAGGCACGCTTCGCCTCTATGCAGCCACCCGGCAATCTAGGCAGATCTGTGTGAGCCATCCTCCATGCCCAGTTTCCCAGGATCCTGTAATATCCATTCTCCTTCATCAGGATGGAGACCCACGTCTCGGGAATCTCCCACAAGCAAGTGCTGCTGGGCCCAGGCTGTGCAAGCTATTGTCGTTTGGTCTTGTGAAGCTTTCTCATGTAGTGGAGAGTACAGGGTGGCTCAGAAAGCAGCCAGATGCTGCTCAGTCACCTTTCCCACTCTGTGTCCCAGGGACAGAGACGCTGACCTCCGTGTCTTTGACCAGGGACAGGATTTTCACCCCTATGTGCTCTTCTGGACCTGCAAGGAGGAGAAAAACCTCCCTTAGCGGTTCCTGGGCCTAGAGGGGTGGGCCGGGGGTTAAGCAAAGGCTCACTTACACCACCATCCTCAGCTACTGGGATGTACAACCTAGCTTTCCAAACCTCAGTTTCCTGATCTGAGTGATGGGACATTAACGGTGGCTTTGCAGGAGGTTGTGAGAATGAAAGGAGGTAATGCCTGGAAAGGTGATAAATAGTTCCCGCCGTTATGATAATGTACCTCCTTCTCTCTTTAGCCCACAAGGCACAGAGCTGTACAGGCAATCTTTCCTAACTCTGTGCTGTAAGATTTCTTATCCACCACCAAAGATCTTTGGCCTTGCCCAGGGATGCAGAGATCTACCCCTTTGTAGGAATATTAATATAAGCAACAAGGACTTGTCAGTATTCATGAAAAAGGAAGCTTTATTGAGCACCTACTGGGTGCCAACACCGTTCTAAGCACATGACTTACCATTCACCTCAATCCTGCCAGGAGCTGGAAACCCCATTTCTCAGGTGGAGACGCCTGAATGAGGTTCAGGGAAAGTAAATAACTTGACCAAGGTGACAGAGCTAATTAGCAGCGGAAGTAGAGACTTCTTCCCGCTGCACAGACACGCCTCATCTTCCCTCTGGGTGTGTTACGGGGAAGGAAGTTGGCCCGGATGCGAGAGACAGAAGCCATTCTTACTTCAGTGGTGGTGACAGCGGACTCAAGTCAGATCTGGGCTTGAATCCCACCTCTACCACTTATTAGCTATGTGAGCTTGAATGCATTCCTTTGTTTTTACTTTTTTATTTTACTGTAAGTTCTGAGATAAATGTGCAGAACGTGCAGGTTTGTTACATAAGTATACATGTACCATGGTGGTTTGCTGTACCTATCAACTCATCATCTAGGTTTTAAGCCCTGCATGCATTAGGTGTTTGTCCTAAAGCTCTCCCTCCCCTTGCACCCACCACCCAACAGGCCCCAGTGTGTGATGTTCCCCTCCCTGTGTCCATGTGTTCTCATTGTTCAACTCCCACTTACGAGTGAGAACATGCGGTGTTTGGTTTTCTGTTCCTGTGATAGTTTGCTGAGAATGATGCTTTCTAGCTTTATCCATGTCCCTGCAAAAGACGCGAACTCATTCTTTTTTTGTGGTTGCATAGTATTCCATGATGTATATGTACCACATTTTCTTTATCCAGTCTGTCATTGATGGGCATTTGGGCTGGTTCCAAGTCTTTGCTATTGTAAATAGTGCTGCAATAAACATACGTGTACATGTGTCTTTATAGTAGAATGATTTATAATCCTTTGGGTATATACCCAGTAATGGGATTCCTGGGTCAAGTGGTATTTCTGGTTCTAGAGCTTGGTTGCATTCTTTAACCTCCCTGCCCCATTATTCCTTTGCTGAGAGTAATAGTAACAATGCCTGTGTTTCTTATAATTGGGACTGATAAACAGTAGCCTACTTCATAGGGTTGTTGTGAAGATTGAGGTAGAAAGTGCGTGGCCTGGTGTGTAGTACCATTGGTGCCAATACTGAGATCTGATTGGAGATGCTGTTTGTCTGATTCTCATGAGGGGTGGTCCAGACCTGAGACCCCCCCGAGCCTATCCAAGCTCCAGGTAGCAGCATTCCTGAAAGGCAGTGAGATGGGCACCTTCAGCCGCCACGAGCATCCTGCCTGGAATTCTACAAAGTCATAAATAAGATGCTTCACCAGCCACAGCACATGGTGAGTAAATTGCAGACAGATGTGGGCAGAAGGAGTCCAGGGCATGGAAAGGGATTTATATGCCTATAATGAGGAGAGAGGGAATAAACGCGCAAGCCGAGCAAGCAGCAGATGTTGGGCGACACTTGTTAACATCCAGTGTCCCTAACGTGGGAAAAAGCAAAGCCCCCAAAGACTTACCCCTGGCAGATTCCCTCTCCAACTAACTCCCCCACCGTCTTGTGTTTGAATGAGACCCGAAATTTCTAGCATGTGAGAGGAATAGGAACTCAAGCAGGCACCCAAAACATCAGTCTGTGGTTACAACACAAAAGCAATGAAAAGAATCGTGTTTGGGAAAAAAGGAGGCTTAGAAGATTCCTTTGTTTCTTTGGAAATGAGTGTGGGAAAGTTTGGTTTTGAATTTTGGTCTCCTCATGAGCTTAAAGGCAGAAACCTGAATGATTGTTTAAGAGAGAGAGAGAGAGAGAGAGATTTTTTTTTTTTTGAGACAGGGTCTCACTCTGTCATCCAGGCTTGAAGTGCACTGGAGCAATCTCAGCTCACTGCAACCTCTGCCTCCTGGGCTCAAATGAACCTCCAGAGTAGCTGGAACTACAGGCACATACCACCATGCCTGGCTAATTTTTGTATTTTTTTGTAGAGATGGAGTCTTGCCATGTTGCTCAGTCTGGTCTCAAACTCCTGGGCTCAAACGATCTGCCCGAGTCGGCTTTCCAAAGTGCTGAGATTACAGGCATGAGCCCCAAGCCCACCTCATCAATGATATCATCTTATGTATAAACTGCATGAGCCCTGCCTGGCTCATGTGGTAAGCATGTAGCTTGGGGGACCCCTTTGGGGTGTCTGTTGATTTCCTCAGGCCTCCTCAATTTCATGATTTCCCTGCGAATCAAGGCAGCACAGAAACAATGATGGTGAAAATTTGCTTCATTCCTTTTTAAATCTCTTAACAGCATGTCAAGTGTTTTGAGCGTGTTCCCACAACAATAAATACTCTTTGAAAACATAATTTTTAATGACTACATAATGTTCTAGCAAATGGAGATACCATAATTTATTTAGCCGTTTCCCTATTATTAGACATTTAAGTTGTTTCTGCTTTTTTTCTCTCTCTGTCTTTCTGTTTGTGTTTTTGCCGTTACAGAACACTGTCATAAAGATCCGTGTGTGTAAATCTGTTTATTTTCGTAAGACGCATTTCTTAAGCTTTTTGGTCTGAGGACCACTTTACACCTTTACAGAATTGAAGACCCCCAAAGAGCTTTTGTTCATTTTTAATGAACAAAATTAATGTTTTCAAACAGTATTAATGTTTTCAAAATTAAAACTAGAAAAAGGATGTAAATCTTCAGTAATTTATTTTAAAATCATCATAATAAATTCATTATATGTTAATGTAAGTACAGTATCTTTTTCTTTTCTTTTCTTTTTTAGATAGTCTCACTCTGTCACCCAGGCTGGAGTGCAGGGGCATGATCTTGGCTCACTGCAACATCCGCCTTCTGGGTTCAAGTGATTCTCGTGCCTCAGCCTCCCAAGTAGCTGGGACTACAGGCACCTGCCACCACGCCCGGCTAATTTTTGTATTTTTAGCAGAGACAGGATTTCACCATGTTGCCCAGGTTGGTCTAAAACTCTTGATCTTAAGCAGTCTGTCCGCCTCAGCCTCCCAAAGTGCTGGGATTACAGGCGTGAGATACCTTGCCCCACCAATACAGTTATCTTTTAATGAGAAGTAGCTGTACTTTCCCAAACAGATTTGAATGAGAAGAGCAGCACTGTTTTTTAAACATTTTTGTAAAACTCACTGGTGTCTGGCTTCATAGCAGAGTGCTGAGTTCTCATCTCTGCTCCGTCTGTCTAGTGGGATTGTTGTTTTGGTTGAAAATCTGGCGTACACAGTTTTGTATTAATAGTTGGAAAAGAAAGGATCATATTAATTGCCTTGTTAGATAATTGTGAGTGTTCTTTGATACCATGCTGAAACTCAGTGGTAGTTTCTTGAAGGTTCGTTGCAGTGCGTATCTGAAACCTAATCCTTTGTACTCTGCTACGTTAAAATCCTCTGGTCTAATTTGCGCTTCAAAATTGGTATTTTACCCATTTTTTTTTTTTTTCTTTTGAGACGGAGTCTTGCTCTGTCTCACCCAGGCTGGAGAATAGTGGTGCCATCTCAGCTCACTGCAACCTCCATCTCCTGGGTTCAAGCAATTCTCCTGTCTCAGCCCCCCGAGTAGCTGGGGCTACAGGCGTGTGCCACCACACCCAGCTAATTTTGTATTTTTAGTAGAGACTGGGTTTCACCATGTTGGCCAGGGTGGTCTCGAACCCCTGACCTCAGATGATCGCCCGACCCAGCCTCCCAAAGTGCTGGGATTGCAGGCATAAGCCACTGCACCCGGCTCCCGCATATGTATTACTGGGGGAAAATGGCTTGAACAAAGTCTGGAAGACTAGTCTGTACATGGAGGTGGGAAGGAATACCTGATGTTGAGGCTTTGCTTCAGGCAGATGGTAGGCGATGGCCATGGTGAACTCGACGGTCACACCAGAAGCTCAGGGACCTTGGAGCTTTTCAGCAGGAGTCACTATGTGAAGTATGGTGTTTTAGGATGTCCCCATTTTCATTTCCCTCCCTCTCCCTCTCTTTGCAGCCTGGTCACTGTCTTTCTGGCGCATGGTGGTGTGGTTACATCTGTGTGGCTCCTGGATGTGCTGATGGCGTCACCTCCCTTCTGTCCCCTCAAGGTCTCTGCATTTGTATTTTATTCTCCCCCAGCCTCCAGATGGTCACTCTTCCGCCTGGTCCAGGTTCAGGCTCCGCATCCTCTAGGCAGCTTTCTGGACCAGCTTCCCTGCCCAATGGGCTCAGGGCCTGTCGTTGGCAGAATAATGATGTCCCCCTCTCCCAAAGATGTTCCCAGCCTAATTCCTGGGACTTGTGAATGAGTTAGGTCACACAGCAAAGGGGAACGAAGGTTGCCAATCAGATGTCCTTGGGATGAGTCTCTGGTGGGCCCGGTGGATCACAAGGGCCCTTGAAAGTAGACGGGGAGGCAGAAGAGAGAGTCAGAGGAGATGTGACCCAAGGAGCAGAGGCCAGAGGGATTTAATGTGGGGCTTTGACACATTGTTGCTAGCTTTTAAGAGGTAGGAAGGGGCTGCAAGCCAAGGAGTGCCGGAGACCTCTAGAAGCTGGGAAAGGCAAGGAAACAGACTTTCCCTAGAGCCTCCAGAAGAAAGGCAGCCCTGCCAACACCAGGGTTTTAGCCCAGTGACATCCATTTTAGACCTGTGACCTCCAGAACTACTATAAGAAAATTCATTTGTATTAATTAATTTGTGTTATGTTAGGCTAGCAGTCCCCAACCTCTTGGGCACCAGGGATGGGTTTCATGGAAGACAGTTTTTCCAGGTTCCCGGGGTTGGGGGATGGTTTGGGGATGATTCCAGTGCGTCACATGCATTACATTTCTTGTGCACTTTATTTCTATTATTATTACATTGTAATATATAATGAAATAATTATACAATTCACCCTAATGTAGAATCAGTAGAAGCCCTGAGCTTGTTTTCTTGCAACTAGGTGGTCCCATCTAGGGGTGATGGGAGACAGTGACAGATCATCAGGCATTAGATTTTCATAAGGAGCTCATACCCTAGATCCTTCATATGCAGGGTTCACAAGAGGGTTCACACTCCTATGAGAATCTGATGCCATCGCTGCTGATCAGACAGGAGGTGGAGCTCAGGCAGTAATGTGAGCGATGGGGAGCAGCTGTAAATACAGATGAAACTTCACTCGCTCCTCACCTCCTGCTGTGCAGCCTGCTTCCTAAGAGGTGAGGGACCAGTACCAGTCCATGGCATGGGGCTTGGGGACCCCGTGTGAAGCCACTGCGTTGTGTCACTTTGTTACAACAAGAATAGAAAACGAACCAGGCCCTCGGACTTGGCAGCCCTAAACGCTGCCCTGCCTCAGGGCTTAGGACATGTGAGGGTCATCTCTTTCCTTTAGAGACCCCTGCAGGGCACACAGCAGCCAGCACAGGGCGGGTGGAGTTGGCTGACACTGACTGAGTGTGGAGGAGAAGAAAGGATATGGAGTTTCCTCTCCTTTCTGGAAGGACTAAGGTCTGTGGGAGCCTTTTCCCTGCCACAGAGTGAGTCACCTGCCTTACACTGAGCTCCTGGAAGAAATACAACTTTATTATTTAATTTGCTCATTCACCAAATGTTCCCTGCAAACTTCCCTACACCCGAGCCTATGCCAATGCCTGTGGTTCAGAGCATTCCAGGACCTGCTCAAGAGTCTAGAGACATGCCTGAAACCTACGACACACTCAGTGTATGTTACTTGAATCCTATTTTTCCAAGTGGCCAACCAGGCCCATAGATGAGAGTCTATCCCATAGGCATTCCTGCTTCAAGGAGTTCTAGGCTGCAGAGACTGTCTTAAGCCCAGCAGGGTCGGTGGGGCTGGGGGACTAAAGTTCCCAGCAGGTGCAGCCATGCCCTGGCTGCCTTTGCAGATGTCACCAGGCCTGCAGACAGTGGGGTAGTAGGTGGCCTGAGAGGCTGTTGAATAGAACGATGTGTCATCCGTGCTGAGGCGGCCATGCCCACTTGCTTTCTTAGACACACATCCTTGTCACCACAGCACTGTGTGGGTTTGAAAAGCTACTTGATGTTTCCTGTGTCCCTTCCCACATCCGCACTCCATTCTTAGTCTCATTCCTTCCATCAAAGACGTGTTCATCTTCTGTGCAATTTATCACCCAGCATTGAATGTGTATGTTCCTCTTCAGTGATTCATATGCTTGAAGCTACTGCTGTTTCTTTAGCCTGGTGGCTTTCGGGTCTGCTGCATGGGGCCCACCCTGAGCCAGCCCCTCGCTTCCACAGCCCTGACGTAGAAGACTGTTCACTGGTAAATCTCGGAACTCAGTGGAAGCTTCCAAAAAATTTAACTCTACAGACAGAATGTCTTCCTAACATACTACCGGCTGCTTTTAAATATTGTTAAGAGATCCCCCTTAAAGGCTACTTAGACTCCACATTTTGATCCAGTTGATAATAATTGATGGTCAGTTGGAAGAAGTGCCCAGGCTCTGTTGTTCTGTTATAGCTGTCACTGGACTTGCTTTCAGCACCCTAACCCTGGCTGCTTCAGAGGGCAGCTGGATTCCTTAAAAAAACCCATGCCCTAATGCACAAGTACTTTTTATTTTATTTTATTTTTCGTGGGGGGACAGAGTCTCACTCTGTCGCCTAGGCTGGAGTGCAGTGACATGATCTTGGCTCACTGCACCCTCTACCTCCTGGGTTCAAGCAATTCTCCTGCCTCAGCCTCCTGAGTAGCTGGGATTACGGGCGCCCGCCACCATGCCCAGCTGATTTTTGCGTTTTTAGTAGAGACAGGGTTTCACCATGTTGGCCAGGCTGGTCTTGAACTTCTGACTTCAAGTGATCCACCGGCCTTGGCCTCCCAAAGTGCTGGGATTATAGGCATGAGCCACCACGCCCAGCCCACAAGTACTTTTTAAAAATAATTAATAATCATCATCATTTAATTTGAGAGTAGTTTGAGGTTTACAGAAAAGTTGCAAAGATAGTACAGAGCATTGCTGTATACCCAGTTTCCCCATTAAGATCTTTGCACAAGTGCCTTAAAGCCATCGCTTGTCATGCTTGCTGATATCTCATTGGCCAAAGCAAGCCACCTGACCAAGCCCTGTATCACGTGGGCGGAGCTCTGCAAGGCAGCCCCGTGACTCACAGTCCAACACAGAGATCCTTTTAAATAGAATCATTTCCAGAACCCGCCCTGGAGTCTAGGGTTCTGGTGACTGACAATCTACATATTGCAACAAACTTTGTCCCCTTTGCTTTTTATGCAGTAGGCTTTTTTGCACCCGAGGAACTGGTGTCCTGGTCCTCATCTGGGGTTTTTAGCACTAAGTCCATGACCCTCTGGGAGTTGGCAGGCAGCCAGGACAGCGCCTTCCCACAGGCGTCCCTGTCCCCCACACAGCCTCCTTAACATGTGCCCTTTCCGGCGTCTGCTTCAACACTTGGATCAGCTTCTTAGTAGATTCCGTGATGTCTTAAGGTTCTAATTATGGACATCTCCCAGTTATCCTGAGAACAACGGAAAGGCTGGTCTGTTTGCAAATGCACAGACACCCTCTAGCACTCACCCACGCCCATCTGATGCTTGTTTTGGAAACATTTACCAGAGCTCAACTCTTCCGTGTTCTGGGGAGGGGAGGTTAAGTCCATTTTATAGTTGGGAAGACTGAGGTGTGAATACACACTGCATCGCTTTGGGTGATAATCATTTCAGCTAGCATGTATTTAGCACTCGGAATTTGCCAGGCACTCTCTTCATTCGTTTGCCTGTGTGAGTCATCAATCCTCCCAACAGCCCTTGTTCGATGGGTAGTGTTTGTTACCCTCAGTTTCCCCATCTATAAAATGGGGATGAGAGAGGTTAAGAAATTCTTTCGGCAGGATGTAGTGACTCACGCCCTAAACTTTGAGAGGCCAGGGCGGGCGGATCACGAGGTCAGGAGTTTGAGACCACCCTGACCAATGTGGTAAAACCCTGTCTCTACTAAAAATACAAAAATTAGCCAAGCGTGGTGGCACGTGCCTGTAATCCCAGCTACTCAGGAGGCTGAGGCAGGAGAATTGCTTGAATCTGGGAGGCAGAGGTTGTGGTGGGCCAAGATTGCGCCACGGCACTCCAGCCTAGGCGACAAAGCGAGACTCTGTCTCAAAAAGAAAAGAAAAGAAAAGAAAAGAAATTCTTCTACGGCGTTCTAGCTAGTAGGTTTTGGAGCCAAAGCTAGATCCCTAGTGAGTCTGTTTTCCAAACCGATATTCTTCATAGATATTTAGCAGGTACTTCTTTGATTCTGAGGTTCTCAGGGGTGATCACAGCAGAAAAGAGGAAAAGGGGGGAAATAGGGAAGCGAGGAGAAAGAGGAGAGGATCTGGAAGTAGGTGTCTTTCAGAGGCCCCTTCCCTGGAGACACCAGGAGTTGTTTTTTTTTTTTTTTTTTTTCTTCTTTTTTTAGACGGAGTCTCACTCTGTTGCCCAGGCTGGAGTGCAGTGGCTCGATCTTGGCTCACTGCAAGCTCCACCTCCCAGGTTCACGCCATTCGGTACCAGGAGTTTGAATGCATTTTCAGCCTTTGCTCTGGAAATGGTCCCAGGGAAGAAAGGCTGCAAGTTTGCTGTCTTGGCCACACCAGACAGAAGTTTTTCTTCCTGCCTCCTCCCGGTCTCATCCTCCTTCCCCCTGCAGTGCATTGAGCACGCTCCAGCCCCCGGAAATGCCAGAGGCTGTGTTTACGGTAGGGGCAGAGGCTGCACGCTCTGATCCTCAGCTTTTAATTACTCCAGCCCTCCCCTGCCCCTTGCCAGGAAAGGTCAGAGATGGATTCCGCAGAATGAGGACAGGACTCGGTGTTCGTCAAGCCACGCTCTCCAAATGCCTTTCAGAAGACCTTGCCCAAAACGCTATTAAGTTTTGCCTGGAGCATGGCCTCCATCACTGTGCCGGTCTTCGTGCCTACCTGGCCATGACAGAGTCAGGACACGACCTTGAAAATGTGGCAAGAAAATGAAAGCCACACTGGCCTCCATCCCAGGAGAAGAACTTTGGTGTGAGCAGGGGAGGGTCCATCTTCAGAGGTGGCCTCAGAGGCAGTGCAGGGCACTCTTTCTCTGCAGTGTCTGAGCTTGGCTCAGTTGAGCACAGGTCCAAGGTGGCTGTGGACACAGGGTCAAGTCTGACACAGGCCTTGACCCTGATCCACCTCACCCCTGCTTGGCTCCCAGGGGAATGTGCTCCTGACCTCAGACAGGGAACTTTTTTTTTTTTTTTTGAGATGGAGTCTCACTCTTGTCGCCCAGGCTGGAGTGCAGTGGCACAATCTCAGCTCACTGCAACCTCTGCCTCCCAAGTTCCCGCGATTCTCCTGCCTCAGCCTCCCGAGTAGCTGGGATTACAGGCACCTGCCACCACGCCCGGCTAATTTTTGTATTTTTAGTAGAGATGGGGTTTTACCATGTTGACCAGACTGGTCTCGAACTCCTGACCTCAAATGATTCGTCCCCTGTGAGCTCTTTTTGTAGAGCAGCCCTGCTCATGGTCAGTCAGCAAAGGAGGTAGCAGGGCTTTGGGGTACTGAATCCAACACAGGAGAGGACGTGTGGGGAACAGGGACTGTGGTTTCACTCAGATTTAGCAAAACGTATGGAGCACCTCCCAGAGCCAGCCCTATCCTGAGCATGCCATAAGCCTTCTCTTCACATTATCCCCAGAACAGCCCATGACGTAGATGGGGTCACCCTGCCTTTACAGTTGGGGAAACTGAGGCTCCAAGATCATACAGCATGCGAGTCTCAGCATTTGGATTTGAAGCTCTGTGTCTGACACAGATCCTTCACTGCTGCACCAGTGCTAGTTTTCCATAAGTAGACATCATTTTAATGTTACTAAAATATTACTAGAATCCCACTCATTCAACTAATACTTGTTGAAGTCCTATTGTTTGCCAGGCATTGTTCTGGGCACTTGGGGTATATCTGTGGGCAGAATTGACAAAGATCCTTTCTTGTGGAGATTACATTCTAGAAGGGTGCACCAGTCACTACTGCTGCGTAACAAACTGCCTGTAAATCTTAGTGGCATGAAGCAACCACCGTTTTTCTTGCATTTCATGATCTTGTGAATCAGGGATTTTGCAGGGCTCAGCTAGGCGATTCTTAGGTTCTCTATGGTGTCAGTGGGGGCCGTTCCATGCTATTCCTCTGGATGACCCAAGATGGCTTCACTCACATATCTGGTACCATGGCAGGACGGCTGGGCTCAGCTGGGTCTGGCAACCACGTGCCCGTTTGCAGCCCCTTCAGCATAGTAGTCAGACTTCCTACATGGAAGCTCAGGGCTCCCACAGAGAGGGCTCCAGGAAACCAAGTGCAAGCTGCCAGGCTTCTTATGACCTAGTCTCAGGAGTCACTTAGCATCACTTCCGCCACTTTCCATTGGTGACAGGCCAGCCAGACCCCACACTATAAAAGGCATGTGGCATGGGAGATACGTTTGTGTTCAACTTTGCAAAAATACCATCTGCCAGGGAGGGAAGGGAGAAAGCAAACAAACAATATAGCAAAAAGTAAATCGTATGCTGTTTCAGGGGATTGTAAGTGCCATGGGGAAATGAAGATTTTAAAATAGGGTACGATCAGACCCAGCTGCTCCACTCACTCCTGAGTGTTTACTCACCTAGGAAATACACATCCATATGAAGACTTATACATACATGGTTTTAGCAGCTTATTTGTAATAGCCAAAAACTGGAATCGACCCAAAGGCTCATCAACAGATAAAAAAATAAACAAACTGGTAATATTGTGCAATGGAATCCTACTCAGTAACAAAGCATATGCATATGTTATATGTATCCACAAACTGGATACATATAACAACATAGAGAGATCTCAATTCTACTGCGTGACAGAGTCCAGGGGAAAAATGTATATATGATATGATTCCATTTAAGGAGACTAGAAAATGCATGCTAATCTACAGGGACAGAAAGCTCCTGTAGGAACGTGGGCTTATTGCAGAGGGTAGGCAGAAACTGGGTGATGGATATTTTCACTGTCTGGATTGTGGTGATGGTTTTGCTGGTGTGTACATACGTCAGAACATGTCACATGGCACACGGTAAATATGTACCGTTTATTGTATTTTATTTAAAACCAATAAAGCTGCTTTTAGAAGGGGGTAAGGTGGATTTGGAATCCTGCGGATAGAGCATTGTAGGGCGAGGAGCATTTCAGAACCCCGTAAGCCACATCAGTGGGGTGGCCTCTGGCTTTGCCTTCTTTCCCCGTGTGCTGGCCTTAGCGGGTCACAGAAGGGATCCGGCCCCAGATGGGCAGAGTCCTCAGAGTCAGGCGGACCGTGCCAGCCAGCTCCTAGATGAGGGAAAGAGCAGAGAGTCTGCAAAGCCCCAGCATCCAGGGCTCCTGGGCTCTCATTCCAGGAACAGGCAGAGACCAGTGAGGTCCAAAGCTGGATGTGCTGTGACTTGAGCTCCCGCCCAACTTTTTAAATAGGTCTGACCACCTGGGCCAGCCAGAGGCTGAGACATAAGCTGCTGGTAGCCAGGAAGGCTGGACAGGCCTTCATGCCCAGAGCCTGATGTGGGGGCAGGACGAGAGGCATTTTTCTTGGCACCCAGCTAAAAATTCAGACCAGCTTAGAGAGGAATGTTCTAATTCAGCTTAGGGCCTGGTGCTATGGCTGAGAAGAGACCAAGGTTAAAATTCAATATCTCCATGAATATAATGTTTTTACAAATAATCTTTAGATTTAAAGTATATATAATTACTAGAGTTTTTATATATTTATGGAATATTTTTATAGTCCAGGCGTGCATGGAACATAAATTCCACAAATTTCCTCCCAGCAGCCCTGGGAGTTGTTCTTCCCGTTTTGCACATGAAAAGACTGAGGCCCAGAGACCTGACCTACTGGGAGGTGGAAATTAAAGCAAAGAAAGTGGCGGGGCGTGGTGGCTCACGCCTGTCATCCCAGCACTTTGGGAGGCCGAGATGGGCGGATCATGAGGTCGGGAGATCAAGACCATCCTGGCTAACACAGTGAAACCCCATCTCTACTAAAAATGCAAAAAAATTAGCTGGGCGCAGTGGCGGGCGCCTGTAGTCCCAGCTGCTCGGGAGGCTGAGGCAGGAGAAAGGTGTGAACCTGGGAGGCGGAGCTTGCAGTGAGCCGAGATTGCGCCACCGCACTCCAGCCTGGGCGACAGAGCAAGACTCCGTCTCAAAAACAAGAAAAAGCAAAGAAAGTACACTCAGCTCTCAGACCTGCATGGTGAGCCTGCACACTGCACAGCCCCACAGGGAGCCTGTTGCTGTTGGTTTTGGACGTGACTAACAGTTTATTTTATTTTATATTTATTTATTTATTTGAGACAGTCTCATTCCTATCACCCAGGCTGGAGTGCAGTAGCACAGTCTCGGCTCACTGCAGCCTCGACTTCCTGGACTCAGGTGATTCTCCCACCTCAGCCTCCTGAGCAGCTGGGACTACAGGTGTGCGCCACCATGCCTAGCTAATTTTCTGTATTTTTGTTAGCGACGGCATCTCGCCATGTTGCCCAAGCTGGTCTCAAACTCCTGGACTCAAGCGATCCGCCTTCCTCGGCCTCTCAAAGTGCTGGCGTTGAAGGCATGAGCCACCACACTTTGCAGCAGGTTTTTTTGTGTGTGCTGAAAGAACAGCATGTCATCAGGCCGGGCCTGCTGTGGAGGCCAGCCACTCTTGCCCCGGCCACAAGAAGGACCGCAGGAGTTAGGCCTGAGTGCTCACCCGGCAGCAGCGACCTTGGCAGCCCCTGAATTCGGGAGGAATTGCTCACTCACAGGCTCTGGACCGTGGCGACCCAGAACATGGTTCAGACTCAGGCCCTTCTGGCAGAGCACATTGCCCGAGGGAAGAAAGTGGTCTTAGCATGAACCCATGGGTTCCAGCAGAAATGTGTGAGCCGGAGGAGCCCACGCTGCCCAGCCCCAGAGGAGGCCGGGAGGTGCTTCTTGGCTGGTTTGGCTTCTTAGCTGCCCTGTGACAAGGCCCAAGCAAATGGGCATTGGCCGTCCTGGGATGTGGACTCTCGTCCCTCCCCCTGGGTGCCCAGCACTGGGCTGAAGAACACACGGCAGGGTGCTCAAAGACTGGGCTCTAGACCGGGTACAGTGGCTCATGCCTGTAATCCCAGCACTTTGGGAGCCATGGTGAGCGGATCACGAGGTCAGGAGTTGGAGACCAGTCTGGCTAACGTGGTGAAACCCTGTCTCTGCTAAAAATACAAAAAATTAACCAGGTGTGTTGGTGTGCGCCTGTAATCCCAGCTACTCGGGGGGCTGAGGCAGGAGAATCACATGAACCCGGGAGGCAGAGGCTGCAGTGAGCCAAGATGACACCATTGCACTCCAGCCTGGGCAACAGTGTCATGCTCCATCTCAAATTGAAAAAAAAAAAAAAAGAAAGGGCTCTGATGAAGGTGTAGGACTGAAGAGGCCATGGAGTCCTCAGGACGGTGATTCCCCTGGGAGGGACTGTGATTTCCCACTTTGGGCTGGAGGCCCCGGGGATCAGGGCCTGACTGTGTCTGTCCCTGTCCTTCAGCCACGGCATTCCTCGTGTCCCCGCAGCTGGGGAGTAAGCAAGGCTGGGAAAAGAGGGACGTAGCGGGGACAAGATGCTGGTCAGGCCCTCAGGGTGGCACCGGGTAGGTGCTCAGGGAGTGGGTGAGGAGCTGAGGGAGTACTCATACCCTCAGGTACGTACCCTTGGTTCTGTCCCGGGTTCCGGAAGGTCCATGTGCCCCGACCCTGCCTTTCTGGTCATGTGGCCTGTCAGCCCTGTCCTGAGCGCTGACCTGTGTCTCCCCATTGTGTGGCCACCAGAGGAATGTACCTCTGCGGTGAGTGTCACGCTCTGCTGCCTGTGAGTCAGCTGGAGAATTTGTGTGCCTGCCGAGGTCGGCAATGGGTGGCATCAGTGGAGACAGAGGGAGGGCACACCCCTTTTTTCTTCCCCGTAGTTCGGGTGACTGCAGATTGCAGGAGACTCACTTCCTTCAGGTGCAGAATGGGCTGGGACGGCCCCGGGTGGTGCCCAGGGGACAGGTCCGCCAGGTGACTCTGGTCAGGTCTGCCCACGAAGCCAAGCAGTTTTCTGGTGGGAGCTCCTAGCCTCTCGCTCGCTGGCCTGGGCAGGGCTGACTGTTGGCTCCTGTCTCTTAAGCCTTGCACCTGCTGTGGGGTGCACGTCTTTATTTATTTATTTATTTGTTTATTTATTTATTTATTTATTTTAGACGGAGTTTCACTCTTGTTGCCCAGGCTGGAGTGCAATGGGGCGATCTCGGCTCACTGCAACCTCCACCTCAGCCTCCTGAGCAGCTGGGATTACAGGCGCCTGCCACCACGCCCAGCTAATTTTTGTATTTTTAGTACAGACGGGGTTCACTATGTTGGCCAGGCTGGTCTCAAACTCCTAATCTCAGGTGATCCACCCGCCTCGGCCTCCTAAGGTGCTGGAATTACAGGTGTGAGCCACCGCGCCCAGCCTGAGGTTTTTGTCTCTGCTATGTTATGTTCTCCGTGGAGGCCAGGCAGAGACCTTCCCCCAGCAGAGATTTCCCTATGTGAACTAAGCAGTTGGGAAAAACACAGGGAAGGGAAGGGGTCTTCTGTGGTTATGGCTTCAGCCCGAGTTCTCCGGAAAAAAATGAAACATGGAAGGCAGCCGTTCTTGACAACACCTGCCATGCACTGTCAACCAGAAGAGCAAACAGTAGCCTCTGTAGCCCTTCCCCACCATCCTGCAAGATCTTTTTATTCTCCCTTAGCTCAGCTAGGTCACATGACTTACCCATGCGTATGTGGTCAGCAGGTGGCGAAGTCACCACTCGCTCTGGGGCCCCAAGTCTGGTCTCTTCTGTGCCTCCCCCCAGGTCTCCCTAAAGAAAGGACAGGCCAGGTGCGGCGGCTCACGCCTGTAATCCCAGCACTTTGGGAGGCCAAGGCGAGCGGATCACGAGGTCAGGAGTTCAAGACCAGCCTGACCAACATAGTGAAACCCCATCTCTACTAAAAATGCAAAAATCAGCTGGGTGTGGTGGTGGGCGTCTATAATCCCAGCTACTCGGGAGGCTAAGGCAGAAGAATTGCTTGAACCCAGGAGGCAGAGGTTGCAGTGAGGCAAGATTGCACCATTGCCTTCCAGCCTGGGAGACAGAGGGAAACTTTGTCTCAGAAAAAAAAAAAAAAGTAAGGACAAATATGAAGTGAGCCCAGCAGTGTTGGGCCCTGCAATCAATTGATCGTGAGGTATTCCTGAGGCCTTGCTGTGTCCTGGAGCTATGGGTCCCTCTCCCCGCAGTGCATCTGGTTTTTTTCTGGAATTCAAGCAGGTGGCTCAGAGGCCACCACATGCAAAGCCCATCCTTGGAGGCAAAGGCTTCCAAGGATGGGGAGGCCCCTGTGGGTTTGGGTGGGTAAGCTCAGGGGAAGGGGCCCTGGAGACTTGTGGGGAGACAGTAATGATGTGCTAGATATTGGAATTAATGTTCCTGAGTTCAAATCCTGCCTCCACTTGATCTTGGGCAAGTTGCTGAACTTCTCTGTCCCCATTGGAACTACAGGATTATAATAGTACCTACCACTTGGTTGTGAAGATTAAATGAGCTGATTCGTAGAAAGAGGTTAGAACAGTAAGTACCTATTTATTTTTTATTTTTAAAATGTATTTATTTTTGAGACAGAGTCTTGCTCTGTTGCCCAGGCTGGAGTATAGTGGCACAGTCTCGGCTCACTGCAACTTCCGCCTCCTGGATTTAAGCAGTCCTCCTGTCTCGACCTCCTGAGTAGCTGGGATTACAGGTGTGAGCCACCACACCTGGCTAATTTTTGTATTTTTAGTAGAGACGAGGTTTCACCATATTGGTCCGGCTAGTCTCAAACTCCTGACCTCAGGTGATCCACCTGCCTCCACCTCCCAAAGCACTGGGATTACAGGCATGAGCCACTGTGCCTGGCCTTAAGTACCTATTTATTAAAGATCAGCTGGTATTATTTTACTGTAAGTCTTTTACTAAGCTTAGAGTGGCCATATCATTTGTTGTTTAAACTGGGAGAGTTTTGCAAGAGAAGAGGGGCTCTATTAAACGTTGCGTTGAGATAGTGGGAGTCAACAGGGACTTCCCGAGATTGACAGGATCTATAGCCTTGCGCAGTGCTCAGAATCTGAGTAGACAGACAGGTGTATCAGGCAGGCATCCCAGGTCGGGGGATGGCATAGGCAAAAGTGTGCAGGCTGGACGTTCGCGCTATGCACAGGTGACCATGAGGCAGCCTTGGGGCCCACCTGCCCCCCTGGACAGGAACAGGAGCATCTGTCCATCTGCATTTCGACTCCTTGACCCAGAAACACACCCTCGACTCTGCTCCGGGCTCATCTGCGTACTCCAAGACCGTCTGCCTATTCAGCATCGTGATTTGCGAGGACGCAACAGGCCCCATTCCATTTTTTATGGACCTGAAAAAGACATGATCTTTACCACGACAGAGAGGCACGGGGTGTCTCGGAAACCGTTCCAATGCCGTGATAGACGGCAGGAAGCCGAAGTAGAGAAGGAAGTGGTTAAATCATGGAGCACATCCTCAGTTGACACCAGAGGAACAGCGCTTTCAGATGACGGCTCCAGGAGGAAAACTGAGGGAGGCAGGACGGGGAGGTGGGGTGGCTGAAGGAGACTGGTGGCTCCTAGACTGTGTGTCTTCTGTGAGAGCCCCTGCAAGAGCACGTGACCCCCTGACAAGGTGGCGTATCTAGGCAACCACCACTACTCATCCCCATGGCCACTGGGTGTTCCAGTGGAGCACCGTGCTCCTGGGGGTCAGGGCTCCCCAGAGGGACAGGACAGCCTCCTCTGCAGAACAGCGGGGCCTGCGAGATGCCGGGAAGACCTGCTTGCTCCAAGAAGGGACGGGAGAGTAGCTAGGAACTGGAGGCCCAGCCTTCCCAGGAAAGTGGTGTGCCACAGCATAGCTGGGAGCTGGGGCCTGGCTCCCAACCCGAATGCTTAGTGGGGTCTCTCGCTTTTTGCTGTCTCTATTCCTAAAACGGATTTTTAAATTTCAAGTGGAAGCTTGACCCAGTAGCACAGGTCTGTGCATAAAAGACCTCAGCCCGTGAAGCATAGACCAGTCGTGTGTGTTTTGTAAATGCATGTTTTTAGGTGTTAACAGAACTCCCACTAGCTTATATGGAGTTTTTGTGCAAATTGGAAAAAGGCACCCACTCTGTGTAGACAGATAAGGAAAAGGTGCTCTTCTGTCATTGAACACAGTCCTATGCACCCCCATAGCCTGGTGATCAGGCAGTGGGGTGATCAGTATCAGCCTGGTGATCAGTATCTGCATGCAACCACATTTCTGGGGGTTATAGCCCTGTGGCAGGTTTGCTTCGGGAGCAGAGAGATACCTCCTCCTCCAGGTTGCTGGAGCCCTGCACTAAGCTGCACAATATGACACACACAATACCAGCTGCATTTCAGCTTCCACCTAACTCACCTATCAGGCACTTTTGGGCAGTGCGCAAGCTGTGCGACTGTCCATGGCAGCCCTGGGTATAAGTCATGGCCATCCTTGCTGGTTGTGATTGGCATAAGGAGCAATACCCTCTTGATTTCATCTTAAAAGAATTTAAGGAAGAAAAAGGGGCCACAGTGCCTTTTCAACACACCCTGAGTTTGTTCAAACTAGAGACATGACCATGCCCTAGGTATACCATCGAGGGCACCTTTCTCACTTGGAGAAAGTGAGAGGTGAAGCACCTGTTAGGAGGTACTTACCCTGGTCTGTCAGCTGTGGTCTGGATGGGGCTGTCCCCTGCATGGAGTTACCGTTTGCCTGGAGAGCCTGTGTGCCAGGCTGTCTGCATACATGGTCACATTTGATCCTCACAGCAGACCGGTGAGATGGGTCCTGATATCATCCCGACTTTACAGTTGAGGTCACTGAGGCTCAGGGCTGGAAGGAACTTGCAGCAGACACACAGCGGGCAAGTGGAGGAGCCAGGGTCAGCACTCCAGCCGTTCCAGCCCGCGATCCCCGTGCATGACCACTATGCCTTAAAGACCAAACCCTGTCTGTTGACACTGAAATTTCTCTGAGCCTTTAAAACGTGGCCTTTGGGTGGATGTGGGCAGGCCTGGGCATGGGACAGGGGATGGGACAGGGGTTCCCCACATGTTCCCTCTGAACTGGGGCTGCTGTTCTCAGCACCTGAGATTTTTTTTTTTTTTTTTTTTGAGATGGAGTGACGTGCTGTCACCCAGGTTGGAGTGCAGTGGTGCAATCTCAGCTCACTGCAACCTCCGCCTCCTTGGTTCAAGCAATTCTCCTGCCTCAGCCTCGCGAGCAGCTGGGACTACAGGCATGCGCCACCATGCCCAGCTAATTTTGTGTTTAGTAGAGATGGGGTTTCACCATATTGGCCATTCTGGTCTCGAACTCCTAACCTTGTGATCCACCCGCCTCGGCTTCACAAAGTGCTGGGATTACAGGCGTGAGCCACCACACCCGGCCAGCACCTGAGATCTTAAAAGGGATCCAGGCTCCCGGGTCAGCCAGGAGCGAGTGACCGGTATTGTCAGGGAAGACCAGAGGCCTAGTGCTAGATCTTCCCACTGCCTGAATTTCCAGACATCTTCTTGTGGCCCAAGAGCTTGCCATGCAAAGCACAGGTGCTGACCAAGGAGCCAGAGGTCCCCGTTAGTAAAGGTAGCCCACACAGGCACCCTCTGGCCAGAACCTCTCCACCTCTTCCTTGGAGCAACGTTGAGGGTTGTGGGAGCTGCTGGCCCCGCAGCAGAGGCCCTGCAGCTTGTCCTTGATCATGAGAGCAAAAGGCTGAAAAATTGCTTTTGCCTGCTGAAGGCAGCAGGGAGCCTTTTTATTCCAGAAATGAGAAGGGCATGCCTCTGAGGTTTCTCCAGAGACCCCAAAGCACCCCTTCACCCATCTGCTGTGCCAGAGTTTCATCTCAGTATTGTCTGCCTGCATTGTTCATGCCAGGGTTCATGGGCGGGGTAAGGCTGTACACCCCCTACTTCCGCCCTAGCAGGGATACTCAGCTTAGCACCTTCAGGATGGGCCCTGGGCTTGACGCTAGAGCCAGAGTCTTGGTCCTAGGATTGGAAGTGGGTGCAGTAGATTAAGGCCGTCATTGAAAACGCAAATTAAAACAACCCTGAGATATCGTTGCTCGCCTATCAGGTTGGCAAAACCCCTGAAGTACACCAGCTCGTTCAGCGAGCAAGCCTGCAGGGGAATAGCGCCCTCACCTGTGGTGGGTGGAAATGCAAAGTGACATGACCCCTGTGAGGGGAAATCGAGTTCCATGCAGCAAAATCGCATACGCATTTTCCCTTTGACTCATCACTGGTACTTCTAGGGATATACCTTGAGGATAAAACTGCACAAATATGAAACAAGTCACTGCATAGTCTTTGTAGGATATATTCTAAAGCCTAAGAGAGGCCGGGCGTGGTGGCTCATGCCTGTAATCCCAGCACGTTGGGAGGCTGAGGCGGGTGGATCACCTGAGGTCAGGAGTTTGAGACCAGCCTGGCCACCATGGCAAAGCCCCGTCTCTACTAAAAATACAAAAATAAGCTGGGCGTGGTGGCACGCTCCTGTAATCCCAACTACTCGGGAGGCTGAGGCAGGAGAATCGCTTGAACCCAGGAGATGGAGGTTGCAGTGAGCTGAGATCGCACCATTGCATTCCAGCCTGGGCGACAAGAACAAAACTCCATCTCAAAAATTAATTAATTAATTAATAAAGCCTAATAAGAATGGGAAGCAAATTTTGAAGTTTATATAGCTTTGTAGGCAGTGTTTTGGAGTAGTAATTATGAAATTATTTTGTGATTACAGAGTAAAGCAAATGTGGCTGGGCGTGGTGACTCACACCTGTAATCCCAGCACTTTGGGAGGCCGAGGCGGGCAGATCACTTGAAGTCAGGAGTTTGAGACCAGCCTGGCAAAACTCCATCTCTACTAAAAATACAAAATGAGCCAGGCATGGTGGTGCACGCCTGTAGTCCTAGCTACTCAGGAGGCTGAGCAGCTGCGTGGGAGGCAGAGTAACGAGAATCACTTGAACCAAGGAGGCGGAGGTTGCAGTGAGCTGAGATCATGCCACTCCACTCCAGCCTGGGAAACAGTGAGACTCTGTCTCAAAATAAACAAAACAAAACAAAAAAACCAGAGTAGAGTAAATGAGTAAATATATACTGTTAGGTACCAGGGTTCTCTCTATGGGAAAAGGGCCTTCTGTATGGAATGGGGGAAGGCGGTGGATTTGAGCTGAAAGCATCATTATGCTCTTTCGATGGCATAAATATGCAATTGACAAGTCATAACCATAGAAAGAAGGGCAAAAGCCATGTCCCCCTGTAGCAATGCATATTTCTTATGCCCACATCTCTCTATTTCTTGATGCCAGTCTCCATGAGAAGGAACCAGGTCTCCTTGGACAAGTGGAGGATGCCAGGCATGGGGCAGCGGAAGGTAAAATGGGACTAGAGCCCCTTGTCCTTCCAGAAAGCAAGAATGCATTCAAAGACAGATGGGTCCAAAAGACCCAGGCACTGGCTAAAAGGGTCTCCTGCTGGCAAAGATGGGGCAATTGAACATCCAAGAAAATAATAAAAGAAATGGATGATTCAAGGGGGAAAGGAAGGCCTGTAATCCCAGCACTTTGGGAGGCCAAGGCGGGAGGATCATAAGGTCAGGAGTTCAAGACCAGCCTGGCCAATATGGTGAAACCCTGTCTCTACTGAAAATATAAAAATTGAACTGGGCGTGGTGGGGCTTGCCTATAGTCCCAGCTACTCGAGAGGCTGAAGCAGAAGAATCTCTTGAACCCCAGGAGGCAGAGGTTGCAGTGAGCCAAGATCATGCCACTGCACTCCAGCCTGGGCAACACAGCAAGACTCTGTCTCCAAAAAAAAAAAGGTCGGGTGGGAGAGGAAGAGAAAAGATGAAGAGAAAAGATGAATGCTGATTAATAAACATAGAGGGACTAGGCGTGGTGGCTCACGCCTATAATCCCAGAACTTTGGTGGGAGGCCAAGGTGGGAGGATCACTTGAGCCGAGGAGTTTGAGGCCAGATTGGGTTGAGACCCTGTCTCTATAAAACATTTTTTAAAATTAGCTGGGCATGGTGGCATGCACCTGTGGTCCCAGACTCTGGGGGCTGAGGCAAGAGGATGGCTTAAGCCCAGGAGGTCAAGGCTGCAGTGAGCTGAGATCGTGCCACTGCACTTCAGCCTGGGTGACACAGTGAGACCCTGCCTCAAAAATAAATAAATAAACAAACATAGAGGGAATGAAAGAATGAGAAAGGCGTTACCAGTAATAGACGGACATTATGGGCCTCCTGATGTGATGCTTTGAGAACACATTACCTGTGGGTTCATTGGATTAAGGCAGGGCGGCTGACCTGGACTCTTCAAAAACTTCCATGTCATGAAAGACCCACGGAAGTGCTGAGCGCGGTGGCCCATACTTGTAATCTCAGCACTTTGGGAGGCTGAGGCAGGTGGATCATGAGGTCAAGAGTTCGAGACCAGCCTGTCCAACATGGTGAAACCCCTGTCTCTACTAAGAATACAAAAATTAACCAGGCATGATGGTGCGTGCCTGTAATCCCAGCTACTCAGGAGACTGAGGCAGGAAAATCACTTGAACCCGGGAGGCGGAGGCTGCAGTGAGCCGAGATCATGCCATTGTACTCCAGCCTAGGCAACAGAGCAAGACTCTGTCTCAGAAAAAGAAAGGAGGGGAGGGGAGAGGAGGGGAGGGGAGGGGATGGGATGGGAGGGGAGGGGAGGGGAGGGGAGGGGAGGGGAGGGGGGGGGGAGGGGAGAGGAGGGAGGGGAGAAGAGGGAGGGGAGAGGAGGGAGGGGAGAGGAGGAAAAGACCCACAGAAGGCAAGAAGGCAAAGGGAACCTTCTAGAGTAAAAGACAATCAGGAGCCAGGAAAGTTGATTGCAACATGTGATGTCATTTGGGATCCTGGATTGGAGGGGTGAAAAAGCCATGAAAACCGTTAAGGAGATGTTTGGAGAAGCTTGCATATGGACCATGCGTTCAATGATATTGTTACATCAGTGGGTAGTACAGTAATAAAACACATCACTAGCAGCTTTGAGAACCTGCAGTTCTCAGGGCGGTCCTCGGCCTGAGTGCTTGTCTTCCAGGCTCTGGCAGTTTAACAGCCTCGCTTTTGCAAAAACACCATTTCACCGATATGCGCCCTGCACTGGCCAAGCTCTGGGAACAGATGTTAATCCTCGTTTGCAGAGAGGAAACTTGTGTACAGTGATATTACTTCTCTTTATGAATATTTTAATATTAAGGCAGCAAATCCCAGAAAGTGCTGACCTGCTGCTTTTCTTGGTTGGTGCATTCCAAGCAGTTCCACAGTCCTGCTTGGAGCCAGGGCTGCTAAAGGAGGGTGTGGGCCACTGAGTATGGCTGGTGCGGGTCTCTAGCATGGCACCCACAACCCTCCTTGATGAGGCTCAAAAGAACCAAAAGGGGATAACCTGTCACCTTAATTTGAGGTCACTTCAAGAAAGTGAGGCTCAACTCCAAATCTAAGTAAAAGGGTCAGTTGTTTGTGGGGGCGGAGGGACTCTGATGGAGCCCTGGCTGGCCACCTTCCCTGAGGTTGGCATGGGGGGCATTGGACACCAATCACTGTGCCTGCCCTCACCCAGATAATCAGTAGGTTCCCAATAAGCAGTGAATGGGCACCGCTGTTTTTCTCTATCCCATTTAATCAAACTCACAGTAGCAGGCACTCTGCCAGGTATCAGGAACACAGATGGTCATTCCAGAAATATCAATTGACCCCTGATGCATGCCAGGCCAGGGCTGGGTACTGAGGGTATAGAGTCCTGGTGGGCAGAGCACACTGGGCAGCCTCCTCGAGCCCAGGCAGCATAGAGGAGAAGCAAGGAATAAATAGGTGAATAGACAGTAGAAAGATGAGATGGTAGTACATGCTATGAAGGATTCAAATGAGGAAGCACAGAAGAGAGTGCAGGGCTCCTTTGCATACGATTGCCAAAGAAGTTCTCTCTGGGCCGGGCGCCGTGGCTCACACCTGTAATCCCAGCACTTTGGGAGGTCGAGGCGGGCAGATCACGAGGTCAGGAGTTCGAGACCAGCCTGGCCAACATGGTGAAACCCCATCTCTACTAAAGCTACTAAAAATTAGCCGAGCGTGGTGGTGAGCACCTGTAATCCCAGCTACTCGGGAGGCTGAGGCAGGAGAATGGCTTGAACCTGGGAGGTGGAGGTTGCAGTGAACCGAGATTGTGCCACTGCACTCCAGCCTAGGTGACAGGGCAAGACTCCATCTCAAAAAAAAAAAAAAAAAGAAGAAGAAGTTCTCTCTGGAACAGGAGCCTTTTATCCAATACTGATGGGAAGGAGGCACCTGGAACTCGGGGGAGGAAGCTTCCAGGCTGAGGACAGGAATGAGCTTTGCGTGTGTTGGGGACCCGGAAGCCATTGTAGCGGAGAGTGGAGGATGGAGAGGGAGCGGGAGATGGGGGGGAGGGGCACTTTCGTGCGGGGCTCTGCAGTCCTGGGTAAGGAGATTGGATTCTGCGATCCACATGGAAGGGCGCAGGGAAGCCACTTGGTCGGATTTTATTTTGAAGCAGTCCTCTAGCTGCTGCGTTGAGAATAGATCGGGGGTGTAGGGATGCAGGGCCCAGGCTGTTCTAGCAAGACATGATAGACGCTCATCATGCAGAAGCCACAGGACATGCTGGCAGGTTAGATGGATACAGAAGAGAGGAGAAAATAGGAGGAGATGGGCTTGAGCCCCTGGTGCGAGTGGGGCCAGCTCCAGCCTGAGGGTACTAGGGAGCCACTGTGGGCTTTAGACAGGGAGTGATGGGATCAAACTGGGGCTTTGGAAGCTGGCCTGGGGTGCAGAGTGGAAGCAGGGAAACCAGCAGTGAGCAGGAAGTCCCGAGCCAAGAAAGGAGGAATGTAAAGACAAGAGTGAGGCTCTCCCTTGAAAGGAGGAAGGGGCTGCAGGCAGGGCCTGCTTCCTCCTCACATTTGGTCTCAGGCCCCTACCCCAGCCCTGTCTGCGCCATCAGCCCCATCTCTTCCTCCTGCCCGGGCTTCCTCCGTCACAGAATGCTCCCCTCCCTTGCGGACAGCTGGCCACATTCTCAGGCAGACACAGAGTCCCCAGGGGCATCTCTGTTTTCTCTCCCCACCCTGCTGGCTCAGCCTGAGCAGGACTAGGACTCACTTAAGGAATGAGGGCCGCCTGGCAGCTCCACCCGGCCCAGCCCTGCTGGATGGAATCGTGATAAAGAACAGGGCGGCTGCGCTGAGGGTAATGACGTGCTGCCCTCAGAATTGCTTTCCTCAGCTCTGATTTTCCTGATGCCAGAAAAGCCAGTAACCCCGGGGTACATCCAATAGTCAGGACACGGTGCTGACTGGACTTGAAAAGTAAGTCCAACCACCTGTGCTTCTGATTATCCCTATTCTTATTAGTATCTGTTTGGATTGGGGCTCTCACTCCGCTGATGCCCCTCCACCCCCCGTTTACAAGGATGGTCCTTGACCTGGGTGGCAGTCAGATGGTCAGATGTGCAGCTCAGCTGCAGGGCCCACTGGATTGTGTCAGGTCATGGAGAGGAGAGGGGCACCCAGCAAAAACTGGCTACAGGCCATGACCCTCGGGGGCTTCTCAGCCCTGGCAGCTCTGGGCACACTTACCACTGCATGTGAGACCACCTTCCTTGGCCTGGACTCCTGGGGGAGGTCCTCGCACGTGACCTGGTCTGGTAGCTGCAGTTTATCCCTCGTTGTGCCACACTTTGCACCACCGCCTTCAACAGGTATCTACTGAGGCCCCATCTAGGTGCTGGTGCCATCATGGTTCTGTTTCGACATCAGGGACAGCAGGCTTTCCTGGAGCCTCATGCACCTGCCTTCACAGACCAACTCAGAGGAGCAGTTTAGCATTTCTCAGTGACTTGGGGTCACCCTGGGAACAGTCATCTTTGTACTTTAGAAAATGGCGGCCGGGCATGGTGGCTCATGCCTGTAATCCGAGCACTTTGGGAGGCCAAGGTGGGTGGATCCGTTGAGGTCAGGAGTTCGAGGCCAGCCTGGCCAAACATGGTGAAATCCCGTCTCTACTAAAAATACAAAAAATTAGCCAAGCGTGGTGGCACACGCCCGAAATCCCAGCTACTTGGGAGGCTGAGGCAGGAGAATCGCTTGAACCCGGTAGCTGGAGGTTACAGTGAGCCGAGATCGTGCCACTGCACTCCAGCCTGGGCGACAGAGCAAGACTCCGTTTCAAAAAAAATGAAAATGGACTGACACTCGTCTGCATCATCATTGGACCTTCTGTCATCATTGATGGAGGCAGTACACTGGAGGGATTGAGACTGTGGGCTCTGAGTTCAAATCCTGACTCTGGTGCACAGCATCTGCAAGACCTTGGGTGAGCTACTCAGCCTCTCTGTGACTCAGCTGGTTCATCTGCAGTATGGGGGTAGTAGTAGAACCTGCCTGGGATTGACTAAGATCATACGTGTGAAGTGCTCGGCATGGTGGGCTCCCGGGAAGAGCCGCATGGGTGCTGACCATCCATCTCCTCCTTTGCTACCTGGTCTGTAGGTGCTTGCCTCTGTGGGTTGGAAATCCACAGGCTGAGCTTCATCTGAATCGAGCATTGCATGTTAGATGAGAGCAAATGGTGCTGGCTGCAGAAGGCGCTTTGCATTGGAACAGAGGAGATAAGCATCGATGTTTAACCAGAAGCTGATGTGGGCTAGGATGGCTCACTCTGTCTCGTCTGATACAGACACTCTGTGACAGGTGTTATCACATGGCCACACAAATGAAAAACCTGAGGACGAGAGACGTTCGGTAACCTACTCAAAGCCACACAGCTGCTAATCCAGAGGCAAGCCTGTCTCATTCCAAAGTCCAAGGTTGTCCCCCTAGGGCAAGGATTAGCCAACTATGGCTGGCCTTTGAACCAAATCTGGCTCACCACCGTGTTCTTTTAGTTATGTTTTGTTTTTTTGTGAGACAGGGTCTCTCTGTCACCAAGGCTGGAGTGCAGTGGAGGGATCTCTGCTCACTGCAACCTCCACCTCCAGGCTCAAGCGATTCTCCCACCTCAGCCTCCCGAGTAGCTAGAACTACAAGCATGTACCACCATGCCCAGCTAATGTTTTGTATTTTGTATAGGGATGAGGTTTTCCCATGCTGCCCAGGCTAGTCTTTAACTCCTGGGCTCAAGCAATCCACCCGCCTTGGCCTCCCAAAGTGTTGAGTTGATGGGTGTGAGCCACCGCACCCAGCCTACCGCCTGTTTTTATAAATAAAGTTTTATTGGAACACAGCCATGCACATTTGTTTTACATATTTTCTGAGGCTGCTTTTGAGCAACAGCAGAGTCGTTGCAGCAGAGACCATGTGCCTCACCCCACGTGAGGCACCTTGATCTTGGACTCCTGTCCTCCAGAGCTGCAAGCCACCCAGTGCACGGGACTTTGTTACGGTGACCCTGGCAGAACAATATCCTCTGCTGTTAGCCTCTTCCATGTCCTTCCTAGGAGCCAGAGAAATGTGGGTTCAGGAAGTCTCACTCTAGATGCCCGATGGCCTCACCCCCAGAACCTTCTAGCTGCTTCTTTTGGATGATCTTCAGGTCCCATGGCCTTTTCTTTGGGGGACCCGGGTGCACCTGAGCCCAAGGCTGGAGAGGCCAGGCTGGCCCCAGGGGGATTGGAGCACAGGGACTGATGCTCTGGCGAGCCATCACTGGGGTCAGCCTGCAGCAGATTCCCCCCTGGGGCCAGCCCCAGACCACCAGAGCCTGGTCCCACGTGTCTTAGTCTTATCTCCTCCAGGATCCACTGATGCTCTAAACCCCTAACTTCTGGAGAGAGACAGAACATGACAGGTTCTAGCCCTTTGACTGAGGAGTATCTACGAACCAAACGCAGCAGCCTCCTTTTGCCTGGTTATCCCTCGGTGCTTTCTCTGATGAACTGTGGGTTGGGGTTGTCACCATCACTGTGGCCTGCAGAATGCACCTCTCTTTGCCTGATGCCTGTGGCTTTTAACTTCATTCCGTTGCTCCTGGGTCACCGATGGCTCTGCCTAGCATGACAGTGAGTGCCCTGCACATGGACAAGCACCATGAGCGGCTTGTCCACTACCAGGGCCCCAGCAAAAGGCCCAGCACATACGAGGTTCTTTTCTCCAGAATCACACACGTCCCTACCAGTGAGTGTGTGAGGAGCATTTTCAACATATGACCTCCTGGGGGAGAAGCCGGGGAAGCGTCTTGAAGGAAGGACACAGGAGTACTCCAGGAATTCGGTTCTCCTGCAGCGGAGGGTGGACACACCTCTGATGCCCAGGGAGCATCCAGGGTCAGGTCCCTCACCCCGTGTGAGCACTGTGCCAGCCTGGGCCGAGGGTGAGGAGGAAAGATGCAGAGACAAATAGGGGCCAGTTCCGGCCGTTACCCGATGAGGAACTGGGGTCCAGATTGAAAGAGCAGCCTTCGGAGATGCAAAGCCCAGCGGGCCCTCCTCCAGGGCTATTGGCCACCGCTGTGGGCTCATCTCTTTGGACTGAAAAACAATTGGTCTTAGGAACAGCCCCTTGGCACCTCAAGAGTAGAATGTCCAGATGCCTGTCTGGGAGCCTTTATTTTTTTGTGTGTTATTTTTTTGTTGTTGTTGAGAAGTCTAGCCCTATCGCCCAGGCTGGAGTGCAGCAGCGCGATCTCAGCTCACTGCAACCTCCACGTCCTGGGTTCAAGTGATTCTCCTGCCTCAGCCTCCCAAGTAGCTGGGATTATAGGCGCCCCACCAACACGCCCAGCTAATTTTTGTATTTTTAGTAGAGATGGGGTTTCATCATGTTGGCCAGGCTGGTCTTGAACTCCTGGCCTCAAGCGATCCACTCACTTCAGCCTCCCAAAGTGCTGGAATTATAGGAATGAGCCACTGCACCCAGCCAAAATGGTTAAGATGGTAAATTTTATGATAGGTATATTTCACCACAATTTTTTTTTTTTTTTTTTTTTAATAGAGACAGGATTTCACCATGTTGGCCAGGCTGGTCTCGAACTCCTAGCCTCAAGCAATTTCCCCGTCTCGACCTCCCAAAGTGCTAGGATTACAGATGTGAGCCATCATGCACAGCCTGGGAGCCTTTGTATACCCAGCAAAGGTTGCATAAGCAATTAAAAAACAAAAATCAGGCCAGGCACAGTGGCTCATGCCTGTAATCCCAGAACTCTGGGAGGCCGAGGTGGGTGGATCACCTGAGGTCGGGAGTTTGAGACCAGCCTGACCAACACGGTGAAA
Source organism: Macaca thibetana thibetana (assembly GCF_024542745.1). NCBI lineage: Eukaryota > Metazoa > Chordata > Mammalia > Primates > Cercopithecidae > Macaca > Macaca thibetana. The sequence continues at coordinate 13,719,992 of NC_065578.1, forward strand.
CCCCGTCTCTACTAAAAATACAAAAAATTAGCTGGGTGTGGTGGCAGGAGGCTGTAATCCCAGCTACTCAGGAGGCTGAGGCAGGAGAATCACTTGAACCTAGGAGACGGAGGTTGCAATGAGCCAAGATTGCACCATTGCACTCCAGCCTGGGCAACCAGAGCAAAACTCCGTCTCAAAAAAATAAAAAATAAAAATAAATTAATAAAATCAGTTCAGGTGGCGTCTGCCCCTAGCGAAAAGAATTCTACCAAGAGTCTGGAGACCTGGTCCCAGCCCTAACAAGCAGTGTCCTTGGCCTGCACTCCCCCCACTCCCCCCGCCACCCCTGCTGCTGCCTCGACTCTCTGGGAGGTGCGTGATCCTGCTGACCTGGGGGCTTCACCCTGAGGGAGGAGGAAAGGTATTGGGCACTTCTGAGCCCAGGACTTCGCCCATCCTGGGTGCTCTTGATGTGTTTGTTGAGTCTGATGAGAGAGAGGTCACAAGCCCACATGTGAGTAATTATCTCCCAAGGTCAGAGGCAGAGGAGAGAACTTTGAGCCGTAATGACCCAGATGTGTGTGGCATGGGAGCTGGGCTTGAAGGATGAGGAGGATTTATTTGGGTGGGTGGGGAACAGGGCAGGCACTCCATGCAGGCTGGTGGAAGGGAGATTATGGGGACTTCTGGGTGTGTCTGTGGTTTAATGTGTCCTCCCAGGTGCAAGGTAGAGTTAAGGCATGGTCGGTCGCCTTTCCCGCTGGGGCACACAGTGGGCGTCTCATAGTCCTCTGCTTTGATCCCTGGGCCCCCAGGCCATGGAAGCAGGTCCCCTCTGCAAACCATCCTCAGAAGGGGAGTCCCTGGCAGCAGGGCCTCTGAATTGGGTCAGGCCATGGGGAGAATGGAGGAGGCACCAAGGAAAGATTGGCTGCAGGCCACAGCCCTTGGGGGCTTCTCAGCCCTGGCATCTCTGGGCACACTTGTACCACTGCGTGCAGGACCACCTCCCTCGGCCTGGACTCTTGGGGGAGGTTCCCACACATGACCTTTGCTGAGAGCTGCAGTTTGCCCCTCATTGTGCCATACTTTGTACCACTGCCTTCAACAGGTATCTGCTGAGGCCCCGTTGTAGGTGCCAGTGCCATCTTGGTACTGTTTTGCCATCTGAGACAGCAGGGTTTCCTGGAGCTGCGTGTACCCATCTTCCCCTCCAGGCTCAGAGGAGCACAGTTTAGCATTTCTCCGTGACTCCGGGTCACCCCAGGAATACTCACCTTTGTACTTTGGACAATATGGCTGCACAGTCTTTTTAGTTTTGCTTGTTTCTCTTTTCCTTCCTCTTGGACTGTGGACCGTCACTAATCTGTTTTCCTTGGGCCTCCTCTCAGCATCTTAGAGGCAGCGCCACATGGGGAGTGCAGAATATGCTCTCTGGCTTCGAATCCTGACTTTGGTGTGTAGCATTTTCAGGTCCTTTTGCCAGGGACTCCGCCCCTCTGAGACTCAGTGTATGCATCGGCAAAGTGGGGATAATCAAACCTGCCTGATAAGGAGAACATGAGGATTGACTGATGCCACTTCAGCCAGTTCCCCTGGAGAGGAGTAGCCCCCAGCACTGAAGTGACACCCTCACTCTCTCCTTGCCCACTCTGCCATGCCTCAGAGCCAGCATGGAGTAGGCCATGGGCCACCAAGGCCACCACTGCTATAGTGCTTAGCAGCAGGGCAGTTCTTGACTGGCAGGAGGAGGCTGAGTCATGAGGGACATGGTCCTGGTGCATTTCATGCTGGGAAGGTGGCGGCCCCTCGGGAAGGGCAGCTGCCCTGGAGGAAGAGGGGAGCTGGAAGAGACAGAGTGTGTGTCTTTAAAACGAGGCCTGAGCTCTGGGCAGTGCCTTCAGGTACATACCTGCTGTGATGCCAGTGCTGGGCCCTGGCCATCCTGTTCCACCTGTGAACTCACGTGACTTTTCATGGAGTTCCCTGCCGAGCCTGGCCTGGCATCTGCTGCTCCACATCCCGGTTCTCTTAGACCAGGTGCTCCAGGGACAATATTCCTGGGTTGTGCTTCTCCCCTTCCCTTTGCTGTCATAAAGAGACTGGTAACAGACTGGGCACGGTGGATCACCTGAGGTCAGGAGTTCGAGACCAGCCTGGTCAACAGGGTGAAACCCCGTCTCTACCAAAAATATAAAAATTAGCCAGGGGTGGTGGTGGACACCTATAATCCCAGCTACTAGGGAGGCTGAGGCAGGAGAATTGCTTGAACCCTGGAGGCAGAGGTTGCAGTGAGCCCAGATTGTGCCACTGCACTCTAGCCTGGGCGACAGAGTGAGACTCCACCTCAAAAATAAAATAAAATAAAATAAAAATAAAATAAAATAAATAAAAATAAGAGGCTGGTAACAGCTTGCGGATTCCAGCATCTGCAGGGGCTCACTGGGAGCTTTTGTTTGTCTCTGCTCCTCAACTTACTCTTCTCTGGACTCTTCCAAAATGCCCCTTTCAGGAAGCCCTCTCCTGCCCAGCCCAGGTGCCTTTGGGTACCTCGCCTAATTTATGTTTACCTTCATCTATTCTAGGCTGTAAAACTGGTGACCCACGGAGAGGTTTTCTTGAGTCTGCATGGGGCTTTAAACATTTTCAGATTTGTTACCACCATTTAAAAGTTGGAAACTTTCACAGTGTGGATTTCCAACTTGTCCTGGAAAATAAGCCGGTCCGGCCACCTGGGTCAACAGTCAGCTGGACCCAAGGGCGGCTGCCCTGTAAGACACCTGGTGCCGTCCTCAGCCTGCGGCCCTCCATAGCACCCCGGCCCCTTCTGCCTCTGGAGAGGCTCCGTAGCCTGCACAGCAGACCGAAGCGTGCATGTCAGTTTCCAGGCTCTTTTCTCACCGCAGAACTCACTGGGCCTTCTGAGTCTTGGCTCCTCATGCCCCGCCCACTCCATCCCCAGTGCCTGGCATCTTGAACAGGGGTCACTGGGTTGGCCTTTCTCTTTCTTGTTCCCATGTGTCTCCGTCCACTCAGACCGGCAAGCAGAATGACTCACACCTTCCTTTCTGTTCCCTCAGTCCCTTCTCCATGGGTCCTGACACTGGATTTTAACATACTGGGTGTGTGGCTGTCTCGGCACATCATGGGGGCCTCAGAGGCAGGGACTATGACTTAGTCATCACTGTATCATCAGACCCGGCACACAGGGCCCGGCCTAGAGTGGGTGCCCCAGGGATGCAGGGGGGATGGACGCCATGCTGAGAAAGCTGCCACATTCCCCCACCTTGTTCTCCAAGGACGTCCCCTGACCACACCTGCCTGCAGTGGGGAGAAGGCTTATGGCAATGCATTTCTGCCGCCAGCACCCTCCCATGGGTGTGCAGATCTGACAAGATCAGGATTTGGGTCTGTGAGAGGCCCTGTGTCCCCTACATTCTCTATGCATGACCGAGGGCCATTCTTCCCTCACTGCCGGCCTCTCCCAGTCCCCAGGAGAAAGGGCTGATCCTCTCAAAGACAGGCCACTTGCAGGAAGACATACCACGGAGCCTCCCTGCCCCCAGTGCCCCAGGGTCTGCACGTGGGGCACGGGGAGGGAGGGCCGTTTGCCTGCGCCCCGTGACCTGGCACCCACCTCCCTGCCTGAACTCACCACCCCAGGAAGCTTAGTCACACTGCCTTTTCTGTTCCTCAAATGCTCTGAGGCCATGTGTTCCCCCAGGTGCCTTGTGCTTTGCAGATCCCTGGGCCTGGAGTGGTTTTTTTCCCAGCATTCCCTGATGCCTGGAGCTCCTGGCTCCTCCTCATCCTTCCCAGCCTTGGCTGAAATGTCACCTGCTCAGAGAGGTCCTTCCTGAATTTTCCCTCCCAATATCTGCCCTGCATCCCCACCCCTCCAGCGAGTCTCAGTTTTATTGTACATTTCACAGACTCTCTTTTCTTTTCTTTTTTTTTTTTTTTTTTTTTTTTTTTTTTTTGAGACAAAGTTTCGCTCTTGTTGCCCAGGCTGGAGTGCAATGGCGTGATCTCGGGTCACCAAAACCTCTGCCTCCTGGGTTCAAGCGATTCTCCTGCCTCAGCCTCCTGAGTAGCTGGGATTACAGACATGCATCACCACTCCCAGCTAATTTTGTATTTTTAGTAGAGTCAGGGTTTCTCCATGTTGGTCAGGCTGGTCTCGAACTCCCGACCTCAGGTGATCCACCTGCCTCGGCCTCCCAAAGTGCTGGGATTACAGGCGTGAGCCACCGTGCCCAGCCTTTCTGATTTCTTTACTTAAGTTGCTGTTTATTGGCTCTCGGCTCCGGGAGAACAGGGAGACTGTGTCTGATGTATCCCCAGCAGCCTCACACACCCAGAACAACGTGGATTCTCAGTAAATCCATGCGGAAAGCATGTGTGGGGAAGTGGACAGCCCCCTGAGGGTGGAGGAGCAGGGGCTGGGCTGGGAGTTGGCAGCAGGGTTCAGAGCCTCATGGCTGATCAGGACCTGGGCACCTGGGGTCCAGTGGGGCCTCGCAGAACAACAGCATCAGGCAGGCATGATCAGATCCCAGCTCCACCACTTAGTTGCTGTATGGCTTTGGGCAAGTTGCTTACCCTCTCTCAGTTCCATCTTCCATCTGTGAAATGGATGTCGAACTTTCCAGCTCATGTATGTGAGGAACTTGGGACAGAGGACCCGGACAGGCTAAGCACTCAGCGAGTCACTGTCCTTATTGAGCCTGGTTTTAGGCGTGTTTGGTTTTGACATGAGGCAGGCAGGAAGTCGAAATGGTGGGTCTGTGCCCAGTAGCAAGGCAGGCCTCGGACACTCTCCAGTGGATGGAAACTACCCCAGAAGTTTCTCAGCCGGCACGAGCCGGGTGGGTGGGGGTGCTCCCCTGCTGTTACTTCACTGATTCCCTGATGGTTTTCATGGTTTTGTGGCTAAAAGATGCTCCAAAGATTAGCCTGTGTGAAGGTTTGGGAATTAGCTGCACAATGGGAGCCGAGGCCTCTGATTTTTCTGTCTGCATCAACTCAAATATAGGTAAGGATGTTGCTGTCAAAGACAGCCAGAGAAAGCCCACCTGAGACAGAGAGGAGAGGCCGTGTGTGTATGTCGGGGAGACTTTCGGGGATTGGACCTTATGGGGTTCCTCTGGGTGTAGCACTGTTGTAGCCCAAACACTCTACCTGAGTTAACTCATTTACCCTCATAGCACCCTAGGATGGAGGTGCTTTTATTGACTCCACTTTATTTATTTTTTATCTTTTTATTTTTTGAGATGGCGTCTCACTCTGCTGCCCAGGCTGGAGTGCAGCGGCGCGATCTCAGCTCACGGCAACCTCTGCCTCCCATGTTCAAGCGATTCTCCTGCCTCAGCCTCCCAAGTAGCTGGGATTACAGGGGTGCTTCACCACACCCGGCTAATTTTTGTATTTCAGGGTTTCACCATGTTGTTCAGGGTGGTCTCAAACTCCTGACCTCAGGGTGGCCCACCCGCCTCGACCTCCCACGTGCTGGGATTACAGGCGTGGGCCACCGCACCCAGCCCAACTCCACTTTAGACTGGGAAAACTGAGGCATGGGGAGGTGAAGATTCCCCCAGCTTGGTAGAGCCTGGATTCAGACACAGGCTGTCAGGCTCAAGGACATGCACTGCCAGCCACCTTGCAGTCTGACTGGGAACAACAGTCACCAGGTATTTGTCATTACTTTAAACATTATCCAGGTGTGGTAGTGTCCACCTGTGATCCCAGCTACTTAGGAGGCCGAGGCAGGAGAATCACTTGAGCCCAGGAGTTTGAGACTGCAGTGAGCCATGGTGCTGCTGCTGTGCTCCAGCCTGGGTGACTGATGGAGACCTTGTCTCTATGTTTGTGTGTTGAGCCTGGTTGCAGTTTGGCTAGTGAAATAGAAAGGACACTGGTCTCGGAGTCAGGTGGATTGGTTGGAATCCCAGGTCTTACTGCTATGTAACTTTAGCGCGGTGATTTCACCTCCCCGAGCCTTCACTTTCCCATGGGATGATGGCCATGCTAATGCTTCCTTTGCAGGGTTTTCTGGAGGATAAAGCCAGGATAGCATGGGAGGCCCCACCTCCAAGGTGCTCACAAGGCTCCTTCATTCCTTTTCTCCCTTGCTTCCTCCTACCCAGTGTCTTCAGCCCCAGGCACTGGTCCCCACCCAGACCTTGACCTGGCCTTGAGTTCCTTGAGGACTTCGGAAATGGCTTTGGCTGCTACCTTGGAGGGAGCTGCCCTGATCCACTTGCAGATCAGAATCTCCAGGCACCCCTTGCCAGGCCTTTCATGTTGTTGCTTTATTTCACAAGAACCCTGGTGTTTGTTTAGCAACAGGCTGGAATTTTTAGAACTTAAAAGTAATTCTGCTCTTCGAGGAATGCGCCTATGGATGTAACCCCAACTCAGTCCAGGCCTGGACCCAGAGGCAGTGGGCACTCTGCCCTGGGCCTCCCCACCTCCACATCTTTGCTTCATTTGAATGCAGGACACCCTCAGTCTGCCCTGTCCGGCTTGACTTCTTCCCGCCTGCTGGTCTTGACCCCAGGCCAGGGGCCGGTGGGATGGGCGCAACAGTATCAGCCTGTGGTTGGCTAAATAATGCCCCCCGCTTCAAGATGTCCACGTTATAATCCCTGGAACCCGTGGATATATTGTATGGTAAAAGGGACTTTGCAGGTGTGACGGAGGATCTTGAGATGGGAGGATGATCCGCATTGTCTGGGTGGGCGCTGGGTAATCGCGGGGTACTTACAGAGGGAGGCCGCCAGGTCAGAGAGAGGGAAGGAGATGTGCGTGGGCCCCGGGTAATCGCGGGGTACTTACAGAAGGAGGCCGCCAGGTTAGAGAGAGGGAAGGAGATGTGCGGCTGGAGAAAGGTCCGAGTCAGGGAGATCTGAAGGTGCCCTGTTGCTGACTTTCAGGCTGGAGGACAGGGCCACCCGCCATGGGATGCAGGCAGCTTCTAACGGCTGGAAAAGGCAAGGAAACAAATTCTCCCCTACAGCCTCCGGTGGGAGCCTGGCCCTGCCAACACCCTGATTTTGACCCAGTGAAACCTAATGTGGACTTCTGATCCTTAAAACTATAAAATAATACATCAGTGTTGTTTTAAGCCGCAAAGTTTGTGGTAATTTGTTACAGCAGCAATAGGATTCTAATGCACAAGCCAGTGCGTCTGTCCCTCCTTGGAGCACCTCATTCAAGGTAGGGGTGCGGAGGCACCTCGGGGGGTACAGAGGGTGTCGTGAGAGAGCCACTCCAACCTGTGGCCAAACGCTGCCTGGCCACTGTACCCCTCTGAACCTCCAGTAATCCCTCCAGAAAGCAAGGTTCATTCCTCCTAGAACTGTTGGGAAGAATTTTTGAGGATAGGAAGGACCTAGCCCAGCCCCTGGCATGGAATAAGCACAAAAATACTCAGCCGTGTATATTGTTTGCTTCTCTGCCGAAAAAGGCCGGGAAAGAGGGAGTGTGCCTGGCTCAGTGCTTGTATGTTTGGATCAACATTAGGAAACCTGAATTCAAATTCCAGCTTTGGCCAGGTGCAGTGGCTCATGCCTGTAATTCCAACACTTTGGGAGGCCAAGGCGGGAGGATCACTTGAGCCCAAAAGTTCAAGGCCAGCCTGGGCAACATAGCAAGACCCTATCTCTAAAGACATTTAAACATTATCCAGGTGTGGTAGTGTCCACCTGTGATCCCAGCTACTTAGGAGGCCGAGGCAGGAGTTGAGTCCAGGAGTTCAAGACTGCAGTGAGCCATGGTGGTGCCACTGCGCTCGAGCCTGGGTGACAGATGGAGACCTTGTCTCTAAAAAATAAATAAAAATCCCAGCTTCCCCAAACCCAGCAAAGGTGGTGGTGCAGTTGCAGGTAAAGTTCTGCAACATGGCTGGGCGCAGTGGCCATGCCTGTAATCCCAGCACTTTGGGAGGCTGAGGCGGGCGGATCACTTGAAGTCAGGAGTTTCAGACCAGCCTGGCCAACATGGCGAAACCCCGTCTCCACTAAAAATACAAAAAAAAAAAAAAAAATTAGCTGGGCCTGGTGACTCACACCTGTAATCCCAGCTACTTGGGAGGCTGAGTCACGAGAATCTCTTGAACCCGGGAGATGGAGGTTGCAGGTGAGCCCAGATTGCACCACTACACTTCAACCTGGGCGACAGAGCAAGAATCTGTCTCAAAAAAAAAAAAAAAAAAAAAAAAAAGTTTTGCAATGTTGCTGGTGCCTCCAGGCCTTAGTTTCCTCATCCTCATCCTTATAAGGGAAGAGCAGCAGCCCCTACTCCCTGGACTGTCAGCAGTGCACACAGGGCACTTTCCACAGAGCCTGGCACCGGGCACTGCTCCATGAATGAAGCCACCCTTGTTTGGTCAGCTGGGCCAACTTCTCTCCACCCTGAGCTTGCACACATGCCTTCTTCAACTGCTGGAGTGCTCCCCGCCTGTGGGGTCAACCTCACCAAGAGGCTGTGTGTTCCCACAATGTTAATCATTGTTCAGAAGGTTCGTGAGGATCACTCTCTGTTCCACGTGTGGGTGACTTAGGGTGGGAAGTGGATTCTTCTGGCAGTGTCCCACTTGGCCCCACAGAAGCAAAATCTTATTTATTTGACAGTCACAGGGGCTGTTCTTTCTCTCAGCTGAGGCTGGCCCTAGCCAAAATTCACTGGTATTCCTTGTGGAGGACACAGAATGTCAAAGGGGAATCAGACCAGGAGCAATTGGTTGAGTTTACAGAGAGAAATCTGGGGATACAGGCTGCTGACACTGTTGACTCCTTGACTGGGCCAAGAGTCAGTGGGTCTGCAGCCCCAGAGGTGAGGACACATAGCTGCGTTGCACCCTGAGTTTTTTGTGCCATAGAGAGAACAGCATTGGGGTTAACAGCACCAACTTGGAATCAGACTGCCCGAGTTCCAAGCCTAGCTTGGCCAGTGACTCTCTGAATGACCTTGGGTAAGTCACTTAGTTTCCCGGAACCTAAGTTTCCTCATTCAGAAAAACCAGCGTCATCGCCATCATCATCATTGTCATCATGCTAAGTACTATCCTGAGTCTTCTAGATGAATATTAAATCTTTTAATCCTCACCAAAAAAACACACACATGGCCAGGCGCGGTGGCTCACACCCGTAATCCTAGCACTTTGGGAGGCCAAGGCGGGCAGATCACTTGAGGTCAGGAGTTCGAGACCAGCCTACCCAAATCAGTGAAACCCCGTCTCTACTGAAAACACAAAAATTAGCCTGGTGTGGTGGCGCATGCTTGTAGTCCCAGCTACTCAGGAGGCTGAGAGACAGGAGAATCAATTGAACTTGGGAAGCGGAGGTTGCCGTGAGCCAAGATGGCGCCACTGCACTCCAGCCTGGGTGACACAGAGAGACTCCGTCTCAAAAAATAAAATAAAATAAGAATGAACACACACACACACACACACACACACAATTGAAGGTATTTTTTTATCTTCAGGCGACAGAAGGGCACAGACAGGTAAAGGAAGGCACTCAAGGCCCCACATCTGGGAAGAGGCAGAGCTGGGATTTGGACTTGGGTTATGTGGCACTCGTTAGCCTCACAACCTTATGCCTTGGGGATAACGTCGTGGATGTGAGCACCCCGCCTAGAGCTTTCCAGGTGGGATAATGCGTGTAAAATGCAAAAACGCAGTGCGTGGATCCGGTAGGCAGTGGGTTCCGCTTAGCTGTTTTCATCTCTGTTGCTCCAATTGGCAGTGGCTCTGGTAACTTGTGTTCGAGACTGTAGGTCAAAATCCACTCATCCCTTTGGGGACCATGAATAGATTCATTATCTTGATTGTGGTGATGGTCTCGGGGTGTCTACATACGTCAAAGCTTGGCTCACTAGGCATTTCAAATTACAGGCAGGTTATCCCATGCCAATGCTATCTCAGTAAAGCTGTTTTTTAAAAATAAAGCAGAGATCAACCAACAGAACAATAAAAATTCTATTTTGCCCACTGGGTTTGGCCAAGTGAGGGCCCCCTCCCATGGGATAGCACCCCTGTGATTGTTTTTCAGGCAATGTTCCTTATGTTCACATTCTAGCATGAAAGGGAGCTTGGAAAAAGGGGTGGGGGACGGGCATTGCCTTCAGGTCATCAGCTCACCCATTCCTTGTCTCTCAGCTCAGGATCACCATGAAACCTCTTACCCCCATTCCCTGCAGTTGGAGACTCTTCCCCAGGTGTGCTGTAAAATGCACCTGCCTGCTGTATCACTCCCTTAGGTAGAGACCTGGGTTCAGCCTCTGCCCCTAGGTGTCACTCACAGTGTCCCCTGCCCACATACACAAACCTGTTCAGCTCCAGGGGCTGCAGGTTGCGTAGGTCCTGGCCTCTGCTGAGGGAAGCATAAAACCAGTCCTGCTTTGCTCCTTCCTTCTCCTGGCCTTAAAGGACATTTCCTCTGAGTGTCTCCTGTTCTAGGCACTGTGGAAGGTTCTGGGCGTACCTAGGTCAAAGACAAAGCGAGGTGAACATACCTGGAGCCTCGTGCACAATCAGGGTGAAGAGGATAATATCAGACCGGCCAACCTCACGGTGCTGTCTGGATGAGAACGTCCTGTATTTCATAAACTCTAAAGTGTGCACTTTTTGCATTTTAGCACGTCTGAAACCAGTGCCTTCCCCGTCACAGTTGGCAGTGTTCTTCCTTCCTTGGTGGCCACTAAATTATTGGTCCATCTTATACCAGCCAGCCTCCTAGATCCGAGGGCACCCGCTGTGCAAAAGAGGCTGGTACTGTGCAGATACCATTGCAGAGTGAAAGAATCTGGAGAAAGAAGATTCCAGAGTCTGTGGGCGTGGCTCTCAGCATTGCTGCTTTCTAGCTGTTACCATCTTGGACAAGTGACCTTATCTCTCAGAACCTGAGTTGCCTGTGAACTGGAGACAATACAGTTGACTTCTTCAGGGTGTTTTGAGAATCCAATTAGATGATGTGTGTAAATCTCCTGGCACAGGGCCAGGCATGTAGCCAGAGTTTGGTCATTTTGTTTGCCGTCTTCAAGGAGATGAGATGGTGTCTCATCGAAGTCAGCCTCTGGGGAAACCAAGTCTGGGGTCAGAGGTGCTTCTGGCCTTGCCCTTTTTTATGGGATCTTGCTCCACCCCTAGCATTAGACAGAGGGGTTCAAATCCCGCTTTAAGCACTCATTGACCATGTAAGCAAGTCACTTATTAATAGCTATCCTGCCTCAGTTTCCTCATCTGTAAAATGGGCATAATAATAGTACCCGCCATCTGGCATGATTGTGAGGATTAATTGAATCTTGACACTTAAAGCACACTCATTGCTGGGCACGAACCAGGTACTTGAGAATCGACTTTTTATGATTGCCATTATTAAAGGTGATTATTCTTTTGAGCTGGTGATACAGAGGTAAATATTCCCAGGTTGCTATTTTGAGGCCTCACAGCCTCATATCCACTGGGGAGGATAATACGCAAACCAAGCCCAGCCTGGGAATGAGGGGGTGCCATGGCCGACCTTCATCCCAAAACACGGGAGGGTCTCAGGAGCAGAGACCTGCCACATATTTTACAGGAGCACTTTGATTGCTTAAAATCATCCCCGGTTTTATTTGGAAAAAAACATGTTTTTAATCCATTCCACAGATTCTGCCTTTGCAGGTTGCTGGGCATGGACCCAGCCCCTAGGAGTCCAGTCTGACTCATTACAGACTGCGTGCCAGTGTTTGCAGGGCAGTCACTGGGCAGGTACCATCTGTCGGTGCTGTGTGCACCCTGCTCCACACGTCTCTGACACTGACCCTGCCAACCCTGTCCCACTTTCCCCGAGCTCCAGGTTAGCCAGCATTGTGCCCACCCCTTCCTGGTTTTGTTTGTTTGTTCATTTGTTTTTCTGAGTTTAAATTTTAACCTAAAGGGGGCCAGGTGCGGTGGCTCATGCCTATAATCCCAGCACTTTGAGAGGCTGAGGCAGGTGGGCCGCTTGAGGTCAGGGATGCGAGACCAGCCTGGCCAACATGGCGAAACCCCATCTCTACTAAAAATATTGTAAAAATAGCTAGACCTGGTGGCACACGCTTGTAATCTGAGCGACTTGGGAGGCTGAGGCAGGAGGACCGCTTGAACCCGGGAGGCGGAGGTTGCAGGGAGGTGAGATCGCGCCACTGCACTCCAGCCTGCATGGCAGAGCAAGACAACTCCGTCTCAAAAAAAAAAAATTTTTTTAACCTAAAGAGCATTAGTGTTGGCACCTCAGCAGCAAGGAAACCAGTGCCTGCTGTATTGTCTCCTCTGTGATGGGACAGACATCTCAGCGGGCCCCGGTGGCACATACAGCTTTGTTTCCTCTGTGCCTTACCATGACACTGGACCCTGGGTAGATGTCCAGGCAGATCAGAACTCAGTTGGGTCTGAGCCTTGAGCCCTGGGACTGTGAGCTGTGTCAGAGACAGTTCCCACCACCATGAGACTTGGGGTTCTGGGGTGCTCTGCCAGGCCAGCCCAGGGGTACCAGCAAACATCAAAATCAAAGGCCAAGCCCTTTAGCGTTTGCAAAACACTTATGCATCCAGTATCTTGTTGAAGCAAAGGAGGATTCTCGTGGCCAAGAGTAAGACTGGAGGTAGATGACCCAGGTCTCTGGGCCAGGGGAGGTTTGAGCTAAATCTTTGCTAGGCTTAGGGAAGAGAGGAGCCCTCTCCCACCTGCAGAGGTTTGGTGGTGACCTAGCAGGTACCTTGCATGCAGCAACAGCTTATGAAGTTCTAATTGGATTGAACTGGATGGGAGCAAGAAAAGCCCGGGCCGGGCAGGTCCCTCCCGACAGCGAGCCAGGAAAGGGCAGGATCTTTCTCCTATCTTTTCCCTCATCATATTTTATCCCATCCACAGGGCTGAGGCCCAGGTGTCAGAGTGGAAGCAGGTGATCAATCACTCATCCACACATGTTTACTGAGTACCTACTATGTTCCAGGCACTGTCCTAGGTGACAGGGATACGGCAGTTGACAAAACAGATAATAAACCAGAGAAATAAGTAAAATGTATGATGTGGTAGTTGGTGCTAAGTGCTGAGGAGAAAAGTAAAGCCAGGAAGAAGGGTGGGATGCACCAGCGATTGCCATTTTAGAAACTTCCAGGGAAGGAATGATGATACTCCTAAAACCAGTCACAGCCGTATTTACTCAGTAACCTCGAGGGGCCAAGCCCCTGCTAGGAACCGGACAGACACTCGTGTAACCTTTGGTAACAACTCTGAGAGTTAGCAGGTTGGGAGGCTGGGCAGGCCTCAGGAACCAGAGCACTGGGTGAGGGGCTGGAGTGTTATGGATATGACTATCTCCGTTTATCGCCAGCGAGCTGCAGAGGCAGGATCTGAACCCAGAACGGGCACTCCAAATCTGGCGGGGTTTTTTTATGAGCTAGGAATGTAATGTTGCAACTACCTGGTGAGGTGCAGGCATTGCGGTCCCCAGTTTGGCACACTGCACTTGGCTGGGAGGTGGGGAGGGTGTGATTTGAGCCCAGGGCTCTCTCAGGCCTCTCTGTGTCCCAGGCTGGCTATGTCTGGACCCAGGAAGCAGGAGGAGGTCCCAGGTGGAAGGCTCGGGCAGAGCTCTGGTGGGACGCAAGGTGGGCTCGGCCAGCCAACTTGTGGGTAGTGGGAGCCCTGCCGTTCCTTCGCTTCTTGGTTTCTGCTCTGCAGGGCAGGTAGGTAGCCCGCCTGCCTGCCTCCACAACAGATGTTTAGTGGGTCCTGCAAAGTGGGTATCTCCACAGTGGAGGAGACTGGAAACGGTGCACTCCTCATTTTCCAGCACAGGCCTGCTTGCTAAGAAACCTAAATGCCACCACCCATTTAACTTCTGGGCTTTGATTTGCATAAGGAGTTTTTTCCTGATACAGTTATCAGTTCATAGCATCTCCCATGTGCCTGGAGCCTCCATTAGCACAGGAAGGAAGCCATGCCATCACCCAGCCTTGGCACAGAGGCGGTCCCTGCAAGTGGGACTGGTCAGCTGCGGAGTCTCTTGCCAAGTTCTGGAGCAGAGAAATCACCTCCTTCTTCCTTCCCTTTTAAATAAAAGAACTGTTTTGGCCTTGAAGCCTGCTGAGGCTCCTGGAGGCCTTGTTTGTCTTGAACTCGTGGACTGCGGAAGTGAGTAGCTGCTTCCCCTGGAAGCTCGGCCTGAAGCTTATCGCCGTGAGCCCAGCGCTTGGGCCACACCTCACGCATCCAGACAGCACCGCCTCGGAGTCCAGGCCTCGGCTGTAAGTCTGAAGCCCAGGCTGCCAGAGGAAAGAGTTTTCCCAAGTGGATGAGTGGCCAGAAGTGGCGGATGTTACAATGGGTCCTGCTGGACTCTGCAGGTCTCAGGCAAGCCTGAAAGTAGGTGGCCTTGCCGCTCACTGGTAGGCTGACCAAGGCTAGTCATTTAACCCCTCTGAGCCTTACTTTCTCATTCATCAGATGGGAACACTGGTACTCATTAGGTTGTGTGGGGTGAGTGAGACAGCTGTGAGGAGGACTGATAATGCCCTGCCGGGTTTGCAGAGCACTTCACTGTTTGCAGAGCTCTTCACAGAGGTCATTTCATGTGACCCTTTAGACCCCCCTGGAACAGGCAGGTTCAAAGGCCAGAGGTTATGTGACCTGCACAGGTGCCACAGGGCCTCTAGCCCTGGTATCTGGCTCTAAGTCTAAGGCTCTTTCTAGCTTGTCCCATCTGCCTTCCACGTTCAAGGTCTGTGTAAGGCACTGTTACTATCCTGAGAGTCAGCCCAGGTTTCTCAATGGTCCCTGTGGGCCCAGGAGCCCTGGGCAGGGGCAGCAAATTCACAACAGGAGCAGCAAGGCTGAGGTCCCATTCCCCTGCCAGCCACAGTCCTCAAGGCCTCTCGAGCTGCATCCTCCTCCCTGAGTGCTGTTTGTTTGGGCTGTAAGTAGCTCAGTTCCTGTTATTCCCCGCTGGACGATCAGGCAGGAAATTCTTCACTTTGGTTTCCTTAAGAGGGCAAATACTTATCTCTCTTGCAGAAGTAAATAAAGCCTGTGTGCTGAGTTAGCAGTTTTGCACATGAGCCTGCCTGCTGGGGTAAGCCAGCAGCCCCCTTCCCTCCAGCCTCAGCTAGCCCTACCGAGGGGCCCAAGGGCACCAGGAAATTCAGGCGGCCTACTGCCCGGGCACTGACTCCCCAGGTGGCATCCTGGGCATGGCCAGCAAAGGCAGGAAGATTTTTTTAAAGCACACCCAGGGCTGGAGCCTAGGATAACGTGCCTTAAAGAGACTGTGCCTGTTCACAGAAGCACCAGTCACATTCCCCTCCCGTACCCAGAATCCCGATGGAAGAGAAGGAGGGTGGTGTGTGACAGTGTGCTTGTTGAGAACTCAGGTATGCACCATCCCAGTTCCCAGAGCATCCTGAGCACCAGGAAGGCCAGGAGGGTTGCCTGGGGACAGGCAGACCCAGAGTCACAAGGCCGAGCGCCTTTGCACACATGGCACCCCTTGCTCAGGCTGGGGAAACTTGTGCTTCCACAGCTGCAATGAACCGATCCTCTTGCTAAGCCCACAACAGTTGAGAGATGGGTTGGGAGAGGATGCTTTGGGCACCCATGCAGACAGGACAGCTGTCAGCTCCATAGCAAAGGAAGAGAGCGAGGATAAGGCTACAGAACTTGGCCAACACTCAAGCTCCACCATTTGGACCACTGGGCAGAGGCATAAAATGTCTTCTGCTAGCCTTGGTGACATTTTTTATTATGGAACACTTTTGTTATATACAAAAGTGAGTAGAATAATGAAATGAATCCCAGTTACCTATTACCTGACCCCAAACATTCATCAACCCATGGCCAATTCTGTTTCACCCTCCACGCGTTCCTCCCCATACTATGTTGAAGCAAATCCAAGATACATCATGTCATCTACAGATATTTTAATATATATCTATAAAAGATAAGGACTCTTTTTAAGAAACATAACCTCCAAACTATCATCTCACATGAAAAAATGATCAGATACTGTTATTATTCAAATTTCCTATTGACTCATACATTTTGTACTTTGTTGGAATCAGGATCCAAATGTCTACACGGTATGATTAGTTTTAATGTCTTTTTAAGTCTTTTTGAATCTAGAAGCTCTTCTTCCTTTCTTTTCTATTATCCATGCTAATTATTTGTTGAAGGAAACATGTTGTCTGTCTGGTAGGTTTTCCAGGGTCTGGAGTTTGCTAATTGCATCCCCATGGTGTCCTTAACATGTTCCTCTGTCCTTTGAATTTTCTGTAAATTGATAGTTCATCTAAAGGCTTGGATCAGATTCAGACTCATTTCTTTACTGATTTTTTTTGCAAGACTCCTTCAAAGGAGATGTTGGGTCCTCCTCTCCAGAGGCACATGCCATCTAGTTGTCTTGCTTTTGTGCTATTGTCTGCCCAGGACCTGCGACACCTGAATCCAGACGTGCAGCTGAAGTAGCAGAGTGGCAGTGTTGTCTTCTGTTACTCCTTTTTCATGGAGTAGCTAGAGCCCTTCCATAAACAGACTCCCCATCATCTACTGTTTGCTTACCCACTGGTAGAGTTCAAAAAGGAAAGCTAGGTAATTAACTTTCCTCCCTTTATTTACCAGTCAGAACAATGAGTTAGCACCTCCACTTTCATCACTACATTTTAAAAGCTTCCATCATCAGGAAATGGTTTAAGCAATACATTTGTTGAGTTTCATGCTTAAATAGGCTCAACTCTGTAGAAAACTCAGATAACCCAAATGATGTATTCACCAAGATAGCCAAGGGTGTTAAGCAAATGTGGATATTAATGTGTTAATAAACAGAGTACACCCACTGGCTCAGTCTTTGGAGGCAGATCGGAGTTTGATTCCCACTTTGCTGATGAGAAGACTGAGCCCCAGAAGCTGGAACCTGCCCTGCTAATGTAGCCGGTTAGAGTAAGAGTCCAGGTGCTGTACCCAAAAGCAAGGGCAGAGGTAAAGTGATCATATGCTTACGTTATCTCTAGATCCCAGGGCTCCTGGCTGAATTGGATAAGCTGTCTCCTCTTTTGCTTTCGAAATGCTCAGGGGTCTGGCAAGATCCCAGCTCTGAAGGCGCAGGATGCCAGCCACCAGAACACGCAGCCTTGAGATGTGGGTGTTTGCACTTTTGCCCATTTCTCAGAAATTTGGGAGAGACCCTCTTCCCGGAGGCCTTTCCAGGGATCCGGCCAGCTCATGCTCTCTCTCTGACTCCCCCTCCCTCAACCCCAAATACTCATATTCTCATGGCCTGTATTACCTACTTATTGCATTGATTACTGCTAAAGGCTTTAGGTGTTTTTGTTTCTGTGCTAGCAGGGTGCCAAGTCACCATGCTTAAAGCCAGTAATAAAGTTTGCCTGGATGAATGAGAGAATGAACAAAAACATAGACCTTACTCTCATCCATTTGTATTTAGACCCTTCTTTCTGACCTTGCCATAAATCCCTTGACAGCAGGGATTCTTGTGTCCTCGTGTAGCCAACACTGGGCACCCAGGGTTGGAGGCGGGGCATCACTTAGCATCTTTAGGACCAAAAAGAGGAAGGAGGAGTGGGAAGGTGGGTGGTGGACATGGCCAGTCCAGAGCCTGCAAGCCCCCTCCTCTGTGTGAATGAGTTCGCTCCTCCCTGCACCCTCAGGGCTGCCGAAACTTGCAAGAGCCTTTCTGTACACGCCCCCAGCCTCAGACTGCATCTGTTCTTAGCTGCTGCTAGTAATAATGGCAGCTAACACCATGGGCAGTGTTGCAGGTCCCTTGCATGTGGAGTAGCCTGTGAAGTAGGAGCTGCTACCATTCCTCATTTTACAAATGAGGAAACAGAGGCCCAGAGAAGTTAAGACACTCTCCCAAAGTCGCCCAGCTAGTGAGTAGGGGAGCCAGGACTTGAACCTAGGTGGCCAGGTACAGAAAGCTATTCTTCCCACCTGCTCCAGTTGGTAAAGAGGCCTCCCAGAAGAAACTTCCGCTGCCTCCCATGGGGACCTCTGGGACCAATCCACACATTGCAGACCTCAGTGTTAGAAAAGTTGTCCTAAAAGACCCAGTTAAGCCCAGATCTCCCATTGTGAGCAAGGATGGGGGTTTGCCCCACTGCTGGGTTGATAGAACGTCCCACACCTGGAGGCAGGAAAAGCCTCCCTGGCTTTTTGCCCTAAGGCTAGACGACCCCAGTTTCTTCCAGGCCCTCAGTGCAGGGCACAGCGTAGGAATCAAGGAGGTAAGAAGACACACACGGAACGTAGATCCTTTTGAAAACCTCTGCACGGAAAATAATGGGAACACGGCCAGGCGTGGTTGCTCACACCTGTAATCGCAGCACTTTAGGAGGCCAAAGCAGACGGATCACTTGAGGCCAGGAGTTCAAGACCAACCTGGGCAACATGGCGAAACCCTGTCTCTACTAAAAATGCAAAAATTAGCCGGGCATGGTGGTGCACGCCTGTAGTCCCAGCTACTCAGTAGGCAGAGGTGTGAGACTCACTTGAACTGGGGAGGCAGAGGTTGCAACGAGTTGAGATCACGCCTCTTAACTACAGCCTGGGCAACAGAAAGAGACTCTGTCTCAAAAAAAAGAAAAGGAAAGAATGGGAAGAGTCAAGCTCACTCCATCTCAACCCCAGGCACCAGACGTGGTCCTAGCGTGTACCCAGAGGCTCAGCCAGCTTCCCGGCTGGGAACAGTTCTTCCCGACCTTCAGTTTAGCTAAGCTCAGGCAGTGCTGAATTGAGTGTGGCTCCCCAGACACGCCAGGTTTCCGCAGGTGTCTGTGGATTTGCAATAGGGCCTCCCTCCCGTAGACTCCTGCCTTCTGGCCTCTGCACCTGTACACGCCTCCACTGTGGTCACTTTCAGTGCTTCCGCAAATATTTATTGAGCACCTTCTGTATGCCAGACTCTCATTTCAGCGCTGTGGGAATAGCAGGAAACAAAATAGCAGGAGGCAAACTCCTCACCCCTGTTTCATTTACATTCGAGTGGGGGAGGGGGAAGCTAGATAGTAAACAGGTAATGCAAAACAGATGATATCAGATGAAAAAAGAGCATTAGAAAAAAATTAAGTATGGAAGGAAAATAGTGCTGGGGGATCTGGCAACATGACAGTTTTAGAGATGGGGGAACAGGGCCGGATGCGGTGGCTCACGCCTGTAATCCCAGCACTTTGGGAGGCCATAGTGGGCTGATCACTTGAGGTTAGGAGTTTGAGACCAGCCTGGCCAACATGGTGAAACCCCATCTCTACTAAAAAAGACGTAAGAGTTAGCTGGGCCTGGTGGTGGGTGCCTGTAGCTCCAGCTACTCAGGGACTGAGGCAGGACAATCACTTGAGCCTGGGAGGCAGAGGTTGCGGTGAGGTGAGATCGCGCCACTGCACTCCAACCTGGGCGACAGAGCGAGACTCCATCTCAAAAAAAAGAAAAGGGGAGGGGGAATGGGAGAACAGTACAGCTGCTCTGAGAACCTGATCAGGTGAATGAGGACCTGAAGGAGGCAGCAGAGTGAGCCACGTGCATGGGACTGGGGTGAGGTGGGGCAGGGGCATTTCAGACAGAGTGGATAGGAAGTGCAAAGGTGCTATGACATGCTAGAGAAATCGTTGCTCTGCAGTTCAGAAATTCATTTACACAGGAAGGATGGTTAAGTGAACCATGGCCGAGAGCCTCACGGAACTGGAGCTCATTCCAGAGGAGGGTTTTGTCTTAGGCTGAGCAGAAACTAAGAACCGAGTTTGCTCTCTGGTCCGAGAAAAGGGCTGAAATTCTGCCCTTGGTCCTTCTGAGTGAGTCTCGAATCCTTCAGGCCACCCCTACCCAAGTGCCCCAAGAGCCATCCACACCTGCAGGATTCTGGGAGGCAGGGAGGGTTTGTCTAAGAATCAGAAATCTGGGATTTGGGCCTCTGAGTCATTTGTGAGGAAGTGACTGTTAACTTTCTGAGCCTCAGTTTCTGCATCTATGAAGTGAGCCCGTAGGTTCCCACCCTGCCCACCTTGCGGAAAGATTGCGAAATGTTTTCTCAAACACAGTGCTCCACGGCAGAGCCTGGGCATGGTTATCATTGCTGCTGCTGTTGGTTTTTTGTATAATTCTATCGCCTTCTTCAGTGCCAGACCCTCTCCAGACCTAGTAGTCCCCGGATTAACCCTTGAAGCTCGCTGGATGAGCCTCTCGTGGCGCGGCATTTCCAGCGCGTTGGAAGAGAGCCCTAGAACCCTGCTCCGGGCTTGTTGTGTGGGAGAGCATCTGCTGGCACCCGTGGAGCTCTGCCATCTGTCACTGTCCAGAAAGCCTTCGTCCCGGGAAGAATCTTGGCACATACCTCTTGCTTAGAGCGAAGGAAGGGCAGTTAGCTGAAAGCTGCAGGCGATTCTACGGGGATGGCCAGGCAGTCGGCTTGTGGGGCTGAGGCCATCTGCTATTTTAAAGGGATGGTCAGGCAGTCGGCTTGTGGGGCTGACTTCCCTGCCCTCACCCTGCCTGGCACTGGCCCAGCTGTTTTCTCGGGTCAGGAGAAATAAGCCTCTGGAGGCTGGTACTTCTCTCCTGTGGGACCTTGGCTGCATGACTTCACCTCTCTGTGCCTCAATTGTCCCCTCTATAAAATGGGAATCATAGTAGTTAATAATTATAGCACCGGCCGGGCGTGGTGGCTCACGCCTGTAATCCCAGCACTTTGGGAGGCCGAGGTGGGCGGATCACAAGGTCAGGAGATCGAGACCATGGTGAAACCCCGTCTCTACTAAAAATAGAAAAAATTAGCCAGGCGCAGGGGCGGGCGCCTGTAGTCCCAGCTACTCGGGAGGCTGAGGCAGGAGAATGGCGTGAACCCGGGAGGCGGAGCTTGCAGTGAGCCGAGATTGTGCCACTGCACTCCAGCCTGGGCGACAGAGCGAGACTCCGTCTCAAAAAAAAAAAAAAAATAATAATAATAATAATAATAATAATTATAGCACCTCCTTCAGAGGATTCATAATATATAAAGTTTTAGAACACTTCTGACACACAGTATGAACTAAAGACTGCTTTTTTCAAGTGTATAAGAACTTGAAAAACTGATGGATTTATTTATTTATTTATTTATTTATTTATTTATTTCTGATGGAGTCTCACTCCGTTGCCAAGCTGGAGTACAGTGATGCGATCTCAGATCACTGCAACCTCCGCCTCCCGGTTTCGAGCAATTCTCCTGCCTCGGCCTCCTGGGTAGCTGGGATTACAGGCGCCCGCCACCACGCCCGGCTAATTTTTGTATTTTTAGTAGAGACGGAGTTTCACCGTGTTGGCCAGACTGGTCTTGATCTCCTGACCTCATGATCCTCCCTCCTCGGCCTTCCAAAATGTTGGGAGCCTGTGTGCCACCGGTCCTGGCATAAAAACTGATGTTTTTAAACTTTGTTGAAAACCAAAGCTCACTGCCAGTTGCCCGATGCTCTGTGTGACTGGAGCTATCTCTCGGGTGAAGAGTGGGCCTGAGGTGGCCTCTGTGGCAGCTGGCACGGTTGAGCTGCAGGGATTTGGGGCTTCCCTTCCTCCTCCAGGGGGGCCTGCTAAGGACCAACCGTCAGCATGGGCAGGTCTAGGGCCTGAGTCAGGCTGGTCACCCCTTTCTGTGTCTGCTCCACAGGTCCTTCTATATTTTAGGGGTTTCCTGGTGACCACCATCCCTTCTGGTGGGCACAGTCCCCCCACTTCAGCCTCCGTTGGACCCACTGCCTCGGGTCTTTGCTGCTGCTGTCCCACTCCAAGCCACTGTCCTGCTTCCTGAGCAGCAGCCAAACCCTGACAGGCCTCCCTGCGTCCACCTGTCCCCAAGTCCCCAATCCAGTCTCCGCAAGGCAGCCACAGTGATCGGAGGGCAGGGCGCCCCCGCTTAACCCCGTCACTGCTATGCTGGGTTGAACAGTGGTCCCTGGGTAGGTACCTCCACCCGGAACCTGTGCACATGGCCTCATTTACAAATAGTCTTGGCCGATGGTGTTAAGGTGAGGATCTCAAGATGAGATCATCCTGGGACAAGTGCCCTTGGAAGAGAAGAGAAGAGAGGAGCACTGAGGGGAGAAGGTGATGAGAAGACAGGGACTGAGGTCAGGGTGACATATCTACATGCTGATGGACACCAGGGACTGCGGCGAAACTGGAAGCTGGAGGAGACTTTGAAGGGGATGTGGCTCCGCCACACCTTGATTTTGAGCTTCTGGCCTCTGGAACTACCAGAGAAGACTTTTTTTTTTCCTTCTTTCTTTCTTTTTTTTCTGAGATGGAGTTTCACTCTTGCTGCCCAGACTGGACTGCAATGACACAATCTCAGCTCACTGAAACCTCTGCCTCCCAGTTTCAAATGATTCTCCTGTCTCAGCCTCCGGAGAAGCTGGGATTACAGGCGCATGCCACCACACCTGGCTCAATTTTGTATTTTTAGTACAGACTGAGTTTCACCATGTTGGCTAGACTGATCTCAACCTCCCAACCTCAGGTGATCCACCCACCTCAGCCTCCCAAAGAGCTGGGATTACAAGCATGAGCCACGGCACCCAGCCTTGAGAATGCATTTGTTTTAAGCCCTCAGATTATGGCAGTGTGTTATGGTAGCCATGGGAAACTGACACAACTGTCTTCCCACTTCCTTGCAGGGAAACCCAGGCTCCTCTGCACAGGCCCCTCCCTGGCCTTCACTTCTAGAAAATACTGAGCTCTTTGCTGTCTCAGGGCCTTTGCACCTGCCCTTCCCTCTGCCGGAACATTCTTCCTCTCTTGACACGTATGGCAGCTTCTCCATCCTTCAGGCCTCACAGAGGTCTTTGCAAACCATGCCACCTGCGGCCCAGTATTCCCTGTTTGTTTGCTTCTCAGCGATGACCTCAGTGTGTATTTAAATAATTACATTTAAATAATAATTAAACATGTGTCATGTGCTTCTGTGTCTTCCTGGCTCCGACATAGTATCCATGGGAATAAAGATCTCATCTGTCTGGCCAGGCATGGTGGCTCATGCCTTTAATTCCAGTACTTTGGGAAGCCGAGGTGGGCAGATGACTTGAGGTCAGGAGTTCGAGACCAGCCTGGCCAATATGGTGAAACCCCATCTCTATAAAAAAAAATTAGCCGGGCATTGGTGGCTCACACTGTAATCCCAGCTAATTGGGAGGCTGAGGCACGAACATCGCTTTCCTGGGGGGCAGAGGTTACAGTGAGACGAGATTGCACTTGTGCACTCCAGCCTGCGCGAGAGAGCGAGACTCAGTCTCAAAAAAAAAAAAAACCTTATCTGTCTTATTTACCCAGACTCCCCAGCTGCAGCTCAGTGCCTGAGCAAGTTTTTGTTGAATAAACATAAACCCTTCTATTAATAAGGCTGTGGCTAAGTCCTGTTTATCTTGTTCTTGACCTAGGAGATGACAGGTTGCCTGGCAGATACTTTTGCAGATACTGTGGTCTTAGTTTTGTATGACCAAATTTAAAGCCTTAGAATTCTGGCCGGGCACAGTGGCTCATGCCCGTAATCCCAGCACTTCGGGAGGTCGAGGACGGATCACCTGAAGTCAGGAGTTCGAGACCAACCTGGCCAACATGGTGAAACCCCGTCTCTACTAAAAATACAAAAATTAGCCGGGCGTGGTGGCAGGCACCTGTAATCCCAGCTACACAGGAGGCTGAGGCAAGAGAATTGCTTGAACCTAGGAGGCGGAGGTTGCAGTCAGCTGAGATTGTGCCATTGCACTCCAGCCTGGGCAACAAGAGCGAAACTCCATCTCAAAAAAAAAAAAAAAAGCCTTAGAATTCTGGGGGATACCCCCATGTCACCCCTATAAACCATTCTCATAAGCCTGCCTCTGGGATGTGACCATTAGACCAAAAACTGGCTACTCCTAAGAGTAATGAGTTCTCCATTCATGGAGGTGTGCAAATTTTCACATACACTAACTTATTGATCTTTCCCATTTCCAAGAACCCTATGGGGTCTTTAGAGTTCTCCCCTCTGACCTCCCTGGCCTCCCCGCAGCCTGCAGACTCCCTTTTCTCCTCCTCCACTTTTCTGGGCCACCCTTTCAGCCTTTTTTCAATAAGACAAATCAAAGTCTATCTCAGAAGTCTAAAGTGTGTACGTTTGCTCACATATATAATTTTACTATGAGATAGTTTATCAGTCCTGAATGTATATTTAGTGACAAGCTTGGCTAATCTCTCATCTAATTATACTCATTAACATTTAAATGTATAATCATTAATATATCTGGGAATGGTGGTCTAAATATTTTATAGATGTCTTAATTACAGTAGATTTCCAGTCTTGCCATAAAACTCTCGCACCCCAACAATTAAAGGGATGGCGTCAGGTAGCTCCAGGGCCCTGGCTGGGGGTTGATGGTGGACAGGGTCTCTCACTTTCTGATTACACCATAGAAGCAGCCACTGTCAGCGGGAGAAGACAAGAAAATTGTTCTCTGTGATTTTTTTTTACTGCCACGCCTCTGTCTGCAGCCGTCACGGGGTCCCGTGGAAGAGGGGAAAAATCAAAGACAGGATCACAAAAATTGAAAATAATAATTATTGCTGCAGAGGCTTTAGGGATTTGATTAAAAAAAAACACACACGGCCGGGCGCAGTGGCTCAAGCCTGTAATCTCAGCACTTTGGGAGGCCGAGGCGGGCGGATCACGAGGTCAGGAGATCGAGACCATCCTGGCTAACATGGTGAAACCCCGTCTCTGCTAAAAATACAAAAAATTAGCCGGGCATGGTGGTGGGCGCCTGTAGTCCCAGCTACTCGGGAGGCAGAGACAGGAGAATGGCGTGAACCCAGGAGGCGGAGCTTGCAGTGAGCCAAGATCGCACCACTGCACTCCAGCCTGGGCGATGAGCAAGACTCCATCTCAAAAAAAAAAAAAAAAAAAAAAAACCACTCCTTTCTTCCTCTACTAAATTAGGAAGCAGTTGTGGGGGTCTCACAGAAGTCAGACAAGCAAAGATCACAGTGTTTTGTGACTGAAAAGGGCGTCTGAAAGCATGGCTGGGATCCTGGGCCACGGTGTCTGGTTGAGACTGAATGCCAGCAGTAGACAGACTTATCCGCCTGGACTGGCGCAGGCAGGCAGCCGCAGGCCCCCAGCAGCTGCCCTCCCCTCCCATTAACAGCTGTCTTCACACCTTTGAAATCTCTGTGGATTCTAAAGCTCATCTTCAGATATCGTTTCCACCTATGAGGTTGCTGGGTTGTTATTGTGCCCATTTCACAGAGTTAAACACTGAGGCTCTGAGAAGTTGCTGGGTGTCCTCTAGGCACATGGCGGGTGGGAGGTTGAGCAGGACCTGAATCCTTAGTGACCTGCTGTGAGTCCCAGCTGGACTGAGACTCATCTTATCCCAGCAGCCGTACTGGGTCCGTGAGGGGACCTGGCATGTGCCTCCACACCTTCCAGGGACAACTGGGGCCTGTGGCCTCTAGGGTGATGAAAGGTCTTGCAGGGTGGGACCACTAGGCTCCACTGCTCCCCACTGCACCGCCATTCCATGCCCAGGTCCAGCGTCTGCCCCAGCCTTGCTGCACCAGGGACTGTCTACCTAGATATGATGAAGAGCAGGGGGCTCAGAACCAGACCCACCCAGCCTGAACCTGGCTCTGCCTCTTACTAGCTGGGTCAGTGTAATCTACCTTTGCCTCAGTTTCTTCATTTGGTTTTTTGTTTATTCATTTGTTTGTTTTTTTGAGACAGAGTCTTGCTCTGTCGCCCAGGCTGGAGTGTAGTGGTGCAGTCTCGGCTCACTGCAACCTGTGCCCCCCAGGTTCAAGCAATTCTTGTGCCTCAGCCTCCGTAGTATCTGGGATTACAAGCGCCCGCCACCACGCCCGGCTAATTTTTGTATTTTTAGTAGAGACAGGGTTTCGCCATGTTGGCCAGGCTGGTCTCGAGCTCCTGACCTCAAATGATCCACCTGCCTCGGCCTCCCAAAGTGCTGGGATTACAAGCGTGAGCCACCAAGCCCAGCCAGTTTCTTCACTTGTAAACTGGGGAGAATGATGGCATTACCTCTCAAGATTGCTTTGAGGAAAATTTGAATGAAAACATACAAGGTGTAGAATAATACCCACCCCATAGGAATCACTTAATAAACGCTAACTGCAGCTGTTACTCTCTTGATTAGTATCATTGGTTCTCATCGCCGTTGTCATTATTAGTGCTGGGGAAGCCTCTGCCTTTCATGATACCAAGCACTGCCTGGCACCTGCACGAACGTCTTCCCCCTTAACTAACCACAGTCACACATGGACAGTGTTGTCATGGCCCGTGCAGGACTGAGCTGGACTTGAACCCAGGACCAACCCCACAGCCCATCTTCCTTCCCCAGCCCCAGGGGCCCTGGGGATTCAGAGTAGGGACAGTGCCCACCTTGCCCACACCTGGAGCTGCCCTGCCTCACTGCTACCCCAGGCGGGTGTCTGCTAACGTCACGGGGACCCACAGCCCTCCAGGTGATACAAGCTGGGTTACCGCATTCCCCGCACACTAGGCACTGTTCCGAGGGCATTGCATTTCTAAAACCAGTGCTATGAGGTGGATGCAGTTTCTAGAAGCTTTTAATTAAAGGATCACGTAGTACTCATATAATACATGAATCTCAAGTTCATATCTTGGAGAATTTTTACAAACTGAACATACTGTGTGACCAGCACCCAGATCAAGAATAGGACCTCATTCGCTTCCCAGAAGCCCTCCTGTGCGCCCTTCTTGCCACTATCCCCCTCCAAAGGTAGCCTCTCGCTGACTTCTAGCCACGCAGATTAATTCTGCCCCTCTTGCATCCTCTCTTCTTAGCACTGTTTACAGTATATACTCATCTGTGTCTGGCTCTAGAAGCGTGACATTCGGTCCGTGTGGCTCTTCTGCGTCATGTGTGGCCATCATTCATTCATTCTCACCGGGTCGAGCCATCCACCGTGTGAAGGGATCACAGTGGGTGCAGCTGTTCTCCTGATTGAGGGTGTCTGAGGAGTTTCTAGTTTGGAACTTTTACAAATAGTGCCGCTGTGAACTTTTTCATGCAGGTGAACGCACAGATGCAGGCCTTTCAGACAGATACCCAGGTAGGACAGATGGCAAAAACGCTGGCATGATGTGACTTGCCCCAGCTCCCCCCACATCACTCTAGGGAGTGGCAGAGTTGGATTTGAACCCAGATTGTCTGGCTCCGGGTTCTCACTCGTGAGCTCTGCTCTCTGCGGCCTCTCTCCTCTCTTGTAAACTTTTCTGGGAAGAGGCTGCTGCCTGCATCAGCCTTCAACAGCCCTGCTGTGTGTCTGTTGCACGGCGGGGGTGAGACCAGTCCCCATATCACTAGGCACCCAGGGCAGCTTCCTGATGGACAGTCTTGAGTAGAACACCAAAGCCCAGAGAGGGTGCCTGAGTTCCCAAAGCCACACAGCATGCTGGTTTGCACCCCAGTGTCCTGCCTCCCTGTCCGCTGGCCATTCCCTGCCCCATGCTGCCTCTTCCTCCTTTCTCAGGACCAAGCCCAGGCCATTATCTTGCCTGCAAACGACCTCACACACCCACACAATCCTTTAAAAATAGCCCTCGTTGTGTGAGGCATGGGGCCTGAGGCTGATGTTGCATTTCCAGAAATCTCCATTTCCCCCTCCTGCTCCAACCTAGGGAATGTCCGCGTTCCGGGCCCATTCCCTGCCACTATTTTTAGCGGTGATTAGGAGGAAGGAGGACATTTCCTGGACTCCCCCTCAGAGGCTGGAAAACAAACGCCACCCCCTCCCAGTCCCGACCCCTCCCATTTCCCTCCTGCTGGTATACCTTGGCCTCCTGTCTCCCTCAGGGAGGAGCAGGCAGTGGGGGCCTGCTTCCCGGGGCCCTCCGCCCTCCTGGCTTCCAGGTGACCTCTGAGCAATTCCAGGGGCAGGCCTAAGCCGGGGTGGTGGCAGGGACAGTGTGCTCCATGTGCAGTTAGCACCCTGAAGCCTGCAGAGGGCCCCCGTGGCTCCCTGCAGTCCCTCTTATGACAGACACTCTGTCTGCAGGTTTTGGTCCCCTCCCCGGGACTAGCCTAGCCCTTTCCAGCCCTTTCCCATTGGAAGCCCTGGCTCCTGGCATCTGTATGAGTTCATTTTCATGCTGCTGATAAAGACATACCCGAGACTAGGACATTTACAAAGAAAAAGAGGCTGGGGAGGCCTCATAATCATGGCGGAAGGCAAAAGGCACGTCTTACATGGTGGCAGCAAGAGAGAGAATGAGAGCCAAGGGAAAACCATCAATCTCTTGAGACTTATTCACTACCATGAGAACAGTATGGGGGAAATTGCCCCCAGCCGTGTCCCTCCTACAACACATGGGAATTATGAGAGCTACAATTCAAGATGAGATTTGGGTGGGGACACAGCCAGACCATATCAGCATCCATGCCTGAGGCAGAGGCTCTCCAGGTGGCCAGGACAGGCCGTGCACCCCCTGCCTCCCATCACCTCCCTGCCCCAGCTCCAAACAGAGTCTGTCCAGTGGTCTTGCAGCTCTGCTCAGAACCCCACCCCTCCCTACCCCCCTACCCCAGGGTGCTGCTTCATTCTCAAGAGTCTGCCCAGTCTAGCCTGAGACTCTCTGGCTGTTAGGCAGTCACTCTGCGTGGTTAACCGGAGCTTTGTGGTTGGGGAGCTTTTGCTCTCATTCAATACGCATTATTCAATACTATTATCCCCATTTGACACATGAGGCAAAGGGCCCTTACCCAAGGTCACAGCAAGCGAATGGTAGGGCCAGGCTGAGAGTCCAGGCCTCTGTCTGCAGAGTAGCCGTGGATGGGCCCAAATCCCTCCTGCTCCCTCTTCTGCGGACACTCACTCAGGTCAGCGGTCAGCACCCAGCCGAGCCCACAGACATGGGTGGGCCTGTGATCAGTTGCCAATGTGGAAACACTGGGAGACTAAGTTTAAGGCATGGAAAGTAGCCGTCATCTGGAGTTGGGAATTTTCTTGAAAATGTGGAAGGCCTGGCATGACTGGGCCCCATTCGGTCAGTCGCAGAACAGCTGCCCCGTCTAGGTGGGGTGGGTGTTCTAGGTCGCCACTCATGTACCTGTCTGACTCATGATCCCTGGTGGGCTCTGTGCACAGCCGCGGGTTCTACCTGGATGGTCCTGGGTCCCTCAGCTGGAAAACCAGGGAAGGGGTAGATTAGGGTATTTGGAAATGGTGGGTTACCTAAGCCCCTGCGTTACCTGTTAGCCCTTTCCTTTACCTGCCAGGGGCTGTGCTGAGCTGAATGCCGGCTTCTGGAAATAGCGAGACCAAGGCCCTGCCTGCAGGTGGCCTCTAGGCTAGTGTTGGGGGTGGGTAGGTCCTGAGCTGGGGATCGGGTTTCCAGGCTGCTGGTGCGGATTCCTGCAGGGCCGGGTAGTGGATGGGCAAGGCCATGATTACGCTTGGCATGAGCTGTAGGCTTAGAAATCCAGGAACAAGCTGCATTGAATTCTCAGCAGGTTATAGGGTAGGGGAGGCTTCAGGGGAAAGGAAGAGGTACTTGCTTCAGTGACCATTTCCCACAATAAGCACAGAATACACAGTGTTAAGTTGGTGGCCAGTTCAAAGGAGAACAAAGAACAGGGAAGGGTGTCCAGGGAAGAGGTGGCTGAGAAAGGCATGTTTGAATAAAGAGGAGGTGGGAGGAAGTGAGACACGTGGGTAGGAGGGGGAAGCAAGGAGGGCCTTTCAGGCAGAGGAAACAGCTCATGCAGAGGTCCTGAGGAAGGAGGCCAGTGCATGGACAGCCAGGAGGCCAGGGCACCTGCTCCGGAATGTGAGCTGGGGGAGGATGCGTACGGGACCTGGGGACAGATCTTGGGGGGCCCGTGTAGACCATAGGAAGGATTTTGTGCTCCCCCTTGAGGGGGACAGGAGTTGTGGGAGAGAAGCAGAGAAGTGACATGGTCTGAGCTGCCTTTTTAAGAGGACCACTCCATGGCAGGGTTGATGTCCACTGAAGGGTTGGAAAACCAGTTAGGAGGCTACTCTGTGACCCAGATATGGGGGTGGGGGTGGTGACACAGCCCAGGTGGGTGAGCAGGGTGGTGACTGAGGAGTGGTAAAAAGGGGCCAGGTCCTGGTACCATGTTGAAGGTAGAGCTGGCGTGGTCGGCTGATTAATTGGAGGTGGAGTATGAGAAAAGTGTGTGGGGAGGTGGTCAAGGAAGATTCCAGAGTTTGAGGCCAGAGCAACAGGAAGGCTAAGGCCACTGTGTACTGAGTTTGAAAGGACTGAGAAGAGCAGGCTCTTGGGGACTGGTCAGGGACTGTCTTGGATGTGTTAGGTTCGAGTTGCTTTTAGAGGTTCAAGCAGAGGTGTGGATGCTCTAGGCTCTGGGTCTGGAGTTCAGGGATGAGGTCCAGGCTGGTGTCTGTGGTTGGACTGAAGCCACCAGTGCCCAGAGGTCAGAAGGGAATAGAGTCTAAAACGGAGCAGGCAGAAATGAGAGGAAACCAGGAACACGGGCCCTGGAGGCCAAGCGAAGACTTGCTATCACCTGCATCGCCTGCTGAAGGCAGAGCTCATCAGATGGAGAATGTGGGTTCACACTCAGAGGTTGTTGGTGACCGGCGTGGAAAAGCCAGAGCTGGTCCCAGAGAGGATGGTGGGAGGGAAATGGAGACGGTGATGTGGTCAACCCTTTTGAACACTTTTGTTCCAAAATGAAGAAGGGAAATGGAATGAGAGCTGGAGAGGGACATGGGATCAAATGAAGGTTTTCTGTGAAAGATGTGAGAGAGAATCGCATGTTCCAATGATGCTGAGAAAAATTCAATAGAGAGCACATGCCAAGTGCGAAGAACTCAGATGGTCCGAGGAGCCTCTTGTACCAAAGGGAGGCCTCAGTTTCCAGTTGAAAGGAAGGCACAGCAGCAGCCAGGCTAATAGTGGGAGAGCCTGGTAGGAGAAGTGACCCTCGCACTCCTGGACCTGGGGTCTCACCTCTGTGGGAAGCACAATGCCTGGGGTCTTTCCCCAGCCCTGGGCACCTTACAATTTGAGCGCTCTGGATTAGCAGAAACTTTGGTCCACTTGAGTCTTCTCATTCCTGGCTGGGACGTGGACACAGTTCACCAAGTCCAAAGCAGCTACTAAGAACTTCATCCATGCCGTGGCCAGCTCTGAGATCACCAGGACTGATGCTCAGGGTTCTGTCAGGAGGCACAGGGAAGTTAGCATGGCCTGTCCCTCCCAGGGAGGGCAAGAGGAGACAGGCAAAGAAAAACAAGATGTCCTCTGCCCGCATGGCACAGGACCCTGCTGTCCCTGGGGCTGTCCACTTCATTCAGTCATTCATTTGAAAGTCACTATTTCCTGAGCACTTACTATGTGCCAGGCACTGCTGTAGTTGTGGAGGATACAGCAGTGAACGGGATGGACAAGGTCCCTGCCCTCCAGGAACTTATATCACAGGTTGGGAGTGGACATGAAAATAAAGTAAAAATAAGTAAAATAAGTAAAAAATAAGTAAAATAACATAAAAATAAGTAAATTCATTAATCCTTCACTTAGCTTTGGCCCAGTTGAGGGAAATAAAATCTGCTCTTTCACCCTTAACCTTGCTGTTTGGAGTTCATTTGCCACCATCTCATTGGTGTGAATAGACTCATTTTCTACCAGCTGAGAAAATTGGTTCTCAACTCTTTTGGTTAAGTAGAGTTGCCCTTGGCTCCATGGAGTATGCTGATAATTGGCACAGCACTGACCAGAGTAGTTCTCAAACATGCCAGCCCCGATCAGTCACTACTGGCATCTGCCTCCCTGTCAGGGGCAGAGCTAGCAAATCTGCCCTGTTTCCCTCCCATGCCATGGCAGACATCCCTAATCAACCCAGCTTCCTAGGGAGCCTAGTTGATTAGTCATGTCTGCCCTGGCGTGTTACTGGAAAACAAGAAGCTATTCCAGATACTTGCCTTGCCCCAGGCAGGAGGTTGGAAAGGTCATGCTGACTAACTTTCCAGAGCACACTTGGAGAGAGGTTCTATGGGGCATCTGGAAGGATCATGAGCCTGAGCGTCAAAGTTCTGGGGTCAAGTTCCAGGTCAGCCACTTGTTGGCTGTGTGAGCTGGTCAACCCACTTCACCTCATGGTGAGAAGATAAAGGAAATTAACATTGTGAGGAGCAGACTGGGTGCCTGTATCCCAGCACTTTGGGAGACCGAAGCGAGCGGATCACTTGAGGTCAGGAATTCCAGACCTGAGCACCACCTGATGTGACAAGAACCCGATTAGCCTTTATAAAGCAGGTTAAACTTTAACCTTTTCCAAATGCACCTTACTCATCTTCGAAACAGGAAAAGACCAGATAAACCGGTGGCCACACATCCCAGGACCATAAATCAGTGGCCCTGAACTTGCTGCCCTCGACTGGCCCTTTCCTTCTCCCTGACCTGGGTCTCTTCCCCGGGGCTCTTTACTTGGAAACCTGCCTATTGCTCAAGTCAGCTTGTATTTTCTGGGACCTCCTAGAGCCTGAGCTCAGGCCTGGGAGCCATGGGAAGCCAGAAGACAGGAAGAGAGGCTAACACTTACTGAGCACCTGCTGTATGCAGCCGAGGTCTGTCCTGGGTCCTGTCACATAGAGCCTTGCCAGGTAGAGACGATCATGCACAGCTTAACAGCTGGGGATAGGGAAGCTCAAGCGTGTGGGGTCTCAGACCCCCAGCTACTAAGGAGCAAGTGACAAAGGTGAGGTCTCTTGGGATTTCAGAAGCTAAAAGGAAACTCACAGAATCCAGCACCCTCATTATGCTGAGGGAAAACTGAGGCTTAGAGGGAGGGAAAAAAGCAGCACCAGAACCTGGGGCCCCCGCCCCCAACTCTGAAGCTGTGTCTTTCTGAGGTTCTCGTCTCCAAAAATGCTCAAGGTCAGCACCTCACGGTCATTCAAGACCAGACAGCTTGTCCCTATGGGGCAGAAATGATTATACAGTCATCGGTCCTCTGGATCTATGGGTTCCACATCCATGAATTCAACCAACCACAGATCGAAAATAATTTGGAAAAAAAAATGGATCTTTGTGCCTGTACTGAATATGCGCAAGACGTTTTTCTTGTCATTCTTCTCTAAACAACACAGTGTAACAACTACTTACATAGCATCTACATCGTATAAAGTATTATAGGTAATTTAGAGATGATTTACAGTACACGGGAGGATGTGTGTACATAATTTGCAAATACTATGTTTTATCGGAGACTTGAGTGTCTGTGGATTTTGGTATTTGGGGGAGCTCCTGGAACAAATGCCACACAATATTAAGGGTTGACTGTCAGCTGCCATCTACAGATGAGGAAACTGAGGCTTAATCAAACTTAGGCAGATTCCCAAGCCAGTACTTTTTTTTTTTTGAGATGGAGTCTCACTCTCTCACCCAGGTTGGAGTGCAGTGGAGCAATCTTGGCTCACTGCAAGCTCTGCCTCCTGGGTTCACGCCATTCTCCAGCCTCAGCCTCATGAGTAGCTGGGACTACAGGCGCCCGCCATCACGCCCGGCTAATTTTTTGTATTTTTAGTAGAGACGGGGTTTCACCATGGTAACTAGGATAGTCTCGATCTCCTGACCTCGTGATTCGCCCGCCTCGGCCTCCCAAAGTGCTAAGATTACAGGTGTGAGCCACTGCGCCTGGCCCCAAGCTAGTGCTTCTAACTCAGCTGCCTTGGCCTAAGAGTTGGGAGACCTCAGCTGACTGTGCATTGGGCATTCTTGCTCCTTCTCTGGGCCTCAGTTTCCCCATCTGAGAAGGGAAGCTGAGCTGGAAGAACTCCAAGAGCCTCACATTCTGATGGGAGTTTATCAGAGGTTCGAGTCCCACAGATTGGTTTGCCAGGCTTTCTGGCCCTAACCTGCCCCCCCCCCTCATTTCGCAGAATGTAGTTCCTGAAGGTTCCACGAGTCAGGAACTTTGCATGGAAAAGAAAGGGGGGGCCCCTGCTGGCAGCAGCTGGGATCGTCTGACGTGAACCTATTCCTCCCTCCTCATCTCAGCCCACGTTTGTCCAGGGTACACCCAGGCTGGAAATTTTTACAAGGGCTCCTGACCTTGGGACATCCAGGATTGGGCCCACAGTGGTGGTTTGTTTAGTTTGAGATGGAGTCGCTCCTCCATGTCCACATCTGGGTTAGGGGCTGTGGCATCCAAAGCCAGAGAAGGAAGAAAGGTCTGTGGTGGGAGCTTGAGGACAAACTGAATGTCACCTCATTGTGTACATGACAGAGCCCAGAGGCTGCTTTGTGTCGTTTTTAGTTGTTCTCCACTGGGCATTCATTCCTAAAGACTCAGCTTTCGTGTTTTCTCGGTCTTTTGCCTGGCAGGGCCCAGCCCAGAGACGTGCCACCATCATGGGGCCACAGCTGGGCCCCTGGTTACACCCTAGTCTCAGGCATGCATGTGGCTACCTCTGAGTTGGAAAAATAGGTCCCTCCCCACACACCCTCCCTCCCACCCTCAGAGTCCCCACATTCCCAGGAGCGGGCTCGTCTCATTCCATGATCCTGCAGGGCCTGATGGGCATGACATCACCAGTCACCATGGCAGTGGTTCCAGTGGCTTGGCTGCTGGAATAGGATCCGCATGGGTGAAGCCAGATGATTGGGAGGTCGCACAGAGCACTGGAGAGCTAGGGGCTGAGTCAGGAGGCCAGTCCCAGAGAAACACAGCCATGCCTTGCAGGCTGGCAGCTCATCTTGCGTTAGGAGCATTTGGGGAACATCAGAATGGGTTCTGAAAGAGAGAAAAAAGCAGAGCTATGAAGAGGAAAGGAAGAGTTCCAACCAGGTGCGGTGGCTTACGCCTGTAATCCCAGCACTTTGGGAGGCCAAAGCGGGCAGATCACGAGGTCAGGAGATCGAGATCATCCTGGCTAACACGGTGAAACCCCCGTCTCTACTAAAAATACAAAAAAATTAGCCGGGTGTGGTCCCAGCTACTGGGGAGGCTGAGGCAGGAGAATGGCGTGAACCCGAGAGGCGGAGCTTGCAGTGAGCCAAGTTCACACCACTGCACTCCAGCCTGGGAGACAAGGTGAGACTCCATCTCAAAAAAACAAACAAACAAACAGGAAGAGTTCCATTGCATCATTTTCATAGCTGTGTGTAGATTTTAAATTATTTCTTGGGGGCCCATCGCACTGGCCTCATTGTTTGTGTAGAGTTGCAGCACCTGCCATGTGCAAACTGGATGTCGCCTCCTTGTGTACACGACACAACTTGTGGCATCTTTGTGTTATTTTTAGTTGTTCTTTACCTGGCATTCATTCCTAAGGATTCAGTTTTTGTGTTGTCTTGGTCTTTAGCCTGGCAGAGTCCAGCCCAGAGTTGGGCAGAGCGAGGAGCGCCCGTGGAAAGGAACCATGAAGTGAAGCCTCATGGGAGAGGGTGGCAGCACATCTCATGGCCTGCCTTGGTGTGTCTGTTAGGAATGTGCTGGGCTGCATGTAACAATAAACCCCAAAACATTGGGGTTTGTTATTCTCCTGCTGTAAGGCATCCTGGCTGGGTGATACCATCAGGGACCCTGGTCCCTTCTGTTTTTCTTTCTCCTCCCCATTCTTAGCTCATATCTTCCATCCTTGTGCTCAAAAAAGGGCTTATAAAGAAAACTAGATTTCCCAGTGGGTATCTGTATGCATCTTAACTGCCAGAAGTGTGACACGTCCCGCTTGCAGCTGCAGGGGAGCTTGCGAAATTGAACGTTTTAGGTGTGCACATTCCCCGCCAAACAGAATTGGAGCATCATGGTGAGGTGGAGGGTGGATGGTGCCAGTGCCAGCCATAGGTGTGAGTTCGTCTCCTCTGTGAGAGCGTGAGCCTCCCACAAGGCAGGAACCATGTCTGGCTCACCCCTGTCTTCACAGCAGCAAGCCTGGCATATAGTAGGTGCTTAATTGAACAGTTTGGGAAGAGCTGCAGGTCCTCTCTTAGGTAGGAGTGAATAATCTAAAGGCACAGGCCCTGCTCTTGCTCTCAGAGAGCCCCAGGTTAGATGCAGGAGGCATAGCCTCCGCCCCACCATGGAGGCGGCCCACATGTTGCACGCGCAGAGCCAGGCACACGTACACACACCCCCTGGACTGCCGGATAAATGATAACACGGATGGAGCAGCAGGGAGACCCAGAGAGGCCGCCAGAGGCTGCACTTCACCCTCTCAAAGGCCATTTGTGAGAGGAAAGGCCCGGGAATGCCATGTGGGGGGCCTGGGGGGGTCCCCTCTCAGGGTCTCCAACTGCCAAGAGCAGAGTCTGGAGTTTGGTTCTCATGGAGATGATAAATGTAGGAGGCAGTGCAGAGCCTAGGGGGCTGGGGCGGGGGGGGCGTTTATTTCCAACCAGAAGGCACAGGCATGATTTCCCTGCCAACCAGAGGGCGGTGGTGTAAATCCCCCAGGGAGTCCATGCGACCTGCTCAGTAGCAGCCTCTTTCCACTGGGGCGGGAGGGCCCAGTGAGGCTGCCAGGAAGCCACAGTGATAGCATGGCTGGGGTCAGCGCCCCTGCCCTCCAGGAGCCACTCCCCAAGCTCGGCAGTGCTCCCCCACTACTCTCCAGCCCGCCAGCATGAAACCAGCCGGAAACTGAGTCAGGCACCCGTTCAACCCCAGCTGTGCCATTAACCGGCCGTGTGGTCTTTGTTTCCCCCTCTGTGAGATGGGATGATGAAAATACTCACCCATGCACCTGCTTCTCCTAGGAGGGCGGCCAGGATCCCGTGCGCATGTGCAAATGGAAATTTCCCATTCATCAGCGACAGCAGGGCCCGGCTCTTCCTTAAGGAGCCTTCTGACCGCGTTGCATCTTTATTTTTATTTTGATTTGTATGTCTTACTTTATTTTTTGAGACAGAGTCTCACTCTGTCTCCCAGGTGGGAGTACAGTGGTACAATCTCAGCTCACTGCAACCTCCACCTCCAGGGTTCAAGCGATTCTTGTGCCTCAGCCTCTGGAGCAACTGAGACTACAGCCTCATGCCACCACGCCGGCTAATTTTTGTATTTTTAGTAGAGGCGGGGTTTCACATGTTGGCCAGGCTGGTCTCGAACTCCTGATCTCTAGTGTTCCGCTCGCCTCTCAAAGTGCTGGGATTACAGGCCTGAGCCACTGCGCCCGGTCATACATCTGTAGATGTTGGGTTTTCTTAATGTGAGATTCACCAGCAATGTGGTCACACCATGTGAGGGGGCAGGGCACAAAACTAGCCCAGCTGTGCCAGGGCCTCCCACCCACTGCCTGAGGCCTGCAGGGCCCACCCCCTGCCTGGCAGTAGTAAAACAGAAGAGTCCTCTCTCCATGGACTCCACCATCCTGGCCCTTTAAGGTTCCGGCCCAGCAGGCCTGGAATTCCAGCCCTGGTGACCTAAGCTGCTGCTCAGCCAAACCAGCTGGGAGAGGACGGACCCAGCTACGGGAGCCTGGAAGCTCAAAGCTGGAATTGAAAGAGCTGCCTGAGACCTGGTGTCCCCGCTGCATGGACCTCCTCCCCCTGACTCTGCACATGGTGACATGGCCCAGCTGACCAGCCTCCCACCTGGGGAGCTTACGTTGGACACTGGACCAGGAGCTCAGAGTCCTCAGTCCTTAGGCC
The DNA here is from genome assembly GCF_024542745.1 of Macaca thibetana thibetana. Taxonomy (NCBI): domain Eukaryota; kingdom Metazoa; phylum Chordata; class Mammalia; order Primates; family Cercopithecidae; genus Macaca; species Macaca thibetana. The sequence continues at coordinate 13,757,626 of NC_065578.1, forward strand.
ATACCTCGTGTGCCCAGGTCTCTCATGTACACAGGCTGAGTTTGCAGGATTGGACGTTCAGGACAAGATGGGATGGCACAGTCATCGCCATCCCGTATTCTGCCCTCAGCTAGCCTTGGGGCTGGGGACCCTCCAGGTTTTGGGAGCTTCACTGTGGAAGCGGCAGAACATAGGGTCGAATGTCGACTTTGGGGTCAGACATGGCTGTGTGATTTTAAACAAATAACCTAACCACTCTGGCCTTATCAGGCTGGAATTTTCCAGAGCCAAAGAGTTGCTTTGCCTCCCCAACCCCCACCACCACCTCCACAATTCCAGACACAAAGAGCCTGTGGAGAGGGGTTAGCCTCAGAAACCCCTCCTTGGTATTCTCTCCAGGAGAAGGACAGAGTGCTCGGGGTCTGGGCAAAAGCCGTGGAGCCCACCCTTATAGTCAGAGGCTGCCCTGAGTCTGTTCCATGCACCAAGGAGCCAGCGCTGTAGGGAAAGAGAGTCTGGAGGGGGCGGACATCATGCTGCTTGCAGGTGGCTACTCAGGGTGTGTTTTGTTTTGTTTTGTTTTTGTTTTGTTGGTTTGCTTTGGTTTGGTTTTAGAGACTGGATCTTGCTCTTGTTACCCAGGCTGGGGTGCAGTGGCATGAACATGACTCACTGCAGCCTCGACCTCCTGTGCTCAAGCAATCCTCCCACCTCAGCCTCCCAGCCTCCCAAGTAGCTGGGACCACAGGCATGCACCACCACAATCAGCTTATTTTTTTAATTATTACTTTTTGTAAAGATGAGGTCTCACCATGTTGCCCAGGCTAGTCTCGAACTCCTGGGCTCAAGCGATCCTCCTGATGGATCCCAAGGTGCTGGGATTGCGAGCAGGAGCCAAGGCGCCCAGCCTTATTTTGTTTTGCTCTTTTAACAGCTTTATCGACCTGTAATTGACATACCATACAGTTGATCCATTTTAGGTGTCCAATTCAGTGGTTTTTAGTATGTTCACAGAGTTATATATGCATCCCAACAACCAATGTGAGAACATTTTTATCACCTCAAAAAAAAAAATCCCATACTCTTAGCTACCACCCCTCCATCCCTGATCCACCCCCACACCTGGCCTGAGGCAGACACTTACCTCCTTTCTGTCTCTATAGATTTCCCCATTGTGGACATTTCATATAAACTGAATCACAAATATATGGCCTTTAGTGGGCCTTTTTCACTTAGCATGTATTCAAGGTTCATCCATGTTGTTGCAAATATCAGTACAGTTGGCGTCTTTATCCATAGGTTTCACATCTATGGATTCAATGAACCGTGGATCAGAAATACTCAGGGACCAGGCACTGTGGCTCATGCCTGTACTCTTGGGAAGCTGAGGCAGGCAGATGACTTGAGGTCAGGAGTTCGAGACCAGCCTGGCCAACATGATAAAACCCCATCTCTACCAAAATTACAGAAATTTGCCTGGCGTGGTGGTGGGCACCTGTAATCCCAGCTATTCGGGAGGCTGAGGCAGGAGAATCACTTGAACCCAGGAGGCGGAAATTGCAGTGAGCCGAGATCACAGCACTGTATCCCAGCCTGGGTGACAGAGCAAGACTCCATCTAAAAAAAAAAAAGGAAAAGAAAAAAAAAAACTCAGGAAAAGAAAATGAATGGTTGTATCTATACTGAACATGTACAGATTTTTTTCATGTCATTATTCCCAAAACAATACAGTGTAACAACTATTCATATGGCATTTGTATTTTACTAGGTATTGTAAGTGATCTAGAGATAATTTAAAGTATATGGGGGGATTGTGTAGGTTGTGTGCAAATACTATGCCATTTTATATAAAGGACTTGAGCATCTGTGGATTTTGGTGTCCACAGGGAGTCTAGGAACCAATCCTCATGGATACTGAGCAATGGCCCTCCTTGTTTTTATTTATTATTAAGTAATATTCCATTGTGTGGATATATCTCATTTTGCTTAGTTAGTTATCCATTGGTGGACTTTTGAGTTATTTTCACCTTTTTGGCTCTGATGAATACTGCTATAAACATTTGCATATAAGTTTTCGTGTAGACATATGTTTTCATAGCTCTTGGATGTACGCCTAGAAGTAGAATCGCAGGGTCGTATGGTAAGTTGATGTTTAATCTTTGGAGGAGCTATCAGACTTTTCCAAAAGCAGCCGCACCATTTCACGTTCCCGCCAGCAGTGCATGAGGATTCCAGTTTCTCCACATCCCGCCAACCCTTGCTATTGTCTGTATTCTATTTTTAGCTATTCTAGTGAGTGTGAAGTGGTATTTCATTGTGGTTTTGATTTGCATTTTCCTGATGACAGTTGATATTGAGTTTTTTCATGTGCCTATTGGCCATTTCTTGGAGAAGTGTCTGTTCAGATCCTTTGCCCATTTTGTTTGTTTGTTTGTTTGTTTGTTTGTGATAGAGTCTTGCTCTATCATCCAGGCTGGAGTGCAGTGGTGCAATCTCAGCTCACTGCAACCTCTACCTCCTAGGTTCGAGCAGTTCTCCTGCCTCAGCCTCCTGAATAACTGGGATTACAGGCACACACCACCATGTCCAGCTAATTTTTGGTATTTTTAGTAGAGAGGGGGTTTCACCATGTTGGCCAGGCTGGTCTTGAGCTCCTTATCTCAAGTTATCTACCCGCCTCGGCCTTCCAAAGTGCTGGGATTACAGGCATGAGCCACTGCACCTGACCTGCCCGTTTTTTAAATGGTTTCCTGGTCTTTTTATTATTGAATTGCAAGATAGACTTGTATATTTCAGATAGAAGCCCCTTATCAGATATAGGATTTGCAAATATTTTCTCCCATTCTATGGGTTGTCCTTTACTATGATATCCTTTGAGACACAAACGTTTTTAATTTTAAGTCTGATTTATCTGTATTTGCTTTTGTTGCTCTACACTTTTGGTACATGTCTTGGTGTGTGTTTTTAACGTAATACTTCTCCCCACGGAAGAAATGAGGCAGGAGGGGCTGTTGGGCTGGACTGAGTGGTTCCAGTGGGCTCAGGGTGGCCCTGGGGTTCCTTTTGACAGGGAACTGAGGCCCTGTCCGCTTCCTGAACCATGGGCCTCTGGAGCCCACCAGGACTCAGTTCTTTGTTATTGAACACTCAGCCAGCTTAGGGCTGGGAAAGCAGTTTCAACAAGGACTTGCTCCCTGGTCAGATCGACACAGCTGAGATAGGAGAATCGGGGCTCTCGACACAGGTGAGCCTGGCTTGGAATCCTGGGAATGTCACCAAGTGGCAGGGGCGCATGGGAGGGACACTTCATCTTTCTGAGCCCTGTTTTCTCACCTGTTACAAAGGTGACAGTGGTGATGCCACTTCTCAGCACTCAGGCATCTGGAGGGGACAGCTGGGGTCTTGGGAACTAACGCTCTCCTTTATCCCCAGCCATGAAAGCTGACCGGAAGCGCTTAAAGGGTGAGAAGACGGACCTGGTGAGCCAGATGCAGCAGCTGTATGCCACACTGGAGAGCCGCGAGGAGCAGCTCCGGGACTTCATCCGCAACTATGAGCAGCACCGCAAGGTCAGCCGCCGCCCTGCCCTGCCCTGCCCTGCCCTCCCCTCCCCTCCCCTCCTGACACACCAGCTCCCACCTCCCCTGCTGGCTGGCCACCTTCACAGGGTCTGCCTCTCGAATCCCCAAACACAGATAGGGAGGCCTTTGATGTGTCCAGCCAGGCCTAGGCACCGAGATAAAACCAGCTCAGCCCCCGGAGGGGGATCTCCATGTCTCCTGGGCAAACAGGACAGCATGAACTCAGGAGTCCAGAGGGTTCAGATCCCGGCTCCTCGTGTGTGTGCCCTTGTGCATCTCCCTTGACCTCTCAGAGCCTCAGTTTTGTCTCTGCAGAATGGTGATTGTGGTGGACCTTTCAAAGCTACAGTAAGGATTCAATGAGATGATGAATGCCGAGCACTCAGCCTGGTGCCTGGCACGTAGGAAGCATCATCAATAAGACGCATAGCTAACATTTACTAACACCGTAAAAAAAGTGTGAAGAGAGAGCTGGGGAGCCCCAGTGAGACAGCAGAAAGTTCTGCCTATAGGGAGGGAGTCTTGGAAGGCTTCACGGAGGAAGTGACATATGCACTGGGCTCTGTGGGGTGAATAGGAGTTTATGGGTCAGATAACTGAGGAATTTGTTTCACCATGTATCTCTCTGGTATCTGTGGTATGACATGCCAAAGAGGACAGCAAAACTTTAAAAAGAGTCAGTCCCCTGGCCAGGCACGGTGGCTCACGCCTATAATCCCAGCACTTTGGGAGACCCAGGTGGGTGGAATGCTTGAGGACAAGAATTCGAGACCAGCCTGGCCAAAAGCCCATCTCTACTAAAAATACAAAAATTAACTGGACATTGTGGTGCATGCCTATAGTCCCGGCTATTCAGGAGGCCGAGGCACGGAATCACTGGAACCCAGGAGGTGGAGGTTGCGCCGCTGTACTCCAGCCTCGAGCTGAATGCACCTCCGGCCTCTGTTTTCTGCCCTGCGGAGGCACCTTGGTCACAGCCCTTGTCACAGGGTGTTCAGCCTGAGGCTCCTTTTCTGAACAGTGGGAAGCAGCAGGCCAGGGGAATGAGCCCTTCCCAGATGCTGCCTCTGAGCAGAGTTAAGAGACCAGAGTGTTCCAGGCTGGATTGGAATCTAGATGCTTGGCCCCCACCACCCACTTTGGTCTTCACCAGTGATTGCTCACTGTCACCTCCCGGGCACGCACATCACTTCCTTTCTATGATGAAAGGAGCCCCAAGAGTTCTCTGGGCCAGGCCACCACAGCCCTGACGGGGATCTGGGACTTCTAGCTGCCCTCAGTGCCCAACTTGAGCGCAGGACCCGGCTCCCCCATCCTGCCTACCTGTCCCACCCACCCCCACCACCCTGCCTGGTCGGCCCTGCCCTCCCCTGCCCTGCCCGGCCTGCTCCACCAAGCTCCCCCTGCCCTGCCTACTCGCCCCAGCCCTCCCCTGCCCTGCTCTCCCCTGCCCTGCCTGCCCAGCTCCCCCTGCCTGGCCTGCTCCACCCGGCTCCCCCTGCCCTACCTACTCAGCCCAGCCCTCCCCTGTCCTGCCCGCCCAGCTCCCCCTGCCTGGCCTGCTCCACCCTACTCCCCCTGCCCTGCCTGCTTGGCCCAGCCCTGCCCTGCCCGCCCAGCTCCCCCTGCCCGGCCTGCCCCACCCGGCTCCCCCTGCCCTGCCTACTTGGCCCAGCCTTCCCCTGCCCTGCCTGCCCAGCTCCCCCTGCCCTGCCTGCTCGGCCTGGCTCCCCTTCATGTTAGATGAACTGAGCCTCCCCATGCCTGCCACAGGCAAACAGTTTGGCAGGAAGGGGACGACCCAGAAGCGAGGCAGAGGGAGGCAGGGGAGCCCGCAGAGGCTGCTTTCTCAGACTGTGGCGTGGGAAGCAGCTCGTGGGCCTGGGGTCTGCTCCTTAGGGCGAGGCTCTCTCAGCAGCATTGCCTTTGGCCACCAGCAGAGAGTCAGAGGCCAGGGGCTCAGAGTGACCTCCATGCAGAGGGAGGGGTAGGGGACCCCGCTCTCCCGTCTGATGATGCAGGTACACGTGTATGCTCACAGGCGCGTGCTGTGGGAGTTACAGCGTGTACTTCAAGGGCTTGCAGGCAGAGTTCTCAGAGCCTCGTGTGTGTCCATTCATTTAACACCCACACGGACACTGGGGGGCATATGGTTATCCTCCCATTTCACAGATGAGCCGACAGACACAGAGAGGGGAGATAACTCATCCACAGTCATGCAGCCGGTGATGGCAGGGCAGGGGCTTACAGGGCCTGGGTGCAGAACCTGCGTGCCTTCCCCCTGTGCTGTGCACCTCTTCTCCCAACCCCATCACCCCCTGGCACTCAGCACAGCATCTTCTGTTCGCCTCTGCTCCCTGCCTCCCCTTCTGTGTCCACCTCTCTCATTTCTCCATCCTCAGCCCAAGGAGCTTGGTCTTTTTTCAGTGGGCAAGGCAGGGAGAGCCTCTGCCTGAGCAGCCCCATGCCCAGGAGCACAGAAACCTAGTTACCTCTTGTTTATTGGGAATGGGATGCAGTGGGGCCAGAGAACCAGCCCACAGCCTTCAGTGATGTGCTGGCCCCAGGGCAGGGACCCTTGTACTTGTCCCCCCAACCACCAGCTTCCTCCTCCTGGGACCAGGGTTGCACAGGGATTAAGAGCAGACAGCTAGGTTAGAATCTCACCTCTGCACTCGCTAGGGGGTGGCTCGGGCAAACAGATGACTCTCCCTGGTCTCAGCCTTCACATCTGCAAAGCAGGATAAAGATTGCAACTACTCACAGCCCAGTGCTGTCAGTGCTAAGGTTCCCAGGGCATGAAAAGCAAGGGGAAGTAGGGGCATATGCCTGCTACTGTTATTGTCGTTATCATTATTATCATTATTGCCTTCGTGGATTTGGAGTCAGCCATTTGATCATGAAATTTCCACAGTGGATTTCGAAGCCCCTCTGCTGTCCCCTCACCTGCCACTCCCTGGTGTTGGTCTCATTGGCAAACCCAGAGAAGGAAATGAAGGCCCCAGGTGGGCAGGAGTGGAGCTGTGGCTGGTCCCACACAGACACCAGTCGTAGGCCTGCTTTCTGGGAAAAGGTTGGAGAGGCAAGACCTGTGCAGAAAGGAACCCAGACAAGACCTTCTGGGAGGGACAGAGGGTCTCAGAGGACCCAGGAATCAGGAGCTAGAAGAAGGAGCTCCCTGAGAACGCATGCCCTGAAGGAGGACAAATCAGGATTTGGAAAAGCAGCCAGTTACGGTGACTCACGCCTGTAATCCCAACACTCTGAGAGGCCAAGGTGGGAAGATCACTTGAGCCCAGGAGCTCCAGACGAGCCTGGACAACAGAGTGAGACCTCCATCTCTACAAAAAAATTTTAAAAATTAGCTGGGCAGGGTGGCACACGCCTGTAGTCCCAGCTACTTGGGAGGCTGAAGCAGGAGGATTGCTTGAGCCAGGGAGGTTGAGGTGGCAGGGAGCCAAGATTGTGCCACTGCACCCTAGCCTGGGCAACAGAATGAGACCCTATCTCAAAAAAACAAAAGAAAGAAAGAAAGAAAAAAAAGCAAGAGGGTGCTGAGCAGAGTCCAAGAGGATCCAAAAGATGGCACTGTTACCAGGTAATCGTCCTGGCAAGGATTGTGGTGACGGCTGCCTTCAGAAGCCACCTCAGCAGGAGCTGGCATGAACATAGTATTACCTATAGCAAATGTTTATTGTGCACCTACTGTATACAGGCATGAACATGGTATTACCAATACCAAACGTTTGTTGTGTACCTACCGTATACAGGCATGAACATGGTATTACCGATAGCAGATGTTTATTGTGCATCTAATGTATACAGGCATGAACATGGTATTACCAATAGCAGGCGTCTGTTGTGCACCTACTGTATACAGGCATGAATGTGATATTACCAATATCCGATGTTTATTGTGCACCTACTGTATACAGGCATCAACGTGGTATTACCAATAGCAGATGTTTTATTGTGCAGCTACTGTTTAAGGCAGGAACATGATATTACTAACAGCAGATGTTTATTTTGCACCTGCTGTATGCAGGCATGAACATGACAAGTAACAGGCATCTATTGTGCACCTACTGTATATAGACATGAATGTGCTATTACCAACAGATGTTTATTGTGCGCCTACTGTATACAGACATGTATGTGATATTACCAGTAGCAGATGTTTATTGTGCACCTACTGTGCACACAGACTGCCCTCATCTCTTCACATTTGCTACTTTAATAGCAATCCTTTGAGGAGTGATTGTCCCTATTCCCCCCATTTAACACGTGAAAACTAAGACTGAGGTAAAGTCTCAGGCCCAGGGCCACATCATTATGGAAAGGGTAGAGGAAGGGTGCAAACCCAGGAGGTCTAATCCCAGAGTCCCGGCCCCAGAGCTCATAGGACCGGGCCTTGCCCAGGCTACCCTCCCCATACCACTCAGTACGTGTTCAGAGGAACAAAGGAATGATTCCCACTGTATGCCATTTTCAACAACCCAAGGCCGACCACAGAGAGGAGGTCACAGCTGTCCCCATGAGCTGTGGGTAGAGCGCTGGCTATTTCAGTGACCAGCCTAGCATTTCATACCAGTGCTTCTCTGTGTCTTTTAATGATATGTCAAATTTGTTTTTTAAAATTGTTTGGGCAAAAATGGTACATTTTCATGGGGTACATAATGATGTTTGGATCCATGGGATGTATAGTTATCAGATCAGGGTAACTAATATATCCATCTCGAAGTGTTACATCCAGCTCAGATTTGGCAATAAAATTCCCATGGAGAGCACCGTGTCATGTTTTAAGTCGTAGGTGACTAGGGGCATCCCCCAAGTCTGACCGGCAGCTGGGGTGGGGTTGACACTACTGAACAGAAGCCCCGTGGCTGTGGCTGCCAGGGTCAGCTCCCTGTGGCCACAGCTGAGCAGCCAGTGCCACTTTTATTGATCGGCTTCATCATGCCCTTCAGGTTCATTTAGAAAAATGAAACTTGGAAAACACTCATTTATTAAAAATTAATACTTTAATACTAAGATGTTAATATTAGAAGTAGAGAGAGTAGCTCCTGTAGGTCCGGCAGATCGGTGGAATAGCAACATTCAAACATTATTTTAGTCATTGTTGGGTCCAGCCCCATTTTACAGGTGGGAAGGCTGAGGTCCACAGGGGTCAAGTGACTGACCCAAGGACACATGTTTAGAGCCAGTTTGGCAAAACTGAAGCCACAAGTCCTGGTTGTATTTCACCTCTTCCAAGATCTTGCAGCTGGTTATCAAAAATGATTTGCATTTTATGTGCAAAATAAATGTCCTCCTGGAACAGGATGACTGGAACCCTCAGGTTCCCTGGCCCACTTGGCTGTGCCCACTCAGTCTGCCATGGCCTACCCAATTTCTCCATGAGACCCCTGCGGGACTCCACGGGAGCAGGCAACAGGAAGGACCCCAGGCCCTGAGCTACTGGGGGTAGGGGAACGGCACAGGAGGAACAAGGCTGCTGAGAAAGGAGGGGTCTTGGCCTGTCCAGAATGTGGCCGATGACCGGGCATGGTGGCTCACGCCTGTAATCCTAGCACTTAGAGAGGCTGAGTCAGACAGATCACCTGAGGTCAGGAGTCCAACACCAGCCTGGCCAACATGACGAAAGCCTGCCTCTACTAAAAATACAAAAATTATTCAGATGTGATGGTGTGCACCTGTAGTCCCAGCTACTCGAGAGGCTGAAGCAGGAGAATTGCTTGGAGCCCAGATGCAGAGGTTGCAGTGAGCCGAGATCGCACCACTACACTCCAGCTTGGGTGACAGAGCGAGACTCCATCTCAAAAAAATTTGAGAAAAGGAAACAAAAACAAACAAGAAACAGAATGTGGCAAAATTGCAACATCTCCGAAAGCTGTGCCAAATGCACTTTCCCTGTCACATGACTGCAGATGGAAGGGCGACTGGAGGACTCTCCATAAACCCAGCTGAGGAAGTTCACGCAGCAGGCCAGGCAGCCAGGCTGAGGGCTGGACACAGGGTGATTCCGGGTGTAGAGCCCACATTAAAACAGGCCATTTTCATCCCACTACTGTCACCTCCCCAGCCAGCCTTTTTTTTTTTTTTTTGAAACGGAGTTTCGCTCTGTTGCCCAGGCTAGAGTGCAGTGGCATGATCTCCGCTCACTGCAACCTCCACTTCCTGAGTTCAAGCGATTCTTGTGCCTTGGCCTCTGGAGTAGCTGGGATTACAGGTGTGCACCACCACACCTGGCTAATTTTTGTACTTTTTTAGTAGAGAAGAGGTTTCACCATGTTGGCCAGGCTGGTCTCAAGCTCCTGACCTCAAGTGATCCACCTTCCTCAGACTCCCAAAGTGCTGGGATTACAGACGTGAGCCACTGCGCCCAGCCCCCAGCCAGACCTATAAGCCCCTGAAGCCCCCTCCTCTCCCCTCCCTATTCCACACCCTTTTTTTTTTTTTTTTTTTTGAGACGGAGTTTTGCTCTTGTTGCCCAGGCTGGAGTGCAATGGTGCAATCTCGGCTCACCGCAACCTCTGCCTCCCAGGTTCAAGCAATTCTTCTGCCTCAGCCTTCCAAGTAGCTGGAATTACAGGCATGTGCCACCACGCCCCACTAATTTTGTATTTGTAGCAGAGACGAGGGTTCTCCATGTTGGTCAGGCTGGTCTCGAACTCCCGACCTCAGGTGATCTGCCTGCCTCGGCCACACTCCCCTCTTATGTCCATGTGATCCCTGAGTGCTGGCAGCCCCACAATACCTCAGCTCCCAGGCCTGTCATCCAAGGCCCCACGAGGTTTGGCCAAATCCCACCCTTGTCAATTCCCGCCACCTCCAACCCCCTTCCAGTTCCAGACTTCTCAGGGGTCTCCTTTCAGTTCCTTTCCTGCCTCAGCTACCAGCAGGGATTGAGGCCCCTACCACACTGTCTATGGGCTGGCGGAGTTGTTTTACCTCCCTGGGCCTCAATTTGCTCATCTGTGAAATAGGGATAATCGTAGTCCCTGCCTGAGGGGTGGTTGTGAGGTTTAAATAATGCACCTAAAACCCTTAGCACAGTACAGAACATTCCATGACAATTGCTGCTGAGCCCAGCTTTCCTGCTACCGCGGAATGTGACCCCAAGGAGGTGGGAGTCCAAAACTTGAAAGCACCTACAAGGCCTTCCCACCCGGCCTAGAGCCCTTGGTCTGTTCATGAGTAGTAGTGTGAATCACTGACTGCAATGAGACAAAAATAATCCTGAGGGTCCTAGTGGGGCGTCCTCCTAATTCAGGGACATTTTATAAGCAGCCTCTTGTGTACCAGCGGGTTCTCAGGGACAGCCCTTACCCCGGTGGTCAGTTCTACACTGTAGCAGAAGTTTTCACTGTAAGCTCCAGGAGTGCAGGGATTTTTGTCTGGTTTGTGCCAGACAAATATCCACAAATATCGGTTGAATAACAGACCAGTATCAGCTTCAAATAAAGAAAACAGGTTAGAGAGGGCCTGGGGCTTCTTTCTTACATGGGTGACCAGGGAAGGCTTCTCGGAGGAGGAGACAATTGAGCAGCGATCTGAGTGAAGCAAGCAGGTGCCTGCCGGGAGCCCAGTCCCATGCAGAACGCTCCAGGTGGATTCCCTCATGCAGACCCACCCAAATGCTCCAAAGCATGTGTGGTGTTATCCCCTGGTTACAGATGGGGAAGCTGAGGCAGGGATGACTCACAACAGTCATTGCAAAGCCAGGATTTGGCCCAGGTTCTCCCTCTGTCTCCAGAACCAAGGCCATAGCTACAGCTCTGTGACAGCCACAGAGAAAAGGCCAAGTTCTCCCTCGGCCTCCCCCTCTTTCACCATCTGGAAGTGAGGCCTTCAGAGACAGGTTTGTCAGACAAGGCAGGATAGTGGCCTCCCTCCGTGGTCCCAGACCACACGGAGACCTTGGATTTGCTTTCAATTTGGTGAATGGGAAGATGGTGGCTGGGTGGATGGGTAGGGCTCCCTGCTGGGACTGTCCTTCTCAAAAGGACGTCTGTTGTTCTGAAACTTTGCTCCGGCCAACAGAGGTCACAGCCCCGATTCAGCTGTCTGGCCCTTCCCTGCTGGCTCTGCTCTGGGGACTGGCACAGCCGGGGCCTGGCTCTTCCCTGGACAATCACAGAAAACAGCTCATGCAGGAGGGCCAGCCTGGGGAGGGGCTCGGGGCAAGCGGCTGAGGACTGTGCTGCATTCAGGACATAGCAGCTATTTCTCTCAGAGGCTGTGACCCTGTGGGGTGGTGGCCGGACCTTGTGGCAGTCCAGACCATTGGGGTCGCTGGTGCCTCCTTCCTGTTGATCCTGTTTCCCTGTGATGAACACAATTTACCAAACAGAACAAAACCCCAGAACAACTATTGCACCCTAACTTCTGTCAGACTGTGTTAAGTATTTACCACACGTGCAGTCATTCGGCCTTTAGAATTCTTTGAAACAAGTAGGATTGACTCCTGCCCCATTTTACATACGGGGGACCCAGACTTGATGAGCTAGAATGACTTACCCAAAGCAGTCATTTGCCCACTTATTCATTCATGCAGCGCAAAAAGGATTTACTCAGCATCTACTGGGTTTGTCTCTGTTCCAATCTTCCAGCTAGTTTGTGGCAGGGCTGGAGTTCGTGCCCACGGCTTTCCCACCACAGAGCCAGAGCTCCTGGACACAGGTCACAGGTCACTTCTTTTTCCATCTAGGGGTTAGGCCCCCTCTAGGCGTCCCTGGGCCAGGAGGAGCCTGGCTGTAACACCCACTGTGCTCTCTACCTGTCCCACCCACAGGAGAGTGAGGACGCGGTCAAAGCGCTGGCCAAGGAGAAGGACCTGCTGGAGCGTGAGAAGTGGGAGCTGCGGCGCCAAGCCAAGGAGGCCACAGACCACGCCACGGCACTGCGCTCCCAGCTGGACCTCAAGGACAACCGGATGAAGGAGCTGGAGGCCGAGCTGGCCATGGTGAGAACCCTCCCCACCCAGGTGGGCCTGGCATCTGCTAGCAGTGCCATGCTGGGAGCCAGGACGTCTGGCATCGACTCACTTCGGAGACCTAGGGTGGGGTGGGTGGGGCAGAGCCGAACACAAGCAGAGGGGCGGGGCCCGCGGTGGGAGGGGGCTTTCTACAATGCACCGTCAGTGTCCCTCCAAGACCATGACCCCAGAGCCTGGGCCAGGCTTTTATCCACCTGCCTTGGGCCCAGGGGATGTGGAGATGCTGGGAAAACACTCACTTTTCCACACACCCCAACCTACTGTTAGGAAAAAGAAGGCCAGGTGCGATGGCTTAGGCCTGTAATCCCAGCAGTTCAGGAGGCCGAGGCGGGCAGATTGTTTTTGAGCCCAGCAGCTTGAGACCAGCCTGGGCAACATGGCAAAACTCCTTCTCTACCAAAAAATTCAGAAAAATTAGCCAGGCATGGTACATGCCTATAGTCCCAACTACTCCAGTGGCTGAGGCAAAAGGATTGCCTGAGCCCAGGAGGTGGAGGCTGCAGTGAGCCACTGCACCCAGCCTGGGCGACAGTGAGACCCTGTCTCCAAAAAAAATTTTTTTTTTTTTTTTTTTTGAGACGGAGTCTTGCTCTGTGCCCCAGGCTGGAGTGCAGTAGCGCGATCTCGGCTCACTGCAAGCTCCACCCCCCTGGGTTCACGCCATTCTCCTGCCTCAGCCTCCTGAGTAGCTGGGACTACAGGCGCCCGCCACCTCGCCCGGCTAATTTTCTTGTATTTTTAGTAGAGACGGGGTTTCACCGTGTTAGCCAGGATGGTCTCAATCTCCTGACCTCGTGATCCGCCCGTCTCGGCCTCCCAAAGTGCTGGGATTACAGGCTTGAGCCACGGCGCCCGGCCTCCAAAAAAAATTTTTTAAAAAAAAGGAAAGGAGAAAAAATTTTTGTTTAAAATATACATATTTGCTTAGGAAAATATTTGGGGGGAAATACATGGAAATACTAACATTCGTTCTCTCAGAGTGGTAGCAACTTTTATTTGTTTGTTTATTGGCCTCTTCTCAAATGTCTGTGCAGCAAAAATGTCTTACTTGGGTCATTAAGGAAACAAATAATTTTTTCCTAACCCAAACCTTCCAGACACTTTGTGTTCCCAGGAGATGCGTAGCCTTTGTGTGTGGGGACAGAGGGTCCGGGTCGGGAGAGAGCGCCCTAGAGGTCTGTTCTGCCTGCTGCTGTGTGACCTTGGGCTGCTCACTCAACTTTTCTGGGCTTCAGTGCCTTTCACTTGTTACTGCGCTGGGAGTGGGGTCTTTTTTTTGAGACAGAATCTTGCTCTGTCGCCCAGACTAGAGTGCAGTGGCACGATCTCAGTTCACTGTAAACTCCGTCTCCCGGGTTCAAGCGATTCTCCTGTCTCAGCCTCCCAAGTAGCTGGGATTACAGGCACCCGCCACTGCTCCTGGCTAATTTTTGTATTTTTTAGTAGAGATGGGGTTTCACCATCTTGGCCAGATGGGTCTCAAACTCCTGACCTCATGATCCACCTGCCTCAGCCTCCCAAAGTGCTGAGATTACAGGCGTGAGCCACCGTACCCGAACTGGGGTCTTAATCCCACCCTACCTTCCCCATAGGGTGGCTGGGCAGTTGCAGGGAGCTTGTGGCTAGAAAGGCCTCCAGAAGCCAGGGGCTTAGTGTGACAGAGGCCGGGAGGAGAATGTGGGAGGAGCTCCTGAAGAGTAGGGGCAGGGGGAGGACGTAGCTCTTAGAAGATTTGTTGTCCTGCAGAGAGCTGATGCCAGCTAATACTGTGGTTACAGCCATGTGATCTGGGTTCGAATCCAGCCCCAGGTGCTTCCCAACTGTATGACTGAGCAGGAGCCTTCACCCCTCTGGACTCCATATCCATCAACTCAAAACAGAGATAATGGCATATAGAGTTGACTCTTAAACAACACAGGGCTTAGGGCTGCTGATCCCCTGTGCAGCTAAATCCATGTATAACTTCCGACTGCCCTAGACCGTAACTGCTCATAGCCCACTGTTGACCAGAAACCTTACTGAGAACAGTCAGTGAGCACATCTTTTGTGTGTTAACTGTCTCGTTTTCTGTATTTGTATTAGTTCATTCCTGCACTGCTATAAAGAAATAGTTGAGACTGGGTAATTTATAAAGGAAAGAGGTTTAATTGACTCACAATTCTGAACGGTTGTGGACGCCTCAGAAACTCATAATCATGGCGGAAGGCAAAGGAGAAGCAGGTACCTTTACAAGATGGCAGGAGGGAGAATGAGCATGGGAGGAACTACCACACGTTTATGAGCCATCAGATCTCGTTAGAATTCTACCACTATCACGAGAACAGCATGGGGGAAACCAGCCCCATGATCCACTTACCTCCACCTGGTCCCTCCCTTGACACGTGGGGATTACAATTGGAGATGAGATTTGGCTGGGGACCCAGAGCCAACCATGTCAGTATTCTTTGAATAAAGTAAGCTAGAGCAAAGACAGTGTTATTAAGAGAATCAGGCCAGACATATAATCCCAGCACTTTGGGAGACCGAGGAGGGTGGATCACTTCAGGTCAGGAGTTCGAGACCAGCCTGGCTAACATGGTGAAACCCCATCTCTACTAAAAATACAAAAAGTAGCCAGGTGTGGCAGTGGGTGCCTGTAATCCCATTTACTCGGGAGGCTGAGACAGGAGAATCGTTTGAACCTGGGAGGCGGAGGTTGCAGTGAGCCAAGGTCAAGTCGCTGCACTCCAGCCTGGGCAACAGAGCAAGACTCCGTCTCAAAAAAAAAAAGAGAATCATAAGGAAGAGAAAATATATTTGCTATTCATTAAGTGGAAGAAAAGGATCATCATCAAGGTCTTCATCCTCATTGTCTTCATGCTGAGTGGCTGAGGAGGAGGAGGAGGGAGAGGAAGGATTAACTTTGCTGTCTCAGGGGTGATGGAGGTGGAAGAAAATCTGCCGATAATTGGACCCATGCACCCATGCAGTTCAAACCCACGTTGTTCAAGAGTTGACTGTGCTTTGTAGGGCTCTTGTGAGGATTTCCAAGAAATAAAGCAGGAGAAGCACTTGGCACTGGGCCCGGATCCCTGGACGTGGTAACCACAGCAGGATGGTTTACTAAGGACCAGGCCCCCAGGGCAGGCTGGGGCCGGATCCCTGGACCTCTCCTAGGTCTCCTTGTCCAATGCTGACCCCTAGTGGTGAGAACTACCGAGCAGGAAGAAGCTGCGGCAGCAGGGACTTCTGGGGTCTGGGGGTTCCCACCAATGGAGTTGATAATACTGGAGGCCCTGCTGCTACGTGCAGCCCAGACAGAAATCTTTCAACTTGCAGGCCAGGAAAAGGCCCCTGTTCTCCCAGGTCTTCCTCATGACTTGTGGACAGACAGATGTGTCTTCCTTCCTTGGAGTCCTGGCCTTAGGCATCCGAGGATGCCCTGGGTCTTTCCAGCCTAGGATCCAGCTCACCCTGGCTTCCCCTCCCGTTGTTTCCATTCTGGCCAAGAAAACTCAACTTCTGGCCTCCTTCTGGCAGGCATCAGATGCATCTGCCCGTGTGAATGTTGGCAACTCAGGTTGATGGGTTTATGTTCATGTTAACAGCACAGGCAGTGTCTACCCAGGGCTTGGAGGCAGAGGGAGGGGGCTTCACGAGGAGCTGTGACGGCCCCAGTCTTGTTGGTGTGTCCACCTGATTGCAGCTTCCCTCTATTGCCCGCCATCCCTAGAGTTTCACAGCCAGGCCATGTTGCCTGCAGGCCCAGCTCCCCCACTGCACGGCTGACCCTTCCTCGGGGGATGCCTTAAGTCCTGTGTTGCAAGCAACAGGAAGCAGCTCTGCTCTGCCAGTGGAAGCATAGAGGGTGGGTTGGAAGGAAGTCAGGGTCCACAGGTGCAGTGGGGAGGTGGAGGGCGCAGCTTAGCAGTGGCAGAAGCCACGGCAGCTGCAGACCAGGTGTGGTGGCTCACACCTGTAATGTTTTGGCTTTGGGAGGCCAAAGCGGGCAGATCACTTGAGGTCAGGAGTTCGAGACCAGCCTGGCCAACATGATGAAACACTGACTCAACTGAAAATACAAAAATTAGCTGGACGTGGTGGTGGGCACCTGTAACCCCAGCTACTCGGAAGGCTGAGGCAGGACAATCGCTTGAACCCAGAAGGCAGAGGTTACAGTGAGCCGAGATCGCACCACTGCACTCTAGCCTGGGCGACAGAGCAAAACCCCATCTCAAAAAAGAAAAGCAGCGCCCCAGCTGCAGGGGTGGGGAGCCAGGCCCGGGGGAATGGTGCACTCAGCAACCCCTGCAGCTGGGGGGATGGACATGTCGCTTTTGTCTTCTGATGAAATCTTACCTCAGTGAGGTCCATGCAGCATGCCCAGTGCCCCATCTTGGGCCGCTTACTTGCCTCTTACCCAGGGGTCCTGGCTGTAGCCCCTGGTGCTGGGCAGTTCCCTCTGTGGCAAAGCTCACAGCTGCCGGTGACACAGAGGCCACTGGGAAAGCAGGTATTGGGGAAAGAGCCCAGACTGGTGCCAAGTGAGGGGTGAGCGGCCCGTCAGGATCCAGGCATCGTCCCTCCCCCTGTGTCCAGAGGAGCCAACTCCAGGCCGCTCCACACACCCTCTTCACTGCTTCACTCAGGGAAAAACCAGAAAGACATTTGCTTCTGCAGACGTTTCCCAAGAAGCAAAGCCCTCTGCTGGCATTTAGCAATGAACACGGGCACCCTGAGGCCCGCCCAGCCATCCACCCTTGCTGGGAGCATTTCCTGTTAAATCCTGATCCAACCAGGCATTACCACCCACACGGCAACTTCTCTGTAACCACATTGGCCCCATGGGACCACGTGTGCGTGTGTGCGCGCGCGCGCGCGCGTGTGTGTGTGTGTGTCTCAAAAATGTTTATCGACATAGAATGTCAAGGCCCGAGCCCACCTGAGCCTACCGTTGCCCCCGCAGGAGCCTCCCCTCCACGGCCAGAGCCTGCATTGATCCTTGGTCGTTGGGCACGGGTGGTTGGCCATGCCGTTCAGTGTTTTCAGCATGTTGATAACATTGTGCAACCGCCGCTTCTGTCTAATTCCAGAATAATTTCATCTCCCCAGAAAGTATCACGTCTTCAGTGAGGTGTGTATTCTTTTTTTTTTTTTGAGACGGAGTCTCGCTCTGCCGCCCAGGCTGGAGTGCAGTGGCCGGATCTCAGCTCACTGCAAGCTCCGCCTCCATTCTCCTGCCTCAGCCTCCCGAGTAGCTGGGACTACAGGCGCCCGCCACCTCGCCCGGCTAGTTTTCTGTATTTTTTAGTAGAGACGGGGTTTCACCGTGTCAGCCAGGATGGTCTCGATCTCCTGACCTCGTGATCCGCCCGTCTCGGCCTCCCAAGAGGTGTGTATTCTTATGGTTTTGGAGCTCGGGCAGTCCCGTACTCCATGGCCTGACGTCTTTGCTGGGGAGACTTTTGACGGGAGTCCAGCCAGGGCCTGAGGAGGCAGCTCCCTTACTAGCCTTCCCTCAGTCCACAGGCCTTCCCCGCCAGCCTCCTTAGTCACATGTGGGGCTGGGAGACAGGGCTGCCTGCTCCTGAGACTATGGGCATCCCCCCGACACTGGTCCAGTCCCTGGGAGCCCAGCTTACACTGACCTCGCTGCCCATGAGCCTGGCTTCTGCAGTGTGGGAAATGCTCTTCAGTTGACGGTGCTTTCTGTAAATAAGGGCACCAGAGACGTTTGGGGCCACATAACTGGTGGGGCTGCCCTGTGCTCTGCAGCTTCCCTGGCCTCCACCCACCGGATGTCAGCAGCACCCCCCACTCCAGCCCCCAGTGTCACAGCAGTAGACTGTAGACATGGCCACATGTCCCCCAGAGTGCAGAATCACCCCAGACTGGACGCATCCCTCCATCAAGTAGGACATTTTGTGAGAATCAGACATTCCTATCTATCTGGGCCTGGGCTGTTTGAGTCTAACAGAGTCCCGGTTTGGGTCCTGTTATTTTCTGTCTGTGTGACCCTTGACAAGGGACTTAACCTTTCTGAGCCTTAGTTCCCTCCTGTATAAAATCAGAACTACAGTTTCCTCCTGTATAAAATCAGAACTACAGTTTCCTCCTGTATAAAATCAGAACTACAGTTTCGTCCTGTATAAAATCAGAACTACAGTTTCCTCCTGTATAAAATCAGAACTGTAGGCCAGGTGTGGTGGCACACGCCTGTAAACCCAGCACTCTGGGGAGGCTGAGGCATGTGGATCACCTGAGGTCAGGAGTTCAAGACCAGCTTGGCCAACATGGTGAAACCTGTCTCTGCTAAAATTACAAAAATTAACCAGGCATGATGGCAGGCATCTGTAATCCCAGCTACTCAGGAGGCTGAGGAAGGAGAATCATTTGAACCCAAGTGGTGGAGGTTGCAGTGAGCTGAGATCAGACCATTGCACTCCAGCCTGGATGACAGAATGAGACTATCTCAGAATAGAATAGAATAGAATAGAATAGAATAGAATAGAAGACTGGATGGCAGAGTGAGACTCCATCTCAGTAGAATGGAATGGAATGGAATGGAATGGAATAGAATAGAATAGAATAGAATAGAATAGAATAGAATAGAATAGAATAGCCTGGATGGCAGAGTGAGACTCCATCTCAATAAAATGGAATAGAATAGAATAGAATAGCCTGGATGACAGAGTGAGACTCCATCTCAATAGAATGGAATGGAATGGAATGGAATAGAATAGAAGAATAGAATAGAATAGAATAGAATAGAATAGAATAGAATAGAATAGAATAGCCTGGATGACAGAGTGAGACTCCATCTCAATAGAATAGAACAGAATAGAATAGAGTAGAGTAGAGTAGAGTAGAGTAGAGTAGAGTAGAGTAGAGTAGAGTAGAGTAGAACCGAACTGAACCTTCCCCCTAGTGACAGTGTAGGGAAATGAGGCAGGGGGTGAATCGGGAAGGCAGCCGCAGAACTCGGTCAGCATTCACAGCTCTGTGCTGAGGTTACTCTAGAGCCACCCTGTCCTCAGACCCCACTGGGGAGGAAGAGACATGGATTCTCATGCCTGTTCCACTCATCAGTATTTGACCTCGCACATGTCACCTTTAACCTTTTCCTGCCTCCGTTTCCTCATTTGTAAAAAAGACAGCCACCACAGGCCCAGAGGAGAGGCAGGGACTGTGAGGGATGAGCGGGCAGAGAAGCGGAAAGTGTTGGCCAAGCCTCAGGTTCCTTTTTAATGGCCACACTCTGAGTCCATGCCCTTCGTGCCCATTCTCAGCTGCAACGAAAGCAGTCTGCCCCAAATGTGCCACCTCCAGGCCCCTGGCCACTGCCTTTTTGGACCATTTGGACCAGCCCTTGCCAAGCCAGTTCCTAGGCTGGATGTGACCCCAGAGTGGTGGGGGGGCCTGCCACCCTGCATGAGGGCAGGATTGCCCACACCCGAGCCCACCTGAGCCAAGCCTGTCACTGCCCCCACAGGAGCCTCCCCTCCACAGCCAGAGCCTGCATTGGTCCTTGGTCTTTGGTCCTTGGTCATTGGTCCTTGGTCTTTGGTCCTTGGTCACTGGTCCTTGGTGCTGCGGCCCATATTTGCCTCATCAGCTCACACTGCTGCCTCCCTGCTGGACCTGCTCCCACCCGTACCCCTGAGATCTGTGAAAGAGGATCCCAGCCGGCTTCCCCCCAAGGAGAAGAACCTAGCTGTGCCATAGAGTGTGTATATGAAGCACGGGAAGACGGTGTCCTTGTGCCCCCTCAGTGCGCATTTGGCACAATGTGCCATCTGCACAGGAGCACCAACCTTCCGGTGTCTGCTCAGAGGCTCCTGCGTCGGGATCCTCCCAGTCTTTACCCCAGAGAAACATTCCCTAGACAAGCACACATCTGCTGAAGGACCCGGTAGAGGATTCGGTTTCTGGGCATGGCGTGCCTGCAGGGCCAGGCTTGCTGTCTTATATGGGAGATGGGATGGGTGCATCGTGGCCTCCGGATCAGCAGATCCTCAGGCCCTCCTGGTCAACAGGAACTGCCATTGGCCCCAGCCAAAAGGTGGGTGAGGGCAGGGCCCTGTGCTGCCATCTCCCCTTCCTGCCTCATGGGTCTCACCACCCAGGCTCAGGGAGTGCACAGATAATCCTAACTGAGCACATGGCTGCTCTGAGACAGTGGGCCAACCTGGATCCTTGACCATGGTGTGAATTACTCCTCACATCATCCCATCATCCCTGCTTGTGAAATAGAGACTCTTTAATAACAATCGCTAATATTTATTGGGTATTTTTACCCTGGACCAAGCACTCTCCCTAGCAGCCATGTGAGGGAGGAACTGTCGTTCTCCCCGTTGGACAGATGGAGGCACGAAGGCACGGAGAGGTGTGGAGCCTGCCTTGGGATCCCACAGCTCAGAGTGGCAGAGCCAGAATCAAATCCAGACAGAGCCCAAGCTCCAAAGAACTGTGGCACGGCCTGGCCACCTCGTCGCACAACTCCAGGGGGCGCTGCTTACGTAAACATGGTCGCTCTTGGTTTCACTGTCTTATATGGTGGGACCCTGAAGTTCAGAATGGTGGAGTAGTTTGCTCAAGGTCACACAGCAAGTTAAGTAGGAGAAATGGAGTTTCAACCCAGTTCTGTCTGACCTTTGTGACATGGACACATTTGTGTCAAGTTAACAATTCCCAGGAGCTTGATGTTCCGGGTTCCCAGTGTTTGGAAGAGGGTGGAGGCTCAGAGAGGAGAAGAGTCAGAGCCCAAAGGGAGTTCCCAGCATTAAATTGCATTTAGTGGAAGAGATTAGTCAGAGAAATGTTTCAGTTGCCACAGGAGAGGATCTAATGTGTGTGTGTACATGTGTGTATGTGTGTGTGTTAGTCTCTTCTCAGGCTGCTGATAAAGACGTACCCAAGGGCCGGGTGCAGTGGCTCACGCCTGTAATCCCAGCACTTTGGGAGGCCAAGGCAGGCAGATCACGAGGTCAGGAGATTGAGACCATCCTGACTAACACGGTGAAACCCCGTCTCTACTAAAAATACAAAAAATTAGCCGGGCGTGGTGGTGGATGCCTGTAGTCCCAGCTACTCGGGAGGCTGAGGCAGGAGAATGGCATGAACCAGGGAGGCGGAGCTTGCAGTGAGCTAAGATCGCGCCACTGCACTCCAGCCTGGGCGACAGAGCGAGACTCCGCCTCAAAAAAAAAAAAAAGAAAGACATGCCTGAGACTGGGTAATTTATAAAGAAAGGGAGGCTTAATGGACTCACAGTTCCACATGGCTGGGGAGGCCTCACAATCATGGTGGAAGGTGAAGGAGGCACACATCTCACATGGCAGCAGGCAAGAGAGCTTGAGCAGGGGAACTGCCCTTTATAAAATCATAAGATCTCAGGAGACTCATTCACTATCATGAGAACAACACGGGAAAAAACCACCCCCATGATTCAATTACCTCCCATTAGGTCCCTCCCATGACACGTGGGGATTATGGGAGCTACAATTCAAGATGAGATTTGGGTGGGGACACAGCCAAACTATATTGGTGCATACACATGTGTATATGTGTGTGTGTGCCTGTGTGTATTTTGTGTGTATGTGTGTGCGCGTGTGTGTGTGTATACGTGTGAATGTGCCTGTGTATGGGTACGTGGGTGTGCAAGCAGGTGCTTATATTTTAGATGAAACTTCACATGCGTCATCTGCCGTTCCTCTCCATTATAGCTCTGCCTTGGAAGTTTACAATCCTGAATGGGCAGAGTGGACAGTTTGAGAGATCCCCGTGCTTTAGAATTCACAGGTACAGCCACCCAATTCTGAAGTACCAACCGTAGGGGACCTCCCAATCTTCAGGTAGCAAGGATGTCAAGCTGCCCACTGAGATGGACGATGCCACTCCCAGGCCCAGACAGAGATGAGGCCCTGCCTGGGAGGGAAGCGGATGGGTTCAGGAGAGCCACCCCGCCTAGGCCTCTGCCTCACTCCCTCCTGTGCTCCCTCCAAGGGCTGCCTGTTTCAGGGGCTGGCTTGTGCAATCCTGTGCTTCCTATGCATGCAGCTGGGAGTGTTTGCAGGAGGGGAGAGCTGAGGGTTCGTTGCCGCATGACAGCAGACCAGCCTGGGTGCTCACTTCTCCCGAGTCGCACTTTCTGGGCAGCCAGATGGACTGGGCAGGAGGAAGCAAGGGAGTGGGGCATCCCCCTAAGACTGCAGGTGTAGCAGTGTGGAGGGCCAGGAGGCTGTGTGCACGCACACCTGGAGGGAAGGCAGGTGCAGCCACTGACTCATCTGGGCTGGGTGTGGTGGTTCAGGAAGTGTGGGTCTCCATGATCCTAGGCCTGCTGATAAAGACATACCCGAGGGCCGGGTGCGGTGGCTCACGCCTATAATCCCAGCACTTTGGGAGGCCGAGGCAGGTGGATCACTTGAGGTCAGCAGTTCGAGACCAGCCTGGCCAACATGGCGAAACCCCATCTCTACTAAAAATACAAAAATTAGCCAGGTATAGTAGCACATGCCTGTAATCCCAGCTACACATGAGGTTGAGGCAGGAGAACTGCTTGAACCCCGGAGGCGGAGGTTGCAGTGAGCCGAGATCACGCCACTGCACTCCAGCCTAGGCAACAGAGTGAAACTCCATCTCGAAACAAAAAAGAGGAGTGTTCTCGGACCCCCTCTGTTTCTGGTCTCACTTTGCTGTTGGTGGGTAACCCCTAGGTGAGCTCTCAGGTGAGTTAAGTTGACACAAATGTGACAAAAGTCAGACAGAACTGGGTTCAAACTCCACTTCTTCTACTTGTTGTGTGACTTTGAGCCAATTACTCCACCATTCTGAACTTTAGGATCTCACTCTATAAGATGGGGAGACCAAGAGGGACCATGTTTATGTAAGCAGCGCCCCCTAGAGTTGTGTGACGAGGTGGCCAGGCCCTGGCACAGTTCTTTGGAGCTTGGGCTCTGTCTGGATTTGATCCTGGCTCTGCCACTTCTGAGCTGTGGGATCCCAAGGCAGGCTCCACACCTCTCCGTGCCTTTGCACCTCCAGCTGTCTTAACGGGGAGAACGACAGTTCCTCCCTCACACAGTTGCAGGGCCGGTGCTTGACTTACCAATTGGCGCTCGATGCAGAGCTAGCAATACCTGGTGCAGAAGTTCAGGGCTTTCTCCCATGGCGGTGGGCAGTGCCAAGCAGCTGGCCAAGAGGTCCCCTTGATTGTGACTTCTTCCTGTCTTCCTGCTCTCTCCAGGCCAAACAGTCCTTAGCTACGCTGACCAAGGATGTCCCCAAGCGGCATTCCCTCGCCATGCCGGGCGAGACGGTGCTCAACGGCAACCAGGAGTGGGTGGTGCAGGCGGACCTCCCGCTGACCGCAGCCATCCGGCAGAGTCAACAGACTCTCTACCACTCACACCCCCCTCACCCGGCGGACCGGCAAGGTGAGTCCTGCCCTGGCCCGGCCCCACCACGATTTCGAGGGGCTTCACAGGAGGCCATCCGACCCAGTGGGAAAGGCAGCTTCTTTGTTCACACTACAGCAGCTTAGGGGGTGTGGGGCAGAGACCTTGGGCTCGTGTCAGTGAAAAATCTAAGAGATGGACAGCAGGCATAGCTGGATCCAGAGGTTCAAACACTATTTGGGTCCCTCTGACCATGTCTCTCCATCTCTTAGCTCTGCCCACCTCCTTTTGGCCTCATCTTTAGGCTGTCTCTTTCCATAAGAAAGTAAAATAGTCCCCTGCAGTTCCAGATGTTTAAGACCCTCACAGCTCAAGACTTAAGGAAGAAAAACTATCTCTTCCCCCTGTGTCCATAGCAAATCCTAAAGAAAGACTGATTGGCCACATCAGAGTCACATGGGCATCCTTTGGCAGGAGAGGCAGCAGAACTGCTTGATTGACAGCTCTGGCCAATCGCGGGGCATCCAGGAGGGGCTGATGTCAATGTCACAGGTGTTTGCTCCAGGCACTCGGCAGGAAAGTCTGGCCTCTGGGCAGCATCTGTACCCCACTGCCCATGGAACAGGCTCCAAACTCCTCGCTGTCCTGTTGCACGTCTGCAGGCCACCTTGCTCTGTTCTCTGTCCCTTCTGCAAGTAGGTGCCCTTACATGATAGATGCAAGTTGTGATAGACGCAAGTTTGGTCATCCTCATCTACCTCTGCAGGGCCTCTCCTCAATGGAGCTGGCTGTGGTCTGGGAAAGCCTGGACAGGCTGACGGATCTGCCCTCTGGGTCCTTCCTCCTCCACAGTATCTGCCTCACATACAACCATCTCCATGCATTTTATCAGACACCCCCTCCTCCAGGAAGCCTTCCGTGCTCTCTCCCCTGTGTCCTCTATGCTCCTGTAAAGTTGGGTGCTCACCTGCATCAGAGCACCTCTTACCGTACCTCGGGTTTGCTGTTGATGCATTTGTCACATGACTCCTCCCATCTGTCCAGTGCCTGGCACTGTGGTAGGCACATCATACATGCAGCTACTCTCTGGGATTGATAGCACTGGCATCCACCCCCGTGTTACACATAACAAACCTGGCTCAGAGGGGCCAGGCAGGATGCTCAAGGTCACACAGCCTGTAGGGTAAACTCACCCAGATTGGAATTGACTCCAAAGCCAGGGCTCCTTCAGCCACCAATCTTGTGTGTTAGAGCATACGGCCATTGGTGGCAAGGACTGTCTTTTGCAGGGATGCTACCCTACCTGCTGGCATGCCACCTGTACATAGTAGGTGCTTAGCCAGTCTTGTCAAACAAAAGATGCTTTCTCCATCCAGTGCCAATGCCCGCAGACAGGAGAGCAACCTGCTGGGGACTTGGAAGGGCTTCTGAGCTGTGGCTTCTGGTCTGGACCTTTCATTTAGCCACTATTTATTGAGTACCTACTATGTGCTAGGCACCATGAGCTCTGGGATTCAACAGGATAAGACACCCTGGGCGCCTGCTCTCACAGAACAGATGTTGTCAGTGTACAGATATGACATGTAAATATACTACTAAATAACAAGCAGGCCGGGTGCGGTGGCTCACGCCTGTAATCCCAGCACTTTGGGAGGCCAAGGTGGGCACATCACGAGGTCAGGAGTTCAAGACCAGCCTGGCCAACATAGTGAAACCCTGTCTTTACTAAAAATACAAAAATTAGCTGGATTTGGTGGCACACGCCCGTAGTCCCAGCTACTCGGGAGGCTGAGGCAGGAGAATTGCTTGAACCCAGGAGGCAGAGGTTGTGGTGAGCAAAGATCGTGCCACTGCACTCCAGCCTGGGCAACAGAGCAGGACTGTGCCTCAAAAATAAATAAATAAATAACAAGCAGAACAATGACAGATTGTAATTAGCACAAGGAGAGAAATCAACAGAAAACAGGCACTTTTTTTGGGGGGGATGGAGAGATGGAGTCTTGCTGTGTTGCCCAGGCTGGTTTCGAAGTCCTGGGCTTATGCAGTCCTCCCTCTTCGGCCTCCCAAAGTGTTGAGATTACAGGCGTGAGCCACCATGCCCAGCTAAAAACAGTCACTTTGATGAGAAACAAGGCAAAGTAGGGAGAGCTGATTACTGGGGAAGGCCTCTCAGGACAGACTGAGACCTGGAGGATGACGGTGCCCCTGATGGGCAACAGGAATGGCAGAGACCAAGGCAGGGGGATATGACCTGTCTTAGGCAGTCAGAAGGCTGATGTGGCTTGAGCCGTGGCTGTTGGGGTAGGCAGGGCCGTGGCACATCAGGCCACCTTGGAGGCCAGGAGGAAGAGAGATGAGATGCTGGTGGCTCATGCTCTGGTGTGTAGAGTGGAGTCGACGCGACCCACCAGGAGGCCGCGTGGTCTTCCAGGCAAGAGTCAGTGGTGGCAATGCGGTGGGAGAGAAGCAGGCAGATTTGGGGCAATGTTTTGGAGCTGCTGCTACTGACTGGTTGTGGGATATGGGGGAAAGAGAGAAAGTGGTGGTGGCCTTTAGGTTTCTCATTTGGGAAACCGATTGGGGGCAGTGGTTAGGATTGCACCAGGTCTAGGAATGTCCAGGTGGTGGGAGCATGTGAACAGGGTCACAGAGTGCTCAAGTATTAATGCATCGCGGTGCTCCTTAGAAATGCATTTTTTTTTTTTTTTTTTTTTTTTTTTTTTTTTTTTTTTTTTTTTTTTTTTGAGACGGAGTCTTGCTCTGCAGCCCGGGCTGGAGTGCAGTGGCCGGATCTCAGCTCACTGCAAGCTCCGCCTCCCGGGTTTACGCCATTCTCCTGCCTCAGCCTCCCGAGTAGCTGGGACTACAGGCGCCCGCCACCTCGCCCGGCTATTTTTTTGTATTTTTTAGTAGAGACGGGGTTTCACCGTGTTAGCCGGGATCGTCTCTCGATCTCCTGACCTCGTGATCCGCCCGTCTCGGCCTCCCAAAGTGCTGGGATTACAGGCTTGAGCCACCGCGCCCGGCCAGAAATGCATTTATAAACATCAAGCACTTTCCTATATTGGACTTGGAAATGAGGAGACTTGAACTTGGAATGAGAAGAAGACTTGAAAACTTCCACGTCTTCTCCTCGTTCATGCTGGTGGAGGAGGGTTCACTGGATCCAAAGGCTATGGGAGGTTCTTCCCAGCAGCGGCTCTATGGGAATGTGTGGAGCTGTGGAGTAGGGGGTTGGAGAACCAGGCAAGTCTCTTCCCTTTTCTACACCTCAGTGTTCCCGTCTGCAGAACGGGGATGTTGGGTGGAATAACCGCCAAGGCAGCACAGGCGAGGACATTCTCTCCATCCCTCACTCACCAGCTGTCCCTGCTTTCCAGCAGTCAGGGTGAGCCCCTGCCACTCCCGGCAGCCCTCTGTCATCTCCGACGCATCTGCCGCCGAAGGCGACCGGTCGTCCACACCTAGCGACATCAACTCCCCTCGACACCGGACGCACTCCCTCTGCAACGTAAGGCCAGCAGCAGCGGGGCCTGGGCCCCTGGGCCCTGCCCGGAAACCACAAGGGTGGGGGTGGCGGGGTGAAGCCATACTCGCTGTTTCCTCTCGTCCACCCAGGGAGCACTCTGGCGAATGCATTTCCTGTTCTGTTCTTTCCTTTTGCAAGAAGCGATGGATGTGGGGAGAAAAAGGAATGAGGCCCGTTTGCTCCTTGTGTCCGGGAGGGTGAGGAGAATCCAGAGGAAGTGGGCCTGGGTCGGCCGCAGGCGCAGCCTGGAACTCTGCCCTGTCTGGGACTGTGGGCTTCTCCTCCCACGCATTACCTTCCAGAGCTCAGGGCCTCCCCAGCACAGCCTCATTTCCCTTTAGAGCCAGCTCTCCATCCTGATCCAGGAGTCTTGGCATGAATTGCCTCTGGAGAGGCGTGTGAATATGGTCTAAGTTTGTTTCCTTTGCTTATTTCATCAAACACTTGTGATTGCATGCTGGGCACCAGCTCCCAGGAGGCAGAGGCCCTAGCTGCCTAGCTCTGATGACTAGTGGGGCAGACAGATGGGCTCTGCAACAGTGAGGGAGTAAATGAAGATGGATCGAGCTTCTGAGGACAGTCGGAAGCCATGTCCAGGCTCTAACATGAAATATTGGGGTCCGGGTGTGGAGACCACCTTGAATTCGTGTTCTGTCACACAGTTGGTAATGCGGAGGCTCCCCTCTACCATATCCTAAACACAGAGACGTCACAGGGTTAGATCCCGAAATGCACAAGATGGCTTTTCCCAAAACACAGTTAATGCCACTTTATTAACCAGCGAAATAGATAATAAAAAAGAAATGAGGTGAACACATTGGACAAAACCATTAGTTGCCAATGACATGATTCTCTACCTGGAAAACTCAAGAGAATAACTTGAAAAGCTATTAGAACGAATAATAAGCATGTACATAACAGTGCTGCTTGGAAATCAATGTGTAAAAATCAATCACTTTCCTATAGATGAGTCATAATGATGGAACCATTTTTTTCAATCCACAGTAACAATGAAAAGTGCTTATAAAAATAGCTAAGACTAAAATTCAGAGAAGCTACCTCAGTCTGCTGAGGTGGGTGGCAGGGATTGCTGACCCGGGGACCTTAGACGGCCTCCTCAGAGTGGGAAAAAGGTCATTTGCAGCCTGGAGCCCTGCTCAAGGCTGGGATTCTCTTTTTTATTGTTTTATTTTATTAATTTTTGTGTGTGTGTGATGGAATTTCACTCTTGTCACCCAGGCTGGAGTTCATTGACGCAGTCTCAGCTCACTGCAGCCTCTACCTCCCAGGTTCAAACAATTGTCCTACCTCAGCCTCCTGAGCAGCCGACATTACAGGTGTATGCCACCACACCCGGCTAATTTTTGTATTTTTAGTAGAGATGAGATTTCACCATGTTGGCCAGGCTTGTCTTGAACACCTGACCTCAGGCGATCTTGAACACCTGATCTCAGCCTCCCAAAGTGCTGGGATTATAAGCATGAGCCACTGCACCCAGTGGGAGTCTCTATTTTATACTGGTGCTTTAAGGAAGCAGTATGTTCTTCTCTTGTCCCCAGGAGAGAATCCTACTGACAAAGGCTATCTTGACTAACAGAACCAAGGCAAGGAAGCTGGGCCACTAGAGGGGTCTCTGACATCCATTCCCTGATTCTGAAGGACCACTGTGGAATTACATCTAGAACCAGCAGTGTCCCTGCACCATTCTCATCCCAATTGAGAATACCTTCCTCCCATGGCCATATTTTGCCTTCTCATGGTGGGCCCATGGGGACTCTGGCAGCAGAAATGCTGCTGGAAAAATCTCATTCTGCAGAAGGAGTTCTCCAAAGGCCTCTTGAATTGCACTTGACCCAGCCCTGGCCTTTTGCCCACCATAGCCTTGGCACATGCCTGCTGCCAGGAAATGGGTGCTTTGATTTGCCTGCATACAGGCGTTTCAGTGAGCAGGCCCCATTCTCTTTACCCATAGATTTGGCAAAGATGTTCCTATCCAGATTGGAACTATTTTAGCTGCCTTCAGAATGGGTTCTGTTTGCAAACCTTGACACTGAAGACTAAACTACCATTCATTAAATTCCCTCATTTCTTCAACCCCTTTTATCCCCCCATCTCAACAGGTGTGCACAAAGGTAAGCCAGGAAGAGCCCGAAAATAGCTACAGGTAACCCTTTGCCTTGGGCATCTGACCTCCACCAGCAAGAATAGTGCAGCCTGGACTAATGACTGCCTCATCCTCTCACCCTTTGGCCACTAATTTAGAGCAGAAGTAGGGACTCAGCACAGAGAGGTTGGAGAAGGTTGATGGACCTTGGCATTATGCTTGCAATTCCAGAAATAACCACCAGGAGTCAGAAATAACCACCAGGCGTCTCCCTAGTAATGACTGTTTTGATCCAAAGGATCTGTGGGCTCCAGGCAGGACAGACTGATTCTGGGATGTAGTGAAGGCTTTTGTACCCCCGCAGGCTATTAAGGCTTCCCTCCGCACCCACCTAGGGCAGAGCTGGCAACACAATGGAAATATCCTACCTGCCCATCCTAGGGACCTGTCTGAGGCCCCCTAGGAAAAAGGGAAGGAGCTCAGACCTCTTCTGGGGCAGCCCATAGCTCAGGACCAAGTGTGCATTACCCTGGAGCTCCTGTCTGGAAGGAGCACCGTGCCAGGAGGAATCTGACAGTCCCCACTTCGAGTTGTAGCTCTGCATCTAATTAGCTCCATGGTAGTGGACTGTCTGCTGCCTCTGTTGATATCTGTGAATAGGGCTAACAAGTCCTGCCTGCCTCTGCACAAAGAGAGATTCACCGTGTTGGTTGTAGGGGAAGACAGAGGCTACATGGTCTCCTCAGTTTGTTTCTGTCCCAACATTCATTATTTTGTGCTTTTTCTATAAAACTACATTTCTTTATGAAAAGCACCAAGTCTAACCAAGCTCTAGCTCTAAGTCAGTGGACTGATGGGGACAGGAACTTAGACGCCCTGGAGTGGCTGATTTGTTGGTCAGAAGATGTTGGGGGTTGAGAGGGCAGACCAGGCAGGAGAGGACCCCAGGGCCTCTGGGGAAATTCTAGGCCCCAACAATAAGCCATCTGGGGGTATCTGCTTCAGGAGATGGGGGGTGGGCTCCCGACTTCAGAGGCAGGGTGGTCCCTGAGGGATGGCATCCTTCTACGGAAGGCCCCACACTGCACGGGCCACCTCTGCTCTCCTGTGTCACATGTCTCTGCTGTTTCATCTTCCTCTTCTCCTCTGGCTACAGGGCGACAGTCCCGGCCCAGTTCAGAAGAACCTGCACAACCCTATTGTACAGGTAGGTGTGCCCTCCCTGGCCACTTGGGCCCTCCCTCCACCCCACCTTGACTGCAACTTCACTCTCTGTTCCCCTGAGCCCACATCCATGCTGCACACCCAAGGTGGAGAGGATTTATGCCACTTCCAGAGTCTCAGGTGGGCTGGGGCCTGAGCCAGGCTCAGCACCTGGGCCCACCTGGCCCTGTGCCCAGCTACCGAGTGCACACATGTCCTCTGTCCTGATGCCCTAGCCATGGCTTACCCTGGCAGCCAGCTCTATAAAATTCCCATTATTATTGAAAAGCTCATAGCCCAGGCAGTGGGCTCTTTGTGCTCCTAGAAACTTGATTCATTCTTAACACTTTTTATATTCTGTCATCAGAATGAGGAGGGGGCTGCAGGGAGGACAAACAACGTGAATCTGAGGGTCTGCAGGGGTCTCCGAAGTCTTCTTTCTAGTCCTGGGGTCCCCACCTGTGGGTCTGCACAGCACCCATCTGCATCGGAGACCACCAGGGAAGTGGTTCAAACGCAGATTCCTGGGCCATTTGCCCTAGAGATTCTGATCCACCAGGTACAGGGTGGGGCCTGGAATTCAGGAAATCCCTAAGTATTTGGGGAACCATGAGTCTAGTCTAAGCCCCGCCCCAGTTATGCATGATGCCACCATATGTCTTTGTGTGAAGCACTTGGCGGTTTGCAAAACTCGCCTGCAGATACCACCCAGATGCCTGTAGCGTCCCTAACAGGAGGGCAGAGTAGACCTTACCATCACCACCACCACCATCATCTAATATTCTTTTCCCACGTCACAGACAAGAAAGCGTCTCAGAGCAGCTGGGGTGCTTTCCAGGGTTCCACAGGTAGAGTCATGATTGGAACTGGAACCTGCAGTGGCCATACGGTCTCCTGTCCAGGGCAAGTGCCTAGCCCTTGTCCTTGGCTGACGCAGGCTCCAGACTCCTCCGCATTTTCCGGACTCTCCCAGGCCCCCTTGCCCATGTCACTGTGTGCTTAGTGCCCTGACACGGCAGACAGGGCCTGTGGCCGCCTTTCCTCCCTATGGCCTCGCATCGTGGACGTGACCACGGTCAGTGGCCGAGTGCATGGACATCTTCCTATAAGTCCTCAAGAAGCACCTGAAAGTTGTGGGCAAATTGAATTTAAACAATATAATTTAAACAATATTATTATAGTACAAATGACCATAGCTGCTCACATAGACTGAATGCCTGTGGTACACCAGACGCCGTCCTTGGGGTCTTTTTCTTTTTTCTTTTTTTTTTTTGAGACGGAGTCTCACTCTGTCGCCCAGGCTGCAGTGCAGTGGCACAATCCTGGCTCACCACAGCCTCCATCTCCTGGGTTCAAGTGATTCTCCTGCCTCAGCCTCTCAAGCAGCTGGGATTACAGGTGCCTATCACCACGCCCGGCTAATTTTGTATTTTTAGTAGAGACGGGGTTTCACCATGTTAACCAGGCTGGTCTCGAACTCCCAACCCCAGGTGATCCACCCGCCTCGGCCTCCCAAAGTGCTGGAATTACAAGTGTGAGCCACCATGCCTGGCCTGTTCTCAGGGTCTTTATCCTCTCTTTAGCAACATCCTCGTGGCAATCTTGGAAGGGTCTTACTGTTGTCCCTGAGAGGCTCTGTGACTGACCCATGTTTGCTCAGTGAATGAGGGGCTGGCCTTGGCATTCCAGCCCTGGAGGTGGCTTAACCATCCCAGCCCGTCCCTGACCCCACTGGCTTAAAACTCAGAGAGGCCTTCCCCGCCCCGGATCCCATCCACTGCAGTCTGCACCCCAGCTAAGCTCGCCTTTCTCCTTCTCCCCCCCCCGTCTGCCACGTGGCTCCTGACTCCTCAGTCACTAGAGGATCTTGAAGACCAAAAACGGAAAAAGAAGAAAGAGAAGATGGGATTCGGCTCCATCTCCCGCGTCTTCGCCAGAGGGAAGCAGCGGAAGTCCCTCGACCCCGGCCTCTTTGATGGTACCGCCCCTGATTATTACATAGAGGAGGACGCGGACTGGTGATACGCGCTCCCCTGCGCCTGCTGCCCGCAGGCGTGTCTGTGCGTGTGGGCGTGTGTGCAAGCGAGCGTGGGTGCGCATGTGGCCGTGCGTGGGGTGCGTGTGCGCGTGTGCGCTGGCACACACGGGTGCTGGGTGTGGCCGAGCGCCTCTAACAAGCGAAAACACGAGTGTGAACCTCTCTCCCCTGCGTCGCCACCTCTGTAATTGATGTACATACCGCAAACCGTGTGTGAACCTGTCAACTCTCTGTCGTCTTTGGAGCGATACCGTTGTGTTGTTAATCTGGTTTATTATTTTTCTTCGATGTTCGATTTTTCTTTTTTTTTTTCTTTTTGTTTGGTTCGTCGGTTTGTTTTTGTTTTTGTTTTTTCCCCCTTTCTCCTCCCCTCCTCCTTTTTATGAAACTTGAAAACTTGAAGGACTGCTGTGTATTTGTAAATAACAAAACTATTGTGCACTCTGTGCTTGTAAATGTCCCTCGTCCGAACCGCTACTCCTGGAGCCCGTCTGGCAGAGGATGTGGTCTGTTTTTGATGTCCCCCCTCCCGCCCCGCTGGTGTGAACGTGTGGGACCAGACCCTGTCCTGGGGGTGCGTCCAAGTCACTTTAACCACAAAACGCCATCGTCGTCAGGGTAAGGTCCGCTCTCCACAGACACTCGGGAGCCCGGCCAAGGGGCCTTGTCTTGGCTGGGTTTGTCAGAGGTCAAACGGGCTCTTTTTAACGGCCTACCGGTTTTTAAATTGCGTTGCCGTTTCCTTCTTTATGAAAAAAAAAAAAAAAAATTGTTTCGTTTAATTTATTTGCACAAATGCTGAAAACTTATTCTATCTAAATTATTACATAAATATTGGAATGTCTATTTTTCCATGGGGTGGGCGGGAGGTGGGTGTCTCTGTTGACTTGTCTGTTCTGTTATCATGCTGCTACCCAACTGTGCAAAGTAGTTTAGGGTGGCCAGAACCCAGGGACCATTGGATTTCAAAGCTTGCTTTTTCTGTTCTCTCTTCTCTCTCCCTGTCTCCCTGTCTCTCCCATTCTCCTGCCCATGCATGAAAGTGTCCTCCACCTTCTTCCCACCCAGAGCTCCCTCCGGGCCTTTCTCTCTATATTTATTTATCTGACATACAGAACGCGACCTCAGTGAGCAGCGTGCTGACAGTCATGATCCTCTTCTTTGGGTCTGTGTTTTGAGACAGGTTGAGTTCAGGGTGAGACAGCCTGCCGCACATCCAAGGGTACGACCAGTGGGACCCTGGCCTGAGTCTGTTCCCCGAGGGGCCTCCAGCGGCATCTGTTCCTCCCTGCAGCTGTGTCTTTCTTGTCCTGGGTTTACGATGCAGGTGGGCCAGGCAGGTGTCATTAGGGGAGGCACCCACTTCAAGAGGAGGGCCACAGTGGGGACACAGAGTCCAGCACCTGAGCCCTCCACCCTCCCCATTCTCGTTGGTTCCATCGTCCACACTTAGAACCTCCCAGGATCCCTTGGACTCTGTGCCCCAACTTGTCACGGCAGCCTGAGCCTACCCACCCCAGGAGAGGAGGGCTGGCAGGAACATCTGCCTATTCCGGGGGTGGCGTTGGCCCCAAAGAGGCTTCACCAGCAAAGGAACTGTGTGCATTTTAATACTGGGGGACGGAGGACGTGTGAGCTGCTCAGCTAGGTCTGCCCAAAGCCTAAGACTCAGTTTCCTTTTTCTTTTGCTTCTGCCCATCCTTAACAACTAACAGCTCAACCCACACCTCTAGACAACAGTAGTTGTGCTTTCTGCTAATGGTAACATTTTCAGCTCTTAAAAAGAAGCTAGAGATTTTCAAATGCTAGAGTGTCTCTATCAGAAGGGATGGGACATTGTGTCCAAAGCCTCAAGAACAAACCACACTTTCCTTCTGACCTGGTCCCCAAAGGTCAGCAAAGAGCAAGCAGGCAGAGGCCCTCATAAGGACTCTTCTGTCCTCCTTTGGCCAAACTGTTTAACCGAGCCTAGGGGTGAGGGGGAGCGACCCGAGCTGACATCTTTCTCCATGGAGAGAGATTTTAGAAAATACTTTCCTCGCCCATGAATTTCATTTTTGGTTGATTTTTATTGTTTTCCCTTTACTTACAAGAAAATAAGATTGCAACCACTCCTGGTAATGATTTAGTAGTTCCTTTTCATTTCAGTTTTTGTAAATTAGGAGATAATTCTAAGAGTTACTAAAGGATGATTTATTTAAGAGAACTACGTCAAATAGCGAATGAGTTATGGGTAACATTAGATGAAAATAACCTTTCCCGTGGGAAAGGCTTCTCGAAGGCATGGATGCAAATATAAAATATTAAAAAAAAATCTAAATAAAGCTTATTTTAAAATATTATCGAATTCTATGTTATTTGATTGCTTCTATTTGGCTCCGGGTGGGAGGCTGTGCCCCTCTGGGAGGCACAGGCTGGCACGACCTGCTCCTTGGACTTCCAGGGCTGGGTTCTGGGAGGGGGGATGGGAGGGGCCGAGGAAAGCTGGCTGGATTCGGGGCCCTTGGGGGGCCGAGCCGGGGTCGCCTCCCAGAAGCATCTCGCCTCTGCTGCCCTGACTGTAATTCGGAGGGCTGCCCTGTGGTCCAAATGCACCACCCCCCACCTGGCACCCTGCATTGTGGAGCTTAGTGGCCCCAGTCAGCTTTCATCTGCTTCCTTCTCCCCCTGAGCTCCTTCCAGAGGCCCCAGAGGAGCCTGTGCATTGGGGCATGTTACTTCCCGCAGACCTCAGTGGGCCTCTGCATGTCCCATGATCCCACCCTCCCTGGAGGACCGAGAGGAACTTCAGGGAGACAGAGAGGGAGCCACAGGCTTCCTTGATTGAAGCCAGAGTGAGCCAGGCTTTTCCTAGCCCCAAGAGAACCCCCCAGATACAAAACTCAGGCCTCCGCCAGTGAGACTCCACTGTATGTCCCAAGAAGAGGATACCCAGGTTACCCCAAAGCCTGACATAATCAGTACCCTCAACCTCTATCTCTCAACTGAAAAAAAAGTTCTCCCCAGCAATAAGACTGATGGAGGACTGGCTTTTAAGTCCCCTCCCACCTCTGCAGGAAGAAAGCATAAAGCTATGTAATACAGAGAGCGTGCTGAGGTTAAAATGAGCCGCCAGTGAGTGAGGATGCAAGTGGATGTGGTAGGATTGGGAAGGCCGGGAAAGCCCTGGGTGACAAGGAGCTTAGGGCCACCTACCCCAGCAGTTCTCAGCCTGACCACACCTTAGGGGAAAAAAATACTCATGCCAGGCCATATTCCTGGAATCGAAGTGTATTTAAATCTCCTCGGGTGATTCTAAAGGGTTGCCAGGATTAGAATCGCTGAGCTGATCTGAGGAGGGCAAGTGTGGCCACACGCATGCCCCTACTCCCCTCTCCCTGGCCCCATGCAGACATCACAAATCAATTGAAGAGCCCTTCCTGCCTATCCCAAAGTGGCCTCTGATTTCTCACTTTACATAGCCTCAGATAGCCACGGCCAGTCAATCGCAGTTGGCATACAAGAATAAAGCCTTTTTGCCCTCTCAAAATGAACCCCATCTCTCATGCTGGACACATGGCAAAAACTTTGGCCCAGAGAGGAATAACTTCGCCAGCGTCCTAGCTATTGTGCCTCATCCTGGGACCTTCTCAAGAGCCAGGCCACACCTTATTTGGGTCTTCGTAGCTCCACTCAAAAGCCACCGTACCTCCTTTGTTAAAAGAATCTTCTCCAGGGAGGCTGAGGCAGGAGAATGGTGTGAACCCGGGAGTTGGAGCTTGCAGTGAGCTGAGTTTGCACCACTGCACTCCAACCTGGGTGACAGAGTGAGACTCCATCTCAAAAATAAAAATAAAAAATAAAAAAAGAGTCTTCTCCAGGACCTTGCTCCAACTTCAGATGGTACCTATTAGTCAGAAATTGGAGTATGGCTGCCCAGGGCATCCAGGGCCAGCATACCAGCTGCACAGGTTGTGCACTGCATTACTGCAGAAGGTGCCATTCTCCAGGCTACCACGTGAATGGTGTCCTGGTTTTTCAGTACACAACCTGTATGACTGTACTCAGTGGCCCGTCTGTGTGCTCCTCCTACCCACGTTGGCAGGCTAAAACAGCTGTAACCAATAATAACAATAATAATAGTATCTAACATTGGTTAGGCATTTACCACAGGCCAGGGTCCATGCTATGCAATTTACACATATTAACTCAGTTAACCCTCCCAACAGCCTGTCACTGATGAGAAAACAGAGGTTGAGTAACTCATCTGAGGTCATGGAACCAGGAGACTATAGAACTGGGCCTCAAACTATGGAGTTTTGGCTACAGAGTTTGTGCCCTGAACCACTCCACCATCTGAGCAGTGAGGGGCTACCACCAAGCAGCTGGGCCTTCTCCCTGGGGGGCATCTTCAGAGCGTCATCTGGGCCTGGTTTCAAGGCCCCTCGCCCACCAGTAGCCTCTGACACAGCCTTGCACTGTGTCACTTTCGTGACTGAGTCTATTCGCATCAGCCTTTTGCCCGCAGGCCCAGAAAGCTCACCCCTAGAGAGGAATCAGCGGGGGAATCAGAGCAGAAACCGGCTGCTGTCCAGCGCCAGCTCTCCCTTCCTCTTCCTGGCCAAGTCAGGAACCGAATCACCTCCACTGGCCCTGCAGTCAAACCCCCAGCTGTACCAGAGCTGCAGATCCTGAGGGGTAGTGCAGCTCCCCACACCCGGGGAGCTCTGTGGCACCCTTCCCCACCACAGCATGAGCCTGCAGTCCAGGAGCCGCCCTGCACCTGTGACGCATGTCATACCTGTCACTCCACCTGGGCTCCCGGGGAATCCAGGCAGAGCGAGCCTGAACCGTGGGGGACATCAGTCATTTGACAAAATGATTTTTAAAATACCTCTGGGCCAAAAATTAGCCAAGTGTGGTGGCACACGCCTATAGTCCCAGCTACTCCAGAGGATGAGGCTGCAGCATCCCTTGAGCTCGGGATGTCAAGGCTGCAATGAGCCGAGATCGAGCCACTGCATCCCAGCCTGGGTGACAGAGTGAGACCCTGTCTATTATATATGAATATCTCTGGGCTTTTTCCTCCAAAACTTGCATTTTCACAAAGTGGACTTCCTAGACTCCCCAGATGGCTTCTAGGCTTTTTCCAGTTGGACCCCCACTGGGCAGAGCAAAATATGCCCGCGTCCCTGGCCCCATTTTCCAGTGGTTACAGAACCTGGTGGTAATGAAGAATGAATAGGGAACACATACCAGCTTATTTTTATAAAAGTATATTCATAATTCTGCATTACAAAATAATGCCCAAAACTTAACAAATATCTTAGCAGTTTGTGTGTTAGAAGTTATTTAAGTATCGGCTGGGCGCGGTGACTCAAGCCTGTAATCCCAGCACTTTGGGAGGCCGAGACGGGCGGATCGCGAGGTCAGGAGATCGAGGCCATCCTGGCTAACACGGTGAAACCCTGTCTCTACTAAAAATACAAAAAAAAAAAAAAAAAACCACTAGCCAGGCGAGGTGGCGGGCGCCTGTAGTCCCAGCTACTCGGGAGGCTGAGGCAGGAGAATGGTGTAAACCCGGGAGGCGGAGCTTGCAGTGAGCTGAGATCTGGCCACTGCACTCCAGCCTGGGCGACACAGCGAGACTCCGTCTCAAAAAAAAAAAAAGTTATTTAAATATCAAGGTCATGGTATTTCACTAAAGAAGTGTCCCCCTGTAGGCAAATTGAGGGTATAAGTCTGGGATGGCAAATGGGATATGGATATTCCTTTTTTTTTGTTTTTTTTGAGACAGTCTCACTCTGTCGCCCAGGCTGGAATGCAGTGGCGCAATCTCGGCTCACTGCAACCTTTGTATCCTGGGTTCAAGTGATCCTCCCACCTCAGGCTCTCTAGTAGCTGGGACTACAAGCATACATCATCACACCCGGCTACTTTTTGTATTTTTAGTAGAGATGGGGTTTTGCCATGTTGGCCAGGCTGATTTCGAACTCTGGACCTCAGGTGATCCACCCACCTCAGCCTCCCAAAGTGCTGGAATTACAGGCGTGAGCCACCACACCCAGCCTAGGTATGGATATTTCATACCTGAACCACAGTTGCATGATGTCTCAAAGCCCCATGGCTGGAAAATATGCAAATATGCAGCACAGTACTCTATAGGGCAACAAACTGAATCCATGAGAAAATGATCCCAAGGGGATTGATGCAGGCATAGCAGCAAGGGAAAATCTTGGCCTATTCATCCGGAAAATGGCAGGGCCTCTGATGACCTAGCATGTGCCTTGGAGGGCTTTGTGACGGACGTTGCCAGGCTGTGTACAGAAACCATGCTTCTGAATCACAGTGCCCAGAAAACACCGGCTGGTAGCTTGTTTGCATTTCTGAGTTTTAGGTTTTGAAAATTCCTAATTGCTTTCTTAATGGTTACCAGTAAGTAGCTGTTAATTGCACCAATACAAGAGAATCTGTAAAATTGCGTGCCGTGCTTCCAGAATCCTCAACAGAAGATTTGCCTTTGGGAAGTCATTTGTGCCCCCATCCAGAGGACCCTTGCAGCCCAACAGTGGCTTCCAGGCCATACCTGGATAAGCACTCCCAGTTCTGGCCCCACACCTGATTCTAAGTAAGTTGTTTAACCTATGAGCCTCAGTGTACACATCTATAAAATGGGTGTAATTACCCTCCCCACCTCATAGGTTCAGAAATGAGAACTGAATGTGTTTTTGGAGA
The DNA here is from genome assembly GCF_024542745.1 of Macaca thibetana thibetana. Classification (NCBI taxonomy): domain Eukaryota; kingdom Metazoa; phylum Chordata; class Mammalia; order Primates; family Cercopithecidae; genus Macaca; species Macaca thibetana. Next base: position 13,797,150 of record NC_065578.1, read on the forward strand.
CTGAAAAGGGCTGGCCCGATGATTACTATTCTCTGTAATTTGTACCTTGAGGATTTAAGTTTAATGGGAGATAGGAAAAAAAAGTGTGAAAAGCAGCTTGACACATCTTGAGCCTGACAGTAACTCAAATCAAAACTTGTCCCTGGGGTAAAATCAGGGCATCAGGCTGTGTGTGTGAAGTTCCTCCAGCTGCCAGGGTCTGTGAGCTCCAGCCCTCAGAGTGCAAATGCAGTTCCAGCACTGCTACAAAAGAGAATCTGGGCTGCTCTGTCTCGGAACAGGAAGGGTTTGAGTTATTTGCCCCTAGAATCCACCAGCTCTGACAGCATTCTGTCTCTCTGAGGTCTGAATAGAAACACTTAAGACGCTACTGTCAGAACCCAGGGCCAGCCTGGTCTGGAAGTCAGGGCTGCCTCACTTATGCAGTATTTGATTTGTGCCAAGCACTGTTCTAAGCTCTTTCCAGATACTCGCTCATATAATCCCTCCGGCAACTCTCCAAAATACATGTCATCCCCAGCATACAGATGAACAAACCGAGGCACAGAGAGGTGAAGTTCTTGCCTGGAGTCACACACCTAGGGAACTGGGATTCACCTCTAGCAGTCTGGTTCCAGAGTCCACGTTCTCGGTAACTTTGCTGTGGAGTCTCAGGTCACCCACTGGCCCCAAGCCCCCTCCCAGGATCCAACGAGCAAGAGAAAGCTTCAGAGAACATCAGAATGAAAGCCTCGTTGGTAGGATGAGGCCGAGCCCTGAGTAGGCCAGCTTTTTAGGGTTCAGCTCCTTAATCCAGAAGAGGAAGAGACTGACAAAATACAGGGTTTGCAAACTGTGTTCCGTGGAACCCCAAAGGGGTTCCTCAGCAGTCCCTCAAGGGGTTGCCACAGCTCAGGAAAGAATCAGCAGGCAGGGCTCTAGCCCATCCTCAGTCAGTGGCTCTGCACTTACCTGTTACACACCGGACTTCAGTGTACGAGTCCATGGGAAAGGTTCCGTGGTAGAGTGAGTGAGAAGGAAAGACGAAGAGAGGAGGTTTCAGAACCACAAGGAAATCAGTGGTTGTCAAACCTGACCTAGCCTTGGGTTTTAAAGATATCGTTCCCAGGCCCCATCCTGTAGCTACCGAACCAGAAGGTCTAAGGCCGAGGCCCTGTGAGCTGTGTGCGTATTGAACAAGCTCCCTGGTGTGGGCAGTCGCAGGAGGTAACATAGGGCAGAGACTGAGGGTGGCAGCGTGGTGCCCATGTGTTGGAGTGCAGACTCGCCGGGGCCATCACAAGGTAGGTTGAGGTCACCTTCCCGGGGCAACCCCAGGGTCCCCCCCAGTAAGGGAGGAACCTTACCCAAGCCAGCTGCCCCAGGCAACCTGCTGCTTGGGGCCTTGCTAGGCCCTGCTGAGCAGAGGGGACGGGCATTCTGGAGTATCTGATGCCACAGGCCAGCCTCAGAAGGCTGCAGCAGCACCCACACTGCAGGCACAGCGAGGTTCCCTGAGTCTCTGAGAGATGCACAGCCAGGAAGTGGCAGAAGCAGGAGTCAAACCTGAGTGAGATCTGAGTTCTGAGCCTAAGTCCATCCAACTCCTCCCGACCTGTGGCCGACTGAGACTTCTGCCAAGCGTCAGGTGGACCTGCTGGCCTCGGTCTGGGGCCAGTGATGTCCCATGGACACCAGAACCATGAGCCCTGAATTGGAGGCAAGTCGGCCCAAGCTGCTGCACTCTGGAAAGCGGTCAGACGTGGAGCTGCTACAGAGGGGCCTGCAGGCCTCTGCCCACCCCTGCTCTTGGGCTCCTGAGGAGGCCCGGTCTTGTTCACCCAGAAGCCCCACCACCCCCTGGGCCCCTGAGCCCGGCTCTGGACTCCCAGTGTTCAGCTTGGTCAAGGACTCGCTGTGTGACCACAGGCAAGCTGGTCTCCCTCTCTGGGCCTTAGGCTGTCTCTAAACCAGACCAGGACAGTGGTTTTCCACCTGTGGCCTGTGAAATCCGAGAAGTCCCTGGATGTGCCACAGAAGGCGGTCTGCAAGGGGGAGGCTGCAGCCACCGTGTTGGAGGGTCCCTCCCTGCCATCCACCTCCCTGCCCTTTAGACCTGAACTCCAGTGTATTCGGCTTGTCGAAATAAGTGTGAATGACGGTTCTGTAGCCTCTCTGCAGCTGAGAGGCAGTATGTGAGAAAAGCAGGGGGCACATCCTCTCCAAGCTCCTCCAGGGGTCTCTGGGCTGTGATCAGGAAGGGAGGGGGGCACCAGCCTGGTAGAGGAGTCACTCCCCATGGGCGCCCCCCGGCTTCCCTGCTCACCTCTCCTCCTTATCAGTGAGGGGCAGTATGAGCCCCTCCTTAACCCTGGTAGAACAGGAAATAGGAAAATGGGGCCCATGACCCCACTTCTGGAAGTCTGTAAGACAAGGCCAGGGCCATGAATGTCTCAGCCATGAACCACAGCACCACTGCATTGAGCAACGCCTCGCCAGGTCACGGCGATTTACAGTTCACAGGGAGATGGGGGTCAGGATTAAGAGATTACATCCTGGGCAGACTCCCTGGGTTTCAACCTCAGTCCTGAGGCTTGTTACCTGGTAACCTTAGGCAAGGGACTTCACCTGCTGTGCCTTCGTTTCTTCATGGGGACAATAGGGGTAAAAAGATACCAGGTCAGAGTGTGGCTGCAGGGATGAAACAGGCCAATATGCATACAAGGCTTAGCACAGGGCGCAATAAACCTTAGCCACCATGATGATGACAGTGACGATGATGATGGCAATGGTGATCTGATTTCGGCCTCTCACCAGCCCTGTGGGGTGGGCAGGACAGGGCCCTTTGTACAGATGAGAAGACTGAGGCCCAGGTAAGTTCAGCAATTTGCCCAAGCTGCAGGGGCCAGCCCAGAATAGGACCAGAGGAAGCAAGAGTGTGGGAGCTGAGAGGGGTGTCAGTGGTCTCTTGTCCACTCCCCTCATATTGCAGATGGGAGGAGGCTTGTCCACGGCCCAGCAGGGCATCGGTGTCTGCACTGGTTCTGGAACCCAGGGCTCCGGACTCCCTGGCCATTGCTTTGAGCTGCCCCCAACCGTAAGGCTCAACTAGCGGAAAAAAAAAAATCCCTGGGTCAGTAAGTTTTGGAAACACTGCATCGTATCTCCACCCCTTATAGATCATTCACTTATTAAGGCTCTGACGAGTTCTGCAAGGAAGAAAAATATTTTGCCTTTGCCCATCTAGTGTTTCCCAAACTTACGTGACCACAGATCCACGCCTTTAACTCTCTTTCGGTGAATCACCGACTGGGAGCTATTGGGACAGACGACTTCTTCAGGCTCTTTAGCTCCACTATTCTGTGCTTCGAGGGTGCTGTCCGTGGTTCTGTGGCGATCTCTAAGCACGCCACCGTTGTTTCGCCATGAGAAGTCTCGGTGGCTCATATGACATCCCTGCGTGCCTTGAGAAGGGAGGTGACAGGCACAAGGCCGGGTGTGGTCGCAGCCCCTCTAGCTCAGCATCCCCTTTGCTCAGAAAGGACCCAAAGCAGTGCACAGCACCCGCACCAGGCAGAGGAGCCCCACGCATTGGCTGGGAAATGCCAGTCCCAGGGTGTTCATTATTTTGCTGCTGTCCTAGGTCCTAGATATAGACAGAGGGGCTGAGTCTGTTGGCACAGGGACCCAGGGGATAGGCATGTCCATGCTGCCAGGGTGTCTGGCGCCACCTGCCCTCCAGAGTGCCTTATCACCCTTTGGTGGCTCTGAGCTGCCTAGTTGTTTTCCCTGGGACAGGCCAGAGATGTCAGAGTCACATCCAAATTGGTTCCGTGCTCTACTAGGCCAGCTTCCTTCTTTATTAGGAGGCTGATGTCTGTGGAGGTGGTGCGGAGCCTGTGGCCAGGGCATGGGGACCAGGAGGGAAGGAAGCAGCCTCTGACAGCTGTCACTGTGGGCACTGGAGCTGTGGTGGCAAGGAGGAGACTCGAGACAAGCCAGGAGGACCTTGAGGGACTGTCCCCAAATGGAGGGTTAGAGAGAACAGGCCTAGAGTCACTGATGGCGGCTTGAATGTGTGAGCCAGTTCCAAATTCTTGCATCTCTTCACGTGTGTGCAAGAAACAAACTCATCTTAGTGACAGCCTGAGCCCAGCAGAAATGATCAGCCTCCTACAGGGAGGGGCTTGAGGAAAGGCCTGGGCTCAGGAGCTAGATCCTCAGGCTCCATCCCAGCATCGGCACATATCAGCTGTGCAATGCCAAATCCCTTTGAGCCTCAGTTTCCCTTTCTTTGAAATGGAGATAAAAGATATTGGCCGTTGCAAAGATAAAATAGTAAACAGAGAGACGCATCCAAGACATCCCAGCTGCTGCTTTCAGGGCTGCGGGGGCTCACGTGACAGAAAATCTCTGCTACAGAACTGGAACCCAGGCCCTGAGTCCGGGCTGTGCCCTCTGCACACAACTGATTGGTTTTTCTTAGCTCCACTTTTCTCCTCTGTAAAATGGGTCCCTGGGAATCTTGAGTCCCCGCTCTCCAGGGAGGATGCAGTGAACTCATGCTTACTAGTTGTAAAGCACCAGGCAAGCATTAGCCATCACGACTGCACGGCCTCGTGGAGCAAGCTGGAATTACTGTCACCACCTGCTGTTTTAGATCAGCACCCACTGCAAACACATATTGGGGTGACAATGACAAGGACCCACCTTGTGGGCTCTCTCAGATGCCAGCACTGGGCTGGACACTTACTTGCCTCATTTCAACCATGCCGCAAACTCAGAGGTCTGTGGGGACCCTGCGGATAGGCAGGTCAGTGACGTGGCCACGTGGGGCCAGCACGTGCCGCAGCTAGAGGAAGCAGCTCTGCTCACTCCAGCGAGGCTGCTCAGAGCAATGCCAGCCCAGTGTTTGCAGAGCTCCGGATCTTCTAGAGAAGCCAAAAATCTCACATAATACACTCCAATTTTTTCATACTGACAACTAATTTTTTTTTAATTTAGGGTCCATTGGGGGAAAATTTCCATGGCCCTAATTTGTCTCAGGGCCCACAGCTCTGTCACCTCCAGTCTAGATTCTCTCTCTGTGGGCACCTCGTGCTCTGACCGTCCCTGGTCTTCCCCTGTTTGTGGAGTCCCCAGGTCAGCCTGGCTGCAGGCGCCCATCTCAATTCACCACCATCCTCCTTCACTGGAGGGCCCTCCTGTCCTCCGCTCCCTGATGGCCAGGCAGCAGGGGTCCATGCTTGTTTCTCAACCGAGAGAAGAGTTCCCAGGGCTTAGAGTGTTTGGGAAGTGGCAGTGGAGAAGGGAAAAGGGGTCTTCACTCAGCACTGCCCTTGGAGGCCTTGAGTCACTGCAGGAATCCTGAGCCCCAACCCCGCTCCCCAAGGGCTACACAGGACTGGGTCAGCTGCTTGCAGCCACGTGACTCAGTTGTTTTCTATGGTCGCTACCGGAGTATCTGGGACTCAGAGATGGGGGTTGGGGATTTCACCTTCAGGTGAAGATTTTGATGGGCCTGACAATAGGGTGACTCCATATTATCCCAGAAATCCCAGGAGGCTGTGCAGTTATCAGCATGAAAAGCAGCTGCAAGCCTGCCCAGGGATGCCAACAGGGGCTCAGAATGAGGAATGGGGACAAAGACTGGCTTCATGGGGGCAGGGGAGGTAGCAGGGGGCATGAGGAAAGCTAATATGACTTGCTGACATTTACTAAGTGCCTACTGTGCCAGGCACGTGGTAGGCACTTGATGTACACTCATTAAGTCATTCAGCAAACACTGACTGAATGCTTCCTATATGCCAGGCTTAGAGCTTAGGGCTGAGGATGCAGATGTAGATGATGAGACAAATTATCCTAACATCATCCTCACCAAAGTCACGTGAGGACTTTGGTGAGGAAACTGAGGCTCTGAGAGGTAACATACATAGCCCAAGGAGACAAATTAAGTGATGTGCTGGACACGGTGGTTCGTGCCTATAATCCCAGCACTTTAGGAGGCCAAGGTAGATCACTTGATAGATCAAGTGATAGATAGATCACTTGAGGTCGGGAGTTCGAGACCAGCCTGACCAATCCCATCTCTACTAAAAATACAATAGCTAGGCATGGTGGTGCATGCCTGTAATCACAGCTACTTGGGAGGCTGAGGCAGGAGAATCACTTGAATGTAGGGCGGATGTTGCAGTGAGCCGAGATCGTGCCACTGTACTCCAGCCTGGGCAATCGAGTGAGACTCCATCTCGAAAAAAATGAAAAATAAGGTGATGGAACGAGGTCAAGAATTGGGGTCCAACAGACTGTTGCACGACACCACTTTTCAGGCAGATAAGATTGAAGCTGATTAAACCGCGAGCTGTTAGAATAAAGCTTTGTTCTCTAATTTCCAGAATTCGAGGGCTGGAGAGAGGCAGACAAGGCAGGGAGCAGGGATCACGATTAAAGGTCATCTACAAAGGGAGAGAAGATTCAATCACAAAATGGGAAGAAACCTCCTAGGATCCTTTGCCCCATGCTGTGGGTCTGGCTGAACATATTAACAGATTCTAGAAGGGCATCGGCCTGCAGTGCACACGCTGTTCCTCTCAGCTGCCGCTACGGGACCGCCAGTTAGAACGTTTCATGAGGCATGACTGGAAAAGTCAAAACTGGTGCCAGTGTTCCCCTTGCCATTCTCCTATAGGTGTCTAAGTTGTAAGAATCCCCCCACCACGGGCCTCACCAAAGCTGTCTTCGTTTTGAAGGAAATTAAATCAATGCTGCTCATCAAAGTGTTAACAGCTGTTCCTAAACTGGCCTTTGTGCAATACATAGTGAAAGCCGCTCACCACGGGCTTAGGAAATTCTCAGGAGGCAGTTGCAAAGCCTTTAGAGGGAGGTCCGAGGTGGGACAGTTTGCATGAATCACGCAAAATAATTCCATAGAAGACAGCACCTCCCATCACCTCACCCTGGGCTAGAGGCTTGGCATCCGGCTCAGTGGTGAGTTCCTGTCCCGGTGTGCAAATGGGCAAGGATTCACCAGGCAGGGTCTCCCAGCCATCACAATGCCCAGTGTCCATAGGGCCTGCGGAAGAGGCTCGGCTGAGCCAGAAAGAACCTAGGCTGTCTGGAGGCCCAAGGAGGAACTGCTTGCCGGGGAGGGGGCTCATTCAAGCAAAAGAGGCAAAATTGGTGAAAATCTTCTAGGGAGTTAATTAATCCTTTTAATTAATTATTCAAGTAATAACTAGTCGTTAAATTGTGGACACAAGATGAAGGACGTTTTGTCACAGTTCAATCCTATTGGTTTTTTGGTTTTTTTTGTTAGGGAAACTTAACATAATTTCAGATATTTTCCTAAACACTGTGAAAGTGGGGTTGGGGCACAACTGATATCCTCAAACCCACAGCCATCCATTGCCCCCAGCTTTGCCTCCAAGGGCTGTACAGATGCACATGTGCCCGGCCTCTGCATGGGTGCGTGGAGAAGGATCGTCTTCTTACCCTGGCCCCCTGTGTCAAGATCCGCCCCCTTACTTCTCATGGGATCCACCTTTCAGGGCTGCCCACTGGCAGAGAAGCCCGCCAGGAAAACATGTCAGAAAAGAGGAGTCAGTGTGGGGATTGCCCAAGGAGCCCAGCAGCTGGGGATAGATGGGCTTCGGCTGCAGTTGTAACTGAGACTATCAGAAGGACTTCCCAAATGTGGGTGCTGCTGCTGCTGCGGTAGAACAGGTTAGCAAGGAAGAAAGAGGAAAGCTTTTGATACATAGATACATAGGTAACAGCATAAAGTCGCTGTCATTGGATAACTATGTGTTTGTCTTCCCTGGATCTCTTAGCAGCTTCCTCCTAAGTGCATAAAATTAGAAAATACTTGTCAAGTATCTGCCTAGGAATTGAGTGCAGAGCAGGGGGGACCCTGGCCAACTCCAGGATCTCAATTCCCCAACCCTTCAGAAAATTTTCAAAGTGTGGGAGGAGGGACTGAAGGAGGAGGATGTCCTCTGAGGTTGGATGAAGGGTGGCTGGTCGTGGGACAAAGCATAGGTCTAGGCCTTTGCAAGACGGTGGCACCAAAAATGAGGGGGCGCCTATGTGATTTTTTAAAAGCATAAAGCAGTTATTATTGGTAAAAGCAGAGCTGTGCTGGAATTCTCTATTTACTTTATGATGTAGTAAATAGGGACACGTTGGGGTGGGAAGTACCACCAGTATTTTAGCCCAGGGCCTCCCAAGGGCCAGCCTGGCCCTGGGGTGAGGGGTGGTGCAGATTGGTGGCAGGGCCCGTGCCACCTCGCTGCCCACCCAGGGTCCTGCCATCAGCCCCCAGCAGCTACAGTGGTGACTGACTGATGGGCTCTCCTCCTAATGCTCTTCACACCCACGCTGTCGCTGGTCCTGTGGGCTCCCACAGAGGCCTTTCACCCATTTCATATGTATTTCATGGGGCTTGTGACTGAGGGGTCAGCAAGGCATTTACATCCAACAGGGCAGCCATGATTGGGCCATAAAAAGTTGTTTTTTCACATTATCATGCAGTGTTTAAAAAATGAGAATTCAGCTTTTGGAGCTACAGGTGCTGATGGGGGCCCCCCTGCCACTTCCCAAGGGCAGGGAGTTTGGACAGTAGTTGGCTACCTGAACAGAGCTGGGCTGAGCTGAGAACAGAGGCCCCAGGGTGGAAGGAGGCAAGGCTCTCTCTGTGCCTTAGGGCAGGCTGGGGACACCGGGAGCAGCCACACTCCATGCTCCCCAGCAGCTTGTGGATGGAGGCCAGGGGCGCTGCTATGCGTCCTACGATGCATGGGACAGCTCCATAACAAAGAAATCTGGCCCCAAATGCCAAGACTATCAAAGTTCAGAGGCCTTGCCATAGGCAGAGGGACAAGAGAATGGTAGCATCTACTGCCTAAGAGGGACCACGGGTGACTCTGCTGTGGCTGGAAGAGGTGTGGACGAGGTGGGGTTGGCAGAAGATGAGACCACAGAGGGAGGTCTGCTCCCTCCCTCCTTCCGTTCCTCCCTTCCTGCCTGCCTTCTTTTACTCAATACTTAGAGGGCTCATTCAATTGCAGGCAGTGCTGGGCCAGGGCTGGCTCACACAGGCCCACAGATGGATCTCTTCCCAACTCCACGTCCAGTGACAGCCTGAAGTCGCTGAAATTGGCCACAATAGGAGTATTTACACCACGGAAATTGGCAAGCAAATGCTAAAACCAGTGTACCTCTTGAAAAGATAACAGCTGGTTGTTAAACGTGGTTGGGCCCTTGCTGGGTGCTAGAGATGTCTAGGGAGCAAAACCAGGCTCAGCGCCTGCTCATGTGCTGTTTACAGTCTGGTGGGAGACACAGACATTCATTGAATAATTACACAACTATTTGTTTCAGCTGTGAGAGGTGTCATGCAGGAAAGGTTCTGGGAATTAATGAAAGAGAGAGAGAGAGAGTGTGTGTGTGTGCACGTGTGTGTGTTGAGGGTTGTAGATTACACACACTAGGTGACCAGAGAAGGAGTCCCTGAAATAATCAGCATTGAGACAGAGCCCTGAGCCTGTGTAAGTTTTGCCAGGCAGAGAGGAAAGCGACAGGCCACTGTTCAGGCCGAGGGAACAGCAGGTGCAGGGATTAGAGAGGTGGAATTAGAGGCATTAGGGAAATGCAGGAAGCCCAGGGTGCCAAGGGCAGGGGTGAGAAGCTGAGGATGAGGCTGGCAAGGTTGGCCTGTGAGTTACAGCAAGGACCTTGGACTTTACAAGGGAGCCATTGAAGGATGGTGAGCAGAAGAGGTCCCTGGGAAGATACCATTTTAATAAAAAACTTCCTCTGGGCTTGAAGAGGATGGAATGAAAGAGAAAGAGGGAGGTAGGGTGTTGAGATACAGCTGAAGTGCTCCGGATAGGAGATGGTGGAGCCAACTGAGACACAGGACAGGTGATGGAGACTCAGGAGTGATGGAATTCAGCAGGGGACTTATCAACCTTAGCCTACACTCACCAAGCTCACTGCCTCAACTCTGCCTCAGTGGCAGCCGAGGTCCAAGTGCTCAGCCCCCCTATCTGAGGTCTGAGACCCTAGGGGGCAGCAACAGGCCCAGCCAGGTGCAGGGACACATCCAGCCACCTCACGTGACCTCCAGGGAAGCCTGGTTCCCTGAGCCACCACCAACTCAGACACACAGGACACACTTACAGCTGAAGCTTTTCCATCAGGCTCCAGGGAGCTCTGCGTCTGGGCACACGTTAGACCCCAGGGATGCAGATGCCAGGGAGGTGCCAATGTGCTTGACGCTGCAGACATCGAAAGAGCCTCAGAAGCCCAGGGCATGGGTCACTTAGCCACAGGCTGGGTATAGACTCAAAATTTTAAGTAGTAAAAGAAGAAAAAAATTAATTAAAATGCTAGAGCTCTAAGTCTTTCCCATAGCTGCTGCCAAGGGTGTCTGCCAATGGCACTCTGAGGTCAGGGGCATGGGGGACCAGGATGGAGAATGCCACCTCCCTGGGGTTGGGAGACCAGGAGTGAGGGCTGCCCTCTCACTCCCCACGCAGGGTGGGCATAGGAGAATTTACGAGGCCTTTACCTCTAAGCCTCTGTGGTTTTTTTGGATTGTTTTGTTTTGTTTTGTTTTGTTTTGAGACAGAGTCTTGCTCTGAGTGCAGTGGCACGATCTTGGCTCACTGCAACCTCCACCTCCCAGGTTCAAGTGATTCTTGTGCCTCAGCCTCCCAAGTAGCTGGGATTGCAGGTGCGCGCCACCATGCCTGGTTAATTTTCGTATTTTTAGGAGAGACAGGGTTTCATGTTGGCCAAGCTGGTCTCGAACTCCTGACCTCAAGTGATTCACCGCTGCGTTTTTAACCAGCTCCCTGGTAGCTGATGTCTCTGGTCTAAAGACCGCTCTAGGAGCAAGTAGACTGGGCTCCCTCCTCTAAATGCCAGCCCTACCGCAAGGCTGAGGAATGGACCACGTGACCTTGAGGGCACCTTCTAGCCCTAGAATTCTGAATCCCACCAAGTGAGAGGCCCAAGTGGCCCCGTTCATGATGCCATTTGAGCAGCAAGTGCCAGCGTGCTCCAAACTCTTCGGAGGTAAGCACCTTTCCTCGCTCTGAATGGATCCTAGACAGGCATGTGGACTCAAGCCTGTGCAGCCCCTTTTCATTGCAAATGTCAACCTCAGGCTATGTGGAGGAGGGACTATTTCAGGGCAAAAACGGTGGAAAGTAGTACATAGCAAAAGCTTCTCAAAGCTTCTACCAGACACTGGTGAATGATACACTGGGCCTGTCTGGCCATCAACTCTGGCTCCAGGCTGCCTGTGTCACTCCAGCCCAGGGCTCACCCCCACCAAAGTCTACCATCCTTCCATCCATCCCGCCTTTCCATGCCACCTGTGCTATCAGAGGACCCGGTAGCTTAGTAAGCATTAGGCATGAGTGTCCCTGGTCGTAGAATGAATATCCAGGCACCGTAGGGTTTGGTAGAGCAGCCTAAAGGATGGACAGACTCACAGAGCCCCAAGTTCAGTGGCAACACCCATGTCCGCATCAGCCTGTCTTTCCCCATCACAGGCCTTTGAGTCCCTTCAAGTCTGTCTCGGTGCTTAGCCGGTCTCTCTGTCTCTCTCGGTGTCTGTCTCTCACTCTGAGTCATGGCTGGCTTCAAGTTCCCCAGCCTGGCAGGCAGGGCCAGGAGCCATTTCCCAGCCTTTGAGAGCAGCTTCCCACACCCCACACACCATCCTGCCTCTTGCCAGTTTGAGCAGTCCTTGCCAATGTTCTCCTGTAACCAAGCATAGGCATCCAAGAACAGGCGAGAGGGCTGCTCACATAGGTTCTTCTACCCTGGGAGGTGGGGAATTCGGGGTTGAGGCCGAGCTCCCACACTAGCCTGCTGGAAGTATCAGTGGACCCCTCTGAGCCTTCACCTCCATCTGAAATGTGCCCTTTGCCCCTTTATTCCTGGGGGAAGGCAAGAGAAACTGAGACTTCCCAAAGGAATATCCAAGTGAGTAACGGTCTCCTCTTCATTGGATGTCAATACAAGTAGAACAGGGAAGGGCTGAGCTGGGAGGAAAGGGAAAGCAAATGGTATTCCCTATAACCTGGACTTTTACCATCACTGATGACATTGGACATCTCCATATACTAGGCCCTGGTAATACAAATGTGGAAAGACTTGGCTGATGACCTAGGCAAGCACTCTGTGGCAGGGCAGATGGACAGGTCATGCACAGCAGTGCCAGCAGGAAGCAGTGTGCTGGGTGGACAGTGCACACAGCCAGAGGGACAGCCACTCAGGGCAGCTTGGTGGAAGACATATTTGGAAGGGCCTCCCTCTACAAAACCAATAAATCTGGAATGAAACATACTTTTTAATGCATTCCTGGTCTCACAGAAAATAAGGGAAATCCCCAAGACATCTACAGACAAAAACCGAAAGCTGTAAGCTAACACCAGAACAGCAGCAGTGAGTGACCACTAAAGGCAAAAGCCGAGGTTGTCCTAGAGGCAAATGCTGCTATCAGGACTGTTATCAGGGGTTAAATTTTGGGATATGGCAAAGTGGAAGAACAGAGCCGGAGATTCTGTCATTCAACCAGAGTCTGTCAAAGAGGCGTGAAGTGGCCCCTGGACCCAGGTCTCATCCCCACTCCTCTTCTCTTCCCCACCCCAGTAGAAGTTAATGTAAATCCTCTCTGGAGAAAGGCATCTGCTATTTAGACCCTAAAGATTCCCGTAAATTAAGATCAAATATGTGTTCAGCAGGAGTGAAAGTCAGCAAAAACAAACAGCAATGTAGACCCTCTAAGGTCTTTTCAGATACAGTAATTATCAATACCAAATACAAAATACTAAATACTATGCATAAAATACTTAAGGAAATGTTAGATGAAATCACAGACACGAGCAAACAATAGGAAACTGTCTGACAAGACCAGGAAAACTTGAAAGAGAAAACAAATAAAACGTTTTAGAAATGAAAAAAAATGTAGCTGATAACATTAAAAATAAATAAAAGGGTGGGTTAAACAGCAGACTAAATAGGTGAAGAGACAATTTTAAAAATGGAAAAAAAAATCTAAGGAAATTACCAAGAATGCAATGCACAGAGATGAGATGAAAACTAAAGGAGAAATTACTGTATTGAATACAGTAGCCACTAGCCCACATGTTGTTCTTAGATTTATATTTGAATTAATTAAAATTAAATATAACTAAAACTCAGGTCTTCAGTTGCATCAGCCACATTTTACATCTGCCTTTTTTTTTTTTTTTTTTTTTTTTTTTTTTTTTTTTGAGATGGAGCTTCACTGTGTCACCCAGGCTAGAGTGCAGTGGCACGATCTCAGCTCACTGCAACCTCCACCACTCAGGTACAAGTGATTCTCCTGCCTCAGCCTCCTGAGTAGCTGGGATTACAGGCACCTGCCACTACGCCCAGCTAATTTTTGTATTTTTAGTAGAGATGTGTTTTTGCCATATTGCCCAGGCTGGCTCAAGCAAGCCTCCTGCCTCAGCCTCCCAAAGTGCTGGGATTATAGGCATAAGCCACCACGCACCACCCATTAGCCACATTTATTAGCTCATAACCACTTGTGGCTAATGGCTATCCTCTTGGTCAGTGAAGGTTATAGCAGATTTACATCAACACAGAAAGCTCTATTGGACAGCACTAGGTCACAAGATAGGAAAAAATAGAATTAGAAAGTCTAACTTATGTCTAACTGGAATGCCAGAAGAAGAGAACAAAGAGAATGGAAAAGAGGTAATACTGTAAGATATAACGGTTCAGAATATTCAAAAATAGGCGTCCAGAGATCCAGGAAGCACAATTATATCATTCAGAATAAATTTTAAATAGCCACATCTAGCCACATTGTAATGAAACTTCAGAACACCAAGGACAAAGAAAAAAAAATATTTTTTGAGACAGAGTTTCGCTCTTGTTGCCCAGGCTGGAGTGCAGTGGTGCAATCTCGGCTCACTGCAACCTCTGCCTCCTGGGTTCAAGCAATTCTCCTGCCTCGGCCTCCCAAGTAGCAAGGATTACAGGTGCCACCCCCGACCCCGCCCCAACCACGCCCGGCTAATTTTTGTATTTTTCGTAGAGACGGGGTTTCACCATGTTGGACAGGCTGGTCTCAAACTCCTGAAATCAGGTGATCCACCTGCCTCGGCCTCCCAAAGTGCTGGGATTACACGCATGAGCTACCATGCCCGGCTGACAAAGAGAAAATTTTAAAAGTAGCTAACAAAAGAACAATTAGGCTTGCAGTGGAATTCTCTTTAGCAGAAATAAAGATCCACGATTATGAAACAATGTCTTCAAAGCGCTAAAACAAAAGCAAACTCTCAACTTAAAACTATGTACCCAGCAAAACCCTCTGAAGTACAAGGGTAAAATAGACTTTCTTCAGATAGACAAAAGTTGTAACAGCTAACTACCAAAACACTTTTAATTGAAAAATCTTTTAAATCATGTTCTTCAGGAATAAGAAAAGTTATTCCAGAAGGAAGGTCTGAGGTACAAGAAGACATGATGAACAAAGAAATTGGTAAACATGTAAGTCAATTATTTTAAGCAAACGTGATCAGTATAAAATAGTCATCATGACAATGTCTAAATTATGGGGTTTTAAAAGAGGACAGAATTAAAATCCTGGATGTGGTAGCACAGAAGTCAGGAGGAGTGATCAGAATTAATATATTTTAAATCATTCTTACTATTTAGGATAGCATTAGGATATTGAACAACCCTAGGTTTTATTAAGATAAATAGGTATAGTGACTTTTCAAGGGTAATCATTAAGGCCGTGGTTCTAGAACTTGAGAATGCCTCAGAATTATCTGGTGGGTTTTGAAGCAGACCACTGGGCTCCACCCCCAGAGTTTCTGTTCCAGGAGATCTGGGGTACAGTTCTAGAATTTTCATTTCTACCAAATTCCCAGATGTTGCTGATGCTACTAGTCCAGGGGCCACACTTTGAGAACTACAACTACTACACTAAAATCAGAAACATAGAAAGCTTAACTTCCAAACCAACAGAGGGAGAGGGGGAATGGAACGAGAAAACAAACCAAAGAAAAAATAATCTTCCATCCGGACCAGCTCTGTCCAATCGAAACTAATGCAAGCCACATGTGTAACTTTATACCTTCTATTAGCCACATTCGAAGTAAAAAGAAACAGGTGACATGACTTTTAATAATACATTTTATTTAAACTGGTATACCCAAAATATGATCAATATGTTATCAATTTTTAAATGATTATGAGATAGTTTACATTGGTTTTTTTTTATACTGTCTTCAAATTCTAGTATGTGCTTTGTACTTAAGGCGTTTTTTTTGTTTTTTTGTTTTTTTGTTTTTTGACAGGGTCTTATTCTTTTGCCCAGGCTGAAGTGCAGTGGCACAATCTCAGCTCACTGCAACCTCCACCTCCTGGGTTCAAGCAATTCTCCTGCCTCAGCCTTCTGAGTAGCTGGGACTACAGTCATGTGCCACCACGCCCGGCTAATTTTTTTCGTATTTTTAGTAGAGACAGGGTTTCACCATGTTGGCCAGGGTGGTCTTGAACTCCTGACCTCAGGTGATCCACCCACCTCGGTGTCCCAAATTGCTGGGATTACAGGCATGAGCCACTACGCCCAGCCCTTAAGGCACTTCTCAATGTGAGCTAGCCACATTACATGTTCAGTAAGCACATGTGGCTTGTAGCTGCCGTGCTGGACAGAGCAGTCTGGACAGTAAGTGACATGAGCCCGCAGGGGACAGAGGCCTCCACTCAGTCACCGAGTATCCACTCTATGTCAGACACAAGGCTGAACACTGCACACATCATTTCCTTTCATCCTCACACCATCCTGTGAGTTAAGCGCTCTTATCATCCCCATTTTACAGAGGGGAAAACCGAGGTTGAGAAAATGTGAAACACTTCCATAAGATCATTTGGTTGGTAAGCCACAGAGCTAGGATTCAGACCAAGGGCTCCCATATTCCCGTGCCAACCTCTGAACCTCTAGGCCAGGGGCTTCTCTATGTGATTTTTTGCACTGGGCCGGATAGTAACGATTTTAGGCTTTGTGGGCCTATCTCAACGTCTCAACTCTGCCATTGTAGCGTGAAAGCAGCTTTAAACAATAAATAAACAAATGGGCATGGCTGTGATCCAATAAAACCTTTATTTAGAAAAACAGGAGGGAGGGCTGCATTCGGCCCAGGGGCAGTAGTCTGCTGACCTCGATGCTGGGCCAACAGAATCGCCTCTGTAATGTCTCATTTACGGGAGACCTCAGTGGTCACACTCAGTAGTACTAACATTCTTTGGGGTGGGTGTGTGCGTGCGTGCATATGTGTTGGGGTGGGCGGAAGGATACAGAGCCTCTCATTCCAAAGTCCACAGTCTTTCTAGTTTCTAGAAGGATCCAGAGTGGCTGCCTTTTAGTGGTAGCTTCTCAGACTCCACCAGGGACTCAGCCAGCACCCCCTACGCGGCAGCCCCTCTGCTGAGCAGCCTGGCCATCAACATGAGTTATTCCCGCTCTCAAGACTGAGAAGGAGGGAAATAAAAGCCAGGATTGATGGAATCTGGACATAAAATCTGGCTCTATAATGCCTGCATTTTGGAAACTGCCTTTAATTAATGGTTTATGACCCCAAGGCCCCCCTAGACTCCTCCTAAGCCCTTCTGTCACGTCGTCTCCTTGGCGCTCAGTCCTCAGGGGTGGGGGAAAAGGAGGCGGTGGTGAATAGGGGCGGTGAATAGCTGTCTTGCAGAAACCAAAATATGTGGTTTGCGCACATGAACCCAGCTTGGCCTCTGGCATTCCTAGGGCCTGGACTCCATAAATAATGCGAGCTGTAAAGCCAGCTCCCCTCACTGCCCTGAGGCCTGCTCACTACAGAAAATAACCCACACACACTCACAAAGACACACACGCACATGCACACACGCACTCACACTTGCACACCAGACGTTTGCCTTTTCTGTTTGTCCACGTATCTGTCATTCCCTCTCTGACCCTCGGCTCCCTCTCTCCCTCTCCTCCTTTCAATTTGCCTTTGCATCTTTGTTGCATCTGGGCACCCTCTCTCTCCCCAAACCCTGTTCTTTGAATCTTCCCCTCTTCTGGGGGACTCAGGAGCAGGTGCCAACTTCTGCTCCCATCTCCTTTCTCTCCTTCCCAGGCCCCTTTAGCTGCCTTTCTTGGGAGACGTAGTCAAGGGCTGCAGACACCCCCCGCCCACCCACCTGGGCACAGAACAGACAGATCCACCCGCACCTCACTGAGAGCCCCACCCCTCCCACCTCGACCAGGTAGGAGTCCAGCAGGGACAGTGAATTTCTGCCCTGCCAGACTGGACAACTAGGAGAACTTCTTCCCTCTGAAGGCACCGAAGCTGTAGCCAGGAATGTAGTGGGAAGGAGGCGGCTGCTGCTGAACTCTAGGTGTGGCCAAACAGTGTCCAGGCCCCAGGAGGGGGGCCCCTTATTGCCAACAATAGCCAGCCTTGACTAAGTGCCTACTGTCAGCCTGAAAAAAAGAGACATCAGAAAAAATATCTCCTATATGATGAATGTATTTGGGAGTAAGCAAAATGGATTAGACTCTGGAAGCATAGCCGTGGCAAGCTATAGGTGCATCTGGAGAGGGGACAGCAAAGGGAAGCTTTTATTGGCAAAAAAAAAAAAAAAAAAAGAGAGAGAGAGAGAGAAGTTCCCATAAGCTGCTTGGAAACAGACTTCATTGGCTCTGGAGGCTCAACGCTAGAGTTGGCGTCAGTTCATTGGTGGAGATGTCGTTACTGGGCAGTGTTCTTTGGAGAACATCTTATCTGAATTGCTGCAGTTCCAAAGAAGGCATTTCTTGGGGGCTATTTTAGAAAGTCCTTGAGACAGTCCTTATCTCAGACATGCAAGCATGAGTTCCCCTCCTTCATGCTTTCCCAGCTCTAATTCTTCTGGTTCTGACAAAAGTGATTTCATCCTGGTATCTACAACTTTCACACTCCCATAGCTTCGCATTCAGAGTTTATAACATTCATTTCAAGCTACGAGGCAGATATTCTCATTATTTCCATTTTATATATGGAGAAACGGAGGCTTCAAGAAATCTGCCTGAAGCTGAGGTCTGTTGAACTCCAAAGCCTGGTCCAAATGGACGACATGGGCCGTGTCTTGGAACTTTGGGTAACCAGATCTGGCCACACGTCACCTCTCCTCTTCCCAGAAGCACATAACAGAGGTGAGACTCAGCAAGCGGAATAAGATGCAGTGAAGCCAGCCACGCTGGAGGCCTCCCGGGGGCTCTCAGCTCTCTCCCATCCAGGAAGGATGCCCTGTTTCAGCGCCTGTTCCAATCCCTATAGAACTTGGAGTCCTGTGCCTGATCTGAAAGACTTCCCTGCAAGCCACACCAGTCCTTGGGAGCTGGGCACCAGCACTGGGCGCCGGCCTGCACCCCTGGCCTGACAGCCCTGACACCGGCAGGAACCTGGGGCCCTGGTGGGGTTGCAGAGGCAGCTGCTGCCGTTTCCGCATTCCTGGGCACCATGGCAACAGGAGGTCACTCAAACTGGCACCCCACACAGAGCTCTCTGCAACTTCTGCCATTTCCTTGGGAAAAACAAAGGGCTTGGGGCCACTGAGAAGGGAAACATGATAATGTTGGCAGTGACCTCTCAACCCGTACTTGTCCCAGCACGGACAGCCCTGTCACACTGCCCCCCGCTGAGTCCTCACAGCAGCCCACAGAGGAGGCAGGCAGCAGAGAACAGTACCGGGTCAGCTTTACACAGGGGGAAACTGAGGCACAAGGTGTTTGGGAGATAGGTTTTGGTGGAGATGGGAATGATGGATGAGTGTGTGGTCACCAAGTGGATGCAACCCTTTTCAAAGAGTCCCTCAGGGAGTTTAAAATGGAGAGAGGGAAGGCGTTGTGGGGAGGGAGTTTGTAACTTGAAAAAGTGAGATTTCTAGGCTTTTTTCTCCACATCAAACATAATACAGTCTATGCAGAAAACTTAGGAGACAGAAAAGTGTGCACACAGTCACAAATCCTCTCACACACTCACACATGCACATTCACACACACACTCGCACAATGACCTATCACTGCTTTCCAGAGACAGACTTTTCCTGTTGATCCATCTAGTACTTTATATATTTTTATATACTAGATTTTATCCATCTAGTGTATTGTATACACATACACGTATATATAATAATTATACACTTTACATCTACATATAATTTTTAAACCACAGTCAGAGTTACACTGTGCCTGCTGTGTTTTTGTTGTTGTTGTTGTTGTTGTTGTTGTTGTTTGCAATGGAGTCTTGCTCTGTCACCCAGACTGGAGTGTAGTGGCACGATTTCGACTCACTGCAACCTCTGCCTCCCAGGTTCAAGCGATTCTCCTGCCTCAGCCTCCCAAGTTGCTCGGACTACAGGCGTGTGCCACCACGCCCAGATAATTTTTTGTAGTTTTAGTAGAGATGGGGTTTCACCGTGTTAGCCAGGATGGTCTCGATCTCCTGACCTTGCAATCCACCTGCCTCCAAAAGTGCTGGGATTACAGGCATGAGCCACTGTGCCCGGCCGTGTTTTCCTTTTTCATTTGGCAATCGGTAGTGGACATTTTCCCCACAAAATTATTCTCCCGTGACAAGAGTGTTTATTCATTGCACATATTCCAACATATTAATGCAGCGTCATTCCTTCAAACAAACTCTCATCAATAACCATTCATATTGCTTCCTAGTTTTTAATTTTTCCAAAGTTTTTATTATAAAACTATACATGTTTACTAGGGAACTTTGAAAATACAGAGACATACAACAAGAAGAAAATAACTATATTCTCCCCAGCACACAAAGGCAGTAACTATGAACATTTGTGTTTACCTATCGTTTTAATTTTGTGTCCTGTCTATTTGGATGGATAAGCATTTTTTTACATCCTTGTAATGATTTATAATATTCAATTTCAGCAGGGTCATTTCTAATCAGAGGTTTTTTTTTTTGTTCATTTTTGTAATTTATTTATTTATTTTTTGAGACAGGGTTTCACTCTTGTTGCCCAGGCTAGAGTGCAATGGTGCGATCTCGGCTCACCGCAACCTCCGCCTCCCGGGTTCAAGCGATTCTCCTGCCTCAGCCTCCCAAATAGCTGGGATTACAGGCACGTGCCACCACCCAGGCTAATTTTGTATTTTTAGTAGAGATGGGGTTTCTCCACGTTGGTCAGGCTGGTCTCGAACTCCCAACCTCAGGTGATCCACCCGCCTCAACCTCCCAAAGTGCTGGGATTACAGGCATGAGAGCCCCTGTGCCCGGTCAATCAGAGGTATATTTAAATACTTGTCATTTCTCAAGGTATTGAGTTGGTCTGTTTGGGTGTGTGTTTGTTTTGTTTTGTTTTGTTTTGTTGTTTTGTTGTTTTGAGATGGGGTCTCAGTCTGTCACCCAGGCTGGAGTGCAGTGGTATGATTTTGGCTCACTGTAACCTCCGCCTCCCTGGCTGAAAAGATCCTCCTGCCTCAGCCTCCTGAGCAGCTGGGACCCCAGGCACACGCCACCACACCCGGCTAATTTTTTTGTATTTTTGGTAGAGATGGGGTTTCACTATGTTGCCCAGGCTGATCTCAAACTCCTGAAACTCAAGCATTCTGCCCACCTCATCCTCCCAAAGTGCTGGGATTACAGGCGTGAGCTACCGCACCTGGCTTGTTTAGGTTTTTATTGAACCCTGTTTTAGAGAGATTCTTTTTGCCTCTCAATTGAGTCTCCATAACGTGAACTTTGCATATTTACCAGGCGTTGATGCAACCAACCATATATAGAAGAGTGGGGTTAGAAAATGTTAGTGGATGAACTTTTTTTTTTTTTTTTTTTGGTCTGTGAGGGCCATTCCAGAAACAGCTTTCAGCGTATGAAGGAATGGAGCTGGGTTCCATTTATCCTACAAAAATAAATCACCCAGTTGCCCAAAGACGACGGCCGCTGTGTTGTTTACAATAGTGAAAAATTGGAAACAACCTCCATGTCCATCAGTAGGAGGCAGGTGACATAAATTATGGAGCCTCCTTCTGATGAATCCTGCACCGTCCAAAGGTACTGCAGGTCTCTATGGAGATGGAACGATCTCTTCCACAGCGAAAGTGAACAGGCATATCACAAATGCACACACCTCAAATGCACGCACCCCGGAAGCAAGCGGGTCTGTGTGTGTTTGTAAGTATGGCTTTTCTGTATCCCAAAGAGTATTTAACAGCTGCTGTCTCTAGGTGGTGTCGATCGAGAAAAAGGATGAGACAGGTCTCAGTCATTTTAGGAGGTGTATTTATCAAAGTTAAGGACGCGCGCCCGGGAGACAGGTCTATGCCTTTCTCTGAAGATGATTTTGTGGGCTCCAAATTTAAAGGGGAAAGGATATTGAGAAGTATACAGTTTCATGTAAGAGGGGGTTGGGGGAAATAATCATTCATGCCTTTGTCTGGCCCAGTGAATCTGCATTTTTACATAAGGTAACATAGACAGATGCGGAAAATGCAGGGAATTGACGTTTTTACATAAGATAAAGATAAATGGGACAGGGGAATAATCAGATATGCATTTGTGCCAGGTGAGCAGAGGGGTGAATACTGTGTAAAGATAAGCTATCCATTTATATTGCCATGGTGAATTTTAACAGAAATGCTTTAGGGTAAATATCTTGAAGCTCACTAGGAATTTCTTTGTGGGCAAAATCTGAGGGAGGTGTGCAGCTGTTTATCTTGTAGCCATCTTATTTAGGAACCAAAATGGGGAGGCAGGTTTGTGTGACCCAGTTCCCAGCTTGACTTTTCCCTGTGGTTTGATGAGTTTGGGGTCCCAAGATCTGTTTTCCTTTCACAGTCACATGGGGTGATCGTCATTTTCTGTTTTATTTTTTTTCTGGGATAAGCTTTTCTGCTTTTCTTTTCATAGATTACTTTTGTAATGGGGACAAGGGCAGAAAAACAAAAACACCAAAACCACTTTGATTTTGAAAGAAGAAATGCATGGCGGGAGGACGTCCCCACCGTCCTCTGCCTCCCGGGGGTGCGGCCTGCCCAGCCCCTGCCCCCCGGCAACCTCATCCCCCAACATGGCCTGCACTTGTGTGTTGCAGACTCGGACAGCCAGTGCAGCCCCACGAGGCAGAGCCTCAGCCTGTCGGAAGGCGAGGAGCAGATGGACCGGCTGCAGCAGGTGGAGCTGGTGAGGACCACCCCTATGTCCCACTGGAAGGCGGGCACCGTCCAGGCCTGGCTGGAGGTGGTGATGGCCATGCCTATGTACGTCAAGGCCTGCGCGGAGAACGTGAAGAGCGGGAAGGTAGGCAACTCCGGGCCCCCTGTGAGACGCCCCCCACGCCCTCTGTGAACTTTATGCACCCGGAAGTTGGCCTGCCCCCCACTCCTACCCTGGAGTCAGGGGAAGGTGCAATCTAGGAGCTAGCCAATGCAGTCGGTCTCCGATGTCCCTCCTCAATCATTGTGCCTCCCTGGCAAGGCAGAGAGCCTTTCTGAGCCTCAGCTGCCTCATCCTGAAAAGGGACCCAAGCTTCCTTTACCTGCCAAAGGGAAAGGGCTCTTTCTGCCTGAACAGGGATTCCGCCCCACGTCAGAGTTGCAGAGGTTTTCACGTGCACTGGCCCCACTGTATGAAAGGTGGGCAGGAGATGGCGAAGGACCCCCATGCCAACAGACCCCCTCTAGGGCAGGAACCCTGCTGGCAGCTGTCCCAGCCCCCATATGACACTCCCTCCCTGGGGGGCAGGTGCTGCTGAGCCTGAGTGACGAGGATCTGCAGCTGGGCCTGGGTGTATGCAGCTCTCTGCACCGGCGCAAGCTGCGCCTGGCCATCGAGGACTACCGTGACGCCGAGGCAGGCCGCAGGTGAGCCCACCACGAGGGGCCCCAAGGGAGGAGAGAGAAAAGTCATCCTGAGGCCTTTGGTCACACAGGTTGGGTGAGCAGGGCACTATGGGCTGGGCTGGTGGTGGGGGACATCAGGGTGTGACTAAGATGGTCTGGGGATGCCCCGATGAAGGGACTTGGGCACACCCCAGCCCTGCTCTGGGCCAGCCCCGTCCGTACAGAGACAGACACATGGGGAGACCAGAGGCCCCAAAGGTCCTAGTACACCCGCAACCAATGTGGGAGCCTCACAAGCCCCTCAGCACTCCTCTGTCTCCCCGGACCAGCCCAAGCGGCTCTGCACACCGGGCCGCAATGGTGTCTGCTCCTGGCTCTTACCATTCCAGGGTGAGGAAAGTCGGTGCAAGGCAGAGCCGAGGCAGGCAGAGATCAAGCAGACATGAGCGGGCTTAGTGAAACCTCTCCCATAGAGGAGCGGGCCGGGCGGAGGGGGCTTCTCTTAGCAAGCATACCTGGGAGTGGCCGCAGGGCCTTCCCATAAGGTGTACCCCTGCAGGCCACCTACCCCCACCTCTCATACCACTCCTGCTCTGCGTCCCGCCTGCCTGCCTCTCTCCCGACACTCTGTGAGCAAAATTTGTAGAGCAGGGGCAGCTACAGGGTAAAGGGAAGGAACCCCCACCCCCACGCCGCCCCACCCCGTTCTGAGAATGTGGAGAGGGGAGGAACTTGCTTTGTAAATCTGACACTTCTGTTTTGCATAATTACGTCCTTCACTGGTTTCTCCATCATTTTTGTGTAGTTAATTAATCAAACCTGGTGGTGTGTGCTATAATTTGCAGAAGCAGCTTAGGGGATTTTTTTTTAGAAACAGGGTTTGGAGTGGAAAATCGGCTGGTTTGAAAGCAGGAAAACCAAATCCATATGTGTGCAGGAGAGGGGCCCTTGGCATGACTCTAGGGTGGCAGGAAGTACTGAGGTGAGACGGGATCAGAAAGTTAGGGAGCAACTCAGAGCAAGACGGCGCCAGGCCTCATTGGCACCATCAGGACGCTGGCTCGTCTGAGACAGGGCTGGGCTGAGGGATGAGGAGGGGGCCATGAGGGCAACCCCTGCTGGGCTGTCCCTCCTGAGGGTCCCAAAAGCACCTTACACTCAGCGCCCACCTCCTAACCAGTTCCATGCCAGAATCCCCTAAAGCCATCCCCGAATCCCCTCATCGTCTTTGGTCACCCAAGTTGGAAATCCCTCCTGCCCCCTTGCCCCACAACCAGCAGGGTCCATAAACACTACCTGTGTTCATTGAACAGGGTGGGGATGACTGCTTCACCTCTCGAAAACTTGAGGAGTCTGGGCTACTGCCTGGGTTCCCCCTAAATGGGGCTGTCTTAGTCTGCTTGGGCTGCCACAACAAAATGCCACCACCTGGATTGCTTAGACAACAACTTATGTCTCACAGTTCTGGATGCTGGAAGTCCAAGATCGGGATGCCAGCGTGGTTGGGACCTGGGGAGGGCTCTCTTCCTGGCTTGCAGAAGGCAACCTTCTTGCTGTGTCCTCACATGGGGAAGAAGGAAGGGGGATGGGGAGAGAGTAATGTCTCTGATCTCTTCCTGTAAGGACAATAATCCCATCAAGAAGAGTACCCCTATGACCTCATCTAATCACCTCCCAAAGGCCCCAGACCCAAATACCATTACATTGAAGGTTAGGATTTCAGCATATGAATTGGGGAGGGGGAGGGCGGAGGGAAACATTTAATCCCTAACAGTGGTACCCTGTTAACCTCCAGAAACCAGGAGTCTGTGGTCCCAGGGATCATGGAGCCCAGCCCTTAGACACCCATAGGGCTTCCTGGAGGAGGCAGAGGCCTTATTTCAAGTTTTCTATTCCCAGTGGGAATCTGGCCTGTCTCCAGTTTACCACATGACCTTGCCCTCTCTGGGACTGTTTTCCCACCTGAGAAGTGAACAGAATTAAATTAGGACAGTGGTTTTTAAACTTTTGAAGATCATGGCCACTTTAAGAATCTAATAAGTGCTTTTGACACTTTCTCTAGAAGAAATACGCAAAACTTCACAACTTTTCACTGCATTGGGTTGGTGGGCGGGACTCTGGCCCACCCACTTTCAGGGGTCCGTGGACTTGGGGGTAAGAACTCTAAATGAGTTCATCTTTGAGACCATTTTCAGCCATGACATCTTGTGTGACCATGGGCATGATGTTTTCCTCTCTGGGACTGGTCACCTTATCTACAAAATATCAATGACAAAACCCACCAACCCCTTGCCAACCCATCATCCTCTTATGGATACCATTTTATTTACCTCACAACATCAATGCAGGATAGACATGCTTACTCCCATTTTAAAGACGGAGAAGGCCGGATACGATGGCTCACGCCTGTAATCCCAACACTTTGGGAGGCTGAGGCAGGTGGATCATCTGACATCAGGAGCTCAAGACCAGCCTAACCAACATGGTGAAACCCCGTCTCTACTAAAAATACAAAAATTGGCAGGCATGGTGGTGGGCATCTGTATTCCCAGCTACTCAGGAGGTTGAGGCGGAGAGTTGCTTGAACCCAGGAGGCAGAGGTTGCAGTGAGCCGGGACTGCATCATTGCACTCCAGCCTGGGTGACAAGAGCAAAACTCCGTCTCAAAAATAAAGTTGGCGAAAATTAGATGTAGAGAAATCATGAGCATAAAGTCACACTACAAAAAACCTGACTTCAAAGTCAGTTGCCTTTCCAGTATCCCGTGCGGCCTTTGTGTTAAAAACAAGAACAGTGACAGCTTCTATTACTACTGTTTATGGAACTCTAGGTGTGTCCCAGACCCTGGGTTAAGGGCTTCGCATTCTCCTCTCTTTTAGTCCCTACAACTCCATGAGGCAAGCACGATTCTCCCCACTTTACAGAGGAGAAAACGGAGACCCAGAGGTTTAAGGTCCCAGAGCTAAAAAGTAATAGAACCAGAACAGCCTCCTGTTTTCCGTGCTGTGCTGTGACCCAGACAATATCTAAATTTTGTGCCTGTTTTCAGATTTCAGAGTCTAATCTGGCTCCAGTCTAGGGACGGGACAGTGACAAATTTTATAAAATGTCTGAATTCCTTTTAAAATCATGCTGTTTTATTCAACTTGGGCTCTTACAATAAATAGCTCAAACCAACAGCTGGGAACATATCACCAAGCTGAGGCCCCATGGGGACACCATTAATGAAAAGAGAACATTTCTGAAGGGCAGGAGCACATTAATTGTGGGCACGCAGATGGAGATTGCTGATTATGGATGGGCCTCTCTTGAGTAGGTTAAGTGGGGTGTCCCCTCCCCAGCTCTCCACCGCAACTCTTGTTGCACCATTGATTTGCTGACCAAACTCTTGCCTCAGAAAGGAGAGGAGGCCATTCTAGTCTCCATCAAACCTGGCCCAGTGGCATCTGACTCAGAGGGCTGTGGGCTCCAACTCCTGCCCAAGAGAAGGGTCCTTCTGTACAAGGCTGAGGCTGGCCCTTGAGGGACTGGGAGGGGGACAGCCCCAGGACCTTTTCATCCTAGAAGGGAGGTAGTCTTGGACCAGAAGGTTCCAGTTCAGGAGCTCCAGCTGGGCAGCCTCCAGGTGGACTGGGGCAGATGACCTGCTCACCCAGCCCTGCTCTGTCATCCACACATTCAACTATGAGACAAACACTGGTGAGTGTGAACTCTGAGCCTGAAGGGACCCTGGACATTCACAGATAAGCCAACCCCGAGTCCTGCCCGCCAGGAACTGACCACCCAGTGAGACAGCTGGCCAGATGCGTAACCATGAACTACAATGTGACTGGTCCAGGGATGGGGACTCCCAGGGGCTTTCAGCACAGAGAAGGGCTCCTGACCCAGCATGACGTCTTGGAAGGCTTCCAGGAGCCCAGACGTGTCTGCAGAGTCCATAGGAGTTCACCGGAGAAATAGGGTGGGGTAGAGAACAGGCCCGGAGACAAGGGGAGTCCGGCAGACCCAAGTGGTTCTGGGAGGCTGATGGGCAGAGGGAAGGAGAGTGAAACCAAGCTGCAAGCCCATCCTCCGCTTAGCCATTCTTCCAGCAAGCATTCAATCAGTGTCTAGTGTGCGCGTAGCACTGTGCTGTTGGGCAATGAACACAGTTTCTGTCCTCACAGAGCTTATCTGCTAAGGTGGGAAAGACAGAAAATAAACTAGTGGCCAAACCAGTTAATTGCTAAGATTCAATGTGTGATTAGAGCTTTGAAGGAAAGCACTAGGGACAGTGAGCAGACTTGGGGGCAACTTAAGACAGCAAATTCAGAGAAAAGGGAGATTGGACGCCCAAGGGATGAGGAGGGGTGAGCCCTGGGCAGGGCTGGGAGGAGCCGGACCAGGGAGGGGAATGCGGGGTGAAGAGCTTCGTGCCTCCAGGAAATGGCCCCCAGGAGCCCAAGCCCCATGTGCATTGGGGGAGGGGAAGTCAGCCAGGGCCGTTCGCGGGTGACCCTTGTGGGCCACTCAAAGGACTTGCGATTTTATTCCTGCAAAGAGAAGCCACAGAGTGTTAAGCAGGGCACTGCAGGATCAGGCTGACATTTTTAAAGGACCCCCTGGCGGTCCTGGTGGGGTGTGGAATAGAAGGAAAGCAAAGGTGGGAAATGGGGGACGGCCGGGGACAGTGGCAGAAACCCACACCAGAGATGGCTGCAGCCTACAGCTGGAAAAGGAGAGAAGGGGACGGAGGATGCACTGACCAGAGTGACCGATAGACAAGGATGGGCTATCAGCTTGGGAGCTGGGTGACAGAGAAGGGCCTCTGGGTGATGGTGACACTGACAGTGAAGGGGAACAACTGAGCCATTAAGTATGACATGTCTGTGACAGCCAGGCGGCGTTAAGAGGGCAGCTAGAGGCTAAGAGAGGAAAGGGCTCAGAAAAGAGCCCAGAGCTTAGATGCTCAGAAGAGAGTGGAGAATTTGGGAGTCCTCCCTCAAGGGTGCCTTCCAGAGCCTTGGAGATGGGTAATACAGAGACAGGAGTGCCTGGAGAAAGAGGGGAGGGGGTTAGGAGGGAAGAGGAGCCCACTGTATGGCAGCATGTACTCCAGCAGGGTGATCACAGCAGGCTCAATGCATATCCAGGCATGAAGGCAGGAAGGACAGAGAGGACCCATCCAAGACCCTCAGCAGGAGGGTGGCGTGACCAGCTGTCTCTGGCTGCTGCCCCAGGAGCAGGATGGAGTGGCTTTGCAAGCCCACCACTGTCCCTTTCACATACACCTCTGTCCCTTTGTGGCCCCCTGCACCTCCCACTTAGACCAATGCTCTCCCACCTGTCAGACCTGGGGCATTTTGCAAAGTCCCTTGCAGGTGGGATGTGGTGACCCTCGTTCCTTCTGCAAGGCTGCCACTGTGTGGCGAGCAGCGGAATGACAGCCAGGTATAGCCACACTTTCACCCGCTTGAAAATTCAAGCACTTGTGCACCTGCTGCATACGTGGTACAGGGGTCTTTCTTTCTTTCTTTCTTTCTTTCTTTCTTTCTTTCTTTCTTTCTTTCTTTCTTTCTTTCTTTCTTTCTTTCTTTCTTTCTTTCTTTCTTTCTCTCTCTTTCTCTTTCTCTCTTCTCTCTCTTCTCTCTTTCTCTTTTTTCTTTCTTTCTTTCTTTCTTTCTTTTTCTTCCTTCCTTCTTTCTCTCTTTCTCTCCCTCCCTCCCTCCCTACCTCTCTTTCTTTCTTTCTTTCTTTCTTTCTTTCTTTCTTTCTTTCTTTCTTTCTTTCTTTTCTTTCTTTCTTTCTTTCTTTCTTTCTTTCTTTCTTTCTTTCTTTCCTTCCTTCCTTCCTTCCTTCCTTCCTTCCTTCCTTCCTTCCTTCCTTCCTTCCTTCCTTCCTTCCTTCTTTCTTTCTTTCTTTCTTTTTGAGAGAGAGTCTCGCTCTGTGGCCCAGGATGGAGTTCAGTGGCGCGATCTCAGCTCACTGCAACCTCTACCTCCCAGGTTCATGCCATTCTCCTGCCTCAGCCTCCCGAGTAGCTGGGACGACAGGCGCCCGCTGCCATGCCCGGCTAATTTTTTGTGTTTTTTTAGTAGAGATGGGGTTTCACTGTGTTAGCCAGGATGGTCTCAATCTCCTGACCTCGTGATCCGCCCGCATCGGCCTCCTAAAGTGCTGGCATTACAGGCATGAGCCACTGCGCCTGGCCGGTACAGGGGTCATTTCTATGTGGGGCACAAGGAAATCTGAGACCTGGCAGTGCAGTGGTAAGACAGAGGGTTTGTAATCAGTCAAATGTGGACTTTAATTCTGACTCCAAGATGGGCCACTGTGTGGCTCTAGGCAAAGTTGGAACATCCCATCTGTAGAGCGAGGACGGCAGCTTTGCCTTCTTCACGCATGATTAGGACCTGCCTGGCCCACCTGAGTGGACACCCAACATCCCCGAAACAGGAAAACAGACCGCAGAGCACTGGGGAGGGATGCGCCGATCAGGTGGGCCAAGCCCAGGCTTTGTGGGTCTTGGGGATGCTGTGGAGGCCCCCAGGGAAATGAGGGGG
Source organism: Macaca thibetana thibetana (assembly GCF_024542745.1). Classification (NCBI taxonomy): domain Eukaryota; kingdom Metazoa; phylum Chordata; class Mammalia; order Primates; family Cercopithecidae; genus Macaca; species Macaca thibetana. Next base: position 13,826,568 of record NC_065578.1, read on the forward strand.
GCTTAGGTGGAGGAGTGGGGTCCCCAGAGGTGCTGCCTCCCACCATACATGGCCCTTCTGCTCCCCACCCCTGCGCCTTCTCACACTCGCTGCGTCTGTGTGTGGGATTCTCTCTTCCTGTTCCCTTCGGTTTGTTTCTCTGTTGATCCCTTTCTGTTCTTGAGTCTCGGTCTCTCTGTCTCTCTCTCTCCCTCTTCTTCTTGGTTCTTCTCTATCTCCCTCTGCTACTTTCTCTCAATATCTCTCTCTCTCCTTCTCTGTCTCTTTCTCTCTTTGTTCTCTCTTTCTGTGTCTCTTTCTCTCTCTCCGTCTCCCTCCTCCATCCACCTCTCTCCCCATCTCTGCTCTTTCTGTCTCTTTATCTTTTTTCCCTCTTGATCTCTCGGCTCCATCCCTGTCCATGTCTGTCTCTGTGGATCTCTTGGTACTCCCCCCACCCCATTGCTTTTCCTCTCTCTGCATCTCCACCCATCTCTGCCAGTCCCTTTGTTTCTGCTGCCTTTCCCCACCCATCCACTCTCTGGCTGTGTCTCCTCCTCAGCCTGTCCAAAGCTGCCGAGCTGGACCATCACTGGGTGGCCAAGGCCTGGCTGAATGACATCGGCCTGTCCCAGTACTCCCAGGCCTTCCAGAACCACCTGGTTGATGGGCGGATGCTGAATTCCCTGATGAAGCGAGACCTGGAGAAGCACCTGAACGTGTCCAAGAAGTTCCACCAGGTCAGCATCCTGCTGGGGATCGAGCTGCTGTACCAAGTGAACTTCAGCAGGGAGGTGAGGACCGGGGCACGGGGCAGGGGTGCCTTCCACTGCCTGCCCCTCCCCCCTTGGCATCTACTGTCTGTTCATCTGTCCACCCACCACCCATCTATCCATCTGTCCACCCATCCACCCATCATCCAGCCATCCAGGGTCTATTGATCATCTGTCCATCCATCTACCTATCCATCCATCATCCAGCCATCCAGCATCTATTGATCATCTGTCCATCCATCTACCTATCCATCCATCATCCAGCCAGCCAGCCAGCCATCTTCTCTTCCTCCTTCTTTCCAACAACCCCCTATTGGGCATGGGCCAGGCACTGTGCTCAGTGCAGGGGAAATGGGAGCCCTCATCCTTGGAGAGCTAACAGCTTACCAGAGAGAACCACAAGGAAGCTGGTGGTGCCAATATTGTGGGAGATTGTCCCCATGAGGGAAGCCCAGGGCTTTATGAATACCCAGGAAAGATACACATACTATGTATACCCACAAAAATTAAAATAAAAAAATTTTAAGTGTTCGCTGTTTTTAAAAAAAAAAAAAAAAAGAGGAAAGAAAAAAGAAAACCCAGAGAAGCAGCCTCCAGCAGGCTCAGGGACGGCTCCCCAGAGATAGCAACGACTAAATCGAGACCCGAAGGAGGAACCCCAGGGATCAGTAGAAGACATGAGGGGAAAAGCAGCTCAGCAGAGGGAACAGCGTGGGGAAGGCCCGGAGGACTGATCCGTGGCAGCAGACTTGCTGAGAGTCCCATTGGGTGGGGTGCTGGCTTTCAGGTGGGAGGTGGTGCGGGTTGCTGCAGAGGTCACCAGGGGCCTGAGCTGCTGGGTACTGTGGGGCTGGTAGTCCAGGCAGCTGACTTTTCTTAGAGTGATGTCAGAGCCCAACAATACAGGGGCAGAAGAGGGACAGAAGAGGGGACCCTCCGGCCCTTTGTCCCCCTTCTCAAACACCAACTGAAAAGCATTTGCTGTGTACCTACTGTGTGCACTGGGGTCAGTCCCTGTGGGACCCAGGGAAGCCTGTGATATGGCGGCAGGGTGGTGAGAGAGGACTTGGAATCAGCCAAACATGGGTTTTCATTCAGACCCCAAGATGTGCCACTGTGTGGCTCTGGGCAAAGTCAGAGTTTCCTGTTTTTGGAGCAAGGACAGCAGCAGTGCCTTCCCCATGCCACACTGAGGACAGGGAGTGACAAGGACACGGGCCCTGGCCTCAGTCCCCAGTCTGCCAAGGAGGCATACATGGGAGATCATAGCAGTTACATGTAAAAAGAAGTGCAGGGGCCGGGCCTGGTGGCTCACACCTGTGATCCCAGCACTTTGGGAAGCCAGGGTGGGTAGATCATAAACAAGGTCAGGAGTTCGAGATCAGCCTGGCCAACTTGGTGAAACCCCATCTCTACTAAAAATACAAAAAGAAAGTAGCCTGGCGTGGTGGTTGGTGCCTGTAATCCCAGCTACTCAGGAGGCTAAGGCAGGAGAATTGCTTGAACCTGGGAGGCGGGGGTTGCAGTGAGCAGAGATCGCACCACTGCACTTCAGCCTGGGTGACAGAGCAAGACTCTGTCTTGGGGGAGAAAACAGGTGCGGGGAGCCCCCATTCCACACATGGCCTCTGCGTGAACCCTTGTCTCTCCAAGTGATCCACTGTCTCCCCACAAGGCCCTCCAGGAGCGCCGGGCCCGCTGCGAGACGCAGAACATTGACCCTGTGGTGTGGACCAACCAGCGGGTGCTCAAGTGGGTTCGAGACATCGACCTGAAGGTGAGGGTGATGGCGGAGGTCAAGATGGCTCTCAAATACATGCAAATCCCATGCAAATCTATGTGCAAATCTATATGCAAATCTGCACACAAATCAATACGCAGATCTCATGCAAATCAATGGGCAAATCCCACACAAATTAATTTCCCCTTTGTGTGGGCTGGAGCATCTTAACCCAGGCCCAGCAAGAATTATCTGCCTCCTGTCACTCAGGAGGAGGGAACTGCTGACCTCCCAAATAGAAGCCCCGTGTCATGATGTTTTTCTCACATGGGGTAGGGAGGCTGTGCCAGCCCCACTCTCCTAAGCAACTGTGGGGTTGAGATTCATTTAACAAATATTGATGACTTCCTGCTAGGGTCAGGGGCCATCTCAGTAACAGGAGGTCCCTGCCCTTGTGGCTCTAAAAAACTGGGGAGGGGTTCATCTTCACCAGCAAATTAACTGGTCCCCAGGGGGTCAAGCCCTTGCTGTTGGGGACAGAGCCCCACTTGGAATTGTGGCCCCCTCAGGTCAGCAGCATGGCCACTGCAGGCTAACAAGCCCCCTGCCTTTGCCCCCAGGAGTATGCAGACAACCTGACCAACAGCGGCGTCCATGGGGCTGTGCTGGTGCTGGAGCCGACATTCAATGCTGAGGCCATGGCCACTGCCCTGGGCATCCCCAGTGGGAAACACATCCTCCGGAGACACCTGGCAGAGGAGATGAGCGCCGTCTTCCACCCAGCCAAGTGAGCACGGGTGGGGCTCTGGCTGCTGGCTACAGTACAGCTCAGGGCTTTGGAGGCAGATGGTCCAGCTCCCCATCCTGGCCCATCACTTACGGCCTCTCATTTGTTCTTTGCACCATGGTGGTCTCCTTTTACAGATCAGGAAACCAAGACTCAGAGAAGCAAAGTGCTTTCGCCCGAAGGTCATAGACTAGAAGGAGGTAGAGGAGCAGTGAGATGTTGAATTAAGTGTATATTAAATCCAAACACACCCAGGTGTTTAGAGAAGAGACAGCAAGCAGTGCACGTGTAAGGAAAGGCCACGTGCAGGTGGAGTGTAGCTGGGAGGACTTGCATTGGCCTAATAGGTTGAGTTGGTTGGTCCAGGTGGGGCAACTGTGGGGACAAAGGTTTGGAGTCAGCAATGAGCATATTAATGATGCTTATGGACCAGGTGAGCAGACCACATCAGCCCACCTGTCCTAGTATCCTCATCTGAAAAGTGACCAGAGAATGAACACCTGGGCTTAAACCGGTCCCCATCCCAGTGGATTCTCTTCTTAAAATGATGCACTTAGGGTTAGATGACCATTTATTGAACACTTGCTGTGTGAACTATCTAATTTCATCCTCCTGGCAACGTCAAGAGATCAGTAGCACTATCCCTCCTTTACAGATGGAGAAACTTCTTCAAAGGTACCAAGCTATGTGCTCAAGATACACAGCTAGTAAGTGGCAAATCCTAGATTTGACCTTTATTCTATCAATATGGTGTATTATATTGATTGAATCTCATATGTCAAACCAACCTTGCATTCCTCAGATAAATTTCACTTGGTCACAGTGTATAATCCTTTTCATATATTGCTGGATTAACTTTGTTAGTATTTTGTTGGAAAAAAATTGCATCTATCTTTACAAGGGATATTGGTCTATGGTTTTCCCTCTGTGTGACGTTTTTGTCTGATTTTGTTATTAGGGTAATAAAGGCCTCATAGCATGAATTAGGAAGTATTCTCCCCTTTTCTGGTTTTTGGAAAAGCTTGGAAGGTTTGGTGTTCATTATTCTTTAGACATTTGGTAGAATTCACCGGTGAAGGCCATCTGGTCTTAGGCTTTTCTTTCTGGGAAGCTTTTTGACTTCTAATTCAATCTCTTCACTTGTTAGAGGTCTATTCAGATTTTCTATTTCTTCTTGAGGCAGTTTCAGTAGCTTATATTTTTCTAGGATTTTGTCCATTTCATCTAGGTTAGCTTATCTGGTGGCATGCAATTGATCATATACTTTTTATCTTATAATGCCTCTTATATGTAAAGTTGGTAGTCATATTCTCTCATTCACTCACTCCTGGTTTTAGTGATCTGAGTTTGAATTTTGTTCTTTTTTTTTTTTTTTTTTAATCAGCCTATCTAAAGGTTTGTTGATTTTGTTGACAGAGCCCAGATTTGACCATGGGACTCTCTAACGCAGGCCTGAGTGCTAAACCCCCAAACCACGTGGAGTCTTAGGGAGCAGCTGGACCACTCCCCATGTTATGCAGGTGGGGAAACTGAGGCTTAAGGAAAAATTGTGCATGTATGGCAGGGTCCAGGTGTCCTGGGCTGCTCTTCCCTACTGGCAGGCTGACACCCAAGCTGTTCTCAAAGTGAGGCCCACAGACCCCTGCAGCAGAATCACTGAAGCTATTGTAAAATGCAGATTCCCTGGTCCTGCCTCAGACTTGCAGGACCAGTATCTGCTGACAGAACACAGGGATCTACATTTTTAGCATTTTGGGGTGGTTCTTACGGAGACAATGTTTGATAAGAATTCTATTTCAGACCAGGCATGGTGGCTCATGCCTGCAATCTCAGCACTTTGGAAGGCCGAGGAAGGAGGATGACTTGAGCCCAGGAGTTCAAGATCAGCCTGGGCAACATAGCGAGACCTTGTCTCTACTAAAAATTTAAAATATTACCTGGAGGTTGTGGAATGCACCATATAATCCCAGCTACTCAGGAGGCTGAGGCTGGGGATTACTTGAGCCCAGGAGTGTGAGGCGGCAGTGAGCTATGATTACGCCACTGCACTCCAGCCTGGGTAACAGAGCGAGGGTCCATCTCTACAAAACAGAAAAACAAAACAAAACCCTCTTCCAGGAGCCATGAATCAAAGACACAGGGAAAAGCCTTTTCTCCTCAGAATTATCCCCTTTCCCTGACCTCCCTTCTGGAGCCACATGATCTGTAACAAACTTTTTTCTGAGCCCTGGAGAGATGGCTCTAGCTAAATATTAGCAGGCATTCGTGTATCTGATTAAACCCCTGACCACCCACGAGGTGACAGGTGTGTTCAGAACTGTCTAAGACTAGTCAGGGAGCACCAGAGAAGGAACTGGTGGGGACAAATAGGGTGGGTTCTTATGTTGTGGTAGGACAGGGACTTCTTCAAGAATGAGACGAAAGCAATGAACCTCCCAATGATAAGATAAGAGGGAAATGACTCTGTCCAGGCTCCACATTCACCAAGAGCTTATGGCTCCCAATATGACATCATCTCTAGCCTCCTCCCACAACTTTGACAATGCACATGACCCAAAGGTGCTAAGGAGAAGTCTCTGCCATGGTCTCATCATAACTGCTTTGACACACACTGACTTCCTGCATCGCCCGATAAACCTTGGTCCAGCTCCAACAATGCGCCAGTCATAGGACTGTGCACTAAGGACCTGGAGAATAAAACCAGTGAGCAGGAAGGATGCAGTGAGGAGCAGAGGTTTCCCAAAGGCACCTGCCAGGGGATCGGAGGAGTCAAAACAAAAATTTTGATGAAAATGCATGATCAGTCCCCAAATGTGCCTTAAAGGCAATGTGTCCTGTCACTAAAACAAGAGTCAGGGACAGGACACACAGAGAAGCAGGACTGGAACCATAGCAGGACTGGAACCCAGGTCTCTACTCCTAGTCAGAAGCTCTTTCTGGAGCTGATCTCTCTCCCCTGGGATCTAGGCTGGAATAGTGGCCCTCTTGCCATAAAAGCCACCCTCCACAGTCATTGAACACCTGCTGTGCGCAGGCACTTGAGTGATCCATGTCCTGCTCTCACAAAGCTTACAGAGATGGGTGAAGACCTCATAGGTGGATGGTGTGGAGTTCCAGCCCAGGGCCTGCTTCCACTCCAGGTTTTCTCTCTTTCCCTTTTTCAATAGATCTCTGAGGGTCTCTGCTCATCAAAGAAAGGCTTTGGCTCCCTTCCAGGCAAGAAACTGGTTTCACAGACATCTAAGTGAAGACATAAATCCATCCAGAACGCCTTGTGGCTCTCTAGCCCCAGGCAACCCAAGTTCAAACCCCAGCAGCACTAATCCTGGCTGTGTGACCTTGGGCAAGTTACTTAACCTCTCTGAACTGTACTCTCCTCATTTGCAAAATGAGTATAGTAATCAGTATCTGCCTCCCAAAGAGTTGATGGCAAGATGAGGTAAGACAATGTATAAAGCAATTGGCAAAGGAACCGGTACACCGTAAGACATCCAATAATATAAATATTAGTGATTTATTCCAAACCCACCCTTAGCTCCACCACTGCTGCCTCCCATTCCTCCTCTGCAGGGCAATGGCTGCAATGTGGGTTCGAGTCCCAGCATCACTGCTTTCTTGCTGTGTTGAACATGAGCTAGTGGTTTTAGGTTTTACCTCTCTGAGCCTCAGTTTCTTCCTCTATAATACGGGAATATGACTCATACCGACCTTGTAGCTTTGTTCCAAAGGTTCAGGGAGGCAAATTGTATGCAGCCTGCTTGATACATAGATGCCCAGCAGGAACTGAGAGCTTCTGCCCCTGCCTTCATCTGGAGACAGAAGAATCTCCATGCAGTCAACAATTTCCTCTGGAGTAGCTGCCTGGGAGTCCCCTTCTGTCAGTTTGCTCCAGCGTTCTCATTAGCTTTTCAATGGAGAAGAACAATTCCATTACAAACTCAAATAGACTTGACCCTCAAACACAAAGAATAAGAGAACCTTGTCACCTGTCCCACCTCCTTGGCCGACAGGCTTCCCAAGACACGGGTGATGGAAAACATTTATTCTCCGGTCACTCAGCAGGCCACCCGAATGCGGGTGGAAGGACACGTTGAGCTTATATGAGATTCTGCCCCACCCCACCCTCAACCCATCCCTGACCCATCACTGGACCAGCTCAGTGCCCAGAGGCGTGGGCCTGTGTGCGATGGGGCCCAGCGGGGCCTTTGAGGCTGCATTCTGGCTCCTCCACCATCATCGGTGTGATTTTAGGCGAAAACCTTACCTTCTCTGAGCCACGGTTTTTTCAGCTTGCAGTAAGGATGATCACCCCTTCTTCCCGGGGCTTTGCAGAGGGTTTGCTCAGCCACCGTGGCAAGGAGCTGACAGTGTGCCCAGCACACAGTGCGGCCCTCGAGTACTCTTTCCTTCCCATTCATTTTCTCCAGCACAGCGTCTTGTGCCTCTCCAGCCTTGTAAATCCTTGGTTAATGGGTTGAGACTCAATGCTCAGGCTGGCCCAGCTGGCAGAGGCTGACTCCCACCCCCCAACCTTCCTTCCTGACCACAATGCCGATTTAGTGCCCGGGGTGCCCTGCATTGCCTCAGGAGATTCCAGTGAGATGCGCCATTCTCCACAACATTCCCTCATCAAAAGTTCTCCTTCCAATGTACCATTTCCTCGAGGTCTAAGTGACTAGAAATACTTAACAGGTCAGTTCAAAGCTTCCAAAGACCTTGGCCCTGTGCTTGGCTTATCCCTGGAGCTTTTATGTTTTCATGGGATTTAATCCAAAGGCCTAGATGGGGGGATTTCAGCCACTGGGGAAAAAATGAGGAGGGAGGATATTTTGGCACAGTGGAGGCCAAGGTCATGCCGTACTTCTCTGTCTACAGAAAGACAACCACTTTCTATGGATAGGGTAGTTGTTTAGACCAGGGCTGGCCAGGCACAGTGGCTCACACTTGTAATCCCAGCAGTTTGGGAGGTCAAGGCCAGTAGATCACGTGAGCCCAGGAGCTGGACAACATGGCAAAACCCTGTCTCTACCAAAAATACAAAAATTAGCTGGGTGTGGTGGCATGCACCTGTAGTCCCAACTGCTTGGGAGGCTGAGGTGGGAGGATCACCTGAGCCCAGTAAGCCAAGATTGCACCACTGCACTCCAGCCTGGACAACAGAGCGAGACCCTTGCTCAGAGAAGAAAAAAGACGAGGGCTGCTTACTGGACTTTATTGTACAGATAAGGAAACTGAGGCCCAGTAAGGTGTTCTACTTGCACCAGAACATATGGAGGGAATGGCTGAGCAGGAACTCCGACCAGGTTTGTGTCCCCAAAGCCTTGGTTGGCCACAGTAAGATGTAATTGTAGCAATTACTCTTGCTATTGTTACACAGAGCTTAATATTTGTGTGTGTGTATATGTATGGGTATGTGTGTGTGTGTGTGTGTGTAGATATGTGTGTATTTGTATGTGTATTTATATGTGTGTATATGTGTTTGTGTGTATATGTGTGTATGTATATGTTTGTGTATGTGTGTTTGTGTGTATATGTGTGTATTATCTGTGTGTATGTGTGTTTGTGCATATGTGTGTGTTTGTACTTTTGTGTGTCTGTGTGTATACGTGTGCTTGTGTATGTGTGTGTATATGTGTGTTGTAGGTGTATGTCTGTATGTATGTGTATGTGATGTTTGTGTATGTTTGTGTATGTGTGTATTTGTGTGTGTGTATATATGTGTGTATGTGCATGTGTGTGTGCTTGTGTGTATGTGTGTGTGTATGTTTGTGTATGGGTGTGTGTATGTATTTGTGTGTTTGTGTGTATGCGTGTGTATGTTTGTGTATGTGTGTGTGTGTGTGTGTGTATGTGTGTATGTGTAGGTGGTGTTTGTGTATGTGTGTGCTTTTGTGTATGTGTGTATATATGTGTATGCGTGTGTGTATGCTTGTGTATGTGTGTATATGTGTGTATGTATTTGTGTGTGTGTATTTGTGTGTCTGTGTATTTGTGTATGTGTGTGCATATGTGTGTTGTGTATGTGTGCATGTTTAGGTGGTATTTGTGTATGTTTGTGTGTGTTTGTGTATGTGTGTATATATGTATATGTGTATGTGTGCTTGTGTGTGTATATGTGTGTGTGCATGTGTATATATATGTGTGTATTTGTGTATGTATTTGTGTGTATTTGTGTGTGTGCATATTGTATGTGTGTATGTTTGTGTGTATGTGTTTGTATTTGTGTGTGCATGTGTCTGTTTATTTGTGTATGTGTGTGCACATATGTGTTTGTATTTGTGTACATATTTGTGTGTTTGTGTTTGTATGTGTTTATGTGTATATTTGTGTATGTGCATATGTGTTTGTGTGTATATGTGTGTTTGTGTGTATGTGTGTGTATATGTGTATATGTATGTGTGTGTATTTGTGTGTATATGTTTTTGTGTGTGCATATGTGTTTGTGTGTGTGTGTATTTGTGTGTATCCCCTCATTTAGTCCTCACAGTGACCTGAGGAGGAAGTTCTGTTATTAACCCCACTCTGCTCAGCACACAGCCCAGGCTATGCTAAGGCATCAAGCCAGGCTGCTGACATGGAGCCCACACGTACGACCACTGTCCTACCCTAAATCCCAAGGTGGGAAGGCCGTGGTCTAGACCTTGATCCCAGAGGCCCAAGTTCATTTTCCACCCCTGCCACTGGGTGTCTTGTGTATCTTCAGACAAGACATACCCCCTCTTTGGTCTTCTGTCTCTTCTTCAGTGAAAATAAGAGATGGGACCCCTGAGGCTCTCCCAGGCTCATTTGATTGCTCGTGTTCCATGAGCTGGGGCTCCAGCACCCCTCTGTACCAGAGAGCAAACAGCCAGCTGCCTGAGTTTACATTTTGTGGCTTCTGCAATTACAGCTGCTTCCCCACCAGACCTGGGGAATCTCGTCTCCAGGTGGAGGAGAGGGGCGCCATTCATGAAGACCTCATTTCCTGACCCACCACTGAGCAAGGGCCTCCCTGTTATGTGGAAGCCTGTGGAACCCGTGGGTTTGAGAACGTAGCTCATTTGCCATTCAATCAGTGCTGTCTCCTACACACCACTCCCCTCCCTTGAACTTTCTCAGCAAAATTTGCCCCAGAAGACAAAGAACTTCTCTGAGGCAGCTTAAAGGATGCTAGAAGGTTCTTTTTTTTTTTTTTTTTTTTTGAAACAGGGTCTTGTGCTGGAGTGCAGTGGCACGATCTCAGCTCACTGCAACCTCCACCTCCCAGGTTCAAGTGATTCTCCTGAGGTTCAACCTTAGCCTCCGAGTAACTGGGATTACAGGTGTGCACCACCATGCCCAGCTAATTTTTTTTTGTATTTTTAGTAGAGGTGGGTTTTTGCCATGTTGACCAGGCTGGTCTCAAACTCCCGGCCTCAAGTGATCCACACGCCTTGGCCTCCCACGGTGCTGGGATTACAGGCGTGAGCCACCATGCCCGGCCTAGAAGTTTCATTTCTTTTAATGAGTCTACCTCCGTGGTGACTTCTGGCTCCAGGCCAGGCCTCTCGTCCCAACTCTGTTTATCCACAGCATTGATATGCAGACTTTTTCTGTGAAAGGCCAGATAGTGAATATGTTAGGATCTGAGAGCCATATGATCTCTGTCAAAAGTCTACAACTCTGTCCTTATAGCAAGACAGCAGCCATAGACAACACGCAAGCAAATGGGCACAGCTGAGTTCCAATAAAACTTTATTTATACAATCAGTCTGCCAGCTGGATTTGACCTGCAGGCAGGCTGTAGTTGGCCAAATCCTATTCTAACAGAAGCTTCAATGCTTTTGCACAAAGAAGGGAGTCATGGGGGCAATTTCAGGCAGAAAGTCAGGTGGGCGACACAGATTGCAAATTCTGAGCAGGGGAGACTCCTCATGCTTCTCCAAGCACAGCTAATTAGCTATCATGCTGAGATACTCATCTCGAGTCTGCTGCAGTAAGGTTCGCAGTACACCGAAGAGTTAAGAGCAAGACTTTGGAGTATCGGAGGCCTGTTTCTGTCGCTTACAGCTGTGTCGTCTTGGGCAAATTGCTTGCTGTCTCTGGCCTCTTTTCCCTTGTCCATAATGCTGGGCTGGCAGTCCCAAGCCCCAGGCACGTTGTGAGAATCACACTTCTTAAGTGCTGAGCACAAGGATGGCATGTGAGAGGTAATCAGTCGGTCTCAGCAGCTCTGGTCATTGTCACCAATGGACGTGTGTATGTCTCTGGGGAAGTGACTGAGCCTCCCCTGCTGACTCAAAATGGGCCTCTCCCCAGCTCCACAGGCATCCGGGAGGCTGAGCGTTTTGGAACGCCCCCTGGCAGGGCCTCCAGCGTCACACGGGCAGGAAAGGAGGAGAACAGCAGCGGCCTCAAGTACAAAGCTGGCCGGGTAAGTCACTCGACGGGTTTGCCTGTGGGTCCTGCACGCTCGGGAAAGGTCTTTTTTTCTCCTCCCAGCTGCAGGTCTTTTTTCCTCCTCCCAGGAGCTCTGTGGCTCCTGTGTTGGCGTGTGAAGGTGGAGTGCCAGGCCGGGTCACAGGGGCATCCAGGACGTACCTTCAAGGAACCTTCACGATGCTTTGGGTGCAGTGCACAAAGCCCCCGCAGGGCTTCGAGTAGCGCCTGGATCTCAAAATGCAGGTCTCACCCGCCTGCATCAGAGTCACCTGGGACTATTACTGAACATGCGGATTCTGGGACCCACCTTGGCCTCCTGGAAAAGGAGATCTCTGGGGTGAGGTGGATCCTGCATTCAGCCAGGCTGCCCAGAGGGTTCCAGCGCAGCCCCAAACTCTGAGCCCCGATCACTGATTTCAATTTGGAACTTTAGTGACCTGACCAATAGCAAAGATGAACCTCTGGTGATTCCAACCAAACAGTATGAAAACACATGCAATTCAGGTCTGATTGCACAGACTCCAACTGACACAGATTCCTCAGTGGAAATGCGCAGACACAGATGGCAGAACTGGGTAATCCAAAACGTCTTCCATTTGAAGAATGCATGATCCCCATTCATTCATAAACGTGAATACATTGCCACCTTACCCTTAAGAAGCTCCATTCTAGAACATGCATTCTAGTAATTGGGACTAATATTGCCCCCAAAGGAGTGAAAATTTGTTTTGGTGGAGGTTGGGGGTGGAGGCAGTGGCAAAAATTCTTATTCTTTCTATGTAAAAGCACAAATGTACATATGGTACACAAGCAGAGGCGTAGTATGTCTGTGGCATTAAAATTTCACAGCAGGGGTGCAATTAGGAAAAAACTGTCTAAAAAGTCTCCTTAGGGAGCAATAATAATAAAAAAAGAAGATCGGGAAACACTGGTCTGGAAAGAAACGCAGTCAAATAAAGAGTTACAAAGCACTAATGTGACTACTTTAACACAGAGATGTGTGCAATAAGAGAGAAGTATTTTTGAAGGCCTACTGTGTGTGATAATAATAGTTAAGAGAGGGGTATTTTGAAGGCCTACTGTGTGTGATAATAACAGTTAAGAGAGAGGTATTTTGAAGGCCTACTGTGTGTGATAATAACAGTTAAGAGAGAGGTATTTTGAAGGCCTACTGTGTGTGATAATAACAGTTAAGAGAGAGGTATTTTGAAGGCCTACTGTGTGTGATAATAATAGTTAAGAGAGAGGTATTTTGAAGGCCTACTGTGTGTGATAATAACAGTTAAGAGAGAGGTATTTTGAAGGCCTACTGTGTGTGATAATAATAGTTAAGAGAGGTATTTTGAAGGCCTACTGTGTGTGATAACAGTTAAGAGAGAGGTATTTTGAAGGCCTACTGTGTGTGATAATAATAGTTAAGAGAGGTATTTTGAAGGCCTACTGTGTGTGATAATAATAGTTAAGAGAGGTATTTTGAAGGCCTACTGTGTGTGATAATAATAGTTACTAGTCATCAAGTATTTACTCAGTGCAAGCACTTGCTATGTGCTTTGCAGATGGGACTTGACTTTTTTTTTTTTTTTTTTTTTTGAGACAGGGTCTCACTCTGTCTTTCAGGCTGGAGTGCAGTGGCGCAATCTCAGCTCACTGCAACCTTTGCTTCCTAGGTTCAAGTGATTCTCATGCCTCAACCTCCTGAGTAGCAGGGACTACAGGAGCTCGCTACCACGGCCAGCTAATTTTTGTATTTTTAGGAGAGGCTGGGTTTCACCATGTTGGCCAGACTGGTGGGACTTTACTTTTTACAACAAACCTGGGAGTTAGAAACTACTATTCCCATTTTGTAGCTGAGAAAATGGGCTCAGAGAGGAGAAGTGACTTGTCCAAGGTCACACAGCTGGGAAGTGGCAGAGCAGGGATCTGAACCTGGGTCTATGAGTCTCCAAAACGCACAATCAGCCACACCAGGTGTCTAGAATATTCCTCCTTGACTGGGAGTGCAGTCAGACCTCACGGGCCTGCTCAGACATTCTCACAGGTAGTCTCCAGGACACACTTCCTCAACTCTCCACCCACCAAGGAGGAAAGAAGGAGGCTTTTGTGAATCAGGAATAATCAGACCGATGATATTTGTCCTCACCTTGGTAACCAGCTGAATCCTTCCGGGGGCGGGGGGACACAAAGCTCTCCCCTAATGGTCATTCACAGACTCCCCTCAGCCTCCCTGAGCAGGGAGTATTATTACTAATAGGGGGAGCACACACAGGTTAAGTGAGTTACTCAATCACACAGCAATTAGAATTGGAGACCTTTCCCAGAACTTCATTCTTAATTCCTGTTTCTCTTCTTCCTGTCCTTTGATCACATTCTTGTCTTCTCAGCTGCCCCTGGGGAAGATAGGAAGGGGCTTCAGCAGCAAAGATCCCGATTTCCATGATGACTATGGCTCTCTTCAAAACGAAGACTGCGGAGATGATGACGCCCAGAGCAGGCTGGAACAGTGCCGTCTGGAAGGCTACAACAGCCTGGAGGTCACCAATGTGTAAGGACCTGGTGTCTCCACCAGACCCTACGTGACAGACCCAGGAAGGAAGAGAAGCCAGATGGCCCCAGGTGCCGTTCCCACTGTACATAGCAGCCACAGGCTGAGGATGTCCCCTGCTCCTGGGCAATATCCCAACAGACTGTGTAGTTTCAGCTCCACAGCTCCCAGGAGAGAGAAGATACCAGCCCACCTGTCTTGGGTGGGCCACGGACTTTCCTGCTCAACTGGAGATTGGCCCAGAGGACCTGTCACAGTGTCCAGCCCTGCCTCCATCCAGGATACACAGACTCCACCTCAGAGTGACCATCACTGGAGCAGCCAAGCAGTCCCTGGAGCCTTAAACTGAGCTGCCAAGGTGGGAAGAGGTCCACAGTTTCCCAAAACACCCTTCTGGGGGAACACGGAGACCCCAACCCCACACACCAGCACCCAGTGCATTGGCAGAGCCGGTGCAGGAAGTGCTGCCTCTTGCTAAGACATCGGACAGGGCGGGGGTTGGGGGACTCTCGGCTGCAGCATCCCTACCCTCCTTGACTGAGAACTTGGGTCCTGACTTGTCTCGCTGAATCTCTCTTGGGAGAATGCAAAATGGGGGCTGGTCTTTCCTTCCACCTGAAAAGCTCTGTGACACATGGGGGTGGACGTATGGAAGAGCTGTTCGCTGATCCACCCAGGAGTGGCTACACTGAGTGGGGGGCCGGTGAATGATCTGTGCAGGGGTGGGGCTTAGCAGCCACATTTCTAGGAGATGCAGATATCCTATCACCAGAATGAAAGCTATTGGGACAACAGGATCAGGGATGACCGATGGCCCCATATGGTGAATCTCTGGTCTGTGACTTGGCTTTGTTGAACCCAACGACAATGGTATGGAGTGTGGCGATGAGTTTGGGGTCTAGGGCAGGGAAATGCTTGACATTGTTAACCCAACAAACCTTTGTTGTGATGTCCCTGTCACCTGAAACATAGGTGACATAGCTCACCAATGTCCTAACCGAGACACAAACTCCGCAGAGCAAAATCATTCGGTGTTGGTGGCGAGAACCCCAGCCCTTTTCTTGACCTGCCACTGTTATGCTGTGTGGCTTCTTCCCAGTGGCCTCACCTCTCTGTGCCTCAATGTCTTCATCTATGATACTTCTGGTTCCCTCCCAGGGACATCATGAGGATTAACACTTGCTAATATCTGTAACACACTTTGTAACCTCTCAGGAGACAATGGGAAGTTATGGGGTAGCTAACTTCCCATTTACAACACAGAAATGACATAGAGCTAGTTCTCTCCAACTGTTTTGGTTGGAGCAGTGTGCAAAAGGAGGAAAAGAAATGTTTAATGTTCAGACCTGCCAAGAGGCCCCCAACAGGGCTCAAGAAACATATAAATCCCATGAGCACAGCCTTGAAAACCAGTTTGACCCAAGCCTTCGGGATTGAGTTCATTGACCGGATGACAGCCACGTGATGATTAGGGAAGGATGGATGCATTGCTGTTCTACTTACACATCGGGTATCAAAGCGAGTCTCTTGTTGGAACCATGATGCTTGATCTCCTTTGAGGCCGTTTGCACTGGGGCTTGAGTTTCCAAGACGCACAACAGGTGTCAGCCTCTGAGAACCCTCAAAGCATGTGTTCTTCAACCTGGCAAATTGTTTCCTCTCATGGGGGAAGCTGAGCTCTGATGAACTTGAGAATTACACCTCTCTCACGCCGAAGACCATGGTGTTCCCCCTAACCACAGCCTTTCTTGCTATCTGAGACCAAATGTCTAGCTGGTAGACAGGTGGATGTTTGGCCTCCTAAGGACACACTTCTGATCCTGGGCCCCAGGTGGCGAATCTCTGGCATGTGGCTTGGCTTTGTTGAGACTCCAAATTCCATTATCTTCATGACATTCAGCCTCATTCATAGGATCCTGAAGCTGCAATCCACAGTTCAGAAAGGAGAGGTGAGACCTCCCTCCAACCTGGTGCCACAGGTCACTCCCAAGCCACATCTAGCCTGGATGAGCTGGGACCCCAGAATCTGCCTTTTGGGAGGCAGCAACGGCAGCGCGCCCAGGCAGGCACTTATTCCTGCAGAGTGAGCCAGAATCGTAGCAGGGCACTTGAACGCAGAGCTGATGATGTGAAGCCAACGTTCACCCAAGTTGTCAGAAATGGCCACTTACATGGTTCGATCTTGCTGGGGACAAGTGGACAACTGGGGGTCACTGGCAGAGATGGAATTACATGAAACATTCACAGCAGGAGGCCAGCAGGCCTGGGGCAACACGGGCAATCGCCAATGTCTCTTTTGGTTTAAATTATGCCATCATATCCCTCTTTCATCCATGAGGCTCCCCATCCCTGACAGCCAGATGAGCATTTGGAGCTGGTTTCTCAACATGAGGATGGGTTGGTTGTTAAATTAACAACCTCCACAGTGTCAGATTGGGTGAGCTTTGTCTGCTGGAAAAACCCAAAATATCAACTCTGCTTCAAGGGTGGACAAGAACAGAAGGCGGAGACTTGGCAGAGAGACTCGAGTTGATTGTCACAGGCTACAGAGGGGCCAGCTCCAGGACAGTGGCCCGCTACATCCTGTCCGAGCAGCCCGAGTGTGGTCTTGGTCCCTGCAGGGCGATGTGGCATCCGGACCTGGGGACGAAGTGGATGTGCTTCTTGGAAAGCTGTTGCAGCCTGTACCTGTGGGTGCAGAGGGCACCTGCCCGGTAGACTCTCAGCTTTCTCACCCCCAGGAGCCTCTGCGAGGCCCCTTTGTCCTTGGCTGAGCGGGACCTTTCTTTGAGAAATCTGTCTGTCTGTCTGTCAGCATCGCTGTTTTCAGACCTCAGGCTGCAGAGGAGGGGAGAAGCCACACAATAATCTGGACCCAGTAAAGTGGAGAGAAGGGCGTCTCTACACAGCCCGGCCAGGGAGGAGGGCCCCAGAACAGGGATCCAAAAGCTTGACGTCACTGAACAGGGCTGGGTCCTGGCAGAACAGGAAGGTTTGGCCAGAGGTGACCTCAGCATTCCCTCCAGGGGCACCCAGGCCTCTCAAACCTGGGGGGAAGAAGGCACATGCTCAGGCCCACCTTCCCCTTCCCATCAGAGCCCACGCGTCCTGGGCACCACCACTTCCACTCTGCATTCCGAGGCTCCGGAGGGCTCTTCCTGCTGTGAATGGAAAGGAGAAGAAACCCTGTGGGCAATGGCAGCCTCTGAGTCTGGCATTCTTGCCGATGGCTGGCCAGCGAGGAGAATCTCCCGAGCCCTGACACACGCAGGCCTTTTGTGGCTGCGGAGGAAATGGGATGGCTCTGAACAAAGACGCGGTTCCTAGGGCCGTGGCCCCAAATCACTTCCCCGAGAGTGAATTTTAACACTGTAACAATAAATACTACTGCACAGCACTTTATGGCGGAGGGGGCTTTTTTCTGTGTTTTCTCATTTAGTGTTGCCAGCAGCCTCTTTGTGAGATTATGAACCCATTTCATAGATGGAGAAGCTGAGATCGGAAAGGTGGAGAGGCTTGCCCAGCTTTGTAAAGCTAAGACATCCCGGGGCAGGGACCTGAACCCAGTTCATCTCCCTCCAAATCCCAGGCTCATCCTCACAATTACACACTCTCCCAACCCTCGCCCCGCCTGCAATGTTAGTGAACTCCCCTCCTCCCACCTCCCAGCATAGGATTTACCTTAGCAGGTAGCATCACTCAAAATGCAATTCAGGTGCACTCGGAGTGTCTAGAAAAGTCCCTGTGGGGGCATTGCCTTCTGCCCTGGGAACTTGCAGTAGGAGGGGACACCTGACAAGTCCCCTCCCCTTGTGTCATTTGTGTCACTCTGTCACTCCTCCTGGGGGCACTTACATCTTCAGATTGCTGGGCTGGATCTCTAGCGGTGGGACCCCAGGCAGCCTGGCAGGTGCTCCTCGGGCTGCCCCAAGCCCTCAGATCGTCTGGTGGGGAGGTATTTGGGGAGTGCAGGTGCAGTGTGGGAATTCTGGAGTCCCACCTGAGATCAGCATTTCCAACAAGCTTCCAGGTGCTGCTGCTGGTCCAGCGATCTCACGTCAAGTTCCAAGGTCATGGCACACAGATGGGCCTTCCTAGCACAGCCCTAACCACACAAGGTAGGGGCTGGTCTGTGGGCTCCACTCAGGTATCCGAACAGCCCTGATGGAGCCCCACCTCCACAAACCAGGCTGTGTGCTTCTCATGGGGCAGGAACCCAGTCGGACGCCCTGCCCATTGCTCATGTCGGCAGGGGAGGACACGAGAAAGTTAGAAGACGCTAAAAGACAAAAAAAGACAAAAAAAGTTAGAAGACGCTAAAAGTTAGAAGACGCTAAAAGACAAAAAAAGACAAAAAAAGTTAGAAGACGCTAAAAGTTAGAAGACGCTAAAAGACAGACTGGGGACGGCCAGTTTCTCTAGGCTGACCACAGATACTGTATTAGCCAATCCTCCTGGGAACCAGGGCCGGTCCTTGGTGCTGGAGATCCAGTGAGAGAACTTACACAGGTCATGAAGGGAGATAAGAAACACACCAGTGGCCAGGGTGATTGATTTCAGATAGTGACAAGTGTGATCGGGATTTCAAGTAGAGGGTGGGGGATCCTTGAGGATGTTTGAGCTGAGACCTAAATTCTGAGGAACCAGCCTTGCAAAGACCTGGGGGAAGACCATCCCAGGCAGGCAGGCAGTCCCTGAGCTAGATGCTGGGGACAAACGGGTGAAAAAATCCTGCCCAACCACTATCCCCGTGGTGGGGAAGACAGACATGAATTAAATAATCCATCAAGTGTCTCCGCCAAGTGTCATTGTGGTCTAAGTCTCTCTCTTTTTTTTTTTTTCTTTTGAGATGAAGTCTTGCTCTGTCACCCAGGCTGGAGTGCAGTGGCAGGATCATAGGTCACTGAAGCCTCAATATCCTGGGCTCAAGCAATCCTCCCACCTCAGCCTCCTGAGTAGCTGGGACTACAGGCATGTCACCACACCTGATTAATTTTTATTTATTTATTTTTTGGTAGAGGTTTCACTGTGTTGCCAGGCTGATCTTGAACTCCTGAGCTCAAGTGATCCCCCTCAACACCGGCCTCCCAGAGTGCTGGGATTACAGGTGTGAGCCACCACAGCCAGACAATCATAGTAAGTCTTGACAGCAGAGGTAAGCTGGTAGTCAGAGGGCTTTTCATATCTTTTCACATGGGGATTTAACATAGAAAAGAAGGTGAGGCCTGGGTGGATGGGAGTTCAGCAGGTGGAGAGGATTCTAGACAGCATGGGCAGTGTGTGCAAAGGTCCTGTGGTAGGAGGGGCAGAGCCCCACGGCTACAAAGAACTCCCTGAGGCTGGATTGCTGGGGGTGAGGGGCTCATCTCCTGAGGGTAAAGAAGGGGTGCCAGGCAACAGATCCTCTGCTGGGCCTCTGCCTCCTCCCAGGACCCTCGACCTGGCTCCCGTGCATCTGTGTCATCCTGGATGTAATGAGTACTTCCTAAGTGCTACACCTGGACATGAGGCCCCGCCTTCTGCAAACGGTTCACTCTTTCCCTTTGCTCTGGCTCATGGCTAAATCAGATTTATCAAGCTACAGCCCGATGTAATGGACCCATGAGGTGGCACTAGGGTAGCCAGGGCACAGCTGATTGGCCGCCAACTAAGATGTCAGGTAGAATCTATCCAAGATGTCTGTTTTCAGCCACGCTGGTTGCAAGATGTGCTGCTGATTCCCAGCGGTAGGGAATGAATCCGGAGAGTAGCTTCATCAAGCCGGTGGGAAATGTCTAGCTCCCCTCGATTCACTTAACCTGGCAGGGCTTCTTTCTGTGGCTGATCTCCGGCACCCTGGGCAGCCCTAGCATTGAGGGGTGTCAAGAAAGGAAGACTCAGCCCCCAGGGAAGAGTAGAGCTTCATTCGAGGTGAAGGTGAGGGGCTGGGTCTCCCTGAGTCTCTCTAAGCCTCACAGTGCCCCCCAGGAGGAAAGAGCTGAGTCCTCATAATTGGCAGCTAAGATTCTGTGCGTATGTTTGTTCCAACCACTTACTGTGTGCTGAGGCTTTGCACAAGTATCTCTTTTAATCCTAAAACCATCCCGATGGGTTCATGCTATTACTATTATACTGACGAGAGTCGGTGAGTGAAGGAACTCTCCCAAGTGTTCACTGCTAATAGAGCCAGAACTTGAACTCTGGCTGCATTAACCCCAGTCTGCCAGGCCCTGTCCCCTCCAGCTGCCTCTCAGATGGGGACTTACATCCCAGAAGGGCTCTTCAGCAGAGCGCAGATGGATCAGTTCATCTCGGTGTTTGACTAATTGCCCTTGAGGAGTCTTACGCAGTCCCACCCCTCTCCCCGCAACATCTCTCTGGACCACGAGGGATCTCCGCTGAATTCCAGAGGCTATCATCTGGGTCTCCTCTGAGACATTCCACATTCTCACTTTTGCATTATGGTAATTTGTGGGAAGTCTGTAGGGACTGTGACTGCTCCTGGACCACATTTCCCAGTGTCCAGCACACTCTTGTTGTCTCTTAAGCAAACATACACAAATTCAAAGAGCAACAGCTGCCCATGCAAGACGCTACCCTGCTGTGTCGGCCAATATGGCAGCCACGGGCCACATGTAGTTACTCAAATTACGAATTAAAATTAAATTAGAATTTAAAACTCTGTTCCTCAGTCACACTAGCCACATTTCAGGTGCTCTGTAGCTACAGGTGGCTAGTGGGTGGCTGCTGTACCAGACAGCACAGATACACAACATCCTCATTGTCACAGAAAGTTCCACAGAACCGTGCTGTCTCATAGCATCCAGAGGGGATTGAGTTTACTATACAAGCCCTGCCCTCAAGAAACTTCCAATCTGGCTAAGGAGGAAAAAAAAAAAATTAAGGCTCCAGGAAAACATAGATAGATACACAAAATACTGAAGGGTTGGTAGAATTTCTGTATGAGCCAGTGATATAGTTCCAATATTTGTCCCCACCCAAATCTCATGTAGAATTGTAATCCCCAATGTTGGAGGTGAGGTCTGGTGGGAAGCGATTGGATCATGGAGGCCGATTTCTAACGAGTGGTTTAGCACTATCCTCTTGGTGCTAGCCTCGTGACAGTGAGTGAGTTCTCGCGAGATCTGGTTGTTATAAACGGTGGCACCTTCTCCCTACTTTCTCTCTCTTGCTCCTGCTTTTACCATGTGATGTGCCTGTTTTCCTTTTGCCTTCCACTGTGATTGGAAGCTCCTTGAGGCCTCCCTAGAAGGGGATGCCAGCACTATGCTTCCTGTACAGCCAGCAGAACCACGAGCCAATTAGACTTCTTTTCTTGTAAATTACCCAGTGTCAGGGATTTCTTTATAGCAATGCAAGAATGGCCTAACACAGCCAGTGGCCAGTGACTGAAACCCCACTCAGAGAATGGTTTGAAAATACAATAAATGGGAATGAAGCCGCATATGTAAAGAACAGTCAAGGTCAACAGCTGGCTTTGGACACAGCTGGTGCCAGGGTGTCCGATGATGCTTTCAAGACGCTCAGTCTTCTTCACCTCTTGGGTTTGCTCTCCTCTACACCAGTTAATTCTTGGACAGATTGTCCCCATTTGTTGGCAAAATGGCCACAAGATAAACACTGTCTCAGCCGGCAACCCCTGCACAAGAGAGACCCTCTCGCCAGGTGGTTCTAGCAAAGTCTCAGGGTGGAATCCCACTGGCTTGGATAGGATTGCAAGCTGACCAAGGGTGGAGTTAGCCCGCTCAGGCCTCATGGGCTGAGGACACAATGCATGCACTGATTTTCCAGCTCTTAAGAGGTGATAGAACAGCAGCCCAAGAGTGCCCTGCGGCTCTTAGGACTTGCAAAGCCAGTGGATCCTCTAAAGTGGCCTGGTGGAGGCCTCCTCTTTACCAATACAGGCTTCCTCTCCCCTGCAGGTGGGGCTGGGCAGGCAGACTCCAGGGGAGAGGAGCCCCCTGATATTCAGACAGGGGAAAGAACTTAAGACCAAGCACCCAGCAGCTCACATAAGTGCCAGAAACAGAACTGAGAATTCAGGAACATCCAACCTTGAACTGAGGACTAATAAGCAACAATACTGATTGGACCATCACACTGTCCTTTACGCCACTATTTCTCAGTAAGCACTACTGACATCCTGGGCCATTTTTGTTTTGTTTTGTTTTGTTTTGTTTTAATTTTTGTAGAGACAGGATCTCGCTTTGTTGCCCAGGTTGGTCTCAAACTCCTGCGCTCAGGCAATCCTCCCACCTTGGCCTCCCAAAGTGCTGGGATTACAGGCATGAGTCACTGCATCAAACCCAGCTCATTCTTATAGGATGTTTAGCAGTATCCCTGGCCTCTACTCACTAGATGCCAGTAACAACATCTGTCTACCCAGTCAGGACAACTCAAAATGTCTCCAGACATTGCCAAATGTCCCCGGGGGAACAAAATCATCCCTGATTGAGAATCACAGCTGTGTGTGGTTTTGCCCATTTAATCTCCACAACAATCTCAGATAAGTGTTGTTTTCCTCATTAGACAGATGGGAAACTGAGGCACGGACTGTTCCATAGATTTTCCAGTGTCCCACCCTGCCGAGTGGCAGGTAGGACCTCAGCCTCAGCAGACTGGCTCTCTGCGGAGTCTGGGCTCAAATCCACTGGGCCATGACAGTCCTGGCCCTAAAGCTGGTTGGTCACACCCAGCTGTTTACAGTAAGATTTCCTGAAGCCAGATGTCCCCAGGGTGGAAAAGATCTCCTCATTACTAAGCACTGCATGGTTGGAAGCTGGATCCACCCCCTCTGCCTGGAAGAATATTGCTCTGTAAATTATAGGTTTAAAGGGTAAAGACAGCCCCATCGGCCCATGAGCTCCTGACTTAAAACAAGGTAATAATTTAGGGACTTAGAAAGGTCTGGTTCAGTGAGTACTTATAGTAGCTAATCTTGCACCACACCTGCATCATCATCAACTTTTTTTTATTTTTATTTTTTATTTTTATTTATTTATTTTTTTGAGACAGAGTCTTGTTCTGGCGCCCAGGCTAGAGTGCAGTGGCGCAATCTCAGCTCACTGCAACCTCCGCCTCCCAGGTTCAAGCAGTTCTCTTGTCTCGGCCTCCCAAGTAACTGTGACTACAAACATGCAACACCACACCGGCTAGTTTTTGTACTTTTAGTAGAGACGGGGGTTCACCATGTTGGTCAGACTGGTCTTGAACTCCTGACCTGAGGTGATCTACCTGCCTCAGCCTCTCAGAGTGCTGGGATTACAGGCCATCATTTAAAAAAAAAAAAAAAAATTAGACAATAGGAAACAACCAGGACATTTTGGAAACTTGCCCACATCCAAACTGGGCAAGTGATTTGGGCCCTGCCGCTAATACAGCACATTAGTGGCGGTGCCTGGCAGCAGCTGGGTGTGCCAGCCTTCCTCCCCTTCTAACCAAGGTTGGAGCTGGAAGACCTGGTGGGGCTGACTGTCACCCAGACTCTGCCACATACACCAGGCTGTGTGACGTGCGGCCAACTCCTTACCCTGTCTGAGCCTTGGTGGAGTTGGAGCAGATGTTCTCTGAGGTCTTTTCCTGGCTCTGAAGCTGTAGGTTGGGTGAGGAATGGAGGTCTGGGCCGGGTGGACAAACCAGGAGGGGCCCCTGTTCCTCCACGTCCCACCTCAAGTTCTAGAGAAGGAAGAAAAAGAATAGACACCCTCCCATCACCATGACGCCACATGGCCGTCGCCAGCCACCACCACTCCACACACTCACAGGGACCCGCCTGCCTGCGCCCCCGCCGCGGCCGGGGACCTCCCCGTGGGAGGCCGCCTCGCGCCTGGTGGTTTGGATTTCATGGGAAATTCCTGGGTGGGAATGAATCAGGATGGAGAGGAGAAATGCTGGGACCACTGCCTCCCAATTGGCTGGCCTCAGGGAACTGCTCCGCCCCGACTCCGTGAAGTCCTTGGAGGTGGGGGTGCCGCTGATCTCGGTACCCTTAGGATCCTGCTGCCCCCACTTCACCCCCAACTCCGCCTTCAGGGAGGTCGCAGGATCCTGGCTGGACCAATCCAGCGCTGCAGCCCTGCCCATGATGAAAGGCCCAGGAATAGAGTCCAAATCTGAGAGGCGAAAATTAGAATCCTTCCTGACAGGGCGCCGAATTGCAGGTGGAGGTGAGCTGCCGCTTTCCCTCGGATCTTAAGCTGTACGATGGGTCCTAGAGCTGCAGGCTGCCGCATCCCACCCTCAAGGAGATGCCTGAGAGAATGGGGCCCACCCAGAGGCGGATACCTAGATGGGGGAGGAGGGCAAGGATAACTGATCTACTGTCAGATCCAATCGTCTCCAAGGCCACGTCCACCCCTGCTTTCTGTGGTTTGGTTGTGACACGCTAACCACCACCACCCTGCCATTCCCATTTCTCTTAGTTTGCTAGGGCTGCCATAATCAAGTGTCACAGGCCACCGCGCTTGCACAACAGACACGGACTTGCCTATGGTCCTGCAGGCTGGAAATCCAACCTCAGGGTGCCAGCAGGGTTGGCTTCTTCTGAGGCCCCTCTCCTTGGCTTGCAAACGGCCATATTCTCCCTGTGGTCCATCTATGGTTGCCTCTCCACGTATGTGTGTGTCCAAATGGCCTCTTCTTATAGGTCAGTAGCCATGTTGGATTAGGGCCCACCCATCCGACCTCATTTGAATTTAATTACCTGTTTAAAGATCCGATCTCCAAATACGCCCTTAGGTACGCCACATCTGAATTTTGAGGGCATGCAATTCAGCCCGTAAAAGTCTCACACACTACTCCCATCACCAGCTAAAGACAACTAGAATTGGATTCCACATGCTTGACTGCAGAAGATTCCCAGGTAAGTGACCCACCGTCCACTTGACTGGAGAAGATCCCCAGGTAAGGGATCCACCATCCACTGGCCTTGACACTGAGGTGACTCCCAGGCTTTCTCCCAGCTTCTACGCCACACACATGCTCACACACCTCTCGCCTGCATTTTACGGACTGTATCTGCGTTACACAGAACAACTTGGAAGCATGAAAGAATCCTACATTCTTCTGTTTGTTTTTTTTAATTGACCCAGTCTTGCTTCTAGAGATAAGTAAGTAACCAAGTGCCCCCATTTTTCCAGGAAAAAGGCAAGGAGCTACTATTTTTTTTTATTCTTTTCTCTTCTTTTCTCCATTTCTCCCTGTTCTCCACTTCCTACTTAGCTCTTTAGAAATGCAATTATAGCCTTTTACCTCCTCTTCACCACACACTGCCTACAGGGCAAGTTCACCCAACCATGTGCTTAGAATCTCCAGAGCAAAACTCTCACCCACCAGGAGGTTGCCTCGATAGATAACAGTTGATTGACGACCCAAAGTATGCCCATGAAGATGCCAACTCGAGTCCCAGTAAATAAGGCACCAAGGGATCATGTGGACCACCCCCACTCCCCCACTCACTTCCACCCCTGTGTGGGCCCCTTTTAAAAGCACTCCTTTTCTGCTCCAAAGGCAAGGCGGAACCCTTAAGGCAGGAAGCCTGTACTTCTTTCCCTATGCTAGCTTTGGAATAAAAAGTCACTTTCTTTACACTCTTGTTAATTAGCCTCTGCAAGTGGCGAGCAACTGAATCTGCAGTTTGGTTACAATGCCGTCCCCTTGAGCCTGTGACAGTTGCGGAGTCAGAAGCCAGGCTGCTTTTGTGGGCAAGTTATGGCTCTGTGTCTCCTCACTGCTATGCCACCATCTGGATGCCCCAGGACCATCGCCCCTCTTTTGGTTTCCTCACAGGGTTTCCACATGGCTCTTTTCTGGCCAGGCTCCTCTCCAGGACCACTCCAGTTCTAGCTCAGGATAGAGATCAACCCAGAGCCGAGAGGATGGAGCCAACACCACCCTGACAGCACAGAGCCCTGGTACAGTTGCTGCAAGATGCTCTTCCAGGAGCCTCGCAGAGATAGATGGGCATGCAACTGGTGTCCGCAAACACCTGGAGCAAGTCTTATCAAAGTTGCTTCCATCGTTTCTTCATTCAACAAACACTTGCTGGGTGTGTGCCTTATGCCAGCACTATGTGAAATAGATCTACTGACAAAACAGTCTCTGGCCTGAAATAATGCACAAATACATATATATCATGTCAGCAGGTGCTGTGAAGAAAAGAAACACAAACAAAGCAAGAGTGAAAGAGTCCAGGAGACGCATGTTAGGTGCGCAGGTTCATTTGGTTTTGTGGTCATTTACCCCAACAAACTCCAGCATCGAGGTCATCAGAAGCTTCAGACTGGCTTGCTAAAAATGGAACTTTGCAGACACCCTCTTGGTGACGTAAGAGTGAGGGCCCTGGGGTGGAGTCCTCACTCGCGGGAAAGCCAGTCCATGGTACTGACGTCAGTCTCCAAACCCAAGCAGAAAGCTCCTCTGAGGCTGGGCTCCTCAAGACCACTCTGACTATTCCAACCACATCCACAACCAGCTCTACTATTATTGGCATAATAGCTGCCTAGTTTAAATCGGGCCCAGACCTGACATCATTGCCTATGTCTGTGTAACCACAGGCCTAAGACGCTGGCTCTTTTTTCTAACACATAGATGTGGGTGCAGACACGTGTGCCTCTATGTGCCAAGTATGCACATAAATATACAAGTAAATATTCCTGCAAATGCTCATCTGCATGTTCCCCAAATCAGGTCACATTCCATGAGGGACATAAGTGCCACAGTTGGGAACCACTGCTTTATGGCACCCAACAGATTTCTCATGCAGCATTGGTCTGCAGGCTCCTGCGGCTGTGAGCTCACTGTACTGAGTCTGCCTGTGCCTTTCTTAGTTCCAATTGCTCACAGGGACTTCCTATCACTCTACCTCCTGGTCCCTCTTCCATGCTGACTCTCTGTTATTTGTTTTGTTTTGGGGAGACAGAGTCTTGCTCTGTCACCCAGGCTGGAGTGCAGTGACACGATCTTGGCTCACTGCAACCTCCGCCTCCTGGGTTCAAGTGATTCTCATGCCTCAGCCTCCTGAATATCTGGGATTACAGGAGCCTGCCACCACGCCCGGCTAATTTTTGTATTTTTAGTAGAGACAGGGTTTTGCCATGTTGGCCAGGCTGGTCTCGAACTCCTGACCTCAGGAGATCTCGGTCTCCCAAAGTGTTGGAATTACAGGCGTGAGTCACCGCGCCTGGCCTGTTATGTTTTTTAAGCAGCATAAATGCCTCCCTCCCAAAACATCTCCTTCCCCCAACCCCGTTACAGACCCTCAAGCCTTACTCCATGCCCCTTGTCGTTCTTCCATGGTCTCCCCTTCCATCTCCGCCTTCTCTGGACAATCCTCTCATAAAGACATCACGGAAATAAGGACACAGTGCTCCCAAATAGACCCAAGCAGTGGAATTGCAATACAGGGCCCATTTCCCAAGGGCCAGGCCCTGTGCCCTTTACTTGCGATCTACTTGAGTTCTTGCTGTAATCCTGGCAGACAGGTACTCTTATCCCTACTTTACAGAGGCAGGAAAAAGTTAAGACACTGGCCCCAGGTCACATAACTAGTAATATCAAAAGTAGGATTTGAACCCAGATGTTTTTAACTACTATCCTCCCTTAACCTGGACTTTATGTTTCTAGTAATATGACCGACTATTGTATCAGCTTTTAAAATAATCTACATCCCACAGTTGCCTCATTTATCTTGCAGGCAGCTGAATTGGTGGTGTTCAAGTCAAGCTGCTTACAAGAGTCACTGCAGTACTCTTGTTAAAAATTCCAATTTCTAGGTCCTACTCCAAAGTCAATAATTTTGGGTTTCGACATAGGGCCTAGGGAATGTACTTGCTAAAGCTAAAATGTTTATTTCCAGGCCTCGGGATTTCTGATTCACTAGGTGTAGGGTGAGTCTGGAGCCTATGTAGTTTTTAACCTTCCTTTGGTGATTCTGTGGCACGACCAGGGGCTTGGGACCACGGCCCTGGGATGGATGGCTCCACTACAGGCAGCGCCTGGGCCATTATAGCTTGCAGTTCCAGAACTCGCCACTAGATGGCAGGACAATACGCCCTTCACCAGCCCAGCCCAGCTCAGCTCAAGAAGGACCAAAGCAGCTTAGGCCACCCAGAGATTCAGGCCCAGTAGACAAAGTTTCAGGTGGGCAGGGCCCCCCACCATTCCTGCCAACTCTCTGCAATCCCAAAGGGTGGTTTTTGGTGGGGAAATGGCTTTTGTTTTGTTTCCTCCACAGGACGCCAGAAACGTCAGTGGAGTTGGCAAAATTTGAAAGCTGGCCTCAGGACAAATAAAACCTGTTAACCCACCCAGATTCCCTTCCAGCCAGGAGGCCCGGATCCTGAGCCCAGCACGCTGTGAGGATGATAGACCACCCAGCAGGAGACAAGCTGAGGAATGGCCTGATGCCAGGCACGAGGTCTTCCTCTGTGTGTGCAGCTCCAACATGAAACGGCAGCTTTCTCCCGTCTTCTGAGGGGTGGCAGGCAGGTGGTCTCCTGGAGTAAAACCGCAGGACCGCAGGACCACGTGGGCAGCCCCAGGGAGTCAGACACACACGTGGGAATCTCGAAGCACGACCCTGAACATCACTTTGTCCAACCGCCTGCCTCCTCTTCATGTTCCCACAGGATTAATGAGCCTTCCTCCTGGCGCCTGGGCATGTGGGAAGCTCCTCCTCCTCTGGGTGCCGGGACCCCCCCAGGGACAATCAGGCAGCCAGGTGTAGCCTGTGGAAAAGGGGAGGCCCTTGGGTCACATGAAAACAGATTCAAGGGCCGGGCGCAGTGGCTCAAGCCTGTAATCCCAGCACTTTGGGAGGCCGAGACGGGCGGATCACAAGGTCAGGAGATCAAGACCATCCTGGCGAACACAGTGAAACCCCGTCTCTACTAAAAAAAATACAAAAAACTAGCCGGGCGAGGTGGCGGGCGCCTGTAGTCCCAGCTACTCGGGAGGCTGAGGCAGGAGAATGGCGTGAACCCGGGAGGCGGAGCTTGCAGTGAGCTGAGATCCGGCCACTGCACTCCAGCCTGGGTGACAGAGCGAGACTCCATCTCAACAACAACAAAAAAAAGAAAACAGATTCAAGGAAGGACTCTGTGGTCAGTAGAATGATGGATACCCAAAGAGGCCCATACCCTGGTCTCTAGAACCCGTGACTGTGATACCTTACATGGCAGAGGGAGCTAAGGTTGCCGGTGAGATGATTGTTATGCATCAGTTGACCTAAAAATAGGAAGAATATATGGATTAGATTATCTAGTGGGCCCAATGTAGCCACAGGGATCCTTAATACTGGGTGAAGGAGGAGAAGGAAGTGGGTCAGAGGTAAATGTGGCAACTGAAAAGGTCAGAATGCCACGTGAGAAAGACTCAGCTTCCATTCCTGGTTGTGAAGATGGAGGAAGGCGCCACAGGCCAAGGAGTGCTGGCAGCCTCTCAGTGCTGGAAAGGACAAGGAAACAGATTCTCCCTAGAGCCTCCTGAAAGGGACGCAGCCCTGCTGACACCTTGATTTTAGCCCAGTGAGTCCCATGTCATATTTCTGGTCACAGAACTGTGCAAGAATAAGCCACCAAATTTGTGGCAATCTCCTACAGCAGCCACAGGAAACTCACGCACTGGGCAAGGTGGCTCATCAAGGTGGGTAACATTTGATCCTTGTGGACGAGGCTGGGTGAGGTAGAGTAACGTGTGGGACTCACACTGCTGGTGTTAAAAGATAAACGGTGGCACGTAAAAAAGTTAAAGTTTATGGCCGGGCACGGTGGCTCACGCCTATAATCCCAGTACTTTGGGAGGCTGAGACGGGCAGATCACGAGGTTAGAAGATCAAGACCATCCTGGCTAACACAGTGAAACCTTGTATCTACTAAAAATACAAAAAATTAGCCAGGTGTGGTGGCGGGTGCCTGTAGTTCCAGCTACTCAGGAGGCTGAGGCAGGAGAATGGTGTGAACCCAGGAGATGGAGCTTGCAGTGAGCCAAGATCATACCACTGCACTCCAGCCTGGGTGACAGAGTGAGACTCCATCTCAAAAAAAAGAAAAAAAAAGTAAAGAGTTTATTCCTGATCCTTGTAAACAGAACAGCTCTATAATCACTGCTAAAAGAAGAAACCCTCAAAGCAGAGGTTGTCAAACGATGCTCCATGGAACCCCAAAGGGCAATGAGGAACCCCCAAGCAAGCTCTCTCTAGGGGAAAGAGAGCCATGGCTCAGCCCTGACCAGGAGGGACTTCTCAGCAGGCCAGGGAAGCTCGCCTATCATCAGCCCCTGCCCCTCCCTACCAGCCCAACCAAAAGAGATCAGGCCTCACCCAGGGTCCTGCCCTCAGGGCTGGTGCCACCACTTCTGCAGGTCACCTGCATGACCTGGGCCTAGATGATGACCCAATCTCAGTTGCTTTGTCTGGAAAAGGGGCACGGGAGCAGCTGTCTTCTTGTCTCCGTGGGCTGCTGGGGGATTGGATGAGACCCATGTAAAAAACCCTTTAAATACCACTCACCGGCCGGGCGCGGTGGCTCAAGCCTGTAATCCCAGCACTTTGGGAGGCCGAGACGGGCGGATCACGAGGTCAGGAGATCGAGACCATCCTGGCTAACACGGTGAAACCCCGTCTCTACTAAAAAAAATACAAAAAACTAGCCAGGCGAGGTGTCGGGCGCCTGTAGTCCCAGCTACTCAGGAGGCTGAGGCAGGAGAATGGCGTAAACCCAGGAGGCGGAGCTTGCAGTGAGCTGAGATCCGGCCACTGCACTCCAGCCTGGGCGACAGAGCGAGTCTCCATCTCAAAAAAAAAAAAAAAAAAAAAAAAAGAAAGAAAAACATTCTGGCTGGGGACTGTGGCTCACGCCTGTAATCCCAGAACTTTGGGAGGCCGAGGCGGGTGGATCACCTGAGGTCAGGAGTTCGAGACCAGCCTGGCCAATATGGTGGAATCTTGTCTCTACTAAAAATATAAAAATTAGCTGGGTGTGGTGGTACATGCCTGTAATCCCAGCTACTTGGGAGGCTGAGGCAGGAGAATTGCTTGAATCCAGGAGGCGAAGGTTGCAGTGAGCCAAGATTGTACCACTGTACTCCAGCCTAGGTGACAGAAAGACTCCATCTCAAAAAAAAAAAAAAAAAAAAAAAAAAAAAAAAAAAAAAAACGAAAGAAACAAAACAAACAAAAAAAACCCATTCTCCTTTCTGGTCAAATAAAGGCTCAGTAGGTCAATAGCGCCATCCAAATCAGTCCCAGGTGTAAGGGTCCAACAATATCACCCATAAGAGAACCCGAAAACATCAGAGTGTGTCTGTCTGTGCCTGGGGCTGCACTGACTCAGCCACTGTTCCCAGCCCCGCAGGCTGCACAGGGCCTGGAATACCAGCCTCCGAGCAAAGCCCCCTGGCGCACAGAGGGCTGGCCAGACAGATGGCTTATCAGGTGTTCCTGCCTACCAGGGGTGACAAAGGAATGCCTTCCTGCTGGACTATGCAGTACAAAGGGACAGCAGCTGTCAGGGGACCCACTGACTAACAAGCTCATCTGTTGCTATCAGGGCCCTCTGATGTGGGACGGCCCACGCGCCGGCTGGGCCAGGCTCTGCAGGTTGCTGAGCAGCAGAAAATCCAGGGCGGCCCTCAAGGCTCTGAATTCTAATTGGCTTTTCCAAGAAATGGCTTTGTCCAGGTTGCAGGCAGGACGCTGATTTACGAACTGACGGCTGCCAGCCTCTCCCCTGACCCTATAACTAGATTTGCCAGGGCTGTGACTCAGCCTCTGGTCTTGTCCTTCCATTTTGATCCCTGCCCTTCTCCGGGGAGCTGATCTATCTGCTCTGGCTGCCTGGACTCTCCTGCTGGGGTTGAGGGAGGGGTGTCAAGGGTCAGGACATTTCACAGTGTAACTGGAACCCTGTCCACCCCAGTCAGCTGGGGATGGGTGAGCCACCCTCAGAGGTGGGCTTTAGGAAAAGCTCAACCAGGAGCCTTTCATTGTCACCCAGGTAAGGATTCCCACTGGTCCCTGCCCTGTGGAGATGCGTGGGGACCTGGGAGTGTGGGAAGCAAGAAGCGGGGCTGTGAAATAAAGCCACACCTTTGTGGGAAGCGAGTGGTGAAGAGGGTGGGCTCCGGGTTCAAGTACCAGCTCTGCCCCTTCACTAGCTGTCAACTTCGGGCCAACACCTAATCTCCCTGAGCCCCATTTCCTCTTTGACGTGGAAATGGGAGAGAATGCATGTAACCGCTTAGTGCAGTGTCCGGCGTGGGAAGAAATATGAGGGGGATATATTTGAATTAACCAATGCATTTTTCATTCCCAATTTTGTCTATTGCCCCAACATCCTAAAATTCAGGCAGCTGTTAGCTTACTGCCTCCAGGAAGCGGGTGAAGAGCAGGAAAAGGGAATCAGAGTGTCCTGGTTTTTGATTTTCAACAGTCTAGAAGAGGAGGAGAAACAGAATGAACTGGTGTAGGTAGACGATGGAACAGATGTGGCATCGCGGGGAAGGGGAAACAGACTCCGGACCGGCAAGGCTTCAGCCTCTTGAGATCAAATAAAACTTTCCGTATCAGGAAGATGAGGTCTGAAAGCAAGCAAGGCAAACCAAGAACGAGGTCTCTGGGCCATGTCCCATGGTGACGCGTTCCTGTGTGGAGCCCAGGATGGGCATAGGAGGCAGCAAGACCCTAGACGGAAGGGCCATCCCTCAGCAGGTGGGTCTGAGATAGCACCACAAAGTTTCTCTGCACCCCAGCAAGGAGCAGGAGGAGAAAAATGATCCCCAGAGACCCCAAAATGGGACAGAAGTGAGGAAGAGTGAGGGCTGCCACCTCGAGCTTCCATGTTTCCAGGCAGGTTTTGTAAAAGAGTGAATCCAGCCAAGTGAAAGGGTCAGAAATGGTGGGGACTGTGATGAACCCACAAGGAGGCATGCCCAGGTTCAAGGGGCAACTGCTACACAGTGAGGTCCAGTCGATTGCTGCCCCAGGGAACGTGTGAAAAGAGGACTAGCCCAGATATCTACACTCGTATGTGAAAATGCCCCATTTCAAATATTGGCAAGTAGTGATTTAAAATACTCTATGGGCCAAACAAAACATCTGAGGACTGCGTTTGAATTGCAGGACACCAGGTAGTGGCTCGTCTTCCTGCCAGGTTTCCATCGGGCACAGCATGGTGTTGGGTTTGGGGTGAAGGACAGCTTGGCAGAGGCTTGCACAGACTGAAGGCCAGCAGCCAGCCTGGGAACAGGGACCAGGTGTCCCCCTCGGGGGGGACTTTGGCACTGCGTAAGGCCCTCGGAACTTAGATGCCACTCCAGCCAAAGGGGGAGGGGAACATTTCTACCACCTGGCAGAATGGAGGCTTATGAGATAAATTAGACTGAGTCATGGAAAACTAGTTCCATTTCCTGGCAGCTTGATTTGTGGTCTGAGTCTCGAACGTCCTCTGGTAATTTGGGGAATTTAACTTTTACGACATTGCGCATGCTTCTGATAATTTTTTGCCCATCTCCCTATGTAGGATTTATTATGTGAGTTAAAAGTCTTTATTTTAAAGTAATTACAGATGCAAAGGAAATTGAAAACGTTATATAGGGAGATTTTCTGTGCCCTTCACCCAGTGTCCCCCAGTGGTAACATCTTGTAGAGCTATAGTGCAATATCACAGCCAGGAAACTGACATTGGTGTAATCCACAGAGCTTATTCTATAACATTGGTTTCATGCTTCACATATATTCATGTGTGTGTGATGCTATGCAGTTTTATCATTTGTGCAGATCACATTCCTGTGTGTGTGTGATTCTATGCTTTTTTTTTTTTTTTTTTTTTGAGACGGAGTCTCACTCTGTCGCGTAGACTGGAGTGCAGTGGCCAGATCTCAGCTCACTGCAAGCTCCGCCTCCCGGGTTCACGCCATTCTCCTGCCTCAGCCTCCCGAGTAGCTGGGACTACAGGCGCCTGCCACCTCGCCCAGCTAGTTTTTTTGTACTTTTTAGTGGGTTTCGCCGTGTTAGCCAGGATGGTCTCGATCTCCTGATCTCGTGATCCGCCCGTCTTGGCCTCCCAAAGTGCTGGGATTACAGGCTTGAGCCACCGCGCCCGGCCGATTCTATGCAGTTTTATCATTTGTGTAGGTTTGTGTAACCAGCACCACAATCAAAGCACAGAACTGGGCCAGTTGTGGTGGTTCACACCTGCAATCCCAGCACTTTGGGAGACCAAGGCGGGAGGATCACTTGAGTTCAGGAGTTCGAGGCCAGCCTGGCCAACATGGCAAAACCCTGTCTCTACTGAAAATACAAAAATTAGCCAGGCATGGTGGCAGGCACCTGTAATCCCAGCTACTCGGGAGGCTGAGGCATGAGAATTGCTTGAATCTGGGAGGCAGAGGTTGCAGTGAGCCAAGATCACACCACTGCACTCCAGCCTGGGGGACAGAGAAAGATCCTGGTCCCCCCACTCAAAAAAACAAACAAACAAACAAACAAACAAAAAACCTAATAAGAGAATATGGAGAATATGGAGAACCCTGACACACTGTTGTTGAGAATGTAAGTTAGTATAGCCACTATGGAGAACAGTCTGTAGGTTCCTCGAAAAACTAAAATTAGAGCTACCACATGATCCAGCAATTCCACTCCTAGGTATATACACAAAAGAAAGGAAATCAGTAGATTAAAGAGATATCTGCACTCTCTTGTTTATTGAAGCACTATTCACAATAGCCAAGATTTAGAATCAACCTAAGTGTCCATCAACAGATAAATGGATAAAGAAAATGTGGTACATATACACGGTGGAATACTACTCAGTCATGAAAGAGGATGAGATCCTGGCCTTTGCCAAAAACATGGATGGAACTGGAAGTCATTATGTTAAGTGAAACATGTGAGGCACAGAAAGACAAACTTCACCTATTCTCACTCATTTGTGGGAGCTAAAAATTAAAACAATTGAACTCATAGAGACAGAGAGTAGAATGATGGTTACCAGAGACTGGGCTGGGTAATGGGGAGTGAAGGGGAAGTGGGGTGGGTAGTGGATACAAAAATATAGTTAGAATGATTACGATGAATGAATAAGATTTAGTATTTGATAGCACAACAGGGTGACTACAGTCAACAGTAATTTTTTTTTTTTTTGAGATGGAGTCTTGCTCAGTTGCCCAGGCTGGAGTGCAGTGGCGTGATCTTGGCTGACTACAAGCTCTGCTTCCCGGGTTCATGCCATTCTCCTGCCTCACCCTCCCAAGTAGCTGGGACTACAGGTGCCCGCCCCCACTCCTGGCTAACTTTTTCAGTCAACAATAATTTATAGTACATTTTAAAATAATAAAAGATTAGAATTAGAATGTTCATAACACAAAGAAATGATACATGCTTGAGGTGATGGAGACCGCATTTACCATGTGATTATTACACATTGTATGCATGTATCAACATATCTCACATACCCCATAAATATATACACCTATTATATAA
Source organism: Macaca thibetana thibetana (assembly GCF_024542745.1). NCBI lineage: Eukaryota > Metazoa > Chordata > Mammalia > Primates > Cercopithecidae > Macaca > Macaca thibetana. The sequence continues at coordinate 13,862,247 of NC_065578.1, forward strand.
CCATAAAATTAAAAATAAGACATTTTTTAAAAATACAGAACTGTTCCATCAACATGAGCTTCCTCAGGTGACCACATTGTGGCCACCTTCATCCCCAACTCCTAGCAATGTTCTTCATCTATATAATTTGTTTATTTCAAGAATATTACATAAATGGAATCATACAGTACGTAACCTTTTGAGATTGGTATTTTTTTACTTAGCATAATTCCCTTCAAATCTATCCAGGTTGTTGCGTATATCAATGATTTGGGAGTTTTGTTTTGTTTTGGTTTTTGAGACAGAGTCTTGCTCTGTTGCCCAGGCTGGAGTGCAGTGGCACGATCTTGGCTTACTGCAAGCTCCGCCTCCCAGGCTCGAGTGATTCTCAAGCCTCAGCCTCTTAAGAAGCTGGGATTACAAGTGTGCACCACCACACCCAGTTATTATTATTATTATTTTGTATTTTTAGTAGAGATGGGGTTTTGCCATGTTGGCCAGGCTGGTCTCGAACTCCTGACCTCAAGTCATCCACCCTCCTCCACCTCCTAAAACATTGGCATTACAGGCATGAGCCACCCTGCCCGGCTGATTTGGGGTTTTGTTTGCTGTGTAGTATTCTGTGGTATAGATACACCACAGTTTAGCCATTTACCATTGAAAGACATTTGGTTTCTTCCTAGTTTTTGACTATTATGAATCTTCATGATTTATGAAATTAATTTAGAAAGTGTCAGCTAGCGGCTGTTGTTTTCTGAGTGTGAATGGGGTGCAGTATTTCCTGTGACCCCTCAGTCATGGAAGTTCTTACAGACTTCTTCATTTGAACTCTACAGAAGCCCTGGGGTGGGGGAGGCGGAGCAGAGAGGGTTATTCAGTCAACCCATCTGTATTGAGTACTTCTTACGTGCCCTGCGCTATTCTAGGAATTGGGGGTACTGCAGTGAACCAAACAAATGAAAATCCCTCTCCTCATTCATTATTCCCCAATACACGTATAGGGAAACTGAAGCTCAGAAAAACTACGATTTGCTCAAAATCACACAATAAGGAAGTGATGGAACTGGAGGTTGAACCCAGGTCTTCTGACCTCGAGGCCACCGATTTTCTGACCAAATTTTGTTGTCTATCCTGGACATCAATTCCAGAGCAAATGGCATATGCCGGAGATTCTGTGTTCAACGTTTTAAGCAACAGTTCTTTTTTTTTGGTTGGTTGATTTTTATTTTTTAGACAGGGTCTCACTCTGTCACCCAGGCTGGAGTGCAGTGGTGCCACCTAGCTCACTGCAGCCTCGACCTCCCAACTTCAAGTCATCCTCTCACCTCAGTTCCCCAAGTAGCTGGGACTACAAGCACCTGCTACCACACCCAGCTAATTTTTGTATTTTTAGTAGAGACCGGGTTTCACCATGCCCACGCTAGTCTTGAACCCCTGGCCTCAAGTGATCCACCCGCCTCAGCCTCCCAAAGTGCTGGGATTACAGGCGTGAGCCATTGCGCCCAGCTAAGCGGCCATTACTAACTGGGGCTGATTCCTCTGCCACCAGGGGAAACAGTTGGCAATGTCTGGAGACAGTTTGGTTGTCATAGCTGGGGAAAGGGGTGCTACTGGCATCTGGAGAGTAGAGCCAGGGAAGCTGTTTGGCATCCTGCAATGCACCAGACAGTCTCCCAGGACAAAGAATTGCCCAGCCTGAATGTCAATAGTGCCCAAACTGCAAAACTCTAATCTAAAGATCTCAAAGAGTCACAACAAAGACGACTGCTACCCAGACAACATTGCATAATACTGAACTTCCACCCAAGTACACACAATGACAGGTAGGGTAAGAGCAGGTACACTGTTGGTTGAGGGCTTATGGTTGTTGTGAAGTAGGTACAAAGAACCATCCACTCTGCTATGTCAATACTGGGAGGCTTCTCTGCAGAGGAGGGGATTGGGACAGTTTGGATGGTAGGAAGGAGAGACTGGTGGGCTGCTCACAAGAGGATGCAGAAAGGGCAGGAGGAATATTGTGACTTCCACTCTATGACTCTGCCTCATCTGTTTCTCCTAAAGAACCCTGGTAACCTCCTGCCTTTGTGTAGAAATGAGCAAGAAAGCAGAGCAGGACATGCAAAGCCCTTTGAAGAACAGCAGGGAAACCAGAAGGATCTTCAGTCACATCCTGAATGTGCAAGAAACACAACTTCCACTCTCGAAACTAGACTGAATTTCTATCTCAAGTCCCCATCCTGCTGGTGGAAGACACCTAGCCGTAATTAACCAGGGCCTCCCTACCTCTTGCCCTGGGTTGTATCTAAATTTGTTGTTGGGGCAGAGGAGGCTCAGAAAGTGCCAAGGCCTGGGCAGGGGGCAGCGTCTGGTGCCCCCTGACACCTGCTGTCTTGGCCTCACTTCTGTCTTCCTGGTGGCAGATGCAGCTGCCTAGGCCTCCTGGAAGTCTCCGTGCCTGGCTTCTTTCTCCTCCTCTCAGCTTCTTCCTCCCTCCTCTGGGGCACATGGGAGATGTTGGCAGAGCTTGGTAAACTTCTGCAAGGCTGCGTCACCCCTCTGCCAATTACTCCCTCCCCCACCGCATCTGTGCCTTGGTAGGGGAGGAGCAGGCGCTCTGCTGAGCTTGCCCGCAAGCCACACTTATGAAGCTAGTGTGGGGCTGCTGCTTGGCCACTACTCACCTCCCTAGCCCCACTTCATCGTGACTCATCCACTCTCCTTAGATCGTCTGCCCAGACCCCTGGCCCAGGGCCCTTGACCTCATCTCGGTCATGGGGAAATGACTCTTGCATCTTGCTCAGTCTTCCAGGTGTCTTGTTAATGACACAAATGTTTATTCCTAGAAGCCTCTGGGACTTCTACTTTTGAAACTCAAAGCCCAGGCTCCTGTAATGCCAAAGGATTGGTTCTTGAAACTCAAAAGCATCTCTGCTTTTCCGCTGGATGAGGCTTTCCCCTGAAGAAGAACCACTGTCTGGAAAGAACAAAAGGAAGGAAAAAAGACTTATATCAAGTGAAATATTATCCCACTACAGCAGCATGGTGGAGTACGTGGGCAACCAGGACTATGGCAGGTATGGAAGATACTGTCACTGCTGCTCCCTTTGGGCCCTTCTGTCCCCAGGTTTGTGACCCATTCTCCACACCTGGATCAAGGAGTCCCATCTGAAGGGTGTCACAAGCACCAGTGAGAGCCAGGGTAGAGAAGTTGCGAGAACACAGCCTCCAGGCAGCCTGGGTCCATGCCCAGACCCCAGCTTTGCCAGCTCAGTGTTCATTGTCAAGTTGCTTAACCTCTCTTAAGTGTTTCAGTTTTCCCATCTGTGAAAAGGGGAAACATAGTACCTTCCTCATGTGGTGATGAGCCTGATCAAATGCAGCAGGCCTTGGACAGTGTGTAGCAGAGTGCCTGGCCCTGGTCAGCACTGTATGACGGTTGGCTGCTATTATTGTTGTCATTGGCTTATCCAAGGTGTGAGTGGATTTCCTTGGAATCCCATCACACAGGGCCTTTGGGCAGTTAGTTAACTAGCAGAGGGCCAGGGCACCCATGCCTGGCCTCTGGCATTACTCCTCGGCTGCCTATCAAAGCTTCAAAGGGACTCTCTTAGTGTCCTTTTATTGCAAGAAACAGAAACTCATCAGGAAAGGAAATACCTGGGAGAAAGAGAACTGGAGGGCCAGCAGTAATCCAGGTTGCTTCTTTCTCCTCTCCCTCTGCAGTTGGCTTTCCTGCTTCAGTGTGTGCCAGTCCAACGTGGCAGGTTCCCTGGGCTCGAGGTTACCTGCTGCAGGGACCTGCTGGGGGCTTCTGACAGTCACTGGCATCCTTCCTGTTGTCAAAGCCTCCATTTGGTCCAGGTGTCTTCACCAACCCCCAGGTGACTCCAGGTGAGTCCTGAGAGTCTACGCCCATTTTGAGGGTCCTTGCCCATGACAGGCATATGACCCAGTTCCGGCAAAGGAGGTATCAAGGAAGTTTACTGGGAGCTTCTGGGAAAGATTTCGTCACTGATGAAAAGGAGACCCACGGGAAGATGAGAGAGCATGGAGCCTGAGGGATGATGAGTAAGGAGGCTGAGCTCATGAGAAGAGCCCACCCCCTTCGGAAGTCCGGCATGTCCTTGCAGAGAAGGCTGGACTGCATGAGGGGACAGCGGTGACCCACTGAATTGCTGACTTTACAATATAGAGAATGGATTAAAGGGGGAGGGTTTGGGAGCAGGACACCAGTTAAGAAGCAGCCAGATGAATTGCAATCATGCTGAGGCTTAAAGGGAAGTTTCTACAAGCTGCAGCACAAGAGGAGATGGGGTGATAGGGAGGTAGAATTGCTGGCCGGCTGTTCCCAGGGGTCTCAAGAACTTGTACCCCAGTGCTATGATGTCCTCAGAAGCTCCGTTCTCGGCTGTCTACACACGTCCAGTTACACTGGTAACTCAGGTAGAAACACATTTCCAGAATCAACGTTTTTCAGGAAATGGGACAAAACTGTTTTATTTAAACTAATGGTCCAACTATCCAATTTTGCTTTGCGCTGTGTGAGCATCATTTGTCTGCCACACAGACCTGATTCAACCTTCAGCGGGGCTGGGCCAGTATGTCACCAGTGAAACCTACATGCAAGACACATCCCTTCCCGGTGACTCATGTGCACCGTTTCAGGAAAGGCCAGGTTGAAAGTGCACATATGTGATTTACTGCTGACTTTCACAAGAGTCATACAGCAGAGACGTTGCTCAGCTCCTCACAGGTTTAGAAACGAGCCCACATTAAGAGTAAGTCGGGGCCGGGCACAGTGGCTCACGCCTGTGATCCTAGCACTGTGGGAGGCCGAAGCAGGCACATCACTAAAGTCCGGGATTTTGAGACCAGCCTGGGTAACATAGCAAGACCCCCATATCTACAAAAAAAATTTAAAAATTAGCCGGGTGTGGTGGCGCATGCTTTTAGTCCCAGCTGCTCAGGAGTCTGAGATGGAAGAATCACTTGAGTCCAGGAAGTGGAGGCTGCAGTAAGCCGAGATTATGCCATTGCACCCCAGCCTGGGTGACAGAGAAAGATCCTGTCTCAGAAAACAAGTCAGTAGGAAGAGAGAGTGACCTGCTCAGGACCAAGCAAGGGAAAAGAGTAACAGATGGCAGAGAACAGAGCAAGCAAGGGAGGACATAGGGACAGATAATAGGAGGATATGCTCCTGGTGGACAATACGGGTGGTTCCCAGCCAACTTTATTATTAACACATCCTCACTGAAAAATAAAATTACCTCCCCAACACACACACACACCCCCCTCAGTTTCTAAGGGTAACCTGTTTAGTTTGATTCCTCCCATAGTCTTTCTGTACTTAATCAAATATATATATATACACACACATACACACACATATATATATGTGTATATATACACACATTTTAAAAGATGTAGACATATATATGTGTGTGTGTGTGTGTGTATATATGTCTACATCTTTTTAAAAAGTCATTTGTGAGCTGGGCATGGTGGCTCATGCCTGTAATCCCAGCACTTTAGGAGGCTGAGGTGGGTGGATCACTTGAGGTCAGGAGTTCAAGACCAGCCTGACCAATATGGTGAAACCCCGTCTGTAGTAAAAATACAAAAAATTAGCAGGGCATGGTGGTGTACGCCTGTAATCCCAGCTACAGGGAGGCTGAGGCAGGAAAATCACTGGAACCCAGGAGTCGGGGGTTACAGTGAACTGAAATAGCCCCACTGCACTCCAGCCTAGGTGACAGAGTGAGACTCCATCTCAATAAATAAATAAATAAGTAAATAAATAGCTATTTGTATAGTATCATCACATTTAGTGTCCTTCTCAGTGAATGATACATCTTGGACATTCTTTCACATCAGATAGCTCTACCTCATTCTTTCTGGTGATTTCATAGTGTGCCAGCACGAGTCTATGCCACAATTTACTTAGCATAGCTCCTAGTGCTGGGCATTGAGGTTGGTGACCATTTTTCACCATTACAATTAATCAGCAATGAAAACCCTTGGACGTATATTCCTGAGCACATGTGTGAGTTGTTCTGCATGATGATCTATTTCTATAAACTGATTTTCCAGCCTCACTTTCATTGATGTGCCTGGAAAGTCAGTAGCATGACAGACTTGGGTCTTGGTCACTGACCAGGGACAGTCGAATATTTTTAAACACTGTCATTATTTACCCATTCAGCCAGAAAGAATAAAAATGTAATGCCACGGGAATTCTCAGAACAGCATCCTCTCCTCTTTGAATTCAGGCTTTCAGAACTAGACAGGCTAATGCTCCCAACAACTCATGTTCAGGCCACACTGGGCACTTTGTCACATACTAGTTCACCTGATCCCCGAGTTAGCCCTGGAAAATGGGTATTATTAGCATAGAGATGCTAATAATTTTTTTGATACATGAGGAAACTGAGGCTCAGAGAGGACAAGACATCTGCCCAAGGTCACACAGCTCACAATGGCAGAGGATTCAGAAACCAAAGACGAAGGTGATGGAATCCCGCCTTCTTTCTAAATCCATGACGTAGGCTATATCATGGTGTCTCTTCAGAGGTTTACCGTGAACAGTTAGCTAAAAAAGCAGGTGCAGTGAACATCTGCCTAGGTGACTGAGTTTGCAGGATGTATTAGTTTCCTCCTGCTGCTGTGACAAATTGTCCCAAACTTCATGGCTTAGAACAACACAATTAACTATCTTCTTACAGTTCTGGAGGTCAGATGTCCAAAACGGACCTGCAAATGCCTTCCCACCTCCAAATCATAAGGCAGACCCAAACCTGCCTTTTTGTGGATGCCAAGAGCTCCTTCTGGATGCTCTGGCTGAGACTACATTCCTTTCCTTTTCTAGCTCCTAGAGGCTGCCCACATTCCTTGGCTACTGATCCTTGTCCAGCAACTGTAGCATTCTGATCTCTACTTCCATCATCAGGTCTCTCTCTCTAACTGTGACCCTCCTGCCTCCCTCTTGTAGGAACCCTTGTGACAACACTGGACCCACCAGGAAGATAAAAGATAATCTCCCTGTCCCAACATCCTTAACGGGATCCCATCTGCAAAGTCCCTTTTGCCACATAACCAGTTCTGGGGATCAGGTTGTGAACATCTTTGGGAAGCTATTATTCTGCCTGTCACCCAAGGGGGTTCCTAGCAGAGTGATTTAGAGCGAGGGCCCTGCAAAGACCCCAGATTCAAATACTTTATCACTTGCTAGCAGATCCAGTACCTAACTTCTCTGAGTCTTAACAGCCTCACCTGAAAAACTGGAATAATAGAATCTTCCTTCTAGGGCCGTTTTGAGTATCAAGTAACACAATGTATGACATGCACGTGAAACACAGTGTTCAATAAAAGGTAGGGAAGGGTCAGAGAAACTAACATGTAGAGGGAGAGGGCTGTGGAGGGGAGGAGGATAAGGAGAAACATGCTTTCTTTGGTAGCTTCTTCAGTTTTGCCTGGGCCTCAGCTTTGGCTGAGAATTTCGTCAGCCACTCCCCAGATCAGCCAGGGTGAGCCTGCTTAAATGGAACACTTTGAAGATGATATCCTGTGATACACAAGACCTGCCCAGTTGGGTCTGCAGCAGAGTGGGGCGGGTCTGGGATGATCCTGGCATGGAAAAGTACAGCAGCTCTTTGCCTTCAGATTAGGAGCTAGGACTGCAGTTCTGACATTATCACCCTCCTGCCCCCACCCCAGGCCTCTCCAAAGTCCGTCTTGCAGAGTCAAATGAAAACCAGATTCCTGGTCTTATCTGAGAGCTACGTGACTGTTTCCTGTCACTCCTTTGGAGCCTGGGAAGGTCCCCACATGCATTGTCTAAACTTTAGGATGAATACACACAGCTCTTAAATGGGAGCGTATTATTATAAGTACATGCCTACACAAAGGGTTCTCCCCATTCACTAAAATCATGGGTTATTATTTGGGGCTTTCATTCATCCAACAAATATTCATTCAGCATTTGCAGGTGGCCAGGCAAGGTGAAACTTCTCCCAGGGTGGAGAGTATGTGCAGACAGTATGAATTATGCTATGGGAGGGAGAGCAGAAGCTCTGGAGTGGACCAACCTAGGTCTAGATCCTGACACTTCCCAGCCGTGTTTTCATTGGGCAAAATGACCTCACCTCCTTCAGCCTCAGCTTTCTCTTCCATAAAGTGGGCATGACCAATAACCGCCTCCCAGGTTGTGAGGATTAAATGAGATGGTTCAGGGGATGTCGGTGGTAACCCCGTGCGTGGTTCATAGTAAGTAGGTGAGGAATAGCAGTTGCTGTTATAGACATGGAGACTGTTTCCCCAAATGTCTTCCCACCCCCAAATCATAAGGCAGATCCAAACTTGCCTTTTTGTGGACGCCAAGGTTCTGTTGAGCTGTTAGGGTGCAATTTAAGGAGCCAGAATAGCGGGGTGGGGGGAGAAATGCCCACATGTTTCCACTCTGCAGGTATACACACGTGGACACCATATGTACCCATGAATTCCGCCTTTGGAAGTGAACTTGATTGCAGCCTATTTTCGTCTGGAGGCGGTGGATCCCCGGTAGGAGGCGCCTTCGGTCCTCGGCTCGATCCTGTGACGCCCGCCAGCTGCCTATCTGCTTCTCAGTGTTTGAACTCCAAAGGGCTGGACGCTCACCCAAGAAGGGGACCCCGGCCTGACCTCTCTCGGAATTCAAAAAAATCTAAGGTTGAGCGAGGGAATGGGAGCTGGCTCTTCCCTCTGTGTTTAGAATCCACGTTTTTTGGCGGTCTGGCTGAAACCAGCCCACCCTAGTTCGGGCGCCAGAGCAATGCGGTTCCGAGGGCAAATCTCCAAGGGGCGGAGGCAGAACCGCGGGTAAGAGGCGTCCGCGCAGACTTCGGGTTTGCCCTCCCCGGAGCCAGGACTCGGCGGCAGCTCTGGGCCTCCATGGATCCGAACAGAGACTGGCTGCCCGTCTGCCACTCGCGGGCTGGGAGAACGCCAGCCGGTGCCTTGCCGGGAAAGTTCTCGGCAAAGCTGGGGATGAGCCCTCAGCAGGGGAAGCTCCCGGTGGAGCGCGCCCCCATCCAGTGCCCGCGCGCAAGAACCCGGAATGGGCCCCACCTGGACGCGGACTCAGGCGTGCGAGCCCGAGAGCTCCCTGGGGACCAGGCATCGGGTGGGGACCCTGGACGAGGGGGTGAGCTGACTCGGTTTTTAAAAACTTGCTTCCTCCTTCCCTACTTCTGCCCATCACTCACCTCGCTGGGCACCAGCCCAGGGCAGAAGTGGGAGAAGGAGGCGGTGGCCACCCCAGGAAGGAGGAGAGGTGAGTGTCTCGCCAGGTAAAGGCTGGCGGAGCTGTGCCTCGGCGTCTGCGCCTGGTGTGGGACGGAAGCGGGTCTCCCAGGTCTACTTAAACCCCTAAAACCTGGGACTTCTGGCTTGAGACATTCCCCGACCACCACCCGTCACACACACGCGCGCACACACACACGCATGCACACCGATTATCTGGGCCCTAGGGAGGATGGGGGAGCAGGGCTCTATTTTCTCCCGGCCCCATCTTATCCAACTCGGCTGGCAAGGGTGGGGAAGAACTTAGGCCCAGCCCCCGGCCCGCACTCAGCGTACTCCAGCGGCGGACGCTGGGGAGTGGGTGCCCGCCCTGCTCAGCTGCGATCCCTCGCCTCGGGCCCGGGGGTGGCGCCGAGGGCCGGGAGGGAGGGTCGGCCGGTGGGCGGTGCTTCTCGGGGCTGGAGGCTGCTCCCGGCCGGCGCCGCCCTCCTCCTCCCGCGGTCCCTCCCTCCCTCACGCCGGCGCTCCCAGGCCGCGCTTCCTGCGTCCCCATCGCGGTCCCCGAGAGGGCAGTTCGCCCTCTCCGCCACCGCGTTCCCTCGGCTGAGAATCCTCCGAATCCCAGCCCCGCGATCGCGGCGCCCCCCGAGGAGGCCGCCCGGGTGGGGCGCGGGGGTCGCGAAGCCCCCAGCCCCGGGCCGCCCAGCCGAGACGGAGCCGGACCCGCCGCCTCCCGGGTGAGTCTGAGCCGCCGCGCCTTGCGCCCGCCGCTTCCCGCGGAGCGCTGTGCGTTCCCCTCCGGGCCGGGTAAGGGGGCCGAGGCCCGTCTGGGTCGCCTGTCCGTCCGTCCGACCGTCCGTCCGCCGAGTGCTTCCCGTCTGGGGTCGACCACCTGGAGGACTCCGCACCCCGCACCCTCTGCGACCGCGCCCCGCCGGTGCGGGACACTCCCGCCTCCCGGGCACCGCGCCCGGCCAGCTGGCCTCGGCTGGTGAAGGCAGCTGGCCTTGGGGGCCCCCTGTTGGCGGGGACAGGTGCTCTCCGCCCGGCGGGCTTCGAACCCTTGGCCTCGTCAGAAGCGCTTTCAGCGCGTGGTTAGGAGCAGAAATTCCTAGTAGGTCCCAGGAAACCACCTTGGCGCCTTGCTCGCGCATCCCTTACTGTATGGAAGTCGGGTCCTTTTAGGGATTTAGATTCGTGTGTGTGTGCGTGTGTGTGTGTGTGTCGCTCTACAAGCAAACACGGGGGTAAAGAATCTGGCGTGAGCAAAGTGGATTTAAAGTCCTTCCCTGAGCGCATCGATCGGTTTCTTCATCTGTGAAATGGACATGATAACGTCCCAGGGTGCGGCGGGGCATTCATGCCGAGCACCCAGCAAGCACTCCGCGGTAAGTTCGGTTACGCATAAATCTGATCTCAAATCAGCGCACAAACGGGAGGCGCTTGGCCCGGCGTGCCAGGTCTGCATTACAGGATAATGGTCTCTTTCCCAACCAGGGGTGGGGGCGAGAGACCTGACCCTTCCCCCACGGTTTCCCCAGGGAGCAGCCCTGGGGTGCCCTGCGCAGCGTTCCGAGGTGCCTGTGACGGTGCGTGGTACTGCAGGTCCTTCCCAACAGAGCTGGAGGTCTGGCTGCTGGGAACCCGAGCGCTGCCGGAGTGGTGTGGGCGGGGACGAGGTGGGCGGGGACGAGGTGGGCGGGGCCGGGACCCGAACCGGCGGAGGTGGGTCAGCGGGTGGAAGGATTGCCCCTCTAGGGCCGGCCGGCTTCTGGCTTTCCTTTTGAATGGGTTACCTGGAGAACAGCTTGTCTAGGGAACTGTTGGCCCTGGAACCGTGAACAGCTTTCACACCCCGGAAACCTGTCGCAGGAGGGTCCTGACCTATTGGGACAGAGCCCCTGTCCCTTCAAATATCTCACTCCACCAATTGACAGGTACCCCCAGACTAGGAGAAAAGGCCAAAGAAAGAGAAAGAGAGGAGGCTGCTGGTGAATCTGCTCCTCATGGCTTCGGAGCTGACAGCTCCCTGTTCGGGTATCTGCCTCCCTGTTCGGGTATCTGGGGTCTGCCCCACTGATCCAGAGCCCAGGAGTCTCAGGGAGCCCCTAGCCGAGGGAGGAAGTCAGGGATACTTATGACAAGTGTTGCAGAATTGGCGATACAGTCAGGCCACACCACTTGCTGGCTGTGTGACCTGATCTCTCTGAGCCTCAGTTTCTTCATCTGTAAAATGGGATGATGACCTCCAACAGCAAGGTGGGGTATTTGTGCCTAGCACATTTAGTACTCTATAGTAAGATATGTCACAGGGCTTACGCAAGAACAGAAGAAAGGAAATAACTCAGGAGGTCCTGCTAAGAAAAGAGTATTGGAGTATTCATCAGGGAACTGGAGTCCCCCCAGGGGACAGGGGAGGAAGGGTGTCTGGACAGATGGAAACGCACAGGCAAAAGCACAGAGACAGAAGAGTGCCTGGGGTGTGCCGGGCTGGGGAAGGTGCTCAGGCAGTGGAGGGTGCGGAAATGTAAAGGGAATGGAGGGTCTGGAGTGAGCTGGACTGGACAGGTGGGGCCTTTATTGGAATCATTCAACATATGTTGGCTGAGCACCTTCTGTGGGCCAGGCACTGTTCTAGGTGCTCAACAAAGATGAACGACATGGAGAAAGATGTCCCTTTCATTCAAGTTCTCTAAGCAGGGAGGTCATCTGATCCCATCCATACATTAAGAAGATAATCCTGGCTGCCTGGAAGTAGGTGAGGATCCTGGAGAAGACTCCTAGGAGAGAGAGGCTGGCCTGTGGGTTGGTGGGGGTGGTGGGAATGAATGGGGGAGCTGGATGGGAGGCCAATACAGGAAGCAGAGAGTAATATGTGGCCTTCACTCATGACTGCTGGTCAAGGGTAAGACTCTGGGGTTCTACATGAGGCCCAGACTGCCAGCCTGGTCTTCTGCCAGAGAGAAGTAGTGAGTGAGTGTCTGGGATATTGGCAGGACCCAAGCCCCTCCAGCTGCGACTTTCTGGTTCTCTGGCTCCAGCTGTCACGAGGCCTGGGAGTTTCTCTGTCTGCGTGAGGGATGGGAAAGCTGGAGCAGAGGCCAGCTGGAGCTTCTGAGGCTCCCGTTTTAATAGGATGTGTTTGTGGTCAGTGTTCCTCCCTCCCTCTGCAGGGCTGGCTGTAAACACCTCAGACCTCTTGGGCTGGAAGAGGCCAGAATGTGAGGAGCTTTAGTGTGGATTCTCTTCCTCCAGCCCCAAATTAAGGTGGGAGTCATGGGAACGAGAAGCATGGTGCCGGGAAAGTTGCAAAAGTTTAGATGCCTTCTGACTTGGGATGTGGTATGGGGGCTGCTTCTGGCCGCTGACTTTCGCTTTCGCTTTTGTTTCTGCTCTGAAGCTTGGAGGAATCCTCCTTGCCGTGAAAGCTGTGAGAATATCCTCCTCCATGCTTTAAGTCTCCCTTTGCTTGGAGGGAAGAGGAAGATCCTAGAATGTCTCAGGTGCGGAGGACAGTCAGGTCATCAGAAACATCATTCTCATTTGACAAACAAAACTCAGAGAGGGAATGGAACTTACCCAAGGACACACAGCAGTTCGGCAGCAGAACTGGGACTGGAACCCAGCCCTCCTTGACTCCCTTCTAGGGTCTTTTGTGTTCACCTAGGAGGCCTGGCCACATTTAGGACCAAGACTCTTTTGGGCCCCAGGTTTCTCAACCTCTCAGTCTTCCAAGTGGCTCTGTGGAGTAGAGCTCCTCCCCAGGCTGGACAGGTGGCCCAGCCTGCCCCTGCCAATGTTTTATTCTCCCTTCGCCTGGATTGAGCCCTCGCTGCCATGGCCACCCCTCCTGGGAGCTCTTGCTCCTGAGAAAGAAACCGGTCATTTGTTTGGAAGAAACAAGCCACCTGTTTGGTTTCCCAGTACCAGGCCACACAGCCCTGTCCCTCCCAGACGGCCCCAAGATGCTGACCAGAGGGAGCCCTCTGAGGGCCTCTCCTGAGCTCCCCTGACCCTCGACTCCACCTCCCCTCAGCTCCCGCCTCAACACTGCTGGTTTGCCCTCGCCTTCTATCTGTGATGTTTACTTGGGCGGAGCAACCTGAAGTCTCCACATTCTCTCTTGCCCTGGATTTATCAGACTTAGCAGCCCTTAAACCTGAATGCTGGAAGCTTTAGATCTTAGAATATCAGGGCCAGAGGGATCTTAGCCATCAGAAAATCCACTCTGCTTATTTGACAACTGGGGAGACCAAGACCCAGGGAAGAGGAGACTCGCCTGAGATCACAGCTGGGACCCGAATCCGAGGTTCCGGAGTTTGTCTCGAATGATTTTGAGGATGATTCTTGAAAAACAAAACAGAGCACCCTCCCCCTCCAAGATCCCCTTTCTCTCTGCACTCCACACTACCAGGTGTTTTTGTGGTGTCCGTGGCGACATGGCCAGGAGGAGTGAGGGCTGAGGGTCCTGAAAGATGAGGCGTGCACATTGAGGAGTGTATCTGCGCATTTCCAGGTCCCGTCTGTTCAAACTGGCATTAACACCATGGCAGGAGCTAGTGAGTGCATTTATCTGGCACTCCCTTAGCCAGACTTGATAATGTGCCTTTGGATGGCAGGCTTTTAAAGTTGTTTTTGTCCCCCAATTACAAAAGAAGTACGTGTTCCTTGTAAAAACGAGCAGATGACATCGTGAAGGCTGGCGACCACCGTTAATATTGTGGCGTTTTATTCAGGTTTTTGTTTGCTGAGCTGTTTCATGTCCTGGTTTGTTGTTGTTTTGTTTTTGAAAAAATAGAGACAAGGTCTCCGTGTGTTGCCCAGGCTAGTCTCGAACTCCTGGGCTCAAGTGATCCTCCCACCTCAGCCTCCCAAAGTGCTGAGATTCCAGGCAAGAGCCACTATGCCCAGCCCGTATCCTGGTTTTTCAATTCATCGTTACTGTGCCTGTTATCTTCATGTGATAATATGAGTGACTTCACACAGGGTCTAACCTGTGGGTCTCACGTGTTTCCACCCCTTGATGGCCAGCAGGTATTCCCTTGGCCTAAACCCTGTGACGCTGTGCAACGTGCAAAGACATTTCTGATTCGCCACTGTGGGAGTCCAGAGGGCCAGTTTCCTGCATCACTGTGGGGTTTGGGAAAGCAATTCTCTCTGAACTCTTAGAAATGGAAGCCATGGCTATCTGGGCGTGATGGGTGTGACCCAAATTCACACAGAGGGAGGGAGAGAGCTTTGTTTCTTCTGACTTTTACGTATTTATTTATTTTTGCTGTGTTTGTTTTAACCCATCCAAGTGCTGCCACCCCACCATCACTGCCCCTTGCCCCAAATCTCCCTGGGATTAGGCATGGGGTTAGGCAAGTGCAGGTCTCTAGAAAAATCGGTATTTGGCATACTCATCTCCAAACCCTGGCTCTTGCAGAGGAGGTGTTTCAATGGCAAAGATGTGCAGAGAATTTGCTTCCTAGTGGGGTGATTCAGGTAGGACACCCCACCCTGGGGACAGGATGGGGTGCGGTCTCTGTCACTGTCTACCAGGATCACAGCTTTGTTAATGCCATAAATCGTCAGTACTGGAAGTACTAGTGTCTTGGAGATTTTCTAAGCTCATGTTTACAGACTGTGGACAGCCACTTATTAGTGGATTTTGGCATCGTTAAGTGGTTTTCCGCTGGCTTTTTAAAAGTGAAGTAGAAGACAGTGGACTAGAAAAGAGAATGCATTTCCTGTGGCGAGAAATATTCACTAGTAAAACTTTAAGTTACCTGTTTGTGGATGCGCACTGAGTCACTAGGTAAAAACATATCTCCTACTGCACGGTAAGAACCTTGGGCAATGTAGCTCCGGTTCACTGGTTTTTATACTGTGATCCTGGGAAACCTTGAATGGGTCCTAGAAGCAACTCAGGGGTTTGCAGGGACAGAGCTGAGTGGTGGAGGTGGGGCCAACAGGAAGGAAGCTCGGCTTATGCTAAGGATACAAAACATCCACTTTTAAAAACTCTGTGACTTTAAAAATAAAACAGAAAGTTGGAAGCCATTGTTCATCTAGCCTCCTCAATTCTTAGAAGAAGAAACGGAGGCCACAAAACAGAGAGGCTGGGGCCTTTGCTGCGGGAGGAGGTGGCACTCAGGCCTCACATTGAGGAGAATCTACAAATGTGGGCCCTTGACCCCTCCACAAATGAGCGACTCAAATCACACGTTCACGATGCAGGCTGTGACCCCTACAGGCCCCACTGTCGTGTGCACCAGGAATTCACGTTTATCCCAAAGCCTGTCACTCTCACGCCAACAGCCCAGTTTATATTGCTGAGATGCACAAAGCATTAATTTTTTCAATGCCACATTTCAAACAAAGAAGTGTTAATAACCCTGTTCTGGCATTTCTTTTTTTGTTTTGTTTTGTTTTATTTTTTGAGACAGAGTCTTGCTCTGTCGCCAGGCTAGAATGCAGTGGTACAATCTTGGCTCACAGCAACCTCCACCTCCCCGGTTTAAGCAATTCTCCTACCTCAGCCTCCCGAGTAGCTGGGATTACAGGCACACACCACCACACCCAGCTAATTTTTTTTTTTTTTTTTGAGACGGAGTCTCGCTCTGTTGCCCAGGCTGGAGTGCAGTGGTACGGTCTTGGGTCACCGCAAGCTCCACCTCCCAGGTTCATGCCATTCTCTTGCCTCAGCCTCCTGAGTAGCTGGGACTACAGGCACCGGCCATCACGCCTGGCTAATTTTTTGTATTTTTAGTAGAGACGGGTTTCACTGTGTTAGCCAGGATGGTCTCGATCTCCTGACCTCGTGATCCACCCGCCTCGGCCTCCCAAAGTGCTGGGATTACAGGCATGAGCCACCGTGCCCAGCCTAATTTTTGTATCTTTAGTGGAGATGGGATTTCACCATGTTGGCCAGGATGGTCTCGATCTCTTGACCTAGTGATCTGCCCGCCTCAGCCTCCCAAAGTGCTGGGATTACAGGCTTGAACCACCACACCTAGCCTTCTTCTTTTTTTAATGTCCCCAGAGCTTTACCACTGGAAGCTTCCCAGGCCCATCCTCTGACCCGAGAGGCCTTTGAGATGATAAATCCAGGATCACCAAATCCTGGCAGAACCTGGCAGAATGAGAACTCACCACATGGGGCAAGTTCTTTTTTTTAAGATCGTGGACTCACATAACGTGCAGTTTTAGATGTCTCCGGGAGGTTTTGCTATTTCCTCTACTCAACAGGTAAAATTAGGTGGCTCTAAATCTTGGGGAATTTTATGTCTTTTCCGTGTTTTTCTCCTCACATCTGGTCTAGGGAGGGGTGCAGAGAAGCGGGTGGGATTTACTTGCCTTACATTATCCTACGTTTTCCTCGTTAGACCTGTGCTGGTTAGGGTGTGGGGCATGGTTTGTTGACATTTGGTGCAGGAAAATGACTTTGTTTTATTTTATTTATTTATTTATCTATTTATTTATTTTGAGACAGAGTCTCACTCTGTTGCCCAGGCTGGAGTGCAGTGGTGCAATCTTGGCTCATTGCAACCTCTGCCTCCTGGATTCAAGTGATTCTCCTGCCTCAGCCTCCAGAGTAACTGGGACTACAGGCACATGCCACCATGCCTGGCCAATTTTTGTATTTTTAGTCCAGATAGGGTTTCGCCATGTTGGCCAAGCTGGTCTTGAACTCCTGACCTCAAGTGATCCCCCTGCCTTGGCTTCTCAAAGTGCTAGGATTACAGGCGTGAGCCACCACACCCAGCCAGAACATGATTTTAAAAAACAAAATGAACACGCAAACTTTCTTAAGTTACCATAAGATACCTCACCTATAGCTTCATTAAAACCGCCTGCAATTTGGAGAGAAGCTGTTAGGTACTGGAACTGCCTGTGGGTAATTATTGTTTTCAAACAGTAATTCTCTTCTTTTGGGGAAAGTTGCCTGTAGCTAAACACAGGCGCCATCACTTTAAACAAATCTTCTGATACATATGGTGTGCCAGGCACTGAGCCCAGAAACAAGGGAGAGTCAGGCCCTGCCCCCCGCCCCGATGGAGCTGATCCCCCGCGGGGGACGGCAGGGATTGTACCTTAACAACATGTGAATAAAGGTGACAAAGCACAGCCCACGAAGGAGGAGGCTTAACCCAAACTTGGAGAGTCAGGAAGGATTTTCAGAAACAGTGCAGTCTGAGCTGAAATGGGGAGCGGGGAGGGGAGGTGCAGCCACCGCCAAAGGTCTTCCTGGGGAGGCAACTGCGTGTGCAAAGTCCCCAAGGTGTGAGACAGCTTCATTCACACAGGCCAATACTGAGTGTAGAAACGCTACCCTCAGGGCAGATGCTGATGGCACAGGTGGAAAAAGTATTTTATATAGTTTCTTCCTAAAAGTCATTTTGGGGGCTGGGCATGGTGGCTCATGCCTGTAATCCCAGCACTTTGGGAGGCCGCGGAGGGCGTATCACTTGAGGTTAGGAGTTCATGACTAGCCTGGCCAACATGGTGAAACCCCGTCTCTACTACAAATACAAAAATTAGCCGGGTGTGGTGGCACGCGCCTGAAGTCCCAGCTACTCGGGAGGCTGAGGCACAAAAATCGCTTGAACCTGGGAGGCAGAGGTTGCAGTGAGCTGAGATGGCACCACTGCACTTCAGCCTGGGCAACAGAGTGAGACTCCCTCTCAAAAAAAAAATAAATAAATAAAACAAAAAAGGTCATTTTGGCTCTGGCAGTTTCTCAAAATATTAAAATCAAATCACTGTGGGATCCAGCAGTTTCACTTCTGGGTGCATACTTGTCTTAGTCCATTTGTGTTGCTGTAAAGAAATACCTGAGATTGGGTAATTTATAAAGAAAAAAGGTTTATTGGCCGGGTGCGGTGGCTCACGCCTGTAATCCCAGCACTTTGGGAAACCGAGGTGGGCAAATCACGAGGTCAAGAGATTGAGACCATCCTGGACAACGTGGTGAAACCCAGTCTTTACTAAAAATACAAAAATTAGCCGGGCGTGGTGGTGGGCACCTGTAGTCACAGCTACTCAGGAGGCTGGGGCAGGAGAATCACTTGAACCCGGGAGGCTGAGGTTGCAGTGAGCTGAGATGGAGCCACTGCACTCTAGCCTGGCAACAGTAAGACTCCATCTCAAAAGAAGAGAGAAAGAGGTTTATCCAGCCCACGGATATACAAGGCTGTACAAGAAGCATGACATCAGCATCTGCTTCTAGTGAGGGCCTCAGGAAGCTTCCGCCTCAGGCGGAAGGAGAGCAGGCGTCATGTGGTGAGAGAGAAGAGGAGAGAGGGAGTGGGGAGCAGACTCTTTAACAACCAGATCTTTGGGTACCAAGCCATTCAACAGGGATCCACCCCTATCAACCAAACATCCACCAGGCCCCACCTCCAACATTGGGGATCAAATTTCTCTTCTTTTTTTGAGACAGAGTCTTACTCTGTCACCCAGGCTGGAGTGCAGTGGCACAATCTTGGCTCATTGCAACCTCTGCCTCCTGGGTTCAAGCGATTCTCATGCCTCAGCCTCCCGAGTAGCTGGGATTACAGACATGTACCACCATGTCCAGCTAATTTTTGTATTTTTAGTAGAGATAGGGTTTCACCATGTTGGCCAGGCT
The DNA here is from genome assembly GCF_024542745.1 of Macaca thibetana thibetana. Classification (NCBI taxonomy): domain Eukaryota; kingdom Metazoa; phylum Chordata; class Mammalia; order Primates; family Cercopithecidae; genus Macaca; species Macaca thibetana. The sequence continues at coordinate 13,881,118 of NC_065578.1, forward strand.
GGTCTTGAACTCCTGGCCTCGAGTGATCCACCAGCCTTGGCCTCCCAAAGTGCTGGGATTACAGGCGTGGCCACTGTATCCAGCTTGGGGATCAAATTTCAACGTGAGATTTGGAGAGGACCAATGTCCACACTATATCAATACTCAAAAGAATTGAAAACAGGTTTTTGAAGAGATATTTGTACACCCATGTTTATATGAGCATTACTCATAGTAGCTAAACTATGAAAACAACCGAAGTATCCATCAAAGGATGAATAAACAAAATGTGGTCTATCCATACAATGGAATATGATTCAGCCTCCACGTGGAAGGAAATTCTGACATCATGCTGTAACATGGACGAACCTTGAGGACATCATGCTAAGTGAAATAAGCCAGTCACAAAGAGGCAGATACTACATGATTCTACTGGTATGAGGAACCTAGAGCAGTCGACATCATAGAGATGGAAAGTAGAATGTCAGTTGCCAGGGGCTGGGGGAAGGGCAATGGGGATTTAGGGTTTAATGGGTAAGGAGTTTCAGTTTTGTAAAATGAAAGCGTTCTGTGAATGCATGATGGTGATGGTTACACAGCAGTATGAATGTACTTAATGCCACTGAACTGTTCATGGAAAAATGGTTAAGATAGTCAACTTTATGTTATGTGCATTTTATCACAATAAAAAGTTGGTGGCGGGGAGTCATTTTGGAAACAAGACTCAGATATTCATTCGGCCATATCATTCATTGCGTTCTCTCTACAGACCAGGTGTTCTTCCAGGCTTTGGGGGAAAACGGTGCTAAGAGAGGCTCAGTTCCTGCCTTCTTGGAGCTTATACCTTATTAGGCAGCAGGGAAGAGTCAGTCAAGTAGGAAACCAACATGTAAAATAACAAATCAATGACATGTCAAATGCACTGATCTGAAATCTTTGCCACTTCCCTACTGCTGGCGGGATCAAGCCGAGGCTAAGCTCTTTAACTTTCAGTAAAGCCCGGACTTCTTAGAGTCAGCCTCGGTTAATCTTTCCAGACCTATTACTGCTGCCTTACCCCCACTTCAACTGCATCAGTCACAAGGAACCACTTTCCACCCCCACCTACCTCGTACCCCTGCTCAAAGCCAGGAACTTGGTGGCTTTTTTCCTTTCTGTTCCTTCTGCTTTTCTTTCTAGACTGCCCAGAAGTTTCAATTCCAGAAGTTTATCCTAAGAAAACAATTAATGAGTATAAGGAGTTAGTTTCAACACTGTTATTTTTTGTAATAATAGCAACAAAATTAGAAACCCCTTTTGTTTGTTTTTAATCTGTCCAGTGACAGTCATAGCCAAGACTCTTTAAATATATTTTTGTTTAATTTTGGAATAATTTTAGATTTATAGAAAAGTTGCAAAGGTAATATGGGGCATTTTTGTCTACCCTTCACACCCAACTTCCCCTAATGTTGGCCTTTTTTTTTTTTTTTTTTTTTTTGGTGAGACAGAGTCTCACTCTGTTACCCAGGCTGGAGTATAGTGGCATGATCTCCGCTCACTGCAACCTCCACCTCCTGGATTCAAGGGATTCTCCTGCCTCAGCCTCCCGAGTAGCTGGGATTACAGGCATGCGCCACCATGCCTGGCTAATTGTTGTATTTTTAGTGAAGACGGGGAGTTTCACCATGTTGGCCAGGCTGGTCTCGAACTCCTGACTTTAGGTGATCCGCCCACCTTGGCCTCCCAGAGAGCTGGGATTACAGGTGTGAGCCACCATGCCCAGCCTAATGTTGACATCTTATATAACCGTATTATGCTTATCAAAGCTAAGAAATTGACATCACAACTAAACTACAGACTTTATTTAGATTTCACCAATTTTCCCACTGCATTTTTATTCTCCAGGATCCAATTCAAGATGCCACATTGCATTTGGTCATCTTGTCTCCTTAGTAACTTCCGAACTGTGACACTTTCTCAGTCTTTTCTTAAATTTCATGACCTTGAGAACTTTGAAGAGTACTGGTTAGTGTTTTGCAGAACTTCCCTGAATTTGGGTTTGCCTGATGTCTTCTCGTGACTATACTAGGGCTTTGGGTTTTGGGAAAGAATCCTAGAAAGGTGAAGTGTGCTTCTCATTGAATCATGTTAGAATGGAAATTATATCAGTGTAACTTCTTATTGATGACATCAGCCTTGGTCTCTTGGTTAAGGTGGTGTCTGCCATGTTTCTCTACTGTAAAGTTACTACAGCCCCTTCTTGGAAGGGTATTCTTTAACATGAGAGTGAAAGGTAACATTATAACAGAGATTATTGAAAATGATTTGTAGATTAGGCTCCTAAAATTTAAAAACTTTGATATATCAAATGATAAACTGGGGACAATATTTGCAACACAGAACAGACAAGGGATTGTGTTCTGAATACATGCAGGAGCTTTGCTTTTTTTGCTCTTTTTTTCTTTTTGAGACAGAGTCTCGCTCTGTCGCCAGGCCGAAGTGCAGTGGCACGATCTCAGCTCACTGCAACCTCCACCTCCCGGGTTCAAGTGATTCTCCTGCCTCAGCCTCCCAAGTAGCTAGAACTACGGGTGTGCACCACCACGCCCAGCTAATTTTTGTATTTGTAGTAGAGACGAGGTTTCACCATGTTGGCCAGGGTGGTCTCCACCTCTTGACCTCATGATCCGCCCTCCTCGGCCTCCCAAAGTGCTGAGATTACAGGCATGAGCCACTGCACCCAGCCTGCTTTTCTAGTTAGTAAGGAAAAGCTGAATGCCCTAGTTGAGAAATGGGCTAAATAAGAAATGCTGAGGTTGGGCACAGTGGCTGACACCTGCAATCCCAACGTTTTGGGAGGCTGAGGAAAGAAGATCGCTTGAGCCCAGGAGTTTGAGATCAGCCTGGGCAACGTGGTGAGACCTCGTCTCTATAAAAAATGAACAAAATTGGTCGGGCGCGGTGGCTCACGCTTGTAATCCAAGCACGTTGGGAGGCCGAGGTGGGCGGATCATGAGGTCAGGAGATCGAGACCATCCTGGCTAACATGGTGAAACACCGTCTCTACTAAAAATACAAAAAAATTAGCCGGGCGTGGTGGTGGGCACCTGTAGTCCCAGCTACTTGGGAGGCTGACGCAGGAGAATGGTGTGAACCTAGGAGGCGGAGCTTGCAGTGAGCCAAGACCACGCCACTGCACTGCAGCCTGGGTGACAGAGTGAGATTCTGCCTCAAAAAAGAAAAGAAAAATGAACAAAATTAGTTGGGCATGGTGGCATGCACCTGTAGTCTCAGCTGCTTGGGAAGCTGAGGTGGGAGGATTACATGAGCCCAGGAGGTAGAGGCTACAGTGAGCCGTGACTATGCCACTGCACTCCAGCCTGGGTGACCCTGTCTCAAAAAAAGAAGAAGAAATGCTGGTGGCCAGTTAGAACATGGGGAAAAAAAAGAATCAGTGTTCAACCTCATTGTATTAAAGGAAATGCCGATTAGAACAATGCTGTCTTTCACAGAGGAAATCTAGAATGTTTTAAAAGTTTTAAAATTTTAATTTAAATAATACTAACTGGGAGGTAGTGCTTTCAGGAGCTCAGCGTAGAAGTATAAACTGGAGAACAGTCTGAAAATTCAGGCCCAAACCTTTAAAACACTTAGCTTTAAAACACTTTCAATTCCAAGATTTTAACCTTGTTATTAAAATCTTCAATACCAAGATTTTATCCCGAGGTAACAATTTATGGTTGGATAAGGAGTTAATTTCAACACTATTTTTTTATAATAGCAATAAAACTAGAAATCAAATATATTTGCAGCAACAGGGAATTGGTGACATAAATTGCAGCTCTTTCATATACTGAAGTGGTCCTCAACCGCTAAAAATTCCAGTGTTGATGAATACTGGTGATATGAAAGATTGTTCATTATATATCAAATTTTTAAAAATTAAGGTTATACTGGGAGGCAGAGGTTGCGATGAGCCGAGATTGCACCACTGCACTCCAGCTTGAGTGACAGAGTGGGATTTTGTCTCAAAAAAATGTTAGGGTTATAAAACTATTGCAACAATATCCCATTTTTGTAAAAAAAAACAGAAAAAGTTTAGCACACAAGAAAGCATGGAGACCATCATAGATATTTATCAGCAGTTATGGATGGGAGTGGCCATGGGGGGTTTTGATATTCTTTCTGCTAGTCTATATTTAACTAATTTTTATTTCATAAACAAGCATTGTTTTCATAACAAGAGAAAACTGTTGTTGATAACACCCTCTCCTCCCATTTGGAACTTTAGTGACCTGTGCTGAAGACCCATAGGCTTGTTATGCATCCCACAGGGATTACTGCCAGGCAAGGTGCTTTGGGAACTGTAGAGAACTTTGAAGACATCAGCTGCCGCTCCTGGTGACTGGTTTACCCTTCAGACTTCGATATCTGGGCCTCCCTTCTTAGACTTAGGAAGCTGAGATAGGAGCATGGTGGAAGCCACAGCAGCCATAGCCAACTAAGAAAATACTCACCCCAAGGCTGGGCGCGGTGGCTCACGCTGTAATCCCAGCACTTTGGGAGGCCGAGGCGAGTGGATCACTTGAGATCAGGAGTTTGAGACCAGCCTGGCCAACATGGTGAAACCCTGTCTCTACTAAAAATACAAAATTAGCTGGGCGTGGTGGCAGGTGCCTGTAATCCCAGATACTTGGGAGGCTGAGGCAGGAGAACCCCCTTGAACCCAGGAGGCAGAGGTTGCAGTGAGCCAAGATCACAGCACTACACTCTAGTCTGGATGACAGAGTGAGACTCTATGTCAAAAAAAAAAGGAAAGAAAGAAAATACTCGCCCAGCATTGTATTTTATATACACATATGTAATTTTCAATTTGAACATAGTTCGATGAGTTTTGACAAACACAGGCAGTCATGTAACCATCACCACAATCAAGATGTAGAAAAGTTCCATCACCCCCCAAATTCTCTCCTGCTGCTTCTTTGCAGTCTTTCCTATCTCCACCCCCCAGCAGCCACTGATCTGTTTTCTGTCCTTATAGTTTTGCCGTTTCTAGGATATCACGTAAATAGAATCATACAGTATGGTGCCTCTGGAGTCTGGCTGCTTCTGCTCAGTAGAATACATTTGAGGTTTCCCCACACTGCATTTATTCCATGGTATAAATGTGCAGGACCACAGTTTACTTATCCCTTCACCTGTTAAAAGGATATTTGGATTGTGTCTACTTTTTGGTGATTATGATTAAACATTCAGAGGTTTTTAGTATCAGTGTATGTTTTCATTTCTCTTGGGCAAATACCTAGGAGTGGAATTGTTGGGTTTGTATGTGAGTGTATGTTTATATGAAATGACCAAACTTAGAAGGTTTGGGCCAGTTCCTCTGGCCAGCACCAGGGCTATGCAGGGACCTGATGAAACATTGATAATATCCTCCCCTGCCATTTGGAATTTCAGTGACCTATGTCGAAGACCCGGTAGAAACCATTTGTCTTTTCTGGAGTGACGCTTTCACTTTGCCAGCTGATGTGGGTTTCACCCTGCTAGGGAGGAGGTTGACCGCCTCCCCGTTGATGACTCTCCCCTTCCCATATCACAGACATGGAAATGACCATGAGTAGTGATAGTTCTTAACTTAAATAACTTTTTCATTAACTCTTTTTCTTTAATTAGGAAACTAATATATGCACATGATATAAAAAATCAAACGGTGTAAAAGGATATCCAAAGAAAAAACATCCATCTCCCTCTCATTCCAGGCTCCCAGTCCCTTACACAAGAGGTAGCCACCATCTGCGATTTCTTGTATATACTTCTAGAAATTGTCTCTGCATATAATGATGCTTTATATGCTGCTTTTAGATGCTTGCCTGGTCATCAAAGCAATAAAGTATTACAGTGGTCAGGATCATGATGAAATTTTTGGGTAATGTCAAACTTGTAATAACTTCTATGAGAGTCCTCAATCACCTTTAAGGACCCGCTCACCACCTGAAATTGTCTGTCAAGCATTCTCTGTCAAGTATTCTATCTCTGCATTTATCTGTGGCAGGTCAGTAGCGTTCATCAGATTCTCAAAGGGGTCTGTGCACCAAAAGAAAGAAGAGGGGTAGGGAAGAAAAGAAGGAAGGAAGGACTATAGAGGCAGTCTTTTACAGACAAATGGTAGATAAATGTAGAATGAGCTTGGATACATTTGCAATTAGCTGTAACTCAGAATGTATAAGTTCCCATTTTACGTATTATTGCCCCTTGGTTTTATGATTGGAAGCCGGTAGAGCCCTTGATTTAACAGCATAGGCTAAGTTTTGTCTTGGGCTAAGAGGAACTGTGCCTGGCTGAGCCAAGAGGGACAAAGGCCATGGAGTTCTGCAACCTTGCCTGTGTGTTCAGACTGACTCACTGTGTCTGAGGAAGTCTGTTGGTAGCTTTACAACACATGCACTCTCTCTCCCAGGGCGAGCCAGTGACTGGGAACTTCTCATAGAAAGGAGTAGACAAAATTGCTTCCCACAAGAGGGCTTCAGGCTGAAAAATATTCAAGAAGAGTTTAGGGAAATTCCTGGGAGGCAGAGCCATATCTGGCTCATGATAAAAGTTACAGATGTTTGGGGATTATCCTTGTTAGAGTCAACATCGGGAGTTGGAGTGGGGAGCAACCAAGCTTTCCCATGACTCTTAAGTAATTTGATGCTCAAAACAGTTCTATGTTGGGGAAACCAAGGCAGGAGTATGCTAGCTACGGTGCAAACTACCCCACATCTCAAGGACTAAAGGCACTCCAGTTACATTTTCATGTATTGGGTGGGAAGGTGGGGTTTTGGCTCCACACAGTCATTCAGAGACTCAGGCTTCTATCTTCAGCACTTCCTCTCCAAGGGTTTAGTGAGCTAATAACAGGGCCCACAGCTAGAAAGTGATGGAGTCGGGATTTGAACCCAGCCAGTCTCATTCCAGAGTCTGTATTCTGAACTATTATGCTATGGTGAGAAGCAAAAGTACTGGCATCTAACTAGATCTACCTGGCATGTAACTTCAGAACTGGGAAGTAGGAGATAACTTGGGATCCTCAGGAACATTTGTTCCTTGTTGCCAAGGAATCAAGCTCTTCTTTTTAAGGAGTGAGATGGGTAAATCTGAGAGACTTTTTTTTACTTTGTCTTCAGGTGAGAATTTTCAGGTTCCACACATAAAAATGAGAGCCTTTCCCCCACCAAAAGTGTGCCCCTGAAATAAATGTGCATGAGACTATGTTGCCTGGTGCTTGGGTCTTTCCATTAGCGAATATCAACCCCCAAAAGCTGATCGCCCTTCCACCATGATACTGCTCATTGCAGGGAGGAAGTTTGAGACATCTCAGCAACCTGATTAAAACATTTTTTCCCAGTTGAAATGTCTTCTTGTAGAAACAACCCAAATGTCCCATAGAAAAGCCTGGAAAATCTGCTATGGTTTCTACAAAGGTTACACAAGGGGAACACCACATGGCCATTCAAAATGGCAATGACGCAGAAGGCTCTGAAAGATGTAGAAAGATGGGTCTAATTTGCTAATGTAAAAAGGCAGATTATGAAGCTGTCTATTTTTTGTTTCAAAAAAATACACAAAGAATAAAAATTTAACTATTTAATATAATGTTTCCAATGATTATTCCTAATGGATTACAAGTAATTTTTATTTCCTCTCTCCCTATCTTCTCTTTTCTAACCTGTACTTTCTGAGTTTCCCACAGAGAAACATGTTTGACTTTGTATTAAAATAACAGCTTTAAGTTCAAATGGTTCTAATGATCTGGGTGACCTTGAGCCACGGCTCACTTTCTCGAAATGGGGAGAATGGTCGTAGGATCTTGTGAAGATTAAACTATAAAAGTACTTAAAACAGCACATGCTCAATACATTTTTAGGTGTTACTGTCATAATTATTTTTGAAAATCTTTCCATTCTAATAAGTTCATTCCAAATCTAAGCCAGGCACACCTGACAGTCGTGAGGCTTTATCTCAATGCCTGGGAGTACGGACCCGTGAGCAAGCCAGCTTCCTCCTTTCCCTCCTCTCCCCTGGCCCTCTGCTGCAGGGCAAGGTAAAGCTAGGTGACTGGGATGCTGCTCTTTTTTTGTTTTAATCTTTCTTTTTTTTTTTTGAAATGGAGTCTCGGCTCACTGCAACCTCCGCCTTCCAGTTTCAAGTGATTCTCCTGCCTCAGCCTCCTGGAGTAGCTGGAATTACAGATGTGTGCCACCACGCCCGGCTAATTTTTGTATTTTGGCCTCCCAAAGTGCTGGGATTACAGGCGTGAGCCATCGGGCCCGGCCCAGGATACTGCTTTTAAGTGTGATCAGGGCAGCTTTGGCTGATGTCTCATTTCTGTCTTCTACACAAAGAAATAACTCATGGTTCTGGGCATAATGGCATTTTCGTTCAAAGCATGGATTCTGAAGTTAGACTGCCTGGGTTCCACATCCATTAAATGGGGAGAATAATAATGCCACCCTCCCAGGATCGGGGTGAGGATGAAATGACACTGCACATGAAGCCTTAGCACAGCATCTCAGTAAATGCTCACTCTCAGAGATACAATGGCAAGCCCCAGAAATCCACAAAGCATAACATCAACCATGTTGTAATGAACAATTTAGTGGTATCTTGTACACTCACAGAGTTGTGCAACTGCCACCTCTATCTAGTTCCAAAACACTGCCATCGCCCCAAAAAGCATCGTACCCATTAAGCATTCCGTCCCCATCTCCACCCTCCCCCGCCAACCCCTGCTGCTGGCAATCACCTATCTCCTTTCTCTCTTTCTGGACATTGCATGTAAATGGAATCACGTAATATGTGACCTTTTGTGTATGGCTTCTGAGCTTTTTTGTTTGTTTGTAAACTATTTTAACCTTTTTAAAATTTGAGACAAGTTCTTGCTCTGTCACCCGGGCTGGAGTATAGTGGCATGATCTCAGCTCACTGCAACCTCTGCCTCCTGGGCTCAAGTGATCCTCCCACCTCGGCCTCCCAAGTAGCTGGGACCACAGGTGCGTGTCACCACGTCAGCTAATTTTTGTATGTTTTGGTAGAGACAGGGTTTTGCCATGTTGCCCAGAGTGGTATCAAACTCCCAGGCTCAAGTGATCTGCCCACCTCGGGCTCCCAAAGTGCTGGGATGATAGGCGTGAGTCATCACCACACCTGGCCTATTTTAACCATTTTTAAGTGTACAATTCAGGGACATTAAGCACATTTACAGTGCTGTGTGACCATCGCCACTGTCTTTTTCCAGAACTACTGCATCATCCCAAACAGAAATGGAGGCAGGTTTTTTTTTTTTTTTTTTTTTTTTTTTTGAGATGGAGTCTCGCTCTGTCGCCCAGGCTAGAGTGCAGTGATGTGATCTCGGCTCACTGCAAGCTCCGCCTCCCGGGTTCACGCCATTCTCCTGCCTCAGCCTCCCGAGTAGCTGGGACTACAGGCGCCCGCCACCACACCTGGTTAATTTTTTGTATTTTTAGTAGAGACGGGGTTTCACCATGTTAGCCAGGATGGTCTCGATCTCCTGACCTCGTGATCCGCCCGCCTCGGCCTCCCTAGAGGCAGGTTTTCTAAATGCCTGCATGAGTGGTTCTGCATCTTCAGCTTGTGTTAGAATCCTCTGGGGTGGGGGGCTCATTAAAACACAGATTGCTGGGCCCTCCCTTCCCCCCATCCCCCGCCACATCCCTCATCCCCAGTTGCTGATTGAGTAGGTCTGAGTGAGGCCCCAGGATCTGCATTTCTAACTAGCTCCTGGGTGACGCTGATGCTGTTGATTTGGGGCCACACCTGGAAGACCGCTGTTTTAGATCAAAAGGTTTGCAGGACAGAGTGGATGATGGCATCCTTCAGGGTCAGTGAGAGAAGCCAAACTTCTATGACCTATGGGATAAGGGGTTTATTATAGGAATTAGATCTTATCGGGGCATCACCACCTGGATCTGAGGTCAGGGGCATTACCACCTGGCCCTGGGTATACGGGCAAGCTGGTGGAGAAGTCTATACAGCCAGCCCATTGTCTGGTCCATCCCCAGCCAAGTGTCCAGGGGTGGGCCTGGGCTGTTGTTGGTTAACAGGACCAGCAGTCAGGAGAAAGAGCTGGATGCAGAATGGAGGACAGGCTCAAATGTGCTGGCACCCACTGTGCTGTCTCTCACTGCATCCAGTCATGATGACCTCTAAAGTGTAATGGCCGCTGCTTCACTTCCATCTCCCAGCTTTCCACAGCTTCCTCTTTTGACCAATTAAAACCTAGAACCAGTCAGAGAAGGGGATTCTGGGAAAAGTAGTTCCAGCCTAACCAAGCCGGCACAACAGGAACTACCACAGCTGATGAATCAGTCCTTGCCATGGAACCTCCTCCTTGAGCCCACGGTTTGTTTCTGGGGCTCTGCTGGGGATTCCCTGACTCTCTTGACAGGACCTTCTAGCAGACACAGATGTGGTCCATCCCAGCAACGCCTTGCTCAGATCATCAGCTGAGAACTTAATAAAAACAGATTCCCAGGGCCCAGCCCAGGCCTGCCAAGTCAGACTTCAGCAGTGGGACTCATGAATCAGATTTTTAAACAAGCTCTCTAGCTGATTAAGATATCTAGCCAGGTTTGGAACTTACGATGTATGGAAAAGAAAGTGAACTCTGGCCAGGCACAGTGGCTCACACCTGTAATCCCAGCGCTTTGAGAGGCTGAGGCAGGTGGATTCCTTGAGCCCAGGAGTGCAAGACCAGCCTGGGCAACATGGCAAAACTCCATTTCTGTAAAAAAGAAAAAAATACCAAAATTAGTGGAGCATGGTGACACGTGCCTGTAGTCCCAGCTACTTGGAAGGCTGAGGTGGTAGGGTCACTTGACCTTGGGAGGTCAAGGTTGCTGTGAGTCAAGATTGTGCCACCACACTCCAGTGTGGGCAACAGAGTGAGTGAAACCCTGTCTCAAAAAAAAAGGAAGGAGGAGGGAGGGAGGAAAGAAAAAAGAAAGGAAAGGAAGGAAGGAAGGAAAGAGAGAGAAAGAAAGAAGAAATAAAAAAAAAGAGAGAGAAGAAGGAGAGAGAGAGAGACAGAGACAGAAGAAGGGAAAGAAAAAGAGAAAGTAAGTGAACTCTGGGCTCGACAGCCATGGGTTAGAATTCTGGTTCCACCACTTGCCAGCTCTGTGATCTTGAGCAAGTGACTTAACCCTTTATGATCCTATATTGTCTACAAGAGTGGCTCCTTTTCTATCATTTCACTTTCCACTGTTTCAGTTACCCGTAGCCAACTACAGTCTGAACATATTAAATGGAAAATTCCGGAAAGATATGATTCATAAGTTTTAAATTGCATGCCATTCTGAGGAGCGTGATGAAATCTCACACTGTCCTCCTTCAGACGTGAATTGTCTCTTTGTCCAGCAGATTGGTGCTGTAGACACTACCTGCTCATTGGTCACTTAGGAGCGGTCTGGGTGATCAGATCAGAAAACGTCCTATGTGTAAGGTCAGGTGCTGTCTGTTTCAGGCATCCACTGGGGGTCTCGGAACGTATCCCCTGAGGATATGTACTCAGCTATTAAATGGGCCAATGCCTACCTTTTTCGTGGAGGGTTGTGGGAACCGAATGCGGCCATGTGTAACAAACTTCTGGCAGGTGAAATATTACTGTGCTTAATCCAGTTAATAGTTGTACCTAGACATGCCCAGGGAGTAGGTCAGATGGGCCCAGCATCTCCTCTTTCTACTTAGGAATCTGGGGTTTAACCTGATCATGTTCTTTTTTTTTTTTTTTTTTGAAACACAGTTTCACTCTTGTTGCCCAGGCTGGAGTGCAGTGGCGCAATCTCAGATCACTACAACCTCTGCCTCCCAGGTTCGAGCGATTCTCCTGCCTCAGCCTTCCGAGCAGCTGGGATTACAAGCGCATACCACCACACCCGGGTAATTTTTTGTATTTTTAGTAGAGACGGGGTTTCCCCATGTTGGCCAGGCTGGTCTCGAACTCCTGACCTCAAGTGACCCACCCACCTCGGCCTCCCAAAGTGCTGGGATTACAGGCGTAAGCCACTGCACCTGGCCAACCTGATAGTATTCTTAACACAGCTTGTTTTCCTGCCGTCATGAAAACTAGACTTGCTTTAAAGTCTTTAGAGTCTCAGTTCATATTCCAGGCATTGTTTTATATAAATATCATCTGTTTATTTTTTCTTTAAGCAAATTTCACAAACTCCATCTAAAAAAAAAAAAATCATCTGTCAAAGAAGAGCCTTTCAACTTCCAGTTCTGTTTATGTAAAAACACCCTTTCTTCAACCTGGAATCTTGGACATTTTGCCACATGCTGAATATTTCTATGACTTTCTTTTTGTGTCTATCACCTTGATGTGAGTTGTCACCTTAACTAGGTAAGACGGTTGTGGTCTGCTGAGTAGAACAAGCTACTTTTTCAAGAAACTAGTTGAAAGGTTTCATAACACCTGGTCTTCAGTGGGTCAAGGCAGTGCTCCGGGACCAGGCCATCTGATAAAGGGAGTGGTAACTTTGAAGTGTGGCTTATAAAGAAGCTGTTATTTCCACAGCAAGGGAAAGTGGCAGTAAAGAAAACAGGGTTTTGCAGTTCCGCTGGAAGGAGGATGGGGAAGGTCAGAAATCAGGGCGGGACCTTCGAGAGCAGCTGTCAGCACTGGGCAAAGGCTGAGACAGGTGAGCAGTAGGGATCTCTGAATGACATGCAGGGTTCTGTGCCTAAGACACACTTTTGTAGCCTTCATTGATAGAATCCCATCATTTTCCTTTTTCTTTTTCAGATGGATTTCACTCTCTTGTCCCAGCTGGAGTACAGTGGCTTGATCTTGGCTCACTACAGCCTCCACCTCCTGGACTCAAGCAATCCTCCCACCTCAGCCTCCTGAGTAGCTGGGACTGTGGGCACGCTGCCACCATGCACGGCTATTCTTTAGTTTTTGTAGAAACTGGGTCTTCCTGTGTTGCCCAGGCTGGTCTCAAATTCCTGGGCTCAAGTGATCCTCCTGCCTTAGCCTTCCAAAGTGCTGGGGATTACTGATGTGAGCCGCTACACCCAATCCCATCATTTTCCTATATCGGTCTCTGGAATGTTTCAACCTGAAGACCTAGGCAAATTTCGTTCATTATTTGAGATTTTCCTGTGTCAGTAAAGGGCTCAGGTTGCCATACAAATGTCATATACTGGGTGGCTTACACAATAGAAATTTATTTTCTTGAAGTTCTGGGGGGTGCAGTTTAAGACCCAGCAGTGTTCAATTTCTGGCGAGGGTTCTCTTCCTAGCTTGCAGATGGCCGCCTCCTCACTGTGCCCTCACATGGCCTTTCCTTGATGCACGTGTGCAGAGAGAACTCTCTGGAATCTCTTTTATGAGGGCCCTAATCCCATCAGACCACCTTCATGACCTCGTCTAACCTTAATTACCACCCCAAAGCCCTATCTCCTAATATGTTGGGAGTTAGAGCTTCAACATATGAATGTTGGATGGGAACAAATACTCAGTCTGTAACAGCACCCTACCATGCTTTTGGTTGCTGACACTAAAATCCTCTGTCCCTTTCATCTCTCCTGCTTGAATCAAACTCATCACAAGTGCTTCTCCATTTGTCAACATTGACTTTAAATTAGGGCCATAGGCCGGGCGCAGTGGCTCACGCCTGTAATCCTAGCGCTTTGGGAGACCAAGGCGGGTGGATCATCTGAGGTCAGGAGTTCAAGACCAGTCTGGCCAACATGGCAAAACCCCATCTCTACTGAAAATACAAAAATTAGCTGGATGTGGTGGTGAGTACCTGTAATCCCAGTTATTTAGGAGGCTGAGGCAGGAGAATCGCTTGAACCTGGGAGGCAGAGGTTGCAGTGAGCCGAGACCACACCACTGCATTCCAGTCTGGGCAATAAGAGTGAAATTCCATCTCAATAAACAAACAAACAAGGGCTGTAACCTCCTAAGTGGTTTTCTGTTACCCTTCTATCTTGCCCATCCTCCAAGGTGATTTCTACCTCAGGGCCTTTGCACTGGCTACCTCTGTGTATTAGTTTGTTCTCACGTGGCTAATAAAAACACACCCAAGGCTGGGTAATTTATAAAGGAAAGAGGTTTAATTGACTCACAGTTCCACATGGCTGGGGAGGCCTCACTATCGTGGCAGCAGGTGAATGAGGAGCAAAGTCATGTCTTACATGGTGGCAGGCAAGAGACAGAGCTTGTGCAGGGGAACTCCCATTTATAAAACCATCTGATCTCATGAGACTTATTCACTACCACAAGAACAGTGTGGGGGAAGCTGCCCCCATGATTCATTTGTCTCCACCTGGCGCTGCCCTTGACACATGGGAATCATTACAATTCAAGGTGAGATTTGGGTGGGCGGACAGCCAAACCATATCACTCTGCCTGGGACTTCCCCACCTCCCCAGTCTGCTGCCACCTTGTCAGTCTCAGTGAAAATGTTGTCCTCTCCGAAAGCCCCTTCTTGATCACTCTGTCAAAAGAACCATCCTCCACCTTTACGCTTACATTCTTCTGTTTTCTCTTCCAGACATCTCGTGACAGGTTATCGCTTTACTTGTTTGTCTCTTTCAGGAAAAGAGAAGCTTTGTGAGAACAGGCCTTTGGCTTGTTCACTTCTGTGTTCGTAGTGCCCGATAACCCAGTGGTTGCTCAGTCAATGTTTATTGAAATGAATGAATGAAGTCAACAGAGATTTGTTGAGGCTTCCTGTGAACACTCCTATGCCCAGTATTAGAGGAGTCCCAGATAAATATAAAAATCCCCAGAGGCCACAGTGAGAACACAGGTGTTCAGCCTGGCATGTTAAACTTTAGTTAGAGAGAGAAAGCAGGAATGAAACCAGCACCTTCAAGACGACTCTAAATGGCCAGTAGCAATTGGCTGATACAAACGACATGCATGAACAGAACTCGAGAGCCACTCCCCGCTGGCTGTGGTGGGAGGCTTCTGGGAGAAAGGGGAACAGAACCAGATGTCGAAGGAGAGGAGGCCTTCAGGATGCGGTGGGGGAGGAGAGAAAGGCAAGACACAGAGAGTGGAGGGCTGCAGAAGCTGGGAGATAGACCCAGGACCGTTTCCCTCCTTGGACATGTTCAGGACATTACCCTGGTCTTCCCCTGAAAGAGAACATGTTTTTCTCCACCCTGGATCATTGGTGCCTGGTGCAGGGCCCTGCACAAAATGGGTGTTCAAGGAATTAAAGAATTCAGGTTGGATGAGGTAGTTCATACCCTTCCTGGGGAGCTGGGACTTTATCCTGTGCGCTGTAAGGGACACTGAAGTTCTGATAGACACAGTGGCTGGAGGGTTGGTATGGCTGGGCCTGGAAGCTGGGGAAGCCTTAGAGGAGTCAGTTACCATCATCAGCCAGGCCTGAGAAGTGAGAAGGAGATGGATGAGGCAGGAAGAATCACTGAAAAGGACTTTGGGAAAAAGAAGCAACAAATTTGGGAGCCAACTGAACATGGATATGGGCGGGAGTTGCAAATGGCTAAAAGGAGCCAGCAGGGGATATTAAGGAGAAAGTCTGGCCAGATGGGAGGCAGCAGGGAGTGGTGGGGATTGTGGCAAAGTGGGGTGCCAGGCCCCTTCCCTAAGACAGACCATGACTCAGCACCATGTGAGAATTTAGGCCAGAGATGCCAGATTTTAAAGTTTTGCATGCGAGATCACCCATGTTCTCAATATTGGCAATTCCTCCATATTACATAAAATAAATAACAAACACTTCACAGGCCAAAGAAGACACTTCCATGGGCCAGATGTAGTCCTGGAGCTGCTAGTTTGAAACCAGAGAGTGTGTGTATGTTAGAGGGGTGGAGTCTGGGAAGGGAGAGAATACCCAAGGTCACTGAGATTTCAATGCCACCCGGAAAATGATATGCCTTTTCACTGGAATGGGGAAGTCGGAAGGAACCAGGGGCCGGAGAGGATGGGCAGGGAGTGGAAGATGCTGCGGCAATGGGGATGGTCATTTGACAGAAGAGGACACAGACTGAGAACAGCTCATCCCGAGCAAGCAGCTGGATCCCAAAGGCAGTTGGTCACAGGCTGGAGGGAGGGTCTGTCTCTGTGGTTAGTTGGTGATGGGCGTGCAGTGTGTCGCTGGGACGTTCTCTATGCTTCTCTTAAGCATTTGATTGTTTTAGGTTTGGGGGATTTTAAAATTTGACTGATTGATTGATTAAGATTGCATGATTTGCACCCTTGTATGAAGCAACTGTAAGAACACTGGTGTTAAGCCTTAGAGAATGCAGAATATTTTCCCAGGTTATCAGTGGTCACCAACCCCATCCCCATCCCTAAAGAGGAAGCGAGATAAGCCCAGTGTTGTATGCCTAACATCATGTAAAGTCTTCTAACCCATACGCGCTGATGAGTCCTGGCAACTCCATTAGGGAGATACCACTTATCAAATCCTTTTCGTGGCCCAGGTGAAATAACACACTCAATACAGCTGGGAGTCGAACCTAGAACCAAAATCTTTGACCCTAGCTCAATAATGCCTGCCTTGCACAGGCATTTAGCACTTTGCTGAGTTGACCTACCAGGCCACATGAGGTCCTTGTGGCTGGAGACCTGTGTGGCCAGGCTGGAGCCTTGCTAGGTGAGCAGGGGTGGAGGAGGGATTCCTGGGGCATAACCAGGAGACAGCCTTGGTGGAAGAGTAAAGCGGTCCCTTCGGTTCCCCATGGTGGCTCTTCCAAGCCTTAACTCCCTTCCTGGTCCTCCCACCCCACCTGTCTCTGTATCCTTGAGCTCGGCCGATTCCTCAGACTCCTCTTGGGTCCGCATCCCAGGATGAGGGCTCTGAGGCTTTAGTGAGCATCAGGATCACTTGGCTAATTAAAAGCAGATCCTGGGCCTTACCCTGCACTCTGATTCTGTAAGTCCTTCATTTGGCCCAAGAATCTGCATGTTTAGCAAACTACAAGGTAGTGCTTCAGAGGTCTTCAGATAATGGCCGGGTCTCAAACTGCTGCTCCCTTTGCTTCCTGACCCCCATCTGCTGCTCACCTACCATCTCGTTTTATATACCTCATATCCTCCAGTATCATGAGTTAGTACTGGCGGTGTGCCCATTTTACAGATGAGGACATTGAGGTTCAGAAAGTTGAAACAAATTGCCTAAAACCATCCTGATGGACCTGGAATTTTATCTCCACTGACTCTAACCACCTTGCTCTACTGCCTCTGCTAAATTAGCATTGGTAGCCTGGAGGTCCCTTAGTGGAGAGTTTACAGGAAGGACCAAGAATGGTGCGATTTAGCAGCATGTTCAATCTGTAGACTATAGGGGAAGGGGGCATGAAACCTGGTTGATGCCTTGGCAGCCGAAACTTTCCTTGTGTTATCTCCATGGGCTTTTAGCCCTCATGTGAACAGCTGACATCATTAGTCAGAACGAACCACCCAGAATCGGTTCAACTTTCAGAAGCTAAATGGGAATCAAAATGTGGAATGACCCAGGGACTGCTCGGTAGGAAAACTGAGTCCTCTTGACTCAGAGCGGATCTTGTAACCTCCAGGGGCTTGGCATCTGGACATGGAGCTTGAAAGAGAACAGACTGGGGAATCGCACCCCAACTGGGCAGCTGTGGCACCTGGACAGGTGATTAAAATAACAGTTCTACCTGTGACCCAGCAATGGGACTTCTGGGTATTTATAGAGAGAAAGGCAAACATCTGCCTTTTTCCCACGGACTGGCACACAGAGGTTCACAGCAGCATTATGCCTGACATTATGCATTTCCTGTAGTGGAGGAAACATCCAGCTGTCCATCAGCAGGCCAACAGCTAAACAAACTGATACAGCCACACAGCTGATGGCTACTCAGCAAGTTAAAGGAAGGAAAGGAACCAGGATACAGGGTACACCATGGATGAGCAAAGGAAGGCAAACAGAAGAGCACTTTCTGGGTGATTCCACTGCTAAAAACTTCTGGCCGGTGCGATAGCTCATGCCTGTAATCCCATCACTTTGGGAGGCCGAGGTGGGAGGATCAGTTGAGCCCAGGAATTCAAGTCCAGCCTGAGCAACGTGGCAAAACTCTGTCTCTACAAAAAATATAAAAATTAGCGGGCATGGTGGCGCACGCCTGTAACCTCAGGTACTTGGGAGGCTGAAACGGGAAGGATGGCTTGAGCCCAGGAGTTGAAGCTGCAGTGAGCCAAGATCACGCCATTGTACTCCAGCCTGGGTGACAGAGCATGACCCTGTCTCAAAAAGCAACACAAACAAATGCAAAACCTTCTAATACAGCAAAACTAACTGCTGGTAAAATAAGGCAGAAAGATAGACTGAAAGAAGGCATGCACATACGAGGGAACTTTCTGGAGTCATGGAAATGTCTTCTATCTGGGCAGTGGTTACATGAATATATGTGGTTCTCAAAAGTGCATCTAAGTGTACACTAAGATCTGTGCATTTTACTCTATATAAACTGCATCTTAAGTAAACAAATAAGTAAAGGGCAGATACCTCTGCCCCAGCCCTGGCAACCGAGTCAGCAGACCTAGGGTGTGGTCCACGCGCGTCTCCATGATCAGCAAGTGCTGAGTGTTGATGCCCAGCCTGCGGTGGGCACCAGCAGACACTAATTGCTTAAGTCTCTTCTGGCTTTAGCAGGATGGTTGAGTCTTTGCAGTTGTGGAGCATTTACCATTAGTCTGTTTTTAAGCATAAACCTAATTGGGGTCAAAGTCTGGCCCCAGGGCTGTCTCCTGATCGTCAGCACGACCAGCTCTAAGCTATGGACAAAGCACCCTCAGTCACCAGGCAGATCCTGGCCATGTGCCGGGCATCACAGGGCCCTCCGTGCTGGGAACAGAGACCAGTACTCACTTGCGGGGCTGCAGACATACATCAGGCATCGGGCGTTGGGCAGAACCAGACAGGCACTCTGTGATCAGGTTCTGTCTCCCTGGAAGCCCTCCAGATAATGATTTTGGCTGTGTGTTGAGGAGCTATTGTGTTATAGACACTATGCTGGTTGTTTTGGGTGTGTGTTTAATTATATGAGCAGATGCATTCTTAGGGGCTAGAGCTCAGAGCCCCTCACTTCTCCATGATTGCCTGTGTTTCTCTGTATAAGTGACCTAACCTCCCTGAGGCTCAGCTCCTCATCTGTAAAGTGAAGACAGTGGCCGTACTTCTTCCCTCACAGAGCCTTTAGCATGGGGAGCATTTAGTAAATGTTGGCTATTATTATCTAATTTAATCCTTATAATAACCCTATAGGCAAGGTGCTATCCTTTTTTTTTTTTTTTTTTTGAGATGGAGTCTTGCTCTGTCGCCCAGGCTGGAGTGCAGTGGCCGGATCTCAGCTCACTGCAAGCTCCGCCTCCCAGGTTCACGCCATTCTCCTGCCTCAGCCTCCCGAGTAGCTGGGACTACAGGTGCCCGCCACCTCGCCCGGCTAGTTTTTTTTTGTATTTTTTTTTTTAGTAGAGATGGGGTTTCACCGTGTTAGCCAGGATGGTCTTGATCTCCTGACCTCATGATCCGCCCGTCTCGGCCTCCCAAAGTGCTGGGATTACAGGCTTGAGCCACCGCGCCCGGCCGGCAAGGTGCTATTCTTAACTCCATAGCAAAAACCGAGGCTCAGAAAGGTCAAGTCCCTCGCCCAAGGTCATACAGCTAGAAAGTGGAGGAGCTGGGATTGAAACTCGGGTCTGCTTAACTCCCAACTCTGTTCACTGCACCATGCTGTCATCAGCTTTGTGCAATGGGGATCAATACAGAAGACCCCGCACAGACTGGATGGAGAAGCCATTGCTGGCTGAGTGAGAGCCTGTCCTTCCGGAAGACTGTGTGCACTGGTTCCAAGAGTGATTTCGCATCCCTCTTCTACCAGCTGTGGGACCTTAGACAAGTTACTTAGTGCCTCAAGCCTCAGTTTCTTCATCTTTAAAATGGGAGTGCTAATACCAGCCTTAACAGGCTACAGTGAGGATGGAATGAGTCAATAGGTGTAAGGTGTATAGAACGGCACCCAGCATACGATAAACCTTTTGTACTTGTCATCTGATATTTGCTGTCATCTGCGAGGTCACACACCTCTCTAGGTTTGTGACTGAGCTCGGTGGGGCTTCTGGTTGCAGTAGGATGGGAAGTTGTCCTTCATGCCTTTGAGGAAGTGACAGGATAGCCTCCAGGTGGCATGTGGCAACAGGTGTAGCAAAAAGCCTTTTTGAACCATGTCCAAGGACTCGTAAGCTCTAAAATTAAACCATCTTTTGGATTCTCTCATTTTAAAAACTCAAAGCCTCGTTCCCAGGCTTCTGTTCCTAACCATCTGGCTCTACTCCCTTGCAAGAGATTCGGGCTGATGGTTACTGTCATGTCTAAGTAAACGATGAGCTTCCCATCCCACTGCCCTGGCTCTCAGGTCATGGCAGCAGGTACTCGACCAGACGGGGCTGAAGGTGAACAAACAACCTTTTCGTTTGTTTATTTTGTAGGCTCGCTTTAGTGTTTTGCCTGTGTTGTGGGAACCACAGCATGGGTTTCTCAAGCTGCTCTGTTTTCTTTGCATTGAAAACGAAAAGAAAAGGTGAACCATCAAACCGTGACATCTGGCTGCCTGCGTGAAACTCCGCGAGGGCTGGCTTATAAATTTAAAATGTGTGACCGGCCGGGCGCGGTGGCTCACGCCTGTAATCCCAGCACTTTGGGAGGCTGAAGTGGGTGGATTATCTGAGGCCAGGAGTTCGAGACCAGCCTGACTAACATGGCAAAACCCTGTCTCTACTAAAAATACAAAAATTAGCTGGGCGTGGTGGCGGGCGCCTGTAATCCCAGCTACTTGGGAGGCTGAGGCAGGAGAATTGCTTGAACCCAGGAGGTGGAGGTTGCAGTGAGCTGAGATTGCACCATTGCACTCCAACCTGGGCAACAAAAGCAAAACTCCGTCTCAAATAAATAAATAAATAAATAAATAAATAAATAAATAACTGCACCAGGCTGAAAGCAGAATGGCAGTACATAATAGAGCATCCCTTCTGGAGTCAAAGCCCCGCTTTCTTCTGGGCTGCATGACCTTGAGAATGTGTCACTCTTCCTCTGTGAGCCTCAGTCTCCTCATCTGTAAAATGGACATAGTCATGGCGCCTGCCCAATGGGACTGTTGTAAGATCAAGCAGGCAAGCTCTTAGCACAGCCTCAGCAAGCCTCAGCTTCTGTGGTCATCAGTATACCAGGACCACTCTGAGTTGAACTGTTCAAGCTCTGGGTCTCTCGACAACTGGCTGTGTAACCTTGGGCAAATTACTTCACCTCTCTGAGCTTCAGATTCCTCATTTGCAAAACTGAGGCCCCATGTTCTATCTAAACGGGTTGTACTGCATATTAAATTCTGGAAATAACTACCTAAGGCAGCTTGGAGCAAGAAAGAGGACAGGCAAGAAGGGCCATAGAAGGAAGGTACTGGATCCCCAAAGCTGAAAGATGATTTACCTGGTGGCTGTGAGGAGGGAAGGTCAGCCTGACAGAGGACACAGAAATATCCACTGCTTCTTTTTTTAGGGAGTGGGGGGCACAGAGTCTCGCTCTGTCACCCAGGCTGGAGTGCAGTGGCGTGATCTCGTCTCACTGCAACCTCCACCTCCTAGGCTTAAGTGATTCTCCTACCTCAGCCTCCATAGTAGCTGGGATTACAGGCACCCGCCACCACACCCAGCTAATTTTTGTATTTTTAGTAGAGACGGAGTTTCTTCACCATGTTGGCCAGGCTGGTCTCAAACTCCTGACCTCAAGTGATCCTCCCACCTCAGCCTTCCAAAGTACTAGGATAACAGATGTGAACCACCACGCCCAGCCAATAGCTTCTAAACTTGAGTAGCCCCAGCATCTTCCCCGTTGGGCTTGTTTTTACATCTGCTGGTAGAATCAACACTCTTTGGGAACATATGGATCTATGGACTTTGCTTAAACATATTCAGAATCCAAGATGTCATTTACCAAAAAAGCACACGAGGGATAAATATCCCTCAACAGCAGAATTCTTTATTTTACAGAAGCATTCACTAGGAAATTCCTTTCAATGTTATGCGTCCCTCATGTACGTAATATGCTACTTGATTTACAAATAAGGCAGTGTCGTGCAGAGGTAAAGGGTACAGTTATGGGAGCAAGATCACTCCCCACCCAGCCCCAGGTACCCCGATTCTGCCAATTACCAGCTGCAAAACTTTATATCCCTTTGCCTCCATTTCCTCATGTGTAAAAGGGAGATTCTCGTACATAGTATCTGTTTCACCTACAGGTTGCATGAAGAATAAACAAGATAACTATAGATTGCATGAAGATAATTCTTGTAAAGAAAACTTTACCACACAGTAAAAGCACAATATACATGGGTAGTATTCCTTCCAATACCATTTTCTGAATGGCTTCTATGTGTTTGGTGCCATCTGCCCTGTGTCTGCCTTCGTAGAGCCTAAACCGGGGATGTGGGCTATGGATGTAGAAACAGGCAACAAATAACATAAACAAGATGATTACATGTTGTGATCATAGCTATGCCCAAAACCAGCAAGATGCTAAGAGAGAGAACTGCGTGGGCAACTACTTGCAAATGTCCGGTTTGGAAAGCCTCACTGTGGAGGTCACATCTAAGTGACAGATGAGAAGGAGCCAGTGAGGACAGTGGGGCTGCAGCCATTCATTTCAAACATGAAGGTGCACATGCCTCCTGTAGGATCCAATCCGGCAGGTCCGGGGTGGCCCTGAGTGTCTGCTTTGCTTTGCTTGCTTGCTTTTTCTTTTCTTTTCTTTTCTCTTTTTTTTTCTCTTTTCTTTTCTTTTCTTCTCTTCTCTTTTCTTTTTCTCTTCTCTTCTCTTCTCTTTTCTTCTTTTCTCTTTCTTTTTACAGAGTCTCACTTTGTCATCAGGCTGGAGTGCAGTGGCACGATCTCAGTTCACTGCAACCTCCGCCTCCCAGGTTCAAGTGATTCTCCTGCCTCAGCCTCCCAAGTAGCTGGGACTACAGGCATGTGCCACTACGCCTGGCTAATTTTTGTATTTCTGATAGAGACAGAGTTTCACCATGTTGACCAGGATGGTCTTGATCTCTTGACCTCGTGATCTGCCCGCCTCAGCCTTCCAAAGTGCTGGGATTATAGGCGTGAGCCATCGTGCCTGCCCTTGCCTTTCTAACCAGCTCCCAGGGCTGCCAGTGCTGCAGGATCACACTGTGAGTGGCCAAGGACTAGCAGAGGACAGAGGACAGAGGCTGGATCCAGGTCCACATGGCAGAGTACCTTGAAGGCAAGGGGGGAGTTTGAATTTTATTCTCAGGATAGTAGGAAGCCAGACAGAGGAGTGACATGACTGAAGGATGCTTCTAGAAACTCATTTTGGCTGCTTCGTAAAGACTTGTTGGGGCCAGGGCAACCCGGGAGAGACCAGGTTGGAAACTGATATCGTTGTCCAGGTGACAGTGGCTTAGACAAAGGTGGTAGTGATGGCAGAAGCAGGAAGTAGGTGGATTCGAGACCTCTGGACAGGTAAAATCAACCGCACTTGCTGAGGTGTTAAATAAAGCCATCCATCATAAGATAAGATATGTGCTTATCTTAATTTTTAAAAACTCAATAGTATAGAGTAGTAGCTCTCAAGCAGGGGTGATCTTGCCCTCCCATGGGACATGTGGCAATGTCTGGAGACATTTTTGGTTGCCCCAGCTGGGAAGACGCTACTGGTATCTAGTAGGTAGAGACCAGAGATGCTGTTACACTACCTACATTGCACAGCACAGCACCCCCAGCAAAGAATTACCTGCCAGCATGTCAGTGGAGCCAGGGTAAAGAAACCTTGGGTAGAAGTACATGAAGGCAGCAGGCGCGGTGGCTTATGCCTGTAATCCCAGCACTTTGGGAGGCCGAGGCAGGCGGATCATGAGGTCAGGAGATCGAGACCATCCTGGCGAACACGGTGAAACCCCGTCTCTACTAAAAATACAAAAAAATTAGCCGGGCTTGGTGGCAGGCACCTGTAGTCCCAGCTGCTCGGGAGGCTGAGGCAGGAGAATGGCGTGAGCCTGGGAGGCGGAGGTTGCAGTGAGCCGAGATCGCGCCACTGCACTCCAGCCTGGGCGACAGAGCAAGACTCCGTCTCAAAAAAAAACCAAGAAGTACATGAAGGCAGAAATGTCCTGCCTGCCCCACCCCCATCTGACCCCCACAGCCCAAAGATAACTACTGTTCCCAGTGTGCGTGATGGTCCAGACTTTGTTCTGTGCATATGCGCAGATTTCCTGTAAGCCTCCTCACCACTGAAGTAATGCTTGGGAAATGCTCAAAACTTAGGAGCCCTGAGCCCGCCATAGGAAAAGACATCTGTTCATTTTGTCAAATCCGTTCTATTCCTACCCCATGCGGAAGGTTACTGCCACGTTGCCCAAAACTGTATTCATTCTATCAGTTGTGATATTTTTTCTTTTCTCCAAAGAACCCTCCAAAACTTGCTATCCTTGTGACCTAGGCAGCCTTCTCTAACTGGGACTAACTCATGAAACCTGAGAATTTCAGTGCAGGAAGAAATGTTGGGATAATATAGTCCTACCCAAGTTCTTACTGTACAGGTGGGAAAGCTGAGGCCCAAGACTTCTTGGAAGCGGGGAAATCCCCTTATAATAAGTAGTCTCTTCTTCATTTACTGGGACATTAATTTCAGATTTTCAGTGTAATGCACAGTTATGGCTTATGTTTCTGATTTTTTTTTTCTTGGTCATGTCTATGTGTGAGGTTGGTTACAATGGCTGACAAAAGGAACATTCTTAACCTTGTACTTCCTAAGTGCTGTGACAGGTGGTCTCCAAAAGATGGGAGGAATTTTGCCAGTCTGCGAACTTGAACTCTGTAGTCTGGGAAGACCGGTTGAATCTCTTTTCACTGGCTGAACTGAGCGTCCTCTTCACGTACCCATCCGTGGGTACCGCAGCTGCGCAGAAGTCAGCTTTGAGTTCAAGCTTACACGTGGAATGCTGCAGCCTGTGGCCATCCTCCCGTTATCCATGCTGTCGTCCCTTTAAAGGCCCCCAGAGATCTCCAAGTGAAAAGAACCATGTCAACCCCATTAGAACCCCAAGCCAGGACTCTGCAGGTCAGGGAGGCCGACTCCATGGCAGCAATGAGGGCCCCAATAGCTGGAATCCAGTCCCGCCATCCAGTGCCCTGAGCCCAAGGGAGGGACACTGCCCCCTCGTCCCACTCAGCCAGTAGAGAGAGGCGGGAGTCTCTTGAGAGGCTTAGGAAGGCACCCTGGGAAGCCTCCGTCCTTATTTTCCCAGACCCCCCAGGTTGGGGGTAAAGGGCGTGAGGGAGTCTGGTCTTTGATTCTTTGGCACTGGGGAGCCATTGACTGTTCTTAAACAGGGAGTAATCAAATAGAAAATGGCTATTCCAGGAGGATCAAAATGGCAGAGTGTGCTGGGTGCATTGGATGGACAGGAAGGACGGGGAAGGAAGCCCGTAGGTACGGTGAGGAATAAGAGTCTACCCCAGAATGGCAGCAGTGAAAACAGAAAAGGGGGAAGAGATGGGCATTTGTGACTAATGGATGTTTGTGACTTGACTGATTGAGGGAGAGCCAAGGCTCATAGATGACCTCCGTTTTGACCCCAGATGAGGAAAATGGTGACTCTGCCGATGCGGGAAATGGGCAAAGTTTACTTAGCCTCTCCCAGCCTCACTTAAGACATCTGTAGAATGGGGTTGTGTGGTGGGGAGGATTAAATGAGACTGTGCATGGAAATTAACCCAGGCCTGAGGGGAGTGGCAGGCACTAGGACCATGAAGAGCCTTACGAGCAGGGCTGTATCCTGGGGGGCCATAGGGAGCCATGGGGGGATCTTGCCTGAGGGTGGGATGGTCACATTTACCTTTTGGAAGGACCTCTCTGAGAGCAGTGGAGAGACGGCAGGCCGGGGGCAGGGAGACCACCGCGGAGGCCTTTGCAGTCCGTATCCAGGTGAGGTGTGGGGTTGGTCCAGACCAAGCAGAAAGTGGGGGAACGTCCTGAAGCGGGCCGGCTTCGTTGTGTGCCTCCTCCCCTTTGTGCTTGGGGAAAGCACTGGGAGGAATGCGAGGTGGCTAGCATGTGTCCCGGCAACCCCACTGTCGGGGGGGCTGTGTGTGACTAATGGACCATCTCTACACAAACCCCGCACTGGGCCAGCCCTTCCAGCAGCTGCAGGACAACAGAGGCTGAGCTGTTTGACCAGAGAGGCCACAGCTATCCAGTGGGAGTGTGCGGCCCCAGTCAGAGTCACCCT
This sequence comes from Macaca thibetana thibetana, assembly GCF_024542745.1. Lineage (NCBI taxonomy): Eukaryota > Metazoa > Chordata > Mammalia > Primates > Cercopithecidae > Macaca > Macaca thibetana. Next base: position 13,907,389 of record NC_065578.1, read on the forward strand.
CCTTCCAACACAGCACCCCTATCCCCCAACCCTCGATCCACCCCTCCCCGAGTTGGATCCCCATCCCCCCATGCCTCCTCGGGGGCTGGATCTTAATTCACCCTGTTCCCACCACTCTGCCCTCATCTCTTCCTCCCCTGAGCTTCCGCGGGTCGCCTGCACTTCTGCTCGCTTTTCCCTCATCTGTGCTGTCCGTGCCTCTCTGTTCCTTCCTGCCCTTGGCCCCTAGCATGTGGTCTCACTGCGGCTTCTTCTCTCTTTGCCCATCTTGGGCATGCAGGAGGCTGAGGGCAGAGGCTGGTGATGTCTGTAGGTCCTAGCACCATGCGCGGCCCATGGGGAGGAGATGGAGCCCCAGGGGCTGTCTGCCTGCTCGTCAATCCATCTCTGCTTCCTTTCTTTTGTCCTGTATCTGTCTGCTGGACGTGGATCATAACCTTGACCATAACGTTTTCAAGGGCAGGCCTGGTTCTTCCACCCTCTATTTCCTGCTGACAGCCCAGCGGCATTCCCACCGTGGTGATTTATGACCCTCTCTGTGGGGTGGCGTCTTCTAGGGCAGTGGCCTAGGACATGTTTTCCAACTTGCAGCCCTGGGACTCTGTCCTTCTTCCCTCACTGCTGAGGCCACAGCCCTCTCTCGGTGAGTGATCTTAGCAGCCATCCTCAACACACTCCGGCCAAGGAAGGAGCTCTGATAAAACCCTCAGACCCTGACTATCAGCCCCCATGCCCGAGCCCCCATTTTGCAGGTGTGAGCGACCTGACTGTGCAAGCTGAGAGGATGCATGGGCACAGGTGGCATTAGCTGCTCATGCTGTTGGCACCAAGCTGGCCTCAGAAAAGGGGTGTGTGTGTGTGTGTTACTGTTTTAGTCACTTATTTCATTTAAAAATTTTTGTTAGGTGTAAGAGTGGTTTTGGTTCATACAACAGAAACGTTGCCAGGTCCAGCTGGATTTCTGGGTCCAGTGGTACCCTCTGGAGTCTCTCTCAATCTCCACCTCGGCTTACATTAGCTCCCTGCTGGTCCCCTCCTCAGGCAGCCTTTCCCCTTGCGATGACAAGATGGCCACCAGCAGCTCCAGGCTGCATCCCGTCCTTCCTGCAAACCCAGAGGGGCAAGGAAGTCTCAGTGTTTCCCCCAAAGCAAAGAACTGAGCCTCACTGGTTCTGCCTGGGCCATAGCCCCACCCCCCTGAACACAGAAGAACTGATTGGCTAGGCCTGACCATGCCCAGCCTTAGAACCTGCAAGGAAGAGGCCCTGCCTGGTAGGCAAGCACATGGCATGGCCACCACATCACCTGAGTGCTCAGCAAGGTAACCCTGGGCAGCCCAGCTCACCCAGCCCAGCATGGCCATACCCCGGAGCCTCCAAAAGCCCTTGTGGGGAATCACTTGTGCAACAGGCTTGGATAGCTTTACACTCCAGAAAGACAATAGCATTCTACTTGAAGGGTGCCTGCAGTGACTTCTTTTCTGATAACAAGAATCATTCCTCAGTTTACCTGTTTGGGACATTCCTATTTGGTGTTAGGCTTTTGTAAACAGAGGGCATACCTGTGGGGGACCTGGCACTGGGTCATTTCCCCGAGATGCCATTGCCATGTGTCCCCCAGGACCTGGGTGACTTCTACATCACTGCCTGTGACCTCAACTCTCTTCCTTCCTCTTACAGCAGGGACGAGACGAGATCACAGCCAGGGAACATTGGGATGATTCCATTTACAAAGATGATGTTTGTTGAATGGATGTCTGGAGAGAGCCAGCAGCCAGAGGTCAGCAGCTTTGCTCTGCCCCTCCAGAGCCCACCCTCACTGCAGTACCATCCAATCATCCTTGCCCAGCTCACAGGGGGCACTCAGGAAATAGTGGCTGATATTTGGTCATTATGTATATTTTTGGAGACAGAATCTCGCTGTGTTAGCCAGGCTGGAGTACAGTGGCGTGATCTAGGCTCACTGCAACCTCCGCCTCCCAGGTCAAGTGATTCTCCCACCTCAGCCTCCCAAGTAACTGGGATTACACGCACCCTTCACCACACCCGGCTAATTTTTCTATTTTTTTTTTTTTTTTTTTTTTTTTTTTTAGTAGAGACAGGGTTTCACCGTGTTGGCCAGGCTAGTCTTGAACTCCTGACCTCAGGCGATCCACCCACCTCGGCCTCCCAAAGTGCTGGTATTACAGACATGAGCTACCATGCCCACCCATTGTCATTACTATTGTTATTGTGCTGGTTGTTCAGCCTGGAAGTTTCTCCAGGCTCAGGAAGCCGTCTTGACCCTTGCTGGCCTTCACCCCTCTGGCTGCCTCCATTCCATGCCTAAACATGTGGAGTTACAATTCCTTAGCTCATCGTTTGGATCTAAACACCCCAGAGGGTAGAGATGATGCTGGTGTAGCTCCTGGCCTGAGGGAACACTCACTGATGTACCAGAGGCTGGGACACTCACCATGGGGCTTTCAGGAGGATGATCTGGGTTTGAATCTGCACAGTGCTGTTTATGAGCCTGTGATCTCCACTCCCTTCCCTCCTCTTACAGCAGGGACGAGACAGCAGCCAGGGACTGCTGGGCTGACTCCATTTACAAAGATGACGTGCAAAATGTCCAGCTTGGTGGCTGGTACCGGGGCAGGGCTCCAGGCCTGTGGGTTGAGATTCGTCTGTGGAGCCCAGAGAGGGCAGAGACTTCCTGGACATAAGGCTTCAGGCAGCCCCGCGAGCCCTGGATTGCAGGGGCTGACCCAAGGTGGCCGAGAGGCCTTTCCAGCATTCAGCCTTGACCCCTGTCTTCCAAGGCAGGTTACTTAAGACAGTGGCATTTGTCTTTGCTACTGATGGCCTGGGACAACCCCTCGTCCCCTTCCCTCTCTCTGTCATTAGCAAACCTCTGCTTCTGACCTTAGATAAAGGAGTGCTTTGTTCATGGAACTGGTGTGTAGATGAAAAACTCCTTCTTTTAGAGCAGGGCTTGGGGGCCGGTGAGAGACAGGATTTTAGAGGGGTTGAGAGGATGGACTCCGGACTCACTATCTGTCTCACAGCCGAGCTCTGCTACTTATTAACATGAGGCTTTGGGCAGGTTAAGGAACCTCTCTGGGCCCGAGTGTCTGTGACTCTAGCATGGGATTGGCAGTGGTGGCTGCTTCGTGATGACATGAGGTCATCCAGGCTCAGAGGAAGCATTTGATGCGTGTTAGCTGTTCTGAGCACGATGTGAAGATGCATGCTTTTAAAAACGAAGGCCCTCTGATCAGATGTGCACCCCTCCCAATTTGGAACCTGACACACATTGTCTAGATCCACTTAAAGCTGCAAGAGCCCTGCTGCCAGATACCGGGGCAGGGAATCTTACCCTGGGAGACAGTCCAGGAAAAGCCAGTGAATTCCCTTTAAATTATACAGGATTGTGCCTGTGGCCCTTGTGGTAGGTTAAATAATGCCCCCCACCCCACCCCCAAAAGATCTACATCCTAATCTTAGAATCTGTGACTATTTACATTATATGGTAAAAGGTGTGATTAAGTTAAGGCTCTTGAGACAGGAACATGATCCCGGGTTATCCAAGGGAGCATGATGTAGTGCCAAGAGTTTTTTGTTGTTGTTGTTGATTTTTTTGTTTGTTTGTTTGTTTTTCTGAGACAGAGTCTCACTCTGTCACCAAGCTGGAGTGCAGTTGTGCTGTCTCAGCTCACTGCGACCTCTACCTCCTGGGTTCAAGCAATTCTCCTGCCTCAGCCTCCCCAGCAGATGAGATCACAGACACATGCCACCACACCCAGCTAATTTTTTGTATTTTTAGTAGCGATGGGGTTTCACCGTGTTAGCCAGGATGGTCGTGATCTCCTGACCTGGTGATCTGCCAGCCTCAGTCTCCCAAAGTGCTGGGATTCCAGGCGTGAGCCACCGCGCCTGGCCCCCCAAGAGTTCTTATAAGGAGGAGGCAGGCAGGCCGGAGTCAGAGAAGGAGGTGTGGTGACCAAAGGAGAAGCCGGAAGGATGTGCTTTGAAGGTGGAAGAAGGTTCCAGCAGCCAACAAGGGCAGGTGGCCTCTAGAAGCTGGAAGAGGCAAGGAAATGGATTTCTTCCCTGAAGCCTCCAGAAGGCTTTAGGGAAGCCCTTGGTCACCTTTATTGTAGACCTCTGACCTCCGGAACGACAAGTTGGTGGCAGTTTGCTACATCAGAAGTGGCTGGGGAAGCAACATGAAATTAACACAGCCCTTCTTGGGGAGGTGGGTAGCCATTTATCAGGTTTTCACCCACGTAGAGTCAGCTGAAGAACAGTCACTGGTCCCAGTCACCCCACCTGGCCCCTGGAGGCCCCTGCTGGGAAGAGCAGCCACCACTGCCATTCCCATGCTAGAGGCACAGACACTCACGCCCAGAGAGGTTCCTTCATCTGCCCAAAGCCTCATGTTAATGAGTAGCAGAGCACGGCTGTGAGATGACTGCCAATTTCCCTTCCTCCTCCTCGGCCTAGATCACTCATCCTAAATGCAAATGTATTTTCAGTAGTCATTGCTTTTTTGAAGTTTGCAAATCTTTTATATTTCCAGCTGTTGAGATAGTATTTTTGAGAGCTGATGTTACTCTAGCGGCAAAACCAGAGCCAGCTGTTAAGCAGCCAGAAAGCTACGGTAATTGAATAGCATGACCATTTCTCTTTTAGCACGTTTTTCGTTTTTCTCTTCTAGAAGTTGTAGGCATCTATTTACTTTGATTATCTGTCGTCTTAGTGAAGCTGCATCTACAACAGTCAGGTTATCCGATGTCCCTTCAGTTGTTGCGTCTGTATTTGAAATGCCATACCTGACGTCGTCATGATGAGGATTAGAAGTGGCGGGAGCAGGCCCGCCACACAACATGGGGAGAGAATCATTTCTGACCAGCTGTCCATTTTGATGAACAGCATTTTCACTCATAGACCGTGCTCTCTTTAGTCTGCCGACTGCACAGGTTTCTTCATTTTCAGGGGTTGTGGGAGATCTTTCTAAATCTAGAAAATCTAGTGGTCCTTCACTTAGCGTGAGTACATAGGTGGTGTTTTTAGCGCCAGGGGTTTAAAGGGAGTTGATTGAATAAGGTCAAGATCTGCTGGTCTTGAAAGTGGAATATCTTCATTATTTCTTGCAACACCAACCCTCTCCAGAACCTGCATGATCACACTAGCATCTGGAACACAGCATTTGGCAGTGCTACTCTTTTTTCTTCCTTCCTTCCTTCCTTCCTTCCTTCCTTCCTTCCTGGACAGAATATTGCTCTGTCGCCCAGGCTGGAGTACAGTGGCATGATCTACTGGCTCACTGCAACGTCCGCCTCCCAGGTTCAAGCAATTATCTGCCTCAGCCTCCCAAGTAGCTGGAATTACAGGCGCCCACCACCACACCCGGCTAATTTTTGTATTTTTAGTAGAGACGGGGTTTCCCCATCTTGGCCAGGCTAGTCTTGAACTCCTGACCTTGTGATCGACCCGCCTCGGCCTCCCAAAGTGCTGGGATTACAGGCGTGAGCCGCCGTGCCTGGCCAGTGGTGCTACTTTTAACTTTTCTGGGACCCTCATTCGCTGACCAATACTTTCGGTCTCTTGCATTTCGTATTGAATTCAACTGATTTCTGCCATCTCAGCAGCAGTGGGAGAAGGAAATGCTGCCCCACTCACAAATGTGTACCACCTACTGCTTGCTGTTTGTCACGTTTTGCTTCTGCGCTTCATACTAAATCCTTTGACTTGCTTCAGTGTGCATGTGCTGGATTGAGAGCCACTTTTGTTCCCCTGGGCCCATAGGAGGGTCCCAATGAGGGCCGCCGCTCACCGGCTCCCGAGGGCGTTCGGTCGGGTGCTCTCAGAGGTCGTTGGCCGAGCACGGAGGCGCCAAGGCACAGCACTGGCATAGCAGCCCGCAGAGGGCCCCTCTGGGGAGGAATCTGAGAAGCCCACAGAACAGCCTGCCCTGTCACTTTGGGGGTTTCTAAATTAGAGCCATTCCAGGTGGCCCATGGAAGTACCTCCCCTAGTCCCCAATTGCACCTGCTGCGGACCCTAGGCCTCCCTCTCCAGGCTGCCACTGCCTGTCTTTGTGGGGAAACTGGCTGCGGTTCCTGCAGTGGGATGGATATGGGCCCTTCTGTCTTGGGATAAACCTTTCAGGAGCTGCTTGAGATCACAGGCTGGCACCTAACTTGGAGTTATCATTCACACACCCAGAATGGCAACAGCCCTGTGGCACTGTTCTCTGGCCTCCCCAGGCTTCCCACAGCAAATGACAACAACAGCCTGTTGTGTGCCTGTCCCCTGTGCCGGACCTGGACTCTCAGAAGTGGCTGGGGAAGTAGACAGCATTTTCTTTTTATTTTTTCTTTTTCTTTCTTTTTTTGAGAGAGTCTCACTCTGTTGCCCAAGCTGGAGTGCAGTGCCGTGATCTCCACTTACACTGCAATCTCCATCTCCTGGGTTCAAGTGATTCTCCCGCCTCAGCCTCCTGAGTAACTGGGATTACAGGTGTGCACCACCACACCTGGCTAACTTTTGTTTTTTGGGTTTTTTTGTTTGTTTGTTTGTTTGTTTGTTTGTTTTTTGAGACGGAGTCTCGCTTTGTGGTCCAGGCTGGAGTGCAGTGGCCGGATCTCAGCTCACTGCAAGCTCCGCCTCCCGGGTTTACGCCATTCTCCTGCCTCAGCCTCCCGAGTAGCTGGGACTACAGGCGCCCACCACCTCCCCCGGCTAGTTTTTTGTATTTTTTAGTAGAGACGGGGTTTCACCGTGTTAGCCAGGATGGTCTCGATCTCCTGACCTCGTGATCCGCCAGTCTCGGCCTCCCAAAGTGCTGGGATTACAGGCTTGAGCCACCGCGCCCGGCCTTTTTGTTTGTTTTTTTAGTAGAGATGTGTGTTTTTTTTGTTTTGTTTTGTTTTTTTTAGTGGAGATAGGGTCTCACCATGTTGTCCAGGCTGGTCTCGAACTCCTAACCTCAAGGGATCGTCTCGACCTCCCAAAGTGCTGGGATTACAGGCGTGAGCCACTGCGCCTGGCCACCATTTTCTTTTTAACAGATGAGGAGATGAAGTGCATTGCCAAGGGGTGTACAAAATTAAATCTATATCACACAGACTCCAAAATCCATCTATATTCCACTCTACTGCTAAGCCAACTACTGATTTCACTCAACAAATTCCACCATACCACGGTGCTGCACTACTCCTTCATTCAACAAACATCTGTTAAGCTCTTCTGGTCTGTGCCAGGCTTGTTCTTGGACTAGAGAGAGCAGTGAACAAAAATGACAAAAATTCACACCCTTAAAAGCTTACCTCCTGCAGCCACACTTTCCAACAGAAATAGAATTCGAGGCCCATATATAATTTTAAATTTCCTGGTAACCACACCTTTTTTAAAAAAGACGAAGAAACAGGCAAAATGAATTTTAATAATATATTTAGCTTGATATGTTCAAAATATGTCATTTCAACATGTAATATAAAAATGTTAGTGAGGTGTTCTTCCTGTCCTCCTAAGCCTCAAAACTTGACGAATGCTAGTTCCCTCTGGCCACCCGTCAGCAAGCCGGGTGTGATTGTCGTCAGGCCACCTGGTGGAGCTCAGCCCCCCATTCTGTCCACCAGTCCGTTCCTGCCACGTGCCCCTTGGGACTGCACTGGCCACAGCAGTGGACTCCGTGGCTCCCTGTTGCTGTGGAATTGGGGAACCAGCATTTCTCTGTGGATTTAGAGAGGTGCTGGGCCTCAGCTCAGAGGGCTAGGTTAATGCAACCCTCAGTTTGTACCTTGTCCTTGTTAGTGGGCTTTACAGAGCCGCTTCCTATCTTTTCGTTGTTATTCTTTTATTCCTCTTTTCTCCCCTCTCCCATTCCATCCAGGGCACCCATCCTAACATGTTCCACGTGCCTCTTGTTGGCTGTGGTCTTGTACATTGTGTCTTTCTCATTTCCCTGGATGATACTGGGTTCTGTCCCATTCTGATTGGCTATCCCCTACCTCACTTTTTTCAGCCAGCAATTTTATTTTCCCAACCATAAATTCAAGAGCTCACCTGCAGCAACACCATCCAATGGAAAGAATTCAAGACCCATATATGATTTTACTTTTTCTTTTTCTTTTTTTTTCTTTTTTTTGAGACAGGGTCTCGCTGTGTATCACCCAGGCTGGAGTGCAGTCGTGCAATCTCTTCTCACTGCAACCTCCACTGCCCAGGCTCAAGCAATCCTCCCACTTCAGCCTCCGAAATAACTGGGACTACAGGCACTCACCACCATGCCCAGTTAGTTTTTTGTCTGTGTATTTTTTGTAGAGATGGGGTTTCGTCATGTTGCCCAGGCTGGTCTTGAATTCCTGAGCTCAAGCAATCTGTTGACCTCAGCCTCCCAAAGTGCTGGGATTACAAGTGTGAGCCACTGCACCAGCCTGCCCCATATATAATTTTAAATTTCCTGGTAACCATATATTTTTATAAAATGACAAAGAAACAGGAAAATTAATTTTAATAATATATTTTACTTGATATATCCAAAATATGTAATCAACATGTAATTAACATAAAAATGTTAGTGAGATTTTTTTTTTTTGTCCTGATAAGCCTTGGCAATCTGGTGTGTGTTTTACACTTTAATAGCACATCCCAATGCAGACTGACCACATCTAGAGTCCCATAGAGTTTATTGGGACTCTCTTGTCCCCAAAGTTTGTTCCCATGAGTCCCCCACCCTTATTCATCTTCTCTAGGCTACCTCAAAGGAACTGGTTTTGCCCTCATTCTCTAGGATGTTCTAGATTCTTCTCTGAGTCCCTTGATGAGTCTCTTGACTCATTGATTCTTCCTTGAGTTATGAGATTACTACCTGCTGGGGCTTGCCACATCACATGTCACTTTGTCCTCACATCACCCCCGTTCTGAGACTCAGGGAAGAGCTGGCCCAGGGTTGCACACCTAGTGGGTACTGAGCCTGATTCCAGACTCCAGCAGCCCGAGCACAGAGCCCAGCTCCTAACGGCATCTGCTGCCCAACTGACTGCCCTCGGCCTTGACCCAGCAGGATTCCCAGGAGACGTGGCTTGTGGGAAAGAAGCCCAAGCAGTCCTGGCTGAGCTACTTTTTCTGAGATGTGTTGAGAGTGTCAATTATGTGTGGGTCCTCAGAGACCTGCAACTCAGTGGCTTACTCAAGGCAAAAAGTTCTCTCCCCCTCACTTAAAAGATGGAGGCGGCCGGGCGCGGTGGCTCAAGCCTGTAATCCCAGCACTTTGGGAGGCCGAGACGAGCGGATCATGAGATCAGGAGATCGAGACCATCCTGGCTAACACGGTGAAACCCCGTCTCTACTAAAAAATACAAAAAACTAGCTGGGCGAGGTGGCGGACGCCTGTAGTCCCAGCTACTCCGGAGGCTGAGGCAGGAGAATGGCGTGAACCCAGTAGGCGGAGCTTGCAGCGAGCTGAGATCCGGCCACTGCACTCCAGCCTGGGCGACAGAGCGAGACTCCGTCTCAAAAAAAAAAAAAAAAAAAAAAAAAAAAAAAAAAAGATGGAGGCAGTCCTCAGCCCTGAGTTTTCATTTGCTGTGTGTGCATCTCACTCACTGCATGGTGTGCACCTAGCTCATCCACCCATCCATCCCCCACTCAGAGACACCCAGACTGCCTCCAGCCATCTGCAGTGGACAGCCTCACCCGCGGCCCCTGCATGGGATGTGAACTCAGGTGGAGACCTGCCGTGCTGTGCCAAAGTGAGCTTGGACTACTTTGCAACAGGGCCAGAGTGGGCTTGGACCATTTTGCAACAGCCAGTTGTGCACATCTCCTCCCTACTCTGAGTTCAGTGACATTGTGTCAGTAGCTTGATTGTGGTGGGAGTATTTACACCACAGCGATGGGCAGTGGCAATCACCACAAATCTGGGCTGTGTGTGTATGCATCTGTGTGTGTGTACGTGCGTGCACATGCACACATGTGAAAGAGAGAGGGGGAGGGAGAGAGAGCCAGTTTACCAGCATACCACTGTGATGGGGTATGTGGAGGCTTTGTTTTCTAGAGACATGGTCTCACTCTGTTACCCAGGCTGGAGCGCAGGGTGTGATGATAACTCACCGCAGCCTCAAACTCCTGAGTTCAAGTGATTCTCCCACCTCAGCTTCCTGAATAGCTGGGACTACAAATGTGTGCCACCAGCAAGAGACAAGGTCTTTCTATGTTGCCCCAGGCTGGTCTCAAACTCCCAACCTCAAGCAGTCCTCCCACTTCAGCCTCTCAAAGCACTGGCATTACAGGCATGAACCACTGTACCCACCCTTTAATTTTATTGAACTAAGTGCTTCCAGACTGGTACCAGAATGGCCATCCAATTTTACATGTCATTTCAAAAAAATTGTTTTCCCAATTTCCAATTTAAAGAGATTTGTGAACAAGTATGTGCATTAAAAAACAATGACAACATAATTTCAAGTCACTTAGTAATTCAGCTAGTTGGCCCTGAGATGTAGTGCGGAATTCTAAACATAAGTGTTGACTAGAATTCAGTTTCTAGTTTTGGCATTCTAGGACTCTTTCAAATGCAGGGGACAGAAAACTCAATGTAATGCGTGAGCTCTTATCACTGAGCACGCCAGGGGTTGTTCTTCAGACACATCATGAGGACTCACTCCCTGTCATTTGGTTCTGCTTTGTGCTGTGTTTATTCATTCCCAGGCAGGCTTTCTCTGCCCGCCACTCTGAGCTGCATGTGCAATGGAGGAGTGTCTCTTTCTCAGCAATTCCAGGGAAAGTTGAAATTTGAAACTCACTGGCCCAGCGTGGGTTACGTGTCCATCTTGAAATTATCGCTGTGCCCCAGAGTGTGGGAACGCCCTGATTGGCCAGGCCTGGGCATGTGCCTGCAACCTTGAGCCAGAATCAAGGTCAACCGTATGGACTGAGAATGGGGAGGGCCCTAAAGAAGGAAAACCAGGCACTGTTCCCAGCAGGATGGGAGTGGCTGCTGGGCAGGTAACACAACAGCATCCTCTCAACTTCTCTGGGGTGCTTGAGACTGACCGGTGCCCCTCCGTGTTGGACACCTCCTCCTGTGACCTTCGGACCCTGTGTTTTCAGGGCTTCCTGGCTTCGCTGACTGAAGAGGCCTTCTCTGCATTTTTACCCAGGCCATCTTCTTACCCTGCTTCTGGCTGAGGCAATCTCCAAAAGCCCCGTACTGAATCACTCACCTCATTCCTGCCAAGCGTGCGTTGTGACCAGTGCTCCGATTACGGGCACAGGCTCTGTGTACTCTCTCATCAGGATGGCATCATTATTGGCATTTTACAGATGAGGAAACCAAGGCTCTCAGGGGTGGAAGGAGCAGCTAGTGAAGCAGATGCACACCACGGTCCTTGCCTTCAGCTGCCATAGCCCTCCACTTCCCTGATATAGGCGTGTCTCTGTCACCAGGGCCCTCCAGCTCTGAAACGACGTCCCTTTCCTTGTGGTATCTGCATCCAGCCAGCTGCCACCTTTCCTCCCACAACTGTGGGCCTCTCAGCCTGTGTGGGCAGGCTTAGCTTTGGCTATACATGACAAAAAAAAAAGAAAAATCAGATTCAATAAGATAGACCTTATTTTTCTCTTATGTAAACAGAGTCCAGAGGTCAGCAGTCCAAGGCTGAAAAGGCAGCACCGTGATCCTCAGGGACCTAGGCTCCTTCTGTCTTGTTGCTCTGCCATTCTCTACCTCACACCCCAGTATGGCTGCTTGAGCTCCAACCATCACATCTGCACTAGAACCAATAGGAAGCAGGAAGCAGGGGGAGACATGTCTCTTCATTTAAGAATGCTTCCCTTCCTGAATGTGCCCCACCTGCTTTACACACCCTGCTTATATCCCATTGGCCAGAACTTAGTCACATGCAACAGCTAGTGAACTGCCTAACAGACTGGGTACTGCTATCTTTATTCTAGGAAGTCATGGACAGCCAAGCATCAGCTTACTATGGAGGAAGGGGAACATGGATATTGGGAACCACCAATAGGCAAAATTAATATTACCATTATTTTTTGAAACAGAGTCTCACTGTGTTGCCCAGGCTGGAGTGCAGTAGCGTGATCTCAGCTCACTATAACCTCTGCCTCCCGGGTTCAAGCAATTCTTGGTGCCTCAGCCTCCTGAGTAGCTGGGACTACAGGTGCCCGCCACCACGCCTGGCTAATTTTTGTATTTTTAGTAGAGATGGGGTTTCACCATGTTGACCAGGCTGGTCTTGAACTCCTGACCTCAAGTGATCCGCCTACCTCGACCTCCCAAAGTGCTGGGATCGCAGGCATGAGCCACCCCACCTGGTCAATTGGCAAAACTAAACCACCCTGCTGACCAAATGGAAACGTCAGACCAGTGAATCAGCATGCTGTCTTTTCTTTCTCTGCCTCCAGCACAGGGAGAAGGAGGAAAGAGCAGCAAGCTCACTGTGCCTGGAGGTGAGCTGTACTGGACAGGTGACATCTCACCTCGGCCAGGTCTCTCTGGTGCATTCCTCAGAAGGTCAGCCCCATTTCCGGCCCTTAGCTGGGACCTGTTTGGTGTTTACAGATTGATGCGGCAGGGGGGGGAAAACACCCAAGATGTGTCCAATGAGCCCTGTGAAATCGTTTTCCAGCATGTAAGTTTCACCAGGGCTTCTCTCTAGACAATGAGACTACTTCCGAATGGCATGCTGGCTGTGAAGAAAGTCCATTGTGTCTTTGTTTAGTTCAAGGAGACTTTTTCTTTTTTCTTTTTTTTTGAGACAAAGTTTCATTCTTGTCGCCCAGGCTGGAGTGCAGTGGCATAATCTCTGCTCACTTTAACCTCCACCTCCTGGGTTCAAGCGATTCTCCTGCCTCAGCCTCCTGAGTAGCTGGGATTGCAGGTGCCCACCACCACGCCCGACTAATTTTTTATATTTTAAGTAGAGACGGGGTTTCATCATGTTGGCCAGGCTGGTCTCGAACTCCTGACTTTCAGGTGATCCACCCACCTCGCCCTCCCAAAGTGCTGAGATTACAGGTGTGAGCTACCGCGCCCAGCCAGTTCACAGAGATTTTAAAACCCAGGAGAGCAGATGGTTGTGAGGGTGGGCTAGCCACGGGTCGGGGGAATCATAGTGCCAGCTCTTCCCTGCAGCATCATGTCTTGGCAGCACCAAACACAGATGAGGAAACTGAGGCTCTGAGGAGCGTAAGGAGCAGCTAGTGAAGCAGATGCATGCCAGGGTGCTTGCCTTCAGCTGCCGTAGTCCCCCATCTCCCCAATCTCCATGTTTCTCTGTCACCAGGGCCCTCCAGCTCTGAAATGATGTACCTTTCCCTGTGATATCTGCACACAGCCAGCCAACCACTCTGCTGGATAACCCTCCACGTGGATAACACACTCACCCCTCAACCCTATGAGACCAGTAGTATATCCTAGCTGCCGCTGGGCAGAGGTGGGATTTAGCTCCCTCCTGTGTGCTGATGAGCCCTGACACTTCTCTGTGAAGTGGGGACCATAGCACTTCCTTCCCGGGGTGCTGGGAGATGATGTGTGAAACACATTAGCAATACCATGGAGGTTGTGAGCGCTTGGTCCAGGGTAGATATTTTTTATTACCCAGTGGGAAAGAGGGGCTAAGCGAAGCAAACGTGGGCTGGATTGCATCCCCTCCAAATTCCTATGTTGAAGCCCCCTTTCCCCAGTACTCAGAACGGGATTGCATTTGGAGATAAAGCCTTCACATAGGGGATTAAGATGAAGTAAAGTCATATGAGTGGGTCCTAATCCAATATCACTCGTGTCCTTGTAAGAAGAGGATCACTTGAGCCCAGGATTTCAAGACCAGCCTGGGCCATACTGGGAGGCTCCATCTTTACCAAAAAAAAATTATATATATATATATTATATATATATATATAATTTATATTATATATTATATATTTTAAATATATATTATATATTATATATATTATATATATATATATTATATATATATATATAATTTATATTATATATTATATATTTTAAATATATATTATATATTATATATATTATATGTGATATATAATATATTATATGTGATATATTATATAATATATTATATGTGATATATAGATTTCAAGACCAGCCTGGGCCATACTGGGAGGCTCCATCTTTACCAAAAAAAAAATTATATATATAATATATATATTATATATTTTAAATATATATTATATATCAAATATATTATATATATAAATATATATTAGCCAGGCTTGGTGGCATGCACCTATAGTCCCCAGCTACTCAGGAGGCTAAGGCAGGAGGATTGCTTGAACCTGGATATTGAGACTGCAGTGAACCATGATCATGCCACTGTACTCCAGCCTGGGCAACAGAGTGAGACTCTGTCTCAAAAAAAAAAGAGATTAAGACAGACACACACAAAGGGACAACCACATGAGGACACAGGGAACAGGTGGCTGTCTACAGGCCACAGAGAGAGGCCTCAGAAGGGACCAACCCTGCTCAGAAGGAACTACCTTGATCTTGGACTTGCAGCCTATAGATTTCTCTTGTTTCAGCCACCCTGTCTGTGGTGCTGGTAATATCAGCCCTAGCAAACTAATGCAAACTCTTAATTTCTCCTCCCGTCCCCTTCCCTGCAAGCTGCCACCTTTTAACCTTAATTCCAGTTTTATGATTAAACATCTCAGCGTCAATTATTTACAACACATCCAGATGAGTATCAGAGTTGCAGGGGACTGAATGACTCACACTGGGGAAGCTGGTTCTTATGAAGGGAAAACCACACTAAGAAAAACAGGGAATTGTATCTCCTGACCACAGAGACTGAAATTGACCTAGGGAGTTTCTGGCAGCCGCAGCCCGGGGAGGGTCTCGTCATGGGAGTGGGAGGCCTGGGAGGCGCTGGGCAGTGGGGTGTGCCACAGGCGCCTCATACATGTATATGGCACCTGCCGGCACACAGGCTGTGTACTTACCCAATAGTTGGTTTGATCAGGCACAGTTCCTTCATCCTGATAAAACAAATCGCTCGGAGTGAGGCGTGTCTAGTTTGAATCTTTGCTGCAGCATTCACCATGTGACTTTGAGCAAGTTTCTTAACTTCCCTAACTACAGGCTCCTCTTCTGTGAAATGGGGCTTATTCTAGAAACCTTTTCATCAGCTTGGGAAGTTTAAGCATGATAATAAATAACTGAGAAATTAGACTATGATTATATTAAGTAAATAATATTCGTAATAGACTGTTAAGAAGAGTAAATATAGGCCGGGCGCGGTGGCTCAAACCTGTAATCCCAGCACTTTGGGAGGCCAAGATGGGCGAATCACAAGGTCAGGAGATCGAAACCATCCTGGCTAACACGGTGAAACCCCGTCTCTACTAAAAAATACAAAAAACTAGCCGGGGGAGGTGGTGGGCGCCTGTAGTCCCAGCTACTCGGGAGGCTGAAGCAGGAGAATGGCGTAAACCCGTCAGGCAGAGCTTGCAGTGAGCTGAGATCCAGCCACTGTACTCCAGCCTGGGCGACAGAGCGAGACTCCATCTCAAAAAAAAAAAAAAAGAGAAAAGAAAAGTAAATATATAATAAACACTAAAATTTTATAAATAAAAACAAAACAGAATACATAAAATTAATAAAGAAAAGTAAATATATAATGAATATTAAAATTGTATAAATAAAATAAACAAAATAGAATATATAAAATTAATAGTAATAATAAGTAATAAGTAATAGTAAAGACATGAAAGGCACCCAGCACTGGCACTTTATAGGAGCTTAGGAGAATGTTCACTGTAGTTGCCACAATTCCAAAATGTAACAGGTGGAAAAAGAATCAAGTGTGACAAGTGACTTCCTAAAAATCGGAGGCAGGAAGGAAACCCAGGACTCGAGAAAGCAGCTCTGGCTAACATGCTTCAAGTAGGAAAGTCAGGTATAAAGTGGAGACGAGGGAACGAGGAATGGCGAGGGGAGGGGGACGAGCTAGGCTCAATACCAAAAGCGCTCTTGGCAGCAGGTTTGGGAACCTCTTCTATAGCGAGAGCGTTGCTGCGGCTAAAAAAGAAAATGTCCAGATATGGGCAGGACAAACTTTCTCAAACGGTGTCCTAATCTCCAGAATCACAGCTGGTCTAAGAAAAGTCTGGGAACACGGAGGGCTTGCTTCTGCAGGACTCACGGGCCTGCAGAGGGCTGGCTGGCTGCTCCACGTACCTCGAGTTTTGGCTTAAAAGCCCTCATATAATGAGTACTTAAAATAAACGTCAGTCTTGTCCTGTCGTCAGCACTTTGTAAGTGCAGTGTTGAGCCCCCAGGAAGTGGGGTGCCTGCTGACTCAAGCATGAGAATACCTTTATCAGGTTTTTTTTGTCCCAGCAATGTTAGAACAAGTGTAAACCTGGCTCGTTAGCAGAATCCTGGGTTAAAATGTAAACTTGGTAGAGGAGCACCGCCATGCTGAGCCTCCCTCCGACCTGGCCACACGAGGAAAGGGCGCCTAATTCACCAAGCGATTGGTTTTATCAGGATTGAGAAACGGTGCCTAATCAAATCAACTATCGGGTAGGTAAACAGTCTGTGCCGGCAGGCGCCATACACAGGTGTGAACGGGAACGCCACCTGCAGAAGTTTCCTGGGTCTGCCATAACAAAGTACCCCAAACTTCATGGCTGAAAACAACACACATTTATTGTCTTGCAATAAATGTGTTCTAGAGGCCAGAAGTCCAACCTCAGTTTCATGGGCTAACGTTACAATGTGGGCAGGGCTGGTTCCTCCAGAGGCTCTAGGAGAGCATGTGTCTCCTTGCCTTTTCCAGCTCCTGGAGGCACCTGCATCCCTGCACTCGTGACTCTCTCCTCACATCCTCCTGCTTCCATGATTCCATCTCCTGCTTCCTCCTTTGGCCCTTCTCCTTCCCTCCTATAAGGATACTACTCATTAAATTGGGCCCACCTGGATGATCCAACGTAATCTCCCCATCTCAAGATTCTTAATCATGCCCCAAAAGGCACTTTTGCCATATAGGCTAAAAGTTACAAATTTTGATTAGGACCTGGATATCTTTGAAGACCATGATTCAGCCTCCCATATGCCTGTTCCCAAATTCCAAGAAACACAGGGTGGTGAGCAGCAAAGAACCCTGAGCAGGACCCCGCTTCTTCTCTGCCCCTCACTTGAATGGCCTTGAGTTAGTCTCAGACCCCTTCTGGGCCTCTGTAAAGATGAATGGACGCCCATCTGCCTCCACGGGCCCGTAAAAGATTTCTGGCACAATTAGAGCAGCTACTGTCTGCAGGGCATTGGGTCAAGGCCCTCAATGTATTCACTCATGGATTCTTCAGCTTTGTGGTCCCTGGAAACTGCTGGGCAGGCTCCTGACTTAGAGCCTTGGCTCTGTGGTTCCTTCCTCTGCCTGGAATGTTCTTCCCCTGGTATTCACGTGATTCCTCCCTCACATCCTTCAAATCTCTGCTCAGATATCATTTTCTTGGTGACTGTGTACCTGGCCACCGTTTTGGTTTTTTTTTTTTTTTTTTTTTTTTTTTTTTTTTTTTTTTTTGAGATGGAGTCTTCCTCTGACACCCAGGCTGGAGTGCAGTGGCGTGATCTTGGCTCACTTGCAACCTCCGCCTCCCTGGTTCAAGCGATTCTCCTGCCTCAGCCTCCTGAGTAGCTGGGATTACAGGCATGCACCACCACACCCAGCTCATTTTTGTATTTTTTTTTTTTTTTTTTAAGTAGAGACAAGGTTTCACCGTGTTGGTCAGGCTGGTCTGGAACTCCTGACCTCATGATCCACCCACCTCGGCTTCCCAAGGTGCTGGGATTACAGGCATGAGCCACCACGCCCAGCCTGTTTTTAAAATCGCTACCCACAGCTGTGTTATTTTCTTCTAGCTTGTATTACCTTCTACCATACCACAGGCTCTAATGTGAGCTCTATGGGGACAAGGCCTTCTGTCTGTTTTGATTGTTTCTATATCCTCAGTGCTTAGATCAGGCCTTGGTCCATAGTAGGTGTTCAGTCAATACTGTGTTGGGTAAATGAATAAACACCCGTAATCAAAACTCTGAGGTCGTCACTTATAAACCCAGGGAGGTAGATCCCAGTAAAATTCACTTTGTACAGATGACAGAGCTGAGACTGAGAGCCCTAAGAATTGTCTTGTCTAGGTAATTACTAAGTTACAGAACTGAGATACAAACCCAGCCTCTGATCTGGAGCCCAGGCTCCCAGTCCTACGGCGTGACAGGTGGAGTGTATACTCACCAGCACCCTCTGCAGTCCCTGATTTGATAAATTCTCATCTCTGCCCTTCTCTACTTTTTTTGCTGCAAAATGCCTCTTGGGGAAGACAAACCAAATGAATCCAGTCAGTGTCCAGAACTACCTGTCACACAAGGACAAGTGCAGGGTCCAGATGGCACCGAGGTTCACACGAGCCTGGGTGGCTGCCAGGAACACTGACCACAGGCAGCAACGTGGGACAGGCTCCAGCTTCTCTTCCAGGCCCCCAATCCTCCCACTCTTCAGATTCCAGGGCTAAGCCTCCAAAGTTGTCCGCCTAGGCTGGGTGTGGTGACTCATGCCTGTAATCTCAGCACTTTGGGAGGCCGAGGCGGATGGATCACCTGAGGTCGGGAGTTCAAGACCAGCCTGGCCAACATGGTGAAACCCCGTCTCTACTAAAAATACAAAAATTAGCCGGGTGTGGTGGCGCACGTTTGTAATCCCAGCTACTTGGGAGGCTGAGGCAGGAGAATCACTTGAACCCGGAAGGCAGATGCTGCAGCGAGCCAAGATCACGCCACTGCACTCCAGCCTGGATGAGAGAGCGAGACCTCATTGATGGGAACTCTGCCCTGCCTTGGTGGAAAGGCTGGCTTTTCTGCTGCTCCGTGTGTAAGGACGGCCTAAACAAGGGGGCTTTGTGGACAGGGCTGCCACTTACTAAGCTGAGACTTCGGGCAAGTTTCTCCACCTCTGTGCTTCAGCGTATTCCTTGATAAAATGGACAGAGGTGGGGATAACAGTACCTCCCTTACGTGATTGTTGGGTGGGATAAATGAGCTAAATTGTGTAAAGGGCCTGGTGTGTCAGTGCCCTAACTATGTGCTAGGGATTGGGGGACTAGAGTACTGGGGGTCTGGCTGGTGGTCACAGCCTGTGCTTGCCAGAGTCAGAGGGCTGCGGATGTCATCCCCAGAGACACCGATGGCCGGAGCCTGGAGAAGGTTCGAGGTGTCAGGCTCACACTGGGCTGATGGGGACAGGAGATCTGGATCCCTCAGTGCTATCCTGGCAGAGGAAGACTCTGAAATGTGAGATGTCACATTTCCCAAGAAATACTGAATTCACGTGACTGGGTCCCCCATGCCAGCCTTCTAAATAAGGCTGGACATGAGCCACCTGCTTAGAAGAAAGACACTATGTCAAGCTCCTCAAGAAAAGACGTGTGGTTCATGAACTCGCTGCTTCTGCTTCTGGTCCCTGGAGTCTTCAGGATGAACTTGTCTTCCTTAATTTCTCCAACACTTACATGGATGAGCAAGGACCCTGGTGATGTCAGGTTTTATACAATTCACCAACGTCTCGTGTTTGGAGTTGGGGAGGGAAGCTGCCTCTTTTCTCTGCAAGCCGTGACATATTCTAGAAGATGCCCACGTTCCCGTCACTGTGGGATTACTGAGGCTGAGCCCTCACCCCGGAATACCCCGTTCTCTGACCCCCGAATTCCACCCACAGGAGGCCACAGAGGCCTCAGAGGCCCGCAGAGCTGCGTGTGTATCTTCCTTCTCCCTGCCCTCCTCAAATTGAATCCGTCACTCTTTTTGGAAGCTCTTCAGACATGCTCCATTTTGGCAGTGCTACTTGGTGTTTAAAAGCATGGGTTTTAGAATCAGGCGTACGCTATCCCCGCCTTGTACTCACTGTGTGACCTTAGATAGATTACTTTCCCTCTCGGAACCTGTGTCCTTATCTATAAAATAGAACCAATAACTATTAAATGATGATGCACGTAAAGAGCTCCACAGAGGGCCTGGCACAGAATGGGCATTCAACACGCATTGACTCTTTGACGCTGACTTCCCTTCTGTTAGGAAGAATCGCCTCTCTTCCTGCTGGATTATAGAAGTCCGTCTCACACATCTCTGTGTCCCCCGAAGCCCCTGGCATACAGTAGGGGACCGGGAATTGTTTACATCAAATCTTCAACAAGTCATTTTAAAAGAAATGTTCAGGTCCAGTGACTCACGCCTGGTAATCCCAGCACTTTGGGAGGCTGAGGCAGGCAGATTGCTTGAGCCCAGGAAATCGAGAACAGCCTGGGCAACAGAGCGAGACCCTTTCTCTGCAAAAGACACAAAAATTAGCTGGACATGGTGGTGTGTGCCTGTAGTCCCAGCTCCTTGGGGGCCAAGGTGGGAGGACTGCTTAAGCCTGGGAGGTCAAGGGTGCAGTGAGCTATGATCATGCCACTGCAGCCTGGATGACAGAGTGAGACCCTGTCAAAAAAAGAAAAATAGAGAGAGAGAAGAAAGGGAAGAGGAGGGGAGGGGAGAGGAGGGAAGGGAACATGTACCTGTCAACCCCTCACACTTTTGTCCTGAAACACCTCCGGTGAGGAAGGAGGGAAGGAAGGAAGGAAGGAAGGAGAGAAGGAAGGAAGGAAGGAGAGAAGGAAGGAAGGAAGGAAGGAAGGAAGGAAGGAAGGAAGGAAGGAAGGAAGGAGAGGGAGGGAGGGAGGGAGGGAAACATTTACTTGTCACCCCCTTGCACTTTTGTCCTGAGACACCTCTGGGAACCTGGGTGCCTTGCCCAGAAAGCGGCCCCCAGGGACTCAGCTTCATGGGAACCCGCACAGTGCAGGCACAGGTGGACTTCACAGTCAGCTGGATTTGATTATGAGTCAGTGCCGCTTACCGGCTGTGTGGCCCAGGGCAAATTACTTACCCTGTCCAAGACTCTGAGATGGTGGGGCGGGATCATTCCTTGATGGGTGGCGGTGAGGATCGGGTGAGTTTAGGAATGCACCTGATTCATGCTGAGTATCAGCTGCTGCTGACTTCATGATAGCTACTGTGGGGACTGCCATTCTTGTTACCATTATGCTTCTTACCCTGCCTTGTGTATCACTTAACATCCTTTCTTCTTTTTCCCATCAGCTCTCTCCAGCTGGGCAGCCCTCCTCCCTGCTCCCCTGCCTTTATGCCTCATTTGCACATTGCTTTTTGTCTTTCCTGAGTGCACAGTCTAAAAGATCCCTGGTGCTCTGTTGAAACAGGAACCTGACACCCTTTGACCTTGGTCCGTGGGGAGGTGGCCTGAAACTCCCTCCCAGGCAGGACAGGAGCAGGGGCTCAGCGCCTTTCTTCCTACCCCCACTGCCTGGGACTGGAAATTGTGACAAAAGTGATTGTGGGCTGAAACTTGGCCAAGAGAGCCCCTCTGAATCCGTCCTTTGTGATGTGAATGTAGCACAGCCCGGTGGAACCGGGGATCCCTTTTCCAATTATGCAGCTTGGCAGGAAGAGGTCGGTGCAGGGAGAATGCTCAAGGAGCTCCTTTGTCGCAGGGATTGGTAGCACTGCCAGCCGCCTCCGACTGGCAAGCCCTCCTCCCACTAAAGCCAACTGGGCGGGGCACTTCTGCAACTGCACCTTCGGGGGCCGCAGCACAGAGCTCAGTGGCCCGCGTGAGGGTCTAGATCCAATTCCCGGTTTCTAAACTGTGTCCTGGAGAGTTTTTCTGCAATTCAGCGAGAAGAGGCAGCGGAAGGCCCAGCCATCAATGCTTGGGCCCTTTACCCCGTTTCGGCCTGGGCAGCACTGCCTTCCATGGTCCCATCTTATTTCAGCCGTTGTCTTCATGTTCAAGTTCATGGAGACTCAATCCAGATGTGCCTGGCTGTGATGGCACCACTCAGGTCTCAGCCACTCTGATGTCTGGAGCTGGGTCTACCTCCCCGGCCCCACTCCTCCACACTCAGCGCACGGCCCCTCCCTGCCAGCTCTAGTTGGCCAAGGGTGTGCACAGGAGTGGAAAGAGCCTCCGCCCAGCGTGGAGCGGTAAAGCTAAAGGCTTCCATGTTCCCCTGCTGACTTCCACCTGCAAAGGCCAAGCAACCGCTGAAACCTCCGGGCCACCCGGGAATGCTGATACAGTCACTTTCTCAGGTCACAGTGGAAATCGCATTTATTCTGCATATTTTTCTCATGTTGCCAGCAGATGATTTGCATACGGATACAGGATTTGGGTATCCAGATCTTCCTGCAAGTTAGCTTTGATTAATCCTCTCCCCTTCAGACTTGGACTGGGATTTTCCCCTCATTGATATGAGACATTGGTTAAACTTTTAAACTTGCCAGATATTCATTTGTTTGTTCTATAAATATCTACCAAGTACCCGTTAAGTTCCTGGCATGTGGTGCTGGGGACTGGAGCAGGCAATGAACAAGACAGACAAGAAGCGTGTTTCAGGGAGTTCATACTCCAGTAGGGGAGACAGGGAGCCAACAAGAAAGCAAAAATGAGATTATTACTGACTGCAATGCATTATCATCACCCATGGGAAGGAAAGGCAAGGAACCAAGCTATACTTGGGTCCCCTGAGGGAGGGGACATTTGTGTCAGGGAGGGGGCGTTTCCACTGAGTGGTCAGAGAGGTGCTCACTGAGGAG
Source organism: Macaca thibetana thibetana (assembly GCF_024542745.1). Classification (NCBI taxonomy): domain Eukaryota; kingdom Metazoa; phylum Chordata; class Mammalia; order Primates; family Cercopithecidae; genus Macaca; species Macaca thibetana. The sequence goes on from NC_065578.1 coordinate 13,930,069, forward strand.
GTGGCATTTGAGCTGAGAGACAGAGGTCCCTACTAAAAAGTAGCCAGATAGCCAGGCATGGTGGCTTATGCCTGCAATCCCAGCACTTTGGTAAGGCCGAAGCAGGAGGATCGCTTGAGGCCAGGAGTTCAAGACCAGCCTGGGCAACACAGCAAGACCCCATCTCTACAAAAAGATTAAAAATGAAAACATTAGCTGGGTGTGATGGTGTGCACCTGTAATCCCAGGTACTTGGGAGGCTGAGGCGGGAGGATCACTTGAGCCCAGGAGTTCAAGGCTGCAGTGAGCTATGGGTGACAAAGAAAGACCCTGTCTCCAAAAATAATTTTTAAAAAAATTTTAAATACAGAAATAAATAAATAAGTAGCCAGATGAGAGAGATAGGCGGAAGGGTGTTTTCAAGCAACAGGTATAGCAAGTGCCAAGGCCCTGTGGTAGGAAGTAGTTGGTGCCACTGAGGAGCAGAAAGGAAACCACCGACGGCTGATGAGCAAGAGATATGAGCTGGGACAGCAAGACAGGAGCCTCATCCAGGCTGGTGGGGCTTGAGAGTCATGGCTGAGGAGTTTGGATTTTATGCTAAGAGTAATACGTACACATTGATGGGCTTTTGGACATTCTTGTTACAAACTATTTCAGTCATTCCAAAGAGTATATATAAGATATATGTGAATTGTAAGGAATGGTATAATAAAACGCTCGTGTCCCCTTTACTGTTCCCCTCTCCGGTACCATTCTTCACTCTTCATTTCTCCAGGAGGTAGTGTGTGTGTTTGTGTGTTTGTTTGAGACAGGGTGTCATTCTGCCGCCCAGGCTATAGTGCAGTGGCGTGCTCAAGGCTCAGTGCAGCCTTGACCTCCTAGGTTCAAGCAGATCCTCCCACCTCAGACTCCCAAGTAGCTGGGACTACAGGTGTGAGCCACACACTGGGCTAATTTTTATTATTATTATTTTTTTTGTAGAGACAGGGTCTCACTCTAGTGCCCAGGCTAGTCTTGAACTCCTGAGCTTAAGTGATCCTCCCACCTTGGCCTCCCAAAGTGCTGGCATTACAGGTGTGAGCTACTGTGCCTGGCCAGAACGTAGCCTGAATTTGTCCTGAATTTTAGTTTATAGTTTTCGCATTTCTTCCTAATACTACAAAAATAGAACAATAATCGTTTGGTTTTGCCTGGTTTTGAACTTCATTTAAGTGGACTTCTGCAGTGTGTATTCTTCTGCAGTTTGCTTTTCTATCCAACATTATGTTTGTCAGGATCATCCTCACTGGTGCACGCAGCTGCAGTTTACTCACCTTCACTGCTACGTACATAACAGTCCACAGAGTGACACTGTTGTGGTTTATCCTTTCTCCTGGGACCAATTTCTAATGTTGAACCAAACCCTGCATTCTTGAGATAAACCCAACTTGATTATGACGTGTTATCTTTTTAAAAAATATGGCTGGGCTGGGTGCTCACGCCCATAATCCCAGCACTTTGGGAGGCCGAGGCAAGCGGATCTCCTGAGGTCAGGAGTTCAAGACCAGCGTGGCCAACATGGTGAAACCCCGTCTCTACTAAAAATACAAAAATTAGCCAGGCGTGGGGGTGTGTGCCTGTAGTCCCGGCTACTCGGGAGGCTAAGGCAGGAGAATTGCGTGAACCCAGGAGGCGGAGGTTGCAGTGAGCTGAGATCGTGCCACTGCACTCCAGCCTGGGCAAAAGAGTGAGACTGAAAGAAAGGAAGAAAGAAAAAGAAAGAAAGGAAAAAAGGAAGGAAGGAAGGAAGGAAGGAAGGAAGGAAGGAAGGAAGGAAGGAAGGAAGGAAGGAAGGAAGGAAGGAAGGAAAGAAGGAAGGAAGGAAGGAGGGAAGGAGGGAAGGAGGGAAGGAAGGATTCCATTTGCTGATTTTTGTTTAGGCTGGTGGGTCAGACTTGCCTGTCATTTTCCTCTCCTGCCTTGTCCTTTTCTAGTTTTGGTGTCAAGGTGTATACATTCCTTATAAGATGACCTGAGAGTGTCTCCTCTGATATTCTTCGGAGCACATGTCTAAGATGGGTAATACCATGAAAGAGTTTGACAAATGTTAGCTACCATGTTGTCATCCTTCTGCAACTCATATTTTTTGTATAGAATTCTGGCTTCTTTTGATACCACTTGTCTTGCATAGACACCTACCCTAACCCCTGCCCTTCCCCCCGCCAAAAAAAAAGAAAACACATGCTTCCCCAACATGTAACTCCAATTGCAATGCTCACAGCTTACTTAGAAAGCTGCATCTCTGTGGTTTTTATAGGTGGATCTTTAACTCAAGACTCTAGCATGAAGAGTTGCCTTCAGGCCTGCCCTGAGTCTCCTCAAGTAACAACAGGTAGGTACGTCTCTAACTGGTTAATAATTTTTCTTTAAAAACTCAGATACAGAATCATTCATGTCTCCCTTGGGGCTTCCTCAGACATGAGCAGTGATGGGGCCAACCCCAGGGTCTAGAGGTTGAGTTTGGCCAAGCCAGGACCCCAGACTGCCCACCAAGCCTACTGTGTTTTAGGGACATACTGGAAGCTGTGTGGTCCAAATCCTCTAAGCATAAAATTAGCTTCTTTCCATATTTTTGAAAGGAAAAGAACACCATGCTAAATATAGCTTGGGCGCTGTCCAGGGTCAACAAGTCAGGAACAGGACAAACAGCTGACCAGCTGCCCCGCTGGAAGCTGGGTTTCTACAGACCCTATAGACCCATCAAGGTCATGGTCCCCAAAGAGAGGGCTGAACTTGAAGAACAAGTTTATGCTACCGTTGCACACGTAACCCTGCCATGAACTCAAAAAACCAAAACTATTTTATGAAAGCAACACATAGATATTTCTGTTTTCTAATTCTTATTCTCCCAGTAACAAAAAGAAAACAAAAATCATGGTTAATCCCATCACACAAAGAAAATAACTATAAACATCATCATATATAATTCAAGTGTTGTGAAACTTAGTATGATACATTCAATAGTGTTTCTCAACCTTTTCTCCCACCTTGCCCTTCCTGAGAAGTCTTTTTAGACATTCTTTTTGGAATACTTGAAAATTTAATGTCAAGGATGCCCTGTGTATCTGTTTATATTCTGTGGCCCTGAGGAGGGCCACAAACCATTGTAATATCCAAGATTTTCATCCCGTCCCCAAGAAACAATTTTTGCCCCTTGTGGGTGATCTTACCCCATTGAGAATACAAACTTTAAATAACATTAAATAATAATTTTTTTTTTGTCTGTTTAAGAACTTACTGTTGTGCTGGTCACACACTGTCCTCGCTGCTTTATGTATATTGTTTAATTTATCATAACTCCCCTATGAGGTAGGTACTAGAGAGTTTTTATCTCTCTTCTACAGTTGTGGAAACTGAAGCACAGAGAGGTTAAGTAACTTGCCTGGGGTCACACAGCTGGGAAGGAATAGAGTGAGGATCTGAACCCAGGAAACCTGGGCCCCAAGCTTACTCTTAACCACTCAGCTATGCTACCCTGCAGCAATACAATCAGATTGTGAAAATTCAAAAGAGAGAAAGAGAGAGTAAAGGATATACTTTCCAAGTTTCCTTCGTCCCCAGAAGCAATCATTGGTACAAGTGTGAAAGGTGGCCCCCTACCCGGGATTTTTACATACGTGTGGATATATATAAATACATTGTCTCTTTCATTTCAATGTAAGTACAATCATCTAGGCTTTTCCCCCTATATTCATCTGTGTATAGATAATTTTTAAAAAATTAGAATCACGCTGAACATACTGTTGTTTTAACTTTGTTTGATTTAAAAATATATTAGCTGCTTTGAGACCATAATTTCATAAGTGCATGAACCATAATTTATTACCCTGATCTGGATTATTGGCTGTTGAAGTAGTTTCTAGCTTCTCGTCACTATAAAGCTGTGATGAATATCTCTGTACGTGATTTTTAGAAGTTGGAATTACAGAGCCAAAGGGTATAAACATTTTTGAAACTTTTGTTCTATAAATGCCAAAACTTGCCATCTAAAAAAAATGCCTTGAAATTGCCATCCCAACACCTTTCCCCACACTGAGTATTATCACCTGTTTTTAATCATTGACAGTTTATCAGACAGAAAGAATGTATTAATCCTGACATGTTTATCTCTGCCCATGACTCACATCTGGAGCTCGTCTTTCTCTTGTGCGGCATAAGGCAAAGCTGGAATGGAGAATGGATGAGAGCAGGCAGGGAGGGTGTTAAAGCGGCTCAAATCACTAGTCTGCCAGACACACTCCCAGCATCCCAGGTACAAGGCCTGCCTGTCAGGCACTTAGCAGGGGTTCAGAACGTGGTATTTTCATCACTCCTGCTTCCAGCACAAGCCCCCGGCTATGCACTTCTCCATCCACTGAGTCTGACCTTGTCTCAGATCCATTTGGCAGAACCAGTGCCTTCTTAAGGCTGCCAGAGCCCCCATCCTTCCTTTTGCCGGCCATGAGTGATACTGTAAGAAATAAATATCCTTGTGTACGATCCCATCCGCTCCTACCGCAGCTGTCTGCAGTGGGATCCCTATTCAATGCCCTGCACCCCACACACATGCCCATACCAACCTGTTCATATGCCATACATATGCATGCATAGGTACATAGGTGCTCACATGCATGCACATGTGCTTATGTGTGCATAAACATGCATGCACACATGTGTTCATGCACCAGTGTACCTTGGTGCTGCTTCTTAACTCCTTCAAGAACAGAGCCAGTGCACTCACACACATGCACACACACAGTGCTCTGCATTCAGGATTCAGGCCCAATTATGCCAGTGGGACTCCTCTCCCACATAGGCTTTCTGTATGTCCCACCGCCCTGAGCTAGGACACACTGCTGTCTAATCCCACAGTTCCTGTACTTCCTTCCCACTTTATTGGTATTCCCTATAGATCATTTTCCTGCTGGCCTAGAAGCTCTACTAATCCTTAACTTGCTCACTGCTGTTTCTCCAGTGCCTGACATGCTGCTTAGCAGGTAGCTAGAGGCACAAGAAATATTTGTTGAGTGAAAAAAAGAAGGAACAGACTTCAAGCTGATAAAGGATGTTGTTTCAAATATTTTTAGAGTATCTTTTAACAAAGTGGCCAATTTCGGGATAAACTCATGGTTTCACAAGAAAGTATCTTTGCAGCATCAGATTTCAAGCAGCCTGGTCAGCCATCCTTTTGGAGAGACTGGAAAGAATGCAGAATTGAAAACAAGACCTTGCCCAGCTAAACATCTTGTAAATTTTACTGTTTTGCAAAGGTTCCTGTCACAGGAATAACGTATGGGGAAGCACGGGGGCATTGCTTGCTCCTCCTCCTTAGTCCTTGAAAATGTTCTAACCTAAAGCCTTAAGTGACTGCTTCTCTGGCTTACTCTCAACCAACGAATACTGTGGAATCTCAGGACCGCTGGCTGCTCCCTTTAGCGCAGGGTCTCTGAGCTGCTTCGTGGAAAGAAGGTTTATTTTGTCCAGCTAGGCACAGGAGCTAAAAGGAAGAATGTGCAGGCCTCTGTCACCTTTAACAAAGGGAGAACTCGATGTGGCTTCAGAGAAGCTTGTCTTGCTCCGTGGCTTCATGTGGCCTCTATTCATTTCATCCAACATTGACTCTGCAAACAATTATTTTTTTTTTTTGAGATGGAGTCTTGCTCTGTCGCCCAGGCTGGAGTGCAGTGGCACAATCTCGGCTCACTGCAACCTCCACCTCCCAGGTTCAAGCAATTCTCCTGCCTCAGCCTCCCAAGCAGCTGGGATTACTAGCATGCGCCACAGCACCTAGCTAATTTTTTTTTATTATTATTTTTTTATTTTTTTTTTTATTTTTATTTTTTTGAGACGGAGTCTCGCTCTGTCGCCCAGGCTGGAGTGCAGTGGCGCTATCTCGGCTCACTGCAAGCTCCGCCTCCCGGGTTTACGCCATTCTCCTGCCTCAGCCTCCCAAGTAGCTGGGACTACAGGTGCCCGCCATCTCGCCCAGCTAATTTTTTTGTATTTTTAGTAGAGACGGGGTTTCATTGTGTTAGCCAGGATGGTCTCGATCTCCTGACCTCGTGATCCGCCCGTCTCGGCCTCCCAAAGTGCTGGGATTACAGGCTTGAGCCACCGCGCCCGGCCTATTTTTTTTTTGTATTTTTAGTAGAGATGGGGTTTTACCATGTTGGTCAGGATGGTCTTGATCTCTTGACCTCGTAATCCGTCCGCCTCGGCCTCCCCAAGTGCTGGGATTATAGGAGTGAACTCTGCAAACATTTTTTGAGTCCCTGCTGTGTGACAGGCTTAGAGATGATGATGATGTGGTCAGGGGAAGAGACTCACCACAGTGGTTGCTGGAGGCTTTGGGGAGCACATGAAAGGGTCATCTGAGCTGCGGGTGACCAGAGAAATGCGGAAGTTCTGGAGGGTGGTTGGGGGCCGGTAGTGCAAAGAAAGGCAGGCTGAGAGATGAAGTAGGAGAGGCAGGAGCCAGGCTAAAGCCACCATGAGCAGCTTCATTCTAAGAAGCTGGATTTTCTCCTGCAGGAAATAGGGAGCCATTGAGGGTGGTGAACAGATGACAGTAGGCTGTTTGGCCTGGTCATACCATTAGCTGAGGCCCTGTCCCCCAGGTGAGTCTGTTACAACCATCGATTGTAGCCCATTCATCCCATCGCTCACTCTCCTAGCAGCCTCCAGCAAGAGCTGAGATTTTACTGCACTTCATTAAATTCCACACAATGTTTTAATGACCTGAGCTCCAACCTTTCTGGCCTCCTGCAGGGAAAGGTCTGGCTTTTCCTTTTCAGGGAGTAGCGGGGGCGGCCTCCCTTCTTGCAGCCTGGCACGAGGAGCCTGAGCACGTAAGACATCTGGAATGCATCAAAGGCGAAGCCCAGCCAGAGCCGGCGTGCTCGGTGCTGCTGCTTAACTCCTTCAAGAGCAGAGCCGCCACGTTCACAAAGCGTCTGGAATCGGAACTGATGGTCCTCTCTGCTCTTTCTGCTTTCCTTCCAGGCCCTTCCGCCACAGCCATCCACACGGGAGGTCTCGCGATTGCTTGGAACCATCCCGCGGGAGTTCAGCTGATATTTTTCTAGTGTGGGGCGAGAGATTTTGTGGAGTCCATTTAAGGTGTTTTTGTTGTGACTACTGCTTTTTATATATTTATTTTCTTTCTTGGAACTGGGCCTCGCCCTTCTCCCACTGACACAATGGCCCAGTCCAAGGCCAACGGCTCCCACTATGCACTGACTGCTATCGGCCTGGGGATGCTGGTCCTTGGGGTGATCATGGCCATGTGGAACCTAGTACCTGGCTTCAGCGCGGCCGAGAAGCCAACAGCTCAGGGCAGCAACAAGACCGAGGTGGGTGGCGGCATCCTCAAGAGCAAGACCTTCTCCGTGGCCTACGTGCTGGTCGGGGCCGGGGTGATGCTGCTGCTGCTTTCCATCTGCCTGAGTATCAGGGACAAGAGGAAGCAGCAGCAGGGCGAGGACCTGGCCCATGTCCAGCACCCGACAGGCGCTGGGCCTCACGCCCAGGAGGAAGACAGGTGAGGCCTGACTGTCCCCTTCCCTTCCCGGATCTGGGATGGGCACACACGCATGCACGCACATGCTCACACTTTTCCGTGGTGAGAAGACTCTCATCTACAAGGCTTTATTGTCCCCTGTTCGCCCATGAAGGCTCTGTCAAAACAGTTTATCATTTTACAGATAACTTTAGACTTTTCTACCAGAGCTTCCCAAACAGCATGGCACAAATGGATTACAGGTAAACCAAGATTTTTTTAAAATTTTATTACAATATTTTTACATAATGGAATACTATTCAGCCATAAAAAGGAACAAAATACTGTCTTTTGGGCCAGGTGCAGTGGCTCACTCCTGTAATCCCAGAACTTTGGGAGGCCAAGGCGGGTGAATCACTTGAGGTCAGGAGTTTGAGACCAGCCTGGCCAACATGGTGAAACCCCGTTTCTACTAAGAATACAACAATTAGCTGGGTGTGGAGGCACATGCCTATAGTCCTAGCTACTTGGGACGCTGAGGCATGAGAATCGCTTGAACCTGGGGGAGTGGAGGTTGCTGTGAGCTGAGATAGCGCCAATGCACTCCAGCCTGGGCGACAAAGTGGATCTCAAAAAAAAAAAAAAAAAAAAAAAAAATGTCTCTTGCAGCAACTTGGATAGAGCTGGAGGCCATTACTCTTAAGTGAACCAACATTTTGACCTGCCCAGGGTCGCTGAAGAAGGCTTGGGGTGGCCAGCACATTTTCTTGTCCCTTCACCCCAGCATGCTGTGTGTATGCTTTAATTTGAAATGGCTGGGAAGCAATTTTCCATTTGAGCAAAAATGCCACCAACAAATTTAAAAGATAAGTGATACCTTGGGGAACATATGACAATAGTTGATATCCCTATTATAAAAAGAGCTCTCACAAATGAATATGTAAGATGAATATGCCAATGGGAAACAGACAAAGGTTATGAATATTCCATAGATGTTCAACCAATAGATGTTCAACTTCATTAGCCATGCAATGCAAGCAAAAGGATGTCTTTTCTTTTTTTATTTTTATTTTTTGCCTGTCATATTGATCAAGATAGACAGCCCCTACTGTTGGAGAGTTGTAGGGAAGATGGATTGCTGATGAAATGTTGACTGACAGAAACTTTCTCAAGAGTTTCATCATAAGGGGCAGTACTGAAGATGTGCATATTGATTCTATTTATAAGAGTTTATCCCTGGGAGACAGTCCCACAAGTGCAAAAGAGTTTGTACCAGTATATTTATCAGATCATTGTTTAGGATAACAAAAACTTAGAAACAACCTAAAAAACCACCTACCGAGTTAAATGATGACGTACCTCTTCAATGGCGTTCTATGCAGCCACTGTTGATCTATATTTGGTAATGTGGGACCACATTCACAACAGTGAGAACAGGAGGATATAATACAGCATCTTTGGTCAGGTTCTGGTCCCATCAAATGTTGTGGCTGTGGGACCGGAGAGGGGTAGGAACGGTGTACACCAGAATGTTACAGTGGTTTGCCTCCAGGTAGAAGGATTCGGGATGTTTTTCTTTTCTTCATTAGATGTTTCTGTGTTGTTTGAATTTTCTACAAGCATTTCTTATCTTTATAGTGGGAAGGGAATTGTTCTTAATTTAATATGGATTAAAGGAAACCCTTGTACATTAATGGTGGGAATGGAAATCAGTGCAGCCACTATGGAGAAGTTTAGAGGTTCTTCAAAAAACTCAAAATAGAGCTACCAAATGATTCAGCAATGCCCCTTGTGGGTGTACGCCAGAAGAAAAAAGAAAATCTCATTATATTGAAGTGATTTCTGCCCTCCAATGTTACCAGTTACCACCCCTTTCCATGGGAATGACCTGGAAGTTACCGTCCCTTTCCTAGAATGTTCTAAATAGCTTGCCCTTCAATTTGCATTAACCCACTTCTTACTTTTGCACGTAATTGAAAGTGGGTGTAAATGGGTATAAATACAATTCCCAAATTAAACTCATTTTCCGATAAGATAATACATGCTGTATTGGCCAGGGTTCTCCGGGAGACACAGAACCAGGGGGATATCTATATATATTTTTAATGGAGATTTATTATGAGGAATTGGTTCCCGGGATTACGGAAGCCAAAAAGTCCCACACTGTGCCATCTGTAAGCTGCAGACCCAGGAAAGCAATGGGTATACTTCATTCTGAGTTTGAAGGCCTGACTGAGAACGAGGGGAGGTGAGGGTATAAATCCTAGGCTGAGAGCAGGAGAAGATGAAATGAAATGTCCCCGCTCAAGCAGCGAGGTAGGGAGAAATGAGTCAAATTCCTGCTTGCTCTGACTTTTGGTTTATCTAGGACCTCCGTGGGTTGCATGGTGCCACCACACTGCGGAGGGGAATCTGCCTTACAGAGCCCACCGAGCTGAATGCTAATATCTTCCAGAAACACCCTCACTCTCACAATGTTTAATCCGGGCAACCATGGCCAGTCAAGTTGACACCTAAAATTAACAATCACACATGCTTATTCTAGAAAACTTGAGAAATATAGAAAAGAACAAAGCAGGAATATCAATCACTCATCATTCCCCACCCTAGCTGTGAGCACATTTGAGTTCATTCCTAAAGGAGGGTGGGAGGAAAACCAAGGCAGACTTTGAGGTTTCTGATGTTGGCCATGATCACGCCACAAGTTCAAGTATAGGGTCCTGAAAAGTGGCTAGTGGCGTTAATTCTGACAAATGTGTAGAAAATATCCTGACTTTTTGGTTTTCTCTTTCAACAGTCAAATGAGAATAAGGCTGAGAGGACCTGATCTTTTTGAGTCTTGGGATAAACTTGGAAGATAAAATGACAGAATAATTTGAGACACACATAAATGTTATATTTCAGATATTCTTTCTCTACCTGGGAACAACCATTTTACTGAAAGTTGGTTGCAACTTTGTACATTTTTGTGTTGCCTTTGGCCAAAGGACCCAGCTGAGCATTGGAATAGCTCACCCAGCATGTCGCTAAGTGGGAAAGGCTTAAATAAGGCAAAGGAGGTTTAACGCCCAGATAAAACATGGTGGAGTAGTTGAGAGTATAGTGTTCACTTCCTACCCTCCCATTTCCTAAAGGTCTGACCAAGTCACTTAATCTTGATGTATCTCAGTCCATCTATAAATTGGGTAAAGTAATAGTGAGATAGAAAACAGGCAGGACTTGTTTTCTGGTCATAACCCTGCTGACCAAAACAGGATGTGGTCCAGATGAGATAAGGTTAAAAAAAAAAACTAGCCAAAGCCAGCAAATGGCAATGAGGGTGATCCCTGGCTGCTCTCATTGCTCATCAGCATGGGACACTCTCACCAGTGCCATGACAGTTTACAATTGCCATGACAACGACCCGGCAGTTACCATCCCTTTCCATGGTAACGACCCAGAAGTGACCTTTCCTAGGAAGTTCTAAATAGCTTGCTCCTCAATTTGCATTAACCCACCCCTTAATTTGCATGTGACTAAAAGTGGGTATACATACAATTTCCAAGAGCCCCTATGTGGCTGACTCGAGGCGTACTGCCTATGAGTTAGCCCTTCTCCACAAGGAGTAGTGCCCTTCAATAAAGAATTGTGGTCTGCCGGGCGCGGTGGCTCGCACCTGTAATCCCAGCACTTTGGGAGGCTGAGGCAGGTGGATCACGAGGTCAGGAGATAGAGACCTTTCTGGCTAACACGGTGAAACCCCATCTCTACTAAAAATACAAAAAATTAGCCAGGCGTGGTGGCGGGCGCCTGTAGTCCCAGCTACTTGGGAGGCTGAGGCAGGAGAATGGCGTGAACCCGGGAGGCGGAGCTTGCAGTGAACTGAGATCGTACCACTGCACTCTAGTCTGGGCGACAGAGCAAGACTCCGTCTCAAAAAAAAAAAAAAAAACAGCCAAAAGGGATGTGATCTAACATCACTGGCTCACCCTTGAATTCCTTCCTAGATAAAGCCAAGATCCCTCCCAAGCTAAGCCCCAATTTGGGGACTCACCTGTCCTGCATGAATAGTACTTAACTCATAGTGTTGTTAGGAGTCTGAAATTGCTTCATATTTGTTAAAGCACTTTTAGCTCACAGTAAACACTTGCAGTGTTCGCTTTTATTGCCTCTAAGACCCATTTGTTATTTACAAGGCTGCTGTGTGTGGACTCTTTGGAGCCCATCTCTTTGGGATTTTGAATGACTTGTGTGCAGGCTAACACTCTCCCTGTCTGTGTGTCTTCCTGCAGCCAGGAGGAAGAGGAGGAGGAGGAGGCTGCCTCAAGGTACTATGTCCCCAGCTACGAGGAAGTGATGAACACAAACTACTCAGAAGCAAGGGGAGAGGAGCGGAACCCGAGGCTGAGCATCTCTCTCCCATCCTATGAGTCACTGACGGGGCTTGACGAGACCACCCCCACATCCACCAGGGCAGATGTGGAGGCCAGCCCTGGGAACCCCCCTGACAGGCAGAACTCTAAGTTGGCCAAACGACTGAAACCGCTGAAAGTTCGAAGGATTAAATCTGAAAAGCTTCACCTCAAAGACTTTAGGATCAACCTCCCGGACAAAAACATCCCTCCTCCCTCGATAGAGCCTTTGACTCCTCCACCGCAGTATGATGAAGTCCAGGAGAAGGCCCCCGACACCCGGCCGCCCGATTGAATGGCCCCACTTGAGCCACGCTCCCTCCTGTCTCTCACACCTTTCGCCCCCAAGACTCTAACAAAGCCACGTGAGCCACGGTTGAGAAGCGGAGGGGCCAGCTGTGCACGGAGCCATTTGGATGGTGGGGGGGATTCTCTGTATCAGGAGTGACTTTGTTGCCCCACACAGCCTCCTGCTGCAGGTGCTTTGGAAGGAGATGCTGCCTTGGAGCTGGTGAATCTGTGGACCACATTCAAGCGTGTGGCGCAGGCATCTCCCCATCCTCTTCGCTCCGAATCACAGGTGACACATTCTCCTTTCCAGCTAGGAAAGGGTTCCTCGCGGCTGGTTTAGATTGTGGTTGTTTGTTTTGCTTCTAATAGGACTGTTTTGTTTCAAAAAGGAAACAAGTTTTGTGTTTGCTGTCTACGCTGGAGTCCTGAACCGTGGGTAGGAAATACGACCTGGCTTTGTAGAAAGGACACAGGGCTGTTTTGTGAACTAAGCGGTGAGGCTCAGGTGGCTGCTCTCGCAGAGCCCCTGATGCTGTCGTTCTTTGAGGGCTTAAGGCCTGATGAACTTAGGCATGTGATGCATAATAGTCTTAATTGGTACATTTAACTAGTCTCTTCTGTATAACAGCAAAAAAAAAAAAGGAAAACTGTAGGAAATGTTCTGTTCTTTTTGAAATGCCATGCAATGGAGCTTTTTATAATAAAATATTTTATATGTGGTACATTTGGGTGCTGAGTTACTTTAGCAGCTCTTCCAATACTGACTTTCTTAGGGAAAAATGGCAATAATAATAGCTAATATGTACTGAATAGTTATGCCCAGTGTTGTGCTAAGCATTTCACACATCACCCCATGTCGTCTGGACCCAAGTCTTGTAATAATGCCATTCTGCAAGTCAGTTCACAGAGGCTTTAGGTTAATGTAAGCACCCTGTGTCACACTGCTAGTAAGCGGTAGAGCTGGGGTTTGAGCCCAGGTTGCCTGGCTCCAAGGCCTGAGTTACACACTCCCCATACAGCTCAGTGTAAAGAGCTTTTCCAGACTTTGAATGAAGACTTGCACTTCTCAAGTTCAGAGGTTGGCCCTGTCAACCCATGTGCCCATAATAAAGTTCTGGTTGTTTGAACAGCAGCTTTCTACCTGTCTAGGCATCCTTCCTATCTTCCTCTCCTGAGAACTGGCCCAGGAGGGAGCTCAGTGCAGCTTGTCCTCTGCCCCCAGAACTGACAGGCTATGTAAATGTTGGGGGTGGGTGAGCATGTCCCCCTGGAGGAGGAAAGTGAGTCTGTGCAGCCCAGCAAAGCAGTGCAATGAATAAGAAATGCCCAGGGGATCGCACACTGTTGAAGATGGGACGTAGGAGGGGAATGGAGACCTCTGGGGTCAGGGTCTTGACCGTGAAGTGAGTGTCTGGGAAAACAGACCCAAGTCCAAAGGAAGCCTTCCTGCTATTGGTGGGCATGGAGCCAGCCTGCTGAGGAGTCTGTGTCAAACCTGGTTGGAAGAGTAATTCCCAGGCCCAGATGTTTTCCTAACAAGCTCCGGTGGACAGGGAAGGGATGACAGGCACCGAGTCACCTTCTTAGATCAAGATTGGCAGCAGTGACTAAAGTTCGACACTTTCACTTTCCTTATGCAATGCATTATTAAAAGGCGAGATGTTGGGATTGGCTTTGTGGCATGGGACACCCAGAGGCCTGGTCCATTCCCCGGCTCAGTCCTGAGCCGACCCGTGGCTCTTTGCGTCTCATGTCTCTGGGCTGGGCTTGCTTTCCTGTTACTTCCTGTGCTTCTTCCCAACCAGAGGATAAATGGGAGGAAAATAGAAGAGAAGAGCAAGGACCCAGATGAGTTGACAAATGACTTTCTGGAAGAGCTCTCAATCTGGCTTCTGGTAGACACCTTTTGGGGTGTCTCCCGAGTCTAGACCCTCCATGGGGGAGAAGGAGTTGTGAGGCTTGGGTGGGCTGATTGGGGGTTCCTAAAGGCATCAGACCCTAATCCCTGGAACCAGTGAATATTACCTTGTAAGGTAAAGTGTTTTTTTTGTTGTTTTTTGTTTTTTTTTTTTTTTTTTGGAGACGGAGTCTGGCTCTGTTGCCCAGGCTGGAGTGCAGTGGCCGGATCTCAGCTCACTGCAAGCCCCGCCTCCCGGGTTCACCCCATTCTCCTGCCTCAAGGGTAAAGTTTTTGCAGATGTGATTAAATTAAGGATTGAAGATGATGGGATTGTCCTGGGTTTGCCAGGTGGGCCCTTAATGCCAACCACAAATGTCCTCACAAGCAAAAGAGGAGGAGAGTATATACACAGAAGAGGGGAGGCAATGTGATCCCAGAGGCAGAGATGGGAGTGATGAATCTACAAGTCCAGGAAGGCTGGCAGACACCAGAATCAGGAAGAAGCAAGGGATGCATTCTCCCTTAGAGCCCCTGAAGGATGCAGCCCCCTGCTGACACCTTGATGTCAGGCCAGTTGATATGATTTTGGGCTTCTGCCCTCCAGAACTGTGAGAGAACAAGTCTCTGTTGTTATTGGTCACCAAGTTTGTAATAATTTATTAGAGAGTTCATAGGAAACCAAGACAGAGCTCAATCTTCAACTCACTAGAGATCAGCCTCCCTTTGGCCTCAACACTTCACGACTCTTCCCACAGAGAGGAGCGCAATGGAAATAGCATTTAGGACTCCTGCTTGTATGTGTGGAAATGATCAAGCATAAAATTATTAATATTATTCAGAGGATTATAATGGACATGTGGTATACACAATATAAAGCATAGACTCACCTCTTTCTAAAATGAAGGCAGAAAGAATGTTAGCTGGAAACCTTAACCACAGGTTTGGAGTCCTAAATAGTGCCTCGAGGCAAGGAAGTTCTGTGCAGTATTGAGTTAAAACCACCTGTCAAAACAGGAGGGCACCTTCAGTCAAAATTCCCCAAAGCACATTTGTCCTGTTTGTTTATTGATTCAGAGCTATCATTATCATCCTCAAGACTCTCTCTTTCTCCTTGGACTAGAAAAGAAAAGACGAAAGGAAAAAAAGGAAGAAGGATAGAAGGAAGATAAATAGAAGGGGGAAGGAAGGAAGGGAGGGAAGGAAGGCAGGGAGGGAAGGAGGGAGGGAGAGAGGAAGGAAGGAAGGGAGGGAGGGAGGGAAAGGAAAGGGAAGGGAAAAGAAAGGGAAAGAGAAGGGAAGGAGAGGAAAAAAAGGAGAAGCTAAGAACCAGAAGACTCTAGTTCTTTTCTTTCCTCCCAATCATTTTTTTTTTTATTATTATACTTTAAGTTCTAGGGTACATGTGCATAACGTGCAGGTTTGTTACATATGTATACTTGTGCCAGGTTGGTGTGCTGCACCCATCAACTCGTCAGCACCCAACAACTCGTCACTTACATCAGGTATAACTCCCAGTGCAATCCCTCCCTCCTCCCCCATCCCCATGATAGGCCCCAGTGTGTGATGTTCCCCTTCCTGAGTCCAAGTGATCTCATTGTTCAGTTCCCACCTATGAGTGAGAACATGCGGTGTTTCGTTTTCTGTTCTTGTGATAGTTTGCTGAGAATGATGGTTTCCAGCTGCATCCATGTCCCTACAAAGGACACAAACATCCTTTTTTATGGCTGCATAGTATTCCATGGTGTACATGTGCCACATTTTCTTCCCTCCTTCCCTCCCTCCCTTTCGACCTTCCCTCCATCCCTCCCTCCCTTCCTTCCCTCCCTCCCTTCCGACCTTCCCTCCATCCCTCCATCCCTCCCTTCCCTTTAGTCACTTTAGTCACTGCTGCCAATCTTGACATAAGAAGGTGACTCGGTGCCTGTCATCCCTTCCCTGTCCACTGGAGCTTGTTAGGAAAACATCTGGGCCTGGGAATTACTCTTCCAACCAGGTTTGACACAGACTCCTCAGCAGGGAGGGAGGGAAGGAAGGAAGGGAGGGAAGAAAGGGAGGGAGGAAGGGAAGGAAGGGAGGGAGGGAAGGGGGAAGGAAGGGAGGGAGGGAAGGAAGGAGGGAGGGAGGGAGGGAGGGAAGGAAGGGAGGGAGGGAAGGGAGGGGGAGGGAGGGAGGGAAGGAAGGGAGGGAGGGAAGGGAGGGAGGAAGGGAGGGCAGTGCAGCTGTGACAAAGCCACAGTCGGACAGAAAACTGACCTGAGATCTAAGCACTTCTCCTGGCATAAGCCTCACACTCACTTCTACAAGTGCATTCAGAGAAAATTCACCAAACGCCAGAAGTCTGTGCGGCATCTTCACAGAAAGCTGGCTTCAGGGAAACAGCAGCCGGGCCGTGTAACGAAGGCCAACTGAGGCAGCCCCCAGGGTCAGCCCGGCCCAGGGCTTGGGTCCCCCGTCATGGAGAGCGGTCAAGTCAGTGCATTTGGTTTGGTTTTCAGTCTGATGCCATGTTGTCAGCACATTCAGAAGAAGCTCGTCCTTAGACAATGAATCTCAGGAGGCCACAGCTGTCAGGACTTTTGATTTCCTGGCGATTCCTCAAGTGCGTTCTCCTGGATTTTAATGGGTGGGTGTGGAAAAGGTCCCTAATCAGATCCATCTGGAAATCCCTGAGTTAAACAAAGTCTACACATTCAATACATGTTTGCTGTGCACCTACCAGCCAGCAGGAGAAAGCTGTGTGCTTGTCTCTTTGCAGCAATGCAGCTGGCCCCGGAAATGATGTCCAAGAATGCCTGAAGCTGAGATGGAAAGTGACAGCACCTATTATGTACCAGGTGCTCTGGATAACGCTGCAAGAAAAAAAAAATGGACCAAGTTCTTGCTGACACAGAGGTGACATTCTGGATGGAGCCAGAACAGAGGATGAAAAATATGTATACAGTATAATGTCAGAAAATGAGAAGAAAAATAAAGCAAGGTGAAGAACAGGAGGTGAGAGGGGCTCACCTTCAGGGTGATCAGGAAGAGCCTCTGGGGGGTAACACTGGAGAAAAGTAGGCAGTAAGCCCCATGGGCATCTGGGTGCAGAGAATTCCGGAAAACCTCTCATATACTCATGCGCATTATAAATCTGAAAGGAGGTACTGCAGGACATAACACCTGCCCAACCAATTAAACACAGGCCCTTTTTCCCCACAAACCTTTTTCCATGGCCAGCATTCCCAGAACACACAACAGGGAATGATGATTGAGCCAGACAGTCCTTCTACAGCAGAAAGAAATGGGTCCAGACAAGATACTTGTCCAGAGTCCACAGCTTGTGGGTAAAAGTATCTGTTCGCGGCTGGACGCGGTGGCTCACACCTGTAATCCCAGCACTTTGGGAGGCTGAGGCGGGCGGATCACGAGGTCAGGAGATACAGACCATCCTGGCAAACATGGTGAAACCCCGTCTCTATTAAAAATACAAAAAATTAGCCGGGCGTGGTGGCGGGCGCCTGTAGTCCCAGCTGCTCGGGAGGCTGAGGCAGGAGAATGGCGTGAACCTTGGAGGCGGAGCTTGCAGTGAGCTGAGATCGCGCCACTGCACTCTAACCTGGGCGACAGAGCAAGACTCCGTCTCAAAAAAAAAAGTATCTGTTAGCCTTCTCACTGTGTGGCATTCAGATCACAGATAACCAGCTAAGGCAAGCCACTAAGATCACCCCATCACCTGACAATTTGCAGAAGGCGGTCAAGACCGTAGATCCAGGATAAGCCAGACACAGGTGCCTGGGGTCTCCTGGCTCTCAGACCCACTGCAGCCCTTCCTGGGTCCACTGCCCCGCCCCAACCATCAGGAAGTACCTATGAAAGGAGGCTTGCACCCCTCGTGACAGCCCCCACCATGAAGAGGAGTGGATGCTTCCCCGAGCTTTTGCCATCTGTGTGGACGACAGTTTGCCCTCTGGGGTGGTTTTCTAGTCACCTCCAGCTCATTCAGAAGTACCTTCACAGCAGGCTAACAGGAGAAAGCTGTGTCCCTGTCTCTTCGTAGCAATGCATCTAGGAAATGATGTCTGGGAATGCCTGAAGCTGAGATGTGACAGTGAGCTGCAACACATCAATCTCAGATTCTCCAATAATGGATGGAGAAGTCAGATACCAGCTGTCTTCAGATACCGTGGAGCAGGTTGGCCAGGAGAGGGAGGAAAGGACCCCGAGAGACAGAGGAAAAAAGAGTATGTGGATGCAACCGTACAGAAAAGCCACTGGACAGAACACACATCCCTACACAAGAGGCCTTGAAAACAAAGGTTTCCTCAGGGCCAACCAGGCTGCCTGCCACGTGTGTTTCCTCCACACCAGTGCCCCAGGGGACACGCAGCCCCTGGAACTCTGCATATTCCAGGAAGGCAATCAGATGGAACATACATCCATACAAACCAACCAACCCCCAGATGCAACATGTGCAATGAAACATTCTCCGCTCCCAGGAAGGCTGTTAAACAGTTGCACCAACACCAGAACTCTCTGTTTCACCTTAGGTCAGGGACTCTCCACCAGGACTGATTTTGCTTCTGGGCAGCACTTGGCAATGTGACAGTGGTCGGGGAGAGGCTACTGGCATCTAGTAGGCCAGGGATCCTGCTAACCCTCCTACAACGCCTGGGACAGTCCCCACAGCAGAGAATTATCCTTCCCCAAATGTCACTAGTGTGGAGGTTGAGAAGCCCTCTCCTAGATGCTCTTGGACATGGGGACTGCAATCATACAGCCTGGCCACTCAGTGTGGACCCCATCGAAAAAAAGCAAGAAACAGTCATCCTTGCATTGCTTATCATTTTTCTTTTAAAAATCTGTCAAGACTGTTTTTCTGCCCTTCCCCCATCCCAGAACTATAAATCTAATTCTCCATGTTATGGTATACATGCATTTCTCTTCCTTTCTCCTTTTCTCCATCCATTCTCAGCCCAACATCTGTTCATTAAAAACCTGATACGTAGCAACTGTAATATAAAGGGTGTGGGAAAGATAATGGTATAATACTTACAAACTCAAATAGACTCTGAGAAATTTTGGACTATTGAAAAAGCATACTTAAAACCAATGAAAGGTATGTAACAAAATAAAACAACTGGAATACAGTTTCAGAAGCAAAAATTATAGCGTGACTTTTTCGGGGTTATAAATCTTATCAGAAAAACAGTATCAGATACTACAGCATGATTCTGAGAGATAAGCTAGGCTTAGTACTTTGTTTTGTGGAGTCTTTTTCTTTCTTTTTTTTTTTTTGTTTGTGTTTTTGAGACGGAGAGTCTTGCTCTGTCGCCCAGGCTGGAGGACAGTGATGCAATCTCAGCTCACCGCAACCTCCACCTCCTAGGCTTGAGCGATTCTCATGCTTCAGCCTCCTGAGTAGTTGGGATTACAGCCTCCTGCTTCTACACCTGGCTACTTTTTCTATTTTTAGTAGAGACGGAGTTTCGCCATGTTGGCCAGAGCGGTCTTGAACTCCTAGCCTCAAGTGATCCGCCCGCCTCGGCCTCCCAAAGTGCTGGGATTATAGGCATGAGTCATCGCACCTGTGGGCTTCAATACTTTGTAAAATTTAGGAGTTGTGCAGGAACTTTTTTTTTTTTTTTTTTTTTTTTTGAGACGAGTCTTGCTCTGTCGCCCGGGCTGGAAAATGTCACTGCTTCCCAGGTTTAGTATTTCAGCCTCCGGATTAGCTGGGACTAAGATGCCCGGCTAGTATTTTTTTTGTATTTTTTAGTAGAGACGGGGTTTCACTGTTAGCCAGGATGTCTCGATCTCTGACCTCGTGATCCGCCCGTCTCGGCCTCCCAAAGTGCTGGGATTACATCTTTAAGAAGAAGAAAATGTTCTTAGAAAAGATCTTATTTCATTGTGATTCATCTAGTTCATTGGCATCTATTTTAACAAAGCATAAAAGAGAGATAAAGAGTGCAATAACATGATAACAAGACTTTTCTTTTACTTTTTAGAGAAAGTATGACAAGTCAAGTATGTGTGTTCATAAGAGAAATTGTATAGCCGGGCGCGGTGGCTCAAGCCTGTAATCCCAGCACTTTGGGAGGCGAGACATAAGCCGAGTCCTGGCTAATGGTGAAACCCCGTCTCTATGCTACAAAAAACTAGCCACCCAGCTCACCTGAGGCGGGAGATTGCAGTGCTGAGACCCGGCCACTGCACTCCACCCTGGGCGACAGCTTACTCGACATAAGCCAGTGAATACATGCCCCACCTCACCTAATTGCTGCAGCTTTCACAATTAAACCAAAAGCGAGAGAGAAAGCTGCATTTTTGGTTTCTGACAAATTAGTTACCTTTTAAACATCAGATTCAGGCCGGGCGCGGTGGCTCATGCCTGTAATCCCAGCACTTTGGGAGGCTGAGGCAGGTAGATCATGAAGTCAGGAGTTCCAGACCAGCCTGGCCAGCATGGTGAAACCCCGTCTCTACTAAAAATACAAAAATTACCCAGGTGTGGTGGCCCGTGCCTGTAATCCCAGCTACTCAGGAGGCTGAGGCAGGAGAATGACATGAACCCGGGAGACGGAGCTTGCAGTGAGCCGAGACTGCACCACTGCACTCCAGCCTGGGTGACAGAGTGAGAGACTCCGTCTCAAAAGAAAAAAAAAAAATCAGATTCAAAGTACTAATTCACCAATTGATTTTTTGAACAGGAAGGGGCATGCCATCCTAGAAGTTACAAATGGTACATTCATTTAGCACCAACTGGGTTTTTTGTTTTCGTTTTTGTTTTTGTTTTAATCAGCACAAATGCAGTAGAGAAAAGGAAATAGGAATACACATTTTATAGAAGTTGGGGCGTATGAGGGCAATAATTTTATTGACTTTAAAAGGTAATCCTAAGTTTATTTAAAACATCCATTGAATCAATGAAAATGGCAAGGAGGAGTTGGGCGTGGTGGCTCACGCCTGTAATCCCAGAACTTTGGAAGGCTGAGGTGAGCAGATCACTTGAGGTCAGGAGTTCGAGACCAGCCTGGCCAACATGATGAAACCCCATCTCTACTAAAAATACAAAAATGAGCTGGGTGTGGTGGTACATGCCTGTAATCCCAACTACTTGGGAGGCTGAGGGAGGAGAATTACTTGAACCCAGGAGGTAGAGGTTTCAGTGAACCGAGACTGTGCCACTGCACTCCAGCCTTGGTGGCAGAGTGAGACTGGGTCTCAAAAAAAAAAAAAAAAAAAAAAAAAAATTGGCAAGGAGAAATCAGGACAAACATTCTAGCTGCTATTTGGAATAAACCTTGATTTTGATGTTTATTTTTCCAGTTAAAAAAGTTTTAATGCCTAAAATTTTTCCAATGGCTGAAAGTAGTAAAAATCATCCACTAATCTTCCCTTAGGCCAATAATAGAAAGGTCTCAGGGGGCAAAATAGGAACCAGGAATAAGACCAGAAGAGGAGGGGGAGGAGAAGAACACCATTGACTAAGTCCTATGCGTATGTTGAAGGCAGACTATCCCATGCTCTACTTCCTGTGTGGTCAGTTTCGTAGATGTGTACATTGTCATACACCCCTCCATTGAATAAACACTGAATTGAATGGAATATGATTTTATCTCTGTGTATTGCTTCAACTCTGGGTTTCTGAACCTTGGCACTGTTGGCATTTTGGGCTGGGTAACATTGACATTGGGTAAGGCGTGGGGAGGTGGAAGGCTGCTCTGTTCCTTATAGGAAGTTTACAGCATCCCTAGCCTCTACCACTAGATGCCAGAAGCACTGCCCAGGTGTGGCAATCGAAAATGTCCCGAACCATTGTCAAAAGTCTTCTGGGTCCCTGGGTCAGGGGGCAAAATACCCGTGGTTAAAAACTGGACAAACTGTAGCTTTAGGTCTACTGGCTGCGGGGGGTCGGGGGGAGAATGTAGTATGGAGAAGTAGAAAAAAAGACTGTCATCTGAGTAGTAATTTCCATGTTTGAAAAACGAAATGTTGATTATTGCATTGGGCCACAAGACCAGGAGAATCAAGTGAGTTAAATTATATGCTACAAAAGGCTACCAAAAGTAGAATTTTAAGGAGAAATGGTTCTAGAGTTCATCTCGCTCAGCTTCCTTGGACAGGAAAGAAAAACAGAGTAAAAAGATGTTTGCCTAAAGACCACACTAATGCTTCACAAACACAGATGATTATAACGAAATACTGAGTTTTTTCCACCCAGAAAAGCAAACAATACAAGAGCCAACCCAAATGTACCCCCCGAGGTGGCACCATGTGAGCATCAAACCAAATGGTGACTTCAGTGGATGGAAACACATCCACATAATTCCAAATCAAACATTCCTGATGATACTTTTAAAAACTCATTGGTCACTTTGGGAAGTTGCTTGTTACTATGAATATTGTTACATACAAGGAAAGAACCCATCATTTATTCTGCCTTTCCTGAACAAACTGTATTTTATGGTAAACATAACATTGGCCTGGCGCAGTGGCTCATGCCTGTAATCTCAACACTTTGAGAGGCCTAGGCAGGAGGATGCTTGAGCTCAGGAGTTTGAAATCAGTTTGGGCAACACGGAGAAACCCCATCTCTACAATAAGTTTAAAAGTTAGCTGAGGGTGGTGATGTGTGCCTGTGATCCCAGCTACTTGGGAGGCTGAGACGGAGGGATCGCTTGAGCTCAGGAGGTTGAGACTGCCGTGAGCCACGATAGCACCACTGCACTCCAGCCTGGGCAACAGAGTGAGACCTTGTCTCAAAAATAATAATAATAATAGTTGATGAAGAAAATTCATTAATTATTGATGAAGAAGAATCTAGCAATAATTAACAAAGGAATATCAGAAAGATCACTATTCTGCAACCTCAAAGGAAAGAATGGAGCTAGGGAATGATCCTCAAAGAATGCTAAAACTATTAGGTAAAAAGTTGATGAGGCTGGGCACAGTGGCTCACATCAGTAATCCAACACTTTGGGAGGATGAGGCAGCAGGATCACTTGAGGTCAGGGGTTTGAGACCAGCCTTGCCAACAAACGATCCTTAAAAAATGCTAAAACTATTACGTAAAAAGTTGATGAGACTGGGCGCAGTGGCTCGTACTGGTAATTCCAACACTTTGGGAGGCTGAGGCAGGAGGATCACTTGAGGTCAGGGGTTCAAGACCAGCCTTGCCAACATTGTGAAACCCCATCTTTACTAAAAATACAAAAAGTAGCTGGGCATAGTGGCACTTGCCTGTAGTCCCAGCTACCCAGGAGACTGAGGCAGGAGAACTGCCTGAACCTGGGAGGTGGAGGTTGCAGTGAGCCGAGATCTTGCTACTGCACTCCAGCCTGGGTGACAGAGGGAGACTCAATTCAAAAAAAAACAAAAACAAAAATAAAACAAGTTGATAAGCCCAAGTGTCCACTGATGAATGAATGGACAAACAAAATATGGTCTACGCATACAATGAAATATTATTCAGCCTTAAAACAGATGGAAATTCTGACACATGCTACAACATGATGAACCTTGAGGACATTATGCAGAGTGAAATAAGCTAGTCACAAACACACATACTGTGTAATGCCACTTGTATGAAGTATCTCGAATAGCCAAACTCATAGAAACAGAAAGTACAATATTTCTCAGGGCCTGAGAGGAAGGGGAATTACAGAACTAGTGTTTGGTGGGTACAGAGTTTCAGTTTTGCAAGATGAAAAAGTTCTGGAGGTTGGTTGCACAATTATGTAAATGTACTTAACACTACTGAACTGTACACTAAAAGTAGTTCACTTGGTAAATTGTACGTTATGTGTATTTTACCACAATTAAAAATAAAAACTGGCTGGACCTGGTGGCTCATGCCTGTAATCCCAGCAATTTGGGAGGTCAAGGCAGGAGGATCACTTGAGGTCAGGAGTTTGAGACCAGCCTGGCCAACACGGTGAAACCCTGTCTCTACTAAAAGTTAAAAAGTTAG
Source organism: Macaca thibetana thibetana (assembly GCF_024542745.1). Lineage (NCBI taxonomy): Eukaryota > Metazoa > Chordata > Mammalia > Primates > Cercopithecidae > Macaca > Macaca thibetana. The sequence continues at coordinate 13,954,101 of NC_065578.1, forward strand.
CCAGGCGTGGTGGTGTGCACCTGTAGTCCCAGCTACTTGGGAGGCTGAGGTGTGAGGATTACTTGAACCCAGGAGGTGGAGGTTGCAGTGAGGCGAGATCTCGCCACTGCACTCCAGCCTGGACGTTGAAGCAAAACTCTGTCTCAAAAAAGAAATTAAAAATAAAAATTAAAAGTCACTGGAGAAAAATTTGATGGGAACTTTATGATGGACAGATCATTCTATCAGCACTGATCCTACTGAGCCATCTTGGCATCATTAAAAATGGGCCAACCAAGATGTTGTATGTTCACGATGTGTTAGAGGAGGAACACACAGCCTGCCTGTGGGATGTTCTCGACAACAAGACCGAATCTCATCGGGCCTCAAGATTTAACTCTTGGTTTGCAGGAAACACGGGGAAGAGTGGAATAAGTTAACTGAAACTATGAAGAAGCAATCAATCAAATCTAGGGTATGAATATTCTATAGGACAAAACACCTAGTTTCTCCAACATATCCGTGGTATGAAGAAGGTAGGGGATGCTGTCATGGAATAAAAAATATTTCAGGCCGGGCACGGTGGCTCAAGCCTGTAATCCCAGCACTTTGGGAGGCCGAGACGGGCGGATCACAAGGTCAGGAGATCGAAACCATCCTGGCTAACACGGTGAAACCCCGTCTCTACTAAAAAATACAAAAACCTAGCCGGGCGAGGTGGCGGGCGTCTGTAGTCCCAACTACTCGGGAGGCTGAGGCAGGAGAATGGCGTGAACCCGGGAGGCGGAGCTTGCAGTGAGCTGAGATCCGGCCACTGCACTCCAGTCTGGGCGACAAAGCGAGACTCTGTCTCAACAACAACAACAACAAAAATATATTTCAAAGACATAACAACCAAACACAATGTGTGGATGGCGTCTAGATCCCGATGTCAACAAATTATCAATATAACGACATTTCTTAGGGAATCAAGAAAATGTGAGCATGGATGGATGTTAGATGATATTCAGGAACTGTCACTAGTATTGTTAGTGTGATCATGTCATGGCGGAAAATAATGTCATAAAGCAGGGGAAGCTCCTTTTAGTTAGGAAGTACTTATGTATGAAATGACACAGTGCATTTTAAGTTGATCCAAAAGGAAGTTAATCGAAAAGGAAGAAAAAAGCGATAAAACAAGATTGGATAAGTATTGAAGCTGGATTATGGGTACATGGGGTTAACGATACTCTTTTCCCTACTTTTGTGTTGTATGTTTCAAAAAACTCCATTATAAACTCCAATTTTTTTCCATAGAGAAGCAATTAGTTTACATTAAAAACTATAACTCTCTTCTATAAGACATTTCTAACGCAGACGTGAAGATTAATTTGATTTCTAGCTACTTCCAGCCCCCAAACTACTAGCATTTTTTTTAGTTTCAACTTTTATTTTAGACACAGTGGGTACGTGTGCAGATTTGTACATGGTAACATTGCATGAGGTCGAGGTTTGGAGTATGGATCCTGCCACACTGTTAGTGAGTATACCACCTGCTGAGTACTTTTTTCTTTCTTTCTTTGAGATGGAGTGTCGCTCTATCACCCAGGCTGGAGTGCAGTGGCATGATCTCGGCTCACTGCAACCTCTGCCTACTGGGTTCAAGCAATTCTCCTGCCTCAGCCTCCCGAGTAGCTGGGACCACAGGCGCATGCCACCACGCCCAGCTAATTTTTTTGTATTTTTAGTGGAGATGGGGTTTCACTGTGTTAGCCAGGATGGTCTCGATCTCCTGACCTTGTGATCTGCCCACCTCAGCCTCCCAAAGTGCTGGGATTACAGGTATGAGACACCATCCGGCCCTGATGGGTAGTTTTTTAACCCACTTGCTCCCACAATCTCTAGGAATCCACAGGGTCTATTGTCCCTGTATATTTATGTCTATGTGTGCTTAATGCTTAGCTCCCACTTCTAAGTAAGAACATGCAGTATTTAGTTTTATGTTCCTGAGTTAATTTGCTTAGGATTATGGCCTCCAGCTCCATCCATGTTGCTGCAAAGAACACAATCTCATTCTTTTTTGTGGCTGCATAGTATTCCATAATGTATATATATCACATTTTCCTTATCCAATCTACCGACCACTGATGGGCATCTGGGCTGATTCCATGTCTTTGCTATAGTGAACAGCACAGTAATGAACTCACAAATGCATGTGTCTTTTTGGCAGAATGATTTATTTTCTTTTGAGTATATACCCAGTAATGAGACTGCTGGAAGACACCCAATTTTTTTAAGTAAATAGTCCCAAAGGAACATACACACACCATAGGCAGAGCTAGCTATAACCGAAGTATAAGCAAATGAGGAAGCCAGGAACTCCTGAGGATAAACACCTCCATCGGTGTGGAGAGTTAACAGGTGCAGGAAATGAGAAGTGAGACCTCGGGCCTTTGCAAGCTGAGCTAGCAAAATCTACAACGCCCATATTAAGCCAGAACCTTGAAAGGTGCTCTACATCCTGAGAAAGGGAGGGCTTTAAGGGTATTTTTCTGCACTGCCAGAAAAGGGATCCCATGGGCTCTGCAGGGGTTCAGGAGGGGAAAATTAACAATGGCCACCATAATAATGACGATTGTTAACCCTGAGGATTTGTAACCACATGGGTCTAGGAATTAGTTTAACACTCCGTGCATTCAAGGGGGAAACTCCAAGCTGAGGAAGCAAATGTAAGGGATCACAGGTTGATAGCAGCCTTGGCATCCAAAGGAAACAAACACAAATCCTTCCTAGAGGAACTCAGCCAGGAATCAGACCCTTCAGGACTCCCGCAGATCAATTTCAATCAAAACTGAGATCACATTCAAATAATTAACTATCCGAGAAACAAGTCAGTATGAGCAAGAGTGAGCAGAAAGAACAAATAGTAGATGGAGACACTTCCTCCCGCCCAAGGACATCAGTGTTGGAACTCCCAGATACTGATTCTACTCTGTACTAAACAGTTTTTAAAAGAAAGATTTAAAAATGAGCAAGGAATGAGATGATCAAAAATGGCCAGGCTCATCATCTGTAATTATGAGAGAAATGCAAATCAAAACCAAAGCGAGATACCATCTCACAACAGTCAGAATGGCTATTATTAAGAAGTCAAAAAAAACAAAAACAAAAAACAGAAGCTAGCAAGGCTGTTGAGAAAAGGGAACACTTATACACAGTTGATGGGAATGTAAATTAGTGCCACCACTGTGGAAAGCAGTTTGGAGATTTCTCAAAGAACTTAACAGAACTTAAAACCATTCGACCCAGCAATCCCATTGCCAGGTATATACCCAAAAAGAAAAAGATCATTTTACCAAAAAGACACATATGCTCCTATGTTCATCACAGCACTATTCATAATAGCAAAGACATGGAATCAACTTAGGTGCCCATCAATGGTGGATTGGATAAGGGAAATGTGGCACATACACACTACAGAATACTACGTAACCATAAGAAAGAATGAGATCATGTCCTTTACAGCAACATGGTTGCAACTGGAGGCCATTATCCTAAGCAAATTAACAAAGGAATGAAAAATCATATACCACATGTTCTCACTTAGGAGTGGGAGCTAAACATTGAGCCCACATGAGCATAAACATGGGAACAGTCAACACTGCAGACTACTTGAGGGGGAAGATGTAGGGGGATGGGATGAAAAAGTACCTATTTGATACTATGCTCACTATCTGGGTGCAATGTGCCCATGTAACAAACCTGTACATTTACCCTCTGTATCTCAAATAAAAGTTGAATTTTTTTTTTTTTTTTTTTTTTTTGAGACAGAGTCTCACTCTGTTGCCCAGGCTAGCATGCAGTGGTGCGATCTCAGCTCACTGGAACCTCTGCCTCCCCGGTTCAAGCGATTCTCATGCCTCGGCCTCCAGAGTAGCTGGGACTACAGGCACCCACCACCACGCCCGACTAATTTCTGTATTTTTAGTAGAGACATTTTCACCATGTTGGCCAGGCTGGTCTTGAGCTCCTGACCTCAAGTGGTCCACCTGCCTCGGCCTCCCAAAGTGCTGGGATTACAGGCATGAGCCACCGTCCCCAGCTAAAAGTTGAATTTTTTTTTTTAAATGGCCAGGCATTTGACCTCAGAACTTTGTGGGAACCCAGGGAGAACTACTTGACCCCTGTACTCTTGGCACTTCCATTCTGGTAGGATAAACAGATCCACATAATCAAAATTCATCAGGGGTAAAAACTGAAGCAGTTATACAACAGGGAAGGAATAAGAATAAGTGCGGTGGACAAGGAGGACACAGGCTGTACCTGGAGGGGGCAACCTCTCCACACGCCTCACAGATTGTTGCTCTGTGTGCAGGAACAGAACCCAAGTATTGCCTGATGTTCCAATTTCCCCAGAAAAGACATAAATCCAAACTGTAAAGTAAGTCATTGTGATTTGTACGTGTTAGCCACTGCAGGAGACACCTGAAGCTTCTGCCACCCAATATCGATTCACCTTTCTTCTAAAATATTACAGTGTTATGTATGATTCCCCTTTGGCGACCACCCCCTTTCCTATTCTCAGCCCAGTCTCAGTCTCTTCCCGGTTGAGTTGACTCCATCTGTGGCCGCAGGGATGGGCATGTGACTCAAGCTTGACCAATCAGAGCACAGCAGTCCCCTGGACCACACTAATTGGCTTAGAAATGGGCCTGTGATTCAATCAGAGAAAATGAGAAGCCATGAGGCCTTTGGGAGCATCTTAGGAAAAAAATTCTCTCTCATCCCCTTGGGATTCAAAGCTGAGAAGATGTAAGGGCTGGAGCTGTGGCAGTCTTTCTGTGACCATTCTACAGAGATTCTGTCTGAGGCTGGATCCACGTGGTCAAAAGCCATGGCTGAGGAGCCAGAGAGAGACTGAGGCCTGATGCCATCACTTGGGCCCTGCAGACTTTTTATTTATGATAACCAGTTAATTTGCTTTCATGCTGAAGCTAGTTTGAACTGGACTCTGATATGATTTGGCAATGTCCCCAACCAAATCTCATCTTGAATTGTAGTTCCCACAATCCACACATGTCGTGGAAGGGACCCAGTGGGAGGTAATTGAATCATGAGGGTGGCTACCCTTATGCTGTTCTCTTGGTAGTGAGTGAGTTCTTGGAGATGTGATGGTTTTATAAGGGGCTTTCCCCTTTTGCTTGGCACTGCTCCTTGTTGCTGCCATGTTAAGAGGGACGCGTTTCCTTCCCCTTCCACCATGATCATAAGTTTCCTGAGGCCTCCCTTGCCCTGCAGAACTGTGAGTCAATTAAACCTCTGTCCTTCATAAATTACCCAGTCTCGGGCAGTTCTTTATAGCAGCATGAGAATGGACTAATACAGGCTCTTTGTCACTCCACAGAAAGAGGCTCTGTCCTCCATCAACTAGTTAAAAGTATTTTAACACACTGTGAAAGTCAAAGAAACATGAAGGCTGACTGTGGAACATTACTGTCCCCCTTGTTTCTTGACAATGATTCAAATTCAGAGCCAGATTAGAAGGGACAATCTTTGAGACTTAAGTTTCAAAAAACAATCAGTTCTTAGGAGAGGTCAGAAAACACGGTGAAAGCCGAGGATGTGGGTAAAGCATCAGAAAGAAACGAACAGTTGTTCTGGAGAAAAGAGAGTCTATGTTGAGTGCAGTAAGGAAGGAGGAAAAACTGGACATATTCAGACCAAATGAAATGATTCACAGGAAACCTGAGAAGAAATGGCCAGAGTGAGGGGGCTGATCACCTCAGAAAGGAAGACCAGCAGCGAGTGATGGGGATGACCTGAAACAACAACCAAAATGCCTAAGATAGGAGCACTGTTGGCCAGGCGCGGTGGCTCACGCTTGTAATCCCAGCACTTTGGGGGGCCAAGGTGGGCGGATCACGAGGTCAGGAGTTCAAGACCAGCCTGACCAACATGGTAAAACCCTATCTCTACTAAAAATACAAAAATTAGCCAGGTGTGGTGGTGCGCACCTGTAATCCCAGCTACTTGGGAGGCTGAGGCAGGAGAATCGCTTGAACCCGGGAAGCGGAGGTTGCAGTGAGCTGAGATCGCAACACTGCACTCCAGCCTGGATGACAGTGAGACTCCGTCTCAAAAAAAAAAAAAAAAAAAAAAAAAAGAAATGAGAAGAGAACGCAGACGGCAGTGAGGTGCTACAAAACCTCCAGAAACCCAGAGAGATGACAAGGGCTGAGGTCATCTCAAACTAGACCAACAGGGAGGCCTGCTGTTGATTGGAAGCAGCTTTCTCAAAAGGTAGGGATCATGTTGACTTGTTGTTGATGGAAACTCAGGGCCACCAAGGCCTTCTGGAATTTGCTACTCAATAAACAGACACCGGGGAGGGCACAGGAGGCGAGGCAGTAGCTAGATGTGCCAAAAGAGCCACTGTACATCAAAGGACAAAGTGAGCAGAGATGTCAGCTTATAAGCCACCCCAGGGCAGAGACTGTCTCTCTTCTCACTTTCTGAACCCTGCCAAGCACCGTAGAGCCTTGTACATAGCCCCGGTGCCTCCTTCCCCAGGGCCAACTGTTTCTTTATAGGATAAATCAACCACCCCAGACCACCTCCAATCACAGAGGCTCTTAACCTTTGTTGGGGAGAAGTCTGGTTAAGGCTCTGGGCCCTCTTTCCAGAAAAATACACATAGGCTCAGACATATCAAAGCTTCCTCCCAATTTCAGTGTTTCACACCTTCCCTGAGGCCACCAGTAGGTCTCCTTGGACAATAGTCCTAAATTCATCCATTCATTTATTTTATCTTAAGAGACAGGGGTCTCACTAAGTCACCCAGGCAGGAGTGCAGTGGCATGATCATAGCTCACTGCAGCCTTGAACTCCTGGGCTGACGCAATCCTCCTGCCTCAGCCTCCAGAGTAGCTGAGACTACAAGTGCGTGCCACTACATCCAGCTAACTTTTTTATTTTTTGTAAAAGCAGGGTCTCTCTATGTTGCCTATGCTGGTTTCAAACTCCTGGGCTGACATGATCCTCTCACCTCAGCCTCCCAAAGGGCTGGGATTACAGGCGTGAGCCACCATGCTCAGCCCCTAAACTCATTCATTTATTTTTTAAAAATCCTTATTGAATGTTGGCTACATGTCAGGTACTGCTCTGAGCACCATGGATGCTTGGGTGAACAAGAAAAGAATGGCCAGATGCAGTGGCTCATGCCTGTAATCCCAGCACTTTGGGAGCCCAAGGCGGGTGGATCACTTGAGGTCCGGAGTTCAAGAGCAGCTTGGCCAACAGGGTGAAACCCCGTCCTACTAAAAATACAAAAAATTAGCCAGATGTGGTGGTGCGTGCCTGTGGTCCCAGCTATTTGGGAGGCTGAGGCAGGGGAATCGCTTGAATTTGGGAGGCCGAGGTCACGGTGAGCCGAGCTCGTACCACTGCACTTCAGCCTGAGTGACAAAGCGAGACTCTGTCTCAAAAGAAAAGCAAAAAGAAAAACAAAGAACCTTTACCACACGGAGTGTAGCTTCCAGGTTATATCCCAGCCATGCAACAATCAGAAAGTCTGGAGGTGCAGCCCAGGAACTTAGTGATTCTGCCAAGGGGCCAGGTTTAGGACCTCCTGTTCCAAGGAACTCCTGGTCAAACTCCTTCTGTAAGAAGAGAGGGGAGAATAATATTTGAAGGCATGTGCTCTGACTCAAGTATTCATGCACTGCTGGGGGGTGTAGATTGGTACCAGCACTTTGGAAAAATGTTTGGCAGAATCTTTTAAAGCTGAACATCTGCTGAATCTGCAACTCAGCAACTCCACTCTTGGGTCTATATCTAATAGACATGTGCGCTTATGCATACCAATGGACATATACAGTGGTGCCCAGTTATCCCTTGTGTTCATACCTCTGTGGAATCCTCTCCCTTGAGTTGGGTCAGGACCTGTAACTTATTTTAAGCTGTAGAATACAGCAAAGGTGATGGGATGTAATTTCTGTGGTTATGTTACATAAGATTATAACTTCTATCTCTCTATTGAGAGTCTGTTGAGGGTCCAGAGTCACAGAGTCTGTCTACTGATTCTTTCTTACTTCGATGAAGCAAGCCACCTTCCAGAGAAACCCACATGGCAAGAAACTGAGGGTGAGCTCAGCTAATACCCAGCAAGGAGCTGAGGCTCTCCTTCTGATACCCTCAAAAAATTGAATCTTACCAATAACAATGTCAGCTTGAAAGTGGATCCAGCCAGGTGCAGTAGCTCACCCCTATAATCTCAGCATTTTGGGAGGCTGAGGTGGGAGGATCACTTGAGCCTGGGAAATCAAGGCTGCAGTGAGTTATGATCACACCACGGCACTCCAGCCTGGACAACAGGAGACACCCTGTCTCAAAAAAAAAGAAAAAGAAAAAAAGAAAGCAGATCGGGCTGGGCGTGGTGGCTCACGCCTGTAATCCCGGCACTTTGGGAGGCCAAGGCGGGGAGGGGGTGGATCACAACGTCAGGAGTTCGAGACTAGCCTGGCCAATATGGTGAAACCCTGTCTCTACCAAAAATACAAAAATTAGCCAGGCGTGGTGGCACTCATCTGTAGTCCCAGCTACTTGGGAGGCTGAGGCAGAAGAATCACTTAAACCTGGGAGGCAGAAGTTGCAGTGAGCCAGGATCGTGCCACTGCACTCCAGCCTGGGTGACAGAGTGAGACTCTGTCTCAAAAAAAAAAAAAAAGAAAAGAAAAGAAAAGAAAAGAAAAGAAAAGAAAGCAGATGCAGATTTATCCCCGGTTGAGCCTCAGATGAGAACCCAGCCCTGGCCAACTCCTTGATTGCAGCCTGTGAGACCCTGAAGCACAGGACCCTGCTGAGCCCTGCCCAATTCCTGACCCATAGAAACTGTGAGATGATAAATGCAGCTTCATTTTTTTTTTTTTTTTTTTTTTTTTTTTTTTTTTTTTTTTTTTTTTTGAGACTGAGTCTGGCTCTGTCGCCCAGTGTTCTGGAGTGCAGTGGCCGGATCTCAGCTCACTGCAAGCTCCACCTCCCGGGTTTACGCCATTCTCCTGCCATCAGCCTCCCGAGTAGCTGGGACCAAGTGTGCGGCCCCACACTTCGCCCGGCTGTTTTTGTTGTATTTTTTTGTAGAGATCACTTCCCTCACCGTGTTAGCCAGGATGGTCTCGATCTCCAGACCTGACGAAAGATCCGCCCGTCTCGATGCCTCCCAAACAGTGCTGGGATTACAGGCTTGAGCCACCGCGCCCGGCCCCCATATGTGGGTTGTTTTGAGCTGCTAAGTTTGTGGTAGTTTGTTAAGCAGCAGTTGATAACCAATACAATGGAATACAACAGAGCAATGAGAATGAATGAACCACAGCTACTTGAAAAGACATGCTTGAATCTCCCAAATATAATGTTGAGCAAAAGAAACCAGAGAGAAGATGGAATTTGTGGGATCCCATTCACATAAAGTTCAAGAACAAACAGAACTAGCCAGGTGCAGTGGCTCACGCCTATAATCCCAGCACTGTGGGAGGTGAGGCAGGTGGATAACCTGAGGTCAGAAGTTCAACCTCCTGACCAACATGGTGAAACCCCACTTCTACTAAAAATACAAAAATGAGCTGGGTATGGTAGCAGGTGCCTGTAATCCCAGCTACTTGGGAGGCGGAGGCAGGAGTATTACTTGAACCCAGGAGGCAGAGGTTGCAGTGAGCCAAGATCATGCCATGGCACTCTAATCTGGGTGACAAGAGCAAACTTCTGTCTAAAAAAAAAAACACAAAAACCCAGAACTAATCTATGACATTGGAAGATTTGAAGTCAGGAGAGCAGCTACCCCAGGGGGTGGGTAATGACTGGAAGGGGTCACAGGGAGATTTCTAGGGGTGCTGGTGATGTTTTGCTTCTTGATCTGGATTCTGGGTAGGTGGGTGAGTACACTTAGTAAAAATTCGAATAGTGTCTCAGCCCATTTGTAATGCTATAAAGTGCAATTATGACCTGAGACAAAATGTATATTTTCAATATGTATATTATCTTCGATAAAAAGTTTACAAAAAGGCTGGGCGCGGTGACTCATGCCTCTAATCCCAGCACTTTGGGAGGCTGAGGCGGGTGGATCACTCGGTCAGGAGATTGAGACCAGCCTGGCCAACATGGTGAAACCCCATCTCTACTAAAAACATAAAAGTAGCCAGGCGTGGTGGCGTGTGCCTGTAGTCCCAGCTACTCAGGAGGCTGAGGCAGGAGAATCACTTGAACCTGGGAGGCGGAGGTTGCAGTGAGCCGAGATCGCACCCCTGCACTCCAGCCTGAGGACACAGCGAGAGTGAGACTCCATCTAAACAAAAAAAAAGATAGGGAAAAGAAAGTTTACAAAAAGTACAGCACTTTGCACTTTGTAGTCTGGAAGCAGAGTTTGAATTCCAGAACCACTATGTGCAAGATTTGTAACTGGTTAAGTTACTTGACTTTTCTGTGCCTCAATTTCTCCTTCTGTATAATGAGTTGGGCTAAGAATTAAATAAAACTGTGCATGACATGGTGGTTGGTACCTTGTTAGCCTTAATAAATATGAGCTGAATTTGTTAACCACATTCATAAAGGTTCACTGTCACTCACAAAAATGTAGTGGAGGTTTGCCCACATGCCTGGAAGTAGAATTTATGGAGTTGTCCAGCAGGTGCCACCCCATAGAGACTACTGGGCTCCCAAGAATCACCTCTAGTTGTGACTAGAGGGAAGGAGCACATCCTATCTCTTATATCCATACCCACATCTAGAAAGGTCTCAGAGCAGCCAGCCAGATAATATGAGACTAGTCATCCAGAGATCGGGTTTGTTCTGGAGTGGGACTGAGTCTTGATGCAAATCAAAGTTTCTCCGGAGTGTTTGTGACCTGGGTTGAGATTAGGGCTCTCTTCCCACAACATCAGAGAAAAAGAAAACAGGCAATAATTGCAAACACTCATAGAGCCATTCAGTTGTAGCAGCCACTGATCCACTGTTTCATACATCTTAATCCATTTACTCCTTTCAGTCAGTGCTGTTGTTATACCCATTTTACAGGTGTGGGAAGTGAGGCACAAACAAAACACAACAAAAACCAGGCCCAGGACAGGTGGGGCCAGCACACTTTGCAGTTTTTGAACAGATGGTACAGACAGACCCCCCACAGCAAAGTGCAAGGAACCAAAGGGAACTGACTTTGAACACCGATTTGCAAGATAACTAAATGTTCCAAACCAGCATGAAAGAGTCGACATGAGATGAAGCTGCATGTTTTTTCATTTTCTGCCAGGGGAAACGGCAAAGATGGCTGCAGAAAGTCTCAGTTACCAGTTATTCTCTCCATGGTTTACAATTATTTTTTATGAGTCTGTGTGTGGAGGTCTGTATATAAAAATCTTTACTTTCTTTTTTTTTTTTTTTTTTGAGACGGAGTCTTGCTCTGTCACCCAGGCTGGAGTGCAGTGGCCCGGATCTCAGCTCACTGCAAGCTCCGCCTCCCGGGTTTACGCCATTCTCCTGCCTCAGCCTCCCGAGTAGCTGGGACTACAGGCGCCCGCCACCTCGCCCGGCTAGTTTTTTTGTATTTTTTAGTAGAGACGGGGTTTCACCGTGTTAGCCGGGATCGTCTCTCGATCTCCTGGCCTCGTGATCCGCCCGTCTCGGCCTCCCAAAGTGCTGGGATTACAGGCTTGAGCCACCGCGCCCGGCCAAAAATCTGTACTTTCTAAGCTTATATGGTCAGCTTACTAATGGGCCTTGGAGTCTCTAGTGGGCCCTCTGCTCTCTGTCATCCGTCACCCTGTGCAACAGCTTGGCTCTTTCCTGCACTCTGTACTCTCTCGTTCTTGCTCTTTCTCTGGCTCTCTTTCATGCCATAGAGGCTGAGGAAGGCTCCGCACCTCTCCTGGCAAGGGCTGCGGCCTGAAGCCAGCATTCATTTCATGTTGGAATGCAAGGGCAGCAGGAGAAACAGCACACAGGTCTCTGAGTATGGAGCACAGGGCTGGGCTCTCCCCAGGCAAGAACAGCCCAGGGAAGGTGGCTGGGAAGGAATGAGATTTTCTAGGGGCAGAAGTTCTGCTAGAAGGAAGCCCAGCACCCAATGTCAGCAGGTAATGTAGGTGGCAGGCCTGAGCTGCCTCCTCTTGGCTTATGCCCCCTTCCCTCCCTGCCCTGGGCACTGCCTGAACCTTTGGACAGACAAGAGTGCAGGCTGCTCAGAAGTGAGAGAAAGCAGGTGTGAGTAAGTGGCATCTTGTGATTGTGACAGGTGTCACCTGTAGTTCTCCAGGGGAAATACCTTCCTCGTCACATTCATCTAGATTCAAATCCTGCCAGATTTTCTAGCTGTGTGACCTTGGGCTCATTTCTCCCTGTCTCTGAGCCTTATTTCCTACAATATGGGCTTGGTAGTCACTGAGAGTTCAATAAAAGGTTAACTGAAGGCACTGCCAAGAAGCACAAATAATCTAGAAACATCATTTTTTTTTTTCAGGGACTGTCTTTTTAATGTCGCATCACTGTTTAATTGCAAGGTACAACTCTCTTACTCAGTCCAGGAAATTATATCATAAAACCATTACTGGGTATTTGATTTTCTGTTTCTAAGATGAAAATGGATGATACGGAATTGGGTTTCAAGAATTTTGGACACCCTTGAGATAAGAGTGGCATCCTGAGGGAGAGAGGATCCAGTTGAGATTTGGCAACTTCGGCTCCACTGATTCTGAGTGTCAGCTTTGCTCTCAGTTTAGGAATTTTTGTTTTTCATTGAGATATCAGCTAACAGCAACAGATGATCTCTCAAAGCCTGGTGAGGGGCATGGGCTGTTCCAGTTCATGGCCAGCCTGGGTTTCACTGGGGTCTGTCTGATAGTGAGCAAGTTTGTGTCCTGGGTTCATGTTAATGACAAGAGTTTGACTAAAGACAAGCACGGAGGGGTAGTGGTAAGGGTGGAGGTGGTGTTCAGGCCTGGGCAAGGGACTAGAGAAGCTGACATCCTGGGGTGAGGACAGGTCAGCCCAGCAGTCCTCAGAGGACAGGAGGCCAGGCTTCAGAAGGGTGGCAGGGGCTTCCCCCTGCGTATTTATTCATTCAGACATTGTTCTAGGGACTGGTGGCACAGCAGCGAACAAAACAGGAAAAAAAATCCCTGCGTTTATAGAGTTTAGATTCTACCAGGGGTCAGGGAGGGAGACACAATAAATCACATAAATAAATAAAAGAAATAGTATGTGAATTGATGATAAGTGATGTCTTAGTCCATTTGTGTTGCTATCAAGTAATATCTGAGGCTGGGTAATTTATCCAGAAAAGAGGTTTATTTGGCTCACAGTTCTGCAGATTGTACAAGAAGCATGGCGCCAGCATCTGCCTCTAGTGAGGGTCTCAGGCTGCTTCCACTCCTGGCAGCAAGTAGAGCCTGCATATGCAGAGATCACATGATGAGAGAGGAAGTGACCGTGAGTGAGGGGGAGGTGCCAGGCTCTTTCTAACAGTCAGGTCTTTAGGGAATTGATAGAGTGAGAACTCATGCACCCTACAAGAACAGCACTAAGCCATCCATGAGGGATTCACCCCCATGACCCAAGCACCTCCCACCAGGCCCCACCTCCAACAGTGAGGAGCAAATTTCAACATGAGATTTGGAGGGGTCAAATATTCCAACTATAGTAAATGGCAAAAAGAAGGGAAGAGGGAGAGAGTGTTGAGGTTTTTATTTTGTTTGGATGTGCTTTTGTTGTTCTTATTTTCATTTGCTTTTGTTGTTCTTGTTGTTTTTATTTGCTTTGTTATTAGATTTCGTGGTGGTTGTTTTATTTTTTCAAAAAAACCAATTTTAGAAAAGATGATATGTGAGTAGAAAGCTAAAGTAAAGAAAGCAAATGAGACTCCTGGGGGGAAGTGCATTCCAGGCAGAGGAACGGGCAAGACCAAAGGCTCTGAGGCAGAAACGTGTGGGGAACTGGACCTGACCCTCTCTGTTCCTGTGAAGCTATCACTCGGGTCCCAGCCCTTGTGGTCACTCCTAGCATTTTATGCCTAGACTCTTTCTGGTTGTAGGAAACTGATCCAGGCAGAACCTTCCAGACTGAGGGCCTGGAAGAGATTTGTAGGGACAGGCTCCAGGAGAGGTCTCTGCAGTTCAGCTGTGTAAATCAGGGTTTTGTCAAGCTTGTTGCAAATGCACATTCCTGGATTATGTCCCAGGCCTGCTAAATCAGAATCTCTGGGGTCTGTGCCCAGAAGTCCACATTTCTAAAAGCCTCCAGGCACGTTTGAGCATCTTCACCATATATTCCACCCCAAATCGATGTCCATGATTTCTCTCAGATCCTCTTCCTATTGACTAGGTGTATTAGTCTGTTCTCACACTGCTATAAAGTAATTCCCTGAGAGTGAATAATTTACAAAGAAAAGAAGTTTAATTGACTCACAGTTCTGCACTGCTAGGGAGGCCTCAGGAAACTTACAGTTATGGCGGAAGGCCAAGGGGAAGCAAGGAAGCTAGCATGTTGTAACACGGTGTAGCAGGAAAGAGAAAGAGAGAGAGAAAAAACGGGGAAGTGCCACACTTTTAAACCATCAGATCTCGTGAGCACTCACTCGCTATCACGAGAAAAGCAAGCAGGAAGTCTGCCCCCATGATTCAGTCACCTCCCAGCAGGCCCCTCTTCCAACACGTGGGGATTTTAATTCGAGACGAGATCTGGATGGGGACACAGAGCCAAACCGAATCACCAGGGTAGAGTGTGCCATAGTTCAACTCTCTTAAAAAATGTTTAGAGTTTTTCTTGAGGTACCTGGTCAGCCATTTCCTGCCACTGAAAGGAATCACTCTCTAGGTAAAGTCAGCAAGGTTGTTCTGCCCCCAAGCAGAAGTGGGAGGTGGTGGGAGATAGGATTTGCACATCTCAACACACTCCATCCCCCGAGTCCTATGCCGACTGACAAGGGGCTTCTTAAGGACAGTAACTATTCCACGTGTATTCTGGGACCAGCGTGTGACACTCATAGGCCTCAGAAGATGTTTGCAGAGATAGAGAAAGGGCAAAAGAATGAATAAATGTCACTCTTAACAGGGAGAAGCAGGAGCAGCAGGATTGTGAGTTTGGAAATTCTTTTCCCCAGCACATGGAAGAAATCCTCGTTCTTTCAAAATTGTTCACTCCACCCCATCCCTTTCCCAATCCCCACCCCACTTCCAGAGGTCCCCTCTTCTTACTCTTTCTATTTTCTGGTCTGTAAAGGAAAGGACTAGAGATGTGGGTAGGGCAGGGGCATACTAACCTCCAAGGGTCTCATGAGTTCAGCTCCATCAATCTCCTACCTCTCCCTATCGCCCCCCACCCTCCCTCAACGCATCCAGCTTAGAGCGAGGGGTCATGGAAAAGATTCTTGAATCAAATCTCCTTTGTGCTCCTTCCTCTCTGTAAAACCTTGGGCCACTTATGTGACCTATGAGCCTCTGCTTTCCCATCTGTGAAATGGGGCAGGCTCGTGGGGCCTGGAGCACTCAGCAGGCGGTAACCCGGTGGGCGTTCCCTGCGCAGGCCACGCCCCCACCTGTTAGGCCGGGCCCCGCGGCGCCCGGCGGTGTTGCCATGGCAACGCGCGTACACAGGCCGGGCGGGCGCGCTGGGCGCCGGGTGTCGGCTGGAGACTCCGCGGGAGCGCGGCCGGGAGGCCTCGCCCGGGAGCGGGCCCGACGCCTCCCGAGCTGGCAGGGCCCTGGGCGGAGGTCGGAGCGTGGGCTTCCTCCTCCCGCCAGGTAAGTGCGGTGCGGGAAGGGGCGGCGGGCCGAGACCGGGGACCGGAAGGGGCGGCCCCGCGAGGACTAGCGCTGGGAGGAGGAGGGGTGGCTCCCCGTCCCCATCCTCCCGGATCCAGGCTCCGGTCCCCAGGAGCACCCCAGTAGGTGCCCCAACACCAACCCCTCCTTTCCAGGTGCAGCCCCAACCCCGCCCGCGGAGAAAGCCCCCAGGGGCCTTAGACCCCTCCTTGGCACCAGCCATGCCACTCTGGGAAGTCCTGGCGGGTACAGCTGGGATTAGGAGGGGCATACCCGCTGCCCCTGACTTACGAATGACACCCACCCAGCGGTCAGAGAGACTCCCCCCTTGCCTAACCTCTCCCTTCCCAAATACAACACTGAGAAATTTCTAGGGTTCCCAGGCCACTTAAGATCTGGTAACTCCTCAATAGAAATTGTGCTTCTCTGTCTCACTTTTGACCCCTAAGCAGGGAGTGCAGATGAGTGAAGCTCTTTTGCTCTTTTCCATGGTCGGTGCCCTGTGTCATAGAACTAATTTACAGAGTTTAACGCATCTAATCACTTTCTACAGTGTTTTCAGGTAGGAAAGTGACTGCACAGGGCAAGATCAAAGTGGGGAAATATGGCCCAACCCATTCAGTTAAAGAAATAGACTTTTTTTTTTTTTTTTTTTCAAAATGTCATCTAGGATAAATACTGAAGGGGAAAATAAAAGGTAGTTACTGTCAGAGGTTCTTAGGCTACTCTGACTTACTTTTAAGCATTATTTCGTATTTTCATTCATTCATGATTTACTGAGTACCACTATGTGTCAGGCCTGGCAGCTCTGGGGGCCAGAGTTGGAGTAATGAACAGAACTGTGAGGAACCACAAAGGGTCTGAGATTTTTACACTACCTGCAAGCTAAGTTAGCCTGCCACTGCTTAATGATGCTAGCAGAAGACCAGAGACTCCAGGACCAGAGACAAAGGATGTTATTACTCACATCACAGCAGGCACTGTGAGCTTCATGTTTGCATTGGTTCCCCTTGCCCTGCAAGTTCCCCGGGGTGATACAGGACAGCCCAGGTGGATGCTGTACACACTGCGAGTCTGTGTCCCAGCTAAGGAACCCCAAGCTCAGGAAACTCCAGTCTTTTAAAAGGGACTGCTAGCCAGTGCCCAACCTTTGCCCTGGAAGGAGATGACATTTTTTTTTTTTTTTTAATTGAGATGGAGTCTTGCTCTGTCGCCCAAGCTAGAGTGCAGTGGCACAGTCTCAGCTCACTGCAACCTGTGCTGCTTGGGTTCGAGTGATTGTCCTGCCGCAGACTTCCAAGTAGGTGGAACTACAGGTGCATGCCACCATGCCTGGCTAATTTTTTTGCATTTTTAGTAGAGACAGGGTTTCACCATGTTGGCCAGGCTGGTCTCAAACTCCTGACCTCAGGTGATCCGTCCGCCTGGGCCTCCCAAAGTGCTGGGATTACAGTCGTGAACCACCGTGCCTGGCCGGAGATGACATTTTTATCATAAAAAGTCTGCACTCTGCCCTGGTTGGGGACACTATCCCTATCCTCTCAGGATATTTGCCCTGCAGATGTCCTTGGAAAGATTGTCAGGAACAAAATCTGTCAGTATCTTTGCTCTGAAGATGGGTACAAACACAGGAAACCCGTGGGTAATTGAGTTTAAAACAACACAGTTCAGGCTCTCTTGGGACATATCTCAGTGAAAGGGAAACAGTAAACATGTAGCTAAGAACAAAAAAATGACAGAGAATGATAAGCTCAAGGAAGGAGCCACAGCGTGACACGTGCTAGCTAGACAACGAAGTGACTGATGACGCCTTTAGCTGGGGTGGTCAGGTAGCTACCACAAGGCACCAACTGTGGAAACATCTGGGGGAAAAGCTAAAAAAAAAAAAAAGCCAGTCATTCAGATTTGGGGTTTTACTCTGGAGGCGTTTCCTGTGGCTTTCCCACAAAAGAGACATTTCTCGAAAGTTGACTTTAGATTAGTTTTACTTTAGTTTTGAATGTGGTGCTTGATAATGTAGTCCTCTATGATTGAAGATTAATAACTCAGGCAATTTGAGGGCAACAGGGCATGGTTCTTTTGGAAAAAGAAATGTCTTTTTATCCCTATTAAAGACAGCAGACTTAAAAATAAAATTCTCATTATATGAAAGTATTAATATTTCTGAGGATTTCTCATAGGCTTCAGAATTTACAAACTATCTGGTTTGTTTTATTTCTCTTACCCCCAAGGGTCTTTTCTTTTTTGCAGAGGATAGAATTCTGGTGTTAAGGGCTATCTGTTATTTCATGTCCCAAGTGTCAACAAAACAGTGACAACCTCAGTGTCCCAAGTGACACCTCTCCCTCCCCCTACTCAGTCACTCTCCCTGCTCCTCCATCCCATCCCCTCCCCCCACAGCAGCGATGGAGGTGTGAAAAGTTGAGCTGCCTGAGGATTATATAGTGGTGACATGCAATGGCTGTCTCCCTGCCCGAATGCTAGGGTCCCTTAACCTCTCTGCATCTCAGTCTCCTTGTCTGTAAAGTAGGGACAATAATGACACCTACCTTGCAGGGTTTCTCTGAGGATGAAAAGAGTATATTCAAGGAAAAGTGCCTGGCACTTATTAAGGACTCCATAAATGATGACAGAGATGATGATGAAAAGCAGAGCCAGCCCTGAGAGTCCGTACCACCACAACTAGTTGAGTTTTGTTTTTATCCATAGTCCAATAATTTGGCATTTCACTAACTTTTCTATTGAAAGGAAAAGAGAGAGACTGTTGTTCTTTGACAAGGCATTGAGGTGGAGGGTATCACCCTGCATCTTTTTTTTTTTTTTCACCCTGCGTCTTTAGACATAATCTCAAATGAGATTCAAGGATCGAGATGAATTACTGTCAACATTTTAGAACTTTCTGAAGTCACCGAAGTGTTTATCTTAAAAGATGTGTATAGAACTTATTTCAAAATGCACCACAATATAAAATGGATGGACACACGGATAGATGGAAAGATATGTGATAAAGCACATATGGCAAAATGCCGATGGTAGAATCTAGTGGTGGGTACATAGGAGCTCGCTATCTGCTTTTTTCAGCCTCTCTGTATGGTTGACATTTTTATAGTAAAATGCTGGCAGGAATACTGTGCAGGGTCCTGATTACATGGCTGAGCTATAAGCTTGATATTTTGCCTTTAGAAGTAATCTTTTTTCCCCTAAGTAAATAATGAAGAAATGCAGCGATTTAAAAAGGAAAACATCATCTAATGCCTGCCTCTCCGATGATAACTCTTTAAGAAACTCTAAAAGCAGACATGGTGGCGTGCCTGTGTTCCTAGCTACTCTGGAGGCTGAGGCAGGAGGATCATTTGAGCCTGAGAGTTCAAGGCTGCAGTGAGCTGTGATTGTGCCACCGCACTCAGCCTGGCCAAAGAGCAGGACTTCATCTCTAAATATGAATGAACGAATCAAATAAGCTCTATAGAAGTTTAGCGTTCCTTGGATCAGAGTTTGAGGAGCCCAGGTTGACAACACTAATAAGAGTAGTACAAATGAGTGTTCGGTGTGTGCCAGGCACCATTCTAGATACCACACGTGTATTAGCTCATTGAATCCTCACAAAACCCATTTTAGGATGGGTGTGGTGGCTCACGTCTGTAATCCCAGCACTTTGGGAGGCCAAGGTGGGAGGATTGCTTGAGCTCAAGAGTTTGAGACTAGCCTGGGCAACCTGGCAATACGCCGTCTCTACAAAAAATTAGCCAGGTGTGGTGGTGCACACCTGTTATCCCAGCTACTTGATAGGCTGAGGCAGGAGGATTGCTTGAGGCCAGGAGATCGAGACTTTGATGAGCCAAGATTGCTCACTGCCCTGCAGCCAGGATGACAAAGTGAGCCCCTGTCTCAGAAAAACAAACAAACAAACAAACAAAAAACCCACCCATTTTATAGATGAGGAAACTGAGTCACAGAGAATAAGTAACTCACCCAAGGTCACAGAGCTAGTAAGGGTTGGATTAGGAACACAGAACCTGAATACTTGGTATGTCAGATCACTAAGCTCATACTAAGCTTGATGGGAGGTAGAGAGCAATCATCAGTGGAACTCAGATTTGTTGTCAGGTTGTTTTAGCTTTTGTTTGCTTGTGTCCTGAGTTACTTAAGAAATGCCCTCTGTTTGATTATTAGAACCAGGCTTTTCTTTTTTTTTTTTTTTTTGAGACGGAGTCTCGCTGTGTCGCCCAGGCTGGAGTGCAGTGGCCGGATCTCAGCTCACTGCAAGCTCTACCTCCCGGGTTTACGCCATTCTCCTGCCTCAGCCTCCCGAGTAGCTGGGACTACAGGCGCCTGCCACCTCGCCCAGCTAGTTTTTTGTACTTTTTAGTAGAGACAGGGTTTCACCGTGTTAGCCAGGATGGTCTCGATCTCCTGACCTCGTGATCCGCCCATCTCGGCCTCCCAAAGTGCTGGGATTACAGGCTTGAGCCACCGCGCCCAGCCTCATTCTAAGTATGATGTTGAATAATTAGAGGACTGCATTTTCTAACAAAATTCTTTCTGAAAACCTTATGTAGGGAAAACAGAGAGGATGAAAGCCTATCTAAAGAGCGCAGAAGGCTTTTTTGTCCTAAATAAAAGTACCACAATTGGAAGGCATGAAGATTCAGACCTTGTTTTACAGGTAAGAAGTCTTCCCACCTGTTCCTGTCCCCTCCCTGACCCCTTCCTTCCCCCTTCAACAGTCCTTAGTGTTATGTGGCCTCCAGTCTCTTGTACACCACAACCTTGGGCAAGCAGCCATACCTTTCCTTGCTGTGCTACCAATAGCCAGTTGCCACGGGTATCCCATTTCGCTGGCATAAGGAGTGAAGCTGAGTGCTGTGCAGAGCGGGATGTGCCCCATCCTTTGCTGAGCACATCTGTCGCTGTCCCACCCGATGCAGAGCAGATGAGCCCAAAGTAGGGCTTATCCCGAGAGGAATCTTGGCTTTGCGCAGGAAAGAATTCAAGGGCAAGCCAGGAGTAGAAGGAAACAGACTTATGGAAGCAGCAGTGTTACAGCTGTGTGGCTGCTCCTACAGAGCCGGGCTGTCCTGTGGACAGAGAGCAGCAGCTCAGGGCAGTTTTGCAGTCATATTTATACTCACTTTTAACTGCATGCAGATTAAGGGCCGGTTTATGCAGGGAAGGGATAATAACTTTGGGATCATTGGATGCCATGGAAAGGGGAGATAACTCTTGGGTGTTGCCATGGCAACAGTACATTGACATGGCACTTTGGTGGGCAGGTCTGACTGAAAGTTGCTTTCACCTTGGCCCTGTTTTAGCTAGTCCTCAATCTGGTCCAGTGTCTGAGCCCCACCTCTGGAGTCCAGTGCCACCTCCTACCTCACACCTGTGGTCATGTCCCCAGCAGACTGATGTGTGTTTCAGAAGGTGCTTTGGCCTTTGCCTGCTCTGGGCTAGGCCTCTCTCCCTTTCAAGACCCCGTGTGGGACTGCTGTGGGCCTCTCAGAGGCCAGGAAGGCCATGGAGCTCCAAGCCCCAGGCTTAGCCTGGGCATTCTTTCATTTCATTCTCTGAATTAGCTGTGGTTTGGTCCAAAGCCTCAGCTAACTGCAACCAAGAAAGTTGAAAGAAGGAGAATAATAATAAAAACAGTGGCTTTGAGCCTGTTTAAATATGGAAGGGGGTTAAAATATTGAAGTGGAAAGAGAAATGCCGTGGAATCTCTTTGTAACTGTGAAAAGCAGATGTCTTTCAGACCTCACTATTTTTTAACCCTTCATTTTGAAATTAGAGATTCACAAGAAGTTCCAAAAATAGTAGGTAGAGATCACACCTACCTTTCACCCAGTTTCCTCCAATGGCTACATACTATGTGTGACTATAACAATATCAAAACCAGGAAATTGACGTAAATGCTCTGTGTGTGTGTGTGTGTGTGTGTATGTGTGTCGGAGAGAGAGAGAGAGAAGGACAATGTGTGTAGTTTTGTATCATTTTATAGATCACATGTGTATTAATAGATTTGTGTATAGCAATCAAAAAATTGTCTTACCTCTTTTGCTTCCTTTTCCTTTCCATATAAATTTTAGAATAAGTCTGTATCTATGAAATGTCCTGCTGAGATTTTGATAGAAATTGTGTTTAAATCTATACATCGATGTGGAAAGAATTTATATATTTACTATGTGGTTTTTCAATCCATGAACATGGTATGTTTCTGCATTGATTTAGGTCTTCTTTGATTTCTTTCATGAATACTTTGTAGCTTTCAGCATACAAATCCTGTACATGTTTTGCTGGATTTATACTTAAGTACTTAATTTCTCCTTTTTTGTTTGTGGTGGTAAATGGTATTATACTTTAAATTTCAGTGGCCACCTATTCATTGCCAGTGTATAGAAACATAATTGATTTTTGTATGCTTATATGGTATCTTGCAACCTTAACTGAACTTTCTGGAAGTTTTTTGTTGCCTGCTTAGGATGTTACCATGTCATCTGCAAATTAAAACAGTTTTATTTTTACCTTTTTGATCTGTACACTTTTAATTTTATTTTCTTGAGATATTGCATTGGCTGAGACTTCCAGTACTCTGTTGCATAAGAGTGGTGAGAGCAGTATAAATCTTTATATTTGCCTTGTTCCTGATTTTAAGGGAAAAGCATTCAGTCTTTCATCATTAAATATTATATTAGCTGTAGGGTTTTTTTTTTTAATAGGTGTTCTTTATCAAAGGGAGAACATTCCCCCTGCATTTCTAGTTTTCTAAGAGTTATAAACGCAATCGATTTTAAAATAACTCAACATACCTTCCCTTGAGATTCTCATCTGTGACATGGTCTCTCTACAAGGACACAGAAAACTGTTCAGTGTACAAAGTGGAAAAATCAAATAAAAAGAATTGTAGTTTCTTCTGTATCGTAACAAGGGATAAATTTAAGGTAGTTTTACTTTCTGGGTGGCCAAGGAAGAGACAGTGATCCCTGTTTTGAACTGGACTATGATATTAGAAAACTGTAGTAATTTTTAAAAGCACAGGCTTTGGAGGTAGACCTGGATTTGAATCTCTTAGACCGTTTTCTGGCTGTGTGACTTCAAGCAAACTACTTAATCATGCTGAGCTCATTTTCTCCATCTATAAACCACTTATTTCACAGGGCTGTAGGGATTAAATGAGAAAATGCATATAAAGTACCTGGCATATGGTACGAAGTAGATGACACCACAATCATTATTATGGTCGTGTAAAGTGGAGACAGAGAATTTTTGTTCACGGGGTTAAGGCGGGTTATCCACTGATACTAACAAGCTATTTGGAAATGGGAACTGATGAGGACAATTATTATATATATAGACACAAATTGAGTAGCATTGATTGTATAAAAATAATTGACTGCTTACTGCTCCTTGGCCTTAGTTTAAAAAGTAAGTCACCACTGTCAGCAACAGTTCCATTGATTTATGAAGGAATCAGTTGCATTTCCAGAAGCATGAGCTTGCACTGACTCCCGAGAGAACAGATGATACATGAGTTGCCAAATGCTTTGTGAATAGACTTTTAATGGGCTTTTATATCTTCTCTTAGACAAATCCTCTTCCAAAAGCTTAAATCGATTTGGGAGAGGAGATTTGCTTTAAGAAGGGATGTGGGGGACACAGGTGTGTTTTGAAGAACTGAAACCTACAGGTGTGTCCATATTTTTCAGAAAATATTTTATAAGACAAGGTGAAAATTGCCCCTCTTCTGCCTTCACTGGGCCTTTCTGATTAACCCAAGAATCATGCTTGATCAGCTATAAGCCACCCTGAGTAATAATTCAACAGTCAATTTATCATTTGTCTTATTTGTGCTGTTAGAAGTCATTCCACTAACTAAAGTTCAGGAATCTTAAAAAAAAAAAAAAATCAGCTGTGAAATTACCCAGCATTTACACCTAACAAAGAGAGAAGATCGTTTTATTTACTTGGATAAATCCTAAAGAATAGGGAGCTATGCTTCTAAAGATTTATTAATGTATTCATTTGCAAAGCTGACTTTTTTTTTGCTTATTGATATCATAATCTGACATTGTTCACATATTCTGATAATGGAAGGTAATTATGTACCTATTGTTTTTTAAAAATTTGGGAGAAAGCAAACTGTAAAGAAGAAAATAAAAATCACTTGTAATCATATGACTCAGGGACAGTCAACATTGATATTTGTAGAGTTTTGCCCTCCAGACTTTTTTTTCTGTATCTTGAAAGGAGTTTGGTTTCCTAATGGCTATAGGAAGCCTGTTTTAGCCAGCCTGGTTTTTGCCGTTATCATCACTCATTCATTCCACAGACTTTGCCTGGAGCCCCAGCACAGAGGTAAGCCTGGGGATACTCACATGGTCCTGCAATCAGGAAGCTGCTAGGAGAGACACACAGGTCAGAGGATCTGCAGAGCCTGGATGGTTTCAAGCTTATGTCAGGGCTCTAAAGGAAAGGAATATGGAGCATGAGAAGGCCTTAACTAGACAAAGGGAGAGGGAACAGTGTGTGCAAAGGCCCTGGGGTGGGAGAGCATATGGCGAGCCTGATGAACTGAAAGAAAACCAGTATGTGGAGGTCAGAGTGGGAAGGGGGAGAGCTAAAGGCAGGCAGGACTCCTTCCTGCCACCGTAAGAATGTTGGTCTTTATCTGAAAAACAATGGGAAGATGCCACTGACGAATTTTCAGCAAGTGGAAGACCTGCCTATTGAAATGGGCTCCCTGGCTGCCTTGTGCAGAAATCAGGAGCTCCTTTCAGAATCTACCCCCACCCCTGCCTGCACTGGACAGTGCTGGAATACCTCGGCCACCAGCCTTGCTCATTTCAGAGCTAAACCTTCTGGTTATAATCTGTATAATTTGATGTGGTTTTTGAACTGAATGTTTATAGTTGGATGTGGCTGTTACTTGAACACTGATAAGAAAGGGACTTAATTCTTCCAGAATGCAGCAATGTCACAAGCCAATGGTTGCTGGGTTTTTCATGTGCATGAGTGTGATTGTTAAACATGAATCCCAAGGCTTTCTGACGCAGTGGGGTTAGGCGAGGTCGGGAATCTGTCCATTTCTCTGCTCTGCAGGTTCTGGTGAGGGTCCCCACGGAGATGCTTCCAGGACCGAACCTTGAGAGCCCTGCCTTAATGCTGCCCTCCCTCTCACTGCTCCATCTCCAGGGACTCCAGCTTCTCCTCTTCTGATGCCAGGGGAGCTCCTGTTCACTCTTTGTGTGTGTGTGTGTGTGTGTGTGTGTGTGTACTATTTCAATATACTTTGTTTTGAGGAAAAGAGAAGCAAAGGTTAAAGAATGGAAAGCTGGCTAGGCACGGTGGCTCGGGCCTATAATTCCAGCACTTCGGGAGGGTGAGGCGGGCAGATCACTTGAGGTCAGGAGTTTGAGACCAGCCTGGCCATCATGGTGAAACCCCACCTCTACTAAAAATACAAAAATTAGCCGTGTGTGGTGGTACACGCCTATAATCCCAGCTACTTGGGAGGCTGAGGCAGGAGAATTGCTTGAACCTGGGAGATTGCAGTGAGCTGAGATTGTGCCACTGCACTCCAGCCTGGGCGACAGAGTGAGACTGTGTCTCAAAAAAAAAAGAAGAAGAGTGGAGAGCTGATCTTCTCCTTAGGACCTCGCCCTGCCCTGCCCTGCACCGAGGAGGTTTCAGGATTCCCTTTACAATTGACTTGCAGGGCAGCCCGAGTCAATGCAGTGCTGTGGCTAGGAGGATGAAGATCATGGAGAAAAGCAAAGGACAGAAACTGCAGGGGGATGCAGGTGAAATGCTCATGCCTGCTCCTCTGCGTTTGTGGATAGCATCTTGCTAATTGACTCCTTTCTCTCTAGGGGAAATGTTCTCTATGGCACGTCAGCCCCTTCTCATATGGGATCAGAGGGTCGGGGCACAGGAGTGATCTAACAAACGCAACAGAACCATCCAACCCAACGAGTCGGATCCCTTTGCACCTGCCATTTCTGGGCTGCCTGTAAGAACTATAAGAGCCTGCATCAAAGTCTTTTTTATTATTATTAAACAATGCTGCACTGAATACCTTTTACCCATCATTTCACGGACACGCGAGCCCATGTGCCATGTCAAAGGGCATGTATGGCTGTAGCTCTGATGGCATCGCCACACTGCCCTCCAGTGAAGGCTCACAGGGTCAGTTCCCCAGCAGCAGTGGGGGCACCCCCTCCTCTCCCCAGTGGAGCATGTGACCTACCTGACAAATTTCTGCTTATCTAAGAGGCGAAACATGGTATCCGTGGCATTTTAATTCACATTTCCCATGTGAATTAAAAGGTGACAGGTGGACATGGACCTGTATAAAAATGCTCCCCCCTCCCCAGTCCTGTGATGAAATCCACCAAAAGAAGCAGGCCCGGGGGATGTCCAGCTGCCCGCCGTCTCATCAGGATGCGCCCATTCACCGTCCCGCCTCAGCTGTGCTCACACACTCAGCCCTGGCTCCCCACCAGGCGTTCTGTGCTCTGTGATGTGCCTCGTCTGATCTTGCCAGTCCTCAGGGAACTTTTCTCTCCCCTGACATCACTGGTCAGTTCCCAACACAGCAATGCATGGGCCTGCTTTCCCTTCAGCACATGGAGGCCTTGCAAGAGGAAGAAGTTCCAAGAAAAGGACTAGATCATCATCTCTCATTTTATTAAATACACATAACGTAAAATGTACATCTTCGCCATTTTAAGTGTACAGTTCAGTGGCATTAATTGCATTCACATTTTTTTTGGTGGGGGGGTGGGTGGGACAGAGTGGGACAGAGTCTCACTTGCTCCGTCACCCGGGCTGGAGTGCTGTGGCACAATCTTGGCTCACTGTGGCCTCTGCCTCCCAGATTTAAGTGATTCTCGTGCCTCAGCCTCCTGAGTAGCTGGGATTACAGGCATGCACCACCACGCCTGGCTAATTTGTGTATTTCTAGTACAGACGGGGTTTTGCCACGTTGGCCAGGCTGGTCTCGAACTCCCTACCACAGGTGATCCACCTACCTCAGTCTCCCAAAGTGCTGGGATTACAGGTGCAGGCCACCGCACCCGGCCTCACATTGTTGCTCTGCCACCAGCATCCATCCGCAGGAGCTCTCTTCATCTTGCAAAACTGAAACTCTGTTCCTACTGAGGAAGCATTCTCCTTCCCTCCCAGCCCCCCAGGCCCTGGCAGCCACCATCTTTCTGACAGAAAGTACTGTCTGTCTCTGAATTTGCCTGTTGCAGGTTACTCGTAGACGTTGAATCATATGGTACGTGTCTTTTGCGACTGGCTTATTTCACTTAGCATAATGTTCTTAAGGTTCCTCTGTCGCAGCATGTGTCAGAGTTCCTTTTTAAGGCTGAATAGTGGCTGTTGCATATCTGTACTGTATTTTGTTGATCCATTCATCTGTCAATGGACCCTTGGGTTGCCTCCAGCTTTTGGCTGATGTGAATAATGCTGCTATAAACATGAATGTAAGGATCTCTCTCTCTCTCTCTCTCTCTCTCTCTCTCTCATTTTAATGGAGTCTCGCTCTGTTGCCCAGGATGGAGTGCAGTGGCACAATCTCAGCTCACTGCCAATCTCTGCCACCTGGGTTCAAGTGATTCTCCTACCTCAGCCTCCTGAGCAGCTGGGACTACAGGCATGCACCACCATGCCCAGTTAATTTTTGTATTTTTAGTAGAGACAGGGTTTCACCATGCTGGCCAGGCTATTCTCGAACTCCTGACCTCAGGTGATCCGCCCTCCTCGGCCTCCCAAAGTGCTAGGATTATAGGTGTGAGCCATCACCAGATATCTCTTCAAGCCCCTGGTTTCAATTCTTTCAGGTCCATACCCAGAAGAGAAGCAGAACCACCGGATCAGATGACAGTTCTATTTTTAATGTTTTGAGGAACTGCCATACCGCTTTCCACAGTGGCTGCGCAATTTTGCTTTCCCAGCAACACTGCATAAGGGCTCCAGTCTCTCCACATCCTCGCCAGCACTTGGTATTTTCTGGGGTTTGTTGTTTTTACGGTAGCCATCCTAATGAGTGTGAGGTAGAAGATCATAATCTTTTGAGACACATTACTGTCTCAGCTCAAGGTTCTTTTGACTAGCACAGATAATACAAACAGCCACACCCCCATGTATAGGCTACTTATGAGGCATCTCGTGTGGTTTTATATGTGTTCTATGTGTATGCTGTGTATGTGTTACAGAGCTGCATCCTCAAACAGCCCTGTCAGGCAAGAACTACTGCTATCATTATTGTCCTCATGTAAAGATGTGGAAATGGGGCTCCGAAAGGTTAAATAACTTGCCCCAAATCACACATCTAGTCGGGGATGGTGAGGCTGAGTTTCAGACTTGGGCTGTCTGATGCAATGCTTCTAGACAAAGATGCTTCATTGTTTGGTTGTAAATTTGGCTTTAGGGAACATCTAAAAATCTAAATATCTGAAATTCCTTGTGAGTCAATTAAGATAATCGGTAGTGGGAAATTCCACAGTTTGAACTGCTAGGTAAGGATTATAAGCGGAACAGTGAAAATCACTTTTCTTGTGATCCTCACTGATGCAACAAACTGAGGTGGCGCCCTCTAGTGTGGGATTGGGGTAAAGAGGAAAGGTCGACCCAGGCTGCAGGTGTTTTCCTGGGAAGATGTGCGCTGGGGCCTGCATAGAGGACCCTGTCTCGGTGTTGGGGACAGCTCCTCAGAGCCAACCAAGCGGGAACTGCCTCTTACAAGAGAAAGCCTGGTTTTACCAGGTATGGCAGGCGAGAAAGGGCCCCCCTCTGCCTGCCAGGTGTAAGAAACAGTGCACACAAAGATCTGGAGGTGTTGCATGAAGCACTTGGCATGGCGTGATGAGGGCTGGATGGCCCTGCCACTCACGTGCAAAAAGGCCACCTAAGCTAGGCTAAGTGTTTCATGTTTAACTTGCTGCGAAAATGGAACCCCCTCCTCAAAAGGCTTTGAGCCGGAGAGAAATTAATTGTTCTTTTGAAGAGAACACTGACAAGCGTAGGGAGAATGGGTGGACAAAGAACAGCAGGGCGGCTCCAGAACAGGGTGGTCAAGAGCATGAACTCAGTGCTAGGCCTCCTGGCTCTGCCCTCTGAGTTGTAGGGTTCCAGGCAAGTCACCCAGCCATTCTCGGCTGCAACTTCTGTGTGTGTGTGGCGGGGAACTGCATTACAAGACTGAATTACCATGAAGTGCTCAGGACAGTATCTGGCAGGTGGTCCATACTGCAGTACATTTTGGTTATTGTATTCATTTTTATGTTTATAACAGTGAATATTTATTATCTCACAGTTCCGGAGGTCAGAAGTCTGGGTGGACTCAGCTGGTTCCTCTGCCCCAGGTCACTCAAGGCCAAAATCAAAGTGTTGGCTGCCTGGGCTCTTGGTTGGAGGCTCCAGGGGATTGTCTGCTTCTAGCCCCACTCACTTTGTTGGAAGAATTTAGCTCGATGCTGCTATATAACCGAGGCCTCCGTGTCCTCACTGGCCGTCGGTTGGAGGCCAGCCTCAGCTTCAGAGGCCTCCCAATTCCACATGGCTCATGGCCTCTTTATCTTCAAAACCAGCAACAATGGGCCCAGTGTTTCTCATGCTTCAGATTTCTCTGACCTCCCCGTCTGACTCATCTCTCCAACTCCAGCCAGAGAAAGTTCTTTGTTTTTAAGGGCTCACGTGGTTGGATTAGCCCCCTCTGGATAATCCAGGTTAACCTCTCTGTTTCAAGATTAGTCATCGTTATCATATCTTCACCATCTCTCTGCCACGTAAGGTAGCAGCACACTCACAGGTTCCAGGGATCAGGACATGGACACCTTTGAGGGACCATTCTGCCAACCACAGTTATTACCATCTCTTGCCTGGACTCTGGCCATGGAGAGGGAAGCGATACTGTGGGATGTTGAGAGCTTCTCAGAGGAATCAGTAGGGTCACTGCCAGGGACAGTGGAGAAAGATGGTGGATGAGCTAAGAGGATGATGCTATCATTCGCATTACTGTGGGTTTACTTTGTGCCAGGCACTGTTCTTTGCACTTTTGTGTGTATTAACTCGTTTAATCCTTTCAGCAAACCTGCAACGTGGGGTTATCCCTTTCCCTATTTTACAGATGAGGCAGTTGTGGCACAGACAGACTAAGGAGCCTGCCCAAGGTCACGTATGAAGGGCAGAGAGGGCTGGGATTCGTGGTCAGGCTGTCTGGGACTGTGCAGGGACAATGAGCTTCAGGAAAAGAGGACTTCCGGAACGGGGTTGTGAACCCGAGAATGACTAATCACTGCTCTGTTATGAGTGCCTCGCAAGTGGGCATGCACTGCTGTCTCAGCTCAAGGTTCTTTCGAGCCCTCGATGCACTGGGGGAAATGTCACAGACTCCATTACTCAGGGCTCTCAGAACTCTCCCCTCCCTCTCTCAGGGTTGCACTGATTCTGAGGAGCTCTCAGAGATACCCCCTGAACCAGCATCTTCTCGGGGACTTGCCCATTCCTCAAGACTCCCAGAGAAGCTGGGCAAGGCTCCTACTGACAGGAGGGAAGCCGACAAACTTCCTCTTCCCCTCCGCTCCCAGACTCACAGTCTTACCAGAGCCCTGGCCGTTTCCTCACATCTTTCTTCCTTTGAAAACCCCAGCTTGTTCTGTTTCTGCATTACATCCCTTTCCTGAGACAGTGACAGGGGTCACAGTGGGGGCGCGGGATGGCCAAGGGCCAAAAGGTAGAAAGAAATATGATTCGATACAAACATGTGCTTGTCCCAGACACTGGGGTGGCTGAGGCAGGAAGATCACTAGAGCCCGGGGGTTCAAGGCTGCATTATGCTTTGATGGTGCCTGGAAATAACTACTGCACTCCAGCCTGGGCAACATAGCAGGTCCCTGTGTTTTTAGCACACACGCACATACACCCCAGTTAATTTCAAAAATGTTATCCTACCACACTGAAAATTTTGCCAAATAGTATCTTTTGTCAGTCCTTTGAGGTAGAGCTTATCACACTCATTTTTGCAGCATAGGAAGCAGCCTCAGAGAGGCAAAGAAACTTGTCCCAGGTTGCACAGCAGAAACACAGCAGAGGTGGGACTTGAACTCAGGGCTTTCTAAGTGCAGAGCCCATCCTTCTATGCATAATAACAAGCATTTTAACACCTGCTACTGAGCTAAAATATTCTTCTAAGTGTTTTTTATATACACTGTTTCATTTAATCTTCACCATAAACCCATAAGGGCCATTCTGTTATTATCCCTGTTTACAGATGAGGAAACTGAGGTCCCAGGGGAATAGATCACTTGCTCAAGGTCACCCCACTAGGAAGTAGGAGAGCTGGAAACGAGGTCTCACTATGTTTCCAGACTGGCCTCTAACGCCTGGGCTCAAGTAATCCTCCTACCTCAGCCTCACAAAGTGCTGGGATTACAGGTGTAAGCCACCCTGCCCAGCCACAATATGTATTTTGTGATTGCTTTATTTCACTAGCATATGTTCTCATGGTTCATCCATGCTGTGGCATTTTCTTTTAAAAGCTAAATAACATCCATTGTTTGCATGGACCACATTTTGTTTATCCTTTTATCTGTCCTTGGACACCTGGGTTGCTTTCACCTTTTGGCTACTGTGAATAATGCTGCCAGGAACATGACTGTACAAAGGTCTCTTTGAGACCCTACTTTCAGTTCTTTTGGACATATACCCGGAAGTGGCATTGCCAGATCATATGGTAATTCTATTATTAAATTTTTGAGGAACCACAATATTGTTTCCACAGTGACTGCACTATTTTACATTCCCAGCCACAGTGCACGAGGGTTTAATATCTCCACATCCTCGCCAACATTTATTTTCTGTGTTTTTATAGTAGCCATCCTAATGGGTGCAAAGTGGTGTCTCCTTGTGGTTTTGGTTTGCATTTCTTAATGATTTGTGATCTTGAGCATTCTTTTCATATGCTTGTTGGCCATTTGTGTATCTTCTTTGGAGAAAGTCCATTTGCACATTTTTAATAGGGTTATTTTGGTTTTGTTACTGTTGAGTTGTGGGGTTCTTTATATATCATGGATATTAACCCCTTTTCAGAGATGTGATTTGTAAATATTTTCTTCCATTCTGTAGGTTGCTTTTCACTGTGTTGAGTGTATCCTTTGATACACAGTTTTCATGTTAATGTCGTCCAGTTTATCTATGTTTACTTTTGTTGCCTGTGTTCTTGGTGTCATTGCCAAGAAATAATTGTCAAATCTATTGTCCTGAAGCTTTTCTTCTATGTTTTCTTTTAAGGGTTTTATAGTGTTAGCTCTTATGTTTAGATCGTTGATCCATTTTGAACTAATTTTTGTTTATGATGTAAGTTAAGGATCCAGCTTTATTCTTTTTTTTTTTTTTTTTTCTAAGACAGAGTCTTGCTCTGTCGTCCAGGCTGGAGTGCAGTGGCGCTATCTCTGCTCACTGCAAGCTCCGCCTCCCGGGTTCACGCCATTCTCCTCCCTCAGCTCCCAAGTAGCTGGGACTACAGGCACTTGCCACCACGCCCGGCTAATTTTTTGTATTTTTAGTAGAGATGGGGTTTCACTGTGTTAGCCAGGATAGTCTCGATCTCCTGACCTTGTGATCTGCCCGCCTCGGCCTCCCAAAGTGCTGGGATTACAGGCGTGAGCCACTGTGCCCGGCCTAGTTTCATTCTTTTACTAATACACGTGGATATCCAATTTTCCCAGCATCATTTGTTCAAAAGACTGTCCTTTCCACCACTGAATGGTATTGACACCCTTGTCGAAAATCATTTGAACATATACGCAAAGGTTTATTTGGGGGCTTTCTAATCTGTTTCCCTGTGTGTGTGTCTGGCATAAATACTAGGCCCACACTGTTTTGATTACTCTCTCTTTTTAATAACTTTTGAAACCAGGAAGTATGACACTTCCAACTGTTGTTCTTTTTCAAGATTGTTTTGGCTCTGCAAGGTTCCTTCGAGAATCCATATAAAGTTTAGAATAAAATTCTCTATTTCTGGGAAAAAAAGAGCACCATTGGGATTTTGATAAAGATTGCATTCAATCTGTAGGTTACTTGGGTAGTATTGATGTTCTAAACAATATTAGGTCTTCCAATTCATGAACATGGGTTGTCTTTCCATTTATTTGTGTCTTCTTTAATTTCTTTCAGCAACATTGTGTAGTCGTCAATGAACAAGTCTGTTGCCTCCTTGGTTAAGTTTATTTCTAGTATTTTATTCTTTTTGATGCTTTTGTAAATGGAATTTTCTTATTTTACTTTTTGGCTTGTTCATTATTGAAGGGGTGGCCTGCCCCTCCACACCTGTGGACATTTCTCGTTAGGGGGAACGAGAGACTTGAGAAAAGAAATGAGACACAGAGACAAAGTATAGAGAAAGAAAAAGTGGGCCCAGGGGACTGGTGCTCAGCATACAGAGGACCCGGCCCGGCACCGGTCTCTGAGTTCCCTCAGTATTTATTGATCATTATCTTTACCATCTCGGAAAAAGGGAAGTGGCAGGATAATAGGATCATAGTAGGGAGAAGGTCAGCAGTGAGACATACGAATAAAGATCTCTGTGACACGAATACGTTTAAGGAAAAGTGCTGTGCCTTGATATGCATATGCAAACATCTCCATAAACCTTTTTAGTGCATAAAGAGCAGCATTGCTAGCAAGTCCCACTTTCAGCCCAAAGGAGGTTTTCTCCCATCTCAATAAAGAGAACATACAATCGGGTTTTACACGGAGATGTTCCATTGCCCAGGGACAGGCAGGAGACAGATGCTTTTCTCTATCTCAACTGCCAAGAGGCCTTCTTTCCTTTTATACTAGTCCTTCTCAGCACAGACCCTTCACGGGTGTCAGGCTGGGGGACAATCAGGTCTTTCCCTTCCCACGAGGCCATATTTCAGACTATCTCATGAGGAGAAACCTTGGACAATACCTAGCTTTCCTAGGCAGAGGTCCCTGCGACCTTCGACCTTTGACAGTGTATGTGTCCCTGGGTACTTAAGATTAAGAGAATGGTGATGACTCTTCACAAGCATGCTGCCTTCAGGCACTTGTTTAACAAAGCACACCCTGCACAGCCCCAAATCCATTAAACCTTGAGTCACCACAGCACATGTCTCTTGCAAGGACAGGGTTGGGGGTAGGGTCACAGATTAACAGCATCTCAAATACAGAACAAAATGGAGTCTCTTATGTCTACTTCTTTCTATATAGACACAATAACAGTCTGATCTCTTTCTTTTCCCCACATATTATTAGTGTATAGAAATACCAGTGATTTTTGTGTGCTGATTTTGAATTCAGCAAAATCAACTTCACTGAATTCACTTATGAATTATTTATTATGAAATATTCATAAATAAATTATTATGAATATTTATGAATTCAGTGTTGTATTTATATGTGTGTGTGTTTGTGTGTGTGTGTGTGTAATTTTAGGGCTTTCTACATATAAAAATCACGTTGTCCAACAATAGAGGTAATTTTACTTTTGGAATATATTGAATGCCTTTCACTTCTTTTTCTTTTCTAACTGCTCTGGCTAGGACTTCCAGTACTATTTCAAATAGAAGTGGTGAGGGTGGGCATCTTTATCTTGTTCCTGGTCTTAAGAGGAAAAGTCTTAGTCTTTCACCATGGAGAATTATGTTAGCTGTGGGCTTTTCATATATGGCCTTTATTATGTTGATGTAGTTTTCTTCTATTCCTAGTTTTTTGTTTTTTTTTTTTTTTTTTTTAGTTTTTCTGTCATGGAAAGAGTGTTAAATTTTGCCAAGTGCTTTTTCTCCATCAGTCAAGATAGTCATCTGGTTTTTCCTTTTCATTCTGTTAATGTGTTCTATTACACAGATTGATTTTCATGTTGAACCATCCCTGCATTCCAGGAATAAATCCCACTTGGTCATGGTGTATAATCCTTTTAATAAGCTGTTGAATTCTGTTTGCTAATAGTTTGTTGAAGATTTTTGCATCAGTATTCATTAGGGATATTGGTCTATAGTTTTCTTCTAATGTCTTTGGTTTTAGTGACAGGGTAATGCTGGTCTCTCACTTCGCCTTTTGAGTCTCAGCTTCTTCAGCTGTAATATGGAGATGATAGTAGAACTCCCTGTAAAGGGCTGTTTTGCAGATTAAATGAGGGAATGAATACAAAGTGCTTTGGTAAGGCCCAGTTCACAGGAAGTTCTCAAAATATGTTAGCTGCTAATAATAATAAAAACAGAACAGCAGTTAATCTCATAATGAGACAGCTCAGCAGCATGGAGCTTATACATTCAGCCTATGTTAGCAGCAGAGCTTTCTACCAACATCAGTTTTTTTGTAGTTATCTAAATACAGGAGGGAGTGATATTATCAGGCAGTCCTCAGAAACTCTCCCTTGACCTAACCTGAGGCAGAGGCTTGTCCCATTTTGTGGTATCATCCAAAACTTCCTGCTGGCTTTGATTTCTTAATCACAGCTTGACAGCTTTTGAGGAGCTGAAAGTAATGGGATTTGGGAAGAGAAGAACAAAATGCAACACATAGAATTTATCTCTTTGATGAGTTATTGAGAGTTCATAGGCTGGGTGCAGTGGCTCACACCTGTAATCCCAGCACTTTTGGAGGCTGAGGTGGGCGGATCACCTGAGGTCCGGAGTTTGAGACCAGCCTGGCTAACATAGTGAAACCCTGTCTCTACTAAAAATACAAAATTAGCTGGGTGTGGTGGCACGCCCCTGTAATCCCAGCTACTCAGGAGGCTGAGGCAGGAGAATCGCTTGAACCTGGGAGGCAGAGGTTGCAGTGAGGCAGGATTGTGCCACTGCACTCTAGCCTGGGTGACAGAGCAAGACTCCATCTCCAAAAAAAGAAAAAGAGAGAGAGAGAGAGTTCTTAGAACACAAAGAAATGTGGTCAATAGGAATGGAGATGAAGATGATGTGGGTAGTATTTCCCAAAGAGCTAATATGTTTTCATGTTTATTTAATAAACTTTATTTTTTTGTTTGTTTGTTTTGAGACCGGGTCTTACTCTGTTGCCCAGGCTGGAGTGTAGTGCTGCCATCATGACTCACTGCAGCCTCAACTTCCTGTGCCAAAGCAATCCTCCCACCTCAGCCTCCCAAGTAGTTAAGACCACAGGTGTTGGCCGGGCGCGGTGGCTCAAACCTGTAATCCCAGCACTTTGGGAGGCCGAGGCGGGTGGATCACAAGGTCAGGAGATCGAGACTATCCTGGCTAACATGGTGAAACCCCGTCTCTACTAAAAATACAAAAAACTAGCCGGGTGGGGTGGCGGGCGCCTGTAGTTCCAGCTACTTGGGAGGCTGAGGCGGGAGAATGGCATGAACCCGGGAGGCGGAGATTGCAGTGAGCCGAGATCACGCCACTGCACTCCAGCCTGGGAGACACAGCGAGACTCCGTCTCAAAAAAAAAAAAAAAAAAAAAAAAAAAAAAAAAAAAAAAAGACCACAGGTGTGCACCACCACAGCTGGCTAATTTTTTTTTATTTTTGTAGAGATAGAGTCTCCCTATGTTGCCCAGGCTGATCTTGAACTCCTGGGTTCAAGCCTCCTGTCTCGGCCCCACAAAGTGCTGGCATTTCAGGCATGAGCCAACATGCCTGGCCTAGACTTTTTCTTTTTTTTTTTTTTTTTTAGCAGTTACAGGTTCATAGAAAGATGAGCAGATAGTACAGATAGTTCCCATACATAACAACCCCTCCCCCACCACACTCACACATACACACACGGTTTCCCCTATTATTAACATCTTCCTTACCATGATACATTTGTTGCAATTGATGAATCAATATTCATATGTTATTAACTCAAGCCCAGAGTTTACATTAGGATTCATTCTTCACATTATAACGTTCTATGGGTTTTGACATAGGCATAATGTCAGGTATTCACCAATACAGAATCATACAGAATAGTTGCACTGCCCTCAAGTTCCCCTGTGCCCTACCTGCTCAACACAGCCCCCCACCTTCCCGTGAACCCTGGCGACCACAAATCTTTCTATAGTTGTATCTCTTTAAAAGTTTCATGTAGTTGAAATCATATAATATGTAGCCCTTTTAGATTAGCTTTGTTCACTAAGCAATATGCATTTAAAGTTCCTCTGTATCTTTTTGTGGCTTGAGAGCTCATTTCTTTTTATCATTGACGAATGTTTCATTGTATGTATGTACCAGTTTGTTTATCCATTTACCTTCTGAAGAACATTTTGGTTGCTTCCAGTTTTTGGCAATTGTGAATAAAGATGCTATAAACATGTATCCAAAATAAATGAGTCTTAAAACTCAACAATAAGAAAACAGCCCAAATTAAAGATGGACAAAAGATCTGAACAGATACTTTGCCAAAGAAGATATACAGATGGCAAATAAGCATATGAAAAGATTTTAAACATCATATTTCACTTGGTAATTACAAATAAAAGAAGATAGCTCCCCGTTTATTTTTTTCTTTAGCATCTTGATGCAATGGATTGCATTAATTGATTTTCAAACGCCAAATCAGTTCTCAGATACCTGGAATAAATCCCACTTGGTTGTGGTGTATAATTATTTTTATACAGTATTGGATTATATTCGCTAATATTTTGTTGAAGACTTTGCATCTATGTATATGAGAGATACTGGCTTGTAGTTTTTCTTCCTTGTAATGTCTTTATCTCGATTGGGTATTCGGGTGATATTGACCTCCCGGAATAAGTTAGGAAGTATTCCCCCTGCTTCTATTTTCTAGAAGAGATTGTAGGGAGCTGGTATCATTTCTTCCTTAAATGTTTGATAGAATTCACCAGGGAACCCATCTGGGCCTCGTGCTTTCTGTTTTAGAAGGTTATTAACTATTGATTCAAATTCTTTAATAGATAAGGGCCCAGACCATCTATTCCTCTTTGTATAAGTTTGGGTAGGTTGTGTCTTTCAAGAAATTGGTTCATTTCATCTAAGTTATCAAATTTGTGGACAGAGAGCTATTTATAATATTCCTTTATATATCATTATAAATATATAAAACAATAATATAATTAATATATAAATTATAAATATAAATTTTATATAATATATATTTGTAAAATATTTTATATTTTAATAATATTTTATATTATAATAATATTTTATATATTATAAATATATAAATATATATAAACTATGTATGTAGGTGTGATTAGTTTTGTTTTTTAAAAAATTAAAAGAACGTAAGTATAGAAAAAAACGTGGAAGGATGTGAACCTCAATGTTAACCATGACTGCTGCTGGTTGGGGTGGGAGTATAAGTAACGGTAATGACTTCTTTAGTGCTTTTCTCTGTTTCTTGTTTGGGCCATTTCTGCCTCCTGTCCTGGTACTGAGTGCCACCATAAGTACCCAAGTGGAGTTAGGGAAATAAAAAATGGCCAATTCCTTGACCATTTCACTTTTAGTAAAATTTAAAAAATAATAATAAAAACAAAAAGAAAAGAAAATGGTCAATTCCCTGGTCCCATATTTGCCCAATAAGACTCTCCCAAGATCCCTTTGCCTTTGTGTTGCCTGATTTCCCCACCCAACAACTTAGGTACCTGTCCCCAGGTCTGGTGTCAGACAGAGCACATATCACAGCTCCTTCATGCACTAGCTGTGTGGCCTTGCGCGTCGCTTAACCTCTCTGATCCTCAGCATCCTCCTTTTAAAATGAGGATTGTCATGATGATCTGGCGGCAGCAACACAGGTAAAGCACTCAGCTCGAAACATTAGGGGCCGTGTCATTTTTGTTTTCATGGCTACGACTGTCCTTCTTCTCCGTTGCAGTCTCCTGACATCGACAACCACCATGCACTCATCGAATATAACGAGGCGGAGTGCAGCTTTGTTCTCCAGGACTTCAATTCCCGCAACGGCACGTTTGTCAACGAGTGCCACATTCAGAACGTGGCTGTGAAGCTCATCCCTGGAGACATCCTGAGATTTGGGTCTGCAGGGCTGACCTATGAACTGGTCGTTGAAAACCCACCTCCGGTGAGTCTGGGCCACTGGGGGATAGAGGGGCCGTGTCACCTTCGTGCA
Organism: Macaca thibetana thibetana; assembly: GCF_024542745.1. Classification (NCBI taxonomy): domain Eukaryota; kingdom Metazoa; phylum Chordata; class Mammalia; order Primates; family Cercopithecidae; genus Macaca; species Macaca thibetana. Next base: position 13,992,922 of record NC_065578.1, read on the forward strand.
ACCCGGCACTCAGATGCAGCCGCAGGGTGGCGCTCAACCGCAGCGGTGCCACTGTGATCCCAGGCTGCACACAGGCGGTAGCGACAGAGTCGACCCTGTGGAGTTCTGAGTCATTCCGGCGGGTCCCAGGAAGGAGAGAATCTTAGCACCCTCTTCTGGGCATTTCTTGGAATTGCATCTTGGCTCACATAGAACCAGAGTTTTCCAAAAATGTGCAACTTCCTGAGAGGAGGCAGAAAACAAGGTGCGTTTTTGAAAATGCAGAGATGGATTTCATTTTTAGGCAGATCAGCGCTCTGCTCCTTCCTAGCTCTGTGACCTGGGCCAGACTTCTTCATACGCCCAGGTCTCTGCCTTCTTAACGGGACAAGGCATCGAGAGAATGTCTGTAGAGCCTGAAACTCAGTGTCCAAGTAGACGCTCAACACGTGAGCACCTGAAAAGCCAAATCTGTGAAGTCCGAGCCAGTGTTACCCTAAACATGTCTGATTATAAGACTTTGAGGGCCGGGCGCGGTGGCTCACGCCTGTAATCCCAGCACTTTGGGAGGCCGAGGCAGGTGGATCACGAGGTCAGGAGATGGAGACCATCCTGGCTAACACCGTGAAACCCCGTCTCTACTAAAAATACAAAAAATTAGCCGGGCGTGGTGGCGGGCGCCTGTAGTCCCAGCTTCTCAGGAGGCTGAGGCAGGAGAATGGCGTGAACCCGGAAGGCGACGGAGCTTGCAGTGAGCCGAGATCGCGTCACTGCACTCCAGTCTGGGAGACAGAGTGAGACTCCGTCTCAAAAAAAAAAAAAAAAAAGGAATTTGAGGGGGACTGTTCAGTAAAATTACAGGTTCCCAGGGCCCCTCCATGGGAAATTCTAATTTTGTGACTTGCCAGTGGGGGAGGAGGAGGACGCACAATATCTGTATTTCTTTTTTTTCATACAGAGATATTTATTGAAGTATTATTTGTAGTGGCATAACATTTTAAACCTAAATGCCCATCAAAAGGGGCATTGTTTAATAAAATATAAGGGATTGATTCTTATGTGGATAACTATGCTGCTTTTTTTTTAAAATGCAGCTTTATTGAGGTATAGTTGACATACAATAAAACTGTGCATGTCCAAAGCACATCATTTGCTAGGTTTGGGCACGTGGATATACCTGTGAAGCCATCACCACAACCAAGGCAGTGAGTGCGCTCGTCACACTACAGGGTTCCTCATGAACTTAGCATTTGTTTGATTCTTTGTTTTCAACAGCTTTATAGAAGTATAATTTATGCAGCATAAACCCCGCCCATTTTAAGCATACAGTTCAACACATTTTAGTGTATTTACAGAGGGGTGCAGCCGTCACCACAAGCCACTTTCAGAACATTGCCATCACCACGTCCTAGAAAGAAACCTGTGAGATACTTGACGTTTTGTGTTGGTTTGTGCAATTTAAAAAAATTTATTATTATAATTTAAGTTCTAGGGTACATGTGCACAACGTGCAGGTTTGTTACATATGGATACATGTGCCATGTTGGTGTGCTGCACCCGTTAACTCATCATTTACATTAGGTATATCTCCTAATGCTGTCCTTACCCCTACCCCACCCCACAACAGGCCCTGGTGTCCAAGTCCACCCTGTGTCCAAGTGTTTTCATTGTTCAATTTCCACCGATGAGTGAGAACATGTGGTGTGTGTTTTTCTGTCCTTGTGATAGTTTGCTCAGAATGATGGTTTCCAGCTTCATTCATGTCCCTACAAAGGACATGAACTCATCCTTTTTTATGGCTGCATAGTATTCCATGGTATATATGTGCCACATTTTCTTAATCCAGTCTATCATTGATGGACATTTGGCTTGGTTCCAAGTCTTTGCTATTGTGAATAGTGCCACAATAAACATACATGTGCATGTGTCTTTATAGCGGCATGATTTATAATCCTTTGGGTATATACCCAGTAATGGGATGGCTGGGTCAAATGGTATTTCTAGTTCTAGATCCTTGAGGAATCGCCACATTGTCTTCCACAATGGTTGAACTAGTTTACAATCCCACCAACAGTGTAAAAGTGCTCCTATTTCTCCACATCCTCTCCAGCACCTGTTGTCTCCTGACTTTTTAATGATCACCATTCTAACTGGTGTGAGATGGTATCTCATTGTGGTTTTGATTTGCATTTCTCTGATGGCCAGTGATGATGAGCATTTTTTCATGTGTCTGTTGGTTGCATAAATGTCTTCTTTTGAGAAGTGTCTGTTCATATCCTTTGCCCACTTTTTGATGCGGTTGTTTGATTTTTTCTTGTAAATTTGTTTAAGTTCTTTGTAGATTCTGGATATTAGCCCTTTGTCAGATGGGTAGATGGTAAAAATTTTCTCCCATTCTGTAGGTTGCCTATTCACTCTGATGGTAGTTTCTTTTGCTGTGCAGAAGCTCTTTAGTTTAATTAGATCTCATTTATCAATTTTGGCTTTTGTTGCCATTGCTTTTGGTGTTTTAGTCATGAAGACCTTGCCCATGCCTATGGCCTGAATAGTATTGCCTAGGTTTTCTTCTAGGGTTTTTATGGTTTTAGGTCTAACATTTAAGTCTTTAATCCATCTTGAATTAATTTTTGTATAAGGTGTAAGGAAGGGATCCAGTTTCAGCTTTCTACATGTGGCTAGCCAGTTTTCCCAGCACCATTTATTAAACAGGGAATCCTTTCCCCATTTCTTGTTTTTGTCAGGCTTGTCAAAGATCAGATGGTTGTAGATGTGTGGTATTATTTCCGGGGGCTCTATTTTGTTCCATTGGTCTATATCTCTGTTTTGGTACCAGTACCATGCTGTTTTTGTTACTGTAGCCTTGTAGTGTAGTTTGAAGTCAGGTAATGTGATGCCTCCAGCTTTGTTCTTTTGGCTTACGATTGTCTTGGCAATGTGGGCTCTTTTTTGGTTTCATGTGAACTTTAGTTTTTTCCAATTCTGTGAAGAAAGTCATTGGTAGCCTGATGGGGATGGCATTGAATCTATAAATTACCTTGGGCAGTATGGCCATTTTCACAATATTGATTCTTCCTATCCATGAACATGGAATGTTCTTCCATTTGTTTGTGTCCTCTTTTATTTTGTTGAGCAGTGGTTTGTAGTTCTCCTTGAAGAGGTCCTTCACATCCCTTGTAAGTTGGATTCCTGGGTATTTTATTCTCTCTGAAGCAATTGTGAATGGGGTTCACTCATGATTTGGCTCTCTGTTTGTCTGTTATTGGTGTATAAGAATGCTTGTGATTTTTGCACATTGATTTTGTATCCTGAGACTTTGCTGAAGTTGCTTATCAGCTTAAGGAGATTTTGGGCTAAGACGATGGGGTTTTCTAAATATACAATCATATCATCTGCAAACAGGGACAATTTGACTTCCTCTTTTCCTAACTGAATACCCTTTATTTCTTTCTCTTGCCTGATTGCCCTGGCCCGAACTTCCAACACTATGTTGAATAGGAGTGGTGAGAGAGGGCATCCCTGTCTTGTGCCAGTTTTCAAAGGGAATGCTTCCGGTTTTTGCCCATTCAGTATGATATTGGCTGTGGGTTTGTCATAAATAGCTCTTATTATTTTGAGATACATCCCATCAATACCTAGTTTATTGAGAGTTTTTAGCATGAAGGGCTGTTGAATTTTGTCGAAGGCCTTTTCTGCATCTATTGAGATCATCATGTGGTTTTTGTCTTTGGTTCTGTTTATATGATGGATTATGTTTATTGATTTGCATATGTTGAACCAGCCTTGCATCCCAGGGATGAAGCCATCTTGATCGTGGTGGATAAGCTTTTTGATGTGCTGCTGGATTCAGTTTTCCAGTATTTTATTGAGGATTTTTGCATCGATGTTCATCAGGGATATTGGTCTAAAATTCTCTTTTTTTGTTGTGTCTCTGCCAGGCTTTGGTATCAGCATGATGTTGGCCTCATAAAATGAATTAGGGAGGATTCTCTCCTTTTCTATTGATTGTAATAGTTTCAGAAGGAATGGTACCAGCTCCTCTTTGTGCCTCTGGTAGAATTCGGCTGTGAATCCGTCTGGTCCTGGACTTTTTTTGATTGGTAGGCTATTAATTATTGCCTCAATTTCAGAGCCTGTTATTGGTCTATTCAGGGATTCAACTTCTTCCTGGTTTAGTCTTGGGAGGGTGTATGTGTCCAGGAATTTATCAATTTCTTCTCGATTTTCTAGTTTATTTGCGTAGAGGTGTTTATAGTATTCTCTGATGTCAGTTTGTATTTCTGTGGGATCGGTGGTGATATCCCTTTTGTCATATTTTATTGCATCTATTTGATTCTTCTCTCTTTTCTTCTTTATTAGTCTTGCTAGCGGTCTATTAATTTTGTTGATCTTTTAAAAAAAAAACCAGCTCCTGGACTCATTGATTTTTGAAGGGTTTTTTGTGTCTCTGTCTCCTTCAATTCTGCTCTGATCTTAGTTATTTCTTGCCTTTTGCTAGCTTTTGAATGTGTTTGCTCTTGCTTCTCTAGTTCTTTTAATTGTGATGTTAGGGTGTCAATTTTAAATCTTTCCTGCTTTCTCTTGTGGGCATTTAGTGCTTTAAATGTGTCCCAGAGATTCTGGTATGTTGGGTCTTTGTTCTCATTGGTTTCAAAGAACATCTTTATTTCTGCCTTCATTTTATTATGTACCCAGTAGCATTCAGGAGCAGGTTTCATTTTGTATTGAGCGGTTTTGATGAGTACCTCGCTTTGTCGCCCAGGCTGGAGTCAGTGGCCGGATCTCAGCTCACTGCAAGCTCCGCCTCCCGGGTTTACGCCATTTCCTCCCGAGTAGCTTACAGGCGCCTACCACCTCGCCCGGCTAGTATTTTTTAGTGAGACGGTTTTGCCAGGATGGTCTCGATCTCCTGACCTCGTGATCCGCCCGTCTCGGCCTCCCAAAGTGCTGGGATTACAGGCTTGAGCCACCGCGCCCGGCCTGAGTGAGTTTCTTAATCCTGAGTTTGATTGCGCTGTGGTCTGAGAGACAGTTTGTTATAATTTCTGTTCTTTTACATTTGCTAAGGAGTGCTTTACTTCCAACTATGTGGTTAATAAGTGTGATGTGGTGCTGAGAAGAATGTATATTCTGTTGATTTGGGGTGGACAGTTCTATAGATGTCTATTAGGTCTGCTTGGTGCAGAGCTGGGTTCAATTCCTGGATATCCTTGTAAACTTTCTGTCTTGTTGATCTGTCTAATGTTGACAGTGGGGTGTTAAAGTCTCTATTATTGTGTGGGAGTCTAAGTCTCTTCATAGGTCTCTCAGGACTTGCTTTATGAATCTGGGTGCTCCTGTATTGGGTGCATATATATTTAGGATAGTTAACGCTTCTTGTTGAATTGATCCCTTTACCATTACGTAATGGCCTTCTTTGTCTCTTTTGATCTTTGTTGGTTTAAAGTCTGTTTCATCAGAGACTAGGATTGCAACCCTTGCTTTTTTTTGTTTTCCATTTGCTTGGTAGATCTTCCTCCATCCCTTTATTTTGAGCCCATGTGTGTCTCTGCATGTGAAATGGGTCTCCTGAATACAGCATGCTGATGGGTCTTGACTCTTTATTCAATTTGCCAGTCTGTGTCTTTTAATTGGGGCATTTAGCCCATTTACATTTAAGGTTAATATTGTTATGTGTGAATTTGATCCTGTCATTATGATGTTACCTTGTTATTTTGCTCGTTAGTTGATGCAGTTTCTTCATAGCATTGATGGTCTTTACAATTTGGCATGTTTTTGCAGTGGCTGGTACTGGTTGTTCCTTTCCATGTTTAGTGCTTCCTTCAGGAGCTCTTGTAAGGCAGGCCTGATGGTGACAAAATCTCTCAGCATTTGTTCGTCTGTAAAGGATTTTATTTCTCCTTCATTTATGAAGCTTAGTTTGGATATGATATTCTGGGTTGAAAATTCTTTTCTTAAAGAATGTTGAATATTGGCCTCCACTCTCTTCTGGCTTGTAGAGTTTCTGCGGAGAGATCTGCTGTTAGTCTGATGGCCTTGCCTTTCTGGGTAACCCGACCTTTCTCTCTGGTTGCCCTTAACATTTTTTTCCTTCATTTCAACTTTGGTGAATCTGACAATTATGTGTCTTGGAGTTGCTCTTCTCGAGGAGTATCTTTGTGGCGTTCTCTGTATTTCCTGAATGTGAATGTTGGCCTGCCTCGCTAGGCTGGGGAAGTTCTACTGGATAATATCCTGAAGAGTGTTTTCCAACTTGGTTTCATTCTCCCCTTCACTTTCAGGTACACCAATCAGATGTAGATTTGTTCTTTTCACATAGTCCCATATTTCTTGGAGGCTTTGTTTGTTTCTTTTTATTCTTTTTTCTCTAAACTTCTCTTCTCACTTCATTTCATTCATTTGATCTTCAATCACTGATACCCTTTCTTCCACTTGATCAAATTGGCTACTGAAGCTTGTGCATGCGTCACGTAGTTCTTGTGCCATGGTTTTCAGCTCCATCAGGTAATTTAAGGACTTCTCTGCACTGTTTATGTTTATTCTAGTTAGCCATTCGTCTAATCTTTTTTCAAGGTTTTTAGCTTCTTTGCAATGGGTTCAAACATCCTCCTTTCGCTCGGAGAAGTTTGTTATTACCGATGATCCTCTGATGGTCTGAAGCCTTCTTCTCTCAACTTGTCAAAGTCATTCGCCATCCAGCTTTGTTCCATTGCTGGCGAGGAGCTGTGTTCCTTTGAAGGAGAAGAGGTGCTCTGATTTTTAGAATTTTCAGCTTTTCTGCTGTGGTTTTTTCCCTATCTTTGTGGTTTTATCTACCTTTGGTCTTTGATGATGGTGACATACAGATGGGTTATTGGTGTGGATGTTGTTTCTGTGTATTAGTTTTCCTTCTAACAGTTGAGACCCTCAGCTGCAGATCTGTTGGAGTTTGCTGGAGGTCCACTCCAGACCCTGTTTGCCTGGGTATCATCAGCGGAGGCTGCAGAACAGCAAATATTGCATAATGGCAAATGTTGCTGCCTGATCCTTCCTCTGGAAGCTTTGTCTCAGAGGGACACCCAGCTGTATGAAGTATCAGTCGGCCCTTACTGGGAGGTGTCTCCCAGTTAGGCTACTCGGGGGTCAGGGACCCACTTGAGGAGGCAGTCTGTCTATTTTCAGATCTCAAACTCCATGCTGGGAGAAGCACTACTCTTTTCAAAGCTGTCAGACAGGGACGTTTTATGTCTGCAAAAGTTTCTGCTGTCTTTTGTTCAGCTATGCCCTGCCCCCAGAGGTAGAGTCTACAGAGGCAGGCAGGCCTCCTTGAGCTGTGGTGGGCTCCATCCAGTTTGAGCTTCCCAGCCGCTTTGTTTACCTACCCAAGCCTCAGCAATGGCAGACACCCCTCCTCCAGCCTTGCTGCCACCTTGCAGTTCGATCTCAGACTGCTGTGCTAGCAGTGAGCGAGGCTCCATGGGCGTGGGACCCTCTGAGCCAGGCACGGGATATAATCTCCTGGTGTGCCATTTGCTAAGGCTGTTGGAAAAGCACAGTATTAGGGTGGGAGTGTCCCAATTTTCCAGGTACTGTCTGTCACGGCTTCCCTTTGCTAGGAAAGGGAATTCCCTGACCCCTTGCACTTCCCGGGTGAGGCAATGCCCCGCCCTGCTCCGTGGGCTGCACCCACTGTCTGACAAGCCCCAGTAAGATGAACCCCGTACCTCAGTTGGAAATGCAGAAATCACCCATCTTCTGTGTCGCTCACGCTGGGAGCTGCAGACTGGAGCTGTTCCTATTTGGCCATCTTGGAACCTCCCCACAATTTTCAAAGGCATGCTAATTCAGTGCAACTTTTTATATTTGAAATTGTGGTAAAATACACATAACATGAAATTCACCATATTCACCGTTTCTAAGGTACAGTTCAGTGTTGAGTGCATTGACATTGTGGTACTCCTGCCACACCCTCAATTCACAGAACTCTTTTCATTTTGCAAAACTGAAACTCTGTCCCTATGAAACAACAGCACCCTGTCTCCCTGTTGCCCCCTCATCCCAGTCTCTAACGACCATCATTCTACTTCCTGTCTCTGTGCATCCGACTATTCTGGGTACCTTGTATAAGTGAAATAATACAATATTTGTCCTTTTGTGTCTGGCTGGTTTCACTTAGCACCAAGTCCTCAAGGTTCATCCACGTTGTAGTGTGCATCATACTGTCCTTCCTTTTGAAAGCTGAAGAACGCTCCCTTGTATGATAGACCACATTTTGCTTGTCCATTCTTCCATGGGTAGACACGTGGGCTCCTTCCACCAGTTGCCTATTGCAAATGATGCAGCTGTGAGCCTAAGTGTACAAATGTGGGGAGGGGTATTTTGTTTTAATCATATAAGTGTATCACCCAGTGGTAAAGATGTCCAACCCTGACTATTGAAGGAGCAAGAGAATGTATTATAAAAGATTCCGTTTTGGCTAGGCGCAGCGGCTCCCACCTGTAATCCCAGCACTTTGGGAGGCGGAGCTGGGCAGATTGCCTGAGCTCAGGAGTTTGTGACCAGCCTGGGCACCACGGTGAAATCCCGTCTCTGCTAAAATACAAAAAAAAAAATTAGCCGGGCATGGTGGCATGCGCTTGTATAGTCCCAGCTACTCTGGAGGCTGAGGCAGGAGAATTGCTTGAACCTGGGAGGTGGAGGTTGCTCTGAGCTGAGATCGTGCCACTGCACTCCAGCCTGGGTGACAGAGCGAGACTCTGCCTCAAAAAAAAAAAATTCTGTTTTTTATAATAGTTTCTATTTTGTTAATGAATGAGATCGGTAGAGTTATTATAATGGAATGATGAGGAGGAGCAGGAGGGACACTGTGCTAAGGCAGTTACCTGCTTTCCCTTATTTAATGCAACAGCCTATGGATTGGGCTCTCTCATGATCCCCATTTTATAAAGGAACCTGAAACTCAGAGAGGTTAAGTAATTTGCCCAGGATCACACAGCTAGTCGCTGTGAATTAAACTGTTTCCACTTGCAGGTACAATTGGGAGAAAACCATTGAGTCAGCTGCTAGCTACAGCAGTATCATCAACTGGTTTTCAAAGACAACAAAGCACACTTTTACAGTCACTTGGCTGTACATGAATTTTTTAAAATTCTTATTTCTACATGCAATTGCCTCTTGCTTTATTAGCTAAGGGACTGTTGGCAGCCGGACAGATGCCCCCTGGCCCATGCCCAGGGCACCTCACAGCAGCCTGAGCCTTCCAGGGGACAGCCCGAGCCTCTGTCCCTGCCAGGTTTTCCTCAGAAGACCCCTCCCACCTCCACCCCTATCCTCACAAAACTGCTCTCGGCTCCCTTTCAGAGCATTCTTAGATGGAGAGACATTCATGCAGGCTTCCTCTGAGCTCTTAGTGACAAGGGGTCCTCTACAGGCCTGAGTGACGGCAGCCATGTGGACTGAGTTACTTCTTCGGATGGCTTTCCTTTACATTTGCCCAATGACCTCGACCTGTGAGCTATAAAAAAGAAAAAAGGAGATAGTGAAGAGTGTCTCTCATCAAATCTCATCTCATTTTGGGGTCCAGTTTTTCTAAGAAGTGTGTAGCTGTCTTGATTCCAGCATGCTCTTGTCTCTTATTGATATTTTGAGTCCCTGGAGTGGGCGCTGTGTCTTCCCCGCGGTAGAGTTTTCAAGGACTGTTTCCTTTGGAAGAGAATTGTCCTAATATTGTAAGGCTTAGCTGTTCTTTTCCCAAGAAAGAGTTCCCAAACAGAAAAATTGATTTCCGGCTTTGTGGTGACCATAACCAATAGAGAGGGATGTGACAGCCATTTCAATAGGAAATGGGAGGTGGAGGCAGAAGTTAGAGACCCAAATGTGTTTGTAGACATCACAGTGGCTAGCGTGGGTGCCCTGAAGTTCGGGTGAGTCTGCCCCGCACAGTTCTGCCCTGCTCTTGACCAGCTGTGGGATCATGCACAAGTTGCTTCACCTCTCAGAGCCTCAGTTCCCATTTCTGTAAAATTGGAATCCTAATAGTTCCTCCCATGTGGGGTTACTGTAGTATTAAACAGGTCATTGTTTGTAAATTGCTTAGCCCAACATCTGGCGCCTATGATAGCAGGAAGAGGAGCACGCTAGCAACTACCTGCCTCCACTGTGAGCCTTCCCATGGACAGAAAACCTCCCAAGACCTCCCAACTACCAGGTGGATGCCTTTGCAAATAACTTGCCTGTGGATGACATACAAGGTAGAAAGACAAAGAAACTCTTGGTTGACAAAGTACACTGGCACCCACGATATGCTCAAGAGTACACGTTATATATCACAGCTCTTTTGCCAAAGTACAGCCTAGGGGCCGGGCATGGTGACTCATGCCTGTAATCCCAGCACTTTGGGAGGCCAAGGCAGAAGGATCACTTGAGGCCAGGAGTTCGAGACCAGCCTGGCCAACATAGTGAAACCCCATGTCTACCAAAAACACAAAAAGTTAGCCAGGTGTGGTGGCGCATACCTATAGTCCCAGCTACTTAGGAGGTTGAGGGACAAGAATTGCTTGAACCTGGGAGGCAGAGGTTGCAATGAGCAAAGATCATGCCACTGCCCTCCAGTCTGGGCAACAGAGTGAGACTCTGTCTCAAAAAAAAAAAATGTAGCCTAGGGCCACCACCTTGTACAACTCCAGTCACCATTCACAGTAGAGTCCATGAAGATGGCACCCCCTGGAGTTGTGTGAGGCATAACCTACAGGGCCATTGGTGATGCCCTGAAGCAACTGTTGAGTAGTAACACGGAGTCTCTGCCTAAGTGTCAGGCGTGTGACATCCAAGTCACAAAGTCAGATGTGCTTGCCGCGGTGTGCCTGCCATTATGATGTTTGCTTGTTGGTTTCTTTAGTGTTTTATGATTTCCAGAAAAAGGAGCTGTGAGTGAGGGTTGTCCTATGAACAGTGGTGCCGTTCTTATAAAGCAGCTTGGTAAGGAAACCTACACTGGCCTGTTCTGTCCTGCTCCCATTCCAGCCAGAGCTTCCCACGTGACTTCTGGATGCAGTCCTTTGTCCCTCTTGCAACCTCATGACATCCTGCCCAACCTAAAGATTGCCCATATGCCTGGCTACTCACTGCCTGAAAGGGGAAGCTCTCTGGGAGTGCAGTGAAGAACACAAAGGCTTTGCCGTACGGTAGACTGAAGTTCAAACTCCAATGGCAATATAGCCTTTCTGAGCCTCAGTTTCCAACTTTTGCCAGTCAGGAACACGTTAACCACAGGCTCCCTTTCCCCCTTCAGAATTTGCATACAGGTCTTTGGGACCATCCCATCATTGTATAAACTGAAGCCCAAAGAGGTTCTACAATGTTCCCAAGATTGCATAATCTGTTACAGCCAGAACCAGGATTAAGTCTCCTGAGGCCTGGTCTGGGAGTCCTTCCCAACAGCTCAGAGGACCTCGGTAACCTGAGAGCTCAGGCAAGTTCCTCACTGCCATCCTGCCAGCCTGCCACTTCACATGCTCATGGGGGACGATATATCATGTGGATAGAAATGAAAGCCACCGATGATGGAAGAAAATGCAGTTTCAGATAGGGCTTTCCTTATTCACCTCCACCATCTTTTCACTAGGGATGTTGCTGCAGTTCCTGGACAAACTCCATTCCCCTTTCTCAGTTTCTTTTTTGATGGTGATGATAATGTCTGGTGGCTAATGTTTAATGAGCATTTATTATATATACCAGGAAGTGTTCTAAGTACTTAATATATATGATCTCATTCAGTTCTCACAAAGTAAGAAGTATCTGTTGTCATCTCCATTTTACAGGTGAAGCACAAAAAGTGACACATTTTTTGGGGTTACAGATGGTAGGAGGCAGAGGAGGTAGCTGAACAAATTCTGCTTAATTCTAAATCCATGTTCTTAACCAGAGGTGGGCAGACTACATCCCATGGGCCAAATTGAGACCATCTCCTGTTTTTATAAATAAAGTTTTATTGTAACACCTCCATGCCCATTCATTTTGATGTTGCCAGTGTTTGCTTTTCTGCTCCAATGGCAGAGTTGAGTAGACAGAGATCATATGGCACACAAAGCCAAAAATATTTACTGTCTGGCTCTCTAAGCAAAAGTTTACCAACCTCTGCTCATAACACTATGCTATACTGCCTCTTTCATTTACCCAGTGTCTGAAAGAAAGGCTAAAAAGGAGGATAAGACATTCTGGGGATAGGAGAAAGAACGAATGCCCCCACTCTCTGCTAGGAACTGCGCTGGTTAATAGTTTACTTAGTTAACTGAGGAACAGGAAAAAGGGAAAATAGGCTTTGAACAGTCTTCATTATTTCTTTTTTTTTTTTTTTTTTTTTTTTTTTTTTGATACAGAGTCTCACTCTGTTGCTTAGGCTGGAATGCAGTAGCACAGTCTCGGTTCACAGCAACCTCTGCCCCCTGGGTTCAAGCAATTCTCGTGCCTCAGCCTCTCAAGTAGCTGGGATTACAGGCGCCCACTACAATGCCTGGCTAATTTTTGTATTTTTAGTAGAGAAGGAGTTTCTCCATGTTGGCCAGTCTGGTCTTGAACTCCTGACCTCAGGTGATCTGCCCACCTCGGCCTCCTAAAGTGCTGGAATTACTGGCCTTCATTACCTCTTTAAAACAGAACTTGGAGATATGTGGTTCTAAATATACACATACATGTATATGCATTTCCATATATAGTAATAATATATTGACACATCTGATAAATATGCTTAACATTAATATATAATATACACAACAGATGAATGTTTGTAACTTTTACATATTTCTTCAACTGGAAGTTTTCTTTTAAAACTTTGGAATGTTTTCCCTGCTATAACTTTTGAAACAGAAATTTGAGGTTTATAGTCCAGAAGCTGCTGTAGCTAGAGAACTGTTATTTTGTTCCAAATTTCTCCACCTAATGTTTCACTACCTGTGGTTGGTTCCTTGGTCTTGAACCACTTCTTCTCTGGGGCCACTGCTTTACTCTTACAAGTTTAAAGGTAAATTTGGTGCATGATTATAGCCTGGTGGGTTTTACTCAAACAAGTCAGAACCCGCATTAACACCTTTCATTCTGAGTACACAGTGATATTTGTGCTCGAGTGTCAATAAGCATATTGTCCAGAAAATTTTACTGTTTGCAAGTGTCAGAAACCCAACTCAGACTAGCCTAAGCAAAAGAAGAAGTAGTTGCAGTTATTTTGCTTGTAACTGAAAAGGCCAGAAGCCCCAGCTTCAGGCCTGGCTAGATCCAGGTGCTCAAGGGATGCTCAGGAATCTGTCTCTTGGGGTTACCTTTCTTGGCTTTAGAGCCCCCCTCCCTCTGTCTCTATAACGGGGAGCTTCTTCCTTCTGTCTTCTTCCTTCTTTCTTGCCTGTTAAACTCTCTGATCCTTAAAACTAAAAAAAAAAAAAAGGAATCATCTTTGTGAGCTTCACAGTCTCAAGCAGATTGGTGCCCCACCTGTAATGACGTGGCCGCTGGCAACCCCAGCACCTTCCAAACTCAGCAGCTCTGGGAAAAGAGCAAGCTTCTTCATTGGCTTGGCTTGGATCACATGACTACCCCGAACCAATCACTGAGGCGAGAGACATGGAATGCTCTGACTGGTCAGGCCTGGGACATACTCCCTCCCCTGGAGCGCAGGGGATGAGCCCCGCCAGAATTAATAGACTCAGAATTGTGGGAGGGAGGGGTGTCTCCCCCACACCCATGCAGGAGATGAATGCAATGTAGGGAGGAAAAAAAAAAAGCCCATGGCAGGAAAGCATTCCTCCTGCCTAAGCTGAGCCTCCTTAATGAGATTCCAGGCTAGGAGCTTGGGGAAAGAAAATGATGAATAATCCATTCTCTATCAGGAAAGTTCCAGGCTGGTCTCCAAGGAAGTAGGGTGGCTTGTTTTTCTCCTCTGTGTATGATGGGAAGGACACAGAGTTGGGGGTTTAGTCATTAATCCCAGGGAAGGTGGCAGTTCCCATCTTCATGGGACCTTTAAGTACTCCCCGTTCTTGAGAAGGTTGTGGCTTTGCCTGTAACAGGCCGAGTAACTGCGGATTGAACAAAGAACCAGAGAGCACGGCACACTTCAGAAGAAATGTCTCGCTAGCCAAGCTTTGTCATCTCCCAGCCCGATCGTGTAGTATTTTCCTCTACACCATGCTGTTATAGCTCCTTGGAGGGACCTGCTGATATGATGAAAAATCCTGAGACCAGGTTTTTTATATCAAAGGATATTTTCCAAAGCCCGTGAAGTGGAGGGCACAGGGCAGCAGACAGCCTCGGGCACAATGTCCTCGGCAAAAACACAGACAGGATCCTAAAGTTTGCTTCGTCCTCAGATGTCTACAGAGTGTGCAGACAGCATAGGGGACTGCAGGGAAGAGCGCAGGCGGAAGCCTTAGCATCCTGGTGAAACAGAACATGGACCCAGCCCAAAGCCCCAGGGATCAACCGTGGCTGCTTCCTGCAGGTCACACTCTTCCCAAACCGCGGCCACATCGCCGCTTTTCCTAAGTTAGTTGATCATGCATTGGTTCATTCAGTCACTCAGTCTGGCAAGACTGAGCTCCAGCAGGCCAAGTCTAGGGGTAGAAAAGGCAGTTTGCAAAAATCTAAGTGTTTTCTCCTTAGATTCTCTTTCCCATTTTATGGACTGACCAGGAAATGAATTCGAACTTAAAGGAAAAGGAAAACTTTAAGCTAGAAGGTCTACAAAAGTGGAAAGTAAGATGGGCCAGAATGCACTGAGGTGTCCCCTAACCCACCTGGCCAAAATCCAGATGAATGGCCTTTTTGAATAGCTCAAAGGGACCTACTTCTTTAAGCTTTAAAACGTGTAAGTAGTATGTAACTTGGCTGTTTTGTGTTCTAACATGTATAATCCCGATTTCTGGAATGGAAAATCCTGGACATAATTGATCCTTTTCTTGGGGACTTAGAGTTATTGCCCCATTTTGAATCCTGGCACCACCCCCTGCCAGGGGCTGTTGAGATGGAGAAGGCTGTCTTCCCAGGCCCCACATAGCACCTTCTGCTGCCTTGGGGCTCTTATGTCTGCGTTTTAGGGTCTGGCAGTCAATTCCTGCTCTCTGCTGGGATCAGTGTGCCTCCTTCCCTGCTTCCTTCTTGCCCCTTCCCGTCCTTGTAATTGTGTAGTTATTAGCGTAAAATTGAGTAAGATCAGAGGAAGTAGAGGCTGAAAGTAGACCTAGAGGATGCCCTGTATGAATAAGAGACATTAGTAGTTCCATGTGGATTTTGTACTTTTTTTTTCTGGTAACTCAAAGGTCTCTTAAAAGAGTTTTTGTTTGTTTGTTTCCTTGTTTTTGTTTTGTTTTGTTTTTAATTAAATAACCTGGCCAGCCATGGTGGCTCACACCTGTAATTCCAGCACTTTCGGAGGCCAAGGTGCATGGATCACTTGAGGCCAGGAGTTCGACACCAGACTGACCAACATGGCAAAACCCCATCTCTACTAAAAATACAAAAAAATTAGCCAGTCGTGGTGGTGCATGCGTGTAATCCCAGCTCCTCGGGAGGCTGAGTCGTAAGAATCGCTTGAACCCAGGAGACGGAGGTTGCAGTGAGCTAAAATCGCGCCGCTGAACTCCAGCCTGGGTGGCAGAGCGAGACACTGTTCAAAATAAATAAATAATAAATAAATAAATAAATAACCTTTTTATTTTGGAATAATGTTAGATTCACCAAAGAGCTGTGACGATCGTACAGAGAGTTCCTGTCTACCGCCTCCCAGTTTCCCCCATGGTTAACATCTGACATGACCATAGTACACTTTTCAAAACCAAAAAAGAAAAATCAACATTGGCACATTATTATTAATATCAGCTAAACTTCAGGATCCATGATGCATTCCAGGGCACCACGTTGTTTTGATGATCATATCTCCTGGTCTATGACAATTTCTCAGTCTTTCCTTGATTTCCATGGCCTTGACTGTCCTGAGAATACTGGCCAGGTATCCCAGAGAATGTGCCCTGGTCTGGATTCATCTGATGTTTTCCTCTGGTTAGAGTGGGGTCCCAGCTTTCGGAAAACTTGCCATGAAGGTAAAGTGTCCCTATCGTCTCATCATTTCAGGGGCACTGATAGCCACCTGGCATCCCTGTGTTGCTTCACAGGGTTGAGGGGATATTGGCCAGGTTTCTCCACAGTCAAGTTACTGCTTCCTTGTCCACAAATCTGTTATTTGGTAGCAAGTCACTAAGGGTAGCCCACCCTCAAAGGAGAGGGGAGGCCAAGTGTGGTGGCTCACACCTATAATCCCAGCACTTTGGGAGGCCGAGGTGGGCGGATCACAAGGTCAAGAGATGGAGACCATCCTGACCAACATGGTGAAACCCTGTCTCTACTAAAAATACAAAAATTAGCTGGGTGTGGTGGCACACACCCGTAGTCCCAGCTACTCGGGACGCTGAGGCAGGAGAATTGCTTGAACCCGGGAGGTGGAGGTTGTAATGAGCCAAGATCATGGCACTGCACTCCAGCCTGGTGACAGAATGAGATTCCATCTCAAAAAAGAAAAAAAAGAAAAAAAAAGGAGAGGGGAGGAAGTGGGCATTGATTAAGACTCAGCTCGGCCAGGCGCGGTGGCTCACACCTGTAATCCTGGCACTTTGGGAGGCCAAGGCGGGCGGATCACAAGGTCAGGAGATTGAGACCATCCTGGCTAACATGGTGAAACCCCGTCTCTACTAAAAATACAAAAAATTAGCTGGGCTTGGTGGCAGGCACCTGTAGTCCCAGCTACTCGGGAGCTGAGGCAGGAGAATGGTGTGAACCCGGGAGGCAGAGCTTGCAGTGAGTGGAGATCACGCCACCGCACTCCAGCCAGGGCGACAGAGCGAGACTCTGTCTCAAAAAAAAAAAAAAAAAAAAGACTCAGCTCCACCTCCTGGATGGGGATTACCTATGTGTGTTACATTCTTCTAAAAGGAAGTGTCTCTTCTCTGCCATTGAATTATTTACTTATGCATGTATTTATATCAGTATGGACTGCTGTGTATTTATTTGATTCTCTGTGCTATAATCCACCATGATGTTATTGATTTTGCAGCTCATATTGTTCTAGCCTTGGCCACTGGGGCTCTTTTGCGTTGGTTGCCCAGCCCTCTCACAGGGCCTGCACTTTCTGTTTTTGAGCACTTACTCACTTTCTGCTGTTAAAGATGCCCCGGGCTCATAGTGCATTTTCCCTGCCCCAGCCCCAGAATCAGCTGAAGGTTTTTTTAACTTTGGCTCTGTTCACCAGTTGTTCAATTCAGTTCAGTCAGCAGGCACCTACAGTGTGTGCCGGGCCCTTCACTGGGCACTGGGCCCAGCCAGTGATATGCTGGTGAGTGTCTGAAAAAGTAAAGTATGCAGGTATAGTATAAAGCTTACTGACACAAAGAACATGTAGCATATTCTTTATAAATAATAACAAAATATGCAAGACTCTTTATTGCAAATTTATCATAAATTCCATAGAGCCATTGATTCTCACAAAGGGCTTTATTGATGTTTGCCAAACTCTTGTATCCCTTGCCAACTTACGGTAGCAATTGATGAATGAGTAAGTTTCCAACCAGAATACTGGTGGATATATTAGTTTACCTTCATGAGTAAGATGAAAGTGAAATAAGAAAGATTTGTGTTGGAACCTTGCATGTTCATTAATGACATGAGCATCTTCTTCGCTATCAGATAATAGTTTCTGAATACCAGAAGAAACTACTGGATAATAGTTTTTGAATATCAGAAGAAAATTTCCTCCGTATTTTTTGTGCTACTCATAGTGTGATGGCTACAGACACAGAACACTTTTAAATCTCATCTGTATTATTAATATTTTATCCAACACTTTCCTAAGAATAGACAAGCAACAAAACAAAAAAAATCAATCCCTGATTTATAGCATTTCCTGATTTCTGTGACATAAACACTCCCATTAATGCAGAATACACAAGCCCCAAAATTGGGGCTTAGCCAGGGAGGGCTCTTGGCTTTGCCTAGGAAAGAATTCAAGGGCAAACCAGCGGTGTTAGACAGCACCTTTTATGGAAGCAGCAGTGCACGGCAGCAGGAGGGGACTGCTCCTTGCTCAGCAGGGCTACCCCATGGGCAGTGCACCCAGAGTAGCAGCTCAAAGACAATGCTGCAGTCATATTCCTACCCACATTTCATTACACAGAAACTAAGGGTTGATTTATGCAGAAATTTCCAGGAAAAGCGTATTACCTTTCAGGTAGTTGGGTCATTGCCATGAAAAGGGGTGGTACCTTTTGGGTGTTGCCATGGCGATGCTAAACTGACATGGCACACTGGTGGGCGTGTCTTATGGAAAGCTGCTTCCACTGCGGTCCTGTTTTAGCTGGTCCTCAATTTGGTCTGGTGTCCGAGCCAAACCTCCAGAGTTGAGTCCCACCTCCTACCTCACCATCCTGGCCAATTTCAAGCTTCACTGACACAGAGCCACAGAGAGCTGTGTAGCAGCACATCACTCTACAACACTGCCAACGCACAGACGCAGTAAGAAGAATAACCGTAAGAGCACAGATGATGATAAAATATAGTAAAATAATTAGGAGGCTAAGTTTTAATTATTTATTACTGGTGTTTCTGGTGTAATTTAATTGTAAATATATATAATTTATTTTTTAATGGTTGTGTTTATCAGCCAGCTCACAGAATTCTGAACATTTACTCATCGGCCCTCATGAGCCAGCACCAACATGCCCCAGCTCTCCTCTGGCACAGCAGTGAGCCAGCCACAGCCCTGCCTGGGTGGAGGCTGCGGTTCTCTGAGTGGCATCCAGGGCGTTGCACGTACCCTGTGAGTCAAACTTGCACGAGGGAGCTAACAGCGTTCCTGGAAAATCTTGTCCACACACAGCCCGTGCACCATCTTGGGGATTTTCACACCATCTATTTCTCATTTTCATTTTTTAACTCAGAAGATCTATTCTTCATTAGCCGATCATCTAAGATCCTTTTGCAAGTATGGAAAGCAAGTGTAAATCATGACTTCAAATGACCTGGAAGCTCCAGGGGCACAGAGTTTGGAGTCGAACATCATCACCACTTCCAGGCTTCAGGACCTTCGGCAAGTCTCTGAACCTCACTGAGCCTCTGCTCTTTAATCCACAAGATGTGGGTAAAAATGCCTCCCCAACCCCAGAGTTATTCTCAGGATTAGATGAGGCCACATATATGAAGGGCACAGCACAGCCTAGCACCTAGAGCCTTCTCTCCTTGGTGGTTCAAAGCCAAGTGATAAGAATTGCAGACAGCAAAGAACATGACAGATGTTCCAAGGGCAAGGTCTACTTCCCCGCCTTGTCCACAGCGTCCAAGGCTTTCTGGAAGAATGTTTGTGTCCTGTGGGACTCTGGACAAACTCTCTTGGTGTTTTAGGGCGTCCTTCTCACCCTGAAGCCTTGGCAGGGTCAGAAGCAGATGTTAGTGTGATAACACAAGAAACAAGGAGATCATCCAGAAACAATGGATTTGGAGTTCTCAAGTACGTTATTGGCTGGGTGTTTGTTCAAGCTGATAGAAATTCAGCCATGGGTGTGGTCCAGGTGGTTTGCAACCTGCTATTTTAGACAGTGTGGGAGAGATCAGGAAGAGCACACGCTGCCTCAAAAATAAACAGAAAAAAACCACCATGCCATATACCATATGGTCAGAGGGAAAGAAAAAGAGGAGGAAAGAAGGAAAGAGAATGAAAGAAAGAAGGCACTAGCAAGTATGTTTAAACTAGTATTTCTAAACCAGACTTGTTGATCACTGACCTTGACCCCAAGCTTCATGTACATTCCAATGCGAGCTCGGCCAGGAGCCAGTTTTTCAGGAGTCTTTTTGTTTGGTTTGTTTATCCCCTCACTGTTTCCTTGTAGTTACCAGCAGCAATTTCTGAGAAAACCTTGACCTTGCTTATAATAGAGTAGGCCTGTTAAGTAGAGAAGACCGACATTAACCTTCCAACTAAAGCCACCTTAAATCAACATGCTTTCAAAAAACAAATAAACAAGGCCGGGCGCGGTGGCTCATGCCTGTAATCCCAGCACTTTGGGAGGCCAAGGTGGGTGGATCATCTGAGGTCAGGAGTTGAAGACCAGCCTGGCCAACATGGTGAAAGCCTGTATCTACTAAAAATACAAAAAAATTAGCTGGGCGTGGTGGCACATGCCTATAATGCCAGCTACTTGGGAGGCTGAGGCAGGAGAATCGCTGGAACCCAGGAGGCAGAGGTTGCAGTGAGCCAAGATCACGCCACTGCACTGCAGCCTGGGTGACAAGAGTGAAACTCCGTCTCAATAAATAAATAAATAAACAAACAAACAAACAATTTTTTTTAACTGAAAGAGCTGATTGCAGTCTTTGCTGCATTTACACATCATGTACTGGCCCCTTTAGTGACCCTCTCATTAGCACTGTGGGGGGTTCAAGTGACAAAACCAGCTCAAACTAGCCACACAGTACTGAGCAGTTAGTGCAGAGTGCAACACAAGCCAGGGCTCAAAACCAGCTTCTCTATTTGTTCATTATGCACAATAGCCTAGAGGTGGATGCAGCCCAAGTGTCCATAGACAGATGAATGGATAAATAAAATGTGATGTCATGCAGTGGAATATTATTCAGCCATGAAAAGGAAGGACATTCTGACACATGCTACAACATGGATGAATCCTTAGGACATTGTGCTAAGTGAAATAAACCAGTCACAAAAGGACAAATGTTGTATGAATCCACTTATATGAGGGACAGAGAGTATTTAAATTCATAGAAATAGAAGGGGAATGGTGGTTACCAGGGGCTCTGAAGAGAGGGGAAGGGAGAGTTATTTAATGAGGATGTATTTTCACTTTTGCAAGATGAAAAAGTTCTGGAAATCTGTTTCACAGCAGTTAGACTATACTTAAAAGTACTGAATTGTACACCTAAAATGGTTAAGATGGAAAATTTTGTTATGTATTTTTTTACAGTTAAACAAAAACAGACCAGGTGTCGGGGCTCATGCCTGTAATCCCAGCACTTTGGGTGGCTGAGGCAGGAGGATCACTTCAGCCCAGGAATTTGTGACTAGCCTGAACAACATGGTGAAACGCCGTCTCTACAAAAAATACAAAATTTAGCTGGGCCTCGTAGCCTGCGTCTGTAGTCCAAGATACTTGGGAGGCTGAGGCAGGAGGATCACCTGAGCCCAGAAGGTTAGGCTGTAGTGAGCTGTGATTGTGCCACTGAACTGCCAGCCTGGATGACAGAGTGAGACCCTATTTCAAAAAAAAATGGAGAAAAGAAAACCAGCATCCCTCTCTCCACGTCTGGGCTGCATCTCGTG
Organism: Macaca thibetana thibetana; assembly: GCF_024542745.1. Classification (NCBI taxonomy): domain Eukaryota; kingdom Metazoa; phylum Chordata; class Mammalia; order Primates; family Cercopithecidae; genus Macaca; species Macaca thibetana. The sequence goes on from NC_065578.1 coordinate 14,014,238, forward strand.
GTGCTGGCTACATTCTCAAGTCCCCGGGTCTCTGTGGCTGGAGATTCTGGTGTCAAGCCTCATCTCCTTGGCTCTGATTGGATCGCATGCCCCACCCTTGGCCAATCACTATGGCCAGTGAATGTGATTTGTTGCTTAGCCCCACCCACAACAATGGGCCGAGAGAGGGAGGGAGATTTACCCACAATCTCCAAAAGATGCTGAGTGGGTTTTGGCCTGGCCACTGCAGAATCGTTGCCCTTGAGGCAGGAGACATGCTTACTTCCATTAGCACCTGTGCAGCTAGTTGGCATGAGGCACCCTTACCTTAGAACCCCACCCACCGAATGTCCTAGCATGAAAGTGGATTCCTCCACCACAACCAATAATGTCTACATTTGTGTTCCAGAAGGCTGGAGTAAAACGCATTGGAGTTTGCTCGCTCTCACGTTCAGCCCATTCATTCAATGAGTACTTATTAAACCCATAGGAAAAGGTCATGGGAATGAGTGAGGCAAGACAGCCCTGAGGATAGGGAAGGGACATGATGGATGGAGAAGTCAGCCCAGGGCCGGGGCACAGTGACTCAGCTTCTGAAACCAAAGAACAGAAGAGAGGGTAGGTGGAGAGGCTGAGATGTTGACAGTGGAGAGAAACGGGAAACTACACGTGAGGTAACAGAGTTCTGGAACTCTGCCCAGACCCACTCCTGAAAACAGATTTTAAGTGGGCCAGTGTCATTATGAATGCCTGGCCAGGTGTCCCCAGATGTGTTAGTCCGTTCTCACACTGTTATAAGGACATACCAGAGACTGTGTAATTTATAAAGGAAAGAGGTTTAATTGACTCACAGTTCCCCAGGGCTGGGGAGGCCTCAGGAAACTTACAATCATGGCAGAAGGGGATGCAAACATGTCCTTCCTCACATGGCAGCAGCAAGGAGAAGTGCAGAGCAAGGGGGTGAGGAAAGCCCATTATAAAACCATCAGATCTCACAAGAAGTCACTCACTATCATGAAGGCAGCATGGAGGAAACTTTCCCCATGATTCCATTACCTCCCACCAGGTCCCTCCCAGTCCCTCCTAAGGGGATTCTGGGAACTGCAGTTCAAGATGAGATTTGGGTGGAGCACAGCCAAACCATACATCACCAGGTGATCGGAGTTTGGTGCCAGATTTCCCAAAACACTCCTCACTGACTCCAAGAAAGAGCCTTGGGGGGAATGCATAGGATCTCTGAGCAGCTGTAGACAGACTGCAGCTTGGAGATTAGGATCCTGAGTGAGTGGAGAGCCCTCCTCTTGAATAAAACTCAGCTGAAGTTCTAGGAAGTGCTGTCTGCTGGAGCGCTGATTTTGGAAGCATTCTGTCCTTTTCCTCATGTGTGTCTGAGCTCATCTTCTCTCTGGGTACAGAAGGAGAACCCTGAGCCCTGGGAGAATAGGGATGAGTTCCTGCCTAGGAAGCAAACCTTTGAATTTAGCTTTTACCTGGAAAGCATTATTTCTGCCAAGAGAATTGGAAGACAGAGGGGAGGGGAGGGGAGGAGAGGGGAGACATGGAGGAGAGGGGAGGAGAGGGGAGGGGAGGGGAGGGGAGAGGAGAGGAGAGGAGAGAGACAGGCCATCAGATCTTGATCCCATTTCCCTGTCCACCACCGCCTGTGCTGGGTAAATCCCTTAACCTCTGCAAGCCTCACTTCTAACATAGAAGTAAAGAGAACCCTCACACAAAGGGTCATGGTGAGGAATCAGTAAGCTCAGTGCAATAAGTGATAGTGCTCATCGTTGCCACCATTCAACCCCTAGACACCAGGGAGAAACCACCACTTAAGCATTAGTCCACGGCAAAAGTCAGGTGTCAGCATCACTCCACATTTGCTCATCCATGGTTAGATGGAGTTTGATATGCTCTCTGCTGAAAGTAGCTGTAACGTCTTTCCTGGGGCCTCTGCCAGAATCAGGTGTGCTGGTGGGGAGAAGCAAAGGCTAATCAGACAGCCAGCATCCCTGCAATCCCAGAGTTCTGAACTTTGAGGGATAGAGGGACCCGCAGTGCGGACAGAAAGAGAAAAGGCTGTGGAGTCCCAGGGAGCTGGGCTGGAATCTCAGTGATTGGCTTGTTCTGTTATTTTGACCAACATCTGAGGACCTACTAGGTATGTGCCAAGCATTTATTCTAGGGGCTGAGGATACAGTGGTAAGAAAAGTAGATGAAAAGTCCCTAATCCCTTAGAGGGGACATTCTCCTGGCTCAGCAGCTCAATACCCCATCTATGGTGTTGGGAGTCCCTTGGTCTTGCCCGGCCTGTGTCCTCCGAGTGTTGACATCGCAGAGTGTTGAGTGTATTAAATGAGTTAATGCAGGTGACTCTTTTGGCAGGGCGCCTCGGTAAAGGACGCGCCCACTCAATGGTGGTGCGATCGTGTGCCATGTGGCCCAGGCAAGGACCCCCATCCCAAACTTGAGGAGAGTCCAGGAAGGTTTCCTGGGGGAAGTGACTCATTGTGTTTTTGTTTATTTTTGAGACAGAGTCTCATTCCATCGCCCACAATGGAGTGCAGTGGTGCTATCACAGCTCACTGCAGTCTCTATTTCCTGGGCTCAGGTGATCCTCCCACCTCAGCCTCTCAAGTAGCTGGGACTACAGGCGTAAGCCACAAGGCCCAGCTAAGTTTTGTATTTTTTGCTGAAGCAGGGTTTTGCCATGTTGCCCAGGCTGGTCTTGAACTCCTGAACTCAAGCTAGCTAGCCTCCCACTTTGGCCTCCCAAAGTGTTGGGATTACAGTTGTGTGCCACCATGCCTGACCGGAAGTGACTCATAAACCAAGACCTTGGGCAGCAATGCTGTGGCTGGGACAAAGAAATGGAGACCATCCCCGCCGGTCATAACCTCCCCTGACCCTTGTGTGCCCCTGCAGGTCTCCTACCCATGGATGAGGGGCCCAGCACCATGGCCAGGGCCACAGCCACCTCGTGCCACACAGCAGCCGAACCAGGCCCCCCCGCCGCCACATATCCCCTTCCACCAAGGCATCCAGCCAGCACCGGTGCAAAGGAGCTGGTCCCAGGGCTTCCCCAGACCCACTGTGGTCCTGCCGGCCTCCCACCGGCGGCCTGTGAGCGCCAGCAAGGAGATGTTCTCGTTTGTGGTGGAGGACGCCCGCAAGCCCCCTGTCATCAAGCAAGGTATGCGTCAGGGCTGCCATCGGTGGCTTGGGGGTGGTTCACAGCCATGTGGATGGGTCTTGGTTTTGGTTTACTTTCTGATTCTAAAAGTAGAACGTGTTCAATTGTAAAAAATAAAAATAAATTCAGGATAAGCAGAAAGTAAGAAAACAGTTAAAAATCAGCCGTAATCCTTATCCCCAGGGTCTCCCTGTTGACTCTCTGCTGTGTATCCCTCCAGCCTCTGTGCTGTGTCCGTATACACACACCAGGGCACCTGCAGTGGGTGTGGCCTCTGTGCATGTGTACATGTGAGTGTGTCACAGGATCTGTGTCAACACACTTTGACTCAAAGTGCAAAAATATTAGTCATTGCAATCCCCTTTGCCCCCAACAGCCCTAGGAGGTTTTAAAATATTTTAACACCATTTTACAGGTCAGAAGAGACTGAGGCTTATCAAGGAAAATGACTTCTCCCAAGGAGATATATTCAGTCCCATCTAATCTAACATTTTTCAGTCCCATTTAAGGCTGGTGAGCTAGGTGAAGCCCACTCACAGCCTGGTCACTCTGGGACACACACAACCTCCAGGGTGTCCTTCCTTCCCCACTACCCCCTTGAAAGCCTCATGGCACTTGGGGAGGAAACTTCCTATCTGTCACTGTCCTCTTGGCCTCAGCAGCCTCACTGGCGGAAGAGCTGGTCAGTTTAGTCCCCAGGCGTGGTTCCCGGAGTTCCTCCCTAGCCTCTGGCATCAAGGTCCCACTCTCTGTCCTCTTTGTCCCAGCCCCAGGCCCTTCTGAGTCCCCAGGTATCTCCCAGCGGCTTCCATATCTTTCCCCCGTCTTGCTCAAGACCATTCATGTAGTCACCTTCCTCAGTCACTAAAATAATAATTATTATTGTGACACATGCAAGCTGAAGAGAAAAGGCAATGTGTGTCCACGGTTTACGTCATCATCATCATCAAATGCACCGCCACATACCTACCACCCACAGCGAAAAATGACTCAGCCATTTTCCCCCAACATTTTAATATGAACTTTTTTTTTTTTTTTTTTTTTTTTTTTTTTTTTTTTTTTTTTTTTTTTGAGATGGAGTCTCGCTCTGTTGCCCAGGCTGGAGTGCAGTGGTGTGATCTCGGCTCACTGCAAGCTCCACCTCCCGGGTTCATGCCATTCTCCTGCCTCAGCCTCCCAAGTGGCTGGGACTACAGGTGCCTACCACCATGCTCGGCTAATTTTTTTTTTTTTTTTTTTTTATTTTTAGTAGAGACGGGGTTTCACTGTGTTAGCCAGGATGGTCTCGATTTCCCGACCTTGTGATCTGCCCACCTTGGCCTCCCAAAGTGCTGGGATTATACACGTGAGCCACCACGCCTGGCCGTAATATGAACATTTTTTAAACATACAGCAAAGTAAAAAGAAGTTTATAGTGACCCCCCTCCCCACCTAAATCTCCCATTAACATTTTACTGTACTCTTTTTTTTTTTTTTTTTTTAAAGACAGAGTCTTGCTCTGTCACCCAGGCTGGAGTACAGTGTCGCGATCTCCACCTCCTGGGTTCAAGTGATTCTCCTGCCTTAGCCTCCCAAGTAGCTGGAATTATAGGTGCTCACCACCATGCTTGGCTAATTTTTATTTTTATTTTTATTATTTTTTTTTAAGTAGAGATGGGGTTTCACCGTGTTAGCCAGGATGGTCTCGATCTCCCAACCTTGTGATCCGCCTGCCTTGGCCTCCCAAAGTGCTGGGATTACAGACGTGAGCCACTGCACCCGGCCTTAATACGAACATTTTTTAAACATACAGCAAAGTAAAAAGAATTTTACAGTGACCCCCATCCCCACCTATATTTACCATTAACATTTTACTATACTCTTTTTTTTTTTTTTTTTTTGAGACAGAGTCTTGCTCTGTCTCCCAGGCTGGAGTGCAATGGCATGATCTCCGCCTCCTGGGTTCAAGTGATTCTCCTGCTTCAGCCTCCCTAGTAGCTGGGATTACAGGCACAAACCACCATGCCCAGCTAATTTTTGTATTTTTAGTAGAGAGGAGGTTTTGCCATGTTGGCCAGGCTGGTCTCAACTCCTGACCTCAAGTGATCCACCCACCTCGGTCTCCCAAAGTGCTGGGATTACAGGCGTGAGTCAACCACGCCTGGCCCATTTTGCTATACTTTTATTATATATCTATCTGTCTATCAGTCATTCTGTTAATTCATTAATCGATCTTAATTTTGGATGCATTTAAAAATAAGTTTCCTACAGCTGTAGACTTCGCCCTAAACATTTAGCATGTGTACCATTAACTAGAGTTCAACAGTTTTTGTCTTTTTGTGTAAAATTAACATACAGTGTGTATTAGTTACCAATTTATAACCAATTACCCTAACACATAGCGCCCTAAAACAAACCAAAACCCTATGCATTATCTTATACAGTTTCTGCGGGTCAGGCATTTGGGAGTAGCTTCGCAGGATGGTGTGGTTCAGGGACTCTCAGGAGGTTGCATGAAGCTTTTGACGAAAGCTGCGGTCCTCTGAAGGCCTGCCTAGGGCTGGAGGACACATCTCCTGGGTAGTTCACTCACATCCGTGTGGGAAGAGGCCTCCGTTCCTCACTAGCTGACAGCAGGAAGCCTCAGTTCTTCACCACTGCCACCTTTCCTAGGCTGCTTGAGTCTCCTCATGAAATGGCTGCCAGCTTCCTCCAAAAGAGTGGTCCTAGAGAGAAAAGCAGCAGCCACATGTGTCTTAAGATCCAGCCTCAGGAGTCAAACTCCATCATTTCTCCAGTAGCCTTGGTTACTTGGATAAGCTCTGTTATGGCTGAATTGTGTTCTCTCAGAATTCATATGTTGAAGCCCTAATCCCCAGTACCACAGAACCTGTGTTTAAAGAGTGCCTTTCTTTCTTCCTTCTTTTCTTTTTTTTTTTTTCTTTCTTTTTGAAACTGAGTCTCAGTCACCTAGGCTGGAGTACAGTGGCGTGATCTCGACTCACTGAAACCTCTGCCTCCCAGGTTCAAGTGATTCTCCTGCCTCAGCCTCCTGAGTAGCTGGGATTACAGGCACCCACCACCACACGTAGCTAATTTTTGTGTTTTTAGTAGAGATGGGATTTCACCGTGTTGGCCAGGCTGGTCTCGAACTCCTGACCTCAGGTGATCCATCCACCTTTAAAGAGGTAATTAAGTTAAAGTGAGGTTGTTGGGGTGGGCCCTAATCCAATCTGACTGCTGTCCTTGTGAGAGGAGGCGATTAGGACACCAGCGACACCAGAAGAAAGACCATGTGGGGACATAATGAGAAGGTGGCCATCTGCAAGCCAAGGAGAGAGGCCTCGGGAGAAACCACCTGGCCAACGCCTGGATCTTGCAACCTCTAAAACTTGAGAAAATAAATTTCGGCCAGGTGCAGTGGCTCACCCCTGTAATCCCAGCAGTTTGGGAGGCCGAGGCAGGAGAATCCCTTGAGGCTAGGAGTTCAAGGCCAGCTGGGAACACATAGCAAGACCCTATCTCTATTTTTAAAAGAAAGAATTAAAAGTTTAATAAAGGAAAATTAATTCCTGTTATTGAGCTCCCTAGCCTGTGGTATTTTGTCATGGCAACCTGAGCATGTTAATACAAGCTTCATCCAGCATTGGAGATGACTATATAGGGGCATGAATACAGGGACAAGAATCACCAAGACCATCTTGGAGATTGGCTGCCACTCAATGAAATGCACAGATCTTGAGTGAACACTTACTACGTTTTGACAATTGTATACACCTGTGTAACCCAAACCCCTGACAAGAACATCACCGTCACCCCAGGAAGCTCCCTCAGGTCCCTTCCAAGTCACTTCCCAACCCCTTCCCCCAGAGGTAACCACTCTTCCAATTCTTTTTCCACCATGGATTAGAGATTCCTGCTCGAGATTCTCAAATACATGGAATCATGTAGTGTATGTTTTCACGTGAGGCTTTTTTCACTCTGCATATTTCTGAGATTCATCCATTTTGCTGTGTGTCTTACAAGTTGTTCCTTGTGGCCGGACACAGTGGCTCACACCTGTAATCCCAGCACTTTGGGGGGCCGAGGAGGGTAGATCACGAGGTCAGGAGTTTGAGACCAGCCTGACCAACATGGTGAAACCCCATCTCTACTGAAAATACAAAAATTAGCTGGGTGTGGTGGTGCACACCTGTAATGCCAGCTACTCAGGAGGCTGAGGCAGGAGAATCGCTTGAACCCAGGAGGCAGAGGTTGCAGTGAGCCGAGATTGTGCCACTGCACTCCAGCCTGGGCGACAGAGCGAGACTCTATCTCAAAAAAAAAAAAAAAAAAAAAAAAAAAAAAAGTTGTTCCTTGTTCTCATTGAGTCACATTCCATGAACGTAACACAGATTCCTCTTTATCCATTCTTCATTGGTGGACACAGGTGCTGTTTCTTTCTTTTTACACTCAGTTGTTGATGAGTAGATTTCTCCACCTGTTTCTCCAATGCCGTGTTGAACTTGGGAAGTGAATGAGCCATGAGCGGTCCCAAGGCTTTGAGGCCCTCATCTACCTGGGTTTCTCCTCTACAGCCTCCCACTGGGGTGTCATCTGGGTTGGGAAGGCATCGTGATGTCCGCTCCCAAACTTCCACCGCATTCCCCTGATGTGGAGAGGGCCTTTCATCTTCCTGTAGAGAAGAGATCCCTCGTGTCAGACCCGGGCCCCTCTACTCCATGCTTAGGAGAACACTGCCGATGCCAGGACTCCAGGTTGGCTCTTCATTGAAAGCACCCATTTTTGAGGAATCTGAAGAAGCTCTTTCCTCTCTTAACAAAGCCGGACTCTTCAAACAAAATTGTTTTGCTTTTAGACCATTGCCTTGCTTTAGATTTGAAAAATTCTGTTTGGAAACACAAAGCCAAGGGCGTATTTGTTCTCGGTCAGGGTTTCTCAATCTTGGCACTGCTGACATTTGGGGCCGGATAATTGTTTGTCATAGGGCGTTGTTTTGAGGCAAAGGCTCGCTCTGTAACCCAGGCTGGAGTGCAGTGGTGCAATCTTGGGTCGCTGCAACCTCTACCTCCGGGTTCAAGCGATTTCTCCTGCCTCAGCCTCCCAAGTAGCTAGGATTCAGGCGCCCGCCACCACGCCTGGCTAATTTTTGTATTTGTAGTGGAAATGGAGTTTCGCCATGTTGGCCAGGCTGGTCTCGAACTCCTGTCCTCAAGTGATCTGCCCGCCTCGGCCTTCCATTGTGCTGTGATTACAGGCGTGAGCCACCAGGCCTGGCCCAGCCTGTGCATTGCTGAGTGTTTAGCAACATCCCTGGCTTCTACCCACTCGATGCTCTCAGCAGATCTCCCCCACTCAAGCTGTGGTGCTCAAAATTGTCCCCAGATATTACCAAATGTCACCTGAGGGGCAGAATCGCCCTGGTCAAGGCCCCCTGTCTTGGTGGTGCTCGCCCTTCTCCAACAGGCAGTAAGGCCGCAGCTCCAAGGCCGAATCTTAATGGCAAAGCTCATACAGGTGAGGGAGGAAGAATTAGAATGGAGAATGGAAAGGCATGGGGTGATTTTTAAAGATACCATCCTGATTTGTATATACTGTAAGTAATGGAATAATAATGGGATTGTTTGACCCTAACACTGGTATCCTACTTTTTGAAATGTAACACTATATCATGAAGGTCAATACATTTACTGCATAATGGTTATGAATACAGGCTCTGGATCAGACAAACCTGGGTTCAAATCTTGACTCTATCACTCACCAGCTGTGGGACCTTCAGAAAGTACTTGGCGTCCCTGTACTTCGGTTCCCTCACTTACAAAATATGATATGAATGCCATGTCGCTAGTTGTTATGCTGTATTTTTATTGTTGTATCGTTATTTTTTATTGGGTTTTTAAGAAGTATTTTTGGCCAGGCATAGTGGCTCCCATCTGTAATCCCAGTGCTTTGGGAGGCTGAGACAGCAGGATCACTTAAGCTTAGAGGTTTGAGACCAGCCTGGATAACATAGCAAATTCCTGTCTCTACAACAAAATTAAAAATTAGCCAAGCACGGTAGCATGCATGCACCTGTAGTCCCGACTACTTGGGAGCCTGAGGTGGGAAGATCAATTGAACTCAGGAGGTCAAGGCTGCAGTGACCCGTGATCATGCTACTGCACTCTAGACTGGGTGACAGAGCAAGACCGTGTCTGTCTGTCTGTCTCTCTCTCTCTTTCTCTCTCTCTCTACACACACACACACACACACACACACACACACACACACACACACATATATATTTTCAATCCACAGTTGGTTGACTCCACAAATGTGGAACCCACACATATGGAGGGCCAGCTGTATCTACTTCTTGTTATAAGTCCCAGTATCACAGAACCAGATATAAATAAGGCTTTGAGGGCCATACAGTCTGTGTTGCAACTACTCAACTCTCTGTATTTGTGGCACAAAAGCAGCCATAGATGATACATACATGAGTAACTGTGGCCACATTCCAATAAAACTGTACTTTCAGTCATAGGCAGTGGGCTGCATTCAGCCCCAGGGCTGTAGTTGGCCAGTCCCTGCTCTACCTAATGTTTCATTTACTCCTCACAGTTGCCCTTTATGATACAGACTATTCATGCCCCTCAATGATATGTGTGGAAACTAAGGCTAAAAGGTATTAAATGACCTGCCCAGGAGATTAAATGATCTGTCCTAGATCACCCGCTGTTCTGTGGCATAGGAAAAAGGTCTGGAAAAAGACACATCATGTTAGGTAACAGCACAGTTAGCACAGGAAGAAGGAAGGAGGTGGCCCTTTCTGTTTCTGGTCCTTCCGTGATGCTTTCACTGCTTTTCAGTGAGCACGCACACCACTTTGTAATTTTTTTTTTTTGAGACAGAGTCTTGCTCTGTCACCCAGGCTGGAGTGCAGTGGCGTGATCTCGACTCACTGCAAGCTCCACCTCCCGGGTTCACGCCATTCTCCTGCCTCAGCCTCCGGAGTAGCTGGGACTATAGGTGCCCGCCACCATGCCTGGCTAATTTTTTCTATTTTAAGTAGAGACGGGGTTTCACTGTATTAGCCAGGATGGTCTCAATCTCCTGACCACGTGATCCGCCCACCTTGGCCTCCCAAAGTGCCAGGATTACAGGTGTGAGCCACCACGCCCGGCCTGTAATTTTTAAATTACATAAAGTGTCTATGTCTGGGGGGAGACAAACAGGAAGGCTAATGTGAACATCTTCTTCAGGCCTCAGGGAAACTCATGATGTCTTTTGTGCTCTCTGCTGATCTCACGCCTTAGTGTGGACCAATGCCATGAAACTGTCGGAAACACCACTGGCTGAGGGGATTCCTGGGGCAGTTCCCCCCGCGGAGATTTATGTGGAGGAGGACTTGGCCCAGCAGGACAAGGTGAGGGAGGGGTCTGGGGAAGGGTGGAGCTGCAGCAGCAATCACACTGCAGAGGGACTTGCTGATGCCTGTTCTTCTCTGTGGCCCAGAAGTGCCCTTATCCTGCTTCCAAGAAACCACCTCTTATTCCCTAAGACATTCAACCAGATGTTTTATTCTAATTATGACCTCCGCAACCAATGTTTATGAAGCATCTACTGTGAGCTGGACTGCATCCCATGCACTTAACATTCATTCGCTCGTTTAATCTTTGCTGTCTTCAAAAGAGGTTTTTGATCACCCTCACTTAACAAGGAGGAAACTGGAGCTCAGAGAGGTTAAGTAACTTGCCCAAGGTTACACAGTACAAGGGGCAGAATTGGGATTCACACCCAGGTCTGGTTAACTTCCCTAGTAGGAGGAAGTGAGAGCTGAGGTCAGAGATGACTGAGCAAATGAGAAAGACTTGTTAAAGAACCAGAGAGGTTTAGAGAGTGAGACAGGAAGAGAGGTCAGAACAGATGAATGTAAGCATACCTGGGAAGGATGGATCCAGGCTGATTTCGCCTCACTTAGCCACAACCTGAAAATTGTATTATAATCGACTACTTTTGCACCAACCTAATACTAAAAGCAGTAGTCCAACAATGCCATGCTTCCCCTGAAGATCAGGGCCTGAGCCTGCAGCAATTCTCAGAGTCTGTAAGGAGCAGAGCCACCTGGAGCTCTTGTCACACGTGGGAGTGACATTTCCAGGAAGCTGCAGCAAGGGTGAGTAAGGTGGGAAGTCAGGTTTGGATGCTCTGTCAGTTACCCATTGCTGTAAACAAGCGAGCCCAAAACTTTGTGGCTTGAAACAGCAATTTATTTCCCACAATTCTATGGGTCGCCTTGGAAGGTTCTCCTGCTGGTATCTTCTGCCTCACTCACGCAACCGCAGTCAGCCAGTGGCGTGGCAGGGACTGATGGTCTCAGAAGTCCTCATTCCCATGTCTGGGACCTCAGTTGGGACACCTGGAAGTAGTTTTTTTGTTTGTTTGTTATTTTTTTTTTTAGTTTCTTCCCACAGACTTATTTTTTTTTTGAAGTTTTTATAGAGTTTTTATTAGTTTTATTTTTTTAATTTTTCCTTAAGTTATTGGGGTACAGGTGGTATTTGGTTACATGAGTAAACTAGTGCAGCCACTATGGAAAACAGCATGGAGATGCCTTAAATAACTAAAAGCAGAACCACCATTTGACCTGGAAATCCCGCTACTAGGTATCTACTCAGAGGAAAAGCAGTCATTATTTGAAAAAGATACTTGCACACACATGTTTATAGCAGCACAATTCACAATTGCAAAATCACGGAACCAATCCAAATGCCCATCCATCAACGAGTGGGTAAAGAAACTGTGGTATATATATTCAATGGAATACTACACAGCCATAAAAAGGAATGAATTAACAGCATTTGCAGTGACCTGGATGAGATTGGAGACTATTATTCTAAGTGAAGTAACTCAGGAATGGAAAACCAAACATCGTATGTTCTCACTGATATGTGGGAGCTAAGCTATGAGGACACAAAGGCAGCAGGATGATACAGTGGGCTTTGGGGATTTGGGGGGAAGAGTGGGAGGAGGGTGAGGGATCAAAGTCTACAAATATGATGCAGTGTATACCGCTCGGGTGATAGGTGCACCAAAATCTCACCATTAAAAATCACCACTAATGGAATTGTGAGCCCTCTCTGCATGTGGCTTTTCATCCTGGGCTTCTTCATAGCAGTACAGTGGTCTTTGGGTTTCCAGATGTCCAGGACAGAAGCTGTACAGCCTCTTAAGAAATTGCTTAGAGACCACCCAACATCATGTCTATCACTTTCTCTTGGTCAAAGCAGATCACAGGGCCAGCCTAGATTTAGGGGCTGGGGAAATACACTCCACTGCTTGATGGCAGAAGCTGCAAAGTTATTTGTAGCCATTTTTAATCCACCACAGTTGTTAAGCTGGAAATAGGATGCAACCACATTTCTAAATTTTTACTATTTATGAAGTATTTATGCCCTGACTTGTCAGGACTCCTTCAAGTGCAAGTGACAACAAACAAATTGATTTAAGAAAAAATAGGCTGGGCTCAATGGCTCACGCCTGTAATCCCAGCACTTTGGGAGGCCAAGCAGGAGGATCACCTGAGCCCAGGAGTTCACACCCAGCCTAGGGAACATAGTAAGACTCCATCTCTGCAAAAAAAAAAAAAAAAATTTGCCACACATAGTGGAACTTGCCTATAGTCCCAGCTACTAGGGAGGCTGAGGTGGGAGAATCACTGGAGCCCAGGGGATCAAGGCTGCAATGAGCTGTGATTGCACTACTGTGCTCCAGTTTGGGTGACAGAGCAAGACCGTGTCAGAAAGAAAGAAAGAAAGAAGGAAAGAAAGAAAGAAAGAAGGAAAGAAAGAAAGAAAGAAAGGAAAGGAAGGAAAGAGAAAGGAAAGAGGAAAGAAAGAAAAGAAAAGAAAAAGGGAAGAAAGGGAAGAAAAGGAAGAAAAGGAAGGAAGGAAGGAAGGAAAAGAACATTTTTTATTGTCTTATTTTATTGGAAAATATAAAAGCCAACCAGCTTCAGGCATGACTGGATCTAGGAGCTTAAATGATCAGGGTGCTCCCCGCTATCAATTTCTCCACTGTTTCCCTCATAGTTTTGCTTTCTGCAGCAGGCTGGCTGCTTTTGTTGGAAAACATGACTGTAAACAAACTGAAGTCTCTAAAGATTATGATCCCAAAGGAAGCAAGAGCTTCTTCCTCTTTTAAGAAATACATGAAATCTCTGAGAAAATGCCAACTGACCAGCCTGGGTCACATGCACAATGGCAGGCGGGACAGGAAGGATCAGGGCACATAACTGACCCTCCTGCCAAGACCACGTGGAAGGGTCAGGGGTGCTCCCTCAGGGAAGTCACAGGGTCCTCACTAGAAAGGCAGGAACCGTAGCTGTGCACCGTAAGCTGCAGGCTTCTCTATACTTCAGTGCCCAGCACACGCATGGCACACAGTAGATGCTCAATACATGTTTGTTGTGTGGATATTGAACAAACACCTGGCTGGAAATGGAGCCCTTGGGTAACTCATATTGGATGAGGCAAGGGGCTGCCCCAGAGCATGGACTCTGTTTGAGGCTGTCCTTTGAAATGTTGCCACAAGCACTCACAGGGACCCAAGGACAGACCCTGGGCAGCAGTCGGGCTCCATCATGACCAAAACCCGGTGGTGCCCCAGGTTAGCAAGCTAGAAGGTTGAGCTCCCCAGGCAATGCGCTGGCCTGGAAACTGCCCACCCGCCTCCTTCCAACCAGTGGAAAATTGCATGGAGAACAGAGTTTCCTCTCAAAGTAACTGATCAGGAACTCTGTAGCTGCCTATGAATCACGTCGGGGAATTTTTGTTCTCAGTCTTCCTGATATTTTATTGATGAGTTCTGGCGAGAAGTTTGGGGGACTTTTTCCCCCTTTTTCGGGAAGCCTAACCAATTCTTCGGCTACAGTGTTTTTTCTTTTGGAGAGATGGGAGACTGGGTTAATGAGACCTGTGGGTACAGCCTGCCAAGCCCAGAGTTTTTTCCAGCCTGAAGTTTACAAGAACCTACATACATAAATCACCATTCCCCTCTCATTTATTTTTCATGACTTAGTTACCTGGAATACGTTTTTATGTGAATAACCAAAAGAGCCAGGGAATAACAGAAGAGAGGAAAGGGGAAAAGCTATTTCAGAATATATTAAATTTGTAAAGTTAAATAGCCCCATTATAGTCAGAATGTGGTTGAATAGAGTCATTTCCTTAATTACCTTTCCTTGGTCCCCAGATGTTAGACTGAGGCCTGGTAAGTTAATTCCTAAAAATATTATAAGTAAACTTTTTGGCAACAAAAATTCCCAAGAGGGATGGTGGTTCTTAATATGAAAGTATAATTTTAGGGGAAAGGAAAGTTTCTGTCCCTCTAAAGTATCCACATGCATTGTAGGAGTCTATGTGCAAGCAGTCGTTTTCACCACACTATCATCTCTCTGAGTTTCCAAGTGACAGAGCCTCAAAGTCTGCCTTTTCCCTGCCTGCCTGCCCCTACTTTCCCAAAAGAATTACACTATAATTTTCCTACCTTTTTTTTGAGTCAGAGTTTCACTCTTATTGCCCAGGCTAGAGTGCAATGGCATGGTCTTGGCCCACTGCAACCTCTGCCTCCTGGGTTCAAGCGATTCTCCTGTCTCAGCCTCCCAAGTAGCTGGGATTACAGGCACTCACCACCACACCCAGCTAATTTTTTTATTTTCAGTAGCGACAGGGTTTCACCATGTTGGCCAGGCTGGTCTTGAACTCCTGACCTCAAGCGATCCACCCGCCTTGGCCTCCCAAAGTGCTGGTATTACAGGCGCGAGCCACCGCACCTGGCCTCTACCTTTTTTTCTTTTTAAATGGGCTCAGCCTCACACCTAGGCCCACACCTAGTAAGCTTGCCATCTGATCTCTACCCAGGATGAAATAATTCTGCTGCTGGGAAAAGAGGTCAGCCGTCTCTCAGATTATGAAATTGAATCCAAATACAAAGACGTCATAATAGCAAACCTGCAGAAGGAAGTGGCTGAGCTGAGTCAGAAGCTGTCGGAGACCACCACCTCCAGGCAGAATGAGAGGGAGATCTCACAGAAGTGTCAGGTTCTGGATGAAGACATCGATGCCAAACAGAAAGAGATCCAGAGCTTGAAGAGCCAGGTAGGCAGAGCCTGAGAGGCACAGCACAGCTCTCAGACCAAGGCCTGGGAGGCTCCAAGAGCCCCAACCAAGGTGAGACACCCGGAGTTAGGGAACAGGTGGTCAGTGGAGCGTGGTGGTGAAGAACACAAATCCACAAGGCTGAGAGACTCGGCAGTTTCCTAGCATGGTAAGAACAAGATCAGCCGTTGTTCAGCACTGGCCACGAGCAAGAACTAGTACAAAGCACTTTGGATTAACTTATTTAAACCTCACAGTCCTCTGACACATCCATTCTACAGATGAAGGGTCTAAGGCAGGCCCAGGCCAGGCACGGTGGCTCACACCAGTAATCTGGCACTTTGGGAGGCCGAGGCAGGCGGATCACTTGAGGTCAGGAGTTCAAGACCAGCCTGGCCAATATGGTGAAACCCTGTCTCTATTAAAAATACAAAAATTTGCCAGGCATGGTAGTGCATGCCTGTAATCCCAACTACTCGGGAGGCTGAGGCTGAACCTGGGAAGCAGAGGTTAGTGAACCGAGATTGCGCCACTGCACTCCAACCTGGGTGACAGAGTGAGACCCTGTCTCAAAAAGAAAGAAAGAAAAAAGTCTAAGACAGGCCCAGAGACACCCAGGAACTGCTTACAGCTTGCGCAGCACATGAGAGGTGGCGGTGCAATTTGAACTCATGTCCACCTTCTCGCAGACCCCATGTTCTCACCCCAATTTCCTATTTCCCCACGATGCTGTCACTTCAGTGACTGCATCTCACCCAAATCCAGCCCCAGCCAGAGAGCGCTATGGGCAGTTAGCTAAGTGGGGAAAAGGAACCGCCCAGTGTTCCAAACACAGAGGCCTTTACCAAACCCTGAAGGCAGTTAGTTACTGGTTCCCTTACAGGGAATTTCATCAAACAAAAATTCTTCACCTGGAATTTCTGAATTTACCAGTCATGTATGTTTCTCTTGAAACTTGATTCAAATTCCTTTTTTTTACTTTAAAATTGGTCAGTGATGGCCAGGCGCGGTGGCTCACGCCTGTAATCCCAGCACTCGGGAGGCTGAGGCAGGAGAATCACTTGATCCTGGGTGGTGGAGGTTGTAGTGAGCTGAGATTGTGCCACGGCACTTCAGCCTGGGCAACAGAGCAAGATTCTGTCTCAAAAAAAAAAAAAAAAAAAAAGAAAGAAAGAAAGAATTACTCTGACTAATTAATACTCCTCCCCCCACTTTGATCTTGGCTCATAATTGAAAGATGATAATTTTATAACAAAGCATTTCTAAGCTAAAGGGTGCAGTTGGTCTGAATCCAAATCAAGTTTCATCTGCTCACATTTTAGTCTCTTAAATATTCTACTGCCAACAGAACATTCAAGCAGACGTATAAGCCACATGGCAGGTTGATTTATTGTTCTGATTACTTTATTCTCCCGGGTCTCCTGAAAGTGTGTGCATAACGATTTGCTCTCAAAGCCCTTCGATCTGATCCGATACCCCAAGACAACGCGTACCGCCATGCAGTCTGCGCTGCCTGTGCTAATTAGAAGCTGAATTAGTATCTTGAAGCAATCAGTCTTCCTAGCACTATTAACTTTCTTATGACCCAGGGCCCATTTTATTACACAGTATAACAGGCACTAAACACCTGGGGATTTATGCCAATTATGGACAATATGGATATTTATTTTGGTCATGAAATTGATGAAGATGTTTGAAGACCACTTGGAGTTTTCCCACAGTCTGATATCCTAAAGCTCTGATACTTAGATTGAAACATTTCCTGTCTGTCAGACAGCACTGGAGTCTGGGGGATGTGTTTTCCCATCCCTTCTGGAAGTTTCTCTCTGTGTTGTGCCTCTGGTATGCAAACAAAAGCATTAAGCTGAGAAGAGCTGTAACTTTTAAAACAAAAAATCCAAGTGCCTTTTTATGGGAGCATTGCATGGCCCCACAGAAAACAGGAAGAAGTGAAATAATTTTTTTCACTCCAAGTTTCCAAAGTGCAGACCTGCACATGTATGGCCTCGGAGAGGGTTGGGGCTTTGCAGCCCATGTCCCTCCATCTTCTAGTGAGCACCCCTTCTCCAGTGTCTCAGATGCCCCAGGGAAAATGTGAGTGATGCACGAAATGGGCCGTATAAATTGTGAAACCTTGATCCTTCTGTTAATTCTACCACCGAGTCATAGCCACAGGGTTTTCAGGGACAGACACTAAAACAGACTATGAGCGCCACCTGGTGGCCAGGTGCAGGGCATACCGTACCTGCATTGTTGGGGTCCCCCCACTCCCACCCTGTCATATGTTATGATATGCCTGAAACACGATGTGATGATTAACAGGAATTCTTGCACTCCTCCTAATAACAGTCACACTGGTGTTTAAGTGAGCCTAGGCAAGGCTTACAAATGCACACAGAAATATTATCAATCTAACTTCCTGGAGACAGGCAAGAGAAGCAGAAGCTAAAACACATCGTAGAATAATCAGAGCTAGTATCTATGTGTGCGCCAGGCATGGTCTGAGTACTCTTACATGTACTAACTTATTAAAATACTTTCAACAACCGTGAAATTACGACCGTCACCGCACTTACAGAATTAAAAAGTGGGACAGAATTGGTGTCCTCCCTACCTTTACGCAGAGACCAATTTTGCAGACGGCAGTCTGGCTCCTGTGTCCCTACCATGCTTCACGGCCTCAGGCTCTTAATGCTGGTTCCTAGAGCCACGTGATAAGTGGGAAGAACTAGAAGCAGGCAACTAAAGCCTGGATTTGGATCATAACTCTACCACTGACTGATCTGTGCAATCCCAAGCAAGCAACCTCACCCCCTGAGTCTTGATTTCCTCACTTGCAAAATGGGAGCTGATATGGCTTGGCTGCATCCCCACCAAATCTCAACTTGAATTGTATCCCAGAAATCCCATGTGTTGTGGGAAGGACCCAGGGGGAGGTAATTGAATCGTGGGGGCCAGTATTTCCTGTGCTGTTCTCATTATAGTGAATAAGTCTCAGGAGATCTGATGGGTTTATCGGGGGTTTCCACTTTTGCTTCTTCCTCATTTTCTCTTGCTGCCACCATGTAAGAAGTGCCTTTCACTTCCCACCATGATTCTGAGGCCTCCCCGACCATGTGGAACTGTAAGTCCAAATAAACCTCTTTTTCTTCCCAGTATCAGGTATGACTTTATCAGCAGTGTGAAAACAAACTAATACACTAAATTGGTACCAATACAGTGGGGCATTGCTGAAAAGATACCTGAAAATGTGGAAGCAACTTTGGAACTGACTAACAGAGGTTGGAACAGTTTGGAGGGCTCAGAAGAAAACAGGAAAATGTGGGAAAGTTTGGAACTTTCTAAAGACTTGCTGAATGGCTTTGACAAAAAGCCTGATAGCAATATGGACAATCAGGCCCAGGCTGAGGTAGTCTCAGATGGAGATGAGGAACTTGTTGGGAACTGGAGCAAAGGTGACTCTTGTTATGTTTTAGCAAAGAGGCTGGTGGCATTTTGCCCCTGCCCTAAAGATTTGTGGAACTTTAAACTTGAGAGAGATAATTTAGTGTACTGGCAGAAGAAATTTCTAAGCAGCAAAGCATTCAAAAGGTGACTTGGGTGCTGTTAAAAGCATTCCATTTTAAAAGGGACACAGCATAAAAGTTCAGAAAATTTGCAGCCTGATGATGGAGTAGAAAAGAAAAACCCATTTTCTGGGGAGAAATTCAAGCCAGCTGCAGAAATTTGCTTAAGTACCAAGGAGACTAATGTTAATCCCCAAGGCCATGGGGAAAATATCTCCAGGGCATGTCAGAGACCTTCACAGCAGCCCCTCCCATCACAGGCCCAGAGGCCCAGGAGGAAAAAGTGGTTTTGTGGGCCAGGCCCAGGGTCCCCATGCTGTGTGCAGCCTAGGGACTTGGTGCCCTGTATCCCACACCCTCCAGCCATGGCTAAAAGGGGCCAACATAGAGCTCAGGCTGGGGCTTCAGAGGGTGGAAGCCCCAAGCCTTGGCAGCTTCCACATAGTGTTGAGCCTGCAGGTGCACAGAAGTCAGGAATTGAAGTTTGGGAACCTCCACCTGAATTTCAGAAGATGTATGGAAACGCCTGGATGCCCATGCAGAAGTTTGCTGCGGGGTCGGGGCCCTCATGGAGAACCTTTGCTAGAGCAGTGCAGAAGGGAAATGTGGAGTCAGAGCCCCTACACAGAGTCCCTACTGGGGCATTGCCTAGTGGAGCTGTGAGAAGAGGGCCCCCATCCTCCAGACCCCAGAATGGTAGATCCACCAATGGCTTGAATCGTGCTCCTGGAAAAGCCGCAGACACTCAATGCCAGCCCGTGAAAGCATCTGGGAGAGAGGCCATACCCTGCAAAGCAACAGGGGCAGAGCTGCCCAAGACCATGGAAACCTATCTCTTGCATCAGCGTAATCTGGATGTGAGACCTGGAGTCAAAAGATCATTTTGGAGCTTTAAAGTGTGACTGCGCTGCTGGACTTCAGACTTGCATGGGCCCTGTAACCCCTTTGTTTTGGCCAATTTCTCCTATTTGGAATGGCTGTATTTACCCAATACGTGTACCCCCATTGGACCTAGGAAGTAACTAGCTTGCTTTTGATTTTACAGGCTTATAGGCAGGAAGGACTTGCCTTGTCTCAGATGAGACTTTGGACTGTGGACTTTTGAGTTAATGCTGAAATGAATTAAGACTTTGGGGGACTATTGGGAAGGCATGGTTGGTTTTGAAATGTGAGGACATGAGATTTGGAGGGGCCAGGGGCAGAATGATATGGTTTGACTGTGTCCCCACCCAATCTCAACTTGAATTGTATCTCCCAGAGTTCTCACGTATTGTGGGAGGGACACAGGGGGAGGTAACTGAATCATGGGGGCTGGTCTTTCCCATGCTATTCTTGTTATAGTGAGTAAGTCTCATAAGCTCTGATGGGTTTATCAGGGGTTTCCACTTTTGCTTTTTCCTCATTTTCCCTTGAAGCCGCCATGATTCTGAGGCCTCCCCAGCCAGTGGAACTGTAATTCCAATTAAACCTCTTTTTCTTTTTCTTTTTCTTTTTTTTTAGACGGAGTCTCGCTCTGTCACAAGGCTGGAGTCCAGTGGTGTGATCTCGGCTCACTGCAAGCTCTGTCTCCCGGGTTCATACCATTCTCCTGCCTCAGCCTCCCAAGTAGCTGGGACTACAGATGCCCACCATCACGCCTGGCTAATTTTTTGTGTTTTTAGTAGAGACGGGGGTTTCACCGTGTTAGCCAGGATGGTCTCGATCTTCTGACTTCGTGATCTGCCTGCCTCGGCCTCCCAAAGTGCTGGGATTACAGGCATGAGCCACTGTGCCCGGCCTAAACCTCTTTTTCTTCCCAGACTCGGGTATGTCTTTATCACAGCATGAAAACAGACTGATACAGGAGCATTCCCCGGAGCCTCCTGCAGAGAGACCTCATATGAGGCTCTGTTGAAGGAGTAGTGTCTGTGAGCGGGCTTTGTAAGCTCTAGAGTGTTCTATGAGATATAACCTATTGTTATCATTTGAGGGAATTAATTTTATAACCTGCTTCCCTCTCTTGAACTTTGCTCTGTATCCAGTCAGTACTGGGTGACCTGGAACTAACAGGTGGTCTGTTTGTGGCTGAGAGTCCGAAGGTCATTGGAAGGCACAATAAGGAACCAGGTACCCCCAGTGGCAGCGGGCCTGGGCCCCTTTATGGGCACAAAGATAAGGTTCATATTTTGATGACATAGGAAGTGGTGGTCCTTGAAGGAACAGGCCCTCCCCTGTCCCTCCCACTAGTTAAAACTAAAAAGCTTAGTTTCCCCAACACCCCAGCCAAAAGTCAATCTGAATCTTTCTGTCAAGCTTGTAAGAAGTACCCGTGTGTCTGCCAGGCGTGGGCCAGCCCCGCTCTGACTGTGCCGCCTCCTCCCACAGATCAGTGCCCTGCAGAAAGGGTACAGCCAGTTGCTGTGCCAGACCCTGTCGGAGCGGAACTCAGAAATCACATCCCTGAAGAACGAGGGCGAGAACTTAAAGAGGGACAACGCTATCGCATCAGGTGAGCCATTTTTGGAGTTGGGCCTGGGAGCTGCCACTCCCTCACCCCATGTTCTTGGCCACAGCAGACATCACCAACCAACCATATACTTTTTGTTACTGAACTTGGCTGCAATCTCAAAGTTCTTCCCAGCATCCCTTCAGGCAGCTCCTGTCCATGAATCTGAGTTCGTCCTCAGAGGTTTATGTGCCATCTCTTAGCTAAAGGGCCTGCTGAACATGGACCTCACCAGGGAGCACACAGGACAAGCTGTGGCTCAGGCAGTCCCATGAGCCAGTTTGCTGTGAATGCGAACTAGAATGTGGCTAGAATGGGGTTGCCTGTTTAAGGCACCCAGCCTCTTACCCAATCTCACACTGGTGCTCTTGGGCCAGAGCGAAAGCATTTTGCTAATTGAGAGGTAGCTGATACTCCAGAACTTGGGTGGGAATGGGGCAGCCAACTCATGGCCCACCCTTGCCAGGCACAGTTGTTTCTTAGCCTGGATTCATTCATTCATTCATTCATTCAACACATTTATGAAGTGCCTGCTAGATGCCAGGCACTGCTCTAGGCATTGGGGAGAGAGAGCCCTGAGCAAACGGTCAAGATCCCTCTGCTCACGGGGCTCACACGTGGGAGAGGATGACAGACAGTAAGAAGTAAACAGATAAATGAACAAGCCCATGCCAGAGAGAGATCCGTCCTCCAGAGGAAATAAAGCTGGACACCGTGGTGGGGAAGCGCTTCATGGGGTGAAGTGAAAGAGAATAGCTTAGTGCAAGCTTGTCCAGCCCACGGCCTGCGGGCCACATATGGCCCAGGACAGCTTTGAATGAGGCCCGACACAAATTCATCAACTTTCCTAAAACATTATGAGATTTTATTTTTTGGCGATTTTTTTTTTTTTTTTTTAGCTCATCAGCTATGGTTAGCGTGAGTGTATTTTGTGCATGGCCCAAGACCATTCTTCTTCTTCCAGTGTGGCTCAGGGAAGCCAAAAGATTGGACACCCCTGGCTTAGTGCCTGGGCAGGGATATCTCTGAGGAGGTGGGAGGGGCTGTCGGGAGGCCCCTGGGAACCGTATGCCGGACAGAGATCGTGGGTGTAAAGGCCCTGGGGCAGGACCAAGCCGCAGTGTGGGAGCAGTGGCCAGCGAGTGTGGCTGGGGTCAGGGGGGAGGCAGGGCCACATTACAGGGGAGGGGTTCAGCTTTTCTTCTAAGTGTGATGGGACACATTAGGGTTTTTAAGGCAGAGAATGACATGTCTAGAGACCTGCAGATGATAGGGCCTTGGACAGAGAAAGGGGGAAGAGAGAAAAGCAGGTGGTGGGGAGAGAATGAGTCCGGGTTGGGGATATTGCTCCTAAAGTCCCCCCTGCACAGCAGGAAACATGCCCGTGGCTGTGAAAGCTGAGCCTGGCATTGAGCCAGCACCATCACTGTCTCTGCACGACCCAGGCCGCCTGGCCGTGCCTTTCCCTCTGCCTCATTCTGCAGTCCCCCTCCCCACTCCAGCTTCTACCTCTGCTCTTCCCTAACTTGGAATGTTCTTGGATACTTGTGAGCGCTATGGGCAGGGCCGCTCTGGGTACCAGGCATACAAGGGGGATCTCGCTGGGCCCTGCCCTCCTCCCCGGGGTCTGCCCATCACACCCCATCCACGCTGCAAGCTTGTCTCAGACACCACTTCTCTAATCAAGGAGTCAGATAGACCTGGGCTCAGGTGTGACCTGGGATGGGCTACACTCTCACAACTCTTAAGTGTGGTCCCTGGACCAGCAGCATCAGCATCACCTGGATCCTTGTGAGAAACTGGGAATTTCAGGCCCCGCTCCTGACCTTCCGATCAGAGTCTTCACTTTCACAAGCCCCCTGGTGTGCACACTCAAGCTCGAGAAGCACTGGGCTGAGTTATGCTGCAGTGACAAACAGTCCCCCAAGTCTCAGTGCTCACAATAGACAGGTTCATATCCTGCTTCCTCCCTGGGCCCATCATGGGTCAGTAGGGGCTTTGGTCATTGTGGCCACTCAGTGACCCAGGCTCACAGAAACCATGACAACACATCACAAACCCCATCTTCCATGGCAAGAGAGGCAGATGGAGGAACAAGGTCCGGATTTCCTCACCTGCCTGAAACAACTCAAACAAACAAATGAAAAACAAACAGAAAAAATGTCTGAAATAATGGTTTCCATATATTGGCCCCAAGAAGCCCATGACAGTGATCTGGGAGGGAGTGGAAACAAACAAGATGAAACCTACGATTGCCCCCGGCTGGCTTGCACTTGAGAGAGTTTCCAGACCCCTTCCAGCAGGAGGGGAAGCCAGACAGAGCCCAGCGGTCAGCCCGACTTGAGTAGATGGAGGTGGAGAAGCCAGCATAGCTTGAGTTTGCTGGGCGGCGTGCCAGGCAGGAGGGGGCTGCACGGAGAGCACCCCGGAGATCTCAGAGGGTCCCCCTCAAGTCTTCAGCAGAGTCAGGCGTGATCAGCACGTGCATGCGGGCAGGGAAGGAACCACCCGGGAGGAGCAGAGGGAACCATCTCAAAGCACACGCAGGCCTGAGCGTAGCTCACTTTCCCACCATCCAGAATGGGGCAACCTTGCACTGCAGAGGGCATCTGGTGGAGAATTGAGCCAAATTCACTCTAGAGAAAAGGTCACTCTGGTCCCGCCTCACAAAGCATGCAGGCAAGCCCCAGAGAGAACAGTCTGTTTCCAAGGAACTTAACTGTGTCCCCGGACAAAGCTCATTTTTACAATGTAATTCTCAGTCATGTTGTTCTTTATTACACATCCTTGATTGTGCAAGAAAGATTGATTCTTGATTGATAACCCCAACAAAACTAGGATGAATGTTTTTCTAAGAAAAGGACCATATGAGATAATCCAATACCACTGCATTATGCACCCTTCTCACTTTTTCTCCATGTGATAATACAACAATATATTGGCTCTCTGCTGACACATAACAAGTTATCCCATAAAAAGCAACAGATATGTTTATCTTACCCAGTTTCTGTGGTTCAGGAACTTGGGAGTGACTTAGGCTGGCTCAGGGTCTCTCACGAGGTTGTAGGAGCGACTGCTGCCATGTCATGGAAAGCCTGACTAGGGCTTAAGGATCCCCTTCTGGAATGACTCAACTGAGGCTGTTGGCTGGAAGCCTCAGTTCCTCACCATGTGTGCCCTTCCCTTGGGCTGCTTGAGTGTCCTCCCAACATGGCGGTTGGCTTTCCCCAGACTGAGTAACCCAAAGGAGAGCAAAGAAGAAACCACAACATCTTTGATGATTCGCCCTGGGAAGTCACATTTACCACTTCCACAGGGCCATATGAGTTACACACGTCAGCCCTGTTCAGGTGGGAGGGGGCCACATTAGGCCAGGTATTCTAACAGGTAGGAATCACAGGGGCCCTTTTGCAAGCTGGCTACCACATAGAGTCATGGGTGGCAGGGAATAAACACTATGTGTTAGCCACTCTTCTGTGTTCTTTATACAACAACTCTGTAGATACAATGAAAGGTTAAATAACTTGTTCAGACCACTAAGCTAGGCTGGGCATTGTGGCTCACATCTGTGATCCTAGCACTTTGGGAGACTAAGGCTGGCAGATTGCTTCAGCCTGGGAGTTTGAGAACAGCCTGGGGAACGTGGGCCAAACTCCATGTTTACAAAAAATACAAAAATTAGCCAGACAAAGTGGCACGTACCTGTAGTCCCAGCTACTTGGGAGGCCAAGGCAGGAGGATCACCTGAGTCCAGGAGGTGGAGGCTGCAGTGAACCATGATCGTGCCCCTGCGCTCCAGCCTAGGTGACAGAGTGAGACCCTGTCTCAAGAAAAAAGACAACTGAGCTAGTAAGTGCCAGAGACGGTTTCCAAACTCAGATGAGTGTGTGAGTGTGGATCAACACGTCCCTTGCTGCCACAGGCCCATCTCATGGCCCCTCCTGGTCCCTCTCTCTGCTGAGCCTTTGTTCCCACGCAGGGCCGATGCCCACAGCACCCCGACAGATGTTTCCTCTCCTTCTCACAGAGACCTTGAACAAATGATGTGCAGTGGGTATTGGTCTCAACCCCATTCAAGCTCCTGGGATCCTTGGAGACACCTCCTTTCTCGGTGCCAGGCTCGTCACAAACTGGTTGACAGCGGCAGCGATGACAGTCATCCTCACTGCCTCTTTGACCTCTGTGAGTCTTCTTTTTTACAGGGATGGTGTCATCTTTGCAAAAAGACATGTTAGCAAAGGATGAGCAAGTTCAAGAACTAAAGGAAAAAGTCAATCAACTAAAAAGTCAGAACAAAGACAAGGACCACCAGCTGGAAGCCCTTGGTTCTAAAGTGAGTAAGGATGACTGTATCACCTTCTTGTAGCCATCGGGTGAAAAGCAACTAAAGTGAAGTCACATGATTTGCTCGTTTCATTCCCCCTGGGCTCTTGTTTTAAATTTAATTCCTTCCTCTCACACCATTGTGCTGGGGGCGGGGGGTGGGGGACAATGTCCACCTAGAAAAACTAGAACAGCTAGCCAATTCTTTGCAGCTTTTCAAGGAGCAGCATGCATGTGCCCTAGAATAAGCGAGATGTAGCTTCAACTCCAGGAAACATTTTCTAATGCCCGTTATAAATGAGTTTGGTTAATTCCAGCAGTAAATGCACCTCTCAGCATGGATATTTCCGTGGCAAGGCTTAATATTAAGAATAGAATCACTGCATGCAAAAGAGGACACGGTGGGCTTCACCTCATCCCAGTCACCACTGGTTTGCACAGGCACCTTCGAAGCAGAATGTTTGCAGATCCAAGTGCAGTTAGACAGACTTTCATTTGGGGGGGGGGTGGGTGGGGGGGGGGGGGGGGGGGGGGGGGGGGGGGGGGGGGGGGGGGGGGGGGGGGGGGGGGGGGGGGGGGGGGGGGGGGGGGGGGGGGGGGGGGGGGGGGGGGGGGGGGGGGGGGGGGGGGGGGGGGGGGGGGGGGGGGGGGGGGGGGGGGGGGGGGGGGGGGGGGGGGGGGGGGGGGGGGGGGGGGGGGGGGGGGGGGGGGGGGGGGGGGGGGGGGGGGGGGGGGGGGGGGGGGGGGGGGGGGGGGGGGGGGGGGGGGGGGGGGGGGGGGGGGGGGGGGGGGGGGGGGGGGGGGGGGGGGGGGGGGGGGGGGGGGGGGGGGGGGGGGGGGGGGGGGGGGGGGGGGGGGGGGGGGGGGGGGGGGGGGGGGGGGGGGGGGGGGGGGGGGGGGGGGGGGGGGGGGGGGGGGGGGGGGGGGGGGGGGGGGGGGGGGGGGGGGGGGGGGGGGGGGGGGGGGGGGGGGGGGGGGGGGGGGGGGGGGGGGGGGGGGGGGGGGGGGGGGGGGGGGGGGGGGGGGGGGGGGGGGGGGGGGGGGGGGGGGGGGGGGGGGGGGGGGGGGGGGGGGGGGGGGGGGGGGGGGGGGGGGGGGGGGGGGGGGGGGGGGGGGGGGGGGGGGGGGGGGGGGGGGGGGGGGGGGGGGGGGGGGGGGGGGGGGGGGGGGGGGGGGGGGGGGGGGGGGGGGGGGGGGGGGGGGGGGGGGGGGGGGGGGGGGGGGGGGGGGGGGGGGGGGGGGGGGGGGGGGGGGGGGGGGGGGGGGGGGGGGGGGGGGGGGGGGGGGGGGGGGGGGGGGGGGGGGGGGGGGGGGGGGGGGGGGGGGGGGGGGGGGGGGGGGGGGGGGGGGGGGGGGGGGGGGGGGGGGGGGGGGGGGGGGGGGGGGGGGGGGGGGGGGGGGGGGGGGGGGGGGGGGGGGGGGGGGGGGGGGGGGGGGGGGGGGGGGGGGGGGGGGGGGGGGGGGGGGGGGGGGGGGGGGGGGGGGGGGGGGGGGGGGGGGGGGGGGGGGGGGGGGGGGGGGGGGGGGGGGGGGGGGGGGGGGGGGGGGGGGGGGGGGGGGGGGGGGGGGGGGGGGGGGGGGGGGGGGGGGGGGGGGGGGGGGGGGGGGGGGGGGGGGGGGGGGGGGGGGGGGGGGGGGGGGGGGGGGGGGGGGGGGGGGGGGGGGGGGGGGGGGGGGGGGGGGGGGGGGGGGGGGGGGGGGGGGGGGGGGGGGGGGGGGGGGGGGGGGGGGGGGGGGGGGGGGGGGGGGGGGGGGGGGGGGGGGGGGGGGGGGGGGGGGGGGGGGGGGGGGGGGGGGGGGGGGGGGGGGGGGGGGGGGGGGGGGGGGGGGGGGGGGGGGGGGGGGGGGGGGGGGGGGGGGGGGGGGGGGGGGGGGGGGGGGGGGGGGGGGGGGGGGGGGGGGGGGGGGGGGGGGGGGGGGGGGGGGGGGGGGGGGGGGGGGGGGGGGGGGGGGGGGGGGGGGGGGGGGGGGGGGGGGGGGGGGGGGGGGGGGGGGGGGGGGGGGGGGGGGGGGGGGGGGGGGGGGGGGGGGGGGGGGGGGGGGGGGGGGGGGGGGGGGGGGGGGGGGGGGGGGGGGGGGGGGGGGGGGGGGGGGGGGGGGGGGGGGGGGGGGGGGGGGGTGGGGGGGGGGGGGGGGGGGGGGGGGGGGGGGGGGGGGGGGGGGGGGGGGGGGGGGGGGGGGTGGTAACAGATATATAACAACAAATTTACACTATACACATTTTTTAAACTTTAAACAACCACTGTTTCCCCACATGGATAAGAGCTTTTCTCATGGGTCTCTAAAGCTCCATCATAATTCTCTTGTCTGCGCACAGTGGAATCAAACAGCCCCTGGGTTATTGGACATGGGTGTTTCCTTTTTTTGTTTGTTTGTTTTTGTTTTTGTTTTTGAGACGGAGTCTTGCTCTGTCTCACTCTGCCAGGCTGGAGTGCAGTGGCTGGAGTGCAGTGGCTCACTGCAAGCTCCGCCTCCCGGGTTCACGCCATTCTCCTGCCTCAGCCTCCGGAGTAGCTGGGACTACAGGCGCCCGCCACCACGCCCGGCTAATTTTTTGTATTTTTAGTAGAGACGGGGTTTCACCGTGTTAGCCAGGATGGTCTCGATCTCCTGACCTCGTGATCCACCCACCTCAGCCTCCCAAAGTGCTGGGATGACAGGCGTGAGCCACCGCGCCCGGCCGGGTATTTCCTTTTAGTTCACTATAGCTAACAATACTCTCAAAAACATCCCTGAACCCACAGACTTGCTGATGTGCCCGACCATTGTCCTTATACATTCCTAAAGCAGAATTTCTGGGTCAAAAAGGAGGCCCGTTATTTATGTTCTTAATGCCTGTTGCCAAATTGCCCTCCGGAACGGCTGCTCCATTTCCACCGCCGCTCCCAGCGCAGTGGTGTCTTGGAGGTGTAAATTGCATAGGGCACTAAGCGCCGTCCAAGCTCGCTAGTGGCCCTCCGAGGACA
Source organism: Macaca thibetana thibetana (assembly GCF_024542745.1). Classification (NCBI taxonomy): domain Eukaryota; kingdom Metazoa; phylum Chordata; class Mammalia; order Primates; family Cercopithecidae; genus Macaca; species Macaca thibetana. The sequence goes on from NC_065578.1 coordinate 14,042,866, forward strand.
TCAGCGTTTATTCCTCAGCACAGACTCTCCAAAGCTGGATTTTCCTTATGGTTTAGATTGCTGGCTTTTGAAGATGAGAGTAGTGGCTTTATTCCTCTGATTTCCTGAGTGGAGAACCAGGAACCGCTGCGGGATCCTGTGTGCCTGTCAGACACCATGGGATGCCTTTGGGATCTCAGTGGGTGACTGGATGGAAACAGCAGGAAATGCTCTCAGGGGCTCACACAGGGCCTTGGAGCCCCGCCTTACCCCTACAACCCTACCTGGCCAACCTCCGTCTCTTTCTCTGTCGCCCTTTTCTCCATAGTGCTCGGTACTAAAGGAAGAGTTAAAACAGGAAGACGCTCACAGGGAGCTCAGGGAAGCCCAGGAGAAAGAGTTAAAACTCTGCAAAACTGTGAGTTGAGCTTCCTCCTTCGTAGCTACCACCGGAAAAACCAGAGTTTGACCTTCAGGTTCTTGGTGGGATCCTGGGCCATCACTAAGCACGAAGCTCTGGGGCCCTGTGCTTGCTTAACAGTCTCATCGCTCTTTGATCTGCTGCTTCTGCAAGAAAGAGATGGGTGAAGGGGCCCCAGGATTCCCTGGGCAGTTGGCTCTACCTCCCTCAAGGGTTTCCCCTAGGGTCAGGTTGGGGTTGAGACCCGGGACAGGGATAGGAGGCTGGCCAGCTGGCCACCACATGGTCCCCTGCCCCACCCCTGACCTGTGACTCCCAAACCCTAGCCACAGGCACCATTGTTGACACTTGCTGAAGTATTTTTATTTAAACACCACCATTTAACACCCACTTGTAAAAACAAAACAAGGCCAAGAGTGGAGGTTCACACCTGTAATCCTAGCACTTTGGGAGGCCAAGGTGGGTGGATTGCCTGAGCTCAGAGGTTCTAGACAGCCTGGGGAACACGGTGAAACCCCATCTCTACTAAAATACAAAAAAAAAAAATTAGCTGGGCATGACGGCGTGCGCCTGTAATCCCAGTTGCTTGCTTGGGAGGCTGAGACAGGAGAATTGCTGGAACCCGGGAGGCAGAGATTGCAGTGAGCCAAGATTGCACCACTGCACTCCAGCCTGGGCGACAGAGCGATACTGTCACACACACACACACACACACACACACACACACACACTAATTTGCCTCATATAGAAGGTAACACCATAAAAGTAAATACAATGAAAATAGGACCATTAAAAGTCAAAGGAGGTATATTCCTCACACCCTCCAAATCCACCCCGCACATCACCAGGTGTGTGTTTTCCACTCGTTGGGGAGCTCAGCTTCTCCCAACTTGCTCTTCCCCACGCTGGCGCCATTCCTCCAGGCCAGGAACATTTTACCCTCTGCCTCAAACAAAAAAGAAACATTTCATTGTTCCGTTCTTCTAGACCTTGCCTGTTGAGTCTTCCAAACAGCTGGTCCTTTAGGTTGAACTCAAAAATATACCCAAAGAGCAGGGTTTCTAGTGAGTTGATGGATGTCCTGTAGTCCTTAATCCAGGAGCTGTACTGATTTCCAAAAGAAACTAATTTCCTTTATCCAGAACTTTTAATGTATCCGTTGAAAAATAAAGTCTATTTTGCTGAGAGATGTAAAACCTTCCTCCGGGAGAAGGAATTAAACAAGCTGATACCAGACAAGGTTTCCACCTTAATGGATGGGGTGCCAGGGGTGATGAGGGCTCAGACCTCTCGGCCGAGAAGGCAGCTCCTGCCCCCATCAGGGAGGTTCACTCCTCTGTTGTTGAAACTTTTTCAGCAAATCCAAGACATGGAGAAAGAAATGAAGAAGCTCAGGGCGGAGCTGAGGAAGAGTTGTACTGAACAAAGCATGATCTCTAGGACTCTGAGAGAAAAGAGCAAGGTACGTAGTGGGCGACAGGCCCAGAGAGCGGTGTGGGCAGTAGCTCCCCACTCATCATCCCTGTTAGTCCTCTAAGTGGCCTATGCTGGTATTAACCCTTCTTACAGCTGAGAAAACTGAGGCTCACACAGGGAAAGGGACCAAGTTCACTCCATAATGCAGTTGTGGCAGGACTTGAACCCAAGTTGGTCTGACTCCAAGGCCCCTGTGCGTAACCCAGCTACTCCTCACTGCCTTCTAAAACTGTTTCTTGCTTTTTGGTAATGAGACCCACCTCCAGCCTCCCAATCCCAGTTTAGAGTTTGGTGGTGCTTAATTATTTTAATGTCCCTTCCCATCCTGGGGAAAAAATTGTATTGCATACTCCCTACGTGTGCTATCCATCACAGTAGCCACTAACTGTGCATGGCTATTTAAATTTAAATTAAAGCTGGCAAGGTAGCTTACACCTGTAATCCCAGTACTTTGGGAGACCAAGGCAGATGGATCACCTGAAAATATCCTTAAGAGTCCTGAGCAGTGTGGACAGAATATATTTCTTTCCATTTGAATCATCTATCTTTATTTGATTAGAAGATGGTTGTCATTGAGAATTTGTTTTAAATAAATAAAGACAGAGATTCACTATGTTGCCCAGGCTGGTCCTCCGGGCCTCAAGCAGTCCTCCTGCCTCAGCCTCCAAAAGTGCTGAGATTACAGGCCTGAGACACCATGCCCAGCCACAACTGAGAATATTTTAAGAACAAATCTAAAAGGCAGAGGAATTCTATGTGAAGGGAGGTTCACAGGGATGATCTGAGAAATAAAAGCAAATAATCTAGTTTTTCTCCAGTTTTATTTAATATGAATGTGAGTATAGTCACCAGAGGTCAAATCATTAAAACCTCACAAACTGAAATGTATACTACACTAGAATCACATCTTATGGATAGTATTGAAGCCTGCAAAAGTTGGTCAGACATAACTAGAATTGGTAGAAATAATTAACACAAAATTAAAATCAACAGTTAAAACTACACAGAGTAAAATTTATTTATCAATTAAAACTTAAGAGAAAAAACAAATATTCTTGTCCAGGTGCGGTAGCTCATGCCTGTAATCCCAGCACTTTGGAGGCCGAGGCAGGAGGGTTGCTTCAGGCCAGGAGTTCAGGACCAGCCTGGCCAACATAGTGAGACCTTGTCTCTACAAAAAATTAAAATAATCACTTTAAAAAAATCAAATATTCTTGAAAAAGTTAGATTTGTAAAATATAATCTGGGGAAAATGGACATGGTAGAAATGAGAACTATAAAATAAAACCCACAATAACAGATCTGTGATTGGTAAATATTTGATAGGGTCCAGAAAAACTTATAGATGAATCAAATCATAATTGTATAATTTACCTACAAAAGAACTGATCCAGATAAAAATAATTTCAGGAGACTAAAGTGAAAATGGAAACATTTAGAAATCTGTTAAACAATTGGTTTAATGAACTTTGCTCTAGAAAATACCCTGAAAATGAATGAAAATGAATTTGCTATGGTTTATTTTTCTTTTAAATAGTTGTAGTCATGAACATGGAGTCAAAATGCTCTCTGGGCTATCAGTTTTTCTCTAAGCAAGGCTTTGGCTGCATTCCACAAGTCTTAGTATATAGTATTTTCATTATTATTCAGATCAAAATATTTTTCAAATCCCCATTGTGATTTCTTCTTTCACCCACTGGTTACTATGAAGCTTATTTCCTAATTTCTAAATATTGAGGGTTTTCTGCTTACCTTTTTTTGTTACTGATTTTTAGCTTAATTCCACTGTGGTCGGAGAACATCTTCTGTGTAACTTCAATCTTCTGATATTAATTGAGACTTGTTTTATGACCTGCATGTGGCCGACTGCAGTTCCACATGTACACTTGAAAAGAATATGCATCCTGCAGTCATTGGGTTTAGTATTCTATATATGGACATTAAATGAAGCTTACCAATAATGCTCAAAACTTAAATGTTCCTGTTGATTTTTTTTTTTGTCTGTGTGTTTTGTCAGCCACTGAGAGAGGCACGTTGTTTAAAGATCCTATCATGATCATGGATTTGTCTTTCTTTTTTTAATATTGTCAATCTTTGCTTTATATATTTTGAGGCTGTGTTAGTAGATGCATATATATTTACCATTTCATTACTTCCTATCGAATCAAATCTTTGGCCATCACAAGGTGCTCCTCTTCATTGCTAGAGATGTTTTTCCCTTAAAGTCTTTGTCATTAAGGTAATTCCATTGGCTAACCTAGCTTTCTTTTGATTCGAGTTTTCACAGACTATCTTTTTCACACTTTTTATGTCAATCTTTATTTTACAATGTGTATCTCATGTGAACAGCACATAAGTTTTATACAGTTCCACCATCTTTGTCTTTCAGTCCAAATATATTTAGTGTAATTGCTGGTATATGGGGATTTAAATTTATCTTCTTGCTCAGGGCCAGGTGTACTACCTATGGTATGTTCCTTTTTTCCCCATTCTTCCCTTCTTTTGAGTTGACAGTTTTTTATCATTCCCTTTTTCCCTGTATTAGCTTGGAAATTTTCTCTCTTTTACCCGTCTTTTAGTAATCATAAGACAATCGCATGCATTCATGACTTACCAAAATCTAATATTTAGTGAGTTTTTAACTCTTTTACTGTCTTAGTGATTATTCTAAATTTTACAATATGCATTTTCAACTTACCAAAATTCAATATTCATCAATAATTATATCCTTCTTCTTGTTAACACAATGACTTAGACATTGACACTTTAACTTCACTTACCCCATCCAGACTTATATGCCATTGTTTTCATTTTCTAAACTTCCTCTATATTTGAAGCTCCAAAAGACATTATTAGTATTTTTCTATAGTCAACATCCATATCTACACATTACTATTATGTGTTTTCTACATTTCTGATCATTCATCTAGATCATTTTTCTCAGCCTGAAGAACATCCTTTAGTGTTTTCCTTCAGCATGGCTCTGCTGGTGTCATATTCTCTCAGGAGTGTGTGTGTGCATGTGTGTGTGCACGTGTGTGTATGCATGCATGTGTGTGTATGCATGTGCATGTGTCTGAAAATTTCTATGTTTATCCTTCATTCATGAAACATATTTTGACTAGATATTCTACACTGGTAATTGTTTTCTTTGAGCACGTTATAGATGACAGTAAGTCTATCATTCCATTGTCTTTTGGCGCCAATTATTTCTATTTAGAAGTAAGTTATAACCTAGCTAGGCGTGGTGGCTCATGCCTGTAATCCCAGCACTTTGGGAAGCCAAGGCGGGCAGAGCATGAGGTCAGGAGTTCAAGACCATCCTGGCCAACATAGTGAAACCCATCTCTACTAAAAATACAAAAATTAGCCAGGTGTGGTGGTGCATGCATGTAATCCCAGCTACTCGGGAGTCTGAGGCAGGAGAATCACTTGAACCTGGGAGGCAGAGGTTGTAGTGAGCCGAGATCGTGCCACTGCACTCCAGCCTGGGCAATAGAGTGAGACTCCGTCTCAAAAAAACGACAGAAAAAAAAAAAAGAGAGAAGCAAGCTATAACCTAACTATTGCATCATTATATAGTCTTTTTATATTCTGAATGTTTTAAATGTTTATTTTCCTTTGACTTACAGCAGTTTTATTAGGATGTATCTAGGTGTGAATTCGTTTTTATTTATCTTATTGGGGTGCATGTGGGCTTGAATCTTCGGCTTGCTGTTTTTCATTAGTTTTGGAGCTTGGGCTGTAGACTACCTAGGCAGTGAGGAGCTACTGAGGCTCTTGAACAGGGAACTAATATGATTAAATTTGTGATTAATAATAATGGTGAAAATGATAGCCACATGGACTTGGCATTATGCCGAACATCTCATCTCTTTTCATCCTCACAACAACTCTGACCTAGAAATTATTATGCCCAATTTATTTTATTTTTAAAAATATATTGGAGCTTTTCAAGATTCCTGTTTTACAGATGAGGAAGTCAAAGCACAGAGTCAAGTCACTACCCAAAGGCACACAGTCAGTAAGTGGCAAAGCCAAGATTGCGGGAAGCCAGGCCTGTCTGACTCCAGTTACTGTGGCACAGCCACTAGCCACGTGTGGCCATTTAGGTGAAATTAAATATAACGTAAAATTTAGTTCCTCAGTCACAGGAGCCCCACTTCAAGTGCTCAGTAGCCAGATGTGGCCAGTGGCCACCCTATTTGACAGCACAGAGTTAGAACGTTTCATCATTGCAGGAAGTTCTGCCAGACGGTGCTGCCCCACCGCTTGGCAACCTTCTCACAGGACCATGAAGGATGTTCTAGAAGGAAATAAATTAGAGGCAAGGAGGCCAGGTATCACGGCCAAAGGTGCTCAGGGCCTAGCCTGAGACCATGTGTATTAGTCCATTTTCACACTGCTGATAAAGACACACCCGAAACTGGGAAGAAAAAGAGGTTTAATTGGATTTACAGTTCCACATGGCTGGGGAGGCCTCCGAATCATGGCAGAAAGGCACTTCTTACATGGCAGTGGCAAGGGAAAAATGAGGAAGAAACAAAAGTAGAAAACCCTGATAAACCCATCAGTTTCGTGAGACGTATTCACCATCACGAGAATAGCACAGCAAAGTCCGGCCCCCATGATTCAGTTACCTCCCCCTGGGTCCCTCCCACAACACTTGGGAATTCTGGGAGATACAATTGAAGTTGAGATTTGGGTTGAGACACCATCAAACCATATCACCATGCACAGGGGAGCAGCTCAATAAATAAACCTCTGACAGCCGATGCCAAGGGTCTGCTGTGGCAGTGATATGAGGAACAGGACTGCCGGAGCTGGGGATGGGGGCGGGGAGGCCATACATTGAGAGGAGGAGCCAGAACAGAGCCCAGGACAGCCTCTGCTTTTGCAGCATTTGAAAAACGTCCTCTGAAACAGAAGTCGGGGTATGTTTACACCTGAGAGGATGTAAGTGAGGAAACTGAGGCCCAGAGAGCTTAGCCGGCCTTCCCGGGAAAGAGCTCACTGGGGACTGGCTGCCCCTTGCCACTCAGAAGAAAGCTTTACAGGTTGCTCTGGGTGTTTTACATGAAATGTATGTGACCCTTCTCTAGCCCCCTAATAAGCCACTTGTGAGGTTGTTTCAGAACAAAATCCTCTCATCTAGGAGAGTTTGTCTCATTTCCTAGGGGTGCCTGAGCCCTGGCTCAGCAGATGCCCAAAAGGTTCATGGTTTAGATATGAACTGAGCAGCTGCAGGGTCCGTAATGGCCAGCAGAGGGCAGCACCGAACACACCCGAGCTCACCTCGAGTTACCCATTACCCAAGCAAGCGGGGGGCGGAAATGGGCCTTCTTTTGCCGGCTACAATTCTTTACTAGCCATTGCTTAGCGAGTCTTCCAGAGCAGTTTCCCTTGGTAAGTGTGCTAGGAGTGGTAACAATAAACAGTTACGATAATAAACCCAGCAGTGGGGAGCGGTGGCTCAAGCCTCCCAGCACTTTGGGAGGCCGGACGGGCGGACACGAGGTCAGGAGATCGAGCCATCCTGCTTAGCGTGAAACCCCGTCTCTACTAAAAATACAAAAACTTAGCCGAGGTGGCAGGCGCCTGTTCCCAGCTTGGTAGGCTGAGTGTGCTAAAAGTGAGTAACAATAACTGCACAGCCTGGGTGACGATCCGTCTCAAAAATAAAAAAAATTAAAAAAAAATAAACCCAGCAGTAACATTTACCAAGTACCCACGATGGGCGGTGGTTCCTTATGGTGTTAGGATGACGCTGAATGGTGGCTACTGTCATCCACCTGTTCTAGGTTACAACATCTAACACCCTTATAGAGCCCTTATGAGGTGCTGTCACTATTCCAAGCTTTTTAAAATCCCCACAATAACTGCGAAGAGGGAACTAGTATCACCCCGTTTGACAGATAAGGACGCTGAATCACGGAGCAGTGAAATGACTTTGCTGAGATTATACAGCTTGTTAGGGACCGAGCTGGATTAGAGTCTGGGGTAGGACAAACATTGAGCCCAGGGTGCAGAGCGCGGCCCTTTCCCCCAACAGACAGTGCCCCCGAGCCTGCCTCCACCCCATGCACGCCTGTGACCCCTGCTATGTGGGCTGCAGCTGTGCCGACCCCTCTGGGACCCCCCACGGCCATTAGATGTCCTAGAGGAATTTCCCCAGAGTGCATTATGATCACATTAGCAGCAAGCACTCGCTTTCATCGTCATTTCAGGTTGAAGAGAAGCTTCAGGAGGATTCCAGAAGGAAATTGCTTCAGCTGCAAGAAATGGGGAACAGAGAGAGCCTCATTAAAATCAATTTGGAGAGGGCAGTAGGTCAGGTAGGCGTGTTCCAGAGCCCCCCTCATTGGCCCACGCTCCGCAATGATTGCACCCAAGCAGCCAGTGGGGGTGAGAGAGGAGGACGCCCAAGGTAGAAAGACAGACGTACATTATTTATTCTCCCATTTATCTCATGAGCAGAGGCTGTCTGCAGCTCCCCACCCCCGTGGACATCGCTAAACAGGTTTCTGCTACTGGGAGGCCTCCCACTGGAATAGTTTACAATGACCTGAGACTCGGACCAGGCAGCCAATCCCGGCTCCATGCCTGCCCCCAGTTAACCGAGCCCCTTGCCCCCAGTGGTGTCTCTAGCATTTTCTCCCTAATGTTTTTAGTCCTGACATTTACCACAATCTTTCTTCCCCTCGGGCCCCAGCAGACATTGCAGTCAGTGTCTATAAGGAAATGCCACTTTTCTTAATAAGGTAAAACCCCAGAGTGTCCAAAGTGCATGCTGGATGGAGAAACTCCCAGCTGCGGGTGAGCCACTCTGACCTGATCTGGAGGTGACGTTATCTCTGATGCTGTGGCCTGAAATTGCCAGTGGCCCTTCCTGGCACATGTGACAGTCATGAGGGCCAGAATGTGCAGACAAGAGTTTACCGAGGGCTAAGGGAAGGCAAACAGGAAACCAAGATGGGAGGGCATGTGACCCTCAGGACCACCCTAGATTCCTCCACAGGGGTCCCTCTCCTGGAAACCACGGCTCCAGGGGATCCACAGAATGGTTTGTGTGCGCACGTGTGTGTGTGTGTGTGTGTGTGTGTGTGTGTGTATTTTTATTACTGGTAAGGAGGGCTCCTCATGTGTCCCACTGGGTTCTCAGGAGGGTCGGTGAACTACCAAGAAAGGTTAAAAGCCAGGATCCCTCCAAACCACCCAGCTCAGTTCCCAAAGCCTTCCATTTTCTACTATCCAAGCCTTACCAGGCAGTGTGACCAGGCCTTTGTCCCTGCACCCTAAAATTCAAATTTCACCACTGTCACCCCCAGCACCATTTCTCCTGTGGGGGTGCCAGCCCCTTATCAAGGGCAGAGAACCTGCCCGTCTGGGCCTCTCCCTGTGCACATTGGCTACCCTCAACCTTCCCCGCAACACAAACCTGATTTGAGGGCCTGACCTGTGCTCTTTGCCCAAGGGCCAAGATTCTTGTTCCAGCTCTGGGCAGAGGTCATCTGGGAGGAGCCCTGGAGGTCCTGAGACTGGTCCAGATCTAGACTCCAGAGAAAGCACAAGCCCGGTCTCTGCCTCCAGCATCTTCCCGCTCCTGTATCTCCAAGGCCCTGCTCCTGTCCAACAGTCTGCCCTTCCCCAGCCAAGTGACCCCAGGCCCAAGGCCTCCCAATGGCCCTGGACAGCCATTCCTATGGGGAGCCCCTAATGGCAATGGGGGGGACCATCGTTCACAGGGCTTCCTCTACACAATCAATTCTTTGGGTGAGCTGGGACCCTCCCCTTGGCCATGAAACCAGAGGATGGCTTTGAGAACCTCATGTCACCTGGTCTTCTCCTGGCAGGGTCATTGCAGAGATGTCCGTAAGACATTTCCCATTAGAACTTCCCTGTTCAGTAAATACCTGTGTCTTGGGCCCCCTTGACTTTTTGGTTGACGCAGTAGCCCTTTTGGTCCCTTCAAGGCTCTGCTTTGGAGCCTTTAATAACCACATTTTGCCAGGGAACTGGAGACTCACGCCAGGGGCTGCCATGTTGGTAAATTTCCAGAGAAAGTCGGGCTCCTTTTTACCTCTAACTTCTGATGGGATCGGGACACCTTGGACTTGTGATTCTGTAAGCCCAGACTTAATGTAACTGCTATTTCATCAGCCTTAACCCGAAAACACTAGCACCCAGGAGGGGCTCAGTGAAAGCCGCTAGAAGTAGAGGCCCTTGGCTTTAGCTGATGTTTCTGTGTACAGGCATCCAACAAAGGTGAGCTGGGTGTTTGAGTGTCTCCTCCACACCAGGCACTGTAGTGGGCTCCAGGGATACCGAGATGAACACAGTGGGGACAGTCTTCAGGACGCTTATGGGCTCAGGCACAAAATAGAGAAAGGGAGAACATTCTCCTCTCGCCGAGCTTCCTTGCTGACTACACAATTACTTGGACTGACAGCCTCAATATTTATTTCACAGTCTGGTGCCAACTTAGCAATTATGGAACAGCGCTCCCGGCCCCAGACTTCCCATTGGATAATTGGCAGCAAGAGGCTCTTCTGAGGGCTTGAGACATGTGTGTGCACTGACCACAGGCATCGTTCGGTTAGGCAGGCGTGCCTAAAAAGTAATTAAAGCCTGCTGTTCTCCTTTCTTCTGTGGGTACCGCCACTCCCCGTGAGCAGTGAAGATTCTGATAACGCGGAATGGTCATTCAGGCGTGCAAACCCTGCTAAGTGGTGTTTCCCGCACCCTGCCATGGCAACGCTGCCCCCGCTTGCCGGCCCCCACTGCCCCCCTGACACCGTTGCCCTTTCTGCTGCAGCTGGAGCACTTCAGAAGTCAAGTCATCAAGGCCACCTATGGACGGGCAAAGCCATTCCCAGACAAGCCCGTCACCGACCAACAGGTTAGTCTGCTGTCCCCGCCACGTGGCTCCTTCACTTTCCTCTTCTTCTTCTTTGGGGATCTGGATTCCAGACCCTGGGAGCATATGTTTCTGTTTTTGTTGGTGGCATATTTTTCACACTGTTGCTACACCATAAAGATTTGTTTTGATTTTATGGGATTTCCTGGCTTTTAAAGTAAAAGCCAGTTAAAACTCCCTTGAAATGTGTCTGTGAAAATCAAATTAAACCATTCGGGCTTACTTCTGGTCTCCAGACATGCATGTTTAGCTTCCATTAGCACTGGGAGAAAGGGAGCCGCCTCCCCACAGCCAGTGCGTTCTGGCGCCTTCCTTCAGAGGAGAAAAGTTGACAGTGGCAGTGAGGGCAGACGTCTGGCTGTAATGATTGCCTTGCTGTTCTTCCACTACACTTTCTAGCCCCCTGTGTCAAAGTACAGATGGGAAAATGTGCCGTGGGCTGCTCTTAGTGGGCGTGGAAGAACCTGACCTGCTGCTTATGAGCCCATAATATCAGGCTCAGTGTTCTGACTCCCTATACAACACAGAAGAATCTGGAACAAACTCAGGGCCACAAGACAGGCCTTTGGATCTTAAAAATAATCTTTGATCGGCCGGGTGTGGTGGCTCACGCCTGTAATCCCAGCACATTGGGAGGCCAAGGCGGGTGGATCTCCTCAGGTTGGGAGTTCGAAACCAGCCTGACCAACATGGTAAAACCCCATCTCTATTAAAAATACAAAGTTAGCTGGGTGTGGTGGCGCATGCCTGTAATCCCAGCTACTTCAGAGGCCGAGGCAGGAGAATCGCTTGAACCTGGGAGGCAGAGGTTGCGGTGAGCCGAGATCAAACCATTGCACTCCAGCCTGGGCAACAAGAATGAAACTCCGTCGAAAAAAAAAAAAAAAAAAAAAAAAAGTCTCTGATTCCGGGATTCATTCCCTGGTGACAGGACCGACGTCCCCCTTGACAGCCATCGCCGAGACACATCAGGGCCTCCGTCCTCCCGTGCTGAGACAGGGACTTACGTTGCATCTCTCTCCTCTCCCATTCCCCTTCCCCCAGAGCCCCCCGTCCCTGTATGTTGCATCTTTTTTTTTTTTTTCTTTTTCTTTTTCTCACCAGTTAATAGAGAAAATTGCCCAGGTCACTGAGGACAACATCAATTTTCAGCAGAAAAAGTGGACCCTACAGAAAGAAACCCAGCTGAGCAACTCCAAGCAGGAGGAGACCACCGAGAACATCGAGAAGCTGAGGACGTCGCTGGACAGCTGCCAGGTGGCCCCTCCTTACGCTGTCCACAAATGGTCGCTTTGTCTAATGTTTGTGCTGCTTACTTGGGAAATTGCCCAGCTTTTTTGGAGTAAGTTAGGCAGAAATGCTTGGCTTTTCTGTCCACTTTTTCCTCTTGTTGGAGAAGAAAAAACAAAGGGCCTCAAAAAATGCCTCCCAGAAGAACTTGGCGTGTCCACAAAAGATGCCTGAGCATCTTCAAATACGGACTTTGAGCGGCCCCCATCCCCAACCAAAAAGACTTTTTTTTAAATAGCCCCCATGTTATTTCCAGAGAAACCAAAGAAACATTCCTGCTTTTTATTTACATTTTCTTTTTTTGGCCCAGACACAAAAGGCGGTTGCCACACCATTGCCTTTGACTCTGGAGGAGCAGGGACCAGAGGACTTGGCCACAGCCCTGCGGCCCCCACCCTGGAGCATGGCTTATCAGAGCAGGCGGTGGCTGCTGCTTTCTCTGGAAATCAGCAGCTCCTGTTCGGGGAGTTCGTGCAAATGCTGGCTTGTCAGCACCCTTTCAAATCAGGAAACCACGCTTTCCGACCAGCTTGTGTGTTGATCTTGGCAGGAATTCTGATGAATGGAAAAAAGAAGTAGCCACATTTGCTTCTCATTGCAGCCAAACTGTTGATGGCACTTTAGCTTTGGGGTTTCATATACCTAACAGTGGGTTCACTTTGACCATCAAAAGTCCAAATTAGAGTATATAAAAAAAAAAAAAACTGTCAAAACATAAAAATTTTTAAAAAGAAAAAACTGAGCCCTCCCAAGGCGGCCAATATGTGGCGCTGCCTGCTTCATTGCAGAGTCAATGTTCCTCGAAGGTTCACGTCAGGGCCTATTTCTGGCCACAGGGCCTGGGCTCCTCATGATCTCACCTCTTTGCAGGCTTGCATGAAAATGTCCTGTTGCACCAGTGACCTGAAGAAGGAGGTCGACCTTCTTCAGCACCTCCAGGTGAGCCCACCTGTCTCGGGGCTCCAGAAGGTGGTGCTGGACATCCTGAGGCACGCCCTGTCCTGGCTGGAGGAGGTGGAGCAGCTCCTCCGGGACCTTGGGATCCTGCCCTCCAGCGCTGACAAAGGTTACTGGGACTTTTTTTCTCACATGGTTGCATGACTCTAAAATGTCGTGTTGAATCTCAGCATGATGGGACATCTGTTGAGGAAGTCATCCTGGGTATCTGGCCAAGTCTACTCCTTTCTCCAGAACCCCCTGCTTCTCTGCCTGAGGCGTAATTTTCCATTAAAAAAAAAAAACGCACAAGTGAGACATGATAACGAAGACAAATGAAACAGAAGCAAAAGGAAATTTAAATCAAAATTATGCAAAGTCTCATTACGCTGTTTAACTTCCAAGGCATTTTCCCGTGGAAATAGCCACGTGATTCTAGGCACTGACCCTGTCTATGCCTCAGTTTCCGTATCTGTAAAATGAGGCTAATAGGGAGTACCCACCCTTTAGGGCTGTTGTGATCATTAAAATGCATGAATACATGGAAAGTACTTGGAACAGTACCTGGCACACAATAGGCATTACTGAATGTTTATTGACTTTTAATTTTACAAAAAAATAGTGTCACATTATCCCCAATTTTCTTTGGTTTGTTCCTAATGGTACATCATCCACGTCAGTAGACACAGACCTACATCATCGCTGTTACTGACGGCGGTTACTGATTCCATTGTGTGGGATGTGCCATTGTTTTAGACAATCCCCTATCATGGGCACTTAGGTGATTTCCAGTTTTTCACACTCATAAATCATGCTGAGATGAACACTGTTGCACATATACCTGCTTATATTATCTTTATTTTCCTAGAAGTGGAAAGGCATGAACCCCTTTCTTTCAACAAAGATTGATTGCATGCTTGCTTCCTAGACGCCACATGCTGTGCAGGGCAGAGACATAATGGGGTCAGGAACAGGTAGAATCAGGTCGTGCGTATATGGTTCACTGTAAAATTCTTCCAATATGACCATACATTTGAGATTTTTTATAATAAAATACTGGGCCCTCAAAGAGCTTATGATCTCGGGGGAAGGATGAGGTGGGCATTAATGGGACAATCACTCGAACAAACATGAAAGCTGAGTGGCGACAGTTGCTATGCAGTGCAGGGTTCGATCTGGTCAGGGAGAGCAGGGCATCTGCAGGATGCATAGGAGTTGTTTGCCAAAGAAGGGAGAGAGAGCATTCCGAGCACAGGAGCAGTGTGGTGGCAGGGGGAGCATGGAGAGCACAAGGGGCTAACAGAAATGGGCACAGGGCCAGGCAGGCTGGCCAGGGAGCTTCCCAGGGCCATGATGTGGGGTCTTGCAGGGCCCTGGTGAGCAGCTTTATTCTAAGGGCAGAGATAAGCCTGTGAAAGGTCTTAAGTAAGGAGCTGGACAAGCTTGCATTCTGAGACAATCATCTTGGTGGCAGGCGGACAACGTCCTGGAGGGTAGGCAGCGTGGTGCCCCAGGAGCCACTTGGGAGGCTGCCATAAGAGATGACAAGGCCACCCTAGGGCAGGGTGGGGATGGAGAAAGAGAAGATTCAGATTCAGGAGCGAGTAAGAGGTAAATCAACAGGCCTCAGTGGTAGGACTGGAGATGGTTGGAAGGAAGGTGATAGAGGAGAGTCAACAGGACCTCTTGGTTTCTGGTGTGTGTAAAAGACAGATGTGATTTCTTCACTAAAACTGAGAGCAAGGAACGCAAGATGAGGCCCAGGTTTGAGAGGGAAGAGGAGTGTGAGGTGCCTCTGAGACATCTGAGATGAGATGCCCAAGAGACAGCTGTTTACCCAGGTGTCTTGTCGGGCTAGATAATAATGATGTATCCCCAGCACCCAGAGAGCACGTGCCACACAGCAGGGGCCTAATACATATCTGTGGGATGGAGGAATGAATGGGAAGGAAGTGTAGATGGATGGGTGGATGGATGGATGGATGGATGGATGGATGGATGGATGGATGGAGGATGGATGGAAGAAAGGATGGATGGAAGGGTGGGTGGGTGGATGGATGGATGGATGGATGGATGGATGGATGGAAGAAAGGATGGATGGATGGGTGGGTGGGTGGGTGGATGGATGGAAGAAAGGATGGATGGAAGGGTGGGTGGGTGGGTGGATGGATGGATGGATGGATGGATGGATGGATGGATGGAAGAAAGGATGGATGGACGGGTGGGTGGGTGGGTGGATGGATGGAAGAAAGGATGGATGGATGGATGGAAGAAAGGATGGATGGAAGGGTGGATGGATGGATGGATGGATGGATGGATGGATGGATGAAAGGATGATGGATGGAAGTGTGGGTAGGTGGGTGGATGGATGGACGGGAGGAAAGGTGGGTGGATAGAAGGATAGGTGGGTCTGTGGGTGGATGAATGGATGGGTAGAAGACAGGAAGGCAGGAAGGAAGGCAGGAGGGAAAGCAGGAAGGGAGGCAAGCAGGCAGGAAGCAAAGCAGGAAGGAAGATTAAGGCCATAGATGTGAATGGTATCACTTCGGAAGATTATTTATTCTTCAATCTTGAAGAACAGCCGGAGAACTTTGCTCCATGTTTTGCCTGATTTCATGGAAGCTCATGACTGACATGAAATTAATGAGAGAGAAGGGAAAGAGCCCAGGGCTGCACCTTAAGGAACTCCAACATTTTGAAGCTTGTTGCTTCTCCTTGCCAAATCACCCTCCAGAGAGCCTGCCTCAGTTTTATATTCTTTCCACAAGGAATAAGAATAGAGGAGTGATTTTCAACCCTGGCGCTTCAACATCCCCCGCAGGATGCTTCCAAAGTATCCAGAAGGTGGGGTAACATTCTTAAAAAGCACAAGCAAAACCAACATTAATTTTGATGTAGGAACCTTCCCCTCATCATATAGCAGAGAGTGTTACTGTTCTTGCAATCAAGGCAGAGTCGTGAGCTTACTTGAAATGCGGTAAAACATGGAGCAGAGTTCTCGTTGTTCTTCAAGACCGGAACTAAAACAAAGACCCTGATTTCCATCCTGGTAATAACAGAGCCAAGCTGTGTGTGCACTGTCCCCTTCCCACTCCCAAGACCATTTTAGTCATCTAGACTAAGTCCATAAATCTAGGCATATATTACTGTTAAGAAATGTGGTTGCTGTCAGTTGTAGTGGTTCATGCCTGTGATCCCAGCAACTTAGGAGGCTGAGGCAGGAAGATCATTTAAAACTAGAAGTTCAAGACCAACCTGGGCAATGTCATGAAACCCCTCATCTCCAAAAAAATAAAAATAATAATAAATTAGCCAGGCATGGTGGCACAGGCCTGTAGTTCCAGCTACTCATGAGGCTGAGCCAGGAGGATTCCTTGAGGCTAAGATTTCGAGGCTGCAGTGAGCTATGATTATGCCACTGCACTGCAGCCTGTGTGACACAGTGAGAACCTGTCTATAAATAAATAAATAAATAAATAAATAAATAAATAAATAAATGCAGATTGTAAAGTTAAGCTTTCAGGCCAGTAATTCCAGAAAAGCTAAGGAAGACTGATTTTAGGCAGCATTCCTCAGACCAGCCATTTCATTCTGACTTCATAGAGTCGGGAGATTTGAAGGACATTAAGCAGGTCTCTGCAGAATCCCTCCCTGGTTAACACGCACCCTGGGTCAACAAGAAGGGGAAAAAGAAAGCAGTATTTCCCAACTACTGGTCCCCTTTCTTGATGCCCTTACCCCCACCCCCGCCCCCAGCTAACCTCTTGGAATGATGTTCCACGAAACACTCGTTGGGGAAACGGTGGTTTGCTGGCTACATATTCTGTGATTACAACTAAAAGAATGGAGAATAACAGAAAGGTTGGTAAGCAGGGCACATCTTTTGTCCACTCAGCAGAAGAGGAAGTTGATGGTAAAAGGCATTTTCTCTTCCAGTACAAGCAATATTACGTCAAGTGCCCAAAAGACTGAAAGAACAGGGTGAGCTAGAGTATGCCCCATATTCTCTACTCTTATACCTAATTCCTAGCCCAGGGCTAGTCCAGGAGGAGGATCGGGAAGAGGAAGATGAGGAGGAAGGATGGGGAGGGGGAGGGACGAGGAGGAAGGAGGAAGGTAATGATGACAGTGATGACGGTGATTATGGTGACAATGACAGTCATTCATCACTGAGGACTTGTATTCTAGATACGGTTCTCAGCATTTTTTATACATGATCTCATTTCATCCTCACAATAACTCTATGAGTTAATAATTGGCCCATTATCTTCATTTTAGAAAAGAGGTAACTGGCTCAAAGCTGGTTTTCTGATTACTCCACCAGGATAAGGTGATTCGAGGCACTTCACGTTACAGAGGCTGACAGGGAGTCCCCAGTCTATTCATCGCCATCCCGTATACTCCCAGGAGCCGCCTGCATGTCTGGCTCCGAAGAGAAGGGTAGAAAGCACGGGTTGTTAACTCCTCCTGGGGACTTAGCACTGTGTTAGGTGTTTCACACGCATTGTGTACTTTTATCCTCCCACCTACCCAGGGAGGCAGGTATGATTACCATCTTTATTTTATTTATCTTTTTTTTTTTTTTTTTTTTGAGTGAAAGTCTTGCTCTGTTGCCCAGACTGGAGTGCAGTGGCATGATTTCAGCTCATTGCAACCTCCACCTCCCAGGCTCAAGCGATCCTCCCACTTCAGCCTCCCAAGTAGCTGGAACTACAGGCATGTGCCACCATGCCACCTAATTTTTGTGTTTTTTTGTAGAGATGAAGTTTCGCCATGTTGCCCAGGTTGGTCTCAAATTCATGGGCTCAAGCAAGCCACTCAACTCCCAAAGTGCTGGGATTATAAGGCGTGAGCCACAGCGCCCAGCCTGCATTTTAAAAGTAAAGAAACTGAGACACAGTAATGTTAAAAAGTTGCCCAGGGTCACACAGCTAGTACATTAGGGCTAGGACTCAAACGGAGGTCTTCATGACCCTGACACTTGTGTCTTCCCTATGATCCCTGCCCCTTCACCCCCACCCCCTACACACATACACACTGCCTCTGAAGATGCACCAAGGTACCAGGCACGTGCCCAGTCCCTCGAGAATGGGTGCTGTCATCGGCTCGGCCAGCGACAGAGCTGAGAGTCGTCTTTCCCTAAGGTAAACTGCATCTGATTCCTACCCTGCGCCATAACCACAGAAAGCCCCATCTGTATCACAGTAATGTTCCAAGCTGGGACACTGGGGACCTACTGCCAAGGCCTGAATTTCAGCTGTGCACCTACTAGCTATGTGGGCAGTTACGTGATGTGGCTGTGTCTCCATTTACTTGCTCATGAAATGGCCATCCAGTCTCTTAGGGGCATATGAGGACTGAGTGATGGGATACACGCATGGCAGTGCTGGTCACAGGCAGCTCATACTCGGTGGGGGCTGCTGTCATTGTCAGCCTCCAATACTTGTTGACTTAATCTGACCTAAACATGGGTAGCCACCAGCCAGGCAGGCATGTGGGCCGCATAGCCTGGTTTACTTGCACCCAGGTGACATCCTTTGGAGCCTCGGCCCTGTCTCCATTTAGCAGCAAATGGGGTTTCCTTAGCTGTGAGCCCTCAATTGGGTTGAAGCCAACAGCCCTTTCTAGAGGCCTCCTCCTTAGAGTCGTGACAGTGGCTCTGGTGTCCCGACTGCCGGGTGACCAAGCTGCAACCCAGTCCACGCCCCTCCAACCTCAGACCGCCTGCTCTTGACCACTGGGCTACCTGCCTCTTAGAACATCCTCCTAAGAGATAAAACACACGTCACAAACTAGGACGTAAGTCCTGAAACGAATCCCCCAGAGGAATCCAGGTGGGCTAAACGTCAGGGAAACGACTTGCAGTGTTTGTGTGAGATGTCATGTGTAACCCACAAGGTGAGGCCTGGTGGGGTCCAGTGTGTTCGGAAGGGTGGAGGATTTGCTTTGTGGTTCAGCTGGGAGGATAAGAATGTTTAAGCGGCACCTTGAAAGTCAGCTGAATACTCCTCCTGCCTGGTTTCTCAGGGTTCCTCTGATAAGGGAAGGAAAGGACTTTTTACATTTTTCTCTGCAAGCTCCATCGTTTGTGTCTATTTCTGCAAGACTTTGTTACAAACAAAGGACTTTTCTTGCATGCATGGCAAACCACTGAGATATCCAAGATACACTGTGTCTTTAAATGAAAAGAAAGCAAGTTGCAATACAATATGCTTAGTGTGCTTTTATTTTTTTTAGATGTCAGTATCTGAGCAAAAGAACAACCTTGAGAAAAAGACATCAAACTGTTAGGAGTGTTATCGCAGCAGGGTGGGATTGCATTGGACCTTGACTTCCATTCAGTTGTTCAACAACTGTTCGTTGAGGGCCCCTGTGTGCCAGCCACCATGCCGAACAGGAAGACACAGCAGCAAACACTTCCCACATCATGAATTTCTGCAACATATATAACTTTTGTAAACAGAAGTATAAGAAAGACTTGTTGCTTCCCCCAAAGAGCAAAATCCCATTATCATTACAGTTAGTCATCTCATCTAGAAATAGAAACGTGATCAAATACTGGCCTCCCCTTCAGCATCCTCAACTCCCTCACCCCTTAGTCCTCCTCAGATCCCAACTATGATTTCATCCTTCTCCTTTGGTTCCTGGGTCACACGTTGCAGCCAAGCAAAATCCCAGACTTATCCCAACAGAGCCTCCACAGATGTCTGTATTCACCTGGTCCAATGGGCCAAGCCAATGTCAGCTCAGCCATCTCACTTCCTCCGCCATCTTGGTATCCTTGCAATGCACCTCCCCAATGCACCAACCCAAACCCTGTACTCTCAAGCCTCCAAACCCTTTGAAAAGAGAGTGACAGACCTAGGTCTGAATTCTGATTTACCACTTACCAGCTCTGTAGCTTAACCTTGGGGAGCTTCTGTCGTTTCACCTATAAATACGAACACACTTCTTTGCCAGGTTGTTTATAATGATTAGAAAGATGTATCAGACTCTTGGCATAGCACTGGCATACAGGAGGTGTGCTATTATTATAATATTGCTGTTCTCACGTTTCTGTGCTGGAAATCCTCCGAACGGTGCATTGCCCCATGCACAAGCATGTTCTCCTCGCTTCCTTTCTCTCTCTGTGTCCATCTTTTATTCCTTCCCTCCATCATCCCCACGAGGTCTTCCTCCTAGATGCAGCATGTACCCTGCCCTGTCTCCCCTTTCCTCTCCTTCCCAGGGACCTTGTGCACAAAATTCTTCTTTCTTTGGCGTCTGCGGCCTTTCTTTTCCTCTTAGTTCCTTCCCTTTGCCATCGAAGGGGCACTTCAAGATGGCTCTACCATCCTGAAAAAATCATTCTTCTCTGGAATCCATCGCTTCTTTTGCTCCTTTTCAATTGCTCTTACTCCTGTCTTCACCTGTGATCTTTAAGAAGCATGTTGCACCCTCGGTCTTCATTGCCAACTTCTTGGCCTTTCTGCCAAGTAACTGACGTGGGCCCCCTGCAGCACTGACTGGGCCACCGCCCTCTCGGGGACCATGTCTCTGACCTGCCCAACACTCTTCGTTCTCTTTTTTGAAACCCTTTTGCCCCTCAGCTCTTCAGGCCCTGGGGCACTCTGCTTCCCTCCTGATCTTTTCCATTCATTCCCAGCAGCCCCCTTCACCAACTCCTGTCCCTAACGAGGGTGTTTTCTCCTGTGCAGTCAGCCCTTGGTCCACCCCGTCTCCTTTCTCACAAAGAAACTCTGCACTTCCGGGCTTCCCCAGCCACTACTATGTGTTATCCACACGGACGCCTCTGCAGGAGGGGCTGCCGGGAAGATGGTGCAGGGAGTCCAGCCGAGGCAGCAGGTGGGGTCCCCGGCTGGGGGCCATGGCCACCTGGAAGAAGGGGGCCTCTTTCTTCATTCACACGAGGACCCTGGATGGGCTGGGCTGGGCCGGCCTTGCCAGTCAGCATGTCCAGCTCTCCGCTGACCATCCCTCCCTCGAGTCCTGCCCATGCCTCCAATTCAGCATGTCTGAAACAGCCTGGGGGCTTCTCTCCCCCTGCCACAGCCCACCCCAACCCCACCCTGTCTCTCTCCCGTCTGATGGCGCGGCCACCATTCTACCGCTTTGAAAGGCTTTCCCTTTCTTCCTTCTCCTCCTCGCTTCTCCCACCCTCGGTTAGAGGATCAGCACTGAATTCCTGGGCGTCTCTCGGGCCCTTAGCAGAGCTCCCTGCCTCTCACTCGGAGGAGGGGAGCTTATCACAGGCAACATCCAGGATCGTCTGGTGACATTTTTGGTTGTCACAACTGGGGTGGGGTGAGTGGGGGTGCCCCTGGCATCCAGTGGGTAGAGACCAGGGATGCTACTAACCATCCCACAATGCCTAAGGCAGCCCCCACGGCACAGACTCAACAATGTCAGCAGTGCAATACCAGCAATATGGCCGGACCTATCAGCAGTGCTGCAGCAAAGAAGCCCTGCCAGCTCCAGCCTCTCGAATGCAGCCCAGTTATTTTTCTGCAAAAGAAACACACATACACACACAAACCACTCTTCATCAGGCTACTTCACTGTTCTGCCAGCTGCTAGAATAGTGACTCAGACCCTGAGTCACACCAATTAGTCTTGGCTAAGCCACTGGCCTGCTGTGTGGCGTCGGGCAGGCCCGCGTCTCAGAATGCCACTGCCTCATCTATAAAATGGGGACCCACTGGGCACCTTTCAATCATGTTTAAATCAAGTTTCCTCTCTCAAGGTGATGGTTGCAGGCCTGTCACAGCTTGACCTCACCCTTCCACGCCTCCTCCACCATCTGCTCCTCCCTCTCCCATCATCTACTCCAGCCCAAGTAAGCTCAGCACTTCCCTGGAGGAGCACTGCCTTTTCCTAACCCACCCCCACCACCCCCACATCCCTGTACGAAGCTATGGCTTCCTGTGACTACTGTAACAAATGACCACAAGAGAGTGGCTTAAAACAACACATTATTCTCTTAGCGTTCAGGATTAATTCGGTTTCACCGGGTTAAAGTTCCTTCCGGAGGCTCTAGGGCGGCATCCGTTTCCTGGCCTTCTTCAGCCTCTAGAGCTTCATTCCTTGCATTCCTTGGCTCGTGGCCCCTTCCTCCATCTTCAAAGCCAGTGACGTGGCATCTTCCGGTCTCTCTTCTTCCATCACATCACCTTCCCCTCTGTCTGTGGTCAAACCTCCCTCTGTCTCCTTCTTATAAGAAGCCATGTGATGACATTGGGTCCACCCAGATAATCCAGGAGAACACCGCACCTCGAAATCCTGAACTTAAATCATATTTGCCAAGCTCCTTTTGCCCCGTACGGTCACACCCACAGGTTCCAGGGATTCGGACCTGGAATCGTAGGGGGTCATCATTCAGCCCCACACACCCCTGTTCTGAAGCACCCTCCCCCGGCTCACTGAATTCTGCCCGCCCAACAGCACCCACACCCAGTAGTTCTTCAACCAAGTGGCCTTACTTGCTCACTCCAGGAATGATGTCTCCCCCCTCTGAGACCCTCACCCTCCCCTCTCCTTCAGCAGTCACTTACACACCACCTGAGGTCATTGCGTGTTTCCAGCAGGTATTTACACCTTGTCTGTCGGACTGAACTGCAAGCCCCTGGAGGTCTTGGCTTTTGACCATCCCCCACACTTAGCACCATGCTTTACACACAGTAGGCAGTTAATAGGTGTTCTGTTGATGGTTTATTTTCCACCTCCAAAAAGAAAGTTGAATGTGAGCTCAACCAAGGCTTATTAACTACTTTTTTTATTTTTATGTTTATTTTTATTTTTATTTTTTTGAGACCGAGTCTCTGTCTGTTGCCCGAGCTGGAATGCAGTGGCACAATCTGGGCTCACTGCAACCTCTGCCTTCGAGGTTCAAGTGATTCTCATGCCTCAGCCTCCCAAGGAGGTGGAATTACAAACATGCACCACCACACCCAGCTAGTTTTTGTATTTTTAGTGGAGATGGGGTTTTATCATGTTGGCCAGCCAGGCTAGTCTCGAGCTCCTGACCTCAGGTGATCTGCCCATCTCAGCCTCCCAAAGTGCTGGGGTTACAGGCGTGAGCCACCATGTCTAGCCTAAGCCACCGTGCCCGGCTGCCTATCAACGACTTTAAAACCACAGGTTGGATGACAGCTCATGTTGTTTTGATGGGATGGCAACGTTGCCTTCATCCACCTGTCTGCAAGCTTTGGAGTTGAATTGAATTGATACTTACATTCTTCCTGCTTCTCTTTTTTTAAGGGTTCTCTTTGTATCTGATATATCTTCTGGAACATTATAAAAAACTTATGAGCCAGACCCAGGAACTTCAGGTAATTCTTTTAATTTCTTTTTTTCCAAAGTTCATTTCAGCCCCTGGTTGGCATTTATATAGCACTGTGCATTTGAAACCTGTTTTTTCTTTATCAGCTAGTCAGTCCACACCCTCCAACAGGTGAAATGATTTCTCTGTTTGCACACAAAGAGGTACAGAAAAGGTTGGCTAAGATCTCCCAGGAGGGTAAGGACAAGGACAGGGTGCTGCCATCTGTCTGGCCTCCTGGGCCAACCACACTGTTTGTTTTCCTCTGTCAAAGGCCCAGAAGACTTAACGCCATCAGATTTTTTTTTTTTTTTCCGAGTCTCGCTCTGTTGCCCAGACTGGAGTACAGTGGTGCAATCTCGGCTCACTGCAGCCTCTGCCTCCTGGGTTCAATTGATTCTTCTGCTTTAGCCTTCCAAGTAGCTGGGATTACAGGCGCCTGCTACCATGCCTTGCTAATTTTTGTATTTTTAGTAGAGATGGGGTTTCATTATGTTGGCCAGGCTGCTCTTGAACTCCTGACCTCAAGTGATCCACCCACCTCAGCTTCCCAAAGTGCTGGGATTACAGGTGTGAGCCACTGTGCCTGGCCTTAATGCCATCAGATTTTGAAAACTGTGTTTGTTAAATCCAGTGGACAAAATACAGCTATCTATAGTACAGGCAGCAGAATTACTAAAAGAAAAGAAATATTCTAGAGGCAAATGAGCTTTAGGGGTTATATCATTCTGATAACTATAGCCATAAGAGTGTTATATAATAACCACAAAACTTCAGCGGCATTCAGCAGTTGCTATTTACTGCTCACGTGTCTGGGGTCAGTGGCAAGGTGGCTCTGCTGACCTTGGATGGGCCTGCCCACTTGTCTGGGTGTTAGCTGGCCTTTGGTTGATCTAGACTGGCCTCAGCTGGAGTGACTCAGCTCCATGTGTCCCTCATCCCCCAGCAAGCAAATCTAGGCTGTTCTCAGGGAGACTGCAGAGGTAGAAGAGAAAGTGGCCCAATCACATAGTGTTTTTCAACCTTCTGCTTGTGTTATGTCTGCTAAGATCCCATTGGCCAGAGCAAGTCACATGGCTGAGTTCAGTGTCTGGAGGCAAAATATGGGCGGGCACTGCAAGTTACATAGCCCTAGACATGGATAGAGTGGGGTGAAGAAGGGACCACCGTGCCAATCAGCCACAGAGGCTTGAGTCCAGGGATTGGCAACTTTCTCTGTAAAGGGCTAGGTGGTAAATATTTTATGCTTTGCAGACCATATTCATACCTCTTCCACTCTACTACAGTAAAATGAAAGTAGCCATAGGCAATATGTAGGCAATGGGCATGATAAGTATGCCACGGTTCCAATAAAACTTTATTTATGGCGGGCACAGTGGCTTATGCCTGTAATCCCCAGCACTTTGGGAGTCCGAGGTGGTTGGATCTCCTGAGGTCAGGAGTTCAAGACCAGCCTGGCCAACATGGTGAAACCCCCATCTCTACTCAAAATACCAAACTTACCCAGGTGTGGTGGCGGGCACCTGTAATCCCAGCCACTCGGGAGGCTGAGGCAGGAGAATCACTTGAAGCCAGGAGGTGAAGTTTGCAGGGAGCCAAGATCGTGTCCCTGCACTCCAGCCTGGGCAACAGAGCAAGACACCAGCTCAGGAAAAAATAAAAAATAAAAAAAAAGCCACCTTATTTACAAAAGTATGCAGTGGACCCGATTTGGCCTGTGGGCTGTAGTTTGCCAACCCCTGGTCTAGTCCCTTCTCCTCATTTTTCAGATAAGGACAATTTCAGTGTCACACAGCTAATGGGCGAAGAATCAAGACAAATGTTCAAGCCTCCTGGCTCCTAAGTGACTGCTTTTTTTTTTCTCACACCCACCTACCACTTACTAGACACCTACTATGTGCTCAGCACTGCTAAAAGCTTTCCATCATTATCTCACTTAATCCTTACAACTCTAAAAGGTCAATACTGTTATTAACTTCATTTTCTAAATGAGGAATTGTCTAGAAACAATTAGAGCTGGGATTCTTTCTAGATCCAGAGTCTGAATTCTTAATCACTGCATGCTGTGGTGTTCTGTGATTTTAAGAAACTTTTGGGTAAACCTTTGTCCCATGAAAGGTAAACAATTGGTAAACAAATGTGGAAAGACTCTTTAGTTAGGCCTGTCCCCCATCAGCATCGGTTTACTTTTCTCTCATTTCAGATCAAGTTCAACAGTTCTCAAGAAACTCAGCAGTCTTTACTGCAAGAAAAGCTGCGGGAGCATCTGGCAGAGAAGAAGCAGCTGAACGAGGAGAGGCTAGAGCAAGAGGAGAAGCTGAAAGCCAAAATCAGGCAACTGACGGAAGAGAAGGCGGTAAGGTGGTCCCTGTCATTTGCTTTACTACTGAAAATTGATGAAATGGTCTTTTATATGGGAAATTGAGGGCATATGTACTTAGACAAATCTCAGCTACTCTGTTTGGTGCCGTGAAACTAAATTAATTAAACAGGGTGAATAAGTGGGGAGGATTTAACATGAAGTTTGAATTCTAAAACTCACAGCAAAATCAGCTTGAAAAGGCAGCGTGATTGAAATTTCAGGAAACGGTGCCTTGTTTGTGTACACATTGCAGTCAGCTTTATAAAATCTGAGTCATCGCTGCAGGTCCTGGTTTGTAGCTGACAGACTGTTTCTAAATGTGCACAAGATCAACTTCAGATGACAAATTTCAGTCTTTTGCTTTCTCTTTATACATATCAGGGAAAACAAATGGCCAAAATTGCTACTGACTTTTCTAGAAACCAGGCCAGTTAGAAGACAGCAGTGTCTCTAAAACTCGAAGGTGCCCGTGAATTTTCTGGGGATCTGGTTAAGATGCAGATTCTGTCTCAGCAGGCCTGAGACGCTAGATTTCCAACAAGCTCCCAGATGGTGCTGACGCTACCAGTCTGCAGATCCACATTTTCTTAGGGCAAAGTCTTAGAGGAAGATTTTCCCAAAGTTTCCTGATCAGAACCACCCAGATGTTTTGCTAAAAATACAGATCTTGGTCCCCACGCCAGACCCGTTAAATCAGAACATCTGGAGAGGGCCAGGAAACTGTATTATTTAATGAGCTGATTCTCATCACTGTCCTAGAGTTGGCCCTTTTTTTTGTTAAGATGGGGTCTTGCTCTGTTGCCCAGGCTGGAGTGCAGTGGTGTGATCACAGCTCACTGCAACCTCAAACTTCCAGGCTGCAGTAGTCCTCCCACCTCAGCCTCCCAAGTAGCTGGGACCACAAGCATATGGCACTACACCCAGATAATTTTTTTTTTTTTGTAGAAATGGGGAGCTCCTCTCAAGTGATCCTCCCACCTCAGCCTCTCAAGTAGCCGGGGCCACAGGCACACACCACCACACCCAGCTAATATTTTTATTTTTTGTAGAAATGGGGTCTCTCTGTGTTGCCCAGACTGGTCTCAAACTCCTGGCATCAAGTGATCCTCCCACCTCAGCCTCCGAAAGTTCCGGGATTACAGGCATGAGCCGCCATACCCAAGGGTTGGCCCTTTTTGATATTCAGGGACCCCTCCCATGAATTTTACCGTCTTTATGACTTTTGTCATTTAGGAGATTAAAGATTACTAATGCCTTGCACCTCTCCTCACCGACTCTCCGCATTGTGATCTAAGTGGGGTGAGGGTGTGGCCCCTGCTCTGGGATTTCTAAGCACTCCCGGGTGGTTGCAAAGTGCAGCCACAGTTGCGAGCCACTGTCGTGGGTGGGTGTGGAGCAGCCTGTGTGTGCTGACCCTGCTCACAGCCCCCGCAAGATAGCAGCCCCAGATCCACCAGACCTCAACTCTTCCCAGATCTCTCCTTTCTTCCCCAGAAGAGGACTGGACCTGCCACCTTCTCCATCTTTCCCCAGCTCCTCTGCCACACACACCTGCCCTCCAGACCTCTCCCCCTTTCATCTCCATCCTCACATGTGTGTCCAGTTACCCCAAGACATCGGTCTCCTCCTCCTCCCCCTTCTCTTTGCCTCTTTCTCTGCTTTTCTGCATTTGCGAAATAAAAGATTAAAAAGGAAGAGCCATCTGACCAAATCATGTGCAATCCGCATAAAGGTAATATTAATGATAGCTATAAATCAAGACGGGCACATTTTGAAGGGCATTTAGATATGGAAGAAGCCAGCACTGTTCCACAGAGAAGAAAATAAAACCAGAAAGTACCTAGAAATCTTCAGGATGTTCACAGAACTCTCCACCGACTTCCTTTTCTCTTCTCTGATTACCTTCTCCTTTTAACATCGGCATTCCAAATGCCTTATTTTCTCTTTTTAATTTTGGATGGACTTTTTCCCTTGTCAGGGTCTGGTATTTCAGCCCCACCGTGTTAAACACTGCGTTGGGCGCCTGCCTAGTCTTCCTAGACACCCATGGCGACACTGGCCTGGCAGAGTGTTCTAAGAGCTGGCGTCAGCCCCTCTTTTAAACCTGCAAACCTCAATGCACCCCACCGTCCTTGCAAAGGGAGGAAGCGACATCAGGTCCCTGCCAGACAGACTGTGACACTCGAAGGTCACCCTTCCTCTGACAGTCGGATTGATGGACTTGACCCTGGGGACTCCTTGGAAAGTTACCTCTTGGACATCAGTGCCAGGTGTCCTGACTATGTGAGCCTTCCTTAGCCCTTCTGACTCCCATCACCTGCCCTTTCCGAAAAAACATGTGTCCAGGCTCATTAAGTAGCCTCCCTCTCATGAATCTTGACTTATTTGAGGACTTTGTTTCAAAGGGGGGGAAAAAAAGTCTGGGTTCCTCTATCAATCTAGCATTCTTTTCTTATTACCAGTTGTTGACAACAGTCACTTGATTTGTGCACACACCGATGCGTTAGATCAGGGATTGGCCAGATTGTCCCATAAAGGGCCAGATAGTAAATATTTTCAGTTTTGCAGGTCATACGCTCTCTGCTCTTCTGCAAAAGC
Source organism: Macaca thibetana thibetana (assembly GCF_024542745.1). Taxonomy (NCBI): domain Eukaryota; kingdom Metazoa; phylum Chordata; class Mammalia; order Primates; family Cercopithecidae; genus Macaca; species Macaca thibetana. Next base: position 14,071,163 of record NC_065578.1, read on the forward strand.
AGCCATAGATAATACACAGCAAGCACAGAGTGTTCCAATAAAACTTTATTCACAAAAACAGACCAGATTTGGTCTGTAAACCGTTGTTTGCTAACCTCTGGTTTAGAACACAGGCTTCAGAATCAAATGGGTCAGAGTTAGAATCCCTACTCATGTGATTTACTAGTAAACTGGGTGGATTCCTTCATGTAAGCCTGTTTCCTCGTCTGCAAGGTAGGAAGCGTGGTTATCACTGTGCCAGCCATTTCGTGCTCGTCATCCCATCCACCCCTCACATCAGCCCAACACAGGAAGACTATTACTGTCTCCATTGTACAGGCAGGGCAACTGAGGCTCTGGTAGCTTTACTTCCCCAGTGTCTTACAGCTGGAAAGGATCAACCTGGGGCTCTACCCTGGGTCTCCTGACTCCAGAGCACATGCTCTGAGCTCCTAGACTCTGCTGCCCACAGCCTCCCCAGGGGAGTGTGGTGAGGAGTGAAGAGGTAGCCCATGCAGTGCCTGGCAGTGTCCAAATTCCTGCCATGGTAACCATGTCTATTAAACAACAGTCATTGGTTTCCAGGCTTTGGAGGAGCGCATTACGCAAGAGAGAAACAGAGCGAACGAGACTTTGGAAGAAGAACGGAAGAGAATGCAAGAGCTGGAGAGCCTCCTGGCCCAGCAGAAGAAGGTACGTGGCTCAGGGAGACAGAGTCAGCTCGAGCCCACATCAAGGCCCTGCAGCTAAGAAGGGTGGATCTGGGGCTCTGGTCTGGGCCCGCTGGCTCTGAGTTCCAGGGCTGTGCCGCCCACAGCCCCCCACAGGGAGGTGCAGTCAAGAGGGAAGAGGTAACCTATGTGGTGCCTGGCAGAGTCCAAATTCCTGCCACGGTAACCATGTCTATTAAACAATGATCCTTGACTCAGGCTTTGGCGGAAAGCATTACCCAGGAGAAGAACAGAGTGAAGGAAGCATTAGAGGAAGAGCAGACAAGAGTCCAAGAGCTGGAGAAACGCTTGGCCCGCCAGAAGGAGGTATGCCCGGGGAGATAGAGTCGGCTGAGCCCCAGTCGGCTTCAGGGCCATGTGGAATTAAGTTCAGAGCCGTTGATGATGGGGGTGAGAGCGTGGTGGAGCCTTCCTCATGGAGTTTGCGTTTGGGTGGACTCAGCTACTTCGGGAAGCGTGGGAGACTCAAGGGAACCCCAGAGTTGTAGCCTTGACAACCAGTTGGGAAAAAACTGTAAACAGTGTAAAACACAGTCAGAGAGAGAGAGCGCTTGGGAGACAGGTAGGAATGGTGGCATGGGCATATTCTGTGTTCCAAAGCACAGAAACGGTAGAATGACAGAGTCATGGGACCTCAGGGCTGCATGGACCCTCCACCAGCATCCAGCCTTGAGCACCACCGCTGAGGAATGTTCTCCACCCCAGGGCAGTCCATCCCCGCATGGATGTCTCAGGCCAACAGAAAGTTTTCCCTTTAGGTTGAGTTGGGTCAAACTCTTATGCCCCAGAAGAGTATCAATCCTCCGCCCTCCCCTGCGCTCCCACGAGGTACGTCCACTTCCTCTTCCACACGGTGACACAGATGTGTGAAAATAGAGGCGCCCGCGCCCTGCATCTGCTCCTCCCCAGGCCCAAGCACCCTTGTTCCTCAGGTCCCTCACAGGACTGGAACCTGGTGCTGGCCCCCTCCTGTGGCCTGTGCTGCTCTCCAGAAGTCACAGACTGGGAAGCTCAGCGACTAAACAGGGTCTGTGGAGGTTACGTTTGGCCCCAGAATATTTTACTTTGAATTCATAGAATCTACTTAAAAGTTCAGATTTCCATCCACTCCCGAAAAGTCAGAAAATCTAGCCCTTGTTTCTACTTAGCAAAAATGGACTAGAAGCCCTACCGGGTAGCAGCAGTTTGCCACAGTTTTCACCACTCCCTATTGCATTAAACACAGCCCACGTCGTTTTTTGGTATCTGTCTGGGCTTCATAGGCATTTGAGTTTGTCACCCATCACTCATTTTCTTCCTAAAGGGAGGTGGCCAGAACCACTGTTCTCCAGCCACGGTAGCCTAAGGGGAGGACTTTTCCCTCCCTCATTGAAGATGTTCTACTTCTGTTAATATGTCTGAACTAGCTTTTGGGAAAGCTCTGCCACATTTGTGGATTCATGTTTAGCTTGTAGTCACCCTCAGATCCCTGATCCTTTTTCATGTCTGCTTTCATGAATTCCTCAGTCCTGACACAGCACAGGGGAGTGCGGGCTTTGCAGCCAGGGGAGTGCGGGCTACTTCCTGGCTTTGCAGCCAGATGAGACACGAGTTCGAATCCGAGCTGGGCTACTTCCTGGCTGCTCAGCAGACCTATCACTACCTCCCTTCTCGAAGGGGTGACTGTGGGCTCAGATCTGTGGGAGGGCTGGCAGATATCACTAGAAGGGGCAGCTGTATAATGTATAATGGAGGGCCTGGCCTGTGGAATTATTGCTGAGTAAATGGCAGCTGTTGCTACTGTCTCTGCTGCCACTTGTGCCCCTTCTTCTGTTTGGGTATTTGTTTTTCATCAACATCGACTCCTCAAGTAAAATCCTTGCCCATCCATCGCTGCAGTCTGTGGCACAGCTGTGTCCTGCAGCCTCTCCCAGAGCATCACTGAGGTTTGCCCCCAAGTAATGCCTCTGGGGTGGGGATGAGGAGCAGGGTCTCCAAGGAGTCACTTGAGTCAAATGCCCCAAGATGGGCTGGGCGCGGTGGCTCAAGCCTGTAATCCCAGCACTTTTGGAGGCCGAGAAGGGCGGATCGTGAGGTCAGGAGATCGAGACCATCCTGGCTAACACGGTAAAACCCCGTCTCTACTAAAAAATGCAAAAAACTAGCCGGGCGAGGTGGCAGGCGCCTGTAGTCCCAGCTACTCAGGAGGCTGAGGCAGGAGAATGGCATAAACCCGGGAGGCGGAGCTTGTGGTGAGCTGAGATCCAGCCACTGCACTCCAGCCTGAGCCACAGAGCGAGACTCTGTCTCAAAAAAAAAAAAAAAAAAAATGCCCCAAGATGTCAACAGCAAAGGCCTGGGGAAGATCCTTGAATTTAGAGACTTTGAGGCCACGGGGCTCGGGAGAAAAATTCAAGCTTCATTGCAGAGAGGATCTGTGGTTGGGTCACCCTGGGTCTGTTAAAATGTCAGCCTACTTCTGGAAGAACTTCTCTGTGGCTTCCTATCGGGGAAAATTGAAAGAGCAGCCCCAGCCACAGGCTCCATTCAACTGCCAGTGGCTATTTGATTTTCTTTTTTTCTGTCTCCCAGTCTGCAGGGCGGCGGCATGATCTTGGCTCAGTGCAACCTCTGCCTCCTGGGTTCAAGCGATTCTCATGCCTCAGCCTCCCAAGTAGCTGGGATTACAGGCGCACACCACCACGCCTGGCTAATTTTTTGTATCTCTAGTAGAGACGGGGTTTCACCGTGTTGGCCAGGCTGGTCTTGAACTCCTAGCCTCAAGCGATCTGCCTGCCTTGGCCTCCCAAAGTGCTGGGATTACAAGCGTGAGCCACCGCACCCGGCCTGATTTTCTTTTCATTAGCTCTTCCGCCACATTATCAGGGTTTTTAAGGTCAACAGAATCACTAGGTCATAATCTGGATCTTGAGGTCATGTTCAAAGTTAATCCCCATTATCCGTTGTGAACTTGGAAGCACGGCGACTGGGTATGTAGGGCCTGCGTGTGAGCCAGGCAAGGCCTCTCTTCCCAGTAGTACCTGTCCTGGCTACAGAGGAGCTGCCCAGAGGAAGGCCTGGCAAGTGTAGACGCAGAGTCAGACACAGCAGAGCCAACCCTAAGTCCCTAGGAAGTGCCTCAAAGTCTCTTTCACAGTTCACAGGAAAATGTCCTACCTCAAAACCCACTTCAAAGGATCCAAATAAACATGAAATTCTTATGATGTCACTTTTCTTCTGCTTTAAGGCTGGTGTTGGGACAGCAGAGTGTTGGAGTTTTGTCAACTGCTTTTCACTGCAAAGTATACAATATCCTCAGCCATATTCTGGATTAACCACTTTTTGCGGGCTCGTCTGGGGCCCTCACCACTGGTTATAATGGCAACCATCTTCCAAGTTCTAAATACCTGACAGTTAACCTGGTGTTTGAAAGACAAGCCATTGGAAAATAGAGGTGGCCCTTCTCGTGGTGACTGGAAACAGGCTGGCAACATATTTCCTTTGGTGATTTACGTTAAGCTGTTTAGTTGAATAGCTTACCAGCAAGTAACTTCCCAGACAAAACTCCTTGATTAGGGCACTCAATACTGGCCACACTTTCGTCCCTGCATCCTACCAGAACATTGCCTGTCCCTTCTAGAAATTGGCATATTGTGGCTCATTAATCCAACATACTGCCCTTCTCTTGAAACCGAATTCTGTTGAAGAGATTTATTTCAATAATGGAAATTCCGTTATTAACGAGACTCTTCTTTTGATCAGAGAGGCTGCCTGGCCCTGTGACAGGAAGCTGCCCCCACTGCTCCCGGGTTCCCTGTCCAGAGCTCTTTATTCAGGCTCCGTGCTTTCCTCTGCGCAGACTTCAGATCCTGGCCTCACCTCTGACAAAGGGTGTGGCTCTGGGCCCTCAGACTTCCTGCTCCTCGGTTTCCTCATCTGTAAAATGGGCCACTCTCAGCACTTCTCTGACAGAGTTGCTGTGAGACTGAAGGGCTGGCCAGGGGCCCAGGCGTATCTAATAGCCACCCCAACACTTCTGCTGTTATTGTTACTATGATTATTATGATCATTACTAGCAATTTCCCCCCTAAATGTGCAGGCCACCAAGTGCACTGGTCGTTGATTTGCAGGTTTTGGAGAGCAGCATAGCCCATGAAAAAAGAAAAGCAAAGGAAGCCTTGGAGTCAGAAAAGAGAAAAGTTCAGGATCTGGAGAACCACTTAACCCAACAGAAGGAGGTATGAGCAGCAGCAGGAAAGAACCTTCTGGAAGGAGCTACTGGGAGATCCCCGGGGAGTCTGGTGGGAAATCGGGCAGGTATCACAGGCACGCCTCCCTTTGAAGTGGCCAAGATCTGCCATTGACTGGCCATGTGACCTCTGGCAGATCGCCACCTCCCCATCCCTCAGTTTCCTCATCAGTGAAATGGGAATGCTAACAGTCCCTGCCTCATCAGATTAGATGCTCTCAGGTGTAAAGTACATAGGACTGCACCCTGCATCGTAGAGGGCCCTCGGAAAGTTCTTTTTGCTCTCTGGTTCAGCTACCTAGGAAAGAGGGATCCTCCCCAGGAGAGAACCCTGGGTTTCAGCCTGGGTCAGGGGCTTAGCGAGCATCGTCCTCACGGTAGAGAGGCATGTGTGCCACACCCAGCATGGCCACGGGAGAAAGCACTGCTCCTGGCCTGGCCTGCTGGTGTCGTGGACTCTGGAGCAGGCCTTCCCTAGACTGGCTGAGGAGTAAAGGACACAGAGCACAAAAAGAGATGGCACAAGTGGGTGCATAGTAAGCCCACGTGGTTGTCACATCAGATAAGCCGCAGGAATCAGCGCCTTCTGGAAGGGACAAGCAGATGGGCACCCCAGGACAGAATGACACCAGGGAGGAAAGGAGGGGTCAGAGCTGGAGACATCCACATCCACCCACCCCAATGCCACCAACCTAGGGGCCTGGCCCACCAGACACACCTGCCCTGAGCAGCATGAGAGGCAGACCCTCAGGTCAGCCCGGATGCCCGGGTCACACCCTGGAAGTAAGAGCCGGGGAGCCAGGAGGAGGTCACTCAGGGACCCACATGGCATCTCCATGAGCTGGGCTTTGGGGACAGAGGTGGCACAGACACACACCTCCTGGCCCCCACAGAACTTCCAGAAACAGAGCTGATGGCTCAGTGAATGGTTTGATTTGGTTTCATTCATCTACCGATAAATATTCATTCATCTACCTGCTGATCTCAGTTTCATTCATCCACCCACTATGTGCCAGGCCCGGTTCTGGGTGCCACGGACATCGCAGTGAGCAAGACAGACCAGGGCCGGGCTGCCCAGAGCTTCCATCCTAGCGCAGGGAAACAGACAGCCTGCGGAAGCAGGGGCGGCTCCAGGGCCACAAAGCCAAAGCAGGCTGGAGGGTGCCCGAGGGCAGGACCACTCAGGAAGTGACATTCCAGTGAGAACTGGAAGGGAAAAGGAGCCTGGGGGCAGAGAGGACCACTGGATAAAGTGGTACAGGTGTGAAGGTCAGGACCTGAGCTTGCCAGGTTCGGGGGGGTGGGAGGGAGACTGGGTGAGGAATGAAACCAAAGCTGGCCCAAGATGGGAGGCACCAGGGCGCAGGGGAAGGAAATAGGTGGGAGAGACGGGAAGGAACTGCAGAGCTTGGTGGGCTAAAGGGTTCATTCTGGGCTCAAATCTCAGCTCTGCCCTAACAGGCTGTGTGACCCTGGGCATGCCCCTTGCCCTCTCCGTGCCCTCATCTGCCATGTGGGTGTGGTGGCAGAACCTCCCTAGAGGTGTAATATGAGGAGTCAGTATATTCATGGCTTGGGATGCACCTGCCCTGTGAGGTCAGAGTCCAGTTGGGGTGGGCAGTTGAGTGGGCGCAGCAGGGTGGGGGTTGCACAGCCTGAAGCGAAGCCCTTGGCAGCGGGACAATGCCAAGCCCATGAGGGAAGTGAGGTCAGAGTCCAGGTAGGCAGAGGGAGCACAGACACGCTAAGGGGTGGGACCCAAACTGTGGTCACGGCTACCCCCAGAGCCTCCCTTATACATACGGGCCAGGGATGGGGTCCCGAAGCTCAGGCTACAGCCAGGCAGTGTCTTGGGCTCTGTGCCAGCCTGGTTATGAACATATAAACTCATCTTGCCAGGTGCGGTGGCTCACGCCTGTAATCCCAGTACTTTGGGAGGCCGAGAGAGGCAGATCACTTGAGGTTGGGAGTTCAAGATCAGCCCAGCCAACATGGTGAAACCCTGTCTCTACTAAAAATACAAAAGTTAGCCGGGCCTGGTGGTGCACGCCTGTAGTCCCAGCTGCTCGGGAGGCTGAGGCAGGAGAATCACTTGAACCTGGGAGGCGGAGGTTGAAGAGAGCCGAGATCATGCCACTGTATTCCAGCCTGGGTGTCAGAGTGAGAATCCGTCTCAAAAAAAATGTAAATTTAAATTTAAAAATTAGAAAAAAGAAAAAGAAAAAGCCTCCTGCCTCCAAGTGGGCAGGGCTTGAATCAGGGCCCAGAGGCCGAGCGGTTAAGGCGAGGGCCCTGGCATCTAAGCCTGCACCACCGCTTCCTGGTGATGACACCTTGGAACACTGCTTGTCTTTATACTGCCTCCTTAAAGGAGCCTGCATTTCCTTTCTTGTGAAACGGGGATAATCAGATAGATGGTCTCTGGGGTTTGCAGATTGGATGCACTAACACATTCTGTGCACTATTTTCATTTGCAACTCACCAAGCAGTGCATAATAAGAGAAGGGGAAGAGCCCTCACCACAGGGCATGCGGAAGGGTGTGGGTGGCCTTGTAGGACGGGCAGGACTTAGACCTGCAGGGCAAGGATTGAACCATCTTAAGTGAAGACTTGACAGTGAGAAAAAGCCAGGTCTGCATTGGGAGATGTGGTTGGGTAGGGGGGCCTGGGAGTTGGATATGCAGAGCTGGGTGGGGTGGGTGGGTGTCACACACGTGATGTTAACACTGGCAACATTGGGAACATCGTCTTTCCTTCAGGACCACACACATCTTGAGTCTCATACTGTCCCTTGAATTAGGATATTCCCATCTCCTATCACTGCATGCCCTGTAACAATTTTCATTCGTTTTTCTTTTTGCCAATAATACCTGTGCATTAAAGAAAATTTAGAAGATATAGACCTGTGAAAAGAACAAAATAAAAGTTGCCATAATCCCAATTCCCCCCAAATAACCGTCACTTACATTTCAGTACATACTCCTCTGGTCTTTTGTTGTACATATACACGTATATTTAAAATCCTTTTCTTGTGAACTTTATGTTGGTGGGGGCGGGGGTGGTGTATAATTGCAAGAGTTTCAACAGCTGCAGATAGAGTTTTTCAAGCCCTCCCTAGCTGTTTACCTCCCAGGGCATGTACAGGTGAGTCTGGGCCTCCGATTCCCTCCCCGTCACCAGGTATATGGCGTTTGTGTTCTCAGCTACAAACTGACCTAGACAGGAATTTTGGGAACCCATGCCTTTGTAGACTGGCAGTGGCTGCCTCGGTCCTCCTTTGGAGCCATTGACATGGGTCTACAGAGACAGAAGGCACCTCCCCAGCACTGTCTGCCTGCCCCACCTCCCAAAGAGCCAGGTACTTCCAACAAAGGCCAGCATCGGTGCCAGCACATGCCAGTTTATTCAGTGACTCAGCGCCAAATACCAGGACCCAACCACTCACCAGCATGTCACTTCCTGAACACCTGCCTTGAAATCTTGAATGATGACTCACTCACTCCTTTACACACATGACTAAGATATGGCTCCCGGGTTCTCACCTCTGTCCCCAGTGGGTGCTTTGTTCCTTGAGATCTTTCTCTCCAACCCTGACTTGGTGGCTTCCACAGTGACTCGTCCTGGTTTCCCTTTTCGGTGTCATTTCCCTTTGAGGGCACAGGCCCTCAAACCACTTTCATTGACTTCCAGGTCTCAGAGAGCAGCATTGCCTACGAGAAACGCAAAGCGAAGGAGGCCATGGAGAAGGAAAAGAAAAAGGTGCAAGACCTGGAGAATCGCTTAACCAAGCAGAAAGAGGTATGAGCCGCAAGGAGGGAGAGACAAGAGGGGCCCTGCACGGCGAAGGGCAGTGCGCCAGAGCCAGGCTCTGGGTTCAGATCCTACCTCTCCCCATGGCTGGCTGTGGAACTTCAGGCAAGAACCCTAACATCTCTGTGCCTTAGTTTCCCCACTTATGAAATACACCTAATACATACAGATCAATCTCCTTGAGTTGTTGTGAGACATGACTGCTGTTATACCCACAGAACACATGGAGAGGCACTCAGCATGCCACATACATGTGTCAGCTGCCCATGTTAGCATGGCAAACTCATGACTGGGAAGTGGAGGGACAGGATCCAAAGCCCGGACTGTCTGACTCCCCAACCCTAAATCTTCACCCCTCCCTCTCTACTGCACTTCAGCTTTGGGCTCAGCTGCCTAGCTTAAGAGAGGAGATGTTGGCCGGGCGCAGGGGCTCACACATGTAATCCCAGCATTTTGGTAGGCCGAAGCAGGCAGATCACCTGAGGTCAAGAGTTCGAGACCAGCCTGGCCAACATGGTAAAACCCCATCTCTACTAAAAATGCAAAAATTAGCTGGTTGTGGTAGCATGCACCTGTAATCCCAGCTACTGAGGAGGCTGAGGCAGGAGAATCGCTCGAACCCCGGAGGTGGAGGTTGCAGTGAGCTGAGATTGCGCCATTGCACTCCAGCCTGGGTGACAGAGCAAGACTCCCTCTCAAAAAAAAAAAAAAAGAGAGGAGATGTAAGGGTATGGACACCTAGGTTTCTGATCAGGCCGATATCAGTTTTCCAAGCAGAGCTTGTTGTCATAGTTATCATCACCTTCATAATCAAAATGCATTTACTGTTATCACTGAGAATTGTAAACATAGTAGGAATAGAAGTGGATTTCGCATCTGACCCTGTCTTGGGTACATAAGCAGTAGGGCATAATTCGCTTTTCCTGGGTCCCAGCAGTACAAAACACATACACACACAATTACCAATATGTCAAAGTCAAAGCCCAGTTGACAAACATGCAACCTGGCAATGATGGGTTAAATTTAAATGTAGGTGACTATGACTTCAAAGGATTTTCGGGATCAGCTAGGACTAAAAAGGTCTCTATTCACATCAACCTTGGATCATTTTCTTCAAAGAAAGATTTGCAAACATTAGCATGCATTTGGATCTCTGGGGAATTTATTTTTAAATGCCTGTTTCTTGGACCCCACCCCAAGAAGTTCTGACCCCCTGGGTGGAGGACAGACTCAGGAAGCTGCATGTTTCGTAAGCAGCCCAAGTGGCGCTGATGCACTTTAAACAAGGCTGCTCTAGGGAGGCTAGTCAGGAAGGCACATCTGCATTGCACGTCAGCCCTGGACACCAGTCTTCAAGGAGGGACCTGGAGTAACTGGCATGTGTCCAGAGAAGGCAGACGAGAGTTGGGTGAAGTGATGCAGGACTTGTCAGCCCAGGGCCGTCACGGTCACAGAGGACCCCTGCAGGGAGGCACATGCTGCAGGCCATGGGAGAGCCCGAGAAAGGCAGCCTCTTCCCAAGCAGCCGTGTCCCCCAAACGATGTACCATGGATCCTCCATGAAATACACTATGGGTAGGCGAAAAGGCGAGGTTAAAGTTTTAAAAGTAGGTAAGTCGGGACGTAAAAGGGATCCGGAATGAGACTAATGAAAAAAAAAAAAAAAGTGTATCATGAAATCAATGAATGAGTCACAATTTTTCCTCTAGCAGTTACAGCGCAAGGGAAATCCCAGCTGGTTGTACAATTTGCTAGACAAAAATGGACCAACTGCTCGTGGAAATATGACCATTCTTGGTACTAGACCAGAGAGAATCTCTCCTACAGGTCATTACATAGAGGATTCTGCAACAAGCAACCTTCTCAACAATATCCTTAGAACAGAAACATCAGAAGGTAGGGTCTTGGCCAGGCGCAGTGGCTCATGCCTGTAATCCCAGTACTTTGGGAGGCCAAGGTGGGTGGATCACCTGAGATCAGGAGTTCAAGCCCAGCCTGACCAACATGGTGAAACCCCATCTCTACTGAAAATACAAAAATTAGCCAGGCATGGTGGCGCATGCCCGTAATCCTAGCTACTGAGGCTGAGGCAGGAGAATCACTTGAACCCGGGAGGTTGCAATGAGCCAAGATCATGCCATTGCACTCCAGCCTGGGCAATAGAGTGAGACTCCTTCTCAAAAAAAAAAAAAAAAAAAAAAAAATGAGGTCTCATGGCAGCCCTCAAAGTAGACAGGTGACATTACCCTAGACAAGCAAGAACAGGACCCAGCCCAGGGATTCACCATTTACCAGGAAAATCCAAAGAAATACAAGTAGAGTCAGGTAGAGAGTTGTGTGTTTGCACATTATTTTATTTGTACACTCGAAGAGCAATCAAAGATTGATCTCATCTATATAGGCAAAATAGAAAAGGGAGAGAGGGAAAAGAAAGGAATTTCCAATGCATGGGACCAGTGGACTTTGTTCTCCTATGCTTGGGACAAGCTGCTGAGCAGCTGGCAGGGAGCAAAGATGGCAGGCCACGTGATCTACTGATAAGCAGGGCAGCTTCACAGCTCTTCAAAGAAACAATTTCAGTTTGTTGTGGATTATTTGGGACACCTGGGGTGTGTCGCTGAGCTGTACATGACAAGCTACTCTATGGGATGCCTGCCAGTGTCTCCAGTGAGCACCTCCGTAGGCCAGGTCCGCATGAGGTCCTCCATGGAATATCCCAACAGTAACAGCAAGGTTAAGACCCTGAAAAAGAATCAGACGGAGTTAAGCGGAGGTACGCAGAGGATTCAGCAACTCCCAGGAGAGGCTTGCAGGAATAACATGATGAAAATGGTATAGGGATTTAATATTTTCAAAAAAAAGTGTTTTCTTTCCTGATTATAAAAAAAAAAAAAACAAGACACCTGTCATTCTAGAAAACTTGAAAAAAAAAAAAAAAACAGAGAAAATCACTCCAAAGAAAATAATAACTAACAGAGTCCACTGAGCACAGTTGCCACTGTCGACATTTTGATGTGATTCCTTCCAGACCGCCTTTGTGTTGAACCTCAGCATCGACATCGATAAATACCGATTTATGACCAAGTTAGTGATTTACACTGTGACACTGTGCACAGTGCTTTGGATGCTATTTTTGATATTTAACATACGATGTGTCAACCTTAAATAATGAGATTCTCTAAGCATAGAGTTTATTCGAGCTCAAAGCTTGAGGACAGCAACCCAAAAAACAGACTTCAAAAGAATGAGTCAGCATTCCAAAGCAGGGAGGTGAAAATTTCACTTTGATAGACAGTTAACAGGATCGCACCGTCTTCCACACAAGGTCAGCACATGCGGTTATAGCCCTTTGGTTGGTCACAGCTTGCTACATTCCTGGGAAAATTGCTTTAATATTCCAGGATGAGGGGTGATTATCTGAAGGAGTCTTATCTCTGGCGCTGCCAGGGCTTTCCCACTCATTTACAGAAAAGAACAGAAGTTGCAGGTGCGTGCTACGTGACCCAGGCCCCACAGCCACATTCCTCTCGAGTCTCAAAATAATGTAAGGTTTCAACCGCTTTAAGTTTGAATGATTTTGGCCATTCACAGTGACTCACGCCTGTAATCCCAGCACTTTGGGAGGTCAAGGTGGGAAGATCACCTGAGGTCAGGAGTTCAAGACCAGCCTGGCCAACATGGCAAAACCCCATCTCTGCTAAAAATACAAAAATTAGCCAGGCGTGGTGGTGGGTGCCTGTAATCCTGGCTATTTGGGATGTTGAGGCAGAAGAATCACTTGAACCCGGGTGGCGGAGGTTGCAGTGAGCCAAGATCGCCACTGCACTCCAGCCTGGGCAACAGAGCGAGACTCCGTCTCAGGAAAAAAAAAAAAAAAGTTTGAATGATTTCATTTTGCATAGAATGTCTCAGTGTCATCAAACAATCTCTGTGACCCAGGTTTGCACTGTGCTGGATGGATCCCAACTTCTTTTCTTCTCCCCTGGGTTGGTTTCTCACTCTTCACTAGTGCAGCAGATGCCCAGCTAACCCGCCCTGTGCATCAGTCTTTACGTCCTTAGGAAAAACTCCCTAAAGTGGAGTTGCTGAGTCACAGGACTTGCACATTTTCAGGCTCGTAATACACATTCCTGAATGAGTGTCTAGAAAAGTCACAGCAGTTTGCACCTCCACCAACAGAGTTTAAGAATGCCTAGTACTTCGAATATATTTTAAATTGGATTAAATAATGTTCATAAGATGCCCAGCACAGTGCCACTCAAGAAGCCCACACTTCACATTTATTGCAGGAGGGACTCAAAGAGAATAGAATGTTGACTATGAAAGATCGAAAGAATCTTTCATGCGGTGGTGGGTGCGGTGGCTCACGCCTGTAATCCTAGCACTTTGGGAGGCTGAGGCAGGTGGATCATGAGGTCAAGAGATCGAGACCAGCCTGGCCAATATGGTGAAACCCCGTCTCTACTGAAAATACAAAAATTAGCTGGGTGTGGTGGCATGCGCCTGTAGTCCCAGCTACTTGGGAGGCTGAAGCAGGTGAATTGCTTGAACCCGGGAGGCGGAGGTTGCAGTGAGCTGAGATAGTACCATTGCACTCCAGCCCAGGTGACAATGTGAGACTCCATCTCAAAAAAAAAAAAGAATGGGTTCCAGGATAAGGGATAAGAGATGCCCAGGACAGGGCCGCCGGAGCCCTGGAGGAAAGGGGGGTGTCCTGGAAGCAGGTGTTGCAGTGAAGGAGAGAAGGGACTCAGCACATTCATCTTGGAGAACAGATTTAGAGACAGACATGACAGCCTTCCTCAAATATTTAAAGGGCTGTCTCATAAAAGAGAAATAAAACGTTCTCAACGAGCTCCAGGTGACAGAACTGAGCTCAGAGACCAGAAATCACAAGGAGACAGATCTCCGCTGAATGTGAAGACGAGTTCTATAATAATTGGAACCTTCCAGAGAAGGCATAGACTTTGTACTTTAAAAGAATCGACAGAATAATTAGAGAATAGACTTTGCCCCCTCCCTGAAGGTTGGGGAGAAGGGGACTGGGTAAATACGTATTCCTGAATGTCTGTTATTTTGCTATTTGGTTTTTTTTTTTTTTTTTTGTCTAGGAATTAGAATTAAAAGAGCAAAAAGAGGATGTTTTAAGTAATAAATTAAATGACGCACTAGCCATGGTTGAAGAGACTCAGAAAACAAAGGCAACTGAAAGTCTAAAAGCAGAGAGCCTCGCCTTGAAATTAAATGAAACATTAGCTGAACTGGAAACTACCAAGACAAAAATGGTAAGTCGGTGCCTTCCAGGAACGGGAGAATTTTTCTCCCAATAGAAGATTACAGTGCGTGAGAATGTGTGGCTTAGACCAGGGCTTCTTGGCCTCAGCACTGCTGATGTTCTGGGTCAAGTAGCACTTTCCTGTGAGGGGCTGTCCTGAGCATCTTAGGATATTTAGCACTACCCCTGTTCTCTACCCACCGGATGCCAGGAGCCCTCTCCCCACAGTCGTGATCACCAAAAATGTCTTCAGACATTGCCAAGTGTCCCTTAATGGCCCCCTAATGAGAAGCGTTGGTTTAGAATGAAAGGTACACAGAGCTAGGATGCCCCGTCTGCAGGGTATTCTGAGATGTTGTAATGCAGGTTCCTCACAGGATCAGAATGCCTAGAGAGCCTCGGGACCGAGTGATGAGTGATGATTCCACAGGCTTTAAGACAATGCATTAAAGCGTAGGCTCGGTATTCGAGGCCCTCCAAAATCAGGGCTCCATGTGCATTCACTCTGTCATCCACACGCTCAACCGACAGGTTTCTGAGCCAGGAAGTCATGAAGGTGAATCTCCCAAAAGAGAACGAAGTAAATTTCACGAGGGTGTGGCGTTGGAGAGAACAGGTCTGGGTGTGGCAAGTGGTGGACCAGAATCATAAGGACCTGACCTTGGCGGGAGCTGGGGGAGGTGTGGGAGGGAGGGAGTCGCAGGAGAGAGTTATGATGGCAGGACTTGATAACTGCTGGTAGGACGTGAGCACCAAGGAGAGCACAGTGCCAAAGGAGACTGCACGCTTCAGGCCAGGGTGCTTGGGGACCTGATCGCGTAAGGACGACATAGGGATAGGAGTATGGAGGTCTGGGGTCATGGTGGGGGTGTTCTCTTGGAGCAACCCTCTTTTGGAGAAGAGGAGACAAGAGGAGGAAGGCGAGGATAGGGCATCAAAGTTCAAAAGCCCCCAGCTTTGGGTACACAATAGTTTTGGGAGAGAAAGCAAGACAAGAGCTTAATCTGGAAGGCAGCCTCCTAGGCAGGGTCCTTGGAAGAGCAGGCATGTGTGAGTGTGTCGGGCAAAGAATGTACCTGTCATGGGGAGATCAGAGGCCGAGGCCCAGCACGTCACCTGGGAATAGGGAGCAGGACAGGGTGAGTTTGGAGTAGCAGGCGGGCATTGAGGAGGAGGTGCTGGGATGCAAACGCCAAGGGGAGCCTCAGGAGGGAGTGTTTGGATGTGGGAAAGCAGCAGATTTGCCATTTGGGGGTCATTAATTTTT
This sequence comes from Macaca thibetana thibetana, assembly GCF_024542745.1. Lineage (NCBI taxonomy): Eukaryota > Metazoa > Chordata > Mammalia > Primates > Cercopithecidae > Macaca > Macaca thibetana. The sequence goes on from NC_065578.1 coordinate 14,086,453, forward strand.
TGTTTTTAAGAAATGCAAATTCTGGCTGGGCACAGTGGCTCGCACCTATAATTTCAGCACTTTCGGGGTCAAGGTGGGTGGATCACCTGAGGTCAGGAGTTTGAGACCAGCCTGGCCAAATGGTGAAACCTCGTCTCCACTAAAAAAAACATGAAAATTAGCTGAGTGTGGTGGTGCACTCCTGTAGTCCCAGCTACTTGGGAGGCTGAGGCAGGAGAATACCCTGAACCCAGGAGGCAGAGGATGCAGTAAGCCAAGATCATGCTACTGCACTGTAACCTGGGTAACAGAGCAAGACTCTGTCTCGAAAGAGAGAGAAAGAGAAAGAAGAAAGAGAGAGAGAGATAAAAGAAAGAAAGAAAAAGAAGGAAGGAAGGAAGGAGAGAGAGAGAGAAAAAAAGGAAAGAAAGGAGAAAGAAAGAAAGGCAAATTCATTTGCTTTTTCTTATGAAATTGTTCATTCATTAATTCCACAAATATCTATCAAACATCAAATGCTGTGGGCATAGCAGTAAGTAAAAACAGACACATTTCTGCTGTTACGAATTTTACATTCTAGAGGGCATGAGAAACAGACGATTAAAGGCTTCAGGGACAATGAAACAGACGCTGGAATAGGAAGTGTCTGGGGTTGCTCCTGATAGGTGGTCAGGGAGGGCCTCTCGGAGGAGGTGACGCTGGAGCTGAGCCCTGAGAGTCAAGAAGGAGTTGGCCATGAAAGGAGCTGTGGAAGAAGTGTACAGGGCAGAAGGAACAGCACGTGCTAAGGCCCTGGGGTGGGGCCCAGTTTAGCACCTGTGTGTACCCAGGGTGTATATTATGGTTGCTGTCATACCCAGCTCCCAAGACCACACTGAGTGACACTCTGTTCCCAGATCTTGATGGAAGAGCGGCTAATCCTGCAGCAGAAGACGGTAAAGGCCGTCCAGGATGAGCAGGAATCACAGAGACATGGATTTGAAGAAGAGATCATGGAATATAAGGAGCAAATCAAACAGCACTCCCAGACGATTGTGAGCCTCGAAGAGAAACTCCAGAAAGTCAGTCAACACCATAAAAAAATAGAAGGCGAGATTGCAACATTGAAGGACAACGACCCGGGTAAGTCCGAAGGGGGACCAAGGAAATCTTAGTGTTCGGGGTAGGTTCTGATTGTCCGCTGGGTCCCAACAGGCTGATGGTTAAGAAAAAGGCCGTGCCTTATTCAAAAGCTCGTTCATTCTCTGAGGCCCCCTTTTGTTCTTGTTACACAACGATGTCAGAAGCCCTCCGAGGCCCAGGTTCAGCAGAAGTCATGGCAATGAGTTGGGACATCCTTTGTGCCGACCCAGTGAGCCGGCGAGACACACAGGCCACCAGGGCTGTCAGAGCTGTCAGGGCAGCACGAAGTGGAATCATCTTTTCCACATGAAAACATCTCGTGTGGGGGCCTTTCAAAGGCTTCTCTCTGCCATCGGCCTTTTGCATCTTCACTAATGCACTCATTACCAGCCAGGATTTGTCCCTTAAAAAATAAACCCAAAAGAAGCTGAAAAAAGAACTCAGACTTGTAAGCACTTATTTGCCCCAAACGGCCAAGGTAAGGTATTATTGTAAAGTTGTTAAGCTCTTGGAGAAAGTTGTGGAAGTAGAGGACTCAGGCCAGGGTATCCCAGCCTCAGCCCTGTTGACATTTGGGGCAGGATCATTTTTTCATGGATGGGACTGAACTGGGCACTACTGGGTGTTAGCAGCCTCCCTGTCCTCCACCCACCAGCTGCCAGTGGCACCCCTACCCCAGCTGTGACAACCAAAAATGTCTCCAGACATTGCCCAATGTCCCCTAGAGGCAAACTCACTCCTGGTTAGGAAACACGGCTCTAGTTCCCAGCAAGTCGGCAAGCCGTCAGGACTTCCCTCATTCATTCACTCATTCAGCTCTCTCGGTGGAGCTTCTATTACGTTCCGATCTCATGTAGGCACTCAGGATCCAGTGATGGACAAGCCAGTTTTTGTCCCCATGGTAACAAAATTATTGCCCTGACAGGTGATCCAGGATGAATAGGGCACCATGACAAGGACGAAGAGTGGGATTCAGTTTCCCAACCCAGAGTCCAGGTCAGAGGAAGCGTGTTTGAGGTTGAGCTGGGGGCTGGGTTCAGTGGCTCATGCCTGTAATCCCAGCACTTTGAGAGGCCAAGGCTGGCAGATCACGAGGCCAAGAGATTGAGACCATCCTGGCCAACATGGTGAAACCCCGTCTCTACTACAAATACAAAAATTAACCAGGCGTGGTGGCGTGCGCCTGTAGTCCAGCTACTCAGGCTGCTGTGACAGGAGAATCGCTTGAACCTGGGAGGCAGAGGTTGCAGTGAGCTGAGATTGCACCACTGCACTCCAGCCTAGCAACAAAGCGAGACTGTCTCAAAAACAAAAAAAGAGATCAAGCTGGGACCTGAAGGGTGATGTCCAGGTCAGAGCGAGGTGTTTGAGATTGAGCTGGGACCTAAAGGGTGACTGCATCTTTGTCACCCCCGTACTTAGACCAGTGTGCACTCCACACATGTTTGTTGAAGGAATAAACAAGTGAGTGAACACGTGAGTGAGTAGTGAGACAGGACGCCAGAGGCGGTGCACTGAGGTGTAAATGGGAGGTGAGGAGAGGAAGGTGCTAAACACAGATTCTTCTTCCAAGAGAGACAGGCAGGCGGTGGGACCAGGGGCTGAGGCTGCACTGCTCACCAGCTTAGCCAAGTGGGTCGCCGGCAGCTTCCATCACTCCGGTGCCCCTTTCCCTGTCTATAAGTGGACTTGATGGCCCCTGCCTTCTAGAGTAACTGGGACAATCTCATGGCCACGCACTTTGGGAGAGCCCCCAGCCTGTGACACAGCACACATGTGGGTCTCACAAGGTGGAGAGGGCTGCAGGTGGAGGCAGGGTTTGTAAGTTGTGAAAGACAGGTGTGCTTGTAAGCAAAGGGGAAGGACAGCCTCCTCTCACAACGATCACATGTCTCTCTGATACAGCCCAAAAGGAGGAAAGGCCGCAAGACCCTCTGGTGGCTCCCACGATGGACAGCAGTGCCAAAGACATGGCGTACGAACACCTGATGTGAGTACCCGCAGGCGCGTGAGCGCCAGGCATTCTCACCGGCACCACCTGGGTGGGGGCAAACAGGCAACCAGCCCCTACCTGGGCCACACTGTCAGAAGCCATACAAAGAGCTGGGCCTGCTGCCTTTCCAGTGCTGCTTCCACTTCCCCGTTCCTTCAAGGCAGGGCAATGTCGTGGAAAGATTTAGATGGATCTACATTCAGATCCCTCAGCCTGTTTTCTGCTGTTTATAACAGAATACCCAAAACTGGGTGATTTATAAAGAAAAGAGATTCATTTCTTACAGTTTTGGAGCCTGAGAAGTCCCAGGTTGAGGGGCTGCATCTGGTGAGGGCCTTCTTGCTGTTGGGGACTCTCTGCAGAGTCTGGGAGTGGTGCAGGGTATCACATGTCCAGGGGCTGAGTGTGCTAACTCAGGTCTCCCTGCCTTTTTTTATAAATCCACAGTCTCACTGCCATGATAATCCATTAATCCACTAACCCAGTAGCCCACAAATCCATTAATCCATAATTGTACTTTTGTGACCAATCACTTTATAAAGGCCCCACCTCTCAATACTGCCACCTTGGGGGTTAAGTTTCAACTTGAGATTTGGAGGAGATGAACATTCAAAACATAGCAGATTCCAATTTGACACTTTCCAGCTGTGTGACCCTGGGCAAGTCACGCCACCTCACTGAGCCTTAGCTTCCACGTCTGTGAAATAAGGCTGTACATGCCTAGTGCTTGGGAAATCTAGCTAATACTGCTATTAGCTATTTTTCCCGAGGATCAGCTAGAGGCAAGCCCATTCATAGGTGTTATTAAGCAGACAGAGATTTCAAACAGTGGAGACCACTTGGTGGGGCGGGGCCCTGCAAAGGTGAGAAGTTAAGGAGTTGGCTAAATGACCTCAAATAAATGATTTCAACCTTCCTGACTCTGAGAGCCAGTGAGTCTATAAAGAAGTCTATCCTCGAAGAACTGATAGTTTTCAGAGAAACAAACGTATGAATGGGAAAGATCCAGAAAACAGCACATAAAGAAGGAGGTGCCGATGGGATGCAGCGTAGGGATTCAGAAGCTCCCCCAAGAGGACAACCACCTGCCCGATCCTTGCACCAAATCCTAGTGACTGAAGTCTAATGTCACAGGGATTTTACCCCAAAAGGACAAGGATACCCAGCCTCCGCATTGTGAAAAGTTCCTGACTCCTCCTCCTGTTTAAACTCTAGAAACAGTGGTGCCCGTGACTTGGAGAAGAGTCAGCACCTCCCGGCCCTGCTCTGGTCCACTTCCTTGGCGTGTGAACATGCTTGAGTTCTGAGGTTTTATCCTCGAGTTGGAAGATTTGTGGTTGCAGCCAAGAACACGCTCACGTGGACACACACAGATGCATGCACACACAGAATATACTATATATATGTAGTTATGTTCATTCTAATGATCACCAGTCTTTTTTTTTATTTGACATGCAACCTGCCAGTGTTTTACTTTAATTCATAATAAACGCAGTACCTTCTAAAGTCTGTATAAGGCTGGGTGCAGTGGTTCATGCCTGTAATCCCAGCACTTTGGAAGGCTGAGGTGGGTGGATCACCTGAAGTCAGGAGTTTGAGACCAGCCTGGCCAACATGGTGAAACCCCGTCTCTACTAAAAATACAAAAATGAGCCAGGCATGATGGCAGACACCTGTAGTCTCAGCTACTTGGGAGACTGAGGCAGGAGAATCGCTTGAACCCAGGAGATGAAGGTTGCAGTGAGCTGAGATCACGCCACTGCACTCCAGCCTGGGCAACAGAGCAAGACTCCGTCTCAAAAAAATAAAAATAAATAAAAAATAAAGTCTTTATAAGAAGAGCCTGGATTTCAAAAGCCTGTGAACTCAAATGAAGTGGCATTAATACCTGCCCAAAGGCTAAGGCTCCCAACCCCCTTCCAAAAGGGCAAGACCTACTCCTTGCAACACACACAAGACCTGTCTCCGCTAGGCTGCAGTTTCTCAACTTGCTGAGGCATGCACCCTGTGTTCTTCCTGTCAAATCCCCACCCAAGGCGCCTCCCCTGCTGTTCCTGCTGGGCACCCTTCACCCCTCCACTGGGCGCAGCCACCCTCCCATCAGCCATCCTGAGTCTCAGGGTGCCAACGGTGTGCTGCCCTCCAGGGGTGTGGGAGGGGGAGCTGTCCTGTCACCATCACTGTCCCCCTGTTGCCTGGGCGCCGAGGCCACACTTCTACCAGCTCCCCCAAGAACACCATTCATTCACATCTGGCCCCGCCTCCCTCCACCAGGAATTCAAAGGAGCTGCTGAGAGAACAGAGCCACATTGTCTTCCTCTCTTTTTTCTTCCCTGTCCCCAAAGAATCCCTGAACCTCCCCCAAATAGTTTTCCCCTCTCCCTCCACCATCAGAAGTCCACAGGCACATCAAGTCATGATGCTGGGTAGTGGGTATCAGTCTCATGCAAGGCATGTTCGAGCCTCAGACTCAACTCAGCCAGATCTTGTGTTCTGTCTCAGTGGATTTTCTTTTTTCTTTATTTCTTTTTTTTTCTTAGAGACGGGGTCTTGCTCTGCCACCCAGGCTGGAGTGCAGCCTTCAACTCCTATGCTCAAGCAACCTTCCCACCTCCGCCTCCCGAGTAGCTGGGACAACAGCCACACACCACTATGCCTGGCTAATTTTTTTTTAATTTATTTTTGTAGAGATGGGGTTCTGATTTCTCTTGCACAGGCTGGTCCCGAACTCCTGGGCTCCAGTGATCTTCCAGCCTTGGCCTCCCAAAGTGCTGGGATTACAGGCATGTACCCAGTGCCTGGCCTCCATCTATTTTCTTAAACGAAGGTGCAACAAAAAAGTCATTTTTGTTTTAGAGTTTTTGAAGACTGTCCTCATCCTTTGCTGGGACTGGCATCGCATGGACCATGATTGAGAATCTGTTTGCATTTGTACTTGGCCCCTTCCTGACACTCAGGAGACAATGTGGAGTTTGAGTTGAACTGACTTCACCTGTTTTTGTGAATTTCAGAGATGACTTATTGGCTGCTCAGAAGGAAATCCTGTCTCAGCAGGAGGTCATTATGAAGTTGAGGAAAGACCTTACAGAGGCCCACAGCAGAATGTCGGATTTGAGAGGTTTGAACAATTTCCGGTGTCTCTTGACCTCCTGACCCGCTCGAGAAAGGAAGGAGATGAGGCTTAAGAGTTGGCCGGGCGTAGTGGCTCACGCCTGTAATCCCAGCCCTTTGGGAGGCCAAGGCAATTGGATCACAAGGTCAGGAGTTCAAGACCAGCCTGGCCAAGATGGTGAAAACCCATCTCTACTAAAAATACAAAAATTAGCCAGGTGTGGTGGTGGGCGCCTGTGATCCCAGCCACTCAGGAGGCTGAGGCAGAGGATTGCTTGAATCCGGGAGGCGGAGTTTGCAGTGAGCCCAGATCACACCACTGCACTCCAGCCTGAGCAACAGAGTGAGACTCTGTCCCAAAAAAAAAAAGAGTTGGAAACCTTGGCATAAACAACCCTGCTTCCCTGTGTTGTCCCAGCATCTGTAACTCAGGGTCAGCAAAAGTCGTATCCTGGATATGTCCCTGATTCCCACCCCCCACTGAGTCCCTGACTCAATGCCAAGGGGCACAGGGCACATTCTCCACAGGACTTTGGACCTCTGCACTGAAATGCAACTTTCTTCTTCAGGGAGAATTTTCCTTTAGCACAGATTTGCTTCCGGAAGCAAAGGCCTGAGGGCAATCCTGGGGTCTTCCTGCGGCAGGCCAGTTTGCACAAGCCCCAGCACTCACTAGCTTTGGGACCTAGGACAAGGGGGCTCTCCAGGCCTTCTCTTCCTCAGATGCCAAGTAGGGACAACACGCCTTCTTCCTAGGGTTAACATGGGCATCAGTGGCCCCTAGAGTAGGGGCAAAATAACTGAGTTCTGTGCTGTTCCAGACAGACACAAACAATGCTGCCTTCATATTCCTGCTTTGTTCCTCCTTATCTCTGTGCTTTTACTTCTGCCTCCCTCCTTCTTGCATCTGATAGCAGCCTCTCTTTCCCATGTCTACTCTCCCTGAGCTGAAGGGCATGGATAGACAGGCAGGAGCTGGGAGATGGAACTAAGCCTGGGGAAGTGGAGGAAGGGAAAAGAATGCTCCTATCTTGTCTCCATCCCAAACCCTACAGGGTATTCGCTCCCTGTAGCTGTTCCTGTTAATACCCCAAGACATTTATGGCTGAGGTTTTTTGTAATAATGAAACCCCGTCTCTACTAAAAAATACAAAAAACTAGCCGGGCGAGGTGGCGGGCGCCTTAGTTACTCGGGAGGCTGTGGCGTAAACCCGGGAGGCGGAGCTTGCAGTGAGCCGAGATCGCGCCACTGCACTCCAGCCTGGGTGAAGAGCCAGACTCCGTCTCAAAAAAAAAAAAAAAAAAAAAAAAAAAAAAAAAAAAAAAAAAAAAAGAAGGGTGTGGGGTACAGGCTACAATGCCCAGTTCTCTGGAGATGTCGGGCCCAATTCTATATCTGCTCACTCTTAGTTGCATGACCTCAGGTAAGTCCCTTACCTCTTTGAGCCTCAGTTTCTGCATCTGTGAAGTGAGGATGCTAATAATAGCTACTTTATGCCTGTAGTCCCAGCACTTTGGGAGACCGAGGCGGGTGAATCACCTGAGGTCAGGAGTTTGAGACCAGCCTGGCCAACATGGTGAAACCCTGTCTCTACGTAAATACACAAAAAAGTAGCCAGGCGTGGTGGCGCATGCCTGAAATTCCACCTACTCAGGAGGCTGAGGCAGGAGAATCACTTGAACCCAGGAGGCAGAGACCCCCTTACCGGCCCTCCTGTCACTCCCAGGGGAGCTAAACGAGAAGCAGAAGATGGAACTGGAACGGAACGTGGCGCTGGTCCAGCAGCAAAGCAAGGAGCTGAGTGTGCTCAAGGAGAAGATGGCCCAGATGAGCAGTCTGGCGGAAAAGAAAGACCGGGAGCTGAAGGCCCTCAAGGAGGCACTCAGGTTGGGTGGGCGGGGGAGGGGGGATAGTTCACCTGGCATAGGGAGCCCCTGAGTCTTGCATAGAGAGAGGGCTCAGTACATGCTGCTTGAGGAGTTGAATCAATGAATGTGTTTCATGGTTTTGCTTATTCTGTGCTTCTCAAACTTCCTTGTCCAATATTCCAGATGACAGGTCTCTGCTTAAATGCCACTTCCTCCAGGAAGCCCTCCCTCACTCACCCTTACCAAACATAGCCAAGGGATCCTGCCATGCTTGGTCTCCCTCAGCCCCTGCACTCTGTCTAACCTACCACTTAGCACACAGCAAGGCTACCTTTGCCTGTTTTGTTGTTGTTTGTTTTTTTGAGATGGAGTCTCACTCGCTCTCTTGCCCAGGCTGGAGTGCAGTGGAGAAATCTTGTCTCACTGCAACCTCAGCCTCCCAGGTTCAAGCCATTCTTGTGCCTCAGCCTCTGGAGTAGCTGAGACTACAGGCATGAGCCACCACACCTGGCTAATTTTTTGTATTGTTGGTAGAGATGGAGTTTCACCATGTTGGCCAGGCTGGTCTTGAACTCCTGACCTCAAGCAATCCACCCACCTCGGCCTCCCAAAGTGCTGGGATTACAGGCGTGAGCCACCGCGCCCGGCCCCATTGCCTGTTTATTGTCTGCCCTTCCCACGAGGACAGGGTCTGTGTAGACCTTGCCCACTATTGATTTCCCAGCCCAGCACATAAGGGAACTTAATATTTATTTAACAAATGAATAAACTGGAGGTGTCAGCTTAAAATACATACAAAATATTGTCATCGTCCCCTGGGTTCATCTTTAAAAACATCCGTGAGTTGCATTTTTACCCGCAGCTTATCCATATTTTAGAATGAGTCATGTTTTCATAAAAAAGAGTTTGACTGAAATTGATGTTTTGTGGATATCTGGTAGCTTTGTGTGCCTCGTGGCCAAAGCAGATTCACGTAGTGGCTAAAGGAGCAGACTCCACACCTGGCTGCCTGGTTTCAAAGCCAGACCCTAGACCGGGCCCGGTGGCTCACGCCTGTAATCTCAGCACTTTTGGAGGCTAAGGCGGGCGAATCACCCGAGGTCAGGAGTTTGAGACTAGCCTGGCCAACATATAGTGAAACCCTGTCTCTACTAAAAATACAAAATTAGCCGGGCGTGGTGGTGCATGCCTGTCCCAGCTATTTGGGAGGCTGAGGCAGAAGAATTGCTTGAACCTGGGAGGCAGAGGTTGCAGTGAGTGGAGATCGCACCATTGCACTCCAGCCTGGGTGGGAGAACAAGAACAAAACTCCATCAAAAAAAAAAAAAAAAAAAAAATAGCCAGACCATCCATTTACAAGCAAGGTGACTACAGGCAGATTGCTGTGTGTCTGTTTACTTGTCTGTAAAATGGGACAAGCAGAGGACCTAACTTGTGGGATTGTTATGAGAGAGAGAAGGGTTAGACACACATAAAGTGTTAGAAACAGCAGACATGCAGCAAATGTCCCTGTAAAACCACAGCAGGTGTCCTCAGCCCCAGTATAGGAACCAAGGGCAGGTGCTCCCTGCCCTGGTCACTCTCTCGTAAGTCCCCTGAAACTGAATTCTCTAGAAATCTGGGAGCAGGAAACTGAAGTCTCAAAAGAATTCTGTTTCCTGTAAAAATAGAGCTCCATTTCCTGGTCTTCCAATGACTGCAAAAGTCATTTGTGGTTCCTGGAACCTCGTGCTATCCTCCTCTTCTCTACCCCAGGGCTTCCCAGGAGAAACACAGACTCCAGCTGAACACAGAGAAGGAACAGAAGTCCCGGAAGAAGACCCAGACGTGTGACACCTCTGTGCAGATAGAACCCGTCCACACCGAGGCCTTCTCCAGCAGCCAAGAGGTGAGTGCCAGCAACTCCTGGGCACCCGGAAGGACGTGCTAAGACACGGCCCAGTGGTGGCTTTCTTTCCTTTTGAAGATATTTTCATTCTAAGTTCCGAAAGTATGACTTGCTTGTGTGAAACGTATAAAGTAAGTCGCAGAATCCTGCCTCTTCAGTCGCAGTCACCAGAGGTCACAGCTGTCCACAGTGTGATGTGCATGCCATGAGATCTTTCCCTCGTAGAGGCCTCCACGTTCTGACACGGTCAAGAAAGTGTAGTGGCTGAAGATCAGGCGTAGATTCACTGCACCTGCGTTTGAATCCCAGCTCCTCCACTTAGAAACTCTGTTGTGACCTTGGGGAGGTCACTGTGCACCAGTTCCCTGTTCTGACAGTAATGACCATCCCCACCTTATGGGTTGGCTGAGAAATACATTTTATGTATATACACATCTGAGCAAACACACACAAATCCATACACATATTTATTCATTCATTCCTTTATTCCGGGCAAGGTCTCACTCTGTCACCCAGGCTGCAGTGTAGGGATGCCATCACAACTTCACTGCAGCCTCAACTTCCCAAGGTTCAAATGATCCTCCTGCCTCAGCCTCCCTAGTAGCTGGGACTACAGACGCATGCCACCACACCTGACGAATTTTTGTATTTTTAGTACAGATGAGGTTTCACCACATTACCCAGGCTGGTCTTGGAATTCCCAGACTCAAGAGATCCACCTGCCTCAGCTTCCCAAAGTCCTGGGATTACAAGTGTGAACCACCACGCCTGGCCCATATAGATATTTGTTTAGTAGATAATTTTTTTACTAATGGTGTCAAACCACGTACATTCTGCAACATGGGTTTAGTTTTACATACCACTATTTAATGGGCATCTTTGCAAGTATATGAAGATCTGCCTCACCCTTTTAAATGGTTGTGTAGAATCCCATTGTTTCTTCTTTCCAACCAGTCCCCTCTTGATGGACACTTCCATTGCTTCTCCTCTTGTGCAATGCTGTAGTTAATGTACTTGTTCTTCCTGAATTGTGATTGTTGGAGCCAAACTGCCCTCCCAAAGAGCCACGTAGGGAGTGCTCTGTGGCTGTGTCTTGGTAGCTGTTCTATGCACCTGCCCAGAAGCATCTGATGGGAGTGTGTCTTTGAGTGAGAACAGCCTTCCTTGGGCCGTCCTAGAAGCAGGCACTCACACTCTGTCCCTACGGCTGGGGCTGTGATACTCCCCACGGTCCGCAGCATGCAATCATGAGACTCAGTGGTTCCTCAAGGCTCTGGTTTCCTGGAGCCTGGGGCTCTTCTTTCCCTGGGGCTTTTTGAGCCTAGAGAGCATGACGTTCCAGTAATGGGCTTTGGATTTTCACTGGGAAGCCAGGCCAAATGTGTCAGCTTGCTTTCCGGCTTTCTCAAAGATGCCTTTCCCCTGCCAGACAGCGTTGAGCCAGGGCCGCAAACAGCTTGAACGAAAGGGCTCGAGGTCCAGCCAGCTGTCCTTGGCATCGATTGCTGTCCAGAGCACTTTAACAGAAGTGTCTCCTGGTTGCTCAGGGTGACCAGGAAGGCGGGGGCTGCAGCAGGTCCACGTGGCCGTAAGCTCCGTGGGGCAGAGAGTATGTGGCACTCCTGTTGGAATCCCAGGCTCTTAGAGCAGAACCTGACCCATATTCATTCACTTGTTCAACAACTATTGAGCACCTGCGGTGTGCCAGGCCCTACGCCAGGGACAGGAGAAGATGTACCGGCTCCCGCCCACACCAAACGCCCTTGGACTCTGTGCACGTCTGTTGGACTGGATTGTTGAACTGGGATGCCCTTGATTTTTAGTTTATATTATATGGAGGGATTAGTGGAGGAGGATGGGGGAGGGAGACTGCAAGATAAAAGGGAAAATGTATTTGTTCCTTCTTGGAATGGTTTTCCTCCCTCGGGCTCCTTCCTGCTTTCTAAGCCAGAGTGGGTCAGAGGGCTTAAGAGTTGTATGAGAAAGAATTTCATCCTCTCCAAATAAATAAATTCCCAGAAGAGCCGCAAGGAGGGGTCATGTGACGTTCCTGGTACCCCTTCAGGCTAGCACAGGCTGTGAGGCAGCCTCAATGCGTGGCTACCCCTACACCCCCAAAATTCAGTATCTCCTGCCCCCCGCTATACACTGAGAGACAGAGAGAGAGGGAGAACATTCCAGGTCGTTTACTCTCAGGGCAAGCACGCATCCTCAAGAGGTGACCGAGGCCAGTGTAGAGCCAACCCCGCAAGGGAGCCAGCCATGCATCCTGTGAGCAGGGTGGAGCCAGGGTCCGAGGACAGGCGAGGCCCTACTAAGCGCGGCCAGGGTGGCCTGCGTCTCTCTCCCAGCTGCTGAGCCCTGGTCCCAGCTGGAAAGCCAGGACAAGCTCCTTACAGCTCCTGTTTCTGACAGGCTGCATATTTACTGAGTACCTACTGTGCTCAGACACAGTGCTGGGCCCTGGAAATAGCACAGTCTTCAAAGGAGATAAAGACTGCTCTCACGGAGCCTGTCATCTGGGAGGAGAGACACAGAAATAAACAAGCCAAGATCAAGTAAAATGTCCAGTGGGAAGAAGCGCTCTGAGAAACTGTACAGCAGGATTCGGAACAGATTGACCTGGGGGAGGGGGGTGGTCAGGTGGTCAGGGAGGCCTGTGCTGGAGGAGACCTGGAGCAGAGCCAGAAGGAAGGGAGGGAACGAGAGGTAGGGACATGGGGGTGGGGGTAGGGGGCCGTCCCAGGAGGGCCTCAGACAGCACTGTTGAGCCCCTTGTAGGAGGCCATGGGCCCTGTTCCCCTGGTGGCAGTGTGGCTAGCGCAGGGCCAGGGATGCGTCATACAGGCCTCTGATAAGCATTTGAACCATCAAAGGAGGAAGAACAAAGAGATGTCTCCTTTGCTCTCCTCTGCATTCTTTTCCTGGGAGCACTTATCACTCTCCGAAATTAGAGTATTTGTGCGCCTGTCTGCCTGTTATCTGTCTGCCCCATAGAAACGCACCCACAGCAGCAAGGGCTGGTCTGCCTGCTCCCTGATCTCGCCCCAGTGCCTAGAACAGTGTCTGGCATGCAGCCATTGCTACCATTCAATAGATAGATGGATAGGCAACTTTTAAAATAATTTTGGTTCACTTCATACTACATATATATTATCTTCTATATCTATAGCTATCTATATATGTATATGTATATGCATGAAGTGAACCAAAACTGTTACTTTAAAAAGTATTATAAAAGAGCCAGATTGTCAATTTTTTCTCTTTCTTGCCAGTTTGACTGAAGCCTTCCCTGGCAACTCTATCTGCAACTGAAACCTGTTCCCAGCACCCCACCCTGTTTACCCACTTAATTTTCTCTTTACCATTTATAACTTCTACCAGATACTTTCCCCTTGTCTGTCTGCCCACACGAGGATGCAGAATCTATGACAACAGGGATGTTGCTGGGTTTAGCCACTGTTGAATCCCCAGAGCCTAGAACAAGGCTTGGCACAATAAATCGATGTGAGATGAACGAATGACTTGCTTACCCTGGAGAAGCGTTGGTTAGCTCAGAGTTTATGAATGGACTTCGGGAGGTCTTGACCCTCTGGAAGTTGTATGCAAATATTTGTGTCGCTGCGAATTTTTCTGGAAGGAAAAACCCTGCATGCTTCCAAATCTTAAAAGGGTACATGACCCTTAAAAGATGAAAAAGACGGCTGGGTGCGGTGGCTCACACCTGTAATCCCAGCACTTTGGGAGGCCAAGGGAGGCGGATCACAAGGTCAGGAGTTTGAGACCAGCCTGGCCAATGTGGTGAAACCTTGTCTCTACTAAAAATACACAATAAAATTGGCTGGGCGTGGTGGCATGCACCTGTAATCCCAGCTACTCAGGGGGCTGAGGCAGGAGAATCGCTTGAACCCGGGAGGCAGAGGTTGCAGTGAGCTGAGATTGTGCCATTGCACTCCAGCCTAGGCGACAGAGCAACACATACACACATACCGTCAAAAAAAAAAAAAAACAGGTGAAAAAGACCTTTCTTTGTCTGTGCTCTTAGTAAACCCAACTCTAGGCTGGTTACAGTGGCTCATGCCTGTAATCCCAGCACCTTGGAAGGCTGAAGCAGGAGGATTGCTTGAGCTCAAGAGTTTGAGACCAGCATGGGCAACAAAGTGACATCCTGTCTCTACAAAAAAATACAGGAAAATTAGTCGGGCGTGGTGGCACACATCTGTGGTTCCAGCTACAGAACTGGAAGGATCACTTGAGCCCAGAAGTAGAGGCTACAGTGAGCCATGATCATGCCATTGCATTCCAGCCTGAGCAACAGAGCAAGACCCTATCTCCAAAAACCAAAACAAACAACATCAAAAACACACACACAAAAAAAAAACTGCAACTGTAACCTGAGCTGTTTAGGATGGTCCCTCTGGGTCTAGTGGCTACCATATTGGACGGTGCCGGTGCAGGTATAAAACATTCCCTTCACCACAGGGAGTTCTGTGGGACAGTGCTGTTGCAGAGGCTCCAAAGTCTCAGAGGAAGGTTTTCCTTTCTCCAGCCCAACCAAGAGCCAGTCTATCAAATCCCCCTAGCAAATATTAAATAATCATCCTTATCACCAGTTAAAAGAAAGCATCTTGCGTTCTCATCTGAAAATGCCCCTCCAGGAGTAGAATTTGCTGTGATTGTTCAGAAACAAGACCAGCGTGACAGCAAATGGAAATCCAGGCGTAGAACAGTATGAGAAGAAAAAATGAAACGTGGAGAGGGAACGTGGAGGGGCTCTTTTATGTATAGTGATGCTAAATAGGAAAGTTGGAGGTCTTCCCACGTGTGACCCGATATTTGAGATGGAAAATGTGAATTCTACCTCTGCGGAAGCCCGAATGCTCTTTTCCCAAAGGTGCTAAGCGACTGGGTTCCACTATACATGAATTGTTCATGTTTCTGTGAATGTAAGAGAAATCTTCCAATCCCTGATCAACTGCTGCCCACCCCATTCTGCCCACAGGAGCAATCCTTCAGCGATCTAGGGGTCAAGTGCAAAGGGTCCCGGCACGAGGAGGTCATTCAGCGTCAGAAAAAGGCCTTATCTGAACTTCGAGCGCGAATTAAAGAACTAGAGAAGGCGCACGCACCAGGTAAATCTCCTCCTTCCTAGTCAGAGCAGCGGACCCCAGGCTCACTCTGGGGACTGACCAGTTTACCAAGACTACCATGTTTTATCCGCATCATCCCAGAACTCAGAGGACACTGTAATACATAAAAAGTTGGGCAGGCCATGATCTCAGAGTCAAGTGCAGGCCTTGATATTAAATAACATTTCATGCACAACTCACTATTGTACTTTTTCTTTTCTTTTCGAGACAGAGTCTCGCTCTGCCACTCAGCCTGGAGTACAGTGGCGCAATCTTGGCTCACTGCAACCTCCACCTCCCAGGTTCTAGTGATTCTCCTGCCTCAGCCTCCCTAGTAGCTAAGACTACAGGGACTAGCCACCACACCCAGCCAATTTGTATATTTTTAGTAGAGACAAGGTTTCACCATGTTGGCCAGGCTGGTCTTGAACTCCTGACCTCGTGATCCACCTGCCTCAGCCTCCCAAAGTGCTGAGGTTATAGGCGTGAGCTACCACTCCTGGCCTAGTTTTTCTTATTTCATGGTGGCTGGGTGAGAACTTTGTCATGGATGAATACTGTCTAAGGATCTATGTTGGAGGACCACTTAGAGTACCCCCTTTAGAGGGGATAGAGCTCTCCTAAGACTTGGGGCCCACTGCAGGCTAGGGCACTGGACTAGGACCTGGAAGCCTGGGTTCAGGTTCTATCCTGGTTCTGTGGCTGAAGGACCTTAGCAAGTCCACCGTCAATGGCCTCAGCACTGATACCTGTGCGGCTGCAGCCTCCTATGAGCCGGGTGACCTTGGCCAGGTCATTTAATCTCTCTAGGCCTGTGTCCTCATCTGCCACGGGAGATCGTAAGGATTAAAACAGGCCTGTGTAACTGTCCCGTAAATAGTTGCTATGGTTATTACATGAAATAACTTCTTCCTGAGCCTTTCTTTTGAGTCTACTTTATTTGTTTTATAGATCATAAAGACCACCAGAATGAATCCTTTCTAGATTTAAAGAACCTCAGAATGAAAAGCAATATCCAGAAAATACTATTGGATGCAAAACCAGATTTGCCAACTCTCTCAAGAATAGAGATCCTAGCGGTAACCAACGACAATTCTCTCTGCTGTGACTGGCGTGTGGAGAGGAGGGGCCTGAGGGCAGACACTAGCTGGGTTCCCTGGCACAGCCATACATATCAGTGGTTCAGGGCCAGGTCCTTCCTCATGGGCTGCTGTCTATGCTCACTAGCTGGTGCCCCAACCATACCCATTGTCCAGGCTTTGCACAGAAAGGTAGCCTTATGCTTGTGCACAGCATGGTTCAGCATGGCGTTGACATTGGGCCACACTGTCAATGGGCCAGCATGGCTGGCCCCCTTTGCAGATCATGTGTGATTTTATTTATTTATTTATTTATTTATTTATTTATTTATTTTGAGACGGAGTCTCGCTCTGTCGCCCAGGCTGAAGGGCAGTGGCGCTATCTCGGCTCACTGCAAGCTCCACCTCCCAGGTTCACGCCATTCTCCTGCCTCAGCCTCCTGAGTAACTGGGACTACAGGTGCCCGCCACCATACCCGGCTAATTTTTTGTATGTTTAGTAGAGACGGGGTTTCATCCTGTTAGCCAGGATGGTCTCGATCTCCTGACCTCATGATCCACCCGCCTCGGCCTCCCAAAGTGCTGGGATGACAGGCGTGAGCCACTACGCCTGGCCGATCATGCATGATATTCTGCAGAACATGTGCAGCAGGCTAATAGATCATGTTATGCCATGAGTTTGCCTAAAGTTTGCTTTTCGCTGTCACCGGAAAAACACAAATACATAAAAGGCAGGAGAAGGGAGCCGTGATTCAGAGCACACAAGTTCTAGAGTCAGAGGGTCCTGTGTCCAGATCCAAGGTCTGCAAGCTGTGTGACCTTGGGCAGCAAGGCTCTTGACCTTTCTGGGACTCCATTTCCCAGCTGTAAAATGATGACAAAAATACTGAAGGAGATAATTCTGGAAAGTGCTTAGCCTAGTGCTGGCTCAGAGGAAAAAATAAATGATAGATGTTATTATTAAATATTATTTAAATAGGCCAGGTATGGTGGCTCATGCCTGTCATCTCACCACTTTGTGAGGACAAGAGAAGAGGATTCCTTGAGGTCAGGAGCTTGAGACCAGCCTGGGAAACATAGCGAGACCCCATCTCTACAAAAAAATTAAAAATACGTTAGTCAGGCATGGTGCCAGGTACCTGCAGTCCTGGCCACTCAGGAGGCTGAGATGGGAAGATCACTTGAGCCCAGGAGTTCGAGGCTACAGTGAGCTATGATCGTGCCGCTGCTCTCCAGCGGGGACAACAGGATTTCCAGAAGTGATTTGATTGTGCAATTGAACGTGCCTTTTTACCCTAAATGGATGTTTGGGCATTTGATGGACACGTGACAGGTCAGCATCTGTCACAGGACCCGCTGAGGGCACGTGTGCTGCCGCAGCTGGATCCACACCACACAGGGTTCTAGAGGAAACAATGAGGCTATCCTGCATTCTCTCGGCAGTTTTTCTGGACATTTACGAGAGTCCGGGAAGAGGGTCTTTGGAAATGAGCTGCTTTTCTTGAGAAAATCAAACCCTACTTCCCTGAGGGTGGGAGTGGAGGGACAGCCTCCAGGTTGGGATCAGTTTGATCCCCAGCCCGACCCATTCCCAAGACAGGCCTCCCCCTCGGCTGTGCTCCAGTCCCACCACAGACTGACCCGCTCCCAAGATGGGCCTTCCCCTCCGCAGGACCCCAGTCCCACCACGGACACCACACAGCAAGAAACCTCTCCACTCTCTCAAAAGACCTCAATCTTCCAACACAACACTGGCAGCAATTCAAATTAAGAGAAAGGGGCCAAGCGCAGTGGCTCATGCCTAATCCCAACACTTTGGGAGGCCAAGGCGGGCAGATCACTTTGAGCTCAGGAGTTCAAGGCCAGCCTGCGCATCATGGCGAGACCCTGTCTCTACAAAAAATTAGCCAGGCATTGGTAGCTCATGCCTGCAGTCCCAGCTACTCGGGAGGCTGAGGTTAGAGAATCACTTGAGCCCAGGAAGTGGAGGCTGCAGTGAGCCAAGATCACACCACTGTACTCTGGCCTGGGTGACAGAGTGAGACCCTGTCTCAAAAAAGGAAAAGAAAAAAGAAGAGAAGGAGCAGGAAGAAGAATAGCTGGCGTTTACTGAGTGCTTACTGTGTACCAGGCATTGAGCAAAGCCCTTGACATGTGTTTTCTCATTTAATCCACACAGCAGCCCACGTCAGTTACCATTGTTATCCCCATTTTACAGATGAGAAAAATTAAGACTTCAGGCCAGGCACGGTGGCTCACACCTGTAATCCCAACACTTTGGGAGGCCGAGGCAGGCAGATCACTTGAGGCCAGAAGTTCGAGACCAGCCTGGCCAATGTGGCAAAACTCCGTCTCTGCTAAAAATATAAAACTTAGCCAGGCATGGTGGTACACATCCGTGCTGAGGCACAAGAATCCCTTGAACCCGGGAGGCGGAGGTTGCAGTGAACCAACATCGCACCACTGCACTCCAGCCTGGGCAACAGAGTGAAACTCCGTGAAAAAAAAAGAAAAGAAAGAAAAAGAAAAATTAAGGCTTCAGAAGGTCAAGCACCTCACCCAAGGACACAAAAATAATGAATGACAGAGCCAGGACTGTGTCCCTGGAGGTCTGCCTCTTGTAGCCTGCTGGTCTGCAGAGAAGGAGGTGGGAATGGTGTGATTGAACCTGCAGCCTGGACTCTTCCTTAGGCCACCCTCCCTCCGGACTCCTGCAACCTGCAGGAAAAGAGAAGGGATTCTGAAGGGGAGTGCAGAGGACGCGGCTCAGGGAGCTGGAGACACCAAGCTGCGTTTTAGGTTCTTTTTGTAGCAAGTCTGCCCAATTTATTGTCGTCTTTAAATACCTGCTTTATTCTCATCTCATAGATAGATAAATATGTCCGCTCTTAATATAGACAAATATGTCACACCTATCACAGTCACCTTTAGGCTTTTATATTTTTGTGAATGGGTGTTGTTTTTGTTTTTGTTTTTGTTTTAAATCTCCCAGGTTTACAATGTAGAGCCAGTAAATGCTGCGAGCTGACATGATCTTGGTGTCCGTGGCGAGCACTGACAACCCAATTTAGTGGTGAGGGGATGTATGGGGCTTGTCCATGGCCTCCAGACTCCCCGCTTGGCCTGGTGCCTTTTCTAGGCCTTTGGCTGGGGCTTTCAGCAAGGAGCTGGCTGAGCAGGGTCTTAGCAGGTGCACAGCTGTCTCCTCTCTGGAAAGGGTCTAAAGTGATGCTCACCCACCATCTGCATCATCTCTGGAAAGCGTCAGAAGTGAGGGTCCAGTTTCCACTGCATGAAAATGACACTCCTTTAATAAAAGGATGGGGGGTATTTTCTGTTTAACCTGCATTCATTCATTCAACAAACATGCCCACTCTGCCAGGCGCCATGCTGGGCACAAGGAGGGGGAGAGTGAGCAAACAGCAACCCAGTCCCTGCTGCTATGGCACTCTCATCTGGACCAGGGTTTCCAGGCCTCAGCACTGTTGATATTTTAGGACCCCACAGTCTGGCGCAGTTTACTGGGGGACGTGTGGATGTCTAGTAGCATCTTTGCTCTCTACCCCCTAGATGCTGGCAGCACTCCCCGCCTGCAGTTGTGACAATCAAAAATGTGTCCAAACACTGCCAAATGGCCCAGGGGAGGGGACAAAACCACCCCAATTGAGAACCACTGTTGTAGAGGGAAGACAGGTGGTGATCAAAGAACAAGACAAGTGATGTATAATTACAGAGACTTCAAAGACAGAGTCGCTTTCTGAAGGGTAGGAATACAATTATAAGAAAGCAGTTGACAAAGGAATCAGACGGAATGATTAGGACCGGACTGAAAATCAACTCTGTTGAGTTAATCTCCGGCAATCACACAGTACTTTAGCTTCCGGTCATAGAAGGTCACAATGGAATGTCAAGAGAGCGCTTTCATTTCTTTCTGATTTCAGCCTCAGAATGGCCTTTGCAACGCAAGGTTCAGCTCAGCCATGGAGAAGTCAGGGAAGATGGATGTGGCTGAGGCTTTAGAGCTCAGTGAAAAGCTGGTACGTACATCCAGCATCCAACCCACTGCTATCCAAAGCCTGGGTCCCCTGCAGTCAGTGTTAACCACGGGATAGTTTAAATGTCAACCTCACATGCCTGTTTAGTTGTTCTAATAACTCTGCAAGACCTACCTACTATCCCAGCATGGGTCAGGAATCGCATAGCCAAATTCCTTGAAAAACTGGGTAGTTACAATGAAGTGTTTATATCTGTTGTCATTTTTCACCCCCGGTTCTCAAAAAAGGCATAGCGTAAATGGATGTGGGAGAAATGAAAGTCATGCTGAAAGCCCCAGTTGCACTCCTTTCAAAGCGTGTGTGTGTTCTCTGCAATTGCAGAAAGTGAATGAAACAGAATTAGACATTGGCCTCCTTAAAGCGGCCACCAGCGGCCTCCGGTAATGCCTCTTATACATGAACGTTTTCCTTGTAGTACCTGGATATGAGCAAAACCCTTGGAAGTCTGATGAACATCAAGGACATGTCCGGCCACGTGTCCATGAAATACCTCTCCCGCCAGGAGAGGGACAAGGTCAACCAGCTTCGACAAAGGGACCTCGACCTGGTATTTGATAAGATCACCCAGCTCAAGAACCAACTGGAGAGGAAAGAGGAGCTGTTGAGAGGATACGAAAAAGACGTTGAACAGCTCAGGTACCTCGGCACCCCTACATCCCCGCATAAAGGCCCGTGCCTCCCTTCTCCTGGCTAAACTCAGGCTAGCAGCAGACACCTAGGCCTGGGACAGGAGGACAGAGACCCGAGTGTGGAATACCTAAAATGTCAGAAAGGTAACAGGGAGGGCACTGACTAGGCCTGGTAGAGGGAATTCTGTCCCTGAGATGGCGGCTGCAGAAGTGCATGGTTTCTCCATTCTGTGGACTATTTTCTGTGCAAGCTGCACCTCTCACAACCCTCGACTTACGGTTTCCCACTTGTGTGGCGTTGACAGCTCTGTCATATTTTCAAGAGTCACAGTTCCCCGCTCCCCGGGAAGTCGGGAGGGGCTGGTAGCACCTCCTTTATCCCCTCCCGCTACACACTCTGCTGACGAGCGGCTCGTTCCGCTCTCCGTGCCCCAAATCTTTGACATGCTCTCCTGCTTGCGTGACACTCATGAGTGAGCCCCACCTGGATGTATTTTGAGAGACTTCCAGCTCTGGCACATTGATGGTGATTGGGAAAGATAAGGGAAAAAGAGACGCCATCTCTCCTGTGCACCTAGGCGGAGCAAAGTGTCCGTTGAGATGTACCAGTCGCAGGTAGCAAAGCTGGAGGATGATATCTACAAAGAGGCCGAAGAAAAGGCCCTGCTGAAGGAGGCCCTGGAACGCATGGAGCACCAGCTGTGCCAGGAGAAGAGGATCAACAGGGCCATCCGGCAGCAGAAGGTGAGGCGCTGCTGCCCAGGGCAGAACCTCCCTGACTGCCCTGCAGCTCTCATTAGCAATGGCCAAGGGAAGTCCCTGGAGGATCCAGGTAGTGCAGAACACATGGATGGATGGAAAGGGAGGCAACTGGATAGCTTTTGCATCAGACAGACCTAGGTTTAGACCAGAGCTCTGCCGCTTACTATGTGACCTTAGATAGGTTTCTTAACCTCTCTGAGACTCATGGTGCTCATCTGTATTTTTCGAATGGTGGCTGTTATTCATATTTATATTAATCTGCCAGGCGCTAGGGATATATAAGCTCAGAGAGTGGAGATTTGGATTCACTATTCTGAGTGCCCGGCACGCAGTAGACACCCAGTAAATATTTGGTGAATGGATGGGTGGAAAGACAGACAGGTTGATTGATAGACAGATGGATGAATAGATGGACTGAGGAGTATACAGGTGGATGGGCAGATGGATGTCGTCGAAGAACATATCCCTTAGTGTGGAACAGACAGAGAGCTGACTTCAGGTGGATTCCATCACCGAAGGCTGCCAGGGCTGTGCAGTCCAGGGAGGGCACTCAGCCTGCCTAGCGCGTGCAGGGAGGGCCTGCCAAAGCCCCGATACTGCCAGTGACTGCAAAGGAGAGCTGGAGCTTGCCCACCAAAGAGATGAAAGGGTGGGCATTCCTGGCTGAAGGAGCCACGGAGGAAAGGCGTGAGGATGAGATTTGCTTCCTGGTGCAGAGTTGGAAATAGCACTGGGTTGAGAAACCAAGATTCCAGTCTCGGGCTGGTGACCCAGGGAAAATGGGTCCCCTCCCACCACACACACATGCGCACACACACACCCTGGTATCTCATCTGTAACACAGTACAGGAGTCAGCCGGTCCTGGGCTCAAATCCCTGCACTTATTAACTATGCAACCTTGGGCAGGTCTCTTCCCCTCTCTGAGCCTTGCTTTCCTCATTAGTAAATGGGAGCTTCCAGCCCCTGCCTCGCAGGCAGATGGTGAGGATGAAAGAATGCAGGCAGCCCTCGCTATCTGCTGTCCACTTTTGCTGTCATCAGACCTCGGGAGCCAAGTGCTTTCGGACGGTGAGGGTGCTTGTCCCGTCTCTGAAGCACCTGCCCAGGGCCTGGCACCAGCCGGTGGACACTGCCTTCCCTATGCTGCCCATGACCCGTGCTGCCCATAACCCGTGCACCTGATCTCCTGGGTGAGTCCTGCCTCAGACCCGGTAGGGTCTACACACTGGAAAGTTTCCCCAAACCAAGTCACGTATGAGCAGCACCCAGGCGGCTTCTGAAGCTCCCTGAAAGCTACCAGAGAGGCTTTCCTGTCTGCTCTGCAGTTTACATATTCATCATCCACTCCTGCAGTCCACAAGGCACTGGAACAGCAACTTCTAAATAGAGCCGGACTCTCCCTTTCCTTCACTCTTGCCTAAGGCGGATCAGATCCCAAGGCTGGGGTTAGGCAAGTAAGGGAAAGAGCCACAGCCACCGTCTCTTCATGACCGTCTCCAGGCCAGGGACTGGGCTCATCTGAGCTTTGCAGGCGTGATAGGGCTTCTAATAGCCTCTAATAGCCATGCCTGGTACGATGATCCCTATTTTACAGATGAGGAAACTGCGCCTCAGAGAGTTAAGAGACGCCCAAGTGCACACAGTGGCTGGTAAGGAGGGCTGGGACCTGACCCCAGATCCCTCTGACCCCAGTTCTCCTGCTCTCTGTGGGGTTGGCCCTGAGTCCCCTCCTTGTAACTGTCAGCTTTTATGTGTGCATGCATGCTTGTGTGTGTGTGTACATGTGTGCCATGTGCATGAGGGTTTGTCTATGTGTGACACTGTGTGTGTGTGTGTGTGTGTGTGTGTGTGTGTGTGTGTTGCCTGCCTGAGCTCAGAGAGGGTCAAACCCCCGGGGAAGGGTGTGCCCTCCACCAACCAGGTGACCTCCTTGCAGAGTCCTGGCCTTCATCCCACAAACCTTGCAGACCACAGGTTCCCTGGCTTGCAGCCCCAAAAATGAAGTCAACGTCCTGCTCTGGACGCGGCCTTTCCAGCACTCACCACTCTGAATTAAACATCACAGGCCCCCCTCTGCATATGTCATGGGGCCGCCTCGGGCAGAGGACGGTTTCCTTTCACGCTGTGCCATGCCAGGGAGATCTGGGCAGCAACAGAGGCCTGAGA
This sequence comes from Macaca thibetana thibetana, assembly GCF_024542745.1. Classification (NCBI taxonomy): domain Eukaryota; kingdom Metazoa; phylum Chordata; class Mammalia; order Primates; family Cercopithecidae; genus Macaca; species Macaca thibetana. The sequence continues at coordinate 14,110,236 of NC_065578.1, forward strand.
TGTCCTTTGATGTGCCCACTGGAGAGCTCGCTCCTTCCCGAGGCAGCGTCCCCCAGGGCTTGGCAGGCCAGGCCCACAGCAGAGACACCAAACCACAGAATGGGACAGCAGAGGGCCCTAAAAAGCCCATTGTCATGCACTGGCTGAAAATGAAAGAAAACCTGCAGATTTACATAATCAGTCCACATGCATTATTCATGGCCTCCCTACGCACACACAATGCGGGCTGGCCAGCCGTCCACGGAGCGGGAGGAGGAAGGTCCGAGGCGGCCAAGCCAAACCTGTGTCAGGTCCCCAGCTGGAGCTGGGAACTTTCAAATTTGTGGAATTCACAACGTAGGGAAAGATTTGATAAGAAGTAGAGCCACGATCACAGCAAGGCTGATGGTGTTATTTACGGAGCACTTGCTGTCAGGCGCACCCCACAGGGCACGGCCCACCCTTACCTCATGTCAGCCTGCAAGGAGGGCTGCTGGGCATCTGCCCACTGAGGGGAAACTGAGAAGGTCGGAGGGCGGTGTCACCCGGCTACTCAGCTACAGAAACGGGACCTCAGTGACCTCCGATCCCGACCCTCCCAGCCCCTCCACTCATCCACCTCATTCCTTTCCAAGGTGCACCCCATCTACTCCCTCACTATTTCTCTGGGGGTTCATCCCCAGGCTCAGTTTGCATTTAAGGTTTGTGACTAACATGTTATCAGAAACTCCTGTTTGTTAAGGGAAGAAAAAAGGGGGGAAAAAAAATCTCTTTTTTTCTTGCTGTTCAAGAGTTTGACAACATCACAGAAAACAGTTTTTTTTCAGTGTTGCAAGATTCAAAAGGGAACCTGTATACATCTGTCTGGGCAGCAGCTGCTTCCTAGGAGTATATTTGCATTAAATGGAAGTTAAAGGAAAGTAGAATTCCTTTAAGTTTCACACCTAATATTTTCACAAGGGGTCGATTTTTTTCCAAGTCTCCTGTATACAATCTCAGCGCCCCTTCATAAAGATGGAACAGTCGAGGCTCTGGGAAACGAAATTAGTCACCTTGCGTTTCAGAACTACCCGCCCCCGACACACAGACAACCACTGTAGTTTTAATACCTGAACATCTCTTCACTGAGCAGAACTTCCCAGAGTCAAAAGTCATCCTTCCAGCCGGGCAGGGCAGCTCACGTCTGTAATACCAGAACTTTGGGAGGCTGAGGCAGGAGGATGACTTGAGACCAGCCTGGGCAACATAGCAAGACACCACCTCTAAAAATAAAAATAAACAAATTAGCCAGGTGTGGCACCACACACCCGTAGTCTCAGCTACTTGGGAGGCTAAGGCAGGAGGATCACTTGAGCCTAGTAGTTTGGGGCTGCAGTAAGCTATGCTCACGCCACTGCCCTCCAGCCTGGGCAACAGAGCAAGACCTCATCTCTTTTAAAACAGAAAAAAGGCATAGTTCTATACTAATACCTCTGGCAAATCAGACCTGACATAAAATGCTGGGAAAAACCTCAGTGCTGGTCATTCACAGAGAACCTCGTGGTCATCGGCCTCCTAACTCTGGGATGCTCTGGGTCCACAGCTCCCCTGCAGTGACAGTGTGACAGTGACAATGGCCCAGGCTGTGCCCCATCTAGTTCACTTCCCACATTGCTAAATAAGGCGGCAGAGTTTCTCTGAGATGAGAGGCAGACTTTGGAGTCCAACAGATAGGGTAGAGGGTTCAAGCCCACCGCTGTCCCTGAATGAGCCTCAGTAGGTAACTTTACCTCTGTCTCAGGTTTCTCAACAGCGGCAATAACGGTAACAACAGGACCTGCTTCGTGGGGTGGTTAAATGGTGTGATGCCGGCAGAGCCCGTCACAGAGCAAGCTCGGTTACTCGGTTACTGTGGGGAAGAGAAAAGGCCACTCGGGGGCGGGGGCAATGCCTGCATCGCTTTCAATAAGCTTCCTGCCCGCTGGCGAGTCCTGCAGACCCCGAGACTTTTTCCTGGGTCCTCCTAGAGCCAGCAGTGCCTTTGTAAAGCTGTCTTTTCTATTTAGTGAATACAACTAGGGCCACAGCCAAGAAACAGCTGATATTTTCGTGAATGGGTTAAGACTGGGATTTTCAATAGGAACATTTTAAACACACAGAAGTTGCCCTTGGAGAAGGATGCAAGCCTGTTCCTCGGCCTTTATTAGGACTTGAATGTGAGAACCACTGAAATGTACTAGCTGCTTCTGGCTGGGGAGCCGCCCAGCTCCCCTTCCGGGCTCCAGCCAATCAAATCCTCCCCAAGGGGCTTGGCTACAGCTTTGCGGAGTGGTCTCAGCTGGGCTGGAGCCCCTAACCTTCCCTCTGCATTATGAGCTCAAGTCCCTCTTCTTTAAGATGAAAATAAAAATGTGCTTAACCCACAGGAGTCAATCCCGTGAAGGAACGCATATAAAAACCCTTAGCTAACAGGACCTCTCAATCATGCTCTTTTCTCTTTTTCTTTTTCTTCTTTTCTTTCTTTTTGTTTTTTGTTTTTGTTTTTTCTTTTTGTTTGTTTGCTTGCTTGAGACAGAGTCTCACTCTGTTGCCCAGGCTGGAGTGCAGTGGCACAATCTTGGCTCACTGCAACCTCTGCCTCCCAGGCTCAAATGATCCTCCCACCTCAGTCTCCCCAGTAGCTGGGACTACAAGGCACTCGCCACCAGGCCCGGCTAATTTTTGTATTTTTTCAGTAGAGGGTCATTTTTGTATTTTTTAGTAGAGAGTTTTACTGTGTCACCCAGGCTGGTCTGGAGCTCCTGGGCTCAAGTGATCTGCCCACCTTGGCCTCCCAAAGTGCTGGGATTATAGGCATGAGCCACCACACTCGGCCATCATATCAGTATTGTTTTCTACATCATCGTATCAGTACTATTTTATTTAACTATTTCCCAAGATTTTCATTGGCCCAGGTATTTTCAAGATCCTGGTTTCCTCAGCACCACTATGTGTTTTTGATCAAAAAGTAGAAATTGGTAGATGTGTGGGATGAGAATAGAATGGGGGTTTGGGGGTGGTAACCTCGGGCCCTCGCCAGGATGGAAAAGTAAAATGTGGCTAGAGTGGTGCAGTGTGTGGATAGACAATGGCTCAAGAAAAAGATACCAGGCCGGGTGCAGTGGCTCATGCCTGTAATCCTAACACTTTGGGAGGCCGAGGCAGAAGGATAGCTAGAGGCCAGGAGTTTGAGACCAGCCTGGGCAACATAACACGACTCCCATCTCTACAAAAAATAAAAAATTAGCTGGGCATGGTGACTCACACCTGTAATCCCAGCACTTTGGGAGCCTGATATAGGAGGATGGCTTGAGCCCAGGAGATGGTGACCAGCCTGGGCAATATGGCAAAACCCCATCTCTACTAAAAATGAAAAAACTTAGCTGGGTGTGGTGGTGCATGCCTGTAGTCCCAGCTACTTGGGAGGCTGAGGTGGGAGGATCGCTTGAGCCTGGGAGGTCGAGGCTGCAGTGAGCCGTGGTCATGCCACTGCACTCCAGCCTGTGTGACAGAGTGAGACCCTGTCTCAAATAAAAAAGAAAAAGACTCCCCTGCAGTGATCCCCTATCTTCTGCCCACCTATCTGAGTGAGTCCCAGCATCTTCTAGAAACCTCAGATGCCTGTCCCAGACTGGAACAGGTAAGGATACACTAAGGTTAGCGCTCTCTTGCTAACCTGATACTTTTCACTTAGGAAAGTGTAGAGGAGCACGAACCGAAAAACGCAAAAGAACCGACACCTTGCAACTGTGCCTTCAAAGAGAAAGAGAAGCAGGTATGGGAGGTGTTCTGATGTTGCAGACACAGTAGAGACAGTCTCAACATGGGGTAAGAGCTCTTGGCGTGCAAACGCCTGCACGCGCTGCCCAAGGAGCACCGCACACCTCCCTCCCTACCTTCCGTCCCCAGCCCCTGCCCCACCTCCTTCCCTCCCTTCCCTCCCCAGCCCCTGCCCCACCTCCCTCCCTCCCTTCTCTTCCCTCCCTAGCCCCTGCCCCACCTCCCTCCCTCCCTCCCTCCCTCCCTTCCTTCCCTTCCCTCCCCTCCTTCCCTTCCCTCCCCAGCCCCTGCCCCACCTCCCTCCCTCCCTCCCCCTCCCTTCCTTCCCTTCCCTCCCCAGCCCCTGCCTCATTTGAATGGATGACCTAAGAGACAAGCAAGCATCAAGCCCAGTCCGTTAAGGTGAGAGAAGGCAGAAGGGATATTCCAGCGCAGCTTTAGCTCATGGAGCAGCCTTCCTAGGCCACTAAGTGACTTGGGGACTTGGAGACAAGGTCCTAAGAGAAGAAGGGAGGAGTGAGGAGCCCCAGGAACCCCTGTCCTAAGAGTGAAATGAGGGGGGTGAAAGAAGGTGGGAGTGGTTACAAAACGGAGCGGGAATGAGGATGAAAGTGCCTCGCATAAGCACTTCCACCGCTGCCAAGGGGGAGCCCTGTTCGACTCCCACCTTCCTGGCAGCCAATGAGAAATGGGAAATCAACTTGGTCACAGTTCACAGTGTCCATGAGATACAATGGATGGACGCTCGCAAGTGCTCTTAGAACAAAGACCTTGCTGGACTTTCCCCCTGGAGGGGACGGTGTGCGACGTAAAAAGCAGCATCTTGAAGAACAGCCTTCGTGGGGTGACGTGGGCTGAGCCACGGCTGAGAACAGCCCTTGAGACAGATGGATGTCATCACATCCCACTGAATCCAGTCAAGTTCAGTAAAAGCAGATCTAGCAGATCTGTACGGGGCGGGGCTCTGCTCTCCAGTGCTCAGGTGTCCACTGAGCGGACTTTGTGTGGGTAAAGAATCCTGCTGGCACACCTGTAATCCCAGAATGTTGACAGGCCAAGGCAGGCGGATGACTTGAGCCCAGGAGTTCGAGATCAGCCTGGGCAACATTGGGAAACCCTGGCTCTACAAAAGCACAAAAAATTAGGCATGGTGGCGTACACCTGTAGTCCCAGTTACTCGGGAGGCTGAGGTGGGACAATCTCTTGAGCCCAGATTTCAAGACTGCGATGAGCCACTTGAGCATACCGCTGAACCCTAGCCTGGGCAACAGAGCAAGAACCTGTCTCAAAAACAAAAACAAAAACAAACAAACAAAACCTGCTGGAAAAGAAGAAATTAGGAGGGAAGAGAGGTTTAAAACCATTGCCTGGCAATATCTGAAATGATGACTCTCTGCTGAATTTGTTCCTCTCACTAACTTTGTGATAAATATTGAGTGGCTGCAGGCTGCAGGCCTTCTAGAGGTCAACTGTCAGCTAAATACAGGCCACGAGTCTTCACAGCCTGTTGCTGTGGGAGAACAGTGGAGACTTATGAGCACCTATGTCCCTATCCTAAAAGACAGCCTGACTCGCTGTCCCCGTGGGTCTGGGGAATGCCAAATGGGGTTGCCAGATTTAAAGGAAAAAAATAAAACAAGATACCCAGTTATATTTGAATTTCAGATTAATAACAAATAGTGATTTAGTGTTAAGTATGTTCCAAATATTGCATGGGACATACTTAAAGTGTTTGTTTTCATTCTGAAATTCACATGTAACTGGGTATCCTGTATTTTATCTGGCAACCCACAGCTGTCCACTGAGCGCCAGCTAGATGCCAAGCAGGGCGGCCCTGAGGCAGACGTCACAAAATGGCAGCCCAAGGCTATGCCTCTTTTGACCCATGGAATTTTTTTTTTGTTTTGGGGGTTTGTTAAAGTATCATTTCAAAATAAGGCACTTTTGGCCAGGCATGGTGGCTCACGCCTCTAATCCCAGCACTTCAGGAGGACAAGGCAGGCCGATCACTTGAGGTCAGGAGTTCCAGACCAGCCTGGCCAGCGTGGTGAAACCTCATCTCTACTAAAAATACAAAAATTAGCCGGGTGTGGTGGTAGGCACCTGTAATCCCAGCTACTCGGGAGGCTGAGGCTGGAGAATCACTTGAACCTGGGAAGCAAAGGTTGCAGTGAGCTGAGATCTCGCCACTGCCCTCCAGCCTGGGCAACAGAGCAAGACTCTGTCTCAAAAAAAACCAAAAACAAAAACAAAAAAAAACAAAAAAAATGGCACTTTAACAGAATACTCCAGATTTCTGACTTCTTTGGGAAACTTGGATCTGCTGGTGACACTAGGCCCACAGTCCCACACGCCACCAGCTTCCAGCCCCTTAGAAAGGACCCCGGCCCCTGGGTTTGCTGCCATGTCCATCTCGCCGCCGCCTTTGACTTCCTGGCCCCTATGGGCATGAGGTTGGTGACCCCCGGGGAAAGTCAGGGATCTCTGAGGGGGCCCAGCTCCCTCCCTCCCTGAGGGGTCCCTAGTATCTGGGGCTGCTCTTTCTTCAGGGAACTGTCCCTGAGGTGCCACATCTTGGGGACCCCAGGATCAGCAACTGTAAATCAAACCCCAGGGAAATAGCAAGCTTCAGATTCTGGGTGACGATGGCATTCAACAGGCCCCCCTGAAGGGAGTTCAACCATCATGGGCCCCACCATCCCTGAGCCATTGGGATGCCAAGGTGTGAACCACCGGGCATCTGCAGCCCCTTCCACCTGCTCTGGAGGCGCTGCCTCCAGCTAAAACAGACGTGTCCTCCGCGAAGAGCAGTGTCCTTCACAGGCCCTGGGTTGAGCAGCCTCCACCTCTGCTGAAATCTAGAACAGAGACCCCCAAGAGACTCAGCAAGATGGGGCACCGCGGTTCCCAAAAGCTGTGCCCCCTTCTTGTTGAGAAAATGGATTTTTCTCAATTTTCATGTGCTACTCATCTGGAATGCTGTCCCTGGGAAGGCCCAGCATTCCAAATGGGTAGCATCTAAGAGTGGAGAAAAATCCATTTTTCTTTGATGCAAAAGGCAAAGAGGAATCTAAGCTAAATTCTGTTCCTATTATTTCTGTATTAAAGAGACGAGTATTTGTAAAGATGGTGAAGAACAGGATGCAGAACTCAAATTCCCAGGTGAGCAGAAAGAGCATCCTCTAGAATTCTGTTTTTTGTTTTGTTTTGTTTCAGACAGAGTCTCACTCTGTTGTCGAGGCTGGAGTGCAGTGGCTAGATCTCAGCTCACTGCAACCTCTGCCTCCCAGGATCAAACAATTCTCCTGCCCCAGCCTCCCAAGTAGCTTGGACTACAGGTGCGTGCTGCCACACCTGGCTAATTTTTTTTATATTTTTAGTAGAGACAGGGGTTCACCGTGTTAGCCAGGATAGTCTCGATCTTCTGACCTCGTGATCCGCCTGCCTCAGCCTCCTGAAGTGCTGGGATTACAGGAGTGAGCCACCGCACCCGGCTGAATACTCTTTTTAAATCAAGTCTATAAAATCTTAAACACGTTGAATCATTGCCATTCACAAATCAGCCCTGGAACTGGAATTGATCCAATCCACACTCCTGCTTTGCAGAAAGTAGAGGCAAGCTCTCAGGAAGCTTGAAAGCAAAATACATTTCGGTTGAATAAGAAAGACTTATTTAACAAGTTTGATAAAAGGCCACAGTTATTCTGAGACAACAAAATTATCATTGGAAAAACTGAAGATATTCTATGCAAGGGATATTTTTGGAAAATAGAAGCCTCTTCTTAACTGACACCATTGTCCTAAGACTACTAGAAGGTGGCTGCTGCTCTGGTTAGGAGGGCAGATCATGACGTCAGGAGATTGAGACCATCCTGGTTAATAAGGTGAAACCCCGTCTCTACTAAAAATACAAACAATTAGCCGGGCGTGGAAGCGGTGCCTATAGTCCCAGCTACTCTGGCGCGAACCTTGCAGTGGAGGCGGAGCTTGCAGTGAGCCGAGGTCGCACCACTGCACTCCAGCCGGGGGGACAGAGCAACACTCCGTCTCAAAAAAAATAAAGAAAGAATTCTCAGGGGGCAAGGGCTGATAACTTTGTGCCCGGTGTTTGGAGGACAAAAGCCTCTGGATGAAACTGAGCATATTTCACAGGGACCCCTTCAGCCCCCGTCCAAGCTCCAGGAGACGCCTCCTCGAGGACCGGATGTTGTTTGTTTGTTTGTTTGTTTGTTTGTTTTCAGACGGAGTCTGGCTGTGTTGCCCAGGCTGGAGTGCAGTGGCGCCATCTCGGCTCACTGCAAGCTCCGCCTCCCGGGTTCACACCATTCTCCTGCGTCACCCTCCCAAGTAGCTGGGACTACAGGCGCCCGCCATCGGGCCCGTTTCACCGTGGTCTGGATCTCCTGACCTCGTGATCCGCCCACCTGGGCCTCCGAAAATGCTGGGATTACAGGCGTGAGCCACCGTGCCCGGCCAAGGACCAGATATTTAAACCCATTCCTGAGGTTGTGTGGGAGTGGCCAGGGGGATTCCTAGAGCTGAGGCTTGCAGTTCCCTGAAGCAGCCACCCCAGGATGGCCTGAGGTCATTCACACCTGGGTGTCGCTATTTAAATGACTGACTTCTACCCCTGCCTTTTCATTCTAAGGGTGAGGCACGTGGTTCCAAATATCTCAAACGGAATCTGTGCATTTCGCATTCCCCATTCCTAGGGCAGCCGTCCTGGCTGCCTTCTGCTGCCCCATCCCTTGTCACTTCATGAAGAGAACCAAAGCCCCTTCCCTGGTGCTTCCCATCCCATGCTCCTGGCAGCCCTGGGGTTGGGGACCGGGGACCTGGGACTCTTTAAATAACTCCCTGGCTCCAACTCTGATAGCCAACTCCACACCGGCTCAGGGCACTGGCATTTGGAAACCATCCACAGTAGGCAATTTTATTGAAAATCAAATGAAAAGGAATATAAAGTAAGAGTTGTTTAAGGGGGAAGGCTTTTGAGTTTGCTGTCTGTTTTCTTTTTCCCTGGGCATTCAGACAAATATTTACTTTGTGGGCTGGTATGGGACTGACTTACCCTTTCTTGCCCTGAAACGATCTTGAATGCAGAGTTTCTTTTTTTTTTTTTTTTTTTTTTTTTTTTTGAGACGGAGTCTCGCTCTGTCGCCCAGGCTGGAGTGCAGTGGCCTGATCTCAGCTCACTGCAAGCTCCGCCTCCCGGGTTCACGCCATTCTCCTGCCTCAGCCTCCCGAGTAGCTGGGACCACAGGCGCCCGCCAGCTCGCCCGGCTAGTTTTTTGTATTTTTTAGTAGAGACGGGGTTTCACTGTGTTAGCCAGGATGGTCTCGATCTCCTGACCTTGTGATCCACCTGTCTCGGCCTCCCAAAGTGCTGGGATTACAGGCTTGAGCCACCGCGCCCGGCCCCCAGAGAGTCTCAAAACACGTTTGAGGCTCCCATCAGCCACTGCCATGGGCTCAGGAGGTGATTTTTAAATCCATCTTAAGGTGGAAAGAGCTTAAGCGATAGTCCTAACAGTCCCTTCCATTGAAATCCTCCCAGAATCTCCTCTCTGCCCTCTGAGGAAGGCAGGATGGATATTCATCCCTATTTGGCAGATGAGGAAACTGAGGATCACGTAGCGAGTGGCAGAGCTGAAACGCGACTGGCCACCCAGCCCTCTTGCCCCAGGTGTATGTGCAGCCTGAAGGCTGGTGGCAAAGCTATGCAGGAGACAGGGTCGGCAAGGGAAATCCTGTTGGCAAGAAACTTGCAAGCCACAGTAGTGTCTACAGTGTGTCCAGAATTGTTTGAGAGAGAGATCTTGGGTTGCAGTTAACAACCTACTCAGAAAGGGGGCAGAGCGGAGGGCTTTTATAAAGATACAGAAATGAATGCCTCATAAAAGCTATGGGAGAGAACTAGGATAGCCCAGGCATCGTCTGTCTCATGCATGCACGCACTCGGGCACACACACGTCTCTGTCATTTCTCTCCCCCTCTCCATACCTCTGCTGATTTCTTCTCTCTCCAGTCGTGTGACAGGAAGGGACAACCTTACAGTCCCTCAGTTCAAAGGGCCAGCCCAGGGAGTGAGTGGCATCTCACAGTCCATTACCCCGACTCCTAGGAGTGGGCATCGGAAAAGCCCGGCTGTGCCAAGTGTCCAACAAATACAGCCTGGGAGTGGGGTCATGCATGTGGCCACCAGGATGCCCCCTCCTTTGAGCTGGGAAGTGCTCAAGAGATTAAACAGACCCCCTTAAATAGACTTCATTTCCTCCTTCTAAGCCAAGCTTGTCCACCCTGCGGCCCAGGACAGCTTTGAATGCAGCCCAATAGTAATCCGTAAACATTCTTAAAACATTAGGGGATAATTTTTTTTTTTTGCTTTAGCTCATCAGCTATTGGTAGTGTTCGTGTATTTTACCTGTGGCCCAACACAATTCTTCTTCCATTGTGGCCCAGGGAAGCCAAAAGATTGGACACCCGGTTCTAAGCCATCAGAGACTTTAGACACATTCAATTCAGTAACAGCTTTTCAGGAGAAACACCATCACAATGAATGTGCTTACCATAATAACCTCCTGGTTTCAAACTAAAAAACATGTAAATGGACCAGGCTTGGTGGCTCACGCCTGTAATCCCAGCACTTTGGGAGGCCAAGGAGGGTAGATCACTTGAGCCCAGGAATTCGAGAGCAGCTTGAGCAACATGGCAAAACCTCGTCTCTACAAAAAATAAAATAAAATAATTAGTTGGGTATAGTAGTGCACACCCATAGTCCCAGCTTACTCGGGAGGCTGAGTTTGGAGGATCACCTGAGCCTGAGGAGGTCGAGGCTGCAGTGAGCCAGGATTGCTCCACAGCACTCCAGCCTGGGCAACAGAGTGAGACCCCATATCAAGAAAAAAGAAAAGAAAATAGAGAAAGGGAAAGCAATATCTTTATACCTGGAAGGGTGCACCCCAAAACCTCACTAAGGCTAAGGCTCATCTTTGAGTAATGTGATGATAATAAATTGTTTTATCTCTTTTTTGCTCATATCTATGTGTGTACATGTATGTGTATGTGTGTGTGTGTGTATATATATATATATATATATTTTTTACAACAAACATTTTATTTTGTGTACAAAAAAATAACAAAACCAGCCAGGTGTGGTGGCTCATGCCTGTAATCCTAGCAGTTTGGGAGGCTGAGGCAGGCAGATCACTTGAGGTCAGGAGTTTGAGACCAGCCTGACCAACATGGTGAAATCCCGTGTCTACTAAAAATACAAAAATTAGCCGGGCATGGTGGCATGTGCCTGTAGTCCCAGCTGCTTGGGAAACTGAGGCAGGAGAATCACTTGAATCCGGGAGGTGGAGGTTGCAGTGAGCGGAGATCATGCCACTGCACTCAAGCCTGGGCCACAGAACAAGACTCTATCTCAAAAAAAAAATAATAATAATAATAATAATAAGTAAATAAATAAGTACAATACAATAAAATACATGGAAAGTGTCTAGTCCTCCTCGTGTTAAAAATAGTTAAATAAAGCCAGGCGTGGTAGCTCAAGCCTGTAATCCCAGCACTTTGGGAGGCCGAGGTGGGCGGATCACGAGGTCAGGAGATCGAGACCATCCTGGCTAACACGGTGAAACCCTGTCTCTACTAAAAAAAAAAAAATACAAAAAAATTAGCTGGGCGTTGTGGCGGTGCCTATAGTCCCAGCTACTCGGGAGGCTGAGGCAGGAGAATGGCATGAACCCAGGAGGCAGAGCTTGCTGTGAGCCGAGATCACACCACTGCACTCCAGCCTGGGCGACAAAGCGAGATTCCATCTCAAAAAATAAATTAATTAATTAAATTAAATAAAAAATAACAAAACCACTTGAGTGGAACAGTTGGAGTCTTGCTGCAATGGAGTTTGTGTGTTTTTTCTCTTGCTTGTTAAAGGTCGGAACCAGAAAAGCCTCCCTAAAGATGGACCAAGAAAGAGAGATGCTGAGAAAAGAGACCTCCAGCAAGTCCAGCCAGAGCCTTTTGCATTCTAAGCCCAGTGGAAAGTACTAGAGAAACTTCGTCCCACCAGGCCTCGTGTGATCCTGTGTGAGTTCATGTGACTCTTCTGTGTCATCTGTGTCAAAATACTGAGTTGCTTTTGTAGGACTTTAAAGATTGTTACCCTAGTGTTCCGCTTTCTAGACTGGTATTTTGAACAGTGTTATATTTTGGAGTGTGTGGGGAGAAGCGTTCTTTTTAAAAAATACCTATGAATGTACACGAACTCAGGTATATGAAGAATAGAAGTGTGTGACCCAGATGTCCAGGCCTGGTAGATATAATTATGTGGTTCCACATTGGGTCATGATGTTCCCAAATATCAAACCTCCTAAGAGTTCCAACAGACTCACACTGGAGAAAACCTAAGACTTGTACTGGAGCCTCAGGGCAAAATTGTAGCCTTGGAACTACCAGGGCCTCGGGATAGTGAAGTCAAATCTCAGTTATGGTCTGGCAGGATGGCTCACGCCTGTAATCTCAGCACTTTGGGAGGCCGAGGCAGGCAGATTACAAAGTCAGGAGTTTCAGAGCAGCCTGGCAAACATAGTGAATCCCTGTCTCTACTAAAAATACAAGAATTAGCTGGGTGTGGTGGCACAGGCCTGTAGTCCCAGCTACTCGGGAGGCTGAGGCGGGAGAATCACTTGAACCCGGGAGGCGGAGGTTGCAGTGAGCCGAGACCATGCCATTGCACTCCAGCCTGGGTAACAGAGTGAGACTCTATCTAAAAAAAAAAAAAAATTGGCCAGACTTGTAATCCCAGCTACTGGGGAGGCTGAGACAGGAGAATCACTTCAACCTGGGAGGTGGTGGTTGCAGTCAGCCAACATCACACAACTGCACTCTAACCTGAGTGACAGAGCAAGACTCCATCTCAAAAAAAAAAAAAAAAATCTCGGTTTATTACAATACATTTAGAACACCAATCAGTTTTATTGCTTCTGTAATCATGACTGTAATCATAGCACTCTACAGTTTTCAAAACACATCTCATTGAATCCTCCCCCAGGCCCTGGGAGGTAAATAGTATTACATTCCCCATTTGACAGATGAGGAAGCCGAGGCCCTGAGAACTTACATGCCTGCCTAAAATCACACAGCTGGTCAACTCAAGATTTGGGTCTTGAACCCAGGTTTCTAATTCCATCTCATACTGTCCATTCTGATACACCAGATGGCCTAGTTGTTACAGTCCCAGGCCACAAGGACAGACCAAGTTCCTAGTCACCAAAGAGCACACACGGCCTAGGTACGCACACTCCTGTTCCACTGTGTTTGGAGAGACCCCCATTTTCCTTGCTGTACTCTCTGCTCCTTCCAAGTTCTGCCTTCTCTCCATCCATCCATCCCCTCACTGCCATTCTTGTGTGGCCACACAGCCAAAAAAAAAAAAAAAAAAAAAAAAAAATGGAAGAGCCAGAAGTCATGAATACTTTTTTTTTTTTTTTTTTTTGAGATGGAGTTTTGCTCTTGTCGCCCAGGGTGGAGTGCAATGGCACTGCAACCATTGCCTCCCAGGTTCAAGTGATTCTCCAGCCTCAGCCTCCTGAGCAGCTGGGATTACAGGCATCCACCACCACATCCAGTTCATTTTTTGTATTTTTAGTAGAGATGGGGTTTCACCATGTTGGCCAGTCTGGTCTTGAACTCCTGACCTCAGGTGATCCACTCGCCTCAGCCTCCCAAAGTGATAGGATTACAGGCGTGAGCTACTGCACCCAGACTGCTTTTTTTTTATTTTTAAAAAGGCACAATAAAAATGTCTTTTAATATTTTAAAACCAAATGTATTCTTTAAACCCATTAAACCTGGGGGAAGTAGGACAAACTCTTTGTGTGATATTCCATAGGAGGCACGTCTTACACATGGTTAGGATCTAAAGCCAGTGAGAGGCCGGGCATGGTGGCTCACACCCATAATCCTAACACTTTGAGAGGCTCAAGTTTTGAGGAGTTGCTTGAGGAGTTCCAGATCAGCCTGGACAATATAGTGAGACCCTGTCTCTGCAAGAAACTTAAAAATTAGCTGGTGTGGTAGTGTGTGCCAGTAGTCACAGCTATTTGGGAGGCTGTGCTGGGAGGATCACTTGAGCCCAGTGATCCCACTGCATTCCAGCCTGGGCAACAGAGCAAGACCTTGTCTCAAAAATAAATAAATAAAGTCAGTAAGAAATGGGAGTGTAACATGACTTTACAAATATTCTAGAAAATCTCAGAAATGTTCAAAAACTTAATACATTAAAGAACCTGGTATTAGACTGTATCATATCCCCAAATATAGAGCTGAGAGTCTTGATGCAGTTCCAGGGCTAGAGCAGCCATTTCCCCACTTGTGTTCAGGGAAACAAAGCCAGTCGTCAGAAAAAAAGAGGCTGGAATAGATATGCAACAAGGAGAGACAAAAAAACCCACAGAACCTCAAGAGGCAGTGCAGCAGATACTGCAGCTACTCAGCAGATACTAAGTCTACCTAGTCATTGCTCAGACATCACTTTCCTCTACCATATAGGCTCAAAGCTAATCGCCATGATTTTCCTGCCTCCCTTGCAGCTAGGGCAGGCCATGTTGGACCAATCTGGCTCATGACATATAAGGAAAAGCCCCTGTGGAGGGCTTCCCTTCCAGCTTCTCTAGGAGAAGGCATTCACCCTTGGTACCTTTGTCTTGTCTCCTTTCTCATTCCTGGAGGTCAGAACAGAAGCTGGAGCAGCCACCTTGGGGATCAGCAGACACCAGTAGCAGGGCAAAGGATAGTGGAGTGGAGGGATGAGAAGGCCCAGGTGGGCACCCAGTGGCATCGCTGAGCTCTGAACCATGAATGAACTGCCTACCTCTGTACTTCCTGTTGTATAAGACAAATAAATCCCTATCTATTTAAGCCACTGTAGTCAGATCTATGTATTTGTGCTGTGGAACAAACCACCCAAAACTGAGTGACTTAAAATGACAAATATTTATTATTTCTTTTGATTCTATGGATCAAGTGCACACTTGTCCTGTCTGGACTGTCTTGGCTGGGGCTGGATGATTTAGAATGGCCTCTTTCATACACCTGGCCTTGGCAGGCAAGTTGGGTTAAGGCAGTAGTTCTCAACGAGGAGCAATTTTGCTGCGCAAGAGAACTTTGGCCATGTTTGGACATAATTTTAGTTGTCACAACAAAGGAAGTATAGGTGCCCATCTAGAGGTAGAGGCCAAAGGTGCTGCTAAACATTCTACAATGGATAAAAGAACTCCCCACAACAAAGAATTATTTGATCTAAAATGTCAATAGCACTGAGGTTGAGAAACCTGGTCTAGAGAGGCCTTCCACTGCCACACTTTGTCTCTGCTCAGCAGGCCCACTCATTCTTCAGCCGACTGGACTAGGCTCATTCACATGTGGTGGCCACAGGTTCCCAAGAGCAGCAGGTGAGAACAAGCCCCAATACACAAGCACTTTTCAAGTCTCTACTTGCCTTGTGTTTGTTAATATCCTATCAGATAAAGCCAGAGTCGGTGCGGGAGGAGCTCCAAATTTTTACAATCTACTCACATTGAGTTTTCTGCTATTTGAAGCTGAATGCATTCCCAGCTGACCCAGGAGAAAGTTACCTTGATTCCCAATGACTTTCTATTCCCAGTTCCCTTCCTTGTGAAGGCCAGTTCCAATGCCTGCCCTTGGGTTCCACTAGGACCCTTTGTATCACTCAAGATCCCTTGGTTGTAAACAACAGATACCTCCTGTGGCTAACTTAAACAGAAAGAGAGTTTACTGGAAGGAAATGAGGAGGGTCAGAGAATCAGTGGCTAAGCAAAGCTGAAGAGTCAGGCTTGGATGTCAGGAGCTGGCTTTTCTTCCCTATAGATGCCCCCTTTTTGCTTTAGCTGGTTTGAGTTTCTGTTCATTGCAACCAAATGGGCATTTACTATGACGCTCTGCTACACAGCCCCCACCCACTACTGATTCTGAGAAGCTAGCAGCTGTCTTTCCCCTGGGGGTTGTACCACGGTACAATGACGTACCTGTATACCCAAACCTCCCAGTCTTCTTCTGATCTTTCAAGAAGCTAAGACAAACAACTTCCTTCCGCCCTTGCCAGTGGGAGCCCATGTGGATCCTTGGATTCGTGACTTTGCAGATAAGGTGCCCTTCTCTTGAAACTTGGCAGTGTCACCATCGCCTGCTGTTGTAGAAACCAAAGTCATGAAATGTCTGGAGGGAAAAAATAGCTTCCAGATCTGCATTCCAAAGCGTGCTCCTGGTAAGTGGAGTGGTATCCAATTTTTTAGGGACTTAGGAATGAAAGCAATCCACTAAGGATGTGAGGAAACTTAAACCTGATAATACTAATGCATGCCTCTTTTCCATCCTGAGGCCTCCTAAAGCAGGACGGAGGGCACTGGTGAGGCTATTTCAGTTCATCAGCTTGGCCTCATTTCCATCAGGTGTGCTGCTTGCGTCCGTCTGCTCAGTGTCCCAGGTTATTTTGGGCCAATTCATGACCTTATGTGCCTGCTTTTGTTTTTAAACATTTTTCTTTGCCATCTGTTGCCCAGGGATCCGTTGCAATGCCTCTGTCCAGTTGGGGGAAGCATTAGCAGGTCCTTGTTTTGAGTTTCCTGTCATCTTTAGCACACGGTTTTCCTTTCTAGGACCCAAAAATATTGGAGGCAGAAACTTTATCTTCTGGCTAACTGTGGTCTTATCATCAGAGAGTATGGTGTTACAGTTAAACAACCAGCCTCCATCCATTCAGCCAGCAGACACTGGGGGCCTACTATGGGCCAGGCACTGATGCTACCATGTTAGTTAGACCTCATGGCCTTGACCTTTACTCCTTTTCAAATTCTGATCCACTGCTTTGACTGAAAAGGAAGTGGAATCATTAATTTACTGGGTATGTTGCATGGGAGCACTTACTTTTGACGTCCACATATCTTGTTGGCTATGTATGGGATTACTGCTGGGTGTTCTTTTTTTTTTTTTTTTTTTTTTTTTTTTTTTTGAGACGGAGTCTCGCTCTGTCGCCCAGGCTGGAGTGCAGTGGCGCTATCCTGGCTCACTGCAAGCTCCGCCTCCCGGGTTCACGCCATTCTCCTGCCTCAGCCTCCCGAGTAGCTGGAACTACAGGCGCCCGCCACCGCGCCCGGCTCATTTTTTGTATTTTTAGTAGAGATGGGGTTTCACCATGGTCTCGATCTCCTGACCTTGTGATCCGCCCGCCTCGGCCTCCCAAAGTGCTGGGATTACAGGCGTGAGCCACCGCGCCCGGCCCTGCTGGGTGTTCTTTAAAGAGACCCTCTTCCTGGGAGTTTCTCTGTACCTTTCATCAGTTGAAATATAATAGCTAATAATAGTAACTACTTTGTATAGAGTCCTTCCTGGCCATCAGACCCTATGCAAAACGTGGTCCAGACAATAGCCCACTTCATCCCCACCATGTCATCACTCCTGTTATACCTGTGAAAATGATGAGTCCAGAGTAGGTAAGTAACTTGCCCAAGGTCACAGAGCAAGTGTTGAAGCTCAGACTTCATACCCACAACTGCTTAATATAGCACTTTCCTCAGGGAAGTCCAGGAACCAGCTGGTTGTCCACTAATGAATGAAGACAGGAGGACAGACTTTTTCTGTAAAGGGCCAAATAGTAAATCTTTTCTTCTCTAAAGGGCTTTATTGACCACAGGTGTCTCATTACCACCACTCAACTCTACCAGTGCAGTATGATACATAAATGAATGACCATGGCCATGTTTCAATAAAACTTTATTTATAAAAATAGGAAGTGGGCCACGTTTGCCAACCCCTGTGTTAAACTGTCATCCAGAGTAGATTATTAGGATCTGCACAGCTGTTGCCTGCCACATGACAACCTAGAAGCAAGATTATTGTCATCTTCATCATTGAGACCTTTTTGAGCTTTTACTATGTGCCATGCACTGAAGTAAACACTTTCCATAAATTTTCTCATTGAATCCTCTCAAGCACTCCAGGAAGAGATAGGAGTGCTTGAGAGGATCCCATTTTATAGACAATGAAACTGAGGCCAGAAAGGTAATTTGGCCAAGGTCACCCCACTGGGATTTCCAAACCCATCTCCTAACAATTACACCACTTTGAATATGGGGAAAAAGAATGCCATTCAATGTGCTTTTTCCTGTTCTCTCGATCAACACCAAAAGCAATCAACACAGACAGAAGATGCTGTGACCACATGTGGAGGGAGACTTCTCTCCACCACCAAGCAAGCAATGAGCTCTGCAGCAGACACCAGCCGAGGGTCCGCCAATTCAATTCCATTGCTATCTACGTGGAGACAGCATCAGATCCCACAGGCTGGGGGCTCGGTCCCCAAGACTTGCCCACTTCAGACACCAGTCACAAGTCCGGGACTCTGGAACTTCTGACCGACAGGCTTCAAGTTGGGGTTCCCATGACCCCTCTGTGGATTTGATTAATTTGCTAGAGCAGCTCACAGAAGTCAGAGTAACACATTTACTGATTGGTTGTTTATAAAAGATACTATAAAGGATACAGGCCAGGCACAGTGGCTCACGCCTGTAATCTCAACACTTTGGGAGGCTGAAGTGGGTGGATCACCTGAGGTCAGGAGTTCAAGACTAGCCTGGCCAACATGGTGAAACCCCGTCTCTACTAAAAATACAAAAATTACCTGGGCATGGTGGCTGATACATGGGTGCCTGTAATCCCAGCTACTCAGGAGGATGAGGCAGGAGAATCGCTTGAACCTGGGAGGTGGAAGTTGCAGTGGGCTGAGATCGCGTGCCATTGCCCTGCAGCCTGGGCGACAACAGCGAGACTCCATCTCAAAAAAAATAAAAAAAAACTAAAGGATGCAGATGAAGGAACGCATAGGGCAAGGTATGGGGCAAGGGGCGGAGCTTCCGCACTCTCCCTGGCACACCACCCTCCAGGAACCTCCACCTGCTCAGCTGTCTGGAAGCTCCTGAACCCGGTCCTCTCAGGCCTGTTACGGAAACCTCATTGGATAAGTATGATTGAAGCATGGACAACTGTGTCAAAATGGGATTGGACAAAAAGAGATCTAAACCCAGCAAGGCCTGTCTGTTCAAACTCTTCTCAGCTTCTCTGTGCAGCATTCCTTCCTCCAGGGTATCCGGCAGGATCCTCTCTGCAATGAGATTAGACCCAGAATCAGATTAGAGTCCTGCTGTGGGCAGGTGAAAGGAGGGTAGAAGGATGTCAGAGAGTGAGATCGTGTTTACTGTAACAAGGGCCATGGGAGTTATAAGCCAGGAACTGTGGACAAAAAACAAAATATGGGCTTGGTGCAGTGGTTCACGCCTGTAACCCCACTACTGAGGGAGGCCGAGGCAGGAGGATTGCCTAAGCCCAGGAGTTTGAGACCAGCGTGGCCAACACAGTGAGACCCAGTCTCTACAAAAAAATGTGAGAAATTAGCCAGGTGGTACATGCCTGTAGTTACAGCTACTCAGGAAGCTGAGGTGGGAGGATTGCTTGAAACTGGGAATTTGAGGCTGCAGTGAGCCATGTTCTTACGACTGCACTCCAGCCTGGGTGACAGAGACCCTATCCCAAAAACAACAATAACAAAAACTGTATATATAAAATATCACAACCACACTGCCTTTTGTAGTCAGAGAGATGCATCTGCACACTAGGGAGCGTTGTCATTGGGTCTAAAAGACCTGCTTCTCCTGGACTGAGTCTCAGAAGACAATGCCTTCATGGTATGTTCCCTTCCTCTAGGCAGGCTGCTTTCATAGGCCCCCCTGAGAATCACCTGCTTTCTTTAGTTAATACCTTAGGTCAACCAGGTGTGGTGCCTCACGCCTGTAATCCCTACACTTTGGGAGGCCGAGGCAGGCAGATTGCTTGAGCCTAAGAGTTTCAGATCAGCCTGGGCAACATGGCGAAACCCCGTCTCTACAAAAAAATACAAAAAATTAACTGGGTGTGGTGGTGCACACCTGTAGTCCCAGCTACTACTAAGGAGGCTGAGGTGGGAGGATCGCTTAAGCCTAGGCGGTTGAGACTGCAGGGAGCAGTGAGTGTGCCACTGCACTCCAGCCTGGGTGACAGAGAGAGACCCCGTCTCCAAAAACAAAACAAATGAACAAAAATACCTTAAGTCCGGTGTCCCTGGGCTAGGCACCATGCTACTTCTTCTGACTGGTTTTGCCTCTCTCTGCACTCGTCCATTATGTGTTGGTTTTACGATGTCCCTGTCCGTTTCCCAGGCTCTGGGGTGTCCTTGCGGTGGCCACATGCAGTGTTTACCTGTACCTTCCATCTATTCCCTCTGCCTGTCTGCTAAGCAGAGAGCTGTGGATGAGGTGATGGCTGAGGACCAGCAGGTCACCCAGCCCCAACCCCTATCTGATGCCACTGATGCTGTCCTCAGGGACGACAGGAGGCAGACACTTGAGAGGCTGGTTTTTGAAGAGTTCCTGTTAACTTTTGTGTTGAGTCATGTGGGTGCACTGAGGTGTCACTTTAGCAGCTTCTCTTTCTTGGCAGTGACCTTGAGACCTAAAACTGGGCCACCGGATGCTCTGGAGGGGACACAGAAAATACCCAATCTGTCCCCAGCCCTCAGGCAGAGCAGGCCTTCATGCATTCATTCAACAACTATTTCTACAGCACTCACCTCGGGCCAGGTACCCTGATATGGGTGCTGAGGATCCAGAATTGAAACAGACAGACAGGTCCCTTCCCCCAGGAGGTTGTGTTGGAAGTGATAGATATTTTATGAACACTTCGCTATGGAAAATAATCGCTGGGTCCCAACCAGAGCGGGGTTCAGCTGGAAGAGTGGTAGCCCCTCTCCATCAGTCGCCTAGTATGGGATCCAATAAATATCACACTTCAGAATGACGATTCCAGCTCTCACCTCCCTGTCCCCCAGCTTGCCTACAACCAGGAGAATTCCAGGACCAGTACCCAGTGCCCAGCACATCTAATAAGTATGTATGGATTGCCTGGCTGTTGCTGCACACCGTTTTCACAGAGTAGCTGTTGGAAGTATAAAAATCGAAACCAGCTGCCCATATTATTACTATCTTTGGAAGGGGCCCAGGAGAGCACTGTGGAAGCAGCATTGCTGGATTTTAAGGTATCTCCCTCACATGCACACAAACACAAAAACACTTTTGGGGAGTTTAAAACATAGTTAAGGCTAGGGCCTATCAGGGTGTTAAACTTGCACATGGAATTGCCTGTCGCTTAGAAGCAAAAAACACAGCCCGTTGGACACCTGCAGTCACTCGAAGGATCGATCGTCTTGGTTTTCACGTAGATTCATAGTGTCTAAGGTAACCACAAAAAGAGAGCTGGAGGGCTGGGCGTGGTGGCTTACGCCTGTAATCCCAGCACTTTGGGAGGCCAAGGCGGGTGGATCACAAGGTCAGGAGTTCGAGACCATCCTGGCTGACGCGGTGAAACCCCATCTCAACTAAAATTACAAAAAAATTAGCTGGGCGTGGTGCCAGGCGCCTGTAGTCCCAGCTACTTAGGAGGCTGAGGCAGGAGAATGGCGTGAACCAGGAAGTGGAGGTTGCAGTGAACCGAGATCACGCCACTGCACTCCAGTCTGGGTGACAGAGCAAGACTCTTATCTCAAAAAAAAAAAAAAAAAAAAAAAGAGAGAGAGCTGGATAGATAAGTTAGTTTCTAATAACCTGCAAATGGGTCTACCTGCAGCTGTTGACCCATCGTCACTGGCTTTTTGTCCTGCCTCTTTGCCCCCCTCAGTGGTCCCATAAATGCCTGACATCAGCGCCTCTCCCCATTACACCTTTTGCATAGCTTCCAAATCTTGCAAGAGATGAGAAAGCCTCTGAGGTCAACCAGGCTGTGAACCCGTGCTGCTGTCACTCCAATTGCCCCAAATGAATATTGCTGCTGCCCCTGAACTTTGATCTCTGTGCATCTTTCTCCATCCATCAAGGGTTTCCTGATGACTGCGGAGTGTTTGTAATGATTAATTCGTAAGCTGGTATTTGTGAAGTGCTAAGGGAGCCCTGCATTTTGTGAGCCAACTTCATCTCTGCCATCTCCCAAATCCCTTCCTGTTTTCCCAGCATCTCAGGCTGGAGGGACCACACAGTTCTGTCAGGTTCCAGAATGTCCCCAGTGCCATCTCCCCATCACTCAAGAGCTCTTCCCAACTCCTTCTCTCCTTCTTGTTTCTCCCCCCACCCCTTTTTCAAAGTGCTGTTGTTTTTCTTACTATCACTTCACCCCTCCCCAAAAGACAGTTATACAAGGAGATGTGGGAGGAAGAGAAGAAACATAAGTAATGATGACTAAGTCAGCCTGGCTCCCTTGCCACTGGAATATTGTCAGAATTGGCCGGCTCGCCCTTGCCTCTGTAAAAAGCCTTTGCCAAGGGTGTGATTTTTCCTGAAGATCATTCTTTCCACATGACTGAATGCTGTAGTGTGTCATCAGTCCAGATCATTTCTTTCTGCCAGAATCTATGCTTGGGGCACAA
Source organism: Macaca thibetana thibetana (assembly GCF_024542745.1). Classification (NCBI taxonomy): domain Eukaryota; kingdom Metazoa; phylum Chordata; class Mammalia; order Primates; family Cercopithecidae; genus Macaca; species Macaca thibetana. Next base: position 14,132,536 of record NC_065578.1, read on the forward strand.
AATTCAGGGTCACTCAAAAGTGATTTCCCCTAATCAAGAGGCAAGTGATATTTCCTGGAAGTTTCACCGCCAATCAGGGCTCATCGGTTTTCTCTGCTTTTCCTTCCATCACTGCTTCTTTGATTCTTGAAAAAAGTGCTTTTCTTGAAACCCAATGACCAATGACCAATGAAGAAAAAAACCTAGAGTAAAAGACAGCCCCTAGCGTCCATCTCTGGCCCAGGCCCAAGGCCTCTGAAATGGGGCCACAGTACTGGGCAGCTTGAGGTCTCACCCTGGGGTCACAGGCTCAGAGCTCTGCAAACTCCAAAAACCTGTGAGAAAAATCAACCCAAGAGGTGTTAAAACGACTCACCCATCCGGGCAGCATTTCCTGAGCTCTGCCTGAGTTTAACAGTTGCAAGGCTCCGGTGTTCAGCAGCCCTCCTGCAAGATGCTATAGGTAACGAGCAGGAATTCCCCCAACCTGTGTGTTATGGAAAGCAACCCTCGCTCCCATGAGCTGTGTCCACACAAAGCCAAATGGGTAACTGACCAGAGAGCTTACTACACACAGGCAGTCCACATAATTCAAACCCAAACCCCAGTTTCTTCACATATATATGTAAGTTGTTTTGCAAGAAGGCAAAACCCTCACATTATCTCCTCACTGTGAAGTTTGCGCCCACGTGAAGCAGATGCAAACAATTTCATAAAACGGCAACCCAGTTTTATGCAGAACCATTGGAAATCATAAACTGGAGTAAATTGAGGCTCACCAGAGTCTTGAAATTATCTGCTTTGTGAGGAAGACTAAGAATTCAACAAACTTCAGCATCTACAAAATCATCTGCAGACATCATCTTAAACATTTTAATCTACATCCTGTCCCTAGTCCTTTACATTCCTTAAATAACTATCTTGCTTCTGTTGGGTCCTTCAGGGCCGCATATGGGAGACAGGGAAGCCTGTCTTTTGCAAACAGCTGGACCAAACTGCCCAAAACTAAGAGAAACTTAATTCTGAGATTTAAAAAAGAAATCATTTAAGCTAAGCATCTTTATTGGACTCAAAAACAATTTTTATAAACAAGTAAATGAGAACTTCACATTTTCTGAACCTTGAAGGTTTTTCCTCAATTTCATTCTTTTAAAAATACCTTTTAAATTAATTCAGCAATGTTCTTAAACAGAGCAAATTGACAAATATCAACTGAGTGTCTGTTCTGTGCAAATCACTCTGTAACAGCTTGCTGGCTTTACATTCTCCAGGGCTCCCTGCCTCCACAGCACACTGGTTTGGGGGCCCTGCATGCATCTTTTCTCTGCACCTTGGCTGGTTGGAGCAGTTTCAGTAGAGGGGTCCTGATTGACCTAACATGTCAGAGAACATGCACAGAGCATAGTCCTTCTAAATCAGGGATTCTCAAATTTCAGTGAGCAGCACTCCACTGGGTGCTTGTTTACATGTAGATTCCTGGATCCCACCCCAGAGATCAGTGTTGTCTGTCCAAATTGGAGCCCGGGAATCTGTATTATTAACCTAGGCCCCAGTGGTTCTGATGCTGAAGGTCCAGAGTTGTGCAGTTGTGAGGTGACAGCCCAGACCACAGAGATACTTATTATCTGAACTCTTTCCCTAGCCCTGTCCAGGAGCCTTTGGAGAGGACATCTCTCCTCTGGTGACCCCATCAAAATGGCGACATCATGATCTCCCTGTCAGTTTCCTTAAAGTACAGTCACAGGCGACAACACTGGCCCAGCAGCTATTCTGCCAAGTCATCTGTGTGATGGTGCGGGGCCTCGGGAGAGAGGACCACCAGCCCCTTCCCCTGTCCCTCACCCGCTGTCTCCAGGGGCCCTTTTAGGGGTGAAGCCCAGCCCCATCTCCCTCGCAGCTGCTAGTCTGTCCTCTTCCAAGAGGCCAGCGGCGCCCGCCACGGTTCACCCTAAACAGGGGTTTGTGCTCCTCAGGTCCGCCTCGGAACCCCTGCAACCCTCATTGAGAACGCCAGTGTTTAACAGCGAGTCGTCTCCATAGCAACCGACAGGGTGTCACAGATACAGGATTATGACTTCACGGCGTGGGGATTCCGGAGAAGGGGGTGGGGCGGCACCCCTCCTCGCCCCCCTGCCCCCCGGCAAGCCCCGCTCCTCACCCAAGCCGCGGGGGAGGAGCCCTCTTCCTTCCCGCCCGGCCCCGGCCCCCAGCCGGACCCCTCCCGCTCAGCTGCTACAGCGGGCACCAAGAGGGCAATGGCTTTCCGTCGCGCTCCCCAGCCTCGCGGGGGGCAGACGACGGCGGGCGGGGCGCGCAGAGTACACTCGACCCCCGGCGGCCGGGAGCGATCACGCGCACGCCGCGCGGGTCCGGGCCCGGGGGCGGGGGCGGAGGCGGGGCGCGCGGTCCCCGCCAGGGCCCAAGTCCCACCTTCGGGGGCGGTGCCTGGCCCGGGGAGTGTCAGGAAGAGGAAGAGCGCGGCCGGCGGCGCTGCGCTGTGAACAGGGGCCCGGTCAAGGCGAGTGCCGTGCGGGCCACCATGGCCACGGACGAGCTGGCCACCAAGCTGAGCCGGCGGCTGCAGATGGAGGGCGAGGGCGGCGGCGAGACCCCGGAGCAACCCGGGCTGAACGGGGCGGCGGCGGCGGCGGCGGGGGCGCCCGACGAGGCGGCCGAGGCGCTGGGCAGCGCGGACTGCGAGCTGAGCGCCAAGCTGCTGCGGCGCGCCGACCTCAACCAGGGCATCGGCGAGCCCCAGTCGCCCAGCCGCCGCGTCTTCAACCCCTACACCGAGTTCAAGGAGTTCTCCAGGAAGCAGATCAAGGACATGGAGAAGATGTTCAAGCAGTGAGTGCCCGCGCGACCCGGCCCCCCGCCCGCCCCACTACCCGGTATCGGGCCCCGAACCCCCCGATCCCCGGATCCCGCGCCGACCCAGGATCCCAGCAGTCAGCCAAGCTTCCCCGAACCCAGATGCACCGGGATTAGGGACCCCGCGTCCCCTTCCAGATCTAGACCCGGCATCCCACCACGCACGTTAGTCTGGGGGACCCCCGGGCCCTGGCACGCGGCGGTGACTCATATTTGTGCTGCCTCCGGTACACCATAGACGCACCCACAGAGTTGGGGACCCCGAACCTCCTTCCAGATAATCGCCAGGCCCCGCGAGCCCCACCCCCACTACCACACGTGTGGGTCCCGGGCCCCCCACCCTGTTAGTGGCGCTTCTCCACCACCCCACAAGGCACACACCGAGGCTGAGGACTCAGCGGCCTTCCTTCCCCCATCCCAGCTGCTCGCGTTCCCCACCCCCACCCCAACACACGCTGGCCAAAGACACCCACCCCAGTGACCCCGGACACCACATGCCAACCACATTCCTTTCCTTAAGGTCTTTTCATTTCCTCTCCTGATCTCAGGTCTCCCTCAAGGTGGGTTCTGGGCAGGGATTCCCCCAACTTCCTCTCCAGTTATTTAGCATCTACCAGCAAACTGGGGGCGAAGACTTGCCCTTCCCATCTCCACCCACTCATTAAAAAGGACCCAAATCCTTCACTCACAAGTGGTCTCCCTAGGAAGGGACCCCTCGGCCCCTGTTCCCCCTCTGCAGGAGTGTAAACCTCACTCCAGTCGTCCCTGTGGGCCCAGTCCCCTCTGGGCTTGGAAGGCCTCCCTCCTCCTCCTGCCCGCCCCACCCCCCTGCACCCAGCAGCTTGCAGTCACTGCTCACCTGCTTCTGTCACAAGGCCCCCATCTCTCCTCCCCACTCCATATATCCCCTTCCCTCCCCACAGGAACCCCCAATGTCCCACACCCACCCTAGTCGAAAGGGGCCCCTTCCTATGTGACTTGCCCTGTTACCCCCATACCTACCCTTTATTCCATCAGATTCCACGTGCTGTGCCCTCACCAGGGTAGATGGGCACCCCCAGGCCTGTGGACTCATCCCCCCTTCCCCCCACAAAAACAGTCTTAATGTCTCTGTGGAGGGACTAGAGAGAGAGGGCCCAGCTCCCTCCGGCCCATCCCTGGGTCCCACTCTGTTGGGTCTAAGATGCACAGCCACTCTCTCCCAACCATGTGTGTGCCCAGGGGGTGGGGAAGGTGCCAGTGCCCCTCCCTTTGGTACCTGTCCCCACCTCCTGTTCCCTGTCCCCCTGCCCCTGGCTCCTGGAGAGGGAACAGCCTCTGTTCCACGATCTGGGTGCTGGTCGGGAGTGGTTCTGGAAGGGGATAGAATTGGCTTGAGGCTGAGTCTTGGGGGTGAGCCAGGAGGTCTAGCCCACCCGGCACAGGCAGCCCAAAGCCGAGGGAGCAATGCAGCAAGGCCGGCTCCCCCTTGGCTGGGCAGGAGGTGGGGGCAGACCTCACCATATGCAGCTGTCAGTGCCCAGACATCAAGCCGGAAGCCCAGGAAGGGGCGTTTTGCAACCGCACAGTTTGAGAAAGGCTCTCCCCTGCTCAGGACAGCTTGCCGCAGCTTCTGCATTTGGCCCCAAGGCAGGGGGAAGGATTTCTGGTTCCCAGTTGGGGGTGACTGACGAGTCCCATGCTTTCCCAAGGTCCTTCTGGGGGAACATCAAGTCCTTGACCCCCAGCCCCTCTGAACCTCTGAGAAAATCCCAGGGCGCCACCTCCTTGACTCCAGGCTGTTTGGTTGGAGTTCTTCTAAAGTTTCTTCCCAGCCGAAGACTGGCGAGATTGGGAGAGCAGGATTTCCAGGCTTCCTGAAAGAGTAGCTTGAACACTCCCGGGGCGGGCAGATGCAGGGGTGGGTATGGATCCGTGTCTGTCACTGCCCCCATCGGGGAGTGCAGAGCTGATTCAGACACCGCAGAGATCCCTGTGCTGATGGCGCCGAGGCACTCACCAGGTCCTTCAAACAGCCCCGTGACACAGAGCTCTTCGGCACCTTTGTGCAGACAAGGAGTCTTAAATAACTTGCCAAGACCACACAGCTAGAAAATGATAGAGCCTGGATTCAAACCCAGGTCTGTGACTCCAAATCCTGGGTTCTTCTCCTTCTGGGTTTCCCATCACAGACATCTGCTTTCATGTTGGAAAACCTCCAACACCTGCTTCTATGCTCCTGGCGGATTGTCCACTCATGTCCCCACCTCCAGCCACAGTCTCTGCTTTCCCCCAGAGCCTGCCTTCTCCTGGGCTTCCATAGCTTCCCTGCCCACTGGCCACCAAAACAAAGGTGGAGCTGTTGTGGGAGAAGCCAGACACTTCAGATGAGCGGGACTTGGGAGGCTGCAGTATGGTTGGAAGTGGCGTGCGGCTGAGGGAACAGTCTGCAAGCTTCATCTGCACAGCAAACTCACTTTTTTTTTACATAGGCCGTTTCTAGTTTGATGAGAGGTACTCTGAGGGAGACTGAGGGCACCTGGACCCCTCCAAGCTACCTCTTGGCGCCAGCACTGCTTGCCAGGTTTTTGGGAGGGCTGATGGGGCAGGCAGGGGCCAGGAAGCTGAACCTCTAGGGAAGCAAGTGCCGCCCGTCAGGGCCCGGGTGAGGGTGGAAAGCTGCAGATTGTGTATTCAAGGAAACAAGGCTTCACTGTGCCAACCGAGCCCAACCCCGCCGCCAACAGACGGACTCTCGTGGAAGACAAAACCCCTGTTCTGCTTACGCTGTCCGAGTGGGGCTGCAGCCTCCTGGGTCCAAGCAGGGTCCCCGGATCATAGCCAGGGCATCAGAGCCAGGGCTCTGGGGAGGGCAGAGGGTAGGGAGGAGGGGAGCCTGCCCTCCTGGGAAGCCAGTCACCAGAGCAGAAGGCAGGAGACCATGAGGTCAGCAGGAGAATGGGAGCCGGCCTTTCCTTGGGGGCCAGGAGCAAGGAAGCTGGGCCTCCGTCCTAGCCTGCATGTCCTCCCTGGGCCTCAGTCTTACCCACCTGTAAAAGGGGCAGGCTATCCCTGATGATCCCCAAAGGTCCTTCAGCCCTGACCTGCGTATGTCTGAGGGGTCCTGAGCGCTTCTGGATGTTGGAACTGCCTTCCAGGGCCTTCTGTTCCACCCATCTATGTTGATTCAGCAGGTGCTTCCCGAGGCTGGAGATCGATGGGGAAGAGAGGGGACAGGGGGAAGGTAGACTCTCAGCCATCACTGCTGTCACACCTAGAGTCATTCAGCTTCCCCCTGAGAGAGACCTGGAGAGTTGACTCCAGCCCCTCCCCCCGTTTTACAGAAGAGGGAACCAAGACCCAGAAAGGTGTGGCGGTGACTTGCTCGTGGTTACAGAGAGGTTTTCAGTGAGGCTGAAACCTTGTATGGTGAGGAGATGGTCCCAGTGTCTCAGGGTGGGGCTCAGAGGACATGAGACATTTAGAGTTCTGGCCCAGTGCCAGGCACGAGGAGGCCCTGCGTCTCCCTGGCCCCGGCAGCCAGGACTCCCCGTCCCCCTCCCCGTGCGGCCTCAGGCTATGTCCAGCACCTCTGATCTCCCAGCTGCTGCCTCCCTCTCTTTGCTCCTCCAGGGCTGGCTCTGGAACCCTCCTGTCAGAGAGGCAAATAGAATGGCCCTGGAGAGCCTCGGGGGTGCTGACAACAGCCTAGGGGGTGCTCTGGAGGGTTTTGTAAGTCGAGACCTGCCGGAAAGGTATGCAGCCGTGTAATTCTGAACCTGCTGTGGAATCTGAGGACGATGCCCTAGATCCCTGTCTCCTGCCTAGCCCAGCCTTGCAGGCCCTGTCCCCACCCTCGTCCCCAGCCACTTCATCTCAGGATACCTTGCATCAGAGACGTAGGCTTTCCTTCCTTGTGGCCAACTCTTCCCTGCACAAGCTCTGGAAGCATCCCACCCTCCTCTCCACCCTCCTCTCCACCCTCCACCTCCAGGGACACAGCTCTCCCAGGAGCTCTTCCTGGACACAGTCGGCAGGGCCTCTGGAGTCTGCAGCCCTGGGTTTGAATCCAGCTGTGGGCCCTGGAGCCCTTCTGAGCTTCTGTTCCTCACCCTGGAACAGGGGGGACAGGGGACCCACCTCACAGGATTGGGTACGGCGCTTAGCCCAGTGCTTGGCACAGAGCAAGTCGTTACTAAATGACTGTCACCGCCATCCCCAGCTCAGCATACACCCTCTCCTGGGCCCCCTCACAGGGCCCTGGCATTGGTCATTGCGGCTGGCTCAGAGCCAGCTCCACAACACCCACTGGCTGCCTCCACTTAACCATCAGTGGAGCTTCCGGCCTGCCAGGTTGTTGACAACCCTTTGCTCTGGGCCCTAGTGACAGGACCCAAGGTTAGAGCCCCCCTTCTCTCCTGCTGAACAGCCACTCTGATTGACAGCTACATATGGCTTTGATAAATAACAAAAAGAGAGAAATGAATTCATTATCACCTAGTTACAGGAAAGGCAGGTGGCACAAAAAAGGGGAGAGCAAACAACAGCTCTGGAGGGTGCACAACAGGGATTCCCGTCTGCCACCACCCAGCTGGGTTGCTCCAGGCAGACAACTCAGCTTCTCTGAGCCTTGGTTTCCCCAGGGGCTTAAGAACCTACCTGGTAAAGTTCTGAGGATTAGGTATAAAAAAGCTCTGGGTCTTTGTTAAGAGCCCATCATGGTGTCTGGGCTGTTTGCATGATAGATGATGTTTTTGAAAAATGCAAGGTTCACGCATGTGATCATTCTTCCAACAGATATGTTATTAAGTTTTTGTGCTACAAGATCCAGAGAATTAAATGAATCAAGTTCCTGCCCTCAGGAGGCTTACAGTCTTATATAGAACAAACGTGTAGAGATTTAGGGGTAGAGAGGATGCACCCACAGGGCTATCAATGGAAGGTTTCCTTCTTTATTTCTGCCATGAGGACCAAAAGCTCTCACGCATCACACCATGCTGATGTTCTCTTTGCAGCCAGCCCCTACCTCTGTGCCCCCTCCTTGTTAAACAGAGCCACTAGTTCTAGCCATTCCTGGAGGAGCCTATGTGTATTATTTAGAGAACGGAATTGAATTCTCACACCAGCACAATGAGATTGATACTGTCTTTGTTTTCCTTTTTTTTTTTTTTTTTTGAGATGGAGTCTCACTCTGCCACCAAGGCTGAAGTACTGTGGTGTGATCTTGGCTCACTGCAGCCTCCGCCTCCTGGGTTCAGGTGATTCTCCTGCTTCAGCCTCTAAGCAACTGGGACTATAGGCACATACCACCACACCTGGCTAGTTTTTGTATTTTTGAGTAGAGATGGGTTTTCACCGTGTTGGTCAGGCTGGTCTCGAACTCCTGACCTCAAGTGATCTGCCTGCCTCAGCCTCCCAAAGTGCTGGGATTACAGACGTGAGCCACCGCTCCCAGCCTGGTACTATCATTTCTATCCCCATTTGACAGATGAGGAGACTGAGGCTCAAGGCAATTGTCACTTGTCTAAGATTATATGAACTGACAGTGACAGGATTAGAACCGGATCCTCCTGCAACGAGCCCCTGGAGGCCAAGTGAAGCTGTGTTTGTGGGTGGGGCTTGGGGGAGCCTCCCAGAGCCTTAGAGAGGTGGAGAGGTGGGGTCCTTCACCTGCAGCTTAGGGTCAGTGGGTGGGGAGAATGCCTTGCACCCCTGGGGAGGGAGGATTTCCCGGCCTCGGCCCTTACTCCGTTCCTCCCACTTCCCCTCTACATCAGTGTCTGAGTCACCTCTCCTTCCCCCACACCCCCAACCCAGGACTTTTGGTTCCTCTTTGGTCCACCCTTCCTGCCTTCTCTTCTTCGGCCTCCTTGCTCTCCTCCACGCCCCCTGGGTCCAAGGCCTGGGTGGCTTGGACTGGCTTCCACTGCGAGAGTCTAGGCTCTAGGACAGCAGGCCTTGCTGCCTCAGGGGATGTCGGAGGTCCTTTCTACAAGGCCAGCCCCACCAGCAGAGGCAGTCACTTGGCAGCCTCTGCAGGGAAGGTCCGCACACCCTGGAGCAGCTGAGTTCCCCTGACTGCCTGGCAGCCTTCTCCTTGGCTGACTTCCGCTTTTCGAGGACAGCAGAGAAGCAGGGGTCAGTGCCAGAAAGGTGTGGCCAGACGGGAGCCGGGCCACCTGGGGAGTCCTGAGCCATCAGATGCTTCAAACCAGGTGCTTTGCCTCCCATTCGGTCCTTTCTTATCCTGCAACATTGTCCTCGCCCATTTCACAGTTAAGGAGACTAGGCTTTCAGAAGGGTTACGTGACTTGTCCAAAGTCACACAGCTAGTGAGGGGCAGAAGCAGAATTTGAACCTGGGCCTCCCTGGCTCCCAAGTCCTCTGAACCCTTACAGTTGCCCAAACACCAGCAGCAACACCGCCCTGGAGTATGTTAGAAATGCAGACGCGCAGGTTCCACCCCAGATGTACCAGACTGTAATCTGTGTTTTTTTTTTGAGACAGGGTCTTGCTCTGTCACCCAGATGGAATGCAGTGATACGATCATAGCTCACTGCAGCCTCAACTTCATGGGCTTAAGTGATCCTCCCACCTCAGCCTCCTGAGTAGCTGGGTCTCTAGGCACACGCCACCACATCTGGCTAATTTTTTTTATTTTTGCAGAGATGGGGGTCTCATTATGTTGCTCAGACTGGTCTCAAACTCCTGGCTCCAAGCCACCCTCCCACCTCATCCTCCCAAAGTGCAGGGATTACAGGCATGAGCCACCACGCCCAGCCCATAATCTGCACTGTAACCAGCTTCACCAGGTGTGCCCACTGACGTTTAAGAAGCGCTAAGCCACGGCTCAGGGCCCCGCACAGCCATCTCCCCACTGCTTCCTGAGGTTGACTTAAGGTTATCCTTAGGCAGGTGACTTTGTCTGTCTGAGCTGTAAGAGGATAAGATGAATGGAGTAAAGATTGAGTTACATTATAAACACTGGGTTATATTAATATTAGGCATTCAATAAATATTCTTTATAATCACTATCATAACAATAATGATTATGAAGAGCAAGAAGTGAAAGGGGGCGGTTGGCAGGGAGTGCCACAGGTGCGGTGAGATGTTGTTGAACTCCAGGTTAGGATGCCCTTGAGCCCTGACAGCCCCCCCAGCAAATTTCGTGGTGTCTCCCTCTTTATCCTCCATGGGGGAGCCCCGAGTGCCACACTTGTGTGCTCTCTATCTATCTCTCCATCTCTCTCTCTCTCTTTCTCCCTACCCCATACCCCGCTTAGCTGACCCAGGGCAACAGATCAAGTGTGAGATTCCCAGATAGGACTAGAGGAAGTGGCGAGCGCTGGGCTTTCCCCGTATGAGTCAGGCGGTCTGGGGGTGGGGACGTGCAGGAACTGGGGAAGCCAGGGGGGCCTGAGGGCTCCTGAGCCCATACCCAACACGCACCCCGTCCAGTTGTCTGTCTTCCTGGGACCCGCATGCCCAGAAGGGCCATCAGCAAAGCCTGGGATGGGAGTCAGGAGAGACAGAGTTGGGGTCCCCTGTGCTCCCACCTTCCCAAGTGCAGTGGCTGCGATGACTCTGCTTGCTTCTGCCATCAGAACGTGCAGCACAGCTCGGGGGGACCTACATGAGGAGCAACTTTCTTTCTTTCTTTCTTTTTTTTGAGACAGAGTCTTGCTCTGTCACCCAAGCTAGAGTACAGTGGCATAATCTTGGCTCCCTCCGGCCTCCACTTCCCGGGTTCAAGCGATTCTCCTGCCTCAGCCTCCCTAGTAGTTGGGATTACAGGCCTGCACTACCACACCCAGCTAATTCTTGTATTCTTAGTAGAGACAGAGTTTCACCATGTTGGTCAGGCTGGTCTCGAACTCCTGGCTTCAAGTGATCCGCCCACCTCAGCCCCCAAAGTGCTGAGATTACAGGCATGAGCCACTGCACCTGGCCGAGGAGCAACTTTCTAATAGTTCCAAAGCCAAGATGGGCCCCCTTAGACAAGCAATGAGCTTCCTGCCCTCAGAGGTATTCAAGGCACTAAACAAAGAACTACATGAGGAATCTGATTTTCAGGAAGGACTGAATAAGATGGCCTCCAATATCCCTTCCAACCCTGAAGTTCACTGCTGTGTACCCATCGGCATCAGGGCATAGCATAGTCGTTAAGAGTGCATGTGTTTGATCAGGCCTGGTTCAGAGCCCATCAACACCCTCGTCACCTATGACCTGGGCCAAGTGGCTTCCCCTCTGAGCCTCATCTCCTTGTGGGTTAAATAGGAATGTTCATGCCGCTTCATGGACTTCTTGTGAGAATCTGATGCGAAACACCTGGCATCGCGCCTGGCACATAGCAAGCGCCCAGCAGAGCAGCCAGGAATGATGATAGGTTATGACGTGTGGCTCGCCTGTGCGCAAGGCTGGGACGTCTGCACTATGCATGGTTGACGCCTCCACTGCCTACCCCTGTGACCCCCTAGTTATCAGAACTGGGAGAGAGGCAGGGGCAGGGAAGCAACCAGCTGGGGACCATGCTCACCCCAAAGGGGAAGGGTTGTCCTGGGGGGTAACCCGTTGCTCCGCTTTCAAGAGGGGGATGGGTGGGGATTTCATTCCCAGCATCCAGGCGCAGCTAGCTGCTGAGCCCTTCCTGGCAAGAACAGTTCAGGGGGAGGCAGATAGGAATGCAGGCACAGTGCCAGGCCCCACAGCCTCCCTCCGGTGCTGGAGAAAAGTGCTGAGTTCCCAGGCTGGGTGCTTTCTGCCAGTCCTGCCGAATGGCATTGGCCTTCCCAAACAGGCACCACGCTGGGCTCTCAGTCCAGCCTCCGCTGGCCCTTCAAGCTTGAGAATGTGGGACCCTCCATGGGACCAGGAAAAAGAGAGGGGGCCAGGGAGGAGAAGAGCTTCCAGCTGTTGGAATCCTGCAGTCTGCTGGCTGTGTGACCCTGGGCCAGTCACTGCCCACTCTGGGCCCCAGTTTCCCTATGTAATGGAAAACGGGTAGACCAGGCTGTCTGGGTGGATCTTGCGGGCTGACCTCTCTTTTTCTGGATGCTCTAAGCCACCTGCAACCTCAGTTCCAGCTCAGGGAGAAGGGCTGGTGGGTGAGAGGGCCCCTAGCCCGGGAGATGTCTGTTTCCAGCCATCGTGGAACCTCGTTCTCTCCTGTGCTGCCAGTTGTCCCCCACCCCCTGCACACACACACCGGCACCGTGAGAGTGTTCCCTCCAACACCAAGGGAAGGTTCCTCGCTCCCTGAGTCTCCTTTCTCCCTGTTCAAGGGCTCTGTCCAGCGGCCGGCCGTCTGTCTTCCCACCTCCCAGAGATGCTGGGGCTTTGCGTCAGGCCTAGTAGGGGAGAAGTGAGGACTTCAGAGGAGGGCTCATGCTGGAGGGATCCCCTGGGTCGTCATATCCACCCCTGCCTCCAGGCCAAGCCACCACAAGCCCTGCCTCCCAGCCCTGTACCACCAATCAGGACTGGAGCCTGTGGCAGAGGCCAGTGTATTTTTTAACATTATTTCTAATATCATCACCCTTTTTATATTGTATGTGTGAAGTATATGATGTGTATATGTGACACACACAAACTTCTCAATGTAACAACTACTATTATGATGATGATAAAATTAACAGGTTTTAAGGATGCGCTATGAACCAGGCATTTTATATCTGTAATCTCGTTTTCATTTTCTCTTTTTTGTTTGTTTTTTTTAAAACAAGGTCTCACTCTGTTGCCCAGGCTAAAGAGCAGTGGCTCGATCAGGGCTCACTGCAGCCTCAACCTCCAGGGCTAAAGTGAGCCTATCTAGTAGCTGAGACCAGAGGCATACACTACCATGCCCAGCTATTTATTTATTTATTTATTTATTTATTTATTTATTTATTTATTTGAGACAGTGTCTCACTTTGTCGCACGGGCTGGAGTGCAGTGGCACAATCTCAGCTCACTGCAACCTCTACCTCCTGGGTCCAAGCAATTCTCGTGCCTCAGCCTCCCGAGTAGCTGGAATTATAGGTGCATGCCACCATGCCTGGCTAATTTTTATATTTTCAGTAGAGACAGGGTTTTACCATGTTGGTCAAGCTGGCTTTGAACTCCTGACCTCGTGATCTGCCTGCCTCAGCCTCCCAAAGTGCTGGGATTACAGGTGTGAGCCACCGCGCCCGGCCCTTTATTTTTTTTATTGAGATGTGGTCTCCCTATCTTGCCCAAGCTGGTCTCAAACTCCTGGGCTCTAGTGATCCTCCCACCTCAGCCTCCCAAAGTGCTGGCATTATAGGCGTGAGCCACCGCATCCAGCCTCATTTACTCTTTAATAATCTTAAAGGTAGATGTTAGGAATAATAATAACTGGTTTTTAGTATCATAGTAGGCGTGTATAAAGTGCTTCCTGTGGACCAGGCTCTGTGTTAAGAGTCTGTTTGTATCGTCTCTTTTAATCCTTGCCTCCATCCTGAGATGAGTTCTTTGATCTCCATGATGTAGATGAGGAAACTGAGGTCTGTGGGGTTAGGTGACTTGACCAGGGTTATTCTGCCAGCAGGTGGCAGAGCTGGGGTTTGGACCCAGGTCAGTCTCAGCGGAGTTGATGTAACCACAAACCCTCAAGGCCATCTTCAATCAGGTTGATCCTGGAACCTGGCTGATCCCCTGCACTAGACCACATCAGAGCCCAGGGCACAGGGCAGATGGCCACTCTCCAGGAGTCTCTTGGGAATGGCCTCCTCCACGGCTACCTCTGGGAGCTTCACCTCCCACCCCAGCACCTGGCCTCTCGCAGCCCCCATCACCTCCTCTTGGTGATGGACTCTTTGGCACCACAGCCAGCTCCTATATTGTCCCCCTGGGGGCCCGAGCCTGCCCTGGATGGAGCCCAGCCCCAGTAATTGATTGGCCCTTGATTGATAGAGGCGGCCGTTCAAATCGTGGTTTGAGCTGCGGCCCAGCCAGGCCTGGGAGCTGCCAAAGACAGAGGGATCCACAGCCCACGTTTCCATCCAAGTTTGGACACTTTATCTGCACTTCCTCTGAAACTGAGCTGCCCCTGGCTGCAGAAGAAACCCATGCACTTGAGCAATAAATAAAACTGGGGCTCAGGGAGAGGCATGTGGGACCCAGGGGCTGGGACATGAACCCCTGACCTGCTGGTTAGGGGGCTGGTGGCCCCACCGATAACAGCCCTTCTGACCTAATCCGGACCTGGAGGATTGCTGAGCACAAGGGTTGTAAAGAAAAAGCGCTGCGCCGTCAGGAGGTTAGTGGAGGTGATTCAATCTTGTTTTAGTGGCGTCGACGGCCATTTATGCAGCTAGCTCTGTGTGCTGGGAGCTGTGCTGAGTGCTTGACAGGGATGGGCTCAGTCATTCCTCACAGTGGCCCATGAGGGAGGCCCCCTTGCAGCAGGGTTCTCAGCCTCAGCACCACTGGCACTTGGGGCCAGGTCATTCCTTTTTTTTTTTTTTTTTTTAAGGCAGAGTCTCGCTTTGTCACCCAGGCTGGAGTGCAGTGGCACAATCTCAGCTCACTGCAACCTCCGCTCCTGTGTTTAAGTGATTCTCCTGCCTCAGCCTCCCAAGTAGCAGGGATTACAGGTGCCTGCCACCATGCCCAGCTAATTTGTGTATTTTTAATAGAGACGGGGTTTCACCATGTTGGCCCGGATGGTCTTGATCTCCTGACCGCATGATCTGCCCGCCTCAGCCTCCCAAAGTGCTGGGATTACAGGCGTGAGCCACAGCGCCCGGCTGGCCAGGTCATTCTTTGTGGTGGGGCCACCCTGTGCGCTATGGACCTTCCCTGGCCTCCACCCACCAGATACCACCGACACCCCCCGCCCCAGGTATGACAACCAAAAACATCTCTAGATATTGCCAGATGTCCCCTGGGGGGCACATGCACCCCAGCTTAAGAGATGCTGCATTTTGTGGCTGAGGAGCCCAGGCAATTTGTCTCCAGAGCCCGATTGTCATCGCTGACCTTCCTGGGAGCCCAGGGTCAGAAAGCGGCAGGGGCTTTGCTTTCGTGGGGGGCACTGAGGAGGGGAGTCCTCGTGACTTGGCTCCGGAAAGACTGAGTCCCTCACCAGGTGCCCCTGCACAGCGCCGTGGTCATGTGGCACCCGCCCAGCCCTCCAGCAGGCAGCAAACAAAGTCCAGAGATGACAGGAGAGGCCTCCGCTGTGCCCCCGAGCCCCTCCAGCTCCAGGTAGAGGCTGGACTGCAGCAGCTTTGGCCTGCCTGACCCTCTGAGTCCCCACCTTCTACTGCCACAGAGGTGGCCACTGCCCACAGGGGCCGCTGGCCCATCCGCCTCCACCCCAGCCCTCACCCATCAGTGGGACAGAAGGCCCCAGGACCCTGTGTTCCCTCCAGGAATCCCAAGACCCATCTTTTCTGTGCTGTGTCACTTCCAACCACTGACTCACTGGCTGGTGAACTATTTATACCCCTCGCACAAATGCTCCCCTCGCGCTCCAGGCAGCCGTCTGTGCTCTGCAGCGGCCCCAGGACACACAGGGGAGGGGCTGGGTACAGAGCAACTGTGCAAGTTTATGAGTCCAGCGGACCTAGTCTGGAAGCCCAGCTCCCTCCTTACTGCTATGTGACTGTGGGTGGGTCACTTAAGCTCTCTGAGCCTTGGTTGTAAACTAAGGTTATTAGGAGGATTAAGTAAAGTAAGCAGTTCCCTGCATGAAGACAGATTTCAGTACCTGGTTGCTATTAGGTGTTTAAAGTACCCCTAACTAGAGAAGGCGAAGGGAGCTGGGAAGAAGGTGCACAAATGAGACATCTTCACGCAAAAGCTCAAGCGCCCAGGACATAGGGTTCTGGGACACAGGCCCCTGTGTTGTGCTGCTGTCACCAGCACTGTCACCCAGCCAGCTCAAGGCCTTGGGGACTGCATAAGGCTTCTTTATGTGTAGAAAAAAACATTTTGACTGGGCAAAGTGACGCATGCCTGTCATCCCAGCACTCTAGGAGGCTGAGTGGAGGAGGATTGCTTGAGCCCAGGAGTTCGAGACCAGCCTGAACAACATACTGACACCCCATCTCTACAAAACAATTACACAAATTGGCCAGGCGTGGTGGCATGCACCTGCAGTCCCAGCTACTTGGAAGGCTGAGGTGGGAGGATCGCTTGAGACCAGGAGGTAGAGGCTGCAGTAAGCTGTGATCGTGCCTGGGCAACAGTGACACCCGTCCTAAAGTAAAAGAAAAAGAAAAAAAGAAAAGCCCATTTTACCAACTCAAGGATCACTCTCCCCAGCCCCCATCTTGTCTTCTTCCCACACTGTTCCCAGAGACCGGCAGGGCAGGTGTTTGGTTGGTAAGAGAGCCCAGCTGGGCAAACAGCGCCTCGCCCTCTTTCACCAGGCTGTGTGCTCCAGGAACCAGTGGTGCCTTCTCAGCCAGGGAACAGGCAGAGAGGCCACCTAGGCTCTTACTACACAGAAGCCAGTCAAGAGGGACTTGCCTCCAACCCCATCCCTGTCTCTGCCAGGTTGTGGTGGTAGAAAAAAGAGAACCTGAGTGTGCAGGGCGGAGGGGAGGCATCTCTGTCGCCCGATGCTTGTTCCTGGCTTCCCCACCGCCCAGCCAGTCTCCGCCACTCCCTGCAGCACTGCGCCACACTTCCCTGAACACACCCAGGCCGCCTCCTGCCACCTGGCACTGCCCCCTGTCCCCCTCCTGCTCTGTGCCCTCGACAAAGGCAGAGACCCTGCCTTAGATACCCCTTCATTTATTCACGTCTTATTTCTTCATTACACATTTTTGAGCACCTACTGTGCTTTTTAACCTCCTTCCCAGTACCTAGGGTAAGCTGGTGGGGGGGGGCGTGAAATAGACCCCCCAGTACAGAGGGTGCTGAGTAAGAAGAGTCATTTATCACATGGAAAGAGGGCACCTTCCACACCCATGCCACATCCCCCATTCCAGTGCTTCTCAACAGGGAATGCTTTTTCCCCCCTGGGGACATTTGACAATGTCTGGGAGACATTTTTCGCTGTCACAACTCAGGAGGGATGCTACTAGAAACCTCCCACAATGCACAGGACAGCCCCTACGGCAAGGATTTATTCTGTCCAGATTGTTTAAGGTCTGAGGTTGAGAAACCATGCCCTTGCCTGCAAGGTTCTACCATCTAGGGTGGGGGTCAGATGTCCCCCAAGTGCCCATGGAGATTCCAGTGAGCCCGCTGGTCATGGAGGTGCTGAGTGCTCAGCTCAGAGCCTGATCCATCCTGCCATGGTATTGAGAATTCCTTCTCGGCCGGGCACGGTGGCTTACTCCTGTCATCCCAGTACTGTGGGAGGCCAAGGTGGGTGGATCACTTGAAGTCAGGAGTTTAAGACCAGCCCAGCCAGCATGGTGAAACCCTGAATCTGCTAAAAATACAAAAGTTAGCTGTGTGGTGGTGCATGCCTGTAGTCCCAGCTACTCGAGAGGCTGAGGCAGGAGAATCGCTTGAACTGGGGAGTTGGAGATTGCAATGAGCCGAGATTGAGCCACCGCTCTCCAGCCTGGAAAACAACAAGACTCTGTCTCAAAAAAAAAAAAAAAAAGAAGAAGAGAATTCCTTCTCACTGTCTGGGCCATCACAGTCAGCACACGGAGGCTGTCATTTCAGCTTCCTTGTGCCTCAGGCTTGTCCAGAAGTTAGTGCTATTCTACGTGCAGGAGGCTGCCAGGCCCTGTGGTGAGTTCCCCGTCATCAGAGGTAACCAAGCAGGAGCTGAGCCACATATGGGTCCTCTGCCTGGACTGAGGTCCCTTCCGGCAGTGACGGGATGATATGTTTGGTGGGAGATGCCCTCTAGTCCCCCAGTCTCCTTGCACTCAAGCCTGCAGCCTCTCTGACTGAGCCAGTGCCAAGATGTCCTCTCTTTTTGCGTCTGCAGGTATGATGCCGGGCGGGATGGCTTCATCGACCTGATGGAGCTAAAGCTCATGATGGAGAAACTTGGGGCCCCTCAGACCCACCTGGGCCTGAAAAACATGATCAAGGAGGTGGATGAGGACTTTGACAGCAAGCTGAGCTTCCGGGAGGTAAGGCCGACCAGGGGCTTCACCTGAGGACCTGGTGGCCCGGGAGAGACCAACCCCCACCCTTTGTCAATGAATGAACGGCGTCACTATTGAACAGCAGCTCTGAGCAGCTGCTGCTTGGCCGAGTGAGGCTTCAGAGGGCCTGTTAGAGCAGGCACCAGAGAGGGTTGTGAGGTCCTTTCAGGGAGGAAGAGGAGAGAGGGACATCCCCTCCTTCACATAGGGAGCTTATATTGAGCGATTTCTGTATACTTGACCCTGTGCAGGCTCTGGGGTAGAGGAAGGCCCTGTGCTGGAAGGTTCCTTCCTGGAAGTGTAGAGGGGGAGACACCACAGAGGGAAATCAGGGCTGTGACACCGAGGAAGAGGGCCACAGCACTGGGCGACTTCATGCCCAGGATCTCACTCCCAGACAGGAGCTGGGGCAAGCCTGTTTCTCAGGGAAGGAAATGGAGGCTCCAAGCCAGACAGCAATGATACTGGACCCCAGGCAGCACAGGGTTAGGTGTGGGGACTCGAGGCCCAAGTGGGGCCCAGGAGGTCTGGCAGGAAGCATGAAGGATGCAGGGAAGGAGAGAGGTGGCAGGGGCAGGTGAGGGAGTGTGAGAGGCTGGGAGGGCAGTGCAGGGTAACAGCTTAGAAGTTAGAGAGCAGGGTTCAAATCCCTCTGATACTTTTAGGCGCTGAGACTTTGGGCATGTATTTTACTGTCTCGGAGGCTCCCTCATTCTGTCATGACACCTTCAGGACTCAATACATGGAACACAGAGTAGGTTCACAGGGGAACAGTGGGAGACAGGTAAGAGGTAGGCTGAGGCCGTGTCATCGGGAGCTGGTGTGGGTGGGGCAGGGCTGCAGAATCCCAGCATCCTGGGTGGGTACATGAGTCACCGTCCATCGTACAGATGGGCAGAGGCCCAGTGAAGGGAAGCACAGGAGCACCAAGGGGCAAGACCCAGCTCACTGCCCCCCAGTCCTTCTCTGCAGGGGAGGCCTGAGGCTGGGGCCTGGGTGTGGCCAGGGACTCCGGCTCCCCTCCCTCTCTGCCTTCCTGACACCGCGCGCCTCTCTCCCCACTGCAGTTCCTCCTGATCTTCCGCAAGGCAGCGGCTGGGGAGCTTCAGGAGGACAGCGGGCTGTGCGTGCTGGCCCGCCTCTCTGAGATCGATGTCTCCAGTGAGGGCGTCAAGGGAGCCAAGAGCTTCTTTGAGGCCAAGGTGAGGAGCCCGGGGGGTGCCCTGACCCACACTCCAGGACAAGGGGACCCTGGGTCGGCCCGAAGTTAATACGTCCCCTTCCCGTCCCTGCTGAGGCTGCAGAGATGGGAGCTGACTCCCTGCCAGGCTGGGCCAGGCCCACACGCTCTGTCTTCTGTCCCCTCCCACTCCTGGCTGAGATCCTTGGCAGCCACCAGAGGATGGGTGAGGGACATGTACTCTTCAAAATGGGACAGGGACTACCTTGAGGTGCCCCGGTCCTGGCACACTGAGCCGCTAACCCAGAGGACTGGGCCTTAGGAGGGAAGGGCCCAGGAGAACACAGCACTGGTTCTCCAGGGTCCCCGGCAGACACCTGCCCTACCAGCTCCAGCCTGGGAGGAAGCCTGGGGGCTCAGAGACCACCTGCATGCACAATACCCTCCCCTTTCAGCAAGTTCTCAGATGGAAGGGACACCTGTGGTTTGGTGGCTCCTGGGTCCTGCCCACCCAGGGCTCCAGCTCTCCCGCCTTGTTTCTCTCTTTCCTTGCTAAGCCAAGAACGTTCCTTCCAGAGACTGCCTCCCACCTCCCTCTGGGCTTCCGAGCATCAGTGGAACTTTTCAGGGTTCATCAGTGGCACTGGGTGGGCCACTGGGCTCCCCGGACAGGAAGCAGAGGATCAGGATGGCAGCGGCTTAAGTGACGCCCTTCGAGCACCCTTGCTCTGCAGCAGCCACAGAATATACGTTCTCTCTTTCAATCCTCTCGACAACTCCATAAGATCAGAGTTATTGGGTGCCAGGTTCTAGTGAGGAAACTGAGGCTCAGGAAGGTGAATGAAGCACCTGACCCGGGGCCAGAGCTGGTGCGGTCAAGCTGTTTGTGTTGCTGGGTAGGACTCAGCAGAAGCCTGAGCCAGAAGGGACCCCAGGAAAAGCAGCCACAAGTCTGGGCACAGTGGCGCACGCCTGTAATCCCAGCACTTTGGGAGGCTGAGGTGGGTGGATCACCTGAGGTCAGGAGTTCAAGACCAGCCACATGGCCAACATGGTGAAACCCCATCTCTACTAAAAATACAAAAATTAGCCGGGCATGGTGGAGTGCGCCTATAAACCCAGCTACTCAAGAGGTTGAGGCAGGAGAATCACTTGAACCTGGAAGGTGGAGGTTGCAGTCAGCCGAGATTACGCCGTTGCACTCCAGCCTGGACGACAGAGCGAGACTCTGTCTCAAAAAAATTAAAAAAGGAAAAGCAGCTGTAGCATGGAGACTCCCCCAATATACACCATCCAGCCCTGACCCCTCACCCCCATGCCTCCACAGGTCCAGGCCATCAACGTGTCCAGCCGCTTCGAGGAGGAGATCAAGGCAGAGCAGGAGGAACGGAAGAAGCAGGCGGAGGAGATGAAGCAGCGGAAAGCGGCCTTCAAGGAGCTGCAGTCCACGTTTAAGTAGCGGGGGCTGCACCGACCGCCCTGCTCCGGCCCCAGCGCGGTGGGCGAGGGTGGCGTATGGGAGGCTGAGCCTGAATCCTTGCCTCTGTCTGATGGGACCACTACTAAAAACCTAAAAATGTCTGTGAATGGAGCAAGTTCAGGGGTCTCACGGAGATGGCCCGGCCCCTCCCCACTCCCTTCTGCTCTTTGTGAGGCCACGACACCGGCTCCCTGCCTGGCCCGGCCCTCCCTGGCAATCCCTGGGCTGTCTTGCACCCCTGACTGCCCCGCTACCTGCTCCAGCACTGCCCCTGGCCCAGCTCCTGGCCCTAGGTCCCTCCCGGCCCCATGTGCCTGCCCTCCACCATCCCCGTTCCCCGGACCTGGGAACCCCTGCCCTCCTCCAGCAGGCCGCACCGCCCCCGGGGCCCCCTGCCAGCCCCTTCCCAGACTGAGAGACAGCAGGAGATAGAATCAGGGCTGCCCCCACAGAGTGGGACCCAAGGGGCTTATTGGAGGCATGAGGGGACCCCTCCCCAGGGGCTCTTCCTCCGCCTCTGCCTCTTCCATCTACTGAAATGGGAGAGGGGGTGGGGAGCTTCTGTTCTGGTGAAGGGACCTAGGCCCCCAGCACCCCATGCTGACTTGGAGACCCCCAGATCTCTGGGGCCAGCCAGGCAGCATGTGGGGGCAGCTGTGCCAATCTACCTCACACGCCCACCCCCTGCCGGGCGTGCCGTGGGATCCTGGGCAGGGAAGGCTCTGGGGGTCGGAGACACCGCTCCTTAGCACCCACTCAGAACACCCTGAGGGTCCCAGGGGGCTCTGGAGAGAGTGGGGTGGGAGGAAGACTTGGCGCCTTCCTAGGGAAGGAAACGAGCGCTTCATCTTGATTCTCCGAGAAGCGTCTGAGAAGTGCTTTAAGTGTGTTTGCATGCGCCAGGTGGTGGGCAGCGGGGCCCTGTCCAGCCCTCTCCTGCCATCCTTCCCCAAGTGATGTCCACCGCCTTGTCACCAGCGACCTGCCTGTCATGCCCACACCCTGAGGAAGCATGGGGACCCAGACAGGCCGTGGTCAGGCCCACGCCACCGGCCCGGTTCGGCCACAGCTTCCCATGTGCTTGCTGACATACGTGTGCCTGTGTGTGGTGTCTGTTGCTGTGTCGTGAAACTGTGACCATCACTCAGTCCAAACAAGTCAGTGGCCCTCGAGGCCACAGTTATGCAACTTTCAGTGTGTGTCATAACGGCGTCACTGCTTTTTAAACTCAATAACTCTTTATTTTAGTAAAATGTCCCAGGAGTCCTCGAAGCTACGCGGACTTGCAGAGGTTTTATTTTTTGGCCTTAGAATCTGCAGAAATTAGGAGGCACCGAGCCCAGGGCAGCAGCCTCGGCCCCGGATTGCGTTTGCCTTAGCGGATATGTTTATACAGATGAATATAAAATGCTTTTTTTTCCTTTGGGCTTTTTGCTTTTTTTTCCCCCCTTCTCACCTTCCCTTCCCCCCGCCCCACCCCCCGCAAAAAAAAAGCTACTTCTTCATTCCGTGGTACGATTATTTTTTTTAACTAAAAGAAGATAAAATTCTATATTCTTATGTGTGTATGGTTCTTGATGGTGAGTGGGCAGGGAAATGACAAGGTCACTGGGTGTGGGGACAGTGGTGTCAGAGCCCGGGAGGAGAGGGGACCCGCCCGTGGAGGAGGTTGGTGTTGGATGCGCAGACGCTGTCACCAGGCACCAGTCTAGGCGCTTTGTGTCTATTAACTCATTTGAATCCTTGCAACCAGCCCATGCAAGGGGTGATATTTTTACTCCTCTTTTGCAGATAAGAACAGGGAGGCGGCTGGGTGCAGTGACTCACACCTGTAATCCCAGCTCTTTGGGAGGCCAAGGCGGGTGGATCACCTGAGGTCAGGAGTTCAAGACCAGCCTGGCCAACATGGTGGAGCCCCATCTCCACCAAAAATACAAAAATTAGCCAGGCGTGGTGGCACATGCCTGTAATCCCAGCTACTCAGGAGGCTGAGGCCGGAGAATTGCTTGAACCCGGGAGGCAGAGGTTGCAGTCAGCCAAGATCGCACCATTGCACTCCAGCCTGGGTGACAAACAGATTTATCTCAAAAACAAAACAAAACAAAACAAAACAGGGAGGCCTGGAAAGTCTCTCAGAGACACACAGGCGAGTGGGGTGGCAAGAGGCAGGGCCCAGGCTGTGGAGGTCACAGCTCGCAAACCTACCAGGTGAGCAGAGAGGAGGGGCTGCCCCTCTCCACAAGGCCACATGGTGGCCAGCAGTGGCATTAAGGCCCTGGAAATTATGGCTTGTGCACCCCAGAGACCCCCAAGCACCCCTGCCAGGGAGACACCCAACGTCTTCCACAGGCTAGAAAAACCCAGGGGTGATGGGGCGGACACCAGCACCTCTCTGTGTGTGACTTTAGACAGATCAGGTCCCCTCTGGGTCTCAGTCTCCCCATCTGTTCCATGCGAGGGTGGGCAAGGGTCTGGGGTCTTCCCAGGCAGGGCATGGGAGCTGGAGTTTGGATTAGGCTGGGCATCATTGCCCCCAGGTGGCCAGGGGTGGTACTACAGCAGCTGGGATGCCTGGGGAAGGCAGTGTCCTCCCCATGTGCTAGCCAGGGTCTGAGACTGTACACCACCACCAACTTGGGACTTTCAGTTCCACACTGCCTTTCAAAATGCCTTCCCCAAGGGAGGAACATCTGCATCCCTGACATCCTGTTGGAAAGGGCTTCAGGAACAAGGGACAGGGACGCTGAAAGAATGCACGGTGGCTCACCTGTAATCCCAGCACTTTGGGAGGCCGAGGTGGAAGGATCACTTGAAGCCAGGCATTCAAGACCAGTCTGGGCAACACAGTGAGACCTGATCTCTACAAAATATAATAACAAATCATACTGAAAAGGAAGCACCTTACGGTTATGGCCATGGGCCTCGAGTCTTTGGACCGTGAGAGACCAGTGCCAGCTGTCCCATGCCAGGGCCCTCCACCAAGGGTCTCCGCCTGTCAGGAGTCCCCAGCCTTTGCCTGCACAAGACCCCAACTCCCAGCCCTGGCAGGGAAAGGAAGTTGAGGCGGGAAGGGACCTGGAGTGATCCCAGCACCATGAGAGAGGACTCCTTAAACCCCCCCAGGGCTGGGTACAGTGTCTCATGCCTGTAATCCCAGCACTTTTGGAAGCCGAGGTAGAAGGATCACTTGAGTCCAGTAGTTCAAGACTAGCCTGGGCAACATAGCGAGACCTCATCTCTAGAAAAATATTTAAAACAACTAGCTGGGCAGCTACGCAGGAGGCTCAGGAGGAGGATCACTTAAGCCCAGAAGTTCAAGGCTGCAGTGAGCTATGATCGCGCCACTGCACTCCAGCCTGAGAGACAGAGCAAGACCCTGTCACTCAAAAAAAAAAACCTCCCAGGTTCCCTCCTCTCATTAAGCCTCCCTGCATTGAGTCCCAGCTCCAAATCCCCATGGAACCCCCAGCCTCTCTCTCTGAACTGTTAACCCCTCGATGAATGCCAACCCCTCACTGAGCCCCACATCCCTCTCTAACCCCCAGTGCTTCCATCTGGTTTGGAGGAGAAGCGCTGCCAGCCCCTCAGCTGGCCTCTTAGTGGGCCTCACCCGAGATGTAACAGCTGCCGCCCGAGAGTCCTGTCCCAGCGGCCACAAAATCCCAGCCCCGTCAGTGACACCTGCCTCTTTTCTCAGGCTCTTACCCGCCCCACCCCCACCTTGGCATTGCTCCTTCTGAGGCCCTAGGGCACCACCTGACCACATCCCCCACCCCTTTCCAGCTGCCTCTGCCAAGTCGGCCCTGGTTATTTCTCCAGCACAGTCTGGCCCCAAGTGGCTCAAGGACTTTGAAGTCCTGGGTCCTGGGAGACCCCACTCCAGGCCCTGAAAATCCCAGGGTTCAGCAGTGGGATGGGGGTGGATTCCAGCATTCTCTCAGCCTCGAGGCCTCAGATTCATTCTGGACATGGATTCAGTACAGAAGGAATCCTTTCCCCGCCTGCCCCCATCAGACCCCCACCAGAACCAGTCTCTTCTCACCCAGAACTCCACGCCCTGGCCCATCTCTCCATGGGAGACTATCTCCAAGGACCACTCACCCTGTCCAGCAGGGAGCTCCCCACAGCTGAACGGGTCTTATTATCTGTATGTACCCAGTCCTGTCATGGGGCCTGCACACAGTAGTTGCTCAGTGAATGTGGGAGGAATGAATGAGTGAATGATGTTTTCTGGGTATTCGGTATGTCAGTAACTCACAGCCCCAGCAAACAGTCACTTCTTTAAATATGTGAATTAGGCCAGGTGTGGTGGCTCACGCCTATAATCCCAGCACTTTGGGAGACCAAGGGGGATGGATCACTTGAGGTCAGGAGTTGGAGACCAGCCTGGTCAACATGGTGAAACCCCTGGTTGGTGCCGTTTTACATAAAAGGCCGCTCCCTGTAGATGTCTCAAAACAAGCAAGTTTCCCGATAGCTGAGCAGCCAGCAACCTCCCTCCAAAAAAGGTCAGTTCTCTGTGAACCTTCAGAAAGCTAACAATAACTCTCTTCACCTGCCACCTCATCATCAATCCATTCGGCCATTTCTATGTTTGTGTACGTGTTTGAATGCGTGGCCCATGGCTCTGCTTGGCTCTACACATAACCGAATTCTTTATATGTATTATGTCATTGGCGTGTGCATTTTTGTGGACGTGGAGGAGAGTGTGTGTGCATGTGTGTGCATGTATTTGCCTGTGTGTGTGCATGTGTGTGTATGCGTTTGCGTGAGTGTGTGTGCATGTGTGTGTGCATATGTGTGTGTGCATGTGTGTATGTTGCCTGTTCATGTATACTTGTGAATCCATGGGCATGTATACACGGCTGAGATGCGTGCTAGGAAGTTGCTGTATCTCTGAGTATAAATTAATGAGCTCCTACGAGGAGAAGCCCAGTTAATTCATTTTCCCAGGTTGATCAAGGGACATGAGAGAAACTGAGGCTCAAAGAGGTTGCTCAGGGTCTGGGTCACCCATTCTGTCACTGACTGCGATGGAAACCAGGTGTCTTGCCTCCCGCCTTCACACCCTACTGATTTCCAAGACCGGTCACCTAGCTCAAGCCATGTCACTGCTTATGTTCCCAGTCTCCAGGCTAGAATGACCCTTTGCAAGGCTTGGCAACCAAAAGCCCTGGGTCTGAAGCAGACTGGGCAGTAGCCACTGATAAACCTGTATCATGCACGACCAACCTCCAAAATGAAACACAAAATTCCCCACAGCCTGAAATCCCCAGACACCCCAGGACTGAGGTCACCACAGTGAACAGAGCCCCCAGTGCACATTCCCACTCCCTGTCTGTGTATCTTTCTTAAAACATTCAACCTATTGATTTTTATATAGCCAAAGTAACATATATTTGTTTTAAAAAAGAATTTAAGCTGCGTAAAAATGTGTAAGTTAGAGGCCAGGCACAGTGGCTCATGCCTGTAATCCCAGCACTTTGGGAGGCCGAGGTGAGTGGATCACTTGAGGTCAGGAGTTCAAGACCAGCCTGGCCAACATGGTGAAATCCTGTCTCTATAAAAGGAACAAAAATTAGCCAGGTCAGTGGCACTGGTCCCAGCTACTCAGGAGACTAAGGCAGGAGAATTGCTTGAACCTGGGAGGCAGAGGTTGCAGTGAGCCAAGATCGCACCACTGCACTCCAGTCTGGGCGACAGAGAGAGACTCTCAAAAGAAAAGAAAAGAAAATAGCCTGGCCAACATGGGGAAATCCAGTCTCTACTAAAAATACAAAAATTAGCCGGGCATGGTGGTGGCATCTATCATCCCAGCTACTCGGGAGGGGTGGAGATTGCAGTGAGCTGAGATCACGCCACTGCTCTCCAGCCTGGGCCACAGAGCGAGACTCTCAAAAAAAAAAAAAAAGTGTAAAGTGTAAGTTAGAATCCTCCTTCACCCCCAGATCACCGTTATGAATGGTGAGGTGCCTAGTGCTCTGAACTTTTCTCTCAGGAAATAATTCCTAAGGTGGCCAGTAGGCCCAGCTCCGAAAATGACCTTCAAGGGGAGCTCAGTATGAGTAGAGGGGAAAAGGAACAGAATCTAACCAACCAGGCTGAGGCCAGGCCTTGGGGCGAATGGATCAAACCACATGTTCCAAGGGATGGCCAACCCCAAACGCCGGAGGCTCTGACGGAACTTCTGTCACTCAGTGCTTTGGGCCCTCAGAACTGAGCCCCATCTCCCGCCCAAATTAAACAGTAACCACCCAAGGTCGGGGAAGGGGCCTTATCAGAGCAGGTTTCTCTCCAAGGGGCAGTTTGGCCTTGACCAGGTGACTCACCTGCTCTTGCCTATAAGTGTGCCCAGCCCATCCTGAGGGTCAGCCAGTCCTGAGCATCCAACCACGTTGGGCATCACTGTCCTCGCTGCGCTCTTGGCCTGTGGTAAGCGGTGGGGTGGGGCTGCAGCCAGCAGGCTGTGAGCTCAGGCTGGCCTCCAGGGCAAGGACAGGATGGGGGTGGGGGGCCTCTGCTCTCCAGGTAAGACACTTTGGGGTCTCCTGTGGGTTCAGATGCTACCAACCAGCTGTGTGTCAGACAAGCCACAGCCTGCCTAGCAACTCTGTTTCCACATCTGCAGAACAGGGAAGATGATCTGACATGTCCCCAGTCAGAAACGAGGTGTGGAAAGCAACACATAAGCGTCAGGGACATGAGATGCCTCATCCTGGGTTCACCCCAGGGACCATCGGGACTTGCCATTCCCAGCACCCTCTCTCCTTTGGGGATTCTCCATTCCATCATTTTGGTGGCGTTTTCCCAGATTAGGAGCCCAGGGACTTGGCTTAAATGTCACTTCTTCTCTGCAGGACCTGGAAAAGTCATTTCACCTCTCTAAATCTCACTGGCTTTTTTGGCAAAGGAGAGCACTTAATGAAGAGTCCTTCCAGCTAACAACTACAACAACAGTAATAATAGCAGCTCCTATTTTCTGTGTATTTACTATGTGCCAGGTGCTGTGCTGGGACCCTTACATGTAGGAGCCAATTCGATCCTCAAAACAACCTTAAGAAGTAGGGTCTATTGCCAGGCATGGTGGCTCTCGCCTGTAATCCCAGCACTTTGGGAGGCCGAGGTGGGTGGATCACTTGAGATCAGGAGTTCCAGACCAGCCTGGCGAACATGGTGAAACCCTGTCTCTACTAAAAATACAAAAAATACAAAAATTAGCCAGTCGTGGTGGCGGGCACCTGTAATCCCAGCTACTCAGGAGGCTGAGGCAGGAGAATCGCTTGAACCCAGGAGGAGGAGGTTGCAGTGAGCCAACATCGTGCCATCAAACTCCAGCCTGGGCAACAAGAGTGAAACTCCATCTCAAAAAAAAAAAAAAAGAAAGAAAGAAAGAAAGAAAGAAAAAAAAAAGAAAAGAAAAAGAAAAAGAGGTAGGGTCTATTAATAGTCCCATATTACAGATGAGGACATCGAGGTTCAGTGCGACTTAGTATCTTGTCTGACATCACATGGCAGGTTAGTGGAAGAGGCAGAATTTGAGTCCACGTCTGTCTCGCGGAACAGCACGTGTTCTTGACCGTTCCACACATCTTCCCAGCTATAACAGTGGACTCCGTGCTCTCTCACACACACACCATGATGCAGGGGACTAAAAAGGGACAGAAGAACACAGGTGTACCAGGCACTCGCACATATGCCAGTCACATTTTTTTTTTTTTTTTTTTTTTTTTGAGATGGAGTTTGGCTCTTGTCACCCAGGCTGGAGTGCGCTGCACGATCTCAGCACGCTGCAACCTCTGTTTCCCGGGCTCAAGCGGTTCTCCTGCCTCAGCCTCCTGAGTGGCTGGGGTTACAGGCAGGTGCCACCACGCCTGGCTAATTTTTGTATTTTTAGTAGAGACAGGGTTTCGCCATGTTGGCCACGCTGATCTCAAACTCCTGACCTCAAGGGATCCGCCTGCCTCGGCCTCCCAAAGTGCTGGGATTACAGGTGTGAACCACCGTGCCCAGCCAAACGCTTTCTTTTCTATGTGTTGTCTGATTCAGTCCTCAGGACAAACTCACCGGGTTAGTGTGATTCTTCACATTTCACAGAAAGGGAATACGAGGCCTAGAAACCTGGGTGACTTCCCCCCATCACACAGTAAAGTATCAACCCCATGTCTGCTCAGCCCCAAATCTGTGCTCCTTCCACCTGCCCACCCTCCCACTTGTTTCCCCGTGGGCGGCCAGCCCCACTCACCGGCTCTCCTGGCCTCCTGTCTCCCCAGCCTCCAGCTGCGGGGTGCCCAGCTTCCCGCCCAGCCTATCCGCCCGTGTGGTGGGAGGAGAGACTGCCCGGCCCCACAGCTGGCCCTGGCAGGTAAGCCTGTGTGGGGCTGGGACGTAGAGATAGAGAGCTGGTGGGGTGAGGGTCCCAGGGACCCGCGGGTTGACGCAGCCCTCCCCACCCTCCTGCAGATCTCCCTCCAATACCTCGAGAACAACACGTGGTGGCACACGTGCGGCGGGATCTTGATCGCCATGAACTTTGTCTTCACCGCCGCCCACTGCATCAGGTGTGCAGGGATGGTACCCTGAGACCTGGCCATCACCCGGGGGCGGGAGCCTGATACTCTGCTTTTACTGAGCAGCTTCTCCACACTCCAGGCACTGGGCTACAGAAGCTACTCACATCCAGTAACTCATTTATTCAGTCAAGTATTTATCGTGCATCTATTATGTGCCAGAAACCAGCAGGGAAGACAAAGTCTGTACTCTTGGGAAGCTTATATTCTTGTGGAAGGCAGAGCGGCAGACAATTAACAAGATATAACATCTCAAGTGTTTTAAAAAATAATAATAAAAATAAGGTACTGGCCAGGTGCAGTGGCTCACACCTGTAATCATAGCACTCTGGGAGGCCGAGGCTGGTGGCAGGAGTTCAAGACCAGCCTGGCCAAGATAGTAAAACCCCATCTCTACTTAAAATTCAAAATTAGCCAGGTGTGGTGCCGGGCACCTGTAATCCCAGCTACTTGGGAGGCTGAGGTAGGAGAATCGCTTGAACCCAGGAGGCGGAGGTTGCAGTGAGCCGAGATGGCGCCCATGTATCCAGCCTGGGCAACAGAGCAAGACTCCATCTCAAAAAAAATAAAAAATAAAGTCAGAAGAGGAGAAACAGAATGAGGGGTTCTATTTTTAAAGGGATGGCCAGGGGAAGAGCTGAAAGGGGGATATTTGGCAAATATTTGGCACATTTCAGAGAGCTAAAAGGGTCTGGGCAAAGGCCTGGAGGAAGTGAGGGAGGAAATCATGGGTCTAGGGGAGGGGTGTTCCAGGTGGAGGCAACAGCCACGCAGAGGCTTGGAGAAGAGACCTGTCGGTATGGCTGAGAAGTAACGAGGAAGCCGGTGTGGCAGGGGCAGCGTGAGCTAGAGGAGAGTGGGAGGAGGGGAGCTAGAGAGGAAATAAGTGCAGGTCACTGTCAGGACCTTGGCTTTGACCCTGAGTAAGAGGGAGCTCTCGGAAGGATTTCTGAGCAAAGGAGAGTGGTGGACTGACATATTTTTGTATATTCTGCAAAATATTTTTAATACATTTTATTAAAAATATATATTGCCACATATTTAATTTTATATATTTCATATATAACTTTTTTTTTTTTGGTACAGACAGAATCTCATTTAGTGGTGCCATCATGGCTCACTGTAGCCTCGACCTCCTGAGCTCAAGCAATCCTCCCACCTCAGCCTCCTGAGTAGGTTATAGACCCCTCCTGGGTCCATAAGCACACGCCACCACACATTCCCAGCTAATTTTTCTTCTTATTTTTGTTTGTTTGTTTGTTTGTTTTTTGACTTAGAAGCCCAAACCTCACCACAAGTTTTCTGTGTTTTGTAGAGATGGGGATTTGCCATGTGGCCCAGGCTGGTCTCAAACTCCTGGCCTCCAGCAATCCTCAGGTCTCAGCTTCCCAAAGTGCTGGGATTACAGGCGTGAGCCATTGCACCTGGCCTGGAATATTTTTAAACCCACACCGCTGGGTTCGGAATAGACAGGAGTAGACCAGCGTACAAGTGAGGGGCAGTGAGGTGGATGCCGCCACTGTGCAGGCAAGAGCGGTGTAAGCTTGGATGAGTTTATTCTCACAGCCGCCCTGGGAGTATGTTCCAGTATTGCCTCCCCCTTACAGATGAGGGAACTGAGGCACGAGGCTACACAGCCAGGAGCAGCAAGCTCACAACATGAACCCAAGTCCCTTGACCCCAAGTCCTAGGCCCTTCCCCGTCACCCTGGGAAAGGACAATGGGGACACTCTCTTCCCCTCAAATGAGTCCCATCAAAGCCCCAAGCTCCCTCTCTATCCCACTGGCTGGCAGGACCAGGGGCCACCCTGACCTGGTCCCCTTCCTCTGCCCAGCAACAACCGGATCTACCGTGTGGCCCTGGGAAAGCACAACCTGGAGGTGGAAGATGAGGAGGGATCCCTGTTTGTGGGTGTGGACACCATCTATGTCCACAAGAATTGGAGCTATGACCTGGCAATGTGAGTGACAAATTGCCCATCCCACAGCTGCTGGGGCAGTGTAGAAGGAGGGGTCCCCAAGACAGAGCCACAGAGCCTCTCGCATCCCACACCTGACACCCCATCCTCACCCTGGACAGCCAGCGAATGACTCTCTTACACAAAATGGCAAAATGCTGAGTGGAGACAAATACCCCTTGGATCCCCCTCATTGGCCAAGACTCCCAGGAAGGTCCACAGGAAGGCCCCCCACAGTGTCTCTCCAGAGGCTGGGCCAGGGCTCACCTTTATTGAGTGCCTACTGTATGCCCACATTGCAATAGATACTTTATGTGCCATCTGTTATGTAATCCTAACAACAGCCCTGGACAAAGAACCGAGCCTCAGAGAGGTTAAGAAATGTGTCCCAGGTCACACAGCCCACGTTGTGGCAGAACTAGGAATCAAACCAGGTGTGTCTGGGGTGGCCAGCTTTTATGCCTGTAACATGAACATATTAAAACTGGCATCTGCAAGTGCCATCTTTGGCATTAGAGTTCGCAACTTGCTATAGCCTCTGTTTCAATGGACACACAGCCAGCAGTGGTTTTGAACACTTCCACCCCCACCTCCCTCTGTTAACCCTTTCCCGAGGTGATGACATGTGAGAAGAAGCCGTCAACAGAGCAGGTGATCATGTTAGATGGTGAATCGTTCGTCCCGACATCCCCGAAGGTCAAGAAGCAGCTGGCAGTCAGGAAGTTTGTGCAGGACCCCTGAGCACCCTGGGCCTGACTCCCAACTCACAGCCCGAGCCCCTTAACCTGGACTTGTGGGGCCAGGGTCCTCCTGCCCACTCACCCTCTCCACTTTGGATTCCAGCAACGACATTGCCCTCCTCAAGCTTGCAGAGCACGTGGAGCTGAGTGACACCATCCAGGTGGCCTGCCTGCCAGAGAAGGACTCCCTGCTCCCCAACGACTACCCCTGCTATGTCACTGGCTGGGGCAGCCTCTGGAGTGAGTATCATCCCTGGCAAATCCCGAGAGCCTTCCTGAAGGAAGCAGCATGCCACCCACTTTCCCTTTCTGCCTTCACATTTTCATGTCTTTGTAAACTTTGTAACAATAACAGCTAGTATTTACTAAGCACATACCATGTGACAGACACTAACAAGGGTCTCTGAGAGATGTGGTAAGGTTTAGACGAATTAGAATTTGTCAAGTGCTCAGAACAGCACTTGGCACATAGTAAGTGTAGCATAAATAAACGAAAATAAACCATTTGGGGTGGGGGATGACATCTACCGTATAATATGCCCAAATAGATCCCAGAGGAACTAAAAGGTAAATACAAATCATGAAACTGTGAGATACTTAGAAGAAAGTGCAGATCGCTATTTAGAAAAGCCTGGGAGAGAGGCCAGGTGTGGCGGCTCACGCCTGTAATGCCGCATTTTAGGAAGCCGAGGAGGAACGATCGCTTGAGGCCAGGAGTTCAAGACCAGCCTGGGCAACATAGTGAGACCCTGACTCTACAAAAAAAAAAACAATTTTTTAAAATAGCAGTGTATGGTGGTGTGTACCTGTAGTCCCAAACTACTCAGGAGGCTGAGGCGAGAGGATCACTTGAGCCCAGGGGTTTGAGGCTGCAGTGAGCTGTGATCTTGCCACTGCACTCCAGCCTGAGCAACAGAGTGAGACCTTGTATCAAAAAAAAAAAAAAAAAAGAGGAAAGAAAAAAAGAAAATCTTGGGGTAAGAAAGGCTTTTTAATGTGTGACAGCAAAGACACATGATTGACAACTAAACCCCCATTTTATCCAATTTAATTTCAATCCAATTTAAAGACAACTTAACACTATAGCTTCCTTCTGCTGGCAGCCTGCTCCTGGCCCTCTGGGACCTGGGCTTGCCTCTTGATGAAGGGCAGCTGTGTGGTCTGCACAGCGTCTCAGCCGGTGCTCCCCTGGGTCCCGTCCCAGGCCTCTGCTCCCTGAAGGCCTGGGGAGGGGCGGGGCTGGGCTGGGCTGGGCTGCCCGGCTGCCTCCCTGGTCACTGCTCACTCTCTCCCCAGCCAACGGCCCCATTGCTGATGAGCTGCAGCAGGGCCTGCAGCCTGTGGTGGATCACGCTACGTGCTCCAGGATTGACTGGTGGGGCTTCATGGTGACAGAAACCATGGTGTGTGCTGGGGGCGATGGCATCATCTCAGCCTGCTGTGTGAGTGACTAGGTTCTGCACTTTGTCCCTACTCTAAGTGGCCAAGTGGACATGAGCAAAGGGAGGTGCAATGGACTAAACCCTTCCCCTGGGAGGAGACTGAGCGAGCCCTGGCTGGGCCCAGCAGGCTCAGGGTAAGCCCATCACCGCCCCCCTCTCAGCACTGTGGTGAGAGCATGAGCATTGAGCATGAGTATCTGAGTTCAAGCCCCAGTCCCACCATTTATGAGCTGTGGAACCTTGGGAAGGCCGTTGAACCTCTGACCTCAGTTTTTCCATCTGTAAAATGGAGTTGCAGTAACCACTTCACAGGGTTAGGATTAAATGAGTTTAAAGGATGCAGAAGAGGCTTCACTGAAGTCTCTACACATGCTCCTCCATGCCATTTGCTCCGCCAGTCCAGGGAGACCAGAACCATAAAACATCTAAGATAATCAGGGAATGTCCTGTTTTCACACACAACCCTTTCCCCATTCTCGCCCTCCTTCCCCACCTTCCCAGGCCTCTGGCACAGCTGCCAGCATCCTCACTGCTCTGACTAGCTCACAGAATCTTAGACAAGGAGACCTGAACAGCTAGGGAAACTGAGGCACGGAGAGGAGTAACATCATCCCAAGATCACACAGCAAACCAAGAGCTAGTCGGACACCCCAGGGCCTCCTAGAACAAGGCCAAGGCAGCCCCAAACCACACTTCCTCTGCCTCCCTCACCATGGGCAGGCTGAGACCAAAACCGTCTACTAAGGCTGAGAAACCAACCCACATCCCCCACCCCAACCCAGCCCTGCTTCCCAAGCCTGCCTCTCGGGGGCCTGGTGGCTGATGCCCTCCCGGCCTGGTGCAGGGGGACTCCGGTGGTCCACTGAACTGCCAGCTGGAGAACGGCTCCTGGGAGGTGTCTGGCATCGTCAGCTTTGGCTCCCCACTGGGCTGCAACACCCGCAAGAAGCCGGTAGTCTACACCCGGGTGTCCGCCTACATCGACTGGATCAACGAGGTGGGTGCCGCCTCCACAGCTGTCCCTGCACCGGTCAGCCCCTCCCCCTCACTCGCCCACCCCCTCACTCATTCATGCATTTATTCGTTCATCATTTATTCACTTATTCATTCACTCATTCCTGCCCTTATTCACTCATTCATGCATTTAGTCACTCACTGATTTATGCATTTATTCACTCATTCATGCATTTATTCATACATTCATTTATTCACTTATTCATTCATTCTTGCATTTATTCACTCATTCTTGCATTTATTCACTCATTCATGCATTTAGTCACTCCTGCTGGCATTTATTCACTCATTCATGCATTCATTCACTCATTCATTCATGCATTTCGTCACTCTCTCATTTGCTCATTCAGTGATTCATTCATGCACTTATTCACACATTCACTCTCTCATTCAAGAAATATTGGTTGAGTGCTTCCAGTAGCAGGCCTTAAGTTGGGTCCCAATAAGGAAAACAGTCATCGACTCCTCCATCCATCCATCCACTGCCTTCATCAAGCACTTATATCCCCATCCAGGTCCCACACCAGTCTCCCCCAAAACCTGACCCTCTGAGGCTATGGCCCAGCAGAGGAGAGGGATGGTGTGGATGGCCATTATCATCTTGAGAGTAGGGGAACAGAGGGTCACCCTGGGCTGGGGGCTTCCCCACTGGGGACAGGGTGTGTTGCAAGACCCCTTTGCACAATGGCCTGAAATGCTGAGGGGCTCAGACCCTTTGGACAGGGATAAGGCTGGCATGTGAAGGCTGGGGGCCGCCGGCCATGCCCCCATGGACCTACCCTCCGGACAAAGCCTTGTGCTGCCCCAGAAGGTGGCACAGCCCTGAGTCCCTCACACTGTTCTCTGCTCCTCCAGAAAATGCAGCTGTGACCTGTTGCTGGGAGCGGCGACAGGGAGTCCCTGCAAGAGCAATAAACTTCCTTCTCCCGGGGCTGCCTGGATCCTTGATTTGCGCGGCCACTAACTGCTGCTTCCCAGCTCTCTGGGGCTGCCCCTTTCCACACCATGCAGCCAAAGAGAGACCCCACCCAGCCAGTTTCCCCCACCCTGCATTAGACAGGTGGGAAAACGGAGGCCCGGAGAGAGGGCCAAGGAAGGAGCCTCCTGGGGCATTAATGGGAGGCAGGGGGCTGGGGGTGGAGAGCCCAGGGAGTCTTGTGTGAAGCCGGAGGGGATGGGAGTTAAGGACACATCAGACGCCTTCCCCACTCCATCTCACAAGCTGTGAACAGGGGAGACGCTGATGAAATCACTCGCTTCTCTGATCCTACCTCCACCGAGGGGCCTGGCAGGTCCTCACGGCCCCCAGCTGCAGGTGGAAGGCAGGGTCTCCCCAAGAGCAGCCTCCCCCAGGCCAGAGAGACCACCCCACAGGAGGATGGCCAAAGCTCAGGGACAGCCACTCCTGGGGAAGGGGCTCCCCAGCCGGGACCCCCCCAACCCACCCCGCAGCACAGACTCCGCATCTGCTGTTGGCAGGGGCTCTCTGCTTTGAGACGTGTTTAGTGAGCCGGCCCCTGTGTCCTGCCCTGTGCTGGGCATGGTGAAGGTAAAGGAAGAGGAGGAGACCCCAGCATCACCCTCAGGAGACACACGTTTGAAGAAGGCAATGGTTCCTACAAAGAATCACAGTGGTCAGAGCTGGATACGCTTTCATTGCATTAGACAGGTGGGGAAACTGAGGCCCAGAGAGAGGAAGGAGTTGGGACAGCCGGCAATGCCTGATCCAGCAGAAGAGAGTTCTCCCGAGGCTGACAAGAGGCCAAGAGGAGCCCGAGATGAAACAGACCAGTGTCCAGGGAGGGACATGGCAGGGGGATCAGACCCTGATGATGAGGGTGGCCAGAGATGAGAGGGACCCAGTGTCCAGGGAGGGACATGCCAGGGGGATCAGACCCTGGTGATAGGGGCCTCTGACCTGGCGTGCTCCTGGGATTGTCCTGTTCTATGGAGGTGCCCCCAGCCCACCCTCTGGACCCCTCGCTGGAGAGCCCTCGGCTGCAGCTGCTCAGACTGGCCCAAGAGTTCTCCTTTTTCTCCACCAGACTTTGTCCCCTGGGAGTGGGGACCATGCTGTGACTCCCACACCCCAGTGATGCCAAGGCAAGTCTCAGGAAAGACTTGACTTACTCGACAAGCAGTGGGGGCTACAGGGAGCCCAACACCACCCAGACCCAGGAATCCAGGATGGGGGGACCCCAGCTGTGCAGGAGACAGACCAGTAAATAGATCATTAAATTCCCTGGTATACATTTGAAAACAGAAATATGGACCGGAAGCAGAGAAACGGGACACTTAAACCAGTGTCAGCTGGCGGGAGAAATCCAGGATGGCTTCCTGGAGGTGATGATGCCCAAGCTTGGTCTTAAAATTTAACTAAAAGGTACCCAAGTACAGAAGGCAGTCCTGTTTGCTTAATCCAAACTTCACTCCCAGTTATCCTCTTCTTTTTGAGATGGAGTCTCACTCTGATGCCCAGGCTGGAGTGCAGTGGCACGTTCTCGGCTCACAGCAACCTCCACCTCCTGGGTTCAAGCAATTCTCCTGCCTCAGCCTCCCAAGTAGCTGGGATTACAGGCACACACCACCACGCCCAGCTAATTCTTTTGGGTTTTTTTAGTAGATATGGGCTTCACCATGTTGTCCAGACTGGTCTCAAACTTCTGACCTCAGGTGATCTACCTGCCTTAGTCTCCCAAAGTGCTGGGATTACAGGCGTGAGCCACCGCGCCTGGCCCTTTATTTTTTTTTATAGAGATGTGGTCTGCCTATCTTGCCCAAGCTGGTCTCAAACTCCTGGGCTCAAGTGATCCTCCCACCTCAGCCTCCCAAAATGCTGGCATTATAGGCGTGAGCCATGGCGTCCAGCCTCATTTACTCTTTAATAATCTTAAAGGTAGATGTTAGGAAGAATAACTGGTTTTTAGTATCATAGTAGGCGTGTATAAAGTGCTTCCTGTGGACCAGCCTCTGTGCTAAGAGTCTGCTTATATCGTCTCTTTTAATCCTTGCCTCCATCCTGAGATGAGTTCTTTGATCTCCATGATGTAGATGAGGAAACTGAGGTCTGTGGAGTTAGATGACTTGACCAGGGTTATCCTGCCAGCAGATGGCAGAGCTGGGGTTTGGACCCAGGTCAGTCTCAGCACAGTTGACGTAACCACAAACCCTCAAGGCCATCTTCAATCAGGTTGACCCTGGAACCTGGCTGATCCCCTGCACTAGACCACATCAGAGCCCAGGGCACAGGGCAGATGGCCACTCTCCAGGAGTCTCTTGGGAATGGCCTCCTCCACGGCTACCTCTGGGGGCTTCACCTCCCACCCCACCACCTGGCCTCTCGCAGCCCCAGTCACCTCCTCTTGGTGATGGACTCTTTGGCACCACAGCCAGCTCCTATATTGTCCCCCTGGGGGCCCGAGCCTGCCCTGGATGGAGCCCAGCCCCAGTAATTGATTGGCCCTTGATTGATAGAGGCGGCCGTTCAAATCGTGGTTTGAGCTGCGGCCCAGCCAGGCCTGGGAGCTGCCAAAGACAGAGGGATCCACAGCCCACGTTTCCATCCAAGTTTGGACACTTTATCTGCACTTCCTCTGAAACTGAGCTGCCCCTGGCTGCAGAAGAAACCCATCCATTTGAATAGATAAAGCTGGGGCTGAGAGAGAGAGACATGGGACCCAGAGGCTGGGACCTGAACCCCTGACCTGCTGGTTAGGGGGCTGGTGGCCCCACCGATAACAGCCCTTCTGACCTAATCCGGACCTGGAGGATTGCTGAGCACGGGGGTTGTAAAGAGAAAGCGCTGCGCCGTCAGGAGGTTAGTGGAGGTGATTCAATCTTGTTTTAGTGGCGTCGACGGCCATTTATGCAGCTAGCTCTGTGTGCTGGGAGCTGTGCTGAGTGCTTGACAGGGATGGGCTGTCATTCCTCACAGTGGCCCATGAGGGAGGCCCCCTTGCAGCAGGGTTCTCAGCCTCAGCACCACTGGCACTTGGAGCCAGGTCATTTTTTTTTTTTTTTTTTTTTTTTTTTTTTTTTTTTTTTTTTTGAGACAGAGTCTCACTTTGTCACCCAGGCTGGAGTGCAATGGCACAATCTCAGCTCACTGCAACCTCCTCCTCCTGTGTTTAAGTGATTCTCCTGCCTCAGCCTCCCAAGTAGCAGGGATTGCAGGTGCTTGCCACCATGCCCAGCTAATTTGTGTATTTTTAATACAGACGGGGTTTCACCATGTTGGCCCGGATGGTCTTGATCTCCTGACCTCATGATCTGCCCGCCTCAGCCTCCCAAAGTGCTGGGATCACAGGCGTGAGCCACCGCGCCTGGCCGGCCAGGTCATTCTTTGTGGTGGGGCCACCCTGTGCGCTATGGAGCTTCCCTGGCCTCCACCCACCAGATACCACCGGCACCCCCCGCCCCAGGTATGACAACCAAAAACATCTCTAGATATTGCCAGATGTCCCCTGGGGGGCACATGCACCCCAGCTTAAGAGATGCTGCATTTTGTGGCTGAGGAGCCCAGGCAATTTGTCTCCAGAGCCCGATTGTCATCGCTGACCTTCCTGGGAGCCCAGGGTCAGAAAGCGGCAGGGGCTTTGCTTTCGTGGGGGGCACTGAGGAGAGTCCTCGTGACTTGGCTCCGGAAAGACTGAGTCCCTCACCAGGTGCCCCTGCACAGCGCCGTGGTCATGTGGCACCCGCCCAGCCCTCCAGCAGGCAGCAAACAGGGTCCAGAGGTGACAGGAGAGGCCTCCGCTGTGTCCCCAGAGCCCCTCCAGCTCCAGGTAGAGGCTGGACTGCAGCAGCTTTGGCCTGCCTGACCCTCTGAGTCCCCACCTTCTACTGCCACAGAGGTGGCCACTGCCCACAGGGGCCGCTGGCCCATCCGCCTCCACCCCAGCCCTCACCCATCAGTGGGACAGAAGGCCCCAGGACCCTGTGTTCCCTCCAGGAATCCCAAGACCCATCTTTTCTGTGCTGCGTCACTTCCAACTGAGAGGCGACAATGTGCTAGCAGCCCTCACTGTCAGCGCCTCCTCAGCCTCGGCGTCCACTCTGGCGGCACTGGAGGAGCCCTTCAGCCCACCACAGCACCGTGGGAGCCCTTCAGCCCGCCACAGCACCGTGGGAGCCCCTCACTGGGCTGGCTGAGGCCGGAGTCGCCTCCCTCTGCTTGCGGGCAGCGTGGAGTGAGAGGCGCGGGCGGGAACCGGGGCTGCGTGTGGCGCTCGCGGGCCGGTGCGAGTTCCGGCAGGCGCAGGCGCAGGCGCGGGCTCGGCGGGCCCCGCACACGGAGCGGCCGGCGGGCCGGCACCGCCGGCCCAGGGCAGTGAGGGGCTTGGCACCCGGGCCAGCAGCTGCGGAGGTTGCGCCAGATCCCCCAGCAGTGCTGGTCCGCTGGCGCTGCACTGAAATTCTCGCCGGGTGTAGCTGCCTCCCCGTGAGGCAGGGCTCGGACCTGCAGCCCGTCAAGTCTGAGCTCCCCTAGGTGCGGTGGGCTCCCGCGCGGCCTGAGCCTCCCCAACGGGTGCCGCCCCCTGCTCCAAGCCGCCCAGTTCCATTGACAGCCCAAGGGCTGACGAGTGCAGGCGCAGCTCCGGACTGGCGGGCAGCTCCGCCTGCAGCCCCAATGCAGCATCCACTGAGTGAAGCCAGCTGGACTCCTAAACCGAATGGGAACTTGGAGAACTTTTATATCTAGCGGGAGGATTGTATGTGTACCAATCAGCACTCTGTATCTAGCTAACCTAGTGGAGACTTGGAGGACTAGCACTCTGTGACTCTGTGTCTGACTCAAGGATTGTAAAAGCACCAATGAGCACTCTGTGTCTAGCTCAAGATTTGTGAATACACCAATTGGTACTCTGTATCTAGCTAACCTAGTGCAGACTTGGAGGACTAGCACTCTGTGACTCTGTGTCTGACTCAAGGATTGTAAAAGCACCAATGAGCACTCTGTGTCTAGCTCAGGATTTGTGAATACACCAATTGGTACTCTGTATCTAGCTAACCTAGTGCAGACTTGGAGGACTAGCACTCTGTGACTCTGTCTAGCTCAAGGATTGTAAACGCACCAATCAGAACTCTGTCAAAATGGACCAATCAGCTCTCTGTAAAATGGACCAATCAGCTCTCTGTAAAATGGACCAATCAGCTCTCTGTAAAATAGACCAATCAGCAAGATGTGGGTGGGGTCAGATAAGG
This sequence comes from Macaca thibetana thibetana, assembly GCF_024542745.1. Taxonomy (NCBI): domain Eukaryota; kingdom Metazoa; phylum Chordata; class Mammalia; order Primates; family Cercopithecidae; genus Macaca; species Macaca thibetana. The sequence goes on from NC_065578.1 coordinate 14,173,015, forward strand.
GAATAAAAGCAGGCTGCCTGCGCTACCAGTAACAACCGAGATCAGATCTACTCTTTAAGTGTGGAAGGTTTATTCTTTTACTCTGCAATAAATGTTGATCATTCTGGCTGAATGCTGTGTTTTTGAGCCGTTAAACTTATTGCGGAGGTCTGCAGCTTTACTTCCGACGCCAACAAGACCATGAACACACCAGGAAGAATGAACAACTCCAGACACGGTGCATTTCAGACACGGTGCGTTTAAGAACTGTAACAGTCATCTCGCAGCTCTGCAGTTTCACTCTTGAAGACAAGAAGAACCCAAACCTACCGAAAGGAAGAAGCTCCAGACACATGAACGTCTGAAGGAACAAACCCCGGCCATACCATCTTTAAGAACTGTAACACCTACAAGTGTCCGCGATTTCATTCTTGGAGTTTGAGACCAAGAGCACACCAATTCTAGGGACACAACCACTGAGACTCACTGGCTTGCGAAGTATTTATATCCCTCGCAAAAATGCTCCCTTCACACTCCAGGCATTGTCTGTGTTCTGCAGTGGCGCCAGGACATGTGGGGGAGGGACTGGGCACAGCAAATGGTGCAAGTTTATGAACCCAGGAGACCTAGTCTAGAGACCCAGCTCCTTACTGCTGTGTGATTGTGGGTGGGTCACTTAACCTCTCTGAGCCTTGGTTATAAAATGAGGTTATTAAAAGTATTAAGTAAGTAGTTTGCAGCGTAAAGACACATTTCAGTACGTGGTTGCTATTAGGTGTTCAAAGTACACTTACCTAGAGAAGGTGAAGAGAGCTGGGGAGCCTGGAAAAGGTGCACAAATGAGACATTCATTCAGAAGCTCAGGCGTCCAAGACACAGAATTCTGGGACACAGGTCCCTGTGTTGTGCTGCTGTCACCAGCACTGTCACCCAGCCAGTTCAAGGCCTTAGGGGCTGCACAAGGCAGCTTTAGGTGTGGAAAAACCCATTTTGGCTGGGTACAGAGGCGCACGCCTGTAATCCCAGCACTCTAGGAGGCTGATGTGGGAGGGTTGCTGGAGCCCAGGAGTTCCGACAGCAGCCTGAACAACATACACCACATCTCTACAAAAAAATACAAAAGTTGGCCAGGCATGGTGGCATGCACTTGCAGTCCCAGCTACTTGGAAGGCTGAGGTGGGAGGATTGGTTGAGACCTCCTTAGGAGGTAGAGGCTGCAATAAGCTGTGATCGCGCCTGAGCAACAATGACACCCGTCCCAAAGAAAAGCCCATTTTACCAACACAGGGATCACTCTCCCCAGCCCCCATCTTGTCTTCTTCCCACTCTGTTCCCAGAGACCAGTAGGGCAGGTGTTTGGTTGATAAGAGAGCCTAGCTGGGCAAACAGCACCTGGCCCTCTTTCACCAGGCTGTGTGCTCCAGGAACCAGTGGTGCCTTCCCAGCCAGGGAACAGGCAGAGAGGCCACCTAGGCTCTTACTACACAGAAGCCAGTCAAGAGGGACTTGCCTCCAACCCATCCCTGTCTCTGCCAGGTTGTGTTGGTAGAAAAAAGAAAACCTGAGTGTGCAGGGCGGAGGGGAGTCATCTCTATCGCCTGATGCTTGTTCCTGGCTTTCCTACCCCTCAGCCAGTCTCCGCCACTTCCTGCAGGCACTGCGCCACACTTCCCTGAACACACCCAGGCCGCCTCCTGCCACCTGGCCGTGCCTCCTGCACCCCTCGGAGGTTGCAGTGAGCCAAGAATGCGCCGTTGCACTCCAGCCTGGGCGACAGAGGGAGATTCCGTCTCAAAAAAAAAAAAAAAAGAAAAAGCAGCTGTAGCAGGGAGACCCCCCCAACATACACCATCCAGCCCTGACCCCTCACCCCCATACCCCCACAGGTCCAGGCCATCAACGTGTCCAGCCGCTTCGAGGAGGAGATCAAGGCGGAGCAGGAGGAACGGAAGAAGCAGGCGGAGGAGATGAAGCAGCGGAAAGCGGCCTTTGAGTAGCTGCAGTCCACGTTTAAGTAGCGGGGGCTGCACCGACCACCCTGCTCCGGCCCCAGCGCGGTGGGCGAGGGCGGCGCATGGGAGGCCGAGCCTGAATCGTTGCCTCTGTCTGACGGGACCACTACTAAAAACCTAAAATGTCTGTGAATGGAGCAAGTTCAGGGGTCTCACGGAGGTGGCCCGGCTTCTCCCCGCTCCCTTCTGCTCTTTGCGAGGCCGCGACACCGGCTCCCTGCCTGGCCCGGCCCTCCCTGGCAATCCCTGGGCTGTCTTGCACCCCTGACTGCCCCGCAGTCTGCTCCAGCACTGCCCCTGGCCCAGCTCGTGGCACTAGGTCCCTCCTGGACCCATGTGCCTGCCCACCACCATCTCCATCCCCCCGACCTGGGAACCCCTGCCCTCCTCCAGCAGGCCGCACCGCCCCCGGGGCCCCCTGCCAGCCCCTTCCCAGACTGGGAGACAGCAGAAGAGAGAGAATAAGGGCTGCCCCCACAGAGTGGGACCCAAGGGGCTTATTGGAGGCACGAGGGGACCCCTCCCCAGGGGCTCTTCCTCCACCTCTGCCTCTTCCATCTACTGAAATGGGAGAGGGTGTGGGGAGCTTCTGTTCTGGTGAAGGGACCTAGGCCCCCAGCATCCCATGCTGACTTGGAGACCCCCAGATCTCTGGGGCCCAGCCAGGCAGGGGGTGGGGGCAGCTGTGCCAATCTACGTCACACGCCCATCCCCTGCCGGGCATGCCGTGGGATCCTGGGCAGGGAAGGCTCTGAGGGTCGGAGACACCGCTCCTTAGCACCCACGCAGAACAACCTGAGGGTCCCAGGGGGCTCTGGAGAGAGTGGGGTGGGAGGAAGACTTGGCGCCTTCCTAGGGAAGGAAATGAGCGCATCATCCTGATTCTCCGAGAAGTGTCCGAGAAGTGCTTTAAGTGTGTTTGCATGCGCCAGGCGGTGGGCAGCGGGGCCCTGTCCAGCCCTTTCCTGCCATCCTTCCCCAAGTGATGTCCACTGCCTTGCCAGCGACCTGCCTGTCATGCCCGCCCCAGTTAGGCCACAGCTTCCCACGTGCTTGCTGACATACGTATGCCTGTGTGTGGTGTCTGTTGCTGTGTCGTGAAACTGTGACCATCACTCAGTCCAAACAAGTCAGTGGCCCTCGAGGCCACAGTTATGCAACTTTCAGTGTGTGCCATAACGGCGTCATTGCTTTTTAAACACGATAACTCTTTATTTTAGTAAAATGTCCCAGGAGTCCTTGAACCTACGCGGACTTGCAGAGGTTTTATTTTTTGGCCTTAGAATCTGCGGAAATTAGGAGGCACGGAGCCCAGCGCAGCAGCCTTGGCCCCGGATTGCGTTTGCCTTAGCGGATATGTTTATACAGATGAATATAAAATGTTTTTTTTTTTTTTTTTTTAGACGGAGTCTCGCTCTGCCGCCCAGGCTGGAGTGCAGTGGCCGGATCTCAGCTCACTGCAAGCTCCGCCTCCCGGGTTTACGCCATTCTCCTGCCTCAGCCTCCCGAGTAGCTGGGACTACAGGCGCCCGCCACCTCGCCCGGCTAGTTTTTTGTATTTTTTACTAGAGACGGGGTTTCACCATGTTAGCCAGGATGGTCTCGATCTCCCGACCTCGTGATCCGCCCGTCTCGGCCTCCCAAAGTGCTGGGATTACAGGCTTGAGCCACCGCGCCCGGCCTAAAATGTTTTTTTCTTTGGGCTTTTTGCTTTTTTTCCTCCCCCTTCTCACCTTCCCTTCCCCGCCCCTGCAAAAAAAAAGGGGGGCTACTTGTTCATTCTATGGTACAATTATTTTTTTAACTAAAAGAAGATAAAATTCTATATTCTTATGTGTGTATGGTTCTTGATGGTGAGTGGGCAGGGAAATGACAAGGTCACTAGGTGTGGGGACAGTGGTGTCAGAGCCTGGGAGGAGAGGGGACCCGCCCCCGTGGAGGAGGTTGGTGTTGGATGCACAGACGCTGTCACCAGGCACCAGTCTAGGCGCTTTGTGTCTATTAACTCACTTGAATCCTTGCAACCAGCCCATGCAAGAGGTGATATTTTTACTCCTCTTTTGCAGAAAAGAACAGTGACGTGGCCGGGCGCTGTGGCTCACGCCTGTAATCCCAGCTCTTTGGGAGGCCAAGGCGGGTGGATCACCTGAGGTCAGGAGTTCAAGACCAGCCTGGCCAACATGGTGGAGCCCCATCTCCACCAAAAATACAAAAATTAGCCAGGCGTGGTGGCACATGCCTGTAATCCCAGCTACTCAGGAGGCTGAGGCCGGAGAATTGCTTGAACCCGGGAGGCAGAGGTTGCAGTCAGCCAAGATCGCACCATTGCACTCCAGCCTGGGTGACAAACAGATTTATCTCAAAAAACAAAACAAAACAAAACAGGGAGGCCTGGAAAGTCTCTCAGAGACACACAGGCGAGTGGGGCGGCAAGAGGCAGGGCCCAGGCTGTGGAGGTCACAGCTCGCAAACCTACCAGGTGAGCAGAGAGGAGGGGCTGCCCCTCTCCACAAGGCCACATGGTGGCCAGCAGTGGCATTAAGGCCCTGGGAATTATGGCTTGTGCACCCCAGAGACCCCCAAGCACACCTGCCAGGGAGACACCCAAAGTCTTCCACAGGCTGGAAAAACCCAGGGGTGATGGGGCGGACACCAGCAGCTCTCTGTGTGAGGCTTTAGATACATCAGGTCCCCACTGGGTCTCAGTCTCCCCATCTATTCCATGCGAGTATGGGCAAGGGTCTGGGGTCTTCCCAGGAGGGTGTGGGAGCTGGAGTTTGGATTAGGCTGGGCATTGTTGCCCCCAGGTGGCCAGGGGTGGTACTACAGCAGCCGGGATGCCTGGGGAAGGCAGTGTCCTCCCCACATGCTAGCCAGGGTCTGAGACTGTAAGCCACCACCAACTTGGGACTTTCAGTTCCACACTGCCTTTCAAAAAGCCTTCCCCAAGGGAGGAACATCTGCATCCCTGACATCCTGCTGGAAAGGGCTTCAGGAACAAGGGACAGGGACGCTGAAAGAATGCACGGTGGCTCACACTTGTAATCCCAGCACTTTGGGAGGTCAAGGTGGAAAGATCATTTGAAGCCAGGAATTCCAGACCAGTCTGGGCAACACAGTGAGACCTGATCTCTACAAAATATAATAACAAATCATACTGAAAAGGAAGCACCTAACGGTTATGGCCATGGGCCTCGAGTCTTTGGACCGCGAGAGACTAGGGCCAGCTGTCCCATGCCAGGGCCCTCCACCAAGGGTCTCCGCCTGTCAGGAGCCCCCAGCCTTGGCCTGCACAAGACCCCAACTCCCAGCCCTGGCAGTGAAAGGAAGTTGAGGCGGGAAGGGACCTGGAGTGATCCCAGCACCAAGAGAGAGGACTCCTTAAACCCCCCAAGGCTGGGTACAGTGTCTCATGCCTGTAATCCCAGCACTTTTGGAGGCCGAGGTAGAAGGATCACTTGAGTCCAGTAGTTCAAGACTAGCCTGGGCAACATAGCGAGACCTCATCTCTAGAAAAAAAATTTAAAACAACTAGCTGGGCAGCTACGCAGGAGGCTCAGGAGGAGGATCACTTAAGCCCAGAAGTTCAAGGCTGCAGTGAGCTATGATGGCACCACTGCACTCCAGCCTGAGAGACAGAGCAAGACCCTGTCACTCAAAAAAAAAAAAAAAAAAAAAAAAAAAAAACCCAGGTTCCTTCCTCTCATTAAGCCTCCCTGCATTGAGTCCCAGCTCCAAATCCCCGTGGAACCCCCAGCCTCTCTCTCTGAACTGTTAACCCCTCGATGAACGCCAACCCCTCACTGGGCCCACATCCCTCTCTAACCCCCAGTGCTTCCATCCGGTTTGGAGGAGAAGCGCTGCCAGCCCCTCAGCTGGCCCCTTAGTGGGCCTCACCCGAGATGTAACAGCTGCCACCCAAGAGTCCTGTCCCAGCGGCCACAAAATGCCAGCCCCGTCAGTGACAGCTGCCTCTTTTCTCAGGCTCTTACCCCGCCCCACCCCCACCTTGGCATTGCTCCTTCTGAGGCCCTAGGGCACCACCTGACCACGTCCCCCACCCCTTTCCAGCTGCCTCTGCCAAGTCGGCCCTGGTTATTTCTCCAGCACAGTCTGGCCCCAAGTGGCTCAAGGACTTTGAAGTCCTGGGTCCTGGGAGACCCCACTCCAGGCCCTGAAAATCCCAGGGTTCAGCAGTGGGATGGGGGTGGATTCCAGCATTCTCTCAGCCTCGAGGCCTCAGATTCATTCTGGACATGGATTCGGTACAGAAGGAATCCTTTCCCCACCTGCCCCCATCAGACCCCACCAGAACCAGTCTCTTCTCACCCAGAACTCCACGCCCTGGCCCATCTCTCCATGGGAGACTATCTCCAAGGACCACTCACCCTGTCCAGCAGGGAGCTCCCCACAGCTGAACGGGTCTTATTATCTCTGTGTACCCAATCCTGTCATGGGGCCTGCACACAGTAGTTGCTCAGTGAATGTGGGAGGAATGAATGAGTGAATGAATGATGTTTTCTGGATATACGGTATGTCAGTGACTCACAGCCCCAGCAAACAAAACAGTCACTTCTTTAAATATGTGAATTAGGCCAGGCATGGTGGCTCACGCCTATAATCCCAGCACATTGGGAGACCAAGGGGGATGGATCACTTGAGGTCAGGAGTTGGAGACCAGCCTGGTCAACATGGTGAAATCCTGTCTCTACTAAAAATATAAAAAGTAGTCAGGCGTGGTGGCTCGTGCCTGTACCCCCAGCTACTCAGGAGGCTGAGACACAAGAATTGCTTGAACTCAGGAAGCAGAGGTTGCAGTGAGCTGAGACTGTGCCATTGCACTCCAGCCTAGGCGACAGAGTAAGACTCTGCCTCAATAAATAAATAAATATACAAGTTAATCCAACTTCAAGCCCTGACCCCTCCCGTCACAGGAAATCCGCCCTCCCAGGGCTTCCGTCTGCAGATGTCCATAGGCCCCCTGGGGTACTTCTTCAGTCTCGGTGATCAAGGCCAGAAAATCAGGTCAGCCAACCCAGCGTCACCACCGTAACTTAGGCAGTTTGAGCCACTGCGATCATGGTGTCACCTGACTGGCTGCTCCCTGAACCAGGCCTGGGGTCAGGAGGGGCTGGCACCAGCCACGCATGTGCCCGGAGGCAGCTTCTACACCTGTCTACCTTTTTCAGGAAGAGCAAGTTTCTCCTGACTGCCCTGGGACACAGCTAAAGGCACCTCCAGGGCCCAGAGAAGGTGCTCAGGGGGATCCACAGACCATTCCCCAAACTCTCAGCCCTTGGGTCATCTAGAACCTCACACAAGGAGGGGCCACAGGGCCTGGAACCCATAATAGCTTTAGGGGCACACAAAAATATTTTGATTTCTTTAAAATCAGTAGGAAAAAAATGAAAAGGATCCAAACTGGATTGCATTTTATAACTATATAATAAAACATTATTTTTATTATTTTTTGAAGGAAACATAATTTTTCATTTTGTTATGTTTTATTTTTTGGAGCTGGGGATCTCTCTATGTCAGCTAGGCTAGAATGCAGTAGCACGATCATAGCTTACTGCAGCCTCAAATACCTGGCCTCGAGCAGTCCTCCTGCCTCAGCCTTTAGAGTAGCTGGGACTACCGGCCTGTGCCACCACATCCAGCTAATTTTTAAAATTCTTTTAGAGACAAGGGTCTCACCATGTTGCCCAGGCGGGTCTTGAACTCTTGGCCTCAAGAGATTCTCTCACCTCAGCCTCCTGAGTAGCTGGGATTACAGGCACGAGCCAGCATGCCCAGCCAGTTTTTAATATTTTTTTAATCGAGAAAGGGACCCATGAAGGCAAAAGTACTCAGTGACCAAGTCCAGTCTCAAACTTTCTCATAAGAACCAGAAAACAACAATAATAATAGTAACAGCAAACATTTACACAGTTCTTACCATGTGCCAGGCACATCTTCCAACAGCCCTAGAGGGAGGTACCATTTTCTTTCTTTCTTTCTTTTTTTTTTTTGAGATGGAGTCTCGCTCAGTCACCCAGGCTGGAGTGCCATGGCACAACCTCGGCTCACCGCAACCTCCGCCTCCCAGGTTCAGGCAATTCTCCTGCCTCAGCCTCCCGAATAGCTGGGATTACAGGCACCCACCATCACGCCCGGCTAATTTTTGTATTTTTATACAGACAGGGTTTCACCATGTTGGCCAGGCTGGTCTTGAACCCCTGACCTCAAGTGATCTATCTGCCTCAGCCTCCCAAAGTGCTGGGATTACAGGCGTGAGGCACCGCACCCGGCCGGAGGTACCGTTTTCACTCTCACTTTACAAACGAGGAAGCACAGAGAGGTCAAGTCACAAGTATAAGGCCAGAGAGCTACGAAGCAATAGTGCTGGGTTTGGTTCAACCCTAAGCAAAGCACTTACCATCCGTCTTCAGCATCTGAAACAGATTAAGGGCAGCCTCAGTTCTTTCCAGGGACAATTGTTTGGTGCCGCCTTACATAAAAGACCCCTCCCTGTAGATGTCTCAAAACAAGCAAGTTTCCCGATAGCTGAGCAGCCAGCAACCTGCCTCCAAAAATGGTCAGTTCCTCTGAGAACCTTCAGAAAGCTAACAATAGCTCTCTTCACCTGCCACCTCATCATCAATCCATTCGGCCATTTCCATGTTTGTGTACATGTTTGAATGCGTGGCCCATGGCTCTGCTTGGCTCTACACATAACCGAATGCTTTATATGTATTATGTCATTGGCGTGTGCATATTTGTGGTAACGGAGGAGCGTGTGTGTGCATGTGTGTGCATGTGTGTGTGTGTCCATGTGTATGTGTCGCCTGTCCATGTATATTTGTGAATCCATGGGCATGTATACACGGCTGAGATGCGTGCTAGGAAGTTGCTGTATCTCTGAGTATAAATTGATGAGCTCCTATGAGGAGAAGCCCAGTTAATTCATCTTCCCAGGTTGCTCAAGGCACTTGAGAGAAACTGAGGCTCAAAGAGGTTGCTCAGGGTCTGGGTCATCCATTCTGTCACGGACTGAGACGGAAACCAGGTGTCTTGCCTCCCGCCTTCACACCCTGCTGATTTCCAAGACCGGTCACCTAGCTCAAGCCACGTCTCTGCTTATGTTCCCAGTCTCCAGGCTAGAATGACCCTTTGCAAGGCTTGGCAACCAAAAGCCCTGGGTCTGAAGCAGACTGGGCAGTAGCTACTGATAAACCTGTATCATGTACAACCAACCTCCAAAATGAAACAGAAAATTCCTCACAGCCTGAAATCCCCAGACACCCCAGGACTGAGGTCACCGCAGTAAACAGAGCCCCCAGTGCACATTCCCACTCCCTGTCTGTGTATCTTTCTTAAAACATTCAACCTATTGATTTTTATATTACCAAAGTAACATAGGTTTGTTTTAAAAAAGAATTTAAGCTGCGTAAAAATGTGTAAGTTAGAGGCCAGGCACGGTGGCTCATGCCTGTAATCCTAGCACTTTGGGAGGCCAAGGTGAGTGGATCACTTGAGGTCAGGAGTTCAAGACCAGCTTGGCCAACATGGTGAAATCCTGTCTCTACAAAAGGAACAAAAATTAGCGAGGTTAGTGGCACTGGTCCCAGCTACTCAGGAGACTGAGGCAGGAGAATTGCTTAAACCTGGGAGGCAGAGGTTGCAGTGAGCCAAGATTGCACCACTGCACTCCAGTCTGGGCGATAGAGGGAGACTCCATCTCAAAAAAAAAAAAAAGAAACAGCCTGGCCAACATGGTGAAATCTGGTCTCTACTAAAAATACAAAAATTAGCCAGGCATGGTGGTGGCATCTGTAATCCCAGCCATTCGGGAGGCTGAGGAAGGAGAATTGCTTGAACCCAGGGGTGGAGGTTGTAGTGAGCTGAGATCGCGCCACTGCACTCCAGCCTGGGCCACAGAGCGAGACTCTCAAAAAAAAAAAAAAAAAAAAAAAGTAAAAAAGTGTAAAGTGTAGGTTAAAATCCTCCTTCACCCCCAGATCACCGTTATGAATGGTGGGGTGCCTAGTGCTCTGAACTTTTCTCTCAGGAAATAATTCCTAAGGTGGCCAGTAGGCCCAGCTCAGAAAATGACCTTCAAGGGGAGCTCAGTATGAGTAGAGGGGAAAAGGAACAGAATCTAACCAACCAGGCTGAGGCCAGGCCTTGGGGCGAATGGATCAACCCACATGTTCCAAGGGATGGCCAACCCCGAATGCCGGAGGCTCTGATGGAACTTCTGTCACTCAGTGCTTTGGGCCCTCAGAACTGCCACTGACCTTGGCATTCAAGTCACAGAATCGTAGGACTGAAAAAAGCCTGAAAGTCCATCTGGTCCTATCTGCCCATTTTAGAGATGGGGAAACTGAGGACCGACAACTAAGCTGACTGCAGGAGGGAATCTGGCCAACTAAGCACCTTCCAGAGCCTGCTGGGCCTCTGCCTCCAACAACAGCCCTGGAGGCAGGTGCAGGAGCGCACCAAGCCCAGGCAATTAGAAAGATGAGACAGAAAGAGCACCAGGAAGCGATCTAATAGCACTAGAAAGGCAGAGAAGGAGCAGTGTGTCTCCACAGCTTGAAGGCCCAGGCTGGTGTTAGAAGCTCCACCTTCAAAGTCTGGCTCTGCTGCCGCCCAGCCGTGTGACCCTAGATGGTCACTTAGCCGCTGAGTCTCAGCTTCCTCACTTTTATTTTATTTTTTTAGAGACAAGGTCTTGTTCTGTCACCCATGCTGGAATGCAGTGTGGCACGATCATGGCTCACTGCAGCCTTGAACTCCTGGGCTCAAGCGATCCTTCTGCCTTAGCCTCAGGAGTAGCTGGGAGTAAAGGCATGTGCCACTGTGCCTGCTCCTTTCTCATCTCATCTCATCTCAGAGCAGATAATCGTGTCTATTCATGTTGTTGGAAGAATTAAGTGAGATAATGCAAGAAGAATTGAGCGCAATGCCTGACACAGTAGGTGCCCAATAAATAACTAAAAAGAAAAAGGTAGCGGCCTGTAATCATACCTGTAATCCTAGCACTTTGGGAGGCTGAGGTAGGCAGATTGCCTAAGCTCAGGAGTTCAAGACCACCCTAGGCAGCATGGGGAAACCCTGTCTCTACTAAAATAAAATTTAAAAAAATGGTGGTACACATCTGTAGTCCCAGCTACTCAGGAGGCTGAGACAGGAGAATCGCTTGAACTCACGAGGCAGAGGTTGTAGTGAGCCGAGACTCCAGCCTGGGTGACAGAGCAAGACCCCATTCTAAAAATAAATAAATAAATAAAATACAAAAAATTAGCCCTGCGTGGTGGCAGGTGCCTTAGTCCCAGCTACACGGGGACTAAAGCACGAGAATCTCTTGAGCCCGGGAGGTGGAGGTTGTAGTGAGCTAAGACTGTGCCACTGCACTTCAGTGTGGGGGACAGAGCAAGACTCCGTCTCCAAATAAATAAATAAATAAATAAATAGTATAAGGTAGGGAGAGAGAACGAACACACACGTCAAGCAGAGTGGGGTGGGGGATGCCAAAAAGCACTGCAACTCAGAATTTTCTGTTTCAGGATATTTGGAAAATCCATACTTCTGAGAAAGCCTCATCTCCCGCCCGAATTAAACAGTAACCACCCAAGGTCGGGGAAAGGGCCTTATCAGAGCAGGTTTCTCTCCAAGGGGCGGTTTGGCCTTGACCAGGTGACTCACCTGCTCTTGCCTATAAGTGTGCCCAGCCCATCCTGAGGGTCAGCCAGTCCTGAGCATCCAACCATGTTGGGCATCACTGTCCTCGCTGCGCTCTTGGCCTGTGGTAAGCGGTGGGGTGGGGCTGCAGCCAGCAGGCTGTGAGCTCGGGCTGGCCTCCAGGGCAAGGACAGGATGGGGGTGGGGGGCCTCTGCTCTCCAGGTAAGACACTTTGGGGTCTCCTGTGGGTTCGGATGCTACCAACCAGCTGTGTGTCAGGCAAGCCACAGCCTGCCTAGCAACTCTGTTTCCACATCTGCAGAATAGGGGAGATGATCTGATGTGTCCCCAGTTAGAAACGAGGTGTGGAGGCCGGGCGTGGTGGCTCAAGCCTGTAATCCCAGCACTTTGGGAGGCCGAGACGGGTGGATCACGAGGTCAGGAGATCGAGACCATCCTGGCTAACACGGTGAAACCCCGTCTCTACTAAAAATACAAAAAACTAGCCGGGCGAGGTGGCGGGCGCCTGTAGTCCCAGCTACTCAGGAGGCTGAGGCAGGAGAATGGCGTGAACCCGGGAGGCGGAGCTTGCAGTGAGCTGAGATCCGGCCACTGCACTCCAGCCTGGGCGACAGAGCAAGACTCCATCTCAACAACAAAAAAAAAGAAACGAGGTGTGGAAAGCTGCACACAAGGGGCAGGGACACGAGATGCCTCATCCTGGGTTCACCCCAGGGACCATCAGGGTCTGCCTTTCCCGGCACCCTCTCTCCCTTGGGGATTCTCCATTCCATCATTTTGGTGGCGTTTTCCAAGATTAGGAGCCCAGGGACTTGGCTTAAATGCCACATCTTCTCTGCAGGACCTGGAAAAGTCATTTCACCTCTCTAAATCTCACTGGCTTTTTTGGCAAAGGAGAGCACTTAATGAAGAGTCCTTCCGTTAACAACAACAACAACAGTAATAATAGCAGCTCCTGTTTTCTGTGTATTTACTATGTGCCAGGTGCTGTGCTGGGACCCTTACATGTAGGAGCCAATTCAATCCTCAAAACAACCCTAAGAGGTAGGGTCTATTGCCAGGCACGGTGGCTCACGCCTGTAATCCCAGCACTTTGGGAGGCCGAGGTGGGTGGATCACTTGAGATCAGGAGTTCCAGACCAGCCTGGCCAACATGGTGAAACCCCATCTCTACTAAAAATCCAAAAAATACAAAAATTAGCCAGGCATGGTGGCGGGCGCCTGTAATCCCAGCTACTCAGGAGGCTGAGGCAGGAGAATCGCTTGAACCCAGGAGGAGGAGGTTGCAGTGAGCCGACATCGTGCCATCAAACTCTAGCCTGGGCAACAAGAGTGGAACTCCATCTCAAAAAAAAAAAAAAGAAAAGAAAAGAAAAAGAAAAAGAGGTAGGGTCTATTAATAGCCCCATGTTACAAATGAGGACATCCAGGTTCAGTGCAACTTAGTATCTTGCCTGACATCACATGGCAGGTTAGTGGAAGAGGCAGAATTTGAGTCCACGTCTGTCTCGCGGAACAGCACGTGTTCTTGACCGCTCCACACATCTTCCCAGCTATAACAGTGGACTCCGTGCTCTCTCACACACACACCATGATACAGGGGTCTAAAAAGGGACAGAAGAACACAGGTGTACCAGGCACTCGCACATATGCCAGCCACATTTTTTTTTTTTTTTTTTTTTTTGAGATGGAGTTTTGCTCTTGTCACCCAGGCTGGAGTGCAGTGGCACGATCTCAGCACGCTGCAACCTCTGTCTCCTCGGCTCAAGCGATTCTCCTGCCTCAGGAGAGGTGGGTGGATCACTTGAGATCAGGAGTTCCAGACCAGCCTGGCCAACATGGTGAAACCCCATCTCTACTAAAAATCCAAAAAATACAAAAATTAGCCAGGCTAATTTTTGTAACCCTGAGTGGCTGGGGTTACAGGCAGGTGCCACCACGCCTGGCTAATTTTTGTATTTTTAGTAGAGACAGGGTTTCACCATGTTAGCCATGCTGGTCTCAAACTCCTGACCTCAAGGGATCCGCCTGCCTCGGCCTCCCAAAGTGCTGGGATTACAGGTGTGAACCACCGCGCCCAGCCAAACGCTTTCTTTTCTATGTGTTGTCTAATTCAGTCCTCAGGACAAACTCACCGGGTTAGTGTGATTCTTCACATTTCACAGAAAGGGAAAACGAGGCCTAGAAACCTGGGTGACTTCCCCCCTGTCACACAGTAAAGTATCAACCCCATGTCTGCCCAGCCCCAAATCTGTGCTCCTTCCACCTGCCCACCCTCCCACTTGTTTCCCCGTGGGCAGCCAGCCCCACTCACCGGCTCTCCTGGCCTCCTGTCTCCCCAGCCTCCAGCTGCGGGGTGCCCAGCTTCCCGCCCAGCCTATCCGCCCGCGTGGTGGGAGGAGAGACTGCCCGGCCCACAGCTGGCCCTGGCAGGTAAGCCTGTGTGGGGCTGGGAGGTAGAGATAGAGAGGCTGGCGGGGTGAGGGTCCCAGGGACCCGCGGGTTGACACACAGCCCTCCCCACCCTCCTGCAGATCTCCCTCCAGTACCTCAAGAACAACACGTGGTGGCACACGTGCGGCGGGACCTTGATCGCCAGCAACTTCGTCCTCACCGCTGCCCACTGCATCAGGTGTGCGGGGATGGTACCCTGAGACCTGGCCATCACCCATGGGTGGGAGCCTGATACTCTGCTTTTACTGAGCAGCTTCTCCACACTCCAGGCGCTGGGCTACAGAAGCTACTCACACCCAGTAGCTCATTTATTCAGTCAAGTATTTATCGTGCATCTATTATGTGCCAGGAACCAGCAGTGAAGACAAAGTCTGTGCTCTCGGGAAGCTTATATTCTTGTGGCAGGCAGAGCGGCAGACAGTTAAACAAGATATTACATCTCGGGTGATTTTAAAAAATAATAATAATAAGGTATTGACCAGGTGCAGTGGTTCACACCTGTAATCATAGCACTCTGGGAGGCCGAGGTAGGTGGCAGGAGTTCAAGACCAGCCTGGCCAAGATAGTAAAACCCCATCTCTACTTAAAATACAAAAATTAGCCAGGTGTGGTGCGGGCACCTGTAATCCCAGCTACTTGGGAGGCTGAGGTAGGAGAATCGCTTGATCCCAGGAGGCGGAGGTTGCAGTGAGCCGAGATGGCACCCATGTATCCAGCCTGGGCAACAGAGCAAGACTCCATCTCAAAAAAAATAAAAATAAATAAAAATAAGGTCAGAAGAGGAGAAACAGAATGAGGGGTTCTATTTTTAAAGGGATGGCCAGGGGAAGAGCTGAAAGGGGGATATTTGGCAAATATTTGGGACATTTCAGAGAGCTAAGAGGGGGTTATTAGGGCAAAGGCCTGGAGGAAGTGAGGGAGGAAATCGTGGGTCTAGGGGAGGGGTGTTCCAGGTGGAGGGAACAGCCACACAAAGGCTTGGAGAAGAGACCTGTCGGTGTGGTTGAGAACTAACGAGGAAGCCGGTGTGGCAGGGGCAGCGTGTGCTAGAGCAGAGTGGGAGGAGGGGAGCTAGAGAGGAAATAAGTGCAGGTCACTGTCAGGACCTTGGCTTTGGCCCTGAGTAAGAGGGAGCTCTTGGAAGGGTTTCTGAGCAAAGGAGAGTTGTGGGCTGACATATTTTTATATATTCCATAAAATATTTTTCATATAGTTTATTAAAAACATATATTGCAATATATTTCATTTTATATATTTCATATATAATTTTTTTTTTAGAGAGACAGAGTCTCATTTAGTGGCGCCTTCATGGCTCACTGTAGCCTGGACCTCCTGAGCTCAAGCGATCCTCCCACCTCAGCCTCCTGAATATATAAGACCCCACCTGGGTCAATAAGCACACACCACCAGGCATTCCCAGCTAATTTTTCTTCTTGTTTTTTTGTTTGTTTGTTTTTTAACTTAGAAGCCCAAACCTCACCGCAAGTTTTCTGTTTTTGTAGAGATGGGGATTTGCCATGTGGCCCAGGCTGGTCTCAAACTCCTGGCCTCAAGTAATCCTCAGGTCTCAGCTTCCCAAAGTGCTGGGATTACAGGCGTGAGCCATTGCACCTGGCCTGGGATATTTTTAAACCCACACCGCTGGGTTCAGAATAGACAGGAGTAGGCCAGCGTACAAGTGAGGGGCAGTTAGGTGGATGCTGCAACTATGCAGGCAAGAGCGGTGTAAGCTTGGATGAGTTTATTCTCACAGCCGCCCTGGGAGTATGTTCCAGTATTGCCTCCCCCTTACAGATGAGGGAACTGAGGCACGAGGCTACACAGCCAGGAGCAGCAAGCTCACAACATGAACCCAAGTCCCTTGACCCCAAGTCCTAGGCCCTTCCCCGTCACCCTGGGAAAGGACAATGGGGACACTCTCTTGCCCTCAAATGAGTCCCACCAAAGCCCCAAGCTCCCTCTCTATCCCTCTGGCTGGCAGGACCAGGGGCCACCCTGACCTGGTCCCCTTCCTCTGCCCAGCAACAACCGGATCTACCGTGTGGCCCTGGGAAAGCACAACCTGGAGGTGGAAGATGAGGAGGGATCCCTGATTGTGGGTGTGGACACCATCTATGTCCACGAGAAATGGATCTCCTTACTAGTACTGTGAGTGACAAACTGCCCATCCCACAGCCGCTGGGGGCAGTGTGGAAGGAGGGGTCCCCAAGACAGAGCCGCAGAGCCTGTCGCACCCCACACCTGACACCCCATCCTCACCCTGGACAGCCAGCGAATGACTCTCTTACACAAAATGGCAAAATGCTGAGTGGAGACAAATACCCCTCGTATCCCCCTCATTGGCCAAGACTCCCAGGAAGGTGCACAAGGAAGGCCCCCCACAGTGTCTCTCCAGAGGCTGGGCCAGGGCTCACCTTTATTGAGTGCCTACTGTATGCCCACATTGCAATAGATACTTTATGTGCCATCTGTTATGTAATCCTAACAACAGCCCTGGACAAAGAACCGAGGCTCAGAGAGGTTAAGAAATGTGTCCCAGGTCACACAGCCCACTTTGTGGCAGAACTAGGAATCAAACCAGGTGTGTCTGGGGCAGCCAGCTTTTATGCCTGAAACATGAAAATATTAAAACTGGCATCTGCAAGTGCCATCTTTGGCATTAGAGTTCGCAACTTGCTACAGCCTCTGTTTCAATGGGCACACAGCCAGCAGTGGTTTCGAACACTTCCACCCCCACCTCCCTCTGTTAACCCTTTCCCGAGGTGATGACATGTGAGAAGAAGCCGTCAACAGGGCGGGTGATCGTGTTAGATGGTGAATCGTTCGTCCCGACATCCCCGAAGGTCAAGAAGCAGCTGGCAGTCAGGAAGTTTGTGCAGGACCCCTGAGCACCCTGGGCCTGACTCCCAACTCACAGCCCGAGCCCCTTAACCCGGACTTGTGGGGCCAGGGTCCTCCTGCCCACTCACCCTCTCCACTTTGGATTCCAGCAACGACATTGCCCTCATCAAGCTTGCAGAGCACGTGGAGCTGAGTGACACCATCCAGGTGGCCTGCCTGCCAGAGAAGGACTCCCTGCTCCCCAACGACTACCCCTGCTATGTCACTGGCTGGGGCCGCCTCTGGAGTGAGTATCGTCCCTGGCAAATCCCGAGAGCCTTCCTGAAGGAAGCAGCATGCCACCCACTTTCCCTTTCTGCCTTCACATTTTCATGTCTTTGTAAACCGTGTAGCAATAACAGCTAGTATTTATTAAGTACATACCATGTGGCAGACACTAACAAGGGTCTCTGAGAGATGTGGTAAGGTTTAGACGAATTATAATTTGTCAAGTGCTCAGAACAGCACTTGGCACACACTGTCATGTAGATAAAGGAAAATAAACCATTTGGGGGGGGGTGACATCTACGGTATACCATATGCCCAAATAGATCCCAGGGGAATTGAAAGGTAAATGCAAATCATGAAACTGTGGGATACTTAGAAGAAAATGCAGATCACTATTTAGAAAAGCCTGGGGGAGAAGCCAGGTGTGGCGGCTCACGCCTGTAATCCCAACATTTTAGGAAGCTGAGGAGGAAAGACGACTTGAGGCCAGGAGTTCAAGACCAGCCTGGGCAACATAGTGAGACCTTGTCTCTACAAAAAAAAAATGTTTTAAATAGCAGTGTATGGTGGTGTGTACCTGTAGTCCCAAACTACTCAGGAGGCTGAGGCGAGAGGATCACTTGAGCCCAGGGGTTTGAGGCTGCAGTGAGCTGTGATCTTTCCAGCCTGAGCAAGAGTGAGACCTTATATCAAAAAATTTAAAAGAAAAAAAAAAAGAAAGAAAAAAAAAAAGAAAATCTTGGGGGTGAGAAAGGCTTTTTAATGTGTGACAGCAAAGACAGAGACCTGCAAGAAATGATTGACAACTAAACCCCCAGAATCCAATTTAAAAACAATTCAACTTACCGCTGCAGCTTCCTTCTGCCGGCAGCCTGCTCCTGGCCCTCTGGGACCTGGGCTTGCCTCTTGATGAAGGGCAGGTGTGTGGTCTGCACAGCATCTCAGCCGGCGCTCCCCTGGGTCCCATCCCAGGCCTCTGCTCCCTGAAGGCCTGGGGAGGGACTGGACTGGACTGGGCTGGGCTGCCCGGCTGCCTCCCTGGTCACTGCTCACTCTCTCCCCAGCCAACGGCCCCATTGCTGATGAGCTGCAGCAGGGCCTGCAGCCTGTGGTGGATCACGCTACGTGCTCCAGGATTGACTGGTGGGGCTTCAGGGTGAGGAAAACCATGGTGTGTGCTGGGGGCGACGGCGTCATCTCAGCCTGCAATGTGAGTGACTAGGTTCTGCACCTTGTCCCTACTCCAAGTGGCCAAGAGGACGTGGGAGGAGAGGGGTGTAATGGACCAAACCCTTCCCCTGGGAGGAGACTGAGCAAGCCCTGACTGGGCCCAGCAGGCTCAGGGTAAGCCCATCACCGCCCCCCGCTCAGCACTGTGGTGAGAGCATGAGCATTGAGCATGAGTATCTGAGTTCAAGCCCCAGTCCCACCATTTAAGAGCTGCAGAACCTTGGGAAGGCTGTTGAACCTCTGACCTCAGTTTTTCCATCTGTAAAATGGAGTTACAGTAACCACTTCACAGGGTTAGGATTAAATGAGTTTAAAGGATGCAGAAGAGGCTTCACTGAAGTCTCTACACATGCTCCTCCATGCCATTTGCTCCGCCAGTCCAGGGAGACCAGAACCATAAAA
The DNA here is from genome assembly GCF_024542745.1 of Macaca thibetana thibetana. Lineage (NCBI taxonomy): Eukaryota > Metazoa > Chordata > Mammalia > Primates > Cercopithecidae > Macaca > Macaca thibetana. The sequence goes on from NC_065578.1 coordinate 14,191,888, forward strand.
CATCTAAGATAATCAGGGAATGTCCTGTTTTCACACACAACCCTTTCCCCATTCTCGCCCTCCTTCCCCACCTTCCCAGGCCTCTGGCACAGCTGCCAGCATCCTCACTGCTCTGACTAGCTCACAGAGTCTTAGACAAGGAGACCTGAACAGCTAGGGAAACTGAGGCACGGAGAGGAGTAACATCATCCCAAGATCACGCAGCAAACCAAGAGCTAGTCCGACACCCCAGGGCCTCCTAGAACAAGGCCAAGGCAGCCTCAAACCACACTTCCTCTGCCTCCCTCACCATGAGAAGTCTGAGGCCAAAACTGTCTACTAACTAAGGCTGAGAAACCAACCCACATCCCCCACCCCAACCCAGCCCTGCTTCCCAAGCCTGCCTCTCGGGGGCCTGGTGGCTGATGCCCTCCCGGTCTGGTGCAGGGGGACTCCGGTGGTCCACTGAACTGCCAGCTGGAGAACGGTTCCTGGGAGGTGTTTGGCATCGTCAGCTTTGGCTCCTCGCAGGGCTGCAACACCCGCAAGAAGCCGGTAGTCTACACCCGGGTGTCCGCCTACATCGACTGGATCAACGAGGTGGGTGCCGCCTCCACAGCTGTCCCTGCACCTGTCAGTCCCTCCCCCTCACTCGCCCACCCCCTCACTCATTCATGCATTTATTCATTCATTTATTCACTCATTCCTGCCCTTATTCACTCATTCATGCATTTAGTCACTCACTCATTTATGCATTTATTCACTCATTCATGCGTTTATTCACTTACTCATTCATGCATTTATTCACCCATTCAGCATTTATTCACTCATTCACACATTTATTCATTCATTTATTCACTGATTCATTCACTCATTCATGCATTTATTCACTCATTCATGCATTTATTCACTCATTCTTGCATTTATTCACTCATTCATGCATTTATTCACTCATTCTTGCATTTATTCACTCATTCATGCATTTAATCACTCATGCTTGCATTTATTCACTCATTCATGCATTTTGTCACTCATTCATTTGCTCATTCAGTGATTCATTCATGCACTTATTCACACATTCACTCTCTCATTCAAGAAATATTGGTTGAGTGCTTCCAGTAGCAGGCCTTAAGTTGGGTCCCAATAAGGAAAACAGTCATCGACTCCTTCATCCATCCATCCACTGCCTTCATCAAGCACTTATGTCCCCATCCAGGCCCCACACCAGTCTCCCCCAAAACCTGACCCTCTGAGGCTATGGCCCAGCAGAGGAGAGGGATGGTGTGGATGGCCATTATCATCTTGAGAGTAGGGGAACAGAGGGTCGCCCTGGGCTGGGGGCTTCCCCACTGGGGACAGGGTGTGTTCCAAGACCCCTTTGCACAATAACCTGAAATGCTGAGGGGCTCAGACCCTTTGGACAGGGATAAGGCTGGCATGTGAAGGCTGGGGGCCGCCGGCCATGCCCCCATGGACCTACCCTCCGGGCAGAGCCTTGTGCTGCCCCAGAAGGTGGCACAGCCCTGAGTCCCTCACACTGTTCTCTGCTCCTCCAGAAAATGCAGCTGTGACCTGTTGCTGGGAGCGGCGACAGGGAGTCCCTGCAAGAGCAATAAACTTCCTTCTCCCGGGGCTGCCTGGATCCTTGATTTGCGCAGCCACTAACTGCTGCTTCCCAGCTCTCTGGGGCTGCCCCTTTCCACACTATGCAGCCAAAGAGAGACCCCACCCAGCCAGTTTCCCCCACCCTGCATTAGACAGGTGAGGAAACGGAGGCCCAGAGAGAGGACCAAGGAAACAGCCTCCTGGGGCATTAATGGCAGGCAGGGGGCTGGGGGCGGAGAGCCCAGGGAGTCTTGTGTGAAGCCGGAGGGGATGGGAGTTAAGGACACATCAGACACCTTCCCCACTCCATCTCCCAAGCTGTGAACAGGGGAGACGCTGATGAAATCACTCGCTTCTCTGATCCTACCTCCACCGAGGGGCCTGGCAGGTCCTCACGGCCCCCAGCTGCAGGTGGAAGGCAGGGTCTCCCCAAGAGCAGCCTCCCGCAGGCCAGAGAGACCACCCCACAGGAGGATGGCCAAAGCTCAGGGACAGCCACTCCTGGGGAAGGGGCTCCCTAGCCAGGACCCCCCCAACCCACCCCGCAGCACAGACCCCACGGCTGTTGTTGGCAGGGGCTCTCTGCTTTGAGACGTGTTTACTGAGCCGCCCCTGTGTCCTGCCCTGTGCTGGGCATGATGAGGGTAAAGGAAGAGGAGGAGACCCCAGCATCACCCTCAGGAGACACATGTTTGAAGGCAATGGTTTCCACACAGAATCACAGTGGTCAGAGCTGGATATGCTTTCATTGCATTAGACAGGTGGGGAAACTGAGGCCCAGAGAGAGGAAGGAGTTGGGACAGCCGGCAATGCCTGATCCAGCAGAAGAGAGTTCTCCCGAGGCTGACAAGAGGCCAAGAGGAGCCCGAGATGAAACAGACCCAGTGTCCAGGGAGGGACGTGCCAGCAGGATCGGACCCTGATGATGGGGGTGGCCAGAGATGAGAGGGACCCAGTGTCCAGGGAGGGACATGCCAGGGGGATCAGACCCTGGTGATAGGGGCCTCTGGCCTGGCGTGCTCCTGGGAATGTCCTGTTCTGGGGAGGTGCCCCTAGCCCAGCCTCTGGACCCCTCGCTGGAGAGCCCTCGGCTGCAGCTGCTCAGACTGGCCCAAGAGTTCTCCCTTTTCTCCACCAGACTTTGTCCTCTGGGAGTGGGGACCATGCTGTGACTCCCACACCCCAGTGATGCCAAGGCAAGTCTCAGGAAAGACTTGACTTATCGACAAGAAGTGGGGGCTACAGGGAGCCCCGGACCACCCAGACCCGGGAATCCAGGATGGGGTAACCCCAGCTGTGCAGGAGACGGACCAGTAAATAGATCATTAAATTCCCTGGTATACATTTGAAAACAGAAATACAGACCAGAAGCATAGAAATGGGACACTTAAACCAGTGTCAGTTGGCAGGAGGAATTCATGATGGCTTCCTAGAAGTAATGATGCCCAAGCTCGGTCTTAAAATTTGACCAGAAGGTACCCAAGTACAGAAGGCAGTCCTGTTTGCTTAATCCAGACTTCATTCCAGGCTATCCTCTTTTTTTTTTTTTTCTTTTTTGAGACAGAGTCTTGCTCTGATGCCCAGGCTGGAGTGCAGTGGCACCATCTCTGCTCACTGCAACCTCCACCTCCCAGGTTCAAGCGATTCTCCTGCCTAAGTCTCCCAAGTAGCTGGGATTACAGGCACACACCACCACGCCCAGCTAATTTTTTTTTATTTTTTTGTATTTTTAGAAGAGACAGGTTTCACCATGTTAGCCAGGATGGTCTCGATCTCCTGACCTCGTGATCCACCTGCCTTGGCCTCCCAAAGTGCTGGGATTACAGGTGTAAGCCACCATGCCCAGCCCCAGCTAAATTTTTTGTAATTTTTTAGTAGAGATGAGGTTTCACCATGTTGTCCAGGCTGGTCTCAAACTCAGGTGATCTGCCCGCCTTGGCCTCCCAAAGTACTGGGATTACAGGCGTGAGCCACCAGGCCCAGCCTCATTCCCAGCTGTCTTCTTTTGTGTATGTCTTTATATTGGGGGTTATAAATGCTAAATGCTTGCTGTCCTCAGATCCCTTGTAGTTAAGGAGCTAATTACAAAGTTAATTAATATTGCAATGTTATTTAAGAAATGTTAAATAATATCTAACATTTATCAGGCACTTAGTATGTGCCAAGCACTATCCTATAGGTTTTACATTATCTCAATCCCCAAAAACAACCCTGTGAGGTAGGTTACTATTAACATCATGCCCATTTGACAGATGAGAAAATTGAGGCCAGAGAAGGTTATTGACTTCCCAATGTTTAACTAGAAGATGGTGGAGCCGGGATCCAGACTTTAGTGATCTAACGCCAGGGCCTGTGCTCCTGTCTACCATGCTCTGCTGCCCTGCAATGTAAAACATCCTCTGGGGAAAAAAAAAAAAAATCTTTCCTGATAAGAAGGATCTGATATAGCTGATGCTGCCCCTTGCCTTCTTCCTGCCTTGAATATGGATGTGATGCCTGGAGCTGAGGCAGCCACCTTGTGGCCAAGAGAATTACAGAGATGTCAGCTTAGACCTCGTCAAGCTATAGATCCAATGCCAGCCACCATTTTCCTCTGAATGTCTGGCTATGTGAAAAAAATACATCTGCACTTGTTTTAGCCACTGAAGGTTTTCAGTTACTTGCTAATCAATTCACTAGGGAACAGAAGGGGTCACTTTCTAGCCGAGGGAACAGCATGAGCAAAGCTATAGCGACTGGTTGAAAGAGAACTCCAGTGTTGCCAGAGCATAAAGTCAGGGGCAAGGGCAGAGTGACCAATTGTCCTGGTTTGCCTGGACTGAGTTTTCCAAGACACGGGTGTATCAATGCTACAACCGGAACAGTCCCAGGCGAGCCAAGATGGTTGGTCACCCTGGCAGGGAGGAGCAAGCGACAAGACTGGAAAGGAAGCAAACGCCCTTATGGAAGGCCTTGTGCAGTGGTAGGGGCTGCTGGGACTTCATGCTGAGGGCAGAGGGAGCTGTAGAGGGCTTTTAGATAGCAAAGTGGCCACTATGGTCCGACGTGTACACTAAAGTGTCCACCAGACAGCTGTAGGGAGGGTGATTTGGAGCAGGCAAGAGTGGAGGCAGAGAGGCCAGTAAGGAGGCTCCTGTAGCAGTCTAGGCCAGAAATAATACAGCCTGGATGGAGGTGGTAATGAAAAGGAGAAAAGGGAGGTTTCAGTAATTATTTAAGAGGCACAACTAGCGTAGAGCAGCAGGCCTCCAGCCCCACATCGACATAAACTTCCAGGAATCTGCTTAATTATCAAAACTATTATTTGTCAGGAGCCAGGCATGGTAGCATATACCTGTAGTCGCAGCTACTTGGAAGGCTGAGGCAGAAGGACTGCTTGAGCTCAGGAGTTCGAGACCAGCCTGAGCAACATCGCAAGACCCTGTCTCTACAAAAAATACAAAAATTAGCCAGCCGTGGTGGCATGTACCTGTGCTGGCAGCTACTTGGGAGGCTGAGACAGGAGGATCACTTGAGCCCAAGAGGTCAAGGCTGCAGTGAGCCGTGATCGTGCCACTGCACCCCAGCCTGGTCAACAGAGTGAGACCCTGTCTCAGAAAACAAGAAACAACAACAACAAAAATGACTATTTGTTAGCTAATACATGGTGAAACACAACCCACAGTTCAATTTGTTCAACAAGACTGTAAAATTTGGCCAGGCGCGGTGGCTCACACCTGTAATCCTGGCACTTTGGGAGGCCGAGCTGGGGGTAGATCACCTGAGGTCAAGAGTTCAAGACCAGCCTGGCCAACATGTCAAAACCCTATCTCTACTAAAAATACAAAAAATTAGCCAGGCGTGGTGGCAGGCGCCTATAATCCCAGCTACTCGGGAGGCTAAGGCAGGAGAATCGCTTGGACCTGGGGGGTGGAAGTTGCAGTGAGGCTGAGATCGTGCTACTTCACTCCAGCCTGGGTAGGCAAAAGAGCGAAACTCTGTCTCCAAAAAAAAAAAAGGGGGTGTAAAATTCTCAGCTTTGGGGACAAGATCCACTATTATGCCCAAGAATCAATGCCTATATATGGTAAACAGAATAATGCTCCCTGCAAAAGATGTGTACACCCCAATCCCCAGAACCTGTGAACATGTTACCTTACTTGGCAAAAGAGATTTTTCAGATACGATTAAATTAAGGATCTTGCCATGGAGTGACCATCTTGGATTATCTGGGTGGGCTCTGTGTAATCAATAAGGGTCCTTAGAAGAGGGAGACAAGAGGGTCAGGGTCAGAGAGAGATTTGAAGATGCTACGCTGCTGGCTCTAAAGATAGAGGAAGGGGCCACAAACCAAGGAACGCAGGCGGCCTCTGGAAGCTGGTAAAGGCCAGGAAATGGATTCTTCTCCAGACCTCCAGCAGGAAACAGTCCTGCCCATACCTGAACTTTAGCCCAGTGAGACGAACTGTGGACTTCTGACCTTCAGAACTACAAGATAATAAATGTGTGTGTTTTTAGTCACTAAGTTTGTGATGATTTGTTACAACAGCAATAGGAACCAAATTCACCATCCTTCCTCCCGTGTTAGAAGGCAAAATCAAAGCGCACTGTGGTGGGTGTAGTGGGGAGGGAGAGGGAGGGGTCAGGAAGGACTCCCTGGGATCTGGCTTGGGTAACAGTAGGGATTTGTGGACTTTGTCCAAGAAGTCACAAACTGGTGGCTGGAAGGGAGGGAAACTGGAAATATAGGCACTGACCCTCCCACCGCCACCTTCTGCCTGGGGGCTGGGAGGCCTGGAAGGGGCTACTGAGCCCCACGAGCCACTGATCCACTAGGGTGCATTGGGTGCCTAATAGCCGCTGCGTGGCTGGTATGTATTGAGCACTCAGTAATTTGTGTTAGGCTCCACCCAAGGCTTCATATATACGATCTCATTTCATCCTCATGGCAACCCTGATTATTATCCCTCTTTACAGATGAGGAAACTGAGGCTCAGAGAGATTTCAAACTCAGACCAGATGACACAGCTAGTAACGGGGCACCATGATTTAAACCCAGGTCGTCTAACCCCAGAGCCTGTGCAACTAACAACTTGTTGTTCTGCCATGAATCCTAAAGTCTAAGGATCCCCTTGCACGCTGACCCCCTGTAGTGACCAGGGAGGTGTAGGCTATGGGGGTGCCGAGAAGCCTCAGTAAAACCAGCGATAAGCCCAGCCCAGAGGCTGGAGAGGAGAGTCATTGCTCCCAGATGCTCACGAAAGACTTTCAGTCACTGTATCAACTAGCAGAGGCATGATAATGCTGCCTAACAACCAACCCCAAACGCCTAGGGGCAGGCAGTGATGAGCACTTATTGCTGACACGTCTGGGGACAGTTGGGGGTGTCAGGCAGCCCTGCTAATTTGGGCTGGACTCACTCATATGTTTAGGGGTCAGCCAGGGTTGGCTGATCCAGTGTGGGTCAGACTGGGCAGCCTGGCTCTGCATGTCTCACCCACATCCCGGGAGGGCACTGCATGGCAAAGGGCATGGATGCAGGGAGGATGAGGAATCAGGGCAATCTCGGTCAGCCACCACATCCACATTCTCTCTGACTCAAATGAGAAGCATAAACTAGGGCAGGGCAGAGGGAGGGCACTCACTGGGCTGGAGCTCTGAACTCACCACCGACAGGCAGTCAGTGGCTGAGTCACTTAACCTCCCTGGGCCTCAGTTTTCCCCATCTGTGAAATGGACACCTGCCCTGTCTCCTTACTGGGGAGCCAATGAAATGGCAGAGGCTTGTGAATGGGGCGGAAGGGGCCATTACTACTACTGACCTCACTCCCTGGACTCAAATCTTCCCTCTGTCTTTTTTTTTTTTTTTTTTTTTTTTTTTTTCGAGATGGAGTTTCGCTCTTGTTGCCCAGGCTGGAGTGCAGTGGCGCTATCTTGGTTCACTGCAACCTCCGCCTCCCTGGTTCAAGTGATTCTCCTGCCTCTGCCTCCCGAGTAGCTGGGATTACAAGCACCCGCCACCATGCCCGGCTAATTTTTTATTTTTTTAGTAGAGACTGGGTTTCATCATGTTGGCCAGGCTGGTCTCGAACTTCTGACCTCAGGTCATCCACCCGCCTCAGTCTTCCAAAGTGCTGGGATTAAAGGTGTGAGCCACTGCACCCGGCCTTCCCTCTCTCTTTTCGTTCCTTCGGAGAGGAAGCCTCTTTCCTAGCAGGCCTCAGGTCTCAGGCTTCCAGCATATCCTTGGGGGTCCACTTCCCAGAAACTGAGTCCTATCAAGTTGAGACACAGGTTGAGTCTACAAAGGACCTCATGGCAGTGGGCCAGGGGACCACATGAAGGCAGAGAATAAACAGGCAGTATCTTCCCATAGCATCCATTGTCTGTGAAGATCGGGAGGGAAGAAAAAACTTTATATGGAAATAAACCCAGCTATATTACGAAGTTGCAAAATTCAAATTAAGCTTTCAGATGAAGAACGAGACTTCCAAGACACTTTGCTATTGTTAGTGCTGAGTGCTAGATCCCAGATCATCACTTTACTGCAAACTAGAGCCTGCAAACCAAATCTGTTTTGTAAATAAAGTTTTATTGGAACATGGCTATGCCCATATGGCTGCTTTTGCACTGCAACGGCCGAGTTGACTAGTTGCGACAGAGACCATATGGTCTGCAAGTCTGAAATATTTACTATCTGGCCCTTTACACAGAAAGCTTGCCAGCCGCTAAACTACGTGGATTATTTGATGAAAAGGTTTCAAGAATTCTGTGCTGTTCTAATATCTGAGGTCTGAAGGTCTAAGGAATTAAGAGTGAATGTTTATTGCACAGTTACTATTCTGAGTGCTTTCAGTGAATAAACTGCTGCTTGATTCTAACAACTCTAAGACATAAATGGTATTGTTATTGTTTCTCTTTGATAGCCGAGAAACCCAAGGAATAGACAGTGAAATGTGCCCTAGCCCAGTGCTTCTCAAATGTTAATATGCAGAGGAACGAAATCATCCGGGGATCCTATTAAACCACAGACACCGAAGATGGGAAATTCTGCATTTCTAACCAGCGACTGAGCTGTGCTGATGCTGCTGGCCCAGGTCACACTCCGTAGAGAGGAGCCAAACCACAGACTCACTACACAGAGGCACTGGGGTCTTAAGCCCAGGCCCCCAGCCCCTAGGCCACGTGGCTCTTCAGAGTAGTTGTTCTGAATGAGTCACAAACCCCATGAGAATTTTGCATCTGGCTGGGCGCGGTGGCTTACACATGTAATCTCAGCACTTTGGGAGGCTGAGGTGGGTGGATTACCTGAGGTCAGGAGTTCAAGCCAACATGGTGAACCCCGTCTCTACTAAAATTACAAAAAATTAGCCAGGCGTGGTGGCGGGCACCTGTAATCCCAGTTACTTGGGAGGCTGAGACAGGATAATTGCTTCAACATGGGAGGCGGAGGTTGTAGTGAGCCAAGATCACATCATTGCACTCCTGCCTGGGAAACACAGAGAGACTGTCAAAAAAAAAAAAAAAAAAAAAAAAAAAAGAAAAGAAAGAAAAGAAAAAAGAAAAAAAAAGAATTTCGCATCTACATCTCATTGCCCCACTGAGACCCCAAGGACCCAGCCCAGTACACAATCTGACACATTACATCATTGTTAAACAATATGTAAATGGAGAATGAAGCTCCAGGGAGGGAAGTGGGCTGTAGCAGCTTCCTGCACTCTGCCTCCTCTGCCTCTATTTCCTCTCCTACCAGCACAGAAGCCTGGATTTCTGTGCAGGCGCTGCCCCACCGGATCCCGGCGGTTCTGGGTGAAACCTCATGGCCCAGACCAAGGCAGGAGCCAGTGCTCCAGGCCTGGCCAATCAACACATTGCATCCCCTTCCCTACCACAGCGATTGGCTCAGGGATAGGCATGTGACCTGAGGTAGGTCCAATCAGAGAGATTGCATGACTTGTGCCCGGAGTTACCAGATGGCTGTCACTCATTCGCTGCACCGGTGTGAGGATGAGTGGATGTGAGACTCCAAAGCAAAATGAGAGAGGAAGCGGGAGACGGGGTGATTTTGCTCCCCAGCGTACATCTGGCAATGTGTGGAGACATTTTTGGTTGCGGCAACTGTGTGGGGAGGGGTAGGGACTGGCATCTAGCAGACTGGGGCCAGGGATGCTGTCAAACTCCCACAATGCACAGAACATAGACACAGCCCTCACAACAAAGCATCATCCCGCCCGAAATGTCAACACTGCTGCAGGTGAGGAACTCTGGACCAGAGATGCTGCGGTGATCTTGTCCTCAAGGAAGGGAGAACCTGGAGCAGCCACAGGCCTCTTAACGGAGCCTGATATGAGACCTCAAAGCAGAAGGCAGAAGCAAAAGATGAAGAAAAGTCAAGTTCAAGGGCCATCACCAGGGCCCTGAAACCTGCTTTGCTCCTGGCCTTTGTCATTTTGTGACCCAATGAATGACCTTTTGGCTTAAGAACAACCGAGTGAAGTTTTGTGTCACTTTCCAATCCTGACAGCGGCCGGGCACAGTGGCTCATGCCTGTAATCCCAGCACTTTGGGAGGCCAAGGTGGGTGGATCACCTGAAGTCAGGAGTTCGAGACCATCCTGACCAACGTGGTAAAACCCTGTCTCTACTAGAAAAACACAAAATTAGCCGGGTATGGGGGTGGGCACCTGTAATCCCAGCTACTCGGGAGGCAAAGGCAGGAGAATCGCTTGAACCTCCTGGTGAAGGTTGCTGTGAGCCAAGATGGCACTGCTGCATTCCAGCTTGGGTGACAGAGCGAGACTCTGTCTCAAAAAAAAAAAAAAAAAAATCCTGACAGCAATGGGATGGAACAGACAAAGCATCTGTTCCTCTCTCTGTTTGTAGCTAGGCACCCCAGGCCAGAAAGCCTGTGGGACTGACCCAAGGTCACACAGCAAATTCACAGCAGGTGTTTGTTCAGTGTTCTCATACAGGACCAACTTTATTTTTATATTAAAACAAACAAAGATACAGAACAGAATGCCGAATTCACATGAACCTTTAAGATAAAATATGGGACTTAAGAAATAATTGCTTGCTGCAGTGACTGATACAGATCCATAAATGAGTCCAAACTGTCAAAGGGAGCATGGGATGGAGTTGGGACTGGAACTCACGTCTTCTGACATCCAGTCCCACGGGATTCTGCCCCCGCACCCCCACCCAATCTTCCTCACCTTTGCACAATCTTAGGGAGATTACAGAATTCTTTCCCACCCATTTTCTTACCCGTGCAACTATCCTGCAATCCAGGCCTGGATGGTTATCTAGGAAACTAAGGCCCAGAAGATAAGTGGCTTGTCCAGACCACCACACTCAAAATTGGTGGATCAAAGAGTTGAACATGGCTGGGTGCCGTTGCTCACGCCTGTAATCCCAGCACTTTTGGAGGCTGAGGCTGGTGAACACGAGGTCAGGAGTTCAAGATCAGCCCGGTCAATATGGTGAAACCCCATCTCTACTAAACATACAAAAATAAGCCGGGCGTGGTGGCTGGCACCTGTAGTCCCAGCTACTCAGGAGGCTGAGGCAGAAGAATCGCTTGAACCCGGGAGGCAGAGGTTGCAGTGAGCCGAGATCGCACCACTACACTCCAGCCTGGGGGACACAGCATGATTCCACCACAAAAAAAAAAAAAAAATCACTTGAACTCAAGCCTTAAGAATTGAAGTCCGCCCAGGTACAATGGCTCAGGCCTGTAATCCCAACACTTTGGGAGACCAAGGCAGGTGGATCACCTGAGATCGGGAGTTCAAAACAAGCCTGACCAACATGGCAAAACCCCATTTCTACTAAAAATACAAAAATTAGCCGGGCATGGTGGCGTACAGCTGTCATCCCAGCTACACCGGAGGCTGATGCATGAGAATCACTTGAACCTGGGGGGTGGAGGTTGCAGTGAGCAGAGATCATGCCACTGGTTGACAGAAGGAGACTCCATCTCACCAGAAAAAAAAAAAAAAGAGTTGAAGTTCACTTTCCCTTCTGTTTTTTTGACTGGGGCAAAAGCTAGAGTTTGTGATCACAGAGTGGAGCTTCCTCATCAGCAGTGGGCCTGCCTGGCTTTGTGCTCTCCCAAAAGGCAAGAAGAGTGAAGGTCTAAGGAAGAACAAGAGAGTCCACCAGGAAACCGTGCTCACTCCACGCTTCCCCCAACACAAGTTGAAGTCCTAGGAGGTGAGGCAGGATGCTGTCTCCAGTGGTGGCAAGTAATGGGCTTTGGAATCAGACCAACCTAGTTCCAATTCCCATTCTGCCGCTTAGAAGCTGTAGGATCTTGGGCAAGTCACTTCACCTCTCCGAAGCTCAGCTTCCTCCTGTGAAATAACAGAGCCTCTTGCAGGGTTTTTTGTGGCTTAGATTCAATAAGGAATGTGAGTGCATTTAACATCTGTGTGGTGCTGGGTGTCACTGTACCTTTGTTTGTTCCCCTTTTGGAGAAGCTTCTGCTTTGACCCCATTTGGAAGATGACGTTATTGGAGAAGTGCACACCGCTGTTCTCTTGGAAGAGGACAATAAAATGTATCTGCCACCCAGGCTGAGATGGATCAATTGCAACTTATTGCAGCCATTGCCACCCAGGCTTAAGTGACCTTCTGCCTCAGCCTAGCCTCCAAGAGTAGCTGGAGCCACATATGTGTGCCACCGCGCCTGGCTAACTTTCTAAAAAGAATTTGTAGTGACGGGTGGTCTCACTATGTTGTCCAGGCTGGTCTCTTTTTTTTCTTGAGATGGAGTCTTGCTCTGTTGCCCAGACTAGAGTGCAGTGGTGCAATCTCAGCTCACCTCAACCTCCACCTCCAAGGTTCAAGAGATTTTCCTGCCTCAGCCTCCTGAGTAGCTGTGACTATAGGCATGCAGCATCACACCCGGCTAATTTTTGTATTTTTAGTAGAGACAGGGTTTCACCATGTTGGCCAGGCGGATCCCAAACTCCTGGCTTCAGGTGATCCACCCACATCAGCCTCCCAAAGTTCTGGGATTATAGGAGTGAACCACTGTACCTGGCCATCAAGTGCATTTTGATCCACCAGATGAAGCCCTCCTCTGCCAGCGTTCTGCTTCCCCCATCATTAGAGCAGCCAGATCCTAACTGTGCATGTCGGCCTCGCCTTCTGCTACGGGTGCACCTTCCCTTCCCCACATTACACAAATCCTTACCATAATGTTGTGAAACACGCTGGGCACAGGTTTGTCTCCCTGTTTCACAGATGGGTCTAGAGACTTACATGACCCAGCCAAGGTCACACTGCAAGCCCTGGTGTGGCCTAGAACAGGCTTTCTCAGCCTCAGCACCATTGACATCCAGGGCAGGGCACGTCCTATTGCCCAGTGCATTGTTGGAGGTTTAGCAGCATCTCTGCTTTCTGCCTGCTGGATGCCAATAACATCAACCCCAGCCATGACACCCAACAATGTCTCCAGATGTTGTCAAACGTCTCCTGGTGGCTGAACCAGCCCCACTGAGAAATACCGCCTTAGAACGCTGGGGGTTCAGCATGCCACCTTCATCTTTACATTGAAAACACAACTCCTGGCTGGGCCCAGTGGCTCAGCCTATAATCCCAGCACTCTGGGAGGCCAAGGTGAGCAGCTCACTTGAGGCCAGGAGTTGGAGACCAGTCTGGCCAACATGATGAGACCCCCGTCTCTACCAAAAATACAAAAATTAGCCAGGAATGGTGGCTCACACCTGTAATCCCAGCTGCTAGGGAGACTGAGGCAGGGGAATTGCTTGAACCCAGGAGGCAGAGGTTGCAGTGAGCTGAGATCACGCCACTGCACTCCAGCCTGGGTGACAGAGCATGACTCCATCTCAGAAAGAAAAAAAAAAGAGAAAGAAAGAAAACACAACTCCTCTCCTCAGTCTTACACAGGGAGGGAAAAAAAATAGAAAACACAACTCCAAGGACCAACAATTAGTATTTTTCTTCCTTCCCTAACACACAACATAATCTCTTCAAAACAGATGGAACCCATATTCCAATATCTACCTTTGGCATCTTTTTCAAAGTATTTCTAGGGTGACAGCTGGGAGGAAATGGGAAAAAAAAATATTTGGACACAAGCTCTTTTTTCCACTGGGCTTTGAGAAAATCCCCATCTTGCGTGCTCCCAGTGTATCTCTCACTGATAAGTTCCTCATAAAACCGGGGCCTTCTCCAGGGCCACGCTGACAGAACTCCCACGGACACACCATGATTAGGACCCTGCTGCTGTCCGCTTTGGTGGCTGGAGGTAAACCCTGTCACCCAGAGCCACTGGTTTCCCATCCCCTGGTGTGGCTGGGAATGGGATCTTCCTGTCCTCCCCTCTCGCCCCCACCCAACCCCTACTGCATTCAGACCTATAATCATAAGAAAACTGGAATGGAGTTTCAAAGAATTGGAGCAAAGAGCAGGATTCTATGACCTCTTGGGATCTTTCTAGAACAAGGGTTTTCTATTTGGGGGTTCAGAATGCAGCAAGTGTAGTTTACATTGTGTGGGTCGCTGCTTCCTGGACTCAAGACCCTTCTCTTTTCATAGCCCTCAGTTGTGGGGTCCCCACTTACCCGCCTTCTGTGACTAGAGTGGTTGGAGGTGAAGAAGCGACGCCAAACAGCTGGCCCTGGCAGGTGAGTCAACCACACTGTACTTCCCCCTGTCCCTGCCCCACTCCCTTTACATCCCCCCTTTGCCCTTCCACCATGGAGTCTACTGTGCTGGCAAAGTGAGGACTGATGGGACTCAGAGAGCAGCACAGGCAACTTCACCAATAAGATACATTTCCGGCTGGGCGCAGTGGCTCGTGCCTGTTATCCCAGCACTCTGGGAGGCCCAATCCGTGCAATCCATGCCCTACTGTCACCTCCCTCCCCTCTGCTTGGCCGTGGCAGGGAATTGAAAGACAGGGGAGGAGGAATGAAGGAACAGGAAGGGCATGGGACAGCTTCATTAGAGACTTAAACAGTGTCAAATGTCACCACCTTAAAGTTCTTCTTATTTATTTATTTTTTTAAAGACAGGGTCTCACTCTGTCACCCAGGCTGGAGTGCAGTGGCGCCATCCCGGCTCACGGCAACCTCCGCCTCCTGAGTTCAAGCGATTCTCCTACCTCAGCCTCCCAAGTAGCTGGGATTACAGGCACACACCACCACACCCAGCTAATTTTTGTATTTTTAGTACAGACAGGATCCCATCATGTTTGCCAGGTTGGTCTCAAACTCCTGGCCTCAAGTGACCCACCCACCTCGGCCTCCCAAAGTGCTGGGATTACAGGCGTGAGCCACCGTGCCCAGCCTCCACCACTTTTAAGTTCTACCCCACACCTGTTAAACCATTTTTTAGTCTGGAAAAAAAAAAAAGTGAGGAGCCAGCAGGCTGGATAGTAAGGTCCACTTATGCAGTCTCATGTTCCCATGAGTGGATTTGGTCTTCAGGGGGAAACTAGACAAGCAGGAGACAAGATCACCCGCCCCTGATGATCTCTTTCATTCTATTCATTTGCTTATTCACTCACTTGTTCAATCAGTAAGCATTTGTTAAAGACCCAGTATGTACCAGGCACTGCTCTAGGCACCTGGCACATAGCAGTGGGGGGAAAAATTCATGAAGCCTTTGTTAAAGTGGAGGAGTGGCCGGCACAGTGGCTCAAACACCTGTAATCCCAGTACTTTTGGAGGCCAAGGTGGGCGGATCACCTGAGGTCAGGAGTTCGAGATCAGCCTAGCTAACATGGCGAAACCCCTTCTCTACTAAAAATACAAGTAAATTAGCCAGGTGTGGTGGCAGGCACCTGTAATCCCAGCTACTCTGGTGGCTTAGACAGGAGAATGGCTTGAACCCAGGAGACAGAGGTTGCAGTGAGCCGAGATTGTGCCACTGCACTCCAACCTGAGCGACAAAGCAAGATTCCACCTCAAAAAAATAAAACTAAAATAAAATAGAGGAGTGAGACAATAAACAACTGAATGAGTAAACTCATAACATGCCAGAAAATGAAAGATACTATGAGGAAGAGTAACGCAGAGCAAGAGGAAGGAGACGAGTGTGTCTGTGTGTGCGTATGTACATGAGCGTGCATGTATGTGTGTGCACACTGTTTGAAACAGCATGGTCATAGAAGACCTCATGGAGAAGGTAACATTGAGCAGAGACCAACAGGAAGTGAAGGAAAGAGCTACACCGATATTTGCTAGAATATTCCGGGCAGGAGGAAGAGCCAGTGCAAAGGCTCTGAGGCAGAAGTGGGTTTGGTGTATTTGCAGAACTTCATAGAAGTCAGGGTGGCTGGAGGAGAGGACAGTGGGAGCCTATGGGGTCAGAGAGGCCACAGAGGGCCTAGTAGGTCATCAGACAGATTCAGGTTTTATAAGCTGTAAAGGGGGAGCCACTGGAGGGCCTGAGCAGAGAAGAGAAGTCATCTGACTTCCATTCAAAAAGGGTCATTCACGCTACTGTGTTGAGAAAATGTGGGCGGGAGCGGGGAGAAGAGATGGGAGACTAGAGTGATCATTGAGAAGACAGGATGACTGGCACACGCAGTTGAGGTAGTGACCGAGGGGTACCAACCACTCCACATATTCCCAAGCTACAGCTGATGGGATTTGCTGATGGACTGGAATGAGGGATAACAGGGAAAGACAGGAGCCAAGGATGACACCAAGGTTTGCGACCCGAGCAGCAGTGGAGTTGCCATTGACTGTGACAGAGGACCCAGGGGAAAGACTGCATTTGGGATAAGTCAGGAGTTTTGTTTTGGACATACTAAACCGGAGGGAGCTAAGGAAAGAGCTCCCAAGGAGGGGAACATCCCAACCAATCCAGTTGCAGAAAGATGTTCAGAGCAGGGTTTTTGGTGGTTTTTTGTTTTTGTTTTTGACATGAAGTCTCACTCTTGTCACCCAGGCTGGAGTGCAATAGCACAATCTCGGCTAACTGCAACCTCTGCCTCCCGGGTTCAAGTAATTCTCTTGCCTCAGCCTTATGAGAAGCTGGGATTACAGATACACGCCATCAAACCTGGCTAATATTTGTGTTTTTAGTAGAGACAAGATTTCACCATGTTGACCAGGGTGGTCTCAAACTCCTGACCTCAGGTAAATTCACCTACCTCGGCCTCCCAAAGTGTTAGAATTACAGGCATAAGGCAGCACTCCTGGCAGAAAATTTATTTTTTAATAGTCTGTATGTTTTTTATTTTTCTATCCCAGATTTTTTGCGTTAATTTTGTTGTTGCTTTTTGTTGGGGGGGCAGAGCAGATACAGGCTCTTGCTATGTCACCCAGGATGACCACAGAGCAATCACAGCTCCCTGCAACCTAGACTTTCTGAGATCAAGCAATCCTCCCACCTCAGCCTCTTGAGTAGCTGAGACTACAGGTGTGCATCAAGACTCCCAGTTAATTTTTATTTTAAAAATGTTTTGGTAGAGTCAAGTTCTCGCTATGGTGCCCAGGCTGGTTCACAAACTCCTGGGCTCAAGCAATACTCCCACCTCAGCCTTCTGAGTAGCTGGGACTATAGGCATGCACCACGGCACCCAGCAGCTAATTTTGGGCATTTTTGTAGATACAATGTAATAGTCCTTCCTCACACTGCTAAGAAAGACATACCTGAGACTGGGTAATTTATAAAGGAAAGAGGTTTAATTGACTCACAGCTCAGCATGGCTGGGGAGGCCTCAGGAAACTTACAATCACGGCAGAAGGGGAAGGAAACACATCCTTATTCACACAGCGGCAGCAGGGAGAAATGCCGAGCAAAAGTGGGGGAAAGCCCCCTATAAAACCATCAGATCGTGTGAGAACTCACTATCATGAAAACAGCATGGGAGTAACCACACTCACGATTCAATTACCTCCCACCAGGTGCCTCCCACGACACGTGGGGATTATGCTACAATTCAGGATGAGAATTGGGTAGGGACATAGCCAAACTTTATCAGATGGGGTTTCACCACATTGCCCAGGCGGGTCTCAAACTCCTGGGCTCAAGTGATCCTCCTTCCCTGGCCTCCCAAAGTGTTGGGATTACAGGCATGAGCCAGCATGCCTGGCCTGATCGTTTTTAATATAGATTGCATTAACGTATTTTTTATCTTGACGTCTGAGGTTTTGGGTGCCCCCTTAAGTTGTGCACCTGAGGTGAGTGCCTCACTCCCCCTTACCCTAGTCCCAGCCCTGTTCTTGGGAAACTGGAGTGCAGGGAGGCCCTGCTTTTTCAGCCACAGCCACAGAGCTCCTGTGTTTCTCTCCAGGTCTCCCTGCAATACACCTCCAATGGCAAGTGGTACCACACCTGCGGAGGGTCCCTGATAACCAAAAACTGGGTCCTGACAGCTGCCCACTGCATCAGGTAACTGCCATTCCCTGGGCACTTGGCCTGCTCACCAGCCGGTGCTCATTTCTGAGCTGGGGGCTTAAATGGCCTGAACCACGCTACATAAAGCAGCCTTGCAAATAACCACTAGCCTGGCCGAGACACAAGCTGTAGTCAATCAATGGTCCAGTGTGTTGGCCCATCAATGTCAGTACATGGGTGTCCTGTGCCAGGTACTGAGGGAGGCTGAGGAGAAAGGGAAGGCCTAATCTCTGCCCTCTTGGGGAAACTATATGTGGCCTCTGGATCTGGAATTGGGTTCCCTTGAACAACTTGACCTCTCAAAGCTTCAATACCATCACCTGCAGAAAACAATGGAGTAACAGAATTTAGTGTGAATTCAATGAGTGGATTTACTAAAGGGCCTGGCACTTAGTAAGTGCCCAGTGAAAGCTAATTCTCAATTATAGACTAATTGTAAAGGCCTGCAAGGTTCTGCAACGTTGTTCACTTATCCTCTTTGTTATCCGTGACTTCTGCTCATCACAGCTGGAACTCACCGGAGCTTCTGCTGGGTCCGTGTGACTCCTTCCAGGAGTGATCCCTTCTCCCATCTAATTTACAATAAGCTCTAGGAGGTTTTGGGGGAAATAATAGAGGCCTACAGTCAGGAGTCCTGGCTTCGGGTTCTGGTTTCTCACTAACGGTGGGACTCTGGGCCAGGTTACGCCTCTCTGGGACTCAGTTTCCCCATCTGAAAATGAAAGGTGGGAAAAATGTCCTTGAGAGCAAATGACTCCTGTTTTCTCTGTGTTCATCTCATTCCCTCCGTAATCCTACAGAGTCTGTGTTATTACAACATTGATTTTATATTATAGTCTATAGTTAGTATAGTAACAATTATTATATGATCATAGTTCTTATGTTATATACTTTAGGCTCTATTATAATTAACTGATTGTCCCATGGGAGGAAAGATCCCCAAGCCCAAGCCCCAACTAGTGGCTCATGCAGCAGCCAGTTACTTGGGTCTATCCCAACATTATCCAAAGCCAGGCCTCTGGAGGTGACCCTCTCCCTGGGCCCCCTTTCTCCCAGCTCCTCCAGGACCTACCGCGTGGTGCTGGGACGGCACAACCTCGACATTGCGGAGTCCGGCTCGCTGGCCGTCAGTGTCTCTAAGACTGTGGTACACCAGAACTGGAACTCCAACCAGGTCTCCAAAGGGTTCGTTACTGTCTGGATGCACTTGGGGATGAGGTTGTCAGGGAACAGATGGGGGTCTCACAGAGGCAAGTGTCTCAACTCCACCACATGCCCTCTGCTTCTTCTGTAGGGAGGGGGAAGAAGCTCTGGCCTCTTAGAGGTGGAACCAGCTCCAAAGATGTCCGGGGTGGGGATGTGACCTCAGGAGGGAGAAGCAAAGACTGCCAGAGTGACCTGGTTTGCTGCCAGTCAAGCCTGCAGGGTCCCTGTCCGCGGAGCGTGTATCTACTTCATGCCAAGTCCTGGGGACACAGCGACAGTGCTGTCGACCCTGTAACTCTCCCTGGAGTAGGACACAATCTCTCCTCCCTTGCCCCTTTCAACAAGACCCTCTGCATTTTCAAAGATGCCCTGGGACCCTGCCACTCAGAGCAAGCTGGGGCAATGTACAGGGAATGATGACAAGGTCTCAGAGCCCTCCAAAGCCCCACAGGGCAGGAAAAGTCAACCCTGTCCTCATGCTCTCCCTCTGCACTGACCCAGGTACGACATTGCCCTGGTCAAACTGGCTAACCCCGTCTCCCTCACCGACAAGATCCAGCTGGCCTGCCTCCCTCCTGCCGGCACCATTCTACCCAACAACTACCCCTGCTACGTCACGGGCTGGGGAAGGCTGCGGAGTAAGTGGGAGCCAGGAGCCTCCAGGCCTGGGAGGGAAGGGAGGTGATGTCACCCCTGTCTGGCCAGAGCCTCTCACCTGTCATCCCAGGGTGTGTGGCTGCCTCGGAGAGATGGGGTGGCATAGGCTGATGCCTGCCTGGGTTCAAATGTCAGCTCTCCCACTACATGACTGTCACACCTTGGGCACATTACTAGGTCTCTCCATGCAGCACTTTTATCATATGTAAAATGCAAATAATTGACTGGGCGCTGTGGCTCACGCCTATAATCCCAACACTTTGGGAGGCCTGGCAGGCAGATCACTTGAGGTCAGGAGACCAGCCTGACCCAAATGGTGAAACCCCGTCTCTACTAAAAATATTTTTAAAATAGTAGGGCGTGGTGGTGTGCACCTGTAGTCCCAGCTACTCAAGAAGCTGAGGCAAGAGAATCGCTTGAACCCGGGAGGTGGAGGTTGCAGTGAGCCAAGATTTCGCTACTGCACTCCAGCCTGGGGAACAGAGCGAGACTGCGCCTCAAAAAAAAAAAAAAAAAAAAAAAGGCCATAATAATAGCAGCTACATCACAGAGTTGGCAAGAGGATTAAAGGAGATAATCCATAAGAAGCCTGCCATGTGGTAGGTGCTGTGTGTTAGTTGTTGTCACTGTCCCTATGATGGAAAGAAAGTTACAGAGACCATGTGACATCTTCTGTGTGGCCCATAGAGTTCAGAACAGCATTTTCCTCTGTGACCTGAGGCCCCTGGAGCCCTCATCGGACCCTCCGTGCCCCATGGCAAAAGCTGTCCCCTGTACCATTCGGTCTTGCTGCTCAGAACCTGGCTGAGGGCGGGTCTCCTTTGACATAGACTCCAGGGGTTAGAGATCCAATGACTGTAGCCACCAAAAGGAACAGAGTTCCGGCCCTTCCATTGTGAAATCACCAGAGGTTTGGAAGATTCTAGGAAGGGATGAGTGATAATGACCTTATGACCATAATGACATTATGAGTGATAACGACATTATGACATTTCTCCCTAATGACATAAACCTATAAGTATAATGACATGTTTTTCCAGGGGTACATACACATACGTACCCTGGAATAAATCCCCATTGCCCTCCTGACTGGCTTATCTGTAAATACAAGGACACATCAAATCCTGTGGTGAGTGGTGGTGGAAGAGGCATTTCATGCTTATTAAGATAGAAGCACAACCACCTGTTTGTTTCCCCAGACAACCCTGGGGCAGATGCAGTTCATCTGAGACAGTGGAAGCGGGGAGGCATCCAAATGCTTGGCTTTTAGGCCCAGCTCTGCCGGTCACGGTGAAACCTTGGGCAAGTCACTTCCGAACCTCAGTTTCCTCATCTGTAAAATGGAAACACTGTTGGTAAAGACCAAAGAGGTGAAAGGTGAAAATGCGTCCTACATTGCAACATGTTATATAAGTGTTAATCACTTATTAGTGGTCTTAAGCCAGACCCTTAACTTCCGTTTCTTTTTTTTTTTTTTTTTTGAGACAGAGTCTTGCTCTGTTGACCTGGCTGGAGTGCAGTGGTGCAATCTCGGCTCCCTGCAACCTCTGCCTCCCAAGCTCAAGTGATTCTCCTGCCTCAGCCTTCCAAGTAGCTGGAATTTTAGGCGTGTACCACCACACCCAGCTAATTTTTGTATTTTAGTGGATACAGGATTTCACCATGTTGGTCAGGCTGGTCTCAAACTCTTGACCTCAAGGGATCCATCCACCTTGGCCTCCCTAAGTGCTGGGATTACAGGGTGAGCCGCTGCGCCTGGCTGACACTTAACTTCCCTAGGCTTCAATCGACAGTGAAGAATTATGCTACTCTCATCCTTGCCACTCATAGCTGTGGTAACAGAAATGAAGGTGATGGTGGCTGTGTCATTAGGGGCCATTACAATAGCCCTCTCTTCACCACACCAGCATATTTTTCCCAAGGAGGGGGCTCTAACTGCCAGGAGGCTCACTTTCTTATTTCAGATAAGTGACAGAAAACCAGGGAACTAGCTCAGCAAAAAAAGGGAAATTGTTATAAGGATTTAAAAGTTTCAACCCAAGGGCAGAGATAAAGCCAGGCGTCAGGAACAGGCTAGAATCAGGGGCTGGAAGCCTGTAAGAAACTCAGGAAATGCTCTCTTGGAATTTCTTTTCTTTGTGAGTCTACTTCATTCCCCACATAAAACAAAATGTCAGTCATTGCCAACAGCTTCCCAGATTTACGTCCTCTGAAACCGGAATCTCTTAGACCCCATCTCAGGATCCCAGGGGAGGGAGCTCATTGGCTTAGCTTGAGTCAGGTGTTCACTGCTGAACCATTCAACTGTGAGGACACAGTATAGACAAACATAGCTGTTCGAATATTGCAATGGATGGGAGACAGTAACGAGGTCAACCCAGTACTGGTCAACCACTTCCTTTTTCTCAGGAGTCCTTGCATCCCTAATGCTTTCTTTCTGATCTCATTCAGCCAACGGGCCTCTTCCTGATGTCCTGCAGCAGGGCCGGTTGCTGGTTGTGGACTATGCCACCTGCTCCAGCTCTGGCTGGTGGGGCAGCACCGTGAAAACCAGTATGATCTGTGCTGGGGGTGATGGCAAGATCTCCAGCTGCAACGTGAGTACCAAAATCAGGGGCCCTGCTCCATCACAAAATGTGGCTGGTGATAAGGTTATAGAAGTCCACCTCTCCATAGATCCATCCACCCTCCTCCTGGCAGAAGTACCCAGAAATATGTTCCAGGTATATCAGAACCCGATCTTTGGCCAGGCACGGTGGCTCTTGCCTGTACCCTATCACTTTGGGAGGGCAAGTGGGCAGACCGCTTGAGGAGAGCAGTTTGAGACACACCTGGCCAACATGGTGAAAACTTGTCTCTACTAAAAATACAAAAATTAGCCAGGCGTGGTGTCGGGCACCTGTAGTCACAGCGACTCAGGAGGCTGAGGCAGGAGAATCACTTGAACCCATGAGGCAGAGGTTGCAGTGAACTGAGATCACACCACTGCACTCCAGCCTGGGTGACAGAGTGAAGCTCAAAAAACAAAAACAAAAAAACTTGATCTTGGTTCTTATTCGTTCTTGTTTTGAGATTCTCCTTGTCGTGTCCACCCCTCTCACTGCTGGGAAGTCCTTCCCTGGGTCTCATCAAGGTCTCTCGTGACTGTCATTCCATATCCTTTCCTCTATGCTGGAAGGGAGCCAAAGGAAAGTATTCCCTGGCTTAGGGCCTTTCTAGGATGACTTCTGGGTTTTCTGTTGAATTACTCTCATCAATGGCCCAGCGTGTCCCCTCCAGGTAGCTGCCACGGAAGCCTTCCCGGAGACAGTGTCTTAACCACCAGGAATTGCTCTGTGTTGGACTTAGCAGTGAAGTGGGGATGGAATAGGAAGGAGATCCACATGCCCTTCAGATCACACTGTGCCCTACACACTCTGCCCACACAGACCACCCCACCCGCGGGAAGTGGGGAAGAGCCTGAACTCTGGGATGTGGCCTCAGCTCCTTTACAAACTGCCTGTGCAACCTTGGGCAAGTCCCAACCTCTCAACACTCCAGTTTCTCCTCTTCAGTGGCCTGGGGACACTGTGAATATTTACCTCCTAGGATTTTGTGAGGATTAATAAGATAAAGCATAGAACATGCTTAGTTCAGCTCTGGCCACACAGGAAGAATAGGTGTTGGCTCTTGTTGGAATTATGGTACCATCTTGGGCTTTGACCGCAAGGGCCAGCTTCGGAGGACAGTGACCTACAGCAGAACAATAGAAATGCATTGAGAACAATGGTTCCAATGAGCAGCCCCTTCCTCTCCCTTTACCCTTCTATAACTCTGGCCTTCCTAGGGAGACTCCGGCGGGCCGCTGAACTGCCAGGCATCTGACGGCCGGTGGGAGGTGCATGGCATCGTCAGCTTTGGGTCTAGCCTCGGCTGCAACTACTACCACAAGCCGTCTGTCTTCACACGGGTCTCCAATTACATCAACTGGATCAATTCGGTAAGAACTGGACCAGCCTAAGCCCCAGGGCACTGCCCTGCCCACCTGGTCTTGGGAGTCCCATGCCCACCTGGTGACTGAGAGCCCCTCCTTTCTCTTGAGAGCTAGATGGGAACCCCTTGGAGGAGGCTGCAGACCTTGGCAACTGCTGGGCCCCCCTTGGGACCCCAAAATTTCTGTGTGGGTAAAGCTGAGTGAAAAGGAACATAGAGGGTGGCCTTGTCCAAAGATGTTGGACACTCCTCAGGCATACTAAAAGTGAGTTCCGCCGGACGCGGTGGCTCATGCCTATAATCCCAGCATTTTGGGAGGCCGAGCGGGCAGACTGCGAAGTCAAAAGTTCAAGACCAGCCTGGCCAACATGGCAAAACCCCATTTCTACTAAAAAAAAATACAAAAAAATTAGCCAGGTGTGGTAGTGCACTCCTGTTAACCCACCTACTCAGGAGGCTGAGGAAGGAGACTCCCTTGAACCTGGGAGATGGAGGTTGCAGTGAGCCGAGATTGCACCATTGCACTCCAACCTGGACAAGAAGAGTGAAACTCCAAGTAAAAAAAAAAAAAAAGAGTGAGTTCCATAGAAATGGTGATTTTATTTTTGTGTATCTGTGTGTGGCCCAGACTCCACCATCCAGTGCTGTAAACGGGTATATTTATCTGCAAAGCCCAAAACCTGATACTTTGAGACCCCCATAGCATTAATTATTGGAAATTTGACCCCCTCAGGGGTCTTCCAGTTATTCTGTAGGGTGACCAATGATTCCAGTTTGTGCAGGACTGAGAGGTTTTCCAGGATGCAGGACTTCCTGTTTTACTCTGGGACCATCCCAGGCAAATAAAGCCGAGTTGGTCCCCCTGTCTTATAAATGTAAACTCAGAGCTGTCTCCTTTCAGCTTCCACAATAACTCAATTTGTTTTTAGCAATGAACACACATTTGTTTATAACAGTAAGCATTAACATCATGTATTAAAAATGATAGGCCAGGTGCCATGGCTCATGCCTGTAATCGCAGCACTTTGGGAGGCGATGGAGGGAGGATTGCTTGAGCCCAGGAGTTCAAGACCAGCCTGGGCAACATAGCGAGACTCTGCCTCTACAAAAAAATTTTTTTAAGTGATTCAGGCATTGTGGTGCGTGCCTGTAGTCTCAGCTACTTGGGAGGCTTGGGTGGAAGGGTCACTTGGGCCCGGGAGGCCAATGCTATTTTGAGCCAAGGTCGCACCAATGCACTTAAGCCTGGGCAACATAGCAAGACCCTGTCTCCGAAAATAATGATAATAATAACTGGCATCAATATTAAGGAGCAGCCATGGATACACGCAGCAGTAGGTGAAAGCAGCCAGAACAGGAAACCCCGTCACAAGAAAGGGGTGGCTGGTGGCTCACGCCTGTAATCCCAGCAGTTTGGGAGGCCCAGATGGGTGGATCACCAGAGGTCAGGAGTTTGAGACCAGCCTGGCCAACACGGGGAATCCCCGTCTCTACTAAAAATTCAAAATTAAGCTGCCTGTGGTGGTATGTGCTTGTAATCCCAGCTACTCAGGAGGCTGAGGCAGGGGAATCACTTGAACCTGGGAGGTGGAGGTGGCAGTAACCCAAGTTCATGCCACTGCACTCCAGCCTGGGCAACGGAGCGAGACTCCATCTCAAAAATAAAAAGAAAAACCACAAAAAAAAAAAGAAACGGGTGCCCAGGAGAGGGCAGAGGAGCCACCATGCCTGTCACTGAATGCTGGGAGGGAAGAGTCGGACACTCTGTGCCGACGAAGGACCACCTCAGTTTGCTCTTCTGTAAAATGGGACTTGAACTAGACAAGGACTTCACAATTTAGGCGCTACAGCAAATGGGAGTTATGGTATTTGTGGCAGAGCCCCCAAAGAAGGGAAAAGCTGGCATCTGACTTCACTAACTTTAATTTGCAGAGAAGTGTTCATTAAACTGACACTTATAAAACCAAATATGAAGCTGCAGCCATGAGCACGTGGTCACAGGAGGAAACTAAACTGTCAATATAAGCAAGTGGCTGCTTCCAAGTGTTCCCACTGATTCTTGCCAGCTCCTTGTTCATTTGTCTGTCCGCTGGCATCTTTTTGCCAACAAGTGGTCACAGGCAGAGATTCCTAAAACGTTTGTTGGGGAAAAATGGAAAATCAAAAAGACAGTAGCCATTAATCATTAATTGGTGCTTTTTTATATATAAATTGGGAAAAACCCATCTGAGTCCACCTTTGGAGGCGCCACCCACACGTCAGAGGATCCTGGCCTGAGACTGACTGGATGAAAGGCTGCTTAGGGGCCTTTCCCAGCCAAATTCTAAGACCCTTTTCCAGCCCCAGCTGCTGTGGGAGTCACCGTACAGCTGGTCCTGGCAGCACCTTGGGAACCTGAGGCAGGGGCAGGGGCAATTGTCACAGTTTTTTTGTCCCAGCATCAGCTGTTCCCAGCCACAGACACAGGCACAACAGAGCAAGCCAGATCCCAAAGCATGGCCAGATGGCAGCAGGGATCCAAGGGGCAGCGTGCCTTGCGAGGCAGCTGGCAGAGTCCCTGTGTTCATGGGAGAGCAGTCGGGGCAGGCACAGATGCCCGGTAACGGGTTTCAGAAGGGGGAGAGTCAAGCAATCAGCTGTCCTTGGGTGGGGGCTGCCCCTGGCAGCGGCGGAGGCGCTCCTGACAACTTGCAGTGGCCCCAACCCAGGGATACAGTGTGTGCAGCCTGGAGTCACGAACCACTAGAGCCCTGGGGGTGCCTGAGAGCCCCTGCCTGGATAAACCCAGACAGGTGACAAACCAAGGTCAGGAAGTACAAGCAAAAGATAAGAGCAGAGAAGCAGAGGAGACAATTGGCCTGGGGCATTCATCCTTTCAGCAAATGTCCATTGAGTGACAGTCACACATGAACTCCAGCAATCCTTAGCTTTTATTCTTTTACCAGAGGACAATACATACTCTGTGTAAAAATATTAAAAGAATATAAGAGTGTATCAAGTAAAAAAGTAGAAGTCCCCCCTCATTTTACATCTCCAATTCCACTCTCCAGAGGTAATCGTTGTTTTTGGTTTTGTTTTTTGAGACAGAGTCTCGCTCTGTCACCAGGCTGAAGTGCAGTGACTTGATCTCGCGTCACTGCAACCTCTGCCTCCCGGGTTCAAGCGATTCTTCTGCCTCAGCCTCCTGAGTAGCTGGGACTACAGGTGCACACCACCACGCCCAACTAATTTTTGTATTTTTAGTAGAGATGGGGTTTCACCATGTTGGCCAGGCTGGTCTCAAACTCCTGACCTCAGGTGATCAGGCCGCCTTGGCCTCCAAAGGTGCTGGGATTACAGGCACGAGCCACTGCTCCTGGACAAGTTGTCATTGTTAACCGCTTGGTGTGTGGTCTCAACTTTATGTGCATATATAGCTATATATTTACATAGACAGACACTGTCTTCTAAGCAAAAACTAGGATCTGAGTCTTCATACTGTTCTGCAGCTGTTTTTCATTTAACACCTTATCACATTTTACATGTCAGTACATACATGTCATTCTTTGGAACAACTAAATAGCATTCCATAGTTTGAGTATAATGAATGAAGCTTTCATATTTCCCATTTTTCACTCTTACATTATGCAGTGAACAACCTTGAACATAATTCTTTCACACTGGTCTGAATGTTTGTGCTATAGCAGCTGGATCTCCTGCTGTTTACAGCACGAGATCATGAAGTTGGCATATCAAAATGTTTAATAGGCTGGGCGCGGTGGTTCACGCCTGTAATCCAAGCACTTTGGGAAGCTGAGGCGGGTGGATCACTTGAGGTAAGCAGTTCGAGACCAGCCTGGCCAACATAGTGAAACCTCATCTCTACTAAAAATGCAAAAAATTAGCCAGGCATAGTAGTGTATGCCTAAAATCTCAGCTACCCGGGAGGCTGATGTACGAGAATCACTTGAACCTGCATGGCAGAGGTTGCAGTGAGCCCAGATCGCCCCACTGCACTCCAGCCTGGGCAACACAGTGAGACTGTCTCAAAAAAAAAAAAACGTTTAACAGACACTGATCAACAGCCTCTGGAAACAGTTATAGCGCCAACCACATTGCATAACTGCCTTGCAAATAGCAGTTTTGATTTGAGAAACAAATGAAATCTAAAAATATGCCATCCACACATTTGGAATATAAGTTTTAGGGGTTCAAAGGCCCCCAACCCTGAAGCCCACACAGGACTCCTGGTAAGACCCCCTTTACAGGAAGACCCTAACAGGTCAATGAAAAGCTGTGATTGCATCTTTGTTTTCAAAACGTCATCAGAACTCCTCAAGCAGGAGCTAGTGCAGTGTGGGCTGCCTGTGACTCACTTGAGGAGCTTAACCCAGGAGGACAGAGACAGGAAACTGCCACGCACAGCTCTGTGGTTAGGTGAACCTGACGATTTTCTTGTGTGTCCTACAGGTGATTGCAAATAACTAACCAAAAGAAGTCTCCGGGACGGTTTCAGACTTGGAAAGGTCCCAGAAGCAAATTAATATTATAATAAAATGACAACTATGCAAATCACATCTTGATGAGAGATTTATTAGCAATCCATCCTAACATCCAGGGCCCTAAAAACCAGAAATAGGCTGGGCGCAGTGGCTCAACCCTGTAATCCCAGCACTTAGCACTTTGGGAGGCCAAGGCAGGCAGATCGCTCGAGTCCAGGAATTCAAGACAAGCTTGAGTAACATGGCATAACCCAGTCTCTACTAAAAATACAAGAAGTAAATGGGCGAGGTGGTACGCACCTGTAGTCCCAGCTACTCAGGAGGTTGAGGTGGGAGGATCGCTTGAGCCCTGGAGGTAGAGACTGCAGTGAGCCAAGATCTTGTCATCGCACTCTAGCCTGGGCGACAGAGTGAGACCCTGTCTCAAAAAAAAAAGAAAAAAAGAATTTTGCATCTGCGTCTCCCTGCCCTACTGAGACCTCAAGGACCCAGCCCACTTTACAACCTGACACATGACATTATTGTCAAACAACATATAAATGGAGCACTAAGCTCCAGGGAGGGAAGTGGGCTGTAGCGGCTTCCTGCACTCTGCCTCCTCTGCCTCCCTTTCCTCCCCTAGTTCAAGACCAGCCTGGGCAACATAGGGAGACTCTCTCTTTACAAAAAAAAAAAAATGTTTAATGACTCAGGCATGGTGGTGCGTGCCTCTCAGCTACTTGGGAGGCTTGGGTGGAAGGGTCACTTGGCCCCGGGAGGCCAATGCTATATTGAGCCACGGTTGCACCAATGCACTTAAGCCTGGGTGACATAGCAAGACCCTGTCTTCGAAAATAATGATAATAATAACTGGCATCAGTATTAAGGAGCAGCCGTGGAGACATGCAGCAGTCGGTGAAAGCAGCCAGAACAGGAAACCCCGTCACAAGAAAGGGGTGGCTGGTGGCTCACGCCTGTAATCCCAGCACTTTGGGAGGCCCAGACGGGAGGATCACCGGAGGTCAGGAGTTTGAGACCAGCCTGGCCAACATGAGGAAATCCCACCTCTACTAAAAATATAAAACTAAGCTGGGTGTGGTGATACATGCTTGTAATCCCAGCTACTCTGGAGGCTGAGGCAGGGGAATCACTTGAACCTGGGAGGGGGAGGTTGCACTAACCCGAGTTCACGCCACTGCACTCCAGCCCGGGTAATAGAGCGAGACTCCATCTCAAAAAAAAGAAAAACCACACAAAAAGAAAAGGGTGCCGGGAGAGGGCAGAGGAGCCACCATGCCTATTATTGAATGCTGGGAGGGAAGAGTCGGACACTCTGTGCCGATGAAGAACCACCTCAGTTTGCTCTTCTGTAAAATGGGACTTGAACTAGACAAGGACTTCACAATTTAGGCGCTACAGCAAATGGGAGTTATGGTATTTGTGGCAGAGCCCCCAAAGAAGGGAAAAGCTGGCATCTGACTTCAGTAACTTTAATTTGCAGAGAAGCGTTCATTAAACTGACACTTATAAAACCAAATATGAAGCTGCAGCCATGAGCACGTGGTCACAGGAGAAAACTAAACTGTCAAAATAAGCAGGTGGCTGCTTCCAAGTGTTCCCACTGATTCTTGCCAGCTCCTTGTTCATTTGTCTGTCCGCTGGCATCTTTTTGCCAACAAGTGGTCACAGGCAGAGATTCCAGAAACGTTTGTTGGGGAAAAATGGAAAATCAAAAAGACAGTAGCCATTAATCCTTAACTGGTGCTTTTTTATCTATAAATTGGGAAAAACCCATCTGAGTACATCTTTGGAGGTGCCACCCACACGTCAGAGGAGCCTGGCCTGAGACTGACTGGACGAAAGGCTGCTTAGGGGCCTCTCCCAGCCAAACCCTAAGACCCTTTACCAGCCCCAGCTGCTGTGGGAGTCACCTTGCAGCTGGTCCTGGGAGCACCTAGGGAACCAGAAGCAGGAGCAGGGGCAATTGTCCCAATATTTTTGTCCCAGCGACAGCTGTTCCCAGCCACAGACACAAGCACAACAGAGCAGGCCAGATCCCAAAGCATGGCCAGATAGCAGCAGGGATCCATGGGGCATCACATCTCGCGAGGCAGCTGGGCAGAGTCCCTGTGTTCATGGGAGAGCAGTCGGGGCAGGCACAGATGCCCGGTAACGGGTTTCAGAAGGGGGAGAGTCAACCAACCAGCTGTCCTTGGGTGGGGGCTGCCCCTGGCAGCGGCGGAGGCGCTCCTGACAACTTGCAGTGGCCCCAACCCAGGGATACAGTGTGTGCAGCCTGGATTCACGTACCACTAGAGCCCTGGGGGTGCCTGAGAGCACCTGCCTGGATAAACCCATACAGGTGACAAACCAAGGTCAGGAAGTACAAGCAAAAGATAAGAGCAGAGAAGCAGAGGAGACAAGTGGCCCGGGGCATTCATCCTTTAAGATGAATACACTCCTATAAGAGTGTATCAAGTAAAATGTATCAAGATGTCCCCCCTCATTTTACATCTCCAATTCCACTCTCCAGAGGTAATCATTGCTTTTTGGATTTATTAGCAATCCATCCTAACATCCAGGGCCCTAAAAACCATGAGTAGGCTGGGCACAGTGGCACAAGCCTGTAATCCCAGCACTTAGCACTTTGGGAGGCCAAGGCAGGCAGATCGCTCCAGTCCAGAAATTCAAGACCAGCCTGAGTAACATGGCATAACCCTGTCTCTACTAAAAACACAAAAGGTAAATGGGCGAGGTGGTACGCACCTGTAGTCCCAGCTACTCAGGAGGCTGAGGTGGGAGGATCGCTTGAGCCCAGGAGGTAGAGACTGCAGTGAGCCAAGATCTCGTCATCGCACTCTAGCCTGGGCGACAGAGTGAGACCCTGTCTCAAAAAAAAAAAAAAATTTTGCATCTGCGTCTCCCTGCCCGACTGAGACCTCAAGGACCCGGCCCACTTTACAACCTGACACATGAGATTATTGTCAAACAACACATAAATGGAGCACGAAGCTCCAGGGAGGGAAGCGGACTGTAGCGGCTTCCTGCACTCTGCCTCCTCTGCCTCGCTTTCCTCCACTGCCAACACAGAGGCCTGGATTTCTGTGCAGGCGCTGCCTCACCGGATCCCGGAGGTTCTGGGTGAAATCTCATGGCCCAGGACCAAAGCTGGAGGCCGTGATCCAGGCCTGGCCAATCAACACATTGCATCCCCTTCCCCCACCACAATGATTGGCTCAGGGATGGGCATATGACCTGAGGCAGGTCCAATCAGAGAGGTTGCACGACTTGTTCCTCTTCCTGTTTGTAGCTAGGCACCCCAGGCCAGAAAGCCTGTGGGACTGACCCAAGGTCACACAGCAAATTCACAGCAGGTGTTTGTTCAGTGTTCTCATGCAGGACAAACTTTATTTTTACATTAAAACAAAGATACAGAACAGAATGCCAAATTCACATGACCCTTTAAGATAAAATATGGGACTTAAGATATAATTGCTTGCTGTAGTGACTGATACAGACCATAAATGAGTCCAAACTGTTACAGGGAGTACGGGATGGAGTTGGGACTGGAACCCACGTGGGTCTTTTGACATCCAGTCCCACCGGATTCTGCCCTCCCACCCCCACCCAATCTTCCTCACCTTTGCACGATCCTAGAGAGATTAGAGAGGGGAGGAAAGAGAAGCAGAGGAGGCAGAGTGCAGGAAGCCGCTACAGCCCACTTCCCTCCCTGGAGCTTAGTGCTCCATTTATGTGTTGTTTGACAATAATGTCATGTGTCAGATTCTAAAGTGGGCTTGGTCCTTGAGAATTCTTTCCCACCCATTTTCTTACCCATGCAACTATCCTGCAATCCAGGCCTGGATGGTTATGTAGGAAACTAAGGCCCAGAAGATAAGTGGCTTGTCCAGACCACCACACTCAAATTGATGGATCAAAAACTTGAACTCGGCCAGGCACGGTGGCTCACGCCAGTAATCCTAGCACTTTGGGAGGCCTAGGCAGGCGAACACGAAGTCAGGAGTTCAAGACCAGCCTGGCCAATATGGTGAAACCCCATCTCTAATAAAATACACAGATAAGCTGGGCGTGGTGGCCGGGGTCTGCAGTCCCAGCTACTCGGGAGGCTGAGGCAGAAGAATCACTTGAACCTGGGAGGCACAGGTTGCAGGTGAGCCGAGATCGCACCACTACACTCCAGCCTACGTGACAGAGCAAGACTCTGTCTCAAGAAAAAAAAAAAAAAAAAAAAAAATTGAACTCAAGTCTCTCTTTTTTTTTTTTTTTTGGAGACGGAGTTTTGCTCTGTCGCCCAGCCTGGAGTGCAGTGACCCGATCTCGGCTCACTACAAGCTCCGCCTCCTGGGTTCACACCATTCTCCTGCCTCAGCCTCCCGAGTAGCTGGGGCTAAAGGCGACCGCCACCACGCCTGGCTAATTTTTTGTACTTTTAGTAGAGACGGGGTTTCACCATCTTCGCCAGGATGATCTCGATCTCCTGACCTTGTGATCTGCCCGCCTCGGCCTCCCAAATTGTTGGGATTACAGGCGTGACCCACTGCGCCGGGCCGTCCCACTCTCCTATAAATGTAAGCTCAGAGAGCTGTCTCCTTTCAGCTTCCACAATAGCTGAATTTGTTTTTAACAATGAACACACATTTGTTTATAACAATAAGCATTAACATTATGTATTAAAAATAATAGGCCAGGTGCCATGGCTCATGCCTGTAATCGCAGCACTTTGGGAGGCCAAGGAGGGAGGATTTCTTGAGCCCAGGAGTTCAAGACCGGCCTGGGCAACATAGCCAGACTGTCTTTACAAAAAAATTTTTTTAATTACTCAGGCATGGTGGTGCGTGCCTGTAGTCTCAGCTACTTGGGAGGCTTGGGTGGAAGGATCAGTTGGGCCCGGGAGGCCAATGCTATTTTGAGCCAAGGTCGCACCAATGCACTTAAGCCTGGGCAACATAGCAAGACCCTGTCTCCGAAAATAATGATAATAATAACTGGCATCAATATTAAGGAGCAGCCATGGATACACGCAGCAGTAGGTGAAAGCAGCCAGAACAGGAAACCCCGTCACAAGAAAGGGGTGGCTGGTGGCTCACGCCTGTAATCCCAGCACTTGAACCTGGGAGGGGGAGGTTGCAGTAACCAAGTTCGCGCCACTGCACTCCAGCCTGGGCAACGGAGCGAGACTCCATCTCAAAAAAAAAAAAAAAGAAAAAACACAACAAAAAGAAAAGGGTGCCGGGAGAGGGCAGAGGAGCCACCATGCCTGTTACTGAATGCTGGGAGGGAAGAGTCCGACACTCTGTGCCGATGAAGGACCACCTCAGTTTGCTCTTCTGTAAAATGGGATTTGAACTAGACTCCTCCACAATTTAGGCGCAAGAGCAAATGGGAGTTACGGCATTTGTGGCAGAGCCCCCAAAGAAGGGAAAAGCTGGCATCTGACTTCACTAACTTTAATTTGCAGAGAAGTGTTCATTAAACTGACACTTATAAAACCAAATATGAAGCTGCAGCCATGAGCACGTGGTCACAGGAGGAAACTAAACTGTCAAAATAAGCCGGTGGCTGCTTCCAAGTGTTCCCACTGATTCTTGCCAGCTCCTTGTTCATTTGTCTGTCTGCTGGCATCTCTTTGCCAACAAGTGGTCACAGGCAGACATTCCAAAAACGTTTGTTGGAGAAAAATGGAAAATCAAAAAGACAGTAGCCATTAATCATTAACTGGTGCTTTTTTATCTATAAATTGGGAAAAACCCATCTGAGTCCACCTTTGGAGGCGCCACCCACACGTCAAAGGAGCCTGACCTGAGACTGACTGGACGAAAGGCTGCCTAGGGGCCTTTCCCAGAAATTCCTAAGACCCCAGCTGCTGTGGGAGTCACCATGCAACTGGTCCTGGCAGCACCTTGGGAACCTGAAGCAGGGGCAGGGGCAATTGTCCCAATTTTTTTGTCCCAGCGTCAGCTGTTCCCAGCCACAGACACAAGCACAACAGAGCAGGCCAGATCCCCAAGCATGGCCAGATGGCAGCAGGGATCCACGGGGCATCACGTCTCGCGAGGCAACTGGGCAGAGTCCCTGTGTTCGTGGGAGAGCAGTCGGGGCAGGCACAGATGCCCGGTAATGGGTTTCAGAAGGGGGAGAGTCAAGCAACCAGCTGTCCTTGGGTAGGGGCTGCCCCTGGCAGTGGCGGAGGAGCTCGTGAAAACTTGCAGTGGACCCAACCCAAGGTCACACTGTGTGCAGCCTGGAGTCACGAACCACTAGAGCCCTGGGTGTGCCTGAGATCACCTGCCTGGATAAACCCAGACAGGTGACAAACCAAGGTCAGGAAGTGCAAGCAAAAGAGCAGAGAAGCAGAGGAGACAAGTGGCCCGAGGCATTCATCCTTTCAACAAATGTCCATTGAATGACAGTCACACATGAACTTCAGCGATCCTTAGCTTTTATTCTTTTTCCAGAAGGTAATACATACTCTGTGTAAAAATATTAAAAGAATATAAGAGTGTATCAAGTAAAATGTATCAAGATGTCCCCCTCATTTTACATCTCCAATTCCACTCTCCAGAGGTAATCATTGTTTTTATTTGTTTTCGAACGGAGTCTTGCTCTGTTGCCCAGGCTAGAGTACTGTGACTTGATAGCTCACTGCAACCTCTGCCTCCCAGGTTCAAGCAATTCTCCTGCCTCAGCCTCCTAACTAGCTGGGATTACAGGCATGCACTAACATGCCCAGGTAATTTTTGTATTTTTAGTAGAGATGGGCTTTCACTATGTTGGCCAGGCTGGTCTCAAACGCCTGACTTCAGGTGATCTGCCCATCTCGGCCTCCCAATTTGCTGGGATTACAAGCGTGAGCCACCGCGCCCCGCCGATGATTGTTAAAAGCTTGGTGTGTGGTCTTCTCAACTTTATGTGCATATGTATGTATACATAGAGAGAAAGAGAGACACTGTCTTCTAAGCAAAAATAGGATCTGAGTCTTCATACTGTTCTGCAACTCTCTTTCACATAATACCTTATCACATTTTATATGTCAGTACGTACATGTCATTCTTTGGAACAGCTAAATAGTATTCCATAGTTTGAGTATAATGAATAAAGCTCTCATGTTTCCTATTTTTCACTCTTACATTGTGCAGTGAACATCCTTGAACATAATTCTTGCACACTGGTCTGAGTGTTTGTGCTGTAGCAGCTGGATCTCCTGCAGTTTACAGCACTGAATCATGAAGTTGGCATATCAAAATGTTTAACAGGCCGGGCGCGGTGGTTCACGCCTGTAATCCAAGCACTTTGGGAAGCTGAGGCGAGTAGATCACTTCAGGTCAGCAGTTGGAGACCAGCCTGGCCAACATGGTGAACCTTGTCTCTACTAAAAATACAAAAATTAGCCGGGCGTGGTGGTGCATGACTATAATCTCAGCTACCCGGGAGTCTGATGCATGAGAATCACTTGAACCTGTGTGGCGAAGGTTACAGTGAGCCCAGATCTCCCCACTGCACTCCAGCCTGGGAAACACAGTGAGACTGTCTCAAAAAAAAAAAAAAAAAAAAAAAAAGTTTAACATACACTGATCAACAGCCTCTGGAAACAGTTACAGCACCAACCACATTGCATAACTGCCTTGCAAACAGCAGTTTTGATTTGAGAAACAAACGAAATCTAAAAATATGCCATCTACACATTTGGAATACAAGTTTTAGGGGTTCAAAGGCCCCCTACCCTGAAGCCCACACAGGACTCCTGGTAAGACCCCCTTTACAGGAAGACCCTAACAGGTCAATGAAAAGCTGTGATTGCATCTTTGTTTTCAAAACGTCATCAGAACTCCTCAGGCAAGAGCTAGTGCAGTGTGGGCTGCCTGTGACTCACTTGAGGAGCTTAGCCCAGGAGGACAGAGACAGGAAACTGCCACGCACAGCTCTGCGGTTAGGTGAACCTGACGATTTTCTTGTGTGTCCTGCAGGTGATTGCAAATAACTAACCAAAAGAAGTCCCCGGGACTGTTTCAGACTTGGAAAGGTCACAGAAGGAAATTAATATTATAATAAAGTGACAACTATGCAAATCACATCTTGATGAGAGATTTATTAGCAATCCATCCTAACATCCAGGGCCCTAAAAACCATGAGTAGGTTGGGCACAGTGGCACAGCCCTGAAATCCCAGCACTTAGCACTTTGGGAGGCCAAGGCAGGCAGATCGCTCCAGTCCAGAAATTCAAGACCAGCCTGAGTAACATGGCATAACCCAGTCTCTACTAAAAATACAAGAAGTAAATGGGCGAGGTGGTACGCACCTATAGTCCCAGCTACTCAGGAGGCTGAGGTGGGAGGATCGCTTGAGCCCTGGAGGTAGAGACTGCATTGAGCCAAGATCGCGTCATCGCAGTCTAGCCTGAGCGACAGTGAGACCCTGTCTCAAAAAGAAAGGAAAAGAATTTTGCATCTGCATCTTCCTGCCCGACTGAGACCTCAAGGACCCAGCTCACTTTACAACCTGACACATGACATTATTGTCAAACAACATATAAATGGAGCACCTGGATTTCTGTGCAGGCGCTGCCCCACCGGATCCAGAGGTTCTGGGTGAAACCTCATGGCCAGGACCAAGGAGGGAGTCAGTGCTCCAGGCCTGGCCAATCAACACACTGCATCCCCTTCCCCCACCACAGCAATTGGCACAGGGATGGGCATATGACCTGAGGCAGGTCCAATCAGAGAGGTTGCACGACTTGTTCCTCTCCCTGTTTGTAGCTAGGCACCCCAGGCCAGAAAGCCTGTGGGACTGACCCAAGGTCACACAGCAAATTCACAGCAGGTGTTTGTTCAGTGTTCTCATACAGGACAAACTTTATTTTTATATTAAAACAAACAAAGATACAGAACAGAATGATGAATTCACATGAACCTTTACGATAAAATATGGGACTTAAGATAATAGTTTCTTGCTGTAGTGACTGATGCAGACCATAAATGAGTCCAAACTGTTACAGGGAGTATGGGATGGAGTTGGGACTGGAACCCACGTCTTCTGACATCCAGTCCCACGGGATTCTGCCCCCGCACCCCCACCCAATCTTCCTCACCTTTGCACGATCCTAGGAAAATTACAGAATTCTTTCCCACCCATTTTCTTACCCATGCAACTATCCTGCAATCCAGGCCTGGATGGTTATCTAGGAAACTAAGGCCCAGAAGATAAGTGGCTTCCCCAGACCACCACACTCAAAACTGATGGAT
This sequence comes from Macaca thibetana thibetana, assembly GCF_024542745.1. Classification (NCBI taxonomy): domain Eukaryota; kingdom Metazoa; phylum Chordata; class Mammalia; order Primates; family Cercopithecidae; genus Macaca; species Macaca thibetana. The sequence goes on from NC_065578.1 coordinate 14,229,388, forward strand.
CAAAGACTTGAACTCGGCTGGGCACAGTGCCTCATGCCTGTAACCCCAGCACTTTCAGAGGCCAAGGCCGGGGAACACGAGGTCAGGAGTTCAAGACCAGCCTGGCCAATGTGGTGATGGATCAAAGACTTGAACTCAACTGGGCACAGTGGCTCCCGCCTGTAATCCCAGCACTTTGGGAGGCTGAGGCGGGTGAACACGAGGTCAGGAGTTCAAGACCAGCCTGGCCAATATGGTGAAACCCCGTCTCTAATAAAATACACAGATAAGCTGGGCGTGGTGGCTGGCGCCTGCAGTCCCAGCTACTCGGGAGACTGAGGCACAAGAATCGCTTGAACCTGGGAGGCACGGGTTGCAAGTGAGCCGAGATCGCACCACTACACTCAAGCCTACGTGACAGAGCAAGACTCCGTCTCAAGAAAAAAAAAAAAAAAAAAAAAAAAAAAAACACTTGAACTCAGATCTCTCTTTTTTTTTTTTTTTTTTTTTTTTTTTGAGACGGAGTTTCACTCTGTCGCTCACGCTGGAGTGCAGTGGTGCGATCTCAGCTCACTACAAGCTCCCCCTCCTCGGTTCATGCAATTCTCCTGCCTCAGCTTCTCAAGTAGCTGGGACTACAGGCACCCGCCACCATGGCCAGCTAATTTTTTTGTATTTTTAGTAGAGACGAGGTTTCACCGTGTTAGCCAGGATGGTCTCGATCTGCTGACCTCCTGATCCGCCTGCCTCAGACTCCTAAAGTGCTGGGATTACAGGCTTGAGCCACCACGCCCGGCCTTGAACTCAAGTCTTAAGAGTTGAAATCTTCCCAGGCACGATGACTCAGGCCTGTAATCCCAACTCTTTGGGAGGACGAGGCAGGCGGATCACCTGAGATCAGGAGTTCAAAACAAGCCTGATCAACATGGCAAAACCCCATCTCTATTAAAAATACAAAAATTAGCCGGGCATGGTGGCGTGCAGCTGTCATCCCAGCTACTCGGGAGGCTGATGCATGAGAATCGCTTGAACCTGGGAGTTGGAGGTTGCAGTGAGCACAGATCATGCCACTGGTTGACAGACAGAGACTCCATCTCACAAAAAAAAAAAAAAAAAAAAAATAGTTGAAGTTCACTTTCCTTTCTGCTTTTTTGACTGGGGCAAAAACTAGAGTTTGTGGTCACAGAGCAGAGCTTTCTCATCAGCAGCAGGCCTGCCTGGCTTTGTGCTCTCCCAAAAGGTGAGGAGAGTGAAGGTCTAAGGAAGAACAAGAAAGTCCACCAGGAAACCTTGCTCACTCCACGCTTCTCCCAACACAAGTTGAACTCCTAGGAGGTGAGGCAGGATGCTTACCTCCGGCCACCGCACCAGCTTATCTATGTATTTTATTAGAGACAGGGTTTCACCATATTGGCCAGGCTGGCCTTGAACTCCTGACCTCGTGTTCGCCCGCCTTGGCCTTCCAAAGTGCTGGGCTTTGGAATCAGACAAACCTAGTTCCAGTTCCCATTCTGCCGCTTAGAAGCTATAGGATCTTGGGCAACTCACTTTACCTCTCTGAAGCTCAGCTTCCTCCTGTGAAATAAGAGAGCCTCTTGCAGGGTTTTTTGATGCTTAGATTCAATAAGGAATGTGAGTGCATCTACCATCTATGTGGTGCTGGGTGTCTACATGCCTTTCTTTGTTTGTTCCCTTTTGAAGAAGCTTCTGACTTGATCTTATTTGGAAGATGACGTTATTGGAGAAGTGCACACTGCTGTTCTCTTGGAACAGGACAATAAAATGCATCTGCCACCCAGGCTGTGGTGGATCCATTGCAGCTTACTGCAGCCATTGCCACCCAGGCTCAAGTGACCCTCTGCCTCAGCCTAGCCTCCAGAGTAGCTGGAGCCACATATGTGTGCCACCACGCCTGGCTAACTTTCTAAAAAAAATTTTTGTAGGGACTGATGGTCCCACTATGTTGTCCAGGCTGGTCTGTTTTGTTTTGTTTTGTTTCGTTTTGTTTTTTTCTCGAGATAGAGTTTTGCTCTGTTGCCCAGACTAGAGTGCAGTGGTGTGATTTCAGCTCACTGCAACCTCCACCTCCAAGGTTCAAGAGATTCTCCTGCCTCAGCCTCCTGAATAGCTGGGAATAGAGGCATGCAGGACCACACCAGACTAATTTTTGTATTTTTAGTAGAGACGGGGTTTCACCATGTTGGCCAGGCTGGTCTTGAACTCCTGGCTTCAGGTGGTCTGCCCGCATCAGCCTCCCAAAGTTCTGGGATTATAGGAGTGAACCACTGTGCCTGGCCATAAGTACATTTTCATCCACCCGATGAAGCCCTCCTCTGCCAGTGTTCTGCTTCCCCCCATCATTACAGCAGCCAGATCCTAACTGTGCATGTCGGCCTTGCCTTCTGCTACGTGTCCATCTTCCCCACATTACACAAATCCTTACCCTAATGTTATGAAACACGCTGGGCACAGGTTTCTCTCCCTGTTTCACAGATGCGTCTAGAGACTTACATGACCCAGCCAAGGTCACACTGCAAGCCCTGGCGTGGCCTAGAACAGGCTTTCTCAGCCTCAGCACCATTGACATCCAGGGCAGGGCACGTCCTTTGCCCAGTGCATTGTCAGATGTTTAGCAGCATCTCTGCTGTCTCCCCGCTGGATGCCAATAACATCAACCCCAGCCATGACACCCAACAATGCCTCCAGATGTTGTCAAACGTCTCCTGGTGGCTGAACCAGCCCCACTGAGAAATACTGCCTTAGAACGCTGTGGGTTCAGCATGCCACCTTCATCTTTACATTGAAAACACAACTCCTGGCCAGGCGCGGTGGCTCAGCCTGGAATCCCAGCACTTTGGGAGGCTGAGGCGAGCAGATCACTTGAGGCCAGGAGTTGGAGACCAGCCTGGCCAACATGATGAGACCCCTGTCTCTACCAAAAATACAAAAATGAGCCAGGAATGGTGGCACACACCTGCAATCCCAGCTGCTAGGGAGACTGAGGCAGGGGAATTGCTTGAACCCAGGAGGCAGAGGTTGCAGTGAGCTGAGATCACACCACTGCACTCCAGCCTGGGTGACAGAGCATGACTCCATCTCAGAAAGAAAAAAAAAAGAAAGAAAGAAAACACAACTCCTCTCCTCAGTCTTACTCTGGGAGGAAAAAAAAATAGAAAACACAACTCCAAGGACCAACAATTAGTATTTTTCTTCCTTCCCTAACACACAACATAATCTCTTCAAAACAGATGGAACCCATATTCCAGTATCTACCTTTGGCCTCTTTTTCAAAGTATTTCTAGGGTGACAGCTAGGAGCAAATGGGAAAAAAAGTATTTGGACACAAGCTCTTTTTTCCACTGGGCTTTGAGAAAATCCCCATCTTGCGTGCTCCCAGTGTATCTCTCACTGATAAGTTCCTCATAAAACCGGGGCCTTCTCCAGGGCCACGCTGACAGAACTGCCACGGACACACCATGATTAGGACCCTGCTGCTGTCCGCTTTGGTGGCTGGAGGTAAACCCTGTCACCCAGAGTCACTGGTTTCCCATCCCCTGGTGTAACTGGGAATGGGATCTTCCTGTCCTCCCCTCTCGCCCCCACCCAACCCCTACTGCATTCAGACCTACAATCATAAGAAAACTGGAATGGAGTTTCAAAGAACTGGAGCAAAGAGCAGGATTCTATGACCTCTTGGGATCCTTCTAGAATAAGGGTTTTCTATTTGGGGGTTCAGAATGCAGCAAGTGTAGTTTACATTGTGTGGGTCGCTGCTTCCTGGACTCAAGACCCTTTCTCTTTTCATAGCCCTCAGTTGTGGGGTCCCCACTTACCCGCCTTCTGTGACTAGGGTGGTTGGAGGTGAAGAAGCGACGCCCAACAGCTGGCCCTGGCAGGTGAGTCGACCACACTGTACTTCCCCCCGTCCCTGCCCCACTCCCTTTACATCCCCCCTTTGCCCTTCCACCATGGGGTCTACTGTGCTGGCAAAGTGAGGACTGATGGGACTCAGAGAGCAGCACAGGCAACTTCACCAATAAGATACATTTCCGGCTGGGCCCAGTGGCTCATGCCTGTTATCCCAGCACTCAGGGAGTCCGTGGTGGGCAGATCACGTGCGGTCAGGAGTTTCAGACCAGCCTGGGCAACATGGTGAAACCCGCCTCTACTAGTAATACACAGTTAGCCAGGCGTGGCGGCACACACTTGTAATCCCAGCAACTCGGGAGGCTGAGGCAGGAGAAACGCTTGAACCCAGGAGGCAGAGGTGGCAGTGAGCTGAAATTGCACCACTGCACTGCAGCCTGGGCAACAAGGCAAGACTCTGTCTCAAAAAATAAAAAAAAATTTATAAAGGTACATTTCTGTGGCCTTGGCCAACCTTGGGAGAGGTGGGAGAGGTGCCTCCTCCAGCTGCAGTAAGGAGCTGTCCCCTCCCCACTGCCCATAGGCAGCAAATATAGTCTTTATTAACCATTCAGAGGCTTGTTTACAAATGTACCATTAGTCTGGGAACCATTCAAGACTACCTATGCAAATATTCCTTGCTTTAAGGAACCAATCAGTGCTATTTATGCAGACTCATCTTTAACACCAGGCAAATGAATGTTACCATTGAAAAAAATGTTTTCTTAAGTCATATAATCATAGTGATATCAGGACTAAACTGCCGAGTGGGGCACAGGCACAAATTACTAAGACGTGTTAATAGTGGGAATTTTAAGAGAACTGTGTAAAGGTTACATTGACACAAACAAATGTAGTAAAATCTCATTTATCTGATGTAATTGGGACTGAGTAATTGAAAAGTTGGTTATAAAGAAATTATTTTAAATCATACATATATGTTGTAGACATATAGACATCTTAGACTATGTAAACAATTTCTTGAGTTCTTAACTGTCTTTTTCATATAAACCACACCCCATAATATATCACCTACCAGTTCATTTCTTTAAAGCAGAGCAGCAACTTTGAGACGTTCACAAAGCAATCTGAGTTATGAGCCCATCCCAACTTTTATGACTTTTCCCCCAAATCTTTCCATTTTCTCACAGACACTAATTCAGAAGCAATTTTTTAAGAATCATGGTGATTCAGTCTCTTCCAAGCATTTAACTTTGTTTCCATATAAATAACGACTCTCCTTCTGAACTCGTATTTTATTGGTTACATGTTTAATCAAATTTCATTATTGCAAGCATAATCGATATAAAACTTTAGGAGCAAACCCAGCTGAATCAGGATGAGTTTCCAAATTAAGCAGGAGGAACAATTAGCAGCCCACTAGCCTTGAGCATTCAGAGTGACCCATGCAGCAGTCACGCTGTTTACAGAGGCCAGCGTCATTCATCTGCTCCTTGATTAACAGACTGTCAATGATAGGCCAGCCACGGTGGCTCATGCCTGTAATCCCAGCACTTTGGCAGGCCGAAGCAGGTGGATCACCTGAGGTCAGGAGTTTGAGACCAGCCTGGCCAACATGCTAAATCTCTGACTCTACTAAAAATACAAAAATTAGCCAGGCACGGTAGCGGGCACCTATAGTCCCAGGATGTGGGAGGCTGAAACATAAGAATGATTTGAACCCTGGAGGCGGAGGTTGCGGTGAGCCAAAATCACACCTCTGCACTCCAGCCTGGGTGATAGAGTGAGACTCCGTCAAAAAAAACAAAACAAAACAAAACAAAAACAAACTGTCAATGATAGAATGATGGCAGATATTTCACATTTTTTTTTTTTCTTTTTTTCAGACAGACTCTTGCTCTGTCACCCAGGCTGGAGTGCAGTGGCACGATCATAGCTCACTGCAGCCTCCAACTCCTGGGCTCCAGCCATCCACTGCCTCAGCCTCCCACAGTGCTGGGATTACAGGAACCCACCACTGTGCTCAGCCACAGTAAAGTTTTTTTGAGACAGTGTCACATTCTGTCACCCTGGCTGGAGTACAGTGGCTGGCGAAACATGGCTCACTGCGGCCTCAAACTCCTAGCCTCCCACCTCAGCCTCCCTACCAACTGAGACCACAGATGCATGCCACCACACCCGGTTAATTTTTTTTTTAGAGATGGGGGTCTCACTATGTTGCCCAGGCTGGTCTTGAACTCCTGGGCTCAAGTGATCCTCCTGCCTCAGCCTCCCAAAGTGCTGGGATTACAGGCATGAGCCACTCAACCCAGACTCACAATTTATATACTTGGCTTTGTGTACTTTTGCCAGTTCTTTTGCTTTTCTCACAGTCCCACAGTATTTTTTGCCTGAGAATTTGGAAGAAGGGCCACAGTTCCTCTGCTACAGGGCCCCACAGCACCGGGTGCATTTGTGCCGAGAACTACTCATTGCTGCCTACAAAAATACTTCCTCGCCCTCTTGCACATAGGTGTTCCTGCCTTGAGAACCAGTGAATGTTAGTCTGTGAAGAGTCCCTACGCTTTCGGCTTCTGTTTCCCTGGGGAAATTGTTTTACTGAGATCATAGGCAGATCTAGCTGGGTGGGGACCCAGATGAGGCAAGTAAGACATTCACTCCGGGGCAAAATGAAAGGGGGTAGCATAAAACTTAGCAGCCAGCTGGGCGCAGTGGCACACACCTTTAATCCCAGCTATTCAAGAGGTTGAGGCAGGAGGATTGCTGGAGCCCAAGAGTTTGAGACCAGTATGGGCAACATAGCTAGCCGTCACAAAAAAAAAAAAGAAGAAAAAAAAACCTCACTAACCAAAATGAATAATAATTTAATGCAATTTTGTTTTTTCTGCCAGAGACAGAGTCTAATTCTGTCACCTAGGCTGGAATGCAGTGGCACAATCTCAGCTAACTGCAACCTCCACTTCCTGGGTTCAATTAATTCTCCTGCCTCAGCCTCCCGAATACCTAATATTACAGGTGCATGCCACCACGCCCGGCTAATTTTTTGTATTTTTAGTAGAGACAGGGTTTCATCATGTTGGATAGGCTGTTCTCAAAGTCCTGACCCACCTGCCTCAGCCTCCCAAAGTGCTGGGATTACAGGTGTGAGTCATCCCACCCACCAGCTATTGTAATTACAGTATTAATCACCCTGAGAGCCCTGCACAGTGGCTTTTGCTCCACATTTCCAGAGAAGGTAACTGGGACTTGGAAAGGTTACAGAATTGCCCAAAGGCACTGAGTTAGCCTAGGGGGAATGAGGATTCAAATTTGGTTCAGTGCTTGTTCTTTTAGCTACACTTTGCTGGCCACAAACAATACCTACTACATGGACTAAATTTCACATCTGTCGGATGGTTTCAGCACATTTTTAAATTGGGGGGGTACATCCTTTGAAGTATCTTTTTTCACTTTCTGTAATTTTAAACGTCTTTTTTAAAGCCAGTTCATCTAAGACCTCTTAATGTCACACAAACGAGAAATGCCAAATGGCTAATTAAAAACAAGAACGTTCAGAGAAAAGCAGGCATCTGGCATCTGCCAACAAACAGGTCATTGTTCCCCACAGTTACAGGAAGCCCGATCAGAGCAGTCCATGCCCTACTGTCACCTCCCTCCCCTCTGCTTGTCCGTGGCAGGGAATTGAAAGACAGGGGAGGAGGAATGAAGGAACAGGAAGGGCATGGAACAGCTTCATTAGAGACTAAAACAGTGTCAGATGTCACCACCTTAAAGGTCTTTTTTTTTTTTTTTTTTTTTTTTTTTAAAGACAGGGTCTAACTCTGTCACCCAGGCTGGAGTACAGTGGCGCCATCCCGGCTCACTGCAACCTCCACCTCCTGAGTTCAAGCGATTCTCCTACCTCAGCCTCCCAAGTAGCTGGGATTACAGGCACACACCACGACACCCAGCTAATTTTTGTATTTTTAGTACAGATGTAGGTCTCATCATGTTGGCCAGGTTGGTGTCAAACGCCTGGCCTCAAGTGACCCACCCACCTCGGCCTCCCAAAATGCTGGGATTACAGGCGTGAGCCACGCCCAGCCTCCACCACTTAAAAGTTCTACCCCATGGCCGGGCGCGGTGGCTCAAGCCTGTAATCCCAGCACTTTGGGAGGCCGAGACGGGCGGATCACGAGGTCAGGAGATCGAGACCATCCTGGTTAACACGGTGAAACCCCGTCTCTACTAAAAAATACAAAAAACTAGCCGGGCGCGGTGGCGGGCTCCTGTAGTCCTCGCTACTCGGGAGGCTGAGGCAGGACAATGGCGTGAACCCGGGAGGCGGAGCTTGCAGTGAGCTGAGATCCGGCCACTGCACTCCAGCCTGGGCGGCAGAGCGAGATCTCGCTCCGTCTCAAAAAAAAAAAAAAAAAAAAAAAAAAAAAAGTTCTACCCCACACCTGTTAAACTGTCAATCTAAACAGAAACCTTTTTTTTTTGGGACAGACCCTCACTCTGTCGCCCAGGCTAGAGGACGGTGTTGCCATCTCGACTCACTGCAACCTCCACCACCCGGGTTCAAGTGATTCTCCTACTTCAGCTCCCTGAGTAGCTGGGATTACAGGCGCGACCCACTGTGCCCTGCCTAGAAACCATTTTCTAATCTGAAAAAATTTATTTAAAAAAACATGAGGAGACCGGGGACAGGGGAGTAAGGTCCACTTATGCAGTCTCATGTTCCCATGAGTGGATTTGGTCTTCAGGGGGAAACTAGACAAGCAGGAGACAAGATCACCCGCCCCTGGTGATCTCTTTCATTCTATTCATTTGCTTATTCACTCACTTGTTCAATCAGTAAGCATTTGTTAAAGACCCAGTAAGTACCAGGCACTGTTCTAGGCGCCTGGCACATAGCAGTGGGGGGGAAAATTCATGAAGCCTTTATTAAAGTGGAGACGTGGCCAGGCACAGTGGCTCAAACACCTGTAATCCCAGTAATTTTGGAGGCCAAGGTGGGCGGATCACCTGACGTCAGGAGTTTGAGATCAGCCTAGCTAACATGGCGAAACCCCGTCTCTACTAAAAATGCAAGGAAATTAGCCAGGTGTCGTGGCAGGCACCTGTAATCTCAGCTACTCTGGTGGCTTAGACAGGAGAATCACTTGAACCCAGGAGACAGAGGTTGCAGTGAGCCAAGATGGTGCCACTGCACTCCAACCTGAGCAACAAAGCAAAACTCCATCTCAAAACATAAAAATAAAATAAAATAGAGGAGTGAGACAATAAACAACTGAATGAGTAAACTCATAACATGCCAGAAAATGCAAGATGCTATGAGGAAGAGTAACGCAGAGCAAGAGGAAGGAGGCAAGTGTGTCTGTGTGTGAGGATGTACACGAGCGTGCACGTAAGTGTGTGTGCACACTGTTGGGGACAGCATGGTCATAGAATACCTCATGGAGAAGGTTACCTAGAGCAGAGACCAACAGGAAGTGAAGGAAAGAGCTACACCGATATTTGCAAGAAGATTCCAGGCAGGAGGAAGAGCCAGTGCAAAGGCCCTGAGGCAGAAATGGGTTTGGTGTATTTGCAGAACTGCATGGAAGTCAGGGTGGCTGGAGGAGAGGACAGTGGGAGCCTACGGGGTCAGAGAGGCCACAGAGGGCCTAGTAGGTCATCAGACAGATTCAGGTTTTATAAGCTGTAAAGGGGGAGCCACTGGAGGGCCTGAGCAGAGAAGAGAAGTCATCTGACTTCCATTCAAAAAGGGTCATTCACGCTACTGTGTTGAGAAAATGTGGGCGGGAGCGGGGAGAAGAGATGGGAGACTAGAGTGATCATTGAGAAGAGAGGATGACTGGGACACGCAGTTGAGGTAGTGACCGAGGGGTACCAACCACTCCACATATTCCCGAGCTAGAGCTGATGGGATTTGCTGATGGACTGGAATGAGGGATAACATGGAAAGACAGGAGTCAAGGATGACACCAAGGTTTGCGACCCGAGCAGCAGTGGAGTTGCCATTGACTGTGACAGAGGACCCTGGGGAAAGACCACGTTTGGGATAAGTCAGGAGTTTTGTTTTGGACATACTAAACCGGAGGGAGCTAAGGAAAGAGCTCCCAAGGAGGGGAAGATCCCAACCAATCCAGTTGCAGAAAGATGTTCAGAACAGGGTTTTTTGTTTTTGTTTTTGATATGAAGTCTCACTCTTTTCACCCAGGATGCAGTGCAATAGCACGATCTCGACTCACTGCAACCTCTGCCTCCCGGGTTCAAGTGATTCTCCTGCCTCAGCCTCCTGAGTAGCTGGGATTAGACACGTGCCATCACACCTGGATAATATTTGTATTTTTCGTAAAGACAGGCAGGATTTCACCATATTGGCCAGGCTGTTCTCAAACTCCTGACCTCAGGTCAATTCACCAACCTCTACCTCCCAAAGTGTTAGAATCACAGGCATAAGGCAGCACTCCAGGCAGAATAGTTATTTTTTAATAGTCTATATGTTTTTTATTTTTCTATCCCAGATTTTTTGCGTTAATTTTGTTGTTGCTTTTTGTTGGGGAGGCAGAGCAGATACAGGCCCTTGCTATGTCACCCAGGCTGAGCACAGAGCAATTACAGCTCCCTGCAACCTAGACTTTCTGAGATCAAACAATCCTCTCACCTCAGCCTCCTGAGTAGCTGAGACTACAGGTGTGCACCACCACTCCCAGTTAATTTTTATTTTATTTTAAAAATTTTTGGGTAGAGTCAAGTTCTCGCTATGGTGCCCAGACTGCTTCACAAACTCCTGGGCTCAAGCAATACTCCCACCTCAGCCTTCTGAGTAGCTGGGACTACAGGCATGCACCACCACACCCAGCGGCTAATTTTGGGCTTTTTTTTGTAGCTACAGTGTATTAGGCCTTCCTCACACTGCTAAGAAAGACATACCTGAGACTGGGTAATTTATAAAGGAAAGAGGTTTAATTGACTCCCAGCTCAGCATGGCTGGGGAGGCCTCAAAAAACTTACAATCACGGCAGAAGGGGAAGGAAACACATCCTTGTTCACACAGCGGCAGCAGGGAGAAATGCCGAGCAAAAGTCGGGGAAAGCCCCGTATAAAACCATCAGATCGTGTGAGAACTCACTATCATGAAAACAGCATGAGGGTAACCACACTCACGATTCAATTACCTCCCACCAGGTCCCTCCCACGACACGTGGGGATTATGCTACAATTCAAGATGAGATTTGGGTAGGGACACAGTCAAACCTTATCAGATGGGGTTTCACCATGTTGCCCAGGCTGGTCTCAAACTCCTGGGCTCAAGTGATCCTCCTTCCTTGGCCTCCCAAAGTGTTGGGATTACAGGCATGAGCCACCATGCCTAGCCTGATTCGTTTTAATATAGATTGCATTAACATGTTTTTTATCATGACGTGTGAGGTTTTGGGGGCCCCCTTAAGTTGTGCACCTGAGGTGAGTGCCTCACTCCCCCTTACCCTAGTCTCAGCCGTGTTCTTGGGAAACTGGAGTGCAGGGAGGCCCTGCTTTTTCAGCCACAGCCACAGAGCTCCTGTGTTTCTCCACAGGTCTCCCTGCTATACATCTCCAATGGCAATTGGTACCACATCTGCGGAGGGACCCTGATAGCCAACAACTGGGTCCTGACAGCTGCCCACTGCATCAGGTAACTGCCATTCCCTGGGCACTTGGCCTGCTCACCAGCCGGTGCTCATTTCTGAGCTGGGGGCTTAAGACCTGAATCACACTACATAAAGCAGCCTTGCAAATAACCACTAGCCTGGCTGAGACACAAGCTATAGTCAATCAATGGTTCAGTGTGTTGGCCCATCAATGTCAGTACATGGCATAGATGGGATGTCCTGTGCCAGGTACTGAGGGAGGATGAGGAGAAAGGGAAGGCCTAATCTCTGCCCTCTTGGGGAAACTATATGTGGCCTCTGGATCTGGAATTGGGTTCCCTTGAACAACTTGACTTCTCAAAGCTTCAATACCATCACCTGCAGAAAACAATGGAGTAACAGAATTTAGTGTGAATTCAATGAGTTGATTTACTAAAGGGCCTGGCACTTAGTAAGTGCCCAGTGAAAGCTAATTCTCAATTATAGACTAATTATAAAGGCCCATGAGGTTCTGCAACATTGTTCACTTTTCCTCTTCGTTGTCTGTGACATCTGCTCATCACAGCTGGAACTCACCAGAGCTTCTCCTGGGTCGTTGTGACTCCCTTCCAGGAGTAATCCCTTCTCCCATCTAATTTGTAATAAGCTCTAGGAGGTGATGGGGAAACTAATAGAGACTTACAGTCAGGAGTCCTGGCTTCTGGTTCTGGTTTCTCACTAACGGTTGGCACTCTGGGCCAGGTTACTCCTCTCTGGGCCTCGGTTTCCCCATCTGAAAATGAAAGGTGGGAAAAAATATCTTTGAGAGCAAATGACTCCTGTTTTCTCTGTGTTCATCTCATTCCCTCTATAATCCTACAGAGTCTGTGTTATTACAACATTGATTTTATATTATAGTTTAAAGTTAGTATACTGACAATTATTATATGATCCTAGTTCTTATGTTATATACTTTAGGCTCTATTATAACTAACTGATTGTCCCAGAGAAGGAAAGATCCCCAAGCCCAAGCCCCACCTAGTGGCTCACGCAGCAGCCAGTTACTTGGGTCTATCCCAATATTATCCAAAGCCAGGCCTCTGGAGGTGACCCTCTCCCTGGACCCCCTTTCTCCCAGCGACTCCAGGACCTATGGCGTGGCGCTGGGACGGCACAACCTCTACATTGCGGAGTCCGGCTCCCTGGCCGTCAGTGTCTCTAAGATTGTGGTGCATGAGAAATGGAACTCCAGCGATGTCTCCAATGGGTTCGTTTCTATCTGGGTGCACTTGGGGGTGAGGTTGTCAGGGAACAGAGGGGGGTCTCACAGAGGCAAGTGTCTCAACTCCACCACATGCCCTCTGCTTCTTCTATAGACAGGGAGAAGGAGTTCTGGCCTCTTAGATGTGGAACCAGCTCCAAAGATGTCTGGGGTGGGGATGTGACCTGGGGAGGGAGAAGCAAAGACTGCCAGAGTGACCTGAGTTTGCTGCCAGTCAAGCCTACAGGGCCCGTGTCCGCTGAGCGTGTATCTACTTCATGCCAAGTCCTGGGGACACAGGGACAGTGCTGTCGACCCTGTGACTGTCCCTGGAGTAGGACACAATCTCTCCTGCCTTGCCCCTTTCAACAAGACCCTCTGCATTTTCAAACATGCCCTGGGGCCCTGCCACTCAGAGCAAGCTGGGGCAACGTACAGGGAACGATGACAAGGTCTCAGAGCCCTCCAAAGCCCCACAGGGCAGGAAAAGTCAACCCTGTCCTCATGCTCTGCCTCTGCACTGACCCAGGTACGACATTGCCCTGGTCAAACTGGCTGACCCTGTCTCCCTCACGGACAAGATCCAGCTGGCCTGCCTCCCTCCTCCCTGCGCCACTCTACCCAACAACCCCTGCTACGTCACAGGCTGGGGAAATCTGCAGAGTAAGTGGGAGCCAGGAGACCCCAGGCCTGGGAGGGAAGGGAGGTGATGTCACCCCTGCCTGGCCAGAGCCTCTCACCTGTCATCCCAGGGTGTGTGGCTGCCTGGGAGAGACGGGATGGCATAGGCTGATGCCTGCCTGGGTTCAAATGTCAGCTTTCCCACTTCATGACTGTGACACCCTGGGCACATTACTAGGTCTCTCCATGTAGCACTTTTATCATATGTGAAATGCAAATAATTGGCTGGGCACCATGGCTCACGCCTATAATCCCAGCACTTTGGGAGGCCTGGTGGGCGGATCGCTTGAGGTCAGGAGACCAGCCTGACCGACATGGAGAAACCAGGTCTGTACTAAAAATATTTTTAAAATAGCAGGGTGTGGTGGTGTGCACCTGTAGTCCCAGCTACTCAGGAGGCTGAGGCAAGAGAATTGCTTGAACCCGGGAGGTGGAGATTGCAGTGAGCCAAGATTTCGCTACTGCATTCCAGCCTGGGGGACAGAGCAAGACTGTGTCTCAAAAAAAAGGGGGGGCATAATAATAGCAGCTACATCACAGAGTTGGCAAGAGGATTCAAGGAGATGATCTATAGGAAGCCTGGCATGTGGGAGGTGCTGTGTGTTAGTTGTTGTCACTGTCCCTATGATGGAAAGAAAGTTACAGAGACCATGTGACATCTTCTGTGTGGCCCATAGAGTTCAGAACAGCATTTTCCTCTGTGACCTGAGGCCCCTGGAGCCCTCATCGGACCCTCCGTGCCCCATGGCAAAAGCTGTCCCCTGTGCCATTCGGTCTTGCTGCTCAGAACCTGGCTGAGGGTGTGTCTCCTTTGACATAGACTCCAGGGGTTAGAGATCCAATGACTGTAGCCACCAAGAAAACAGAGTTCCCACCCTTCACTTGTGAAATCACCAGAGGTTTGGAAGATTCTAGGAAGGGAAGAATAATGACCTTATGACCATAATGACATTATGAGTGATAATGACATTATGACATTTCTCCCTAATGACATAAACCCATAAGTATAATGACATGTTTTTCCAGGGGTACATTCACATATGTACCCTGGAATAAATCCCCATTGCCCTCTTGACTGCCTTATCTGTAAATACAAGTACACATGAAATCCTGCGGTGAGCAGTGGTGGAAGAGGCATTTCATGCTTATTAAGATAGAAGCACAACCGCCTGTTTGTTTCCCCAGACAACCCTGAGGTAGATGCAGTTCATCTGAGACAGTGGGAGCGGGGAGGCATCCAAATGCTTAGCGTTTAGGCCCAGCTCTGCCGGTCATGGTGAAACCTTGGGCAAGTCACTTCCGAACCTCAGTTTCCTCACCTGTAAAATGGAAACACTGTTGGTGAAGACCAAAAGAGGGGAAAGGTGAAAATGCGTCCTACATTGCAAAATGTTATACAAGTGTTAATTACTTATTAGTGGTCTTAAGCCAGACCCTTAACTTCCTTTTTTATTTATTTATTTATTTTTTTTTTGAGACAGGGTCTTGCTCTATTGACCTGGCTGGAGTGCAGTGGTGCAATCTCGGCTGACTGCAACCTCTGCCTCCCAAGCTCAAGCGATTCTCCTGCCTCAGCCTCCCAAGTAGCTGGAATTATAGCCAGATGCCACCACACCAGGCTAATTTTTATATTTTAGTAGATACAGGATTTCATCATGTTGATCAGGCTGGTCTCAAACTCTTGACCTCAAGGGATCCATCCACCTTGGCCTCCCTAAGTGCTGGGATTAGAGGGTGAGCCACTGCGCTTGGACGACACTTAACTTCCCTAGGCTTCAATCAATAGTGAAGAATTATGTTAAGCTCATCCTTGCCACTCATAGCTGTGGTAACAGTAATGCAGGTGATGGTGGCTGTGTCATTGGGGGCCATTATGAAACCCTCTCTTCACCACACCAGCATATTTTTCCGAAGGAGGGGGCTCTAACTGCCAGGAGGCTCACTTTCCTATTTCAGATAAGTGAAGAAAGCCATGGAGTTAGCTCACCATAAAAAGGGATTGTTATAAGGATTTAAAAGTTTCAATCCAAGGGCCGAGATATAGCCAGGCATCAGGAACAGGCTAGAATCAGGGGCTGGAAGCCTGTAAGTAACTCAGGAAACCCTCCCTTGTAATTTCTTTTCTTTGTGAGTCTACTTCATTCTCCACATAAAACAAAACGTCAGTCATTGCCAAAAGCTTCCCAGATTTACGTCCTCTGAAACCGGAATCTCTTAGACCCCATCTCAGGATCCCAGGGGAGGGAGCTCACTGGCTTAGCTTGAGTCAGGTGTTCACTGCTGAACCAATCAACCGTGAGGACACAGTGTAGACAAACATAGCTGTTCGCATATTGCAATGGATGGAAGACTGTAACAGGGGAAACCCAGTAGGGGTCAACCACTTCCTTTTTCTCAGGAGTCCTTGCATCCCTAATGCTTTCTTTCTGATCTCATTCAGCCAACGGGCCTGCTTCTGATGTCCTGCAGCAGGGTCGGTTGCTGGTTGTGGACTATGACACCTGCTCCAGCCCTGACTGGTGGGGCAACATCGTGAAACCCTGTATGATCTGTGCTGGGGGTGATGGCGTGACCTCCAGCTGCTACGTGAGTACCAAAATCAGGGGCCTCGCTCAGTGACAAAATGTGTCTGGGGATAAGGCTATAGAAGTCCACCCCTCCATAGGTCCATCCTCCCTCCTCCTGGCAGAAGTACTCTCTAGAAATATGTTCCAGATATATCAGAACCCAATCTTTGTCCAGGCACTGTGGCTCTTGCCTGGACCCTATCACTTTGGGAGGCCAAGGCGGCCAGAACACTTGAGGTCAGCAGTTCGAGACCAGCCTGGCCAACATGGTGAAACTACTAAAAATACAAAAATTAGCCAGGCGTGGTGGCGGGCACCTGTAGTCACAGCTACTCAGGAGGCTGAGGCAGGAGAATCACTTGAACCCATGAGGCAGAGGTTGCAATGAACTGAAGTCACACCACTGTAATCCAGTCTGGGTGACAGAGTGAAACTCAAAAAAAAAACAAAAACTTGATCTTAGATCTTGTTTGTTCTTGTTTTGAGATTCTCCTTGTAGTGTCCACCCCTCTCACTGCTGGGAAGTCCTTCCTGGGTCTCATCAAGGTCTCTCGTGACTGTCATTCCGTATCCTTTCCTCTATGCTGGAAGGGAGCCAAAGGAAAGTATTCCCTGGCTTAGGGCCTTTCTAGGATGACTTCTGGGTTTCCTGTTGAATTACTCTCATCAACGGCCCAGCGTATCCCCTTCAGGTAGCTGCCACGGAAGCCTTCCCGGAGACAGTGTCTTAACCACAACGAACTGCTCTGTGTTGGACTTAGCAGTGAAGTGGGGATGGAATAGGAAGGAGATCCACATGCCCTTCAGATCACACTATGCCCTAAACACTCTGCCCACACAGACCACCCCACCCGCGGGAAGACGGAGCCAGTGGGGAAGAGCCTGAACTCTGGGATGTGGCCTCAGCTGCTTTACAAACTGCCTGTGCAACCTTGGGCAAGTCCCAAACTCTCAATACTCCAGTTTCTCCTCTTCAGTGGTCTGGGGACACTGTGAATATTTACCTCCTAGGATTTTGTGGGGATTAATGAGATAAGGCATAGAACATGCTTAGCTCAGCTCTGGCCACACAGGAAGAATAAGTGTTGGCTCTTGTTGGAATTATGGTACCATCTTGGGCTATGACCACAAGAGCCGGCTTCAGAGGACAGTGACCGACAGCAGAACAATAGAAATGCATTGAGAACAATGGTTCCAATGGGCAGCCCCTTCCTCTCCCTTTACTCTTCTATAACTCTGGCCTTCCTCAGGGAGACTCCGGCGGGCCGCTGAACTGTCAAGCAGCTGACGGCCGGTGGGAGGTGCATGGCATCGTCAGCTTTGGGTCTAGCCTCGGCTGCAACTACTACCAAAAGCCGTCTGTCTTCACGCGGGTCTGCAAATACATCGACTGGATCAAGTCGGTAAGAAAGGGACCAGCCTAAGCCCCAGGGCACTTACCTGCCCACCTGGCCTAGGGAGTACCATGCCCACCTGGTGACTGAGAGCCCCTCCTTCCTCTTCAGAGCTAGATGGGAACCCCTTGGAGGAGGCTGCAGACCTTGGCAACTGCTGGGCCCCCCATGGGTCCCCAGAATTTCTGTGTGGGTAAAGCTGAGTGAAAAGGAACATAGAGGGTGGCCTTGTCCAAAGACGTTGGACACTCCTCAGGCATATTAAGAGTGAGTTCTGCCGGACGCGGTGGCTCATGCCTGTAATCCCAGCATTTTCGGAGGCCGAGGCGGGCAGATTGTGAAGTCAGAAGTTCAAGACCAGCGTGGCCAACACGGCAAAACCCCATCTCTACTAAAATAAATACAAAAAAATTAGCCAGGCGTGGTAGCGCACTCCTGTAAACCTACCTACTCAGGAGGCTGAGGAAGGAGACTCCCTTGACCCTGGGAGATGGAGGTTGCAGTGAGCCGAGATTGCACCATTGCACTCCAACCTAGACAAGAAGAGTGAAACTCCAAGTAAAAAAAAAAAAAAAAGAGTGAGTTCCATAGAAATGGTGATTTTATTTTTGCGTATCTGTGTGTGGCCCAGACTCCACCATCCAGTGCTGTAAACGGGTATATTTATCTGCAAAGCCCAAAACCTGATACTCTGAGACCCCCATAGCATTAATTATTGGAAATTAGTCCCCCTCAGGGGTCTTCCAGCTATTCTGTAGGGTGACCAACCATCCCGGTTTGTGCAGGACTGAGAGGTTTTCCAGGACGCAGGACTTCCTGTTTTACTCTGGGACCATCCCAGGCAAATAAAACCGAGTTGGTCCCCCTGTCTTATCAATGTAAACTCAGAGCTGTCTCCTTTCAGCTTCCACAATAACTCAATTTGTTTTTTACAATGAACACACATTTGTTTATAACAATAAGCATTAACTTTATGTATTAAAAATAATAGGCCAGGTGCCATGGCTCATGCCTGTAATCGCAGCACTTTGGGAGGCCATAGAGGGAGGATTGCTTGAGCCCAGGAGTTCAAGACCAGCCTGGGCAACATAGCGAGACTCTGTCTTTACAAAAGAAAATTTTTAAATGACTCAGGCATGGGGGTGTGTGCCTGTAGTCTCAGCTACTTGGGAGGCTTGGGTGGAAGGGTCACTTGGGACCAGGAGGCCAATGCTATATTGAGCCAAGGTCGCACCAATGCACTTAAGCCTGGGCAACATAGCAAGACTCCGTCTCCGAAAATAAGGATAATAACAACTGGCATCAGTATTAAGGAGCAGCCATGGATACACGCAGCAGTAGGTGAAAGCAGCCAGAACAGGAAACCCCATCACAAGAAAGGGGCGCCTGGTGGCTCACGCCTGTAATCCCAGCAGTTTGAGAGGCCAAGATGGGCAGATCACCAGAGGTCAGGAGTTCAAGACCAGCCTAGCCAACATGGGGAAACCCCATCTCTACTAAAAATATAAAAATAAGCTGGGTGTGGTGATACATGCTTGTAATCCCAGCTACTCAGGAGGCTGAGGCAGGGGAATCACTTGAACCTGGGAGGTGGAGGTTGCAGTAACCCAAGTTTGTGCCACTGCACTCCAGCCTGGGCAACAGAGCGAGACTCCATCTCAAAAAAAGAAAAACCACAAAAAAAAGAAAAGGGTGCCAGCAGAGGGCAGAGGAGCCACCATGCCTGTTACTGGATGCTGGGAGGGAAGAGTCGGACACTCTGTGCTGATGAAGGACCACCTCAGTTTGCTCTTCTGTAAAATGGGATTTGAACTAGACAAGGACTCCTCCACTATTTATGCGCTACAGCAAATGGGAGTTACGGTATTTGTGGCAGAGCCCCCAAAGAAGGGGAAAGCTGGCATCTGACTTCACTAACTTTAATTTGCAGAGAAGTGTTCATTAAACTGACACTTATAAAACCAAATATGAAGCTGCAGCCATGAGCACGTGGTCATAGGAGGAAACTAAACTGTCAAAATAAGCAGGTGGCTGCTTCCAAGTGTTCCCACTGATTCTTGCCAGCTCCTTGTTCATTTGTCTGTCTGCTGGCATCTTTTTGCCAACAAGTGGTCACAGGCAGAGATTCCAAAAATGTTTCTTGGAGAAAAATGGAAAATCAAAAAGGAAGTAGCCATTAATCATTAATCGGTGCTTTTTTATTTATAAATTGGGAAAAACCCATCTGAGTCCACCTCTGGAGGCCCCACCCACACGTCAAAGGAGCCTGACCTGAGACTGACTGGACGAAAGGCTGCTTAGGGGCCTCTCCCAGCCAAATCCTAAGACCCTTTTCCAGCCCCAGCTGCTGTGGGAGTCACCATGCAGCTGGTCCTGGCAGCACCTTGGGAACCTGAAGCAGGAGCAATTGTCCCAATTTTTTTGTCCCAGCGTCAGCTGTTCCCAGCCACAGACACAAGCACAACAGAGCAAGCCAGATCCCAAAGCATGGCCAGATGGCAGCAGGGATCCACAGGGCAGCGTGCCTCGCGAGGCAACTGGGCAGACTCCCTGTGTTCATGGGAGAGCAGTCAGGGCAGGCACAGATGCCCGGTAATGGGTTTCAGAAGGGAGAGGCTCAAGCAACCAGCTGTCCTTGGGTGGGGGCTGCCCCTGGCAGCGGTGGAGGCGCTCATGACAACTCGCAGTGGCCCCAACCCAGGGATACAGTGTGTGCAGCCTGGAGTCACGAACCACTAGAGCCCTGGGGTTGCCTGAGTTCACCTGCCTGGATAAACCCATACAGGTGACAAGCCAAGGTCAGGAAGTACAAGCAAAAGATAAGAGCAGAGAAGCAGAGGAGACAAGTGGCCCGGGGCATTCATCCTTTCAACAAATGTCCATTGAATGACAGTCACACGTGAAACTTCAGCGATCCTTAGCTTTTATTCTTTTACCAGAAGCTAATACATACTCTGTGTAAAAGTATTAAAAGAATATGAGTGTATCAAGTAAAAAAGTAGAAGTCCCCCCTCATTTTACATCTCCAATTCCACTCTCCAGAGGTAATCGTTGTTTTTGGTTTTGTTTTTTGAGACAGAGTCTCGCTCTGTCACCAGGCTAAAGTGCAGTGACTTGATCTCGGCTCACTGCAACCTCTGCCTCCCGGGTTCAAGCGATTCTTCTGCCTCAGCCTCCTGAGTAGCTGGGACTACAGGCACACACCACCACGCCCAACTAATTTTTGTATTTGTAGTAGAGATGGGGTTTCACCATGTTGGCCAGGCTGGTCTCAAACTCCTGACCTCAGATGATCAGCCCGCCTTGGCCTCCAAAAGTGCTGGGATGACAGGCATGAGCCACTGCTCCTGGACAAGTTGTCATTGTTAACACCTTGGTGTGTAGTCTCAACTTTATGTGCATATACAGCTATATATTTACATAGATAGACACTGTCTTCTAAGCAAAAACTAGGGATCTGAGTCTTCATACTGTTCTGCAGCTGTTTTTCATTTAACACCTTATCACATTTTACATGTCAGTACATACATGTCATTCTTTGGAACAACTAAATAGCATTCCATAGTTTGAGTATAATGAATGAAGCTTTCATATTTCCCATTTTTCACTCTTACATTATGCAGTGAACATCCTTGAACATAATTCTTGCACACTGGTCTGAGTATTTGTGCTGTAGCAGCTGGATCTCCTGCTGTTTAAGCACTAGATCATGAAGTTGGCATATCAAAATGTTTATAGGCCGGGCGCGGTGGTTCACGCCTGTAATTCAAGCACTTTGGGAAGCTGAGGCGGGTGGATCACTTGAGGCCAGCAGTTTGAGACCAGCCTGGCCAACATGGTGAAACCTCATCTCTACTAAAAATGCAAAAAATTAGCCAGGCAGGGTAGTGCATGGCTAAAATCTCAGCTACTCAGGAGGCTGACGTACGAGAATCACTTGAACCTGCATGGCAGAGGTTGCAGTGAGCCCAGATCGCCCCACTGCACTCCAGCCTGGGGAACACAGTGAGATTCTCTCAAAAAAAAAAAAAAACGTTTAACAGACACTAATCAACAGCCTCTGGAAACAGTTATGGCACCAACCACATTGCATAACTGCCTTGCAAACAGCAGTTTTGATTTGAGAAACAAATGAAATCTAAAAATATGCCATCTACACATTTGGAATACAAGTTTTAGGGGTTCAAAGGCCCCCTACCCTGAAGCCCACATAGGACTCCTGGTAAGACCCCCTTTACAGGAAGACCCTAACAGGTCAATGAAAAGCTGTGATTGCATCTTTGTTTTCAAAACGTCATCAGAACTCCTCAGGCAGGAGCTAGTGCAGTGTGGGCTGCCTGTGACTCACATGAGGAGCTTAGCCCAGGAGGACAGAGACAGGAAACTGCCACGCACAGCTCTGCGGTTAGGTGAACCTGACGATTTTCTTGTGTGTCCTGCAGGTGATTGCAAATAACTAACCAAAAGAAGTCCCCGGGACGGTTTCAGACTTGGAAAGGTCCCAGAAGGAAATTAATATTATAATAAAATGACAACTATGCAAATCACATCTTGATGAGAGATTTATTAGCAATCCATCCTAACATCCAGGGCCCTAAAAACCAGAAATAGGCTGGGCACAGAGGCACAACCCTGTAATCCCAGCACTTAGCACTTTGGGAGGCCAAGGCAGGCAGATCGCTCCAGTCCAGGAATTCAAGACCAGCCTGAGTAACATGGCATAACCCAGTCTCCACTAAAAATACAAAAAGTAAATGGGCGAGGTGGTACGCACCTGTAGTCGCAGCTACTCAGGAGGCTGAGGTGGGAGGATCGCTTGAGCCCTGGAGGTAGAGACTGCAGTGAGCCAAGATCTCGTCATCGCACTCTAGCCTGGGCGACAGAGTGAGACCCTGTCTCTAAAAAAAAAAAAAAAAAAAAAAAAAAAGAATTTTGCATCTGTGTCTCCCTGCCCGACTGAGACCTCAAGGACCCAGCCCACTTTAGAACCTGACACATGACATTATTGTCAAACAACATATAAATGGAGCACTAAGCTCCAGGGAGGGAAGTGGGCTGTAGCGGCTTCCTGCACTCTGCCTCCTCTGCCTCCCTTTCCTCCCCTAGTTTAAGACCAGCCGGGGAAACATAGGGAGACTCTCTCTTTACAAAAAAAAAAAAATGTTTAATTACTCAGGCATGGTGGTGCGTGCCTGTAGTCTCAGCTACTTGGGAGGCTTGGGTGGAAGGGTCACTTGGGCCTGGGAGGCCAATGCTATATTGAGCCACGGTCTCACCAATGCACTTAAGCCTGGGTGACATAGCAAGACCCTGTCTCCGAAAATAATGATAATAACAACTGGCATCAATATTAAGGAGCAGCCATGGATACACGCAGCAGTAGGTGAAAGCAGCCAGAACAGGAAACCCTGTCACAAGAAAGGGGCGGCTGGTGGCTCACACCTGTAATCCCAGCACTTTGGGAGGCCAAGATGGGAAGATCACCAGAGGTCAGGAGTTTCAGACCAGACTGACCAACATGGGGAAACCCCATCTCTACTAAAAATATACAACTAAGCTGGGTGTGGTGATACATGCTTGTAATCCCAGCTACTCAGGAGGCTGAGGCAGGGGAATCACTTGAACCTGGGAGGTGGAGGTTGCAGTAACCTGAGTTCACGCCACTGCACTCCAGCCTGGGCAACAGAGCGAGACTCCATCTCAAAAAAAGAAAAACCACAAAAAAAGAAAAGGGTACCGGGAGACGGCAGAGGAGCCACCATGCCTGTTACTGAATGCTGGGTGGGAAGAGTCGGACACTCTGTGCCGATGAAAGACCACCTCAGTTTGCTCTTCTGTAAAATGGGATCTGAACTAGACAAGGACTCCTCCACTATTTAGGCACTACAGCAAATGGGAGTTATGGTATTTGTGGCAGAGCCCCCAAAGAAGGGGAAAGCTGGCATCTGACTTCACTAATTTTAATTTGCAGAGAAGTGTTCATTAAACTGACACTTATAAAACCAAATATGAAGCTGCAGCCATGAGCACTTGGTCACAGGAGGAAACTAAACTGTCAAAATAAGCAGGTGGCTGCTTCCAAGTGTTCCCACTGATTCTTGCCAGCTCCTTGTTCATTTGTCTGTCTGCTGGCATCTTTTTGCCAACAGGTGGTCACAGGCAGAGATTCCAGAAACGTTTGTTGGAGAAAAATGGAAAATCAAAAAGGAAGTAGCCATTAATCATTAATTGGTGCTTTTTTATCTATAAATTGGGAAAAACCCATCTGAGTCCACCTTTGGAGGCGCCACCCACACGTCAGAGGAGCCTGACCTGAGACTGACTGGACGAAAGGCTGCTTAGGGACCTTACCCAGCCAAATCCTAAGACCCTTTTCCAGCCCCAGCTGCTGTGGGAGTCACCATGCAGCTGGTCCTGGGAGCACCTAGGGAACCTGAAGCAGGGGCAGGGGCAATTGTCCCAATTTTTTTGCCCCAGCGACAGCTGTTCCCAGCCACAGACACAAGCACAACAGAGCAGGCCAGATCCCAAAGTATGGCCAGATAGCAGCAGGGATCCACGGGGCATCACATCTCCTGAGGCAGCTGGGCAGAGTCCCGGTGTTCATGGGAGAGCAGTCGAGACAGGCACAGATGCCTGGTAACGGGTTTCAGAAGGGGGAGAGTCAAGCAACCAGCTGTCCTTGGGTGGGGGCTGCCCGTGGCAGCAGCGGAGGGACTCGTGATATCTTGCAGTGGCCCCAACCCAGGGACACACAGTGTGCAGCCTGGATTCACGAACCACTAGAGCCCTGGGTGTGCCTGAGAGCACCTGCCTGGATAAACCCAGACAGGTGACAAGCCAGGGTCAGGAAGTACAAGCAAAAGAGCAGAGAGGCAGAGAAGACAAGTGGCCTGGCGCTTTCATCCTTTCAACAAATGTCCATTGAATGACAGTCACACATGAACTTCAGCAATCCTTAGCTTTTATTCTTTTTCCAGAAGGTAATACATACTCTGTGTAAAAATATTAAAAGAATAGAAGAGTGTATCAAGTAAAATGCATCAAGATATCCCCCCTCGTTTTACATCTCCAATTCCACTCTCCAGAGGTAATCATTGTTTTTGTTTTTGCTTTCAAACGGAGTTTCGCTCTGTTGCCCAGGCTGGAGTACAGTGGCTTGATAGCTCACTGCAACCTCTGCCTCCGAGGTTCAAGCAATTCTCCTGTCTCAGCCTCCTAACTAGCTGGGATTACAGGCATGCACCAACATGCCCAGGTAATTTTTGTATTTTTAGTAGAGATGGGGTTTCAACGTGTTGGCCAGGCTGGTCTCAAACTCCTGACCTCAGGTGATCTGCCCATCTCGGCCTCCCAATGTGCTGGGATTACAAGCGTGAGCCACCGCGCCCCGCCAATGATTGTTAAAAGCTTGGTGTGTGGTCTTCTCAACTTTATGTGCATATGTATCTATATATATAAAGAGAGAGAGGAGACACTGTCTTCTGAGCAAAAATAGGATCTGAGTCTTCATACTGTTCTGCAGCTGTTTTTCACATAACACCTTATCACATTTTATATGTCAGTACGTACATGTCATTCTTTGGAACAGCTAAATAGTATTCCACAGTTTGAGTATAACGAACGAAGCTTTCATGTTTCCTATTTTTCACTCTTACATTGTGCAGTGAACATCCTTGAACATAATTCTTGCACACTGGTCTGAGTATTTGTGCTGTAGCAGCTGGATCTCCTGCCGTTTGCAGCACTGGATCATGAAGTTGGCGTATCAAAATGTTTAACAGGCCAGGTGTGGTGGTTCACGCCTGTAATCCAAGCACTTTGGGAAGCTGAGGCAGGTAGATAACTTGAGGTCAGCAGTTTGAGACCAGCCTGGCCAACATGGTGAAAACTCATCTCCACTAAAAATGCAAAACTTTAGATGCGCATGGTAGTGCATGACTATAATCTCGGCTACCCGGGAGGCTGACCCATGAGAATCACTTGAACCTGTGTGGCGGAGGTTGCAGTGGGCCCAGATCACCCCACTGCACTCCAGCCTGGGGAACACAGTGAGACTGTCTCAAAAAAAAAAAAAAAAAGTTTAACAGACACTAATCAACAGCCTCTGGAAACAGTTATAGCACCAACCATATTGCATAACTGCCTTGCAAACAGCAGTTTTGATTTGAGAAACAAATGAAATCTAAAAATATGCCATCTACACATTTG
Source organism: Macaca thibetana thibetana (assembly GCF_024542745.1). Taxonomy (NCBI): domain Eukaryota; kingdom Metazoa; phylum Chordata; class Mammalia; order Primates; family Cercopithecidae; genus Macaca; species Macaca thibetana. The sequence goes on from NC_065578.1 coordinate 14,254,946, forward strand.
GAATATAAGTTTTAGGGGTTCAAAGGCCCCCAACCCTGAAGCCCACACAGGACTCCTGGTAAGACCCCCTTTACAGGAAGACCCTAACAGGTCAATGAAAAGCTGTGATTGCATCTTTGTTTTCAAAACGTCATCAGAACTCCTCAGGCAGGAGCTAGTGCAGTGTGGGCTGCCTGTGACTCACATGAGGAGCTTAGCCCAGGAGGACAGACAGGAAACTGCCGCGCACAGCTCTGCGGTTAGGTGAACCTGACGATTTTCTTGTGTGTCCTGCAGGTGATTGCAAATAACTAACCAAAAGAAGTCCCCAGGACTGTTTCATACTTGGAAACGTCACAGAAGGAAATTAATATTATAATAAAGTGACAACTATGCAAATCACATCTTGATGAGAGATTTATTAGCAATCCATCCTAACATCCAGGGCACTAAAAACCATGAGTAGGCTGGGCACAGTGGCACAACCCTGTAATCCCAGCACTTAGCACTTTGGGAGGCCAAGGCAGGCAGATCGCTCTAGTCCAGGAATTCAAGACCAGCCTTAGTAACGTGGCATAACCCTGTCTCTACTAAAAATACAAAAAGTAAATGGGCGAGGTGGTACGCACCTGTAGTCCCAGCTACTCAGGAGGCTGAGGTGGGAGGCTCGCTTGAGCCCTGGAGGTAGAGACTGCAGTGAGCCACGATCGCGTCATCGCACTCTAGCCTGGGCAACAGTGAGACCCTGTCTCAAAAAAAAAAAGGAAAAGAATTTTGCATCTGCGTCTCCCTGCCCGACTGAGACCTCAAGGACCCAGCCCACTTTACAACCTGACACATGACATTATTGTCAAACAACATATAAATGGAGCACTAAGCTCCAGGAAGGGAAGTGGGCTGTAGAGGCTTCCTGCACTCTGCATCCTCTGCCTCTTTCCTCCCGTCCCAGCAGAGAAGCCTGGATTTCGGTGCAGGCGCTGCCCCACCGGATGCCGGAGGTTCTGGGTGAAATCTCATGGCGCAGGACCAAAGCTGGAGCCCGTGCTCCAGGCCTGGCCAATCAACACATTGCATGCCCTTCCCCACCACAGTGATTGGCTCAGGCATGGGCATATGACCTGAGGCAGGTCCAATCAGAGAGGTTGCACGACTTGTTCCTCTTCCTGTTTGTAGCTAGGCACCGCAGGCCAGAAAGCCTGTGGGACTGACCCAAGGTCACACAGCAAATTCACAGCAAGTGTTTGTTCGGTGTTCTCATACAGGACAAACTTTATTTTTGTATTAAAACAAACAAAGATACAGAACAGAATGATGAATTCACATGAACCTTTAAGATAAAATATGGGACTTAAGAAATAGTTGCTTGCTGTAGTGACTGATGCAGATCATAAATGAGTCCAAACTGTTACAGGGAGTATGGGATGGAGTTGGGACTGGAACCCACGTCTTCTGACATCCAGTCCCACGGGATTCTGCCCCCGCACCCCCCACCCAATCTTCCTCACCTTTGCATGATCCTAATTACAGAATTCTTTCCCACCCATTTTCTTACCCATGCAACTATCCTGCAATCCAGGCCTGGATGGTTATCTAGGAAACTAAGGCCCAGAAGATAAGTGGCTTGCCCAGACCACCACACTCAAAACTGATGGATCAAAGACTTGAATTCGGCTGGGCACGGTGGCTCACGCCTGTAATCCCAGCACTTTCGGAGGCCAAGGCCGGGGAAAACGAGGTCAGGAGTTCAAGACCAGCCTGGCCAATATGGTGAAACCCCGTCTCTAATAAAATACACAGATAAGCTGGGCGTGGTGGCCGGCACCTGCAGTCCCAGCTACTCGGGAGGCTGAGGCAGAAGAATCGCTTGAACTTGGGAGGCACAGGTTGCAGGTGAGCCGAGATCGCACCACTACACTCCAGCCTACGTGACAGAGCAAGACTCCGTCTCAAGAAGAAAAAAAAAAAACACTTGAACTCAAGTCTCTCTCTTTTTTTTTTTTTTTTTTTTTTTTTTTAGACGGAGTTTCGCTCTGTCGCTCACGCTGGAGTGCAGTGCTGCGATCTCGGCTTACTACAAGCTCTGCCTCCTGGGTTCATGCAATGCTCCTGCCTCAGCTTCTCAAGTAGCTGGGACTACAGGCACCCGCCACCATGGCCAGCTAATTTTTTTGTATTTTTAGTAGAGACGAGGTTTCACCGTGTTAGCCAGGATGATCTCGATCTGCTGACCTCGTGATCCGCCTGCCTCGGACTCCTAGGAAGCCCGATCAGTGCAGTCCATGCCCTACTGTCACCTCCCTCCCCTCTGCTTGGCCTTGGCAGGGAATTGAAAGACAGGGGAGGAGGAATGAAGGAACAGGAATGGCATGGAACGCTTTATTAGAGACTAAAACAGTGTCAGATGTCACCACCTTAAAGTTCTTTTTTTCTTTTTTTTTTTTTAAAGACAGGGTCTGACTCTGTCACCCAGGCTGGAGTACTGTGGCGCCATCCCGGCGCACTGCAACCTCCACCTCCTGAGTTCAAGTGATTCTCCTACCTCAGCCTCCAAAGTAGCTGGGATTACAGGCACACACCAGGACACCCGGCTAATTTTTGTATTTTTACTACAGACGGGGTCTCATCATGTTGGCCAGGTTGGTGTCAAATGCCTGGCCTCAAGTGACCCACCCACCTCGGCCTCCCAAAATGCTGGGATTACAGGCGTGAGCCACGGTGCCCAGCCACCACCACTTAAAAGTTTTACCCCACACCTGTTAAACTGTCAATCTAAACAGAAACCTTTTTTTTTTTTCTTTTTTTTTTTTTTTGAGACAGACCCTCACTCTGTCGCCCAGGCTGGAGTGCGGTGGTGCCATCTCGGCTCACTGCAACCTGCGTCACCCGGATTCAAGTGATTCTCCTACCTCAGCCCCCTGAGTAGCTGGGATTACAGGCGCGACCACCTGTGCCCTGCCTAGAAACCATTTTCTAACCTGAAAAAATGTATTTAAAAAAACATGAGGAGCCGGGGGGCAGGGGAGTAGTGTCCACATATGCATTCTCATGTTCCTATGAGTGGATTTGGTCTTCAGGGGGAAACTAGACAAGCAGAAGACAAGATCACCCGCCCCTGGTGATCTCTTTCATTCTATTCATTTGCTTATTCACTCCCTTGTTCAATCAGTAAGCGTTTGTTAAAGACCCAGTATGTACCAGGCACTGTTCTAGGCGCCTGGCACATAGGAGTGGGGGGAAAGATTCATGAAGACTTTATTAAAGTGGAGTCGTGGCCAGGCACGGTGGCTCAAACACCTGTAATCCCAGTACTTTTGGAGGCCGAGGTGGGTGGATCACTTGAGGTCAGTAGTTCGAGATCAGCCTAACTAACATGGCGAAACCCTGTTTCTACTAAAAATGCAAGGAAATTAGCCAGGTGTGGTGGCAGGCACCTGTAATCACAGCTACTCTGGTGGCTTAAACAGGAGAATCACTTGAACCCAGGAGACAGAGGTCGCAGTGAGCGGAGATGGTGCCCCTTCACTCCAAACTGAACAACAAAGCAAGACTCCATCTCAAAAAAATAAAAATAAAATAAAGTAGAGGAGTCAGACAATAAACAACTGAATGAGTAAACTCATAACATGCCAGAAAATGCAAGATGCTATGATGAAGAGTAACGCAGAGCAAGAGGAAGGAGGCGAGTGTGTCTGTGTGTGTATGTACATGAGCGTGCATGTACGTGTGTGTGCACACTCTTGGGGACAGCATGGTCATAGAAGACCTCATGGAGAAAGTTACCTTGAGCAGAGACCAATAGGAAGTGAAGGAAAGAGTTACATCGATATTTGCAAGAATATTCCAGGCAGGAGGAAGAGCCAGTGCAAAGGCCCTGAGGCAGAAGTGGGTTTGGTGTATTTGCAGAACTGCATGGAAGTCAGGGTGGCTGGAGGAGAGGACAGTGGGAGCCTATGGAGTCAGAGAGGCCACAGAGGGCCTAGTAGGTCATCAGACACTCTTAGGTTTTATAAGCTGTAAAGGGGGAGCCACTGGAGGGCCTGAGCAGAGAAGAGAAGTCATCTGACTTCCATTCAAAAAGGGTCATTCACGCTACTGTGTTGAGAAAATGTGGGCGGGAGCGGGGAGAAGAGATGGGAGACTAGAGTGATCATTGAGAAGAGAGGATGACTGGGACACGCAGTTGAGGTAGTGACCAAGGGGTAGCAACCCCTCCACATATTCCCAAGCTAGAGCTGATGGGATTTGCTGATGGACTGGAATGAGGGATAACAGGGAAACACAGGAGCCAAGGATGACACCAAGGTTTGCAGCCCGAGCAGCAGTGGAGTTGCCATTGACTGTGACAGAGGACCCAGGGGAAAGACCGCATTTGGGATAAGTCAGGAGTTTTGTTTTGGACATACTAAACCGGAGGGAGCTAAGGAAAGAGCTCCCAAAGAGGGGAAGATCCCAACCAATCCAGTTGCTGAAAGATGTTCAGAACAGGGTTTTTTGGGGGTTTTTTTCGTTTGTCCCAATATTTTTGTCCCAGCGTCAGGTGTTCCCAGCCACAGACACAAGCACAACAGAACAGGCCAGATCCCGAAGCATGGCCAGATGGCAGCAGGGATCCACGGAGCACCACGCCTCGTGAGGCAGCTGGGCAGAGGCCCTGTGTTCATGGGAGAGCAGTCGGGGCAGGCGCAGATGCCTGGTAATGGGTTTCAGAAGGGAGAGAGCCAAGCAACCAGCTGTCCTTGGGTGGGGGCTGCCCCTGGCAGCGGCGGAGGGGCTCGTGAAATCTTGCAGTGGCCCCAACCCAGGAACACACTGTATGCAGGCTGGGGTCATGTACCACTAGAGCCCTAGGGGTGCCTGAGAGTACCTGCCTGGATAAACCCATGCAGGTGACAAACCAAGGTCAGGAAGTACAAGCACAATTGCAGAGAAGCAGAGGAGACAAATGGCCTGGGGCATTCATCCTTTCAACAAATGTCCATTGAATGACAGTCACACGTGAACTTCAGCAATACTTAGCTTTTATTCTTTTTCCAGAGGGTAATACATCCTCTGTGTAAAAATATTAACACAATATGAGAGTGTATCAAGTAAAATGTATCAAGATGTCCCCCCTCATTTTACATCTCCAATTCCACTCTCCAGAGGTAATCATTGTTTTTGTTTTTGTTTTTATTTTTGTTTTTGTTTTCAAACGGAGTCTTGCTCTGTTGCCCAGGCTGGAGTACAGTGGCTTGATAGCTCACTGCAACCTCTGCCTCCCAGGTTCAAGCAATTCTCCTGCCTCAGCCTCCTAACTAGCTGAGATTACAGGCATGCACCAACATGCCCAGGTAATTTTTGTATTTTTAGTACAGATGGGGTTTCACCGTGTTGGCCAGGCTGGTCTCGAACTCCTGACCTCAGGTGATCTGCCCACCTCGGCCTCCCAATGTGCTGGGATTACAAGCGTGAGCCACCGTGCCCCGCCAATCATTTTTAAAATCTTGGTGTGTGGTCTTCTCAATTTTATGTGCATATGTATCTATATATATAAAGAGAGCGAGCGACACTGTCTTCTGAGCAAAAATAGGATCTGAGTCTTCATACTGTTCTGCAACTGTTTTTCACATAACACCTTATCACATTTTATATGTCAATACGTACATGTCATTCTTTGGAACAGCTAAATAGTACTCCATAGTTTGAGTATAATGAATGAAGTTCTCATGTTTCCTATTTTTCACTCTTACATTATGCAGTGAACATCCTTGAACATAATTCTTGCACACTGGTCTGAGTATTTGTGCTGTAGCAGCTGGATCTCCTGCAGTTTGCAGCACTGGATCATGAAGTTGGCATATCAAAATGTTTAACAGGCCGGGTGTGGTGGTTCACGCCTGTAATCCAAGCACTTTGGGAAGCTGAAGCGGGTGGATCACTTGAGGTCAGCAGTTCGAGACCAGCCTGGCCAACATGGTGAAAACTCATCTCCACTAAAAAGGCAAAAATTTAGATGGGGATGGTAGTGCATGACTATAATCTCGGCTACCCCGGGAGGCTGACCCATGAGAATCACTTGAACCTGTGTGGCGGAGGTTGCAGCAGGCCCAGATCGACCCACTGCACTCCAGCCTGGGGAACACAGTGAGACTGTCTCAAAAAAAAAAAAAAGTTTAACAGACACTGGATCAACAGCCTCTGGAAACAGTTACAGCACCAAACACATTGCATAACTGCCTTGCAAACAGCAGTTTTGATTTGAGAAACAAATGAAATCTAAAAATATGCCATCCACACATTTGGAATACAAGTTTAAGGGGTTCAAAGGCCCCCTACCCTGAAGCCCACACAGGACTCCTGGTAAGACCCCCTTTACAGGAAGACCCTAACAGGTCAATGAAAAGCTGTGATTGCATCTTTTTTCCGAAACGTCATCAGAACTCCTCAGGCAGGAGCTAGTGCAGTGTGGGCTGCCTGTGACTCACTTGAGGAGCTTAGCCCAGGAGGACAGAGTCAGGAAACTGCCAGGCACAGCTCTGCAGTTAGGTGAACCTGACGATTTTCTTGTGTGTCCTGCAGGTGATTGCAAATAACTAACCAAAAGAGGTCCCCGGGACTGTTTCAGACTTGGAAAAGTCACAGAAGGAAATTAATATTATAATAAAGTGACAACTATGCAAATCACATGTTGATGAGAGATTTATTAGCAATCCATCCTAACATCCAGGGCCCTAAAAACCATGAGTAGGCTGGGCACAGTGTCTCAATCCTGTAATCCCAGCACTTAGCACTTTGGGAGGCCAAGGCAGGCAGATCGCTCCAGTCCAGGAATTCAAGACCCGCCTGAGTAACATGGCATAACCCAGTCTCTACTAAAAATACAAAAAGTAAATGGCCGAGGTGGTACGCACCTGTAGTCCCAGCTACTCAGGAGGCTGAGGTGGGAGGATCGCTTGAGCCCTGGAGGTAGAGACTGCAGTGAGCCACGATCGCGTCATCGCACTCTAGCCTGGGCGACAGTGAGACCCTGTCTCAAAAAAAAAAGGAAAAGAAATTTGCATCTGCGTCTCCCTGCCCGACTGAGACCTCAAGGTCCCCGCCCACTTTAGAACCTGACACATGACAATATTGTCAAACAACATATAAATGGAGCACTAAGCTCCAGGGAGGGAAGTGGGCTGTAGCGGCTTCCTGCACTCTGCCTCCTCTGCCTCTCTTTCCTCCCGTAGTTCAAGACCAGCCGGGGAAACATAGGGAGACTCTCTTTACAAAAAAAAAAAAAAATGTTTAATTACTCAGGCATGGTGGTGCGTGCCTGTAGTCTCAACTACTTGGGAGGCTTGGGTGGAAGGGTCACTTGGGCCTGGGAGGCCAACGCTATATTGAGCCACGGTCGCACCAATGCACTTAAGCCTGGGTGACATAGCAAGACCCTGTCTCCGAAAATAATGATAATAACAACTGGCATCAATATTAAGGAGCAGCCATGGATACACGCAGCAGTAGGTGAAAGCAGCCAGAACAGGAAACCCTGTCACAAGAAAGGGGTGGCTGGTGGCTCACACCTGTAATCCCAGAACTTTGGGAGGCCGAGATGGGTGGATCACCAGAGGTCAGGAGTTTGAGACCAGCCTGGCCAACATGGGGAAACCCCATCTCTACTAAAAATATAAAGCTAAGCTGGGTGTGGTGACACATGCTTGTAATCCCAGCTACTCAGGAGGCTGAGGCAGGGGAATCACTTGAACCTGGGAGGTGGAGGTTGCAGTAACCCGCGTTCACGACACTGCACTCCAGCCTGGGCAACAGAGCGAGACTCCATCTCAAAAAAAAGAAAAACCACAAGAAAAGAAAAGGGTGCCGGGAGAGGGCAGAGGACCCACCATGCCTGTTACGGAATGCTGGGAGGGAAGAGTTGGACACTCTGTGCCGACGAAGGACCACCTCAGTTTGCTCTTCTGTAAAATGGGACTTGAACTAGACCAGGACTCCTCCACTATTTAGGCGCTACAGCAAATGGGAGTTATGGTATTTGTGGCAGAGCCCCCAAAGAAGGGAAAGCTGGCATCTGACTTCACTAATTTTAATTTGCAGAGAAGTGTTCATTAAACTGACACTTATAAAACCAAATATGAAGCTGCAGTCATGAGCACGTGGTCACAGGAGGAAACTAAACTGTCAAAATAAGCAGGTGGCTGCTTCCAAGTGTTCCCACTGATTCTTGCCAGCTCCTTGTTCATTTGTCTGTCTGCTGGCATCTTTTTGCCAACAAGTGGTCACAGCTAGAGATTCCAGAAACGTTTGTTGGAGAAAAATGGAAAATCAAAAAGCCAGTAGCCATTAATCATTAATTGGTGCTTTTTTATATATAAATTGGGAAAAACCCATCTGAGTCCACCTTTGGAGGCACCACCCACACGTCAGAGGAGCCTGGCCTGAGACTGACTGGACGAAAGGCTGCTTAGGGACCTTTCCCAGCCAAATCCTAAGACCCTTTTCCAGCCCCAGCTGCTGTGGGAGTCACCATGCAGCTGGTCCTGGGAGCACCTTGGGAACCTGAAGCAGGGGCAGGGGCAATTGTCCCAATTTTTTTGTCCCAGCGTCAGCTGTTCCCAGCCACAGACACAAGCACAACAGAGCAGTCCAGATCCCAAAGCATGGCCAGATAGCAGCAGGGATCCACGGGGCATCACATCTCGCGAGGCAGCTGGGCAGAGTCCCGGTGTTCATGGGAGAGCAATCGGGACAGGCACAGATGCCTGGTAACGGGTTTCAGAAGGGGGAGAGTCAAGCAACCAGCTGTCCTTGGGTGGGGGCTGCCCCTGGCAGCAACGGAGGGACTCGTGAAATCTTGCGGTGGCCCCAACCCAGGGACACACTGTGTGCAGCCTGGATTCACGAACCACTAGAGCCCTGGGTGTGCCTGAGAGCACCTGCCTGGATAAACCCAGACAGGTGACAAGCCAGGGTCAGGAAGTACAAGCAAAAGAGCAGAGAAGCAGAGAAGACAAGTGGCCTGGCGCTTTCATCCTTTCAACAAATGTCCATTGAATGACAGTCACACATGAACTTCAGCAATCCTTAGCTTTTATTCTTTTTCCAGAAGGTAATACATACTCTGTGTAAAAATATTAAAAGAATATAAGAGTGTATCAAGTAAAATGCATCAAGATGTCCCCCCTCATTTTACATCTCTAATTCCACTCTCCAGAGGTAATCATTGTTTTTGTTTTTGCTTTCGAACGGAGTTTCGCTCTGTTGCCCAGGCTGGAGTACTGTGGCTTGATAGCTCACTGCAACCTCTGCCTCCCAGGTTCAAGCAATTCTCCTGTCTCAGCCTCCTAACTAGCTGGGATTACAGGCATGCACCAACATGCCCAGGTAATTTTTGTATTTTTAGTAGAGATGGGGTTTCACCATGTTGGCCAGGCTGGTCTCGAACTCCTGACCTCAGGTGATCTGCCCATCTCGGCCTCCCAATGTGCTGGAATTACAAGCGTGAGCCACTGCACCCGGCCAATGATTGTTAAAATCTTGGTGTGTGGTCTTCTCAATTTTATGTGCATATGTATCTATATATATAAAGAGAGAGAGCGACACTGTCTTCTGAGCAAAAATAGGATCTGAGTCTTCATACTGTTCTGCAACTGTTTTTCACATAACACCTTATCACATTTTATATGTCAGTACGTACATGTCATTCTTTGGAACAGCTAAATAGTACTCCATAGTTTGAGTATAATGAATGAAGTTCTCATGTTTCCTATTTTTCACTCTTACATTATGCAGTGAACATCCTTGAACATAATTCTTGCACACTGGTCTGAGTATTTGTGCTGTAGCAGCTGGATCTCCTGCAGTTTGCAGCACTGGATCATGAAGTTGGCATATCAAAATGTTTAACAGGCCGGGTGTGGTGGTTCACGCCTGTAATCCAAGCACTTTGGGAAGCTGAGGCGGGTGGATCACTTGAGGTCAGCAGTTCGAGACCAGCCTGGCCAACATGGTGAAAACTCATCTCCACTAAAAAGGCAAAAATTTAGATGGGGATGGTAGTGCATGACTATAATCTCGGCTACCCGGGGAGGCTGACCCATGAGAATCACTTGAACCTGTGTGGCGGAGGTTGCAGCAGGCCCAGATAGACCCACTGCACTCCAGCCTGGGGAACACAGTGAGACTGTCTCAAAAAAAAAAAAGTTTAACAGACACTGATCAACAGCCTCTGGAAACAGTTACAGCACCAACCACATTGCATAACTGCCTTGCAAACAGCAGTTTTGATTTGAGAAA